>NC_047084.1:0-1393125 GCF_902459505.1 Geotrypetes seraphini | reverse complement strand
ACCTGATTCTCTATCAGCACTCTGCTGTTTGAATTCCACATAGTTCCTCTCCCTGTCCTCATCTGTTTTTTCTTCAGCTCATCCCTTAGCCATTTATCTTCGTATCACTATTCATACCTACCCCAGCTTGCATTTAGGTCTGCTTTGTTTAGGGTTACCAGATTTTTGTCTGGAGAAACACGGACACATAGCCCTGCCCCATTCTGCCCCTAGCCCCGCCCCATTCTGCCTCCAGCCCTGTCCCATCCTGCATCTAACCCCCTCCCCCAAAGCCTCATCTTCAGTTTCCAACGGATGCATGTGATGTCATCCGCACATGCTCTAAGGCCCTCCAGGCACAGCCAGGAGGTCAGGGCTTTCCAAAATCTGGAGAAACTGCCAGTTTTTGGAAAGTCCGCCTGGGCACCCAGACAGTCCTCTAAAAAGAGGACATATCTGGGTTTTCCTGGATGTCTCGTAACCCTAGCTCTGTTCTCTCTTTTTCATTCTATATGTGTTCCCTCGGCCTTTCTTCCCCTCACAACTCCTTAACAACATTGCAGCTCTTCTGTGTTCTGTGTTATTAATGCATTGCTTAGAGATTCCTTAGCCAGTCAATAAGCTGCATAGGAGATAGGAACAATTCATTACCTATGAGATATCAACCTACAGTAAGACTTTTTCCTGCAGCCTATTGGCTAGATACAGTTCTTTAGGAATGTCTGACCAATGGGCTGCAGGGGGAGGCAGGAGCAGTACCTTTAGAGATAGTCTTGTTTTGTTCCTGCAGCCTATTGGAATGTCTGACCAATGTATTGCAGTTATATTTGTATCAGTTTTAATTTCAGCTGTGTCCTCCCTTTTACATTCCAAATCGCTTCCCTCAGCCTCTGTTTTCCTCAGAACCCCTTTGCTACAGAGAAGAGTGCCTTAGGAAATGGAGTACTTCAAGCAGTCACAACTCTGTTGTTCCTGCCATGATGGCTCTAGGATGTTGGGCCTCTTAGTCAGGAAACCTCTTGACTGCAGAATGCCACTCCATAGTTGTAGTCTGGTGCTCCAACAGTCTTTCTCAGTGTGTTCCAAGCCTCATTCTAGTGCTTCAATAGCCTTTCTCAGTGCATTCCAAACCTTTCTCTGGTAATCCAATAGTCTTTCTCAGTGCGTTCCCAGATGACCTCCAAAATTATTTTTGTTATACTCCGGACCTAGCTAAATCAATTTCTTATACTGGAAAATCATACATTCACTCCATTGTACCAAAATCCTTAGGGCCGTTTTCAAGATTAAATTAAGTTCTAAGACAAACATACCATTATTGCTCTCTTTATATAATAGGATAATAAAATGTGAGGAATGAAGCCATTTTTTTTATTTGGTTCTTAAATACAAATCGAAGGGCCACATGAACAAAAAAAATGCATTTGTTTTCACATCCATTATTTATGAGCCATGAAAATAGGCTGTCTCTCTGCCTGACCATAGGGAAAGGACAACAAAGAAGCATTCATGTTTAAACTTTTTGACAAGCACTCAAACAAGCCTATCTTAGCCTACTTCTTCCAAATCCCATTGATAACCATGTTAGCAGGAAACTGAAAGCTACACTGTTTTCTAGGGATGTACATTTGTTTGAAATTATATGGGAAACATCAGCATTTCTCAAGCCATTTCATGTCATTTTTAGGCTGAAACAACAGGGAAAAAAATGTGTTTTACCCTATGTTGAATGTAGTGCATATGTTTTGGAAAGAGAGAGTGCACTCTTCAGAAAGAGCAAAATGAAATTCCCATAAATGGCTTAGGAAGCTAAATGAATTGAAATTTTGGGGGCTGCACTTCTCAACCAGTTCCTGTTCATTTCTTTCCTGGATTTCACAGGGACAGGTTAGCTCGTTTCATCCCTCTGGAATGCCAAAAATAATATCTTTCCTGGTCAGTATGCTGAAAACCTGCCAAAAAAACCTTATTCTCGTGTTACTGTAGTACAGTACAGAAGAAGTGGGCAACATGTCTCCAACCACTGATGCCAGGACTTGCCAAGCATGCCCAGTTCTTGTGCAAACTGAATATATACAAGGAGTTCTAGCACTATTGGCTGAAGGCATGCTGCTGACTTCTGTTCTGCAGCAATGTGAGGAAGAGAGGAGATGCTTGCCAATGAATGTCTTTGGCTGGATAAGCTCCAGCATCCCTGCAAGACATTTAAAGGGAGCTGCACGATTGGAGGGGGCCAAGTTCCCCTACCACCATGATTCCATTCAAATTACTGATTAGAGAATGACATGGTGACAAATTTTTCCCTGTCCCCGCAGGAACTCAATTTCTCCGTCCCGTGCCCGCAAGTCTTGTCTGTCCCTGTCCTTGCCCCATTCCTATAAACGCAGCCATAACCGCACAAATCTCGAACACTTATGATTTTAAAGTGTTTGAGGCTTGTGCAGATGAGGACAGAGCTTGCAGGAATGGGGCAGGGACAGGAAAAGAACTCGCCGGGACGGGGTGGGAAAATGAATTCCCGCGGGGATGGGGAAAAATTTATCCCCATGTCATTCTCTATCTGATAGTCCATAAAGTATTGCACTCTGATAAACCACTTTTTATATTTTGCCATCCTACCCATCCCTTCATGTTTTGAGGTCCTCTTAGCAAAATCTGTTGGTTAGTTCTTTTAGGATTATTTGTCTAGATATTATTCCTCATTTTAATGTTTAACATTACTGCTCCTACCCTTTGGAATATCCTTCCATTACAACTAATTTTAGAACCTTCTATTCACAAAGTTTAAGATTTTTTTCTGTAATAAAGCACTCTCTTTCTGAACTGCATTTTGAAGTTGAAGTTTGGTTATGTATCAGCAGGACAAGGAGTTTTAAACATGTAGCAGAAGATCTATATGAGTTTTATATATTTGTTTATTTTTGCCTCTCGACCTCTCATCTTTCATGTCATTGATTGCAATTTCTTTTCATAAGTGCTTTTAACCATATTTTATATTTGTCTATTGTTTTCATTTATATATTCTCCATTAAAATTGTTTTTATGTAAACCACCTAGATACGCGTCAGCCCTATCAAGAAGAGAATGACGTGGATATGGTTCAATCAATGTTCTGAAACAACGTCAAAACATAGGATTTCATTTCTGTAAATTGGCACTTAACAAAATAAGAAAGCACTCTTTTCAGGTACGGTGGCAAAATAATGCTCAAAATATAGGAAATTGGTTGTTTGGGCTGGGAACTTTTCAGTACCCCCTCGTAGCTAAAAAGAGTGTTATCTTATTTTGTTAAGTGGCCAATCTGTAGAAACAAAATTCTCTGTTTTGACATTGTTTCATAACATTGATTGAACCATATCCACATCATTCTCTTCTTGGTTGGGCTGAGAACTTTTGAGCACCCCCTCGAAAATCTCATTGATCATCTTTGACAACTCTGCACAGTTTACAGCTCTGATCCAGCCTCTATATTGGCCTTGTTCCTGTTTATTGTAGCTGCTTTCAGATGTTAATATACACAGAATTACACATGTGAAATATTAGAACTCTGGTAATTCCAGCTCTGTTTTTCCCCAAGTGCAAATCTTCAAATAATTACTTTTTTAAAAAAAAAATTCTTCAGATGAATTCTTCAGATGCTTAATACAATCCAAATCTGCAAACAGTCACAGACTTCCAAACAAATTGAGTAAATTTGGATCAACAACAAAAGTGTGCCTCAGATGCAACCTAGATAGAACTTGACTTTGATTATCCAAGTAAATTTGATTTAGATATTTACAGTTCCAAATCTGGATTCAAAGCTAACACGTGTCAGATTTTAGTTTATAGGTCTGGAAACATTTTATAAAATGAAAAACTGATTGTTAGGTCCATTGTATGACTACTTTATGCCAAATTTTTTATTTGATATATTTTTTTTATAAAAAACCTTTACAAGTAAAGATCAACAAAAGAAAATAAACAGTCAAACAGACCCTGAGTATATGAGGGGATGCTGAAAAGTTCTCCGTCCAATGAACCAACTTCCTAAATTCTGAGCATTATTTTCCCACTGTAGCTGAAAAGAATGTTATATTATTTTGTTAAATGCCTAAATGAGATTCTATGTTTTGACATGTTTCAGATCATGGATTGAATCATATCCACACCATTCTATTCTTGGTTGGGCTGAGAATTTTTCAGCACCCTTTCATAACCATCCGATTATATATACAGTGGTACCCTGGATTACGAGCATAATCCGTTCCAGGAGCATGCTCGTAATCCAAAATGCTCATTTATCAAAGCGAGTTTCCCCATAGGAAATAATGGAAACTCGCTTTGATAGGTTCCCACCCTGCACCCCCCCCCCCGAGGCCAGCAGCGCTGCTCCCCCCCCCCCAGGAGAATCGGCACCCTCCCCCCCTGCAATCTGGCACACCCCCCCGCAGTCATCGGGCACCCCCCCCCGCCACCATCGGGCACCCCCCGCCACGACCTGAGGTCCCCCCAACCCACCCGAACCCTCTTCTTACTTTGATGTAGCCTCTGCACCGGCACCAGCATGTCCTGTGCTGTGCCTGTGCCCGAAAATCTGCCTCCGGTGCTGGGCCTTGAGCATGTGCGCATGCTCAAGGCCTGAGAGTTCACGTTGGACGTTCGACGTGAACTCTCAGGCCTTGAGCATGTGCACATGCTCAAGGCCCAGCACCGGAGGCAGATCTTTGGGCACCGGCACAGCACAGGACATGCTGGTGCCGGTGCGGAGGCTACATCAAAGTAAGAAGAGGGTTTGTGTGGGTTGGGGGGACCTCAGGTCGTGGCGGGGGGGTGCCCGATTGTGGAGGGGGGGTGCCCGATGGCGGCAGGGGGGTGCCAGATTGCAGGGGGTAGGGTGCTGGTTCGCAGGGGCGGGGGGCGTTCGCAAATCGAGGCGTGCTCGGTTTATGAGGCACCAAGTTTGCAAATGTTTTGCTCGTCTTGCAAAACACTCGTAAACCGGTGCACTCGTAAACCGAGGTACCACTGTAGTTAGAAAAGACTGCAATAGTAGGAGACAGTGATTATAGATTCAACAATAAACAATGCAGAGGGTCACAACTATATTTAATTGGACTTGTTTCTGATGTTACAGGGTGTGATCATATGGCATCCAGTGATCATTGCATGCTACAGTGTAATATTAAGACGTATTTAAAGAGGGCTCATTCAAAAGTAAAGGTTCTAGACTAAAAAAACTAACTTTGTTCGGATGGGGCATAGGCAGCGGAATACCTTTTTGGTTGGGGAGCCCAAAAGCTCCACCCAGACCCCCATCCAAGCTCCACCCATAATCCCACCCAAGCCCCAGCCATGACCCCAGCCCCATAATAATGATAGTATTAATTGTAATACGATTTTATCCATTCATTTTTCATATATACACACAATATAATCTTATTAACAACACAAAATGGTTAACCACAAAATTAAACTACACCTCATCTGGAGTACTGTGTGCAATTCTGGAGGCCACATTACAGTAAAGATGTGCGTGGAATTGAATCGGTTCAGCGGACGGCCACCAGGATGATCTCGGGGCTCAAGGGTCTCTCGTACGAAGAGAGACTGAACAAATTGCAGCTCTACACTCTCGAGGAACGTAGGGAGAGGGGAGACATGATCGAAACATTTAAGTATCTCACGGGATGTGTCAAAGTGGAAGATGATATTTTCTTTCTCAAGGGACCCTCGGCCACAAGTGGGCACCCGCTCAAACTCAGGGGCGGAAAATTTCATGGCGACACCAGAAAGTATTTCTTCACAGAGAGAGTGGTTGATCATTGGAACAAGCTTCCAGTGCAGGTGATCGAGGCAGACAGCATGCCAGACTTTAAGAATAAATGGGATACCCATGTGGGATCCCTACGAGGGTCAAGATAAGGAAATTGGGTCATTAGAGCATAGACAGGAGGTGGGTAAGCAGAGTGGGCAGACTTGATGGGCTGTAGCCCTTTTCTGCCGTCATCTTCTATGTTTCTAAGTTTCTATGTAAAGCACACTATATGCTTCTCAACATTCATTCATACCAGAACACCTGGCCTTGGTCACACATGCAGAACACAGACAACCCCTATGCAAACACAGGACAACAACTAAAAGTACTAATATACACAAATGAAACCCTAAGATGCCAGACTCTAAATGAATTATAACACCAGAGAAATAGAAAGAAATTAATTTCTTCCTGAACAATGCAAGATATAGACGGCAGATATAAATTCTCAAAACTGACACATTTCAATCAGTAAATTGAAAATAAAATTATATTCCCTCCCTTTGTTGTCTGGTGAACTAATCATCTTTTCCCAGTCTCTAGTTGCACTTCCTTCTGTCTGTGCTCTTGTGTTTCCAGGGCCTTCTTATCTATTTGCTGTTTTTCTCTCCTTATTCACATTCAGACAGCTGACCCATACAATTCTTTCTTTTCAATAACGGTTCCCTTGAACTGTTAACCACTATCTTTCACCTCTGTTAAGTTCTTTCAATTTGTACCATCTTTTTAATCTTTGTAAACCGCATAGAACCACTATCTTTCACCTCTGTTAAGTTCTTTCAATTTGTACCATCTCTGTTAAGATCTTTCAATTTGTACCATCTTTTAATCTTTGTAAACCGCATAGAACTTCACAGTCCTGCGGTATATAAACTGTTGTTATTATTATTATTAATCTTTGGCATTAACTTTTAACATTCAACTTTCTTATATTTTTCAGCTTTTTTCTTAAAATCTACTTTTTCATGTCTTACCTTCCCTCCCCTTCCCATAGTAGTGCTATAGAAATGATTAGTAGTATTAGGAATAAGAAGTTGGGTTTCCGCCCGTCTTGAATCTTCCGCTCTACCTCGCTTAAGCTTCTCTTTGGAGCAGCGGCAGACTTGAGGAGCGCAAAGTTCCCAGCCCTGATCCTTCCCTTAGTGATGTGGGCTGACCATGTGTGTGGAACATGGATGTGGCCGCCGTTAACAGAAAGAGCGAGGCTCTCAAGGATGCCTACTTGCGCTCTCAGGGCTTCTATCAGAAGTGGGTCGTGAAGGATGGTTTTCACTGCAGAAGACCAAATTCTGATAAAGGACTTGGTACTGCTAAAAGGTTATAACAGTCGACAATTATTGAAAGAGTTTCCACAAAAGGGTTGGAACAAAAATGGTCTTGATGTGCTGCTACACAAGATCCGAGCAACTGGCACTGAGGATTGTAAGCCCCCAGATGTATCCATTTATAATCAAATCACTTAGATTGATTATAGATATGCAGTAGATCAAATAAAAGTGCATTGTAAAAATTTACATCCTTAGTTCGCCCTCCTCCTCCCCCCTTTTTTTACTAAACCACGACAGTGATTATTAACGCAGGGAACCGCGCTGAATGCTCCTCACTGCTCCTGACGCTCATAGAGTTCCTATGAGCGTCAGGAGCAGCGCAGAGCATTCAGCGTAGCTCCCTGCGCTAATAACCACTATCGCAGTTTAGGAACGGGGGGAAGGGTAAGTGCGCTAAATGCTGTGTATTGTATTTTGTACCTAATGGCCACGTGGCACTTATCGCATGCTAATATCCATTAGTGTGTGCTAAACGTTAGCTACTTCTGTGTGTATGAATCGTTGTTCAGAGCAGTGGCAATATGACAATATGAGGAATAGATGTGTTATAGATGGAGATACGCCCAGTGTGTCATACAAGGTCAGCAACACAACATATGAATATAAGTCCTCAGGGTGAGTGAAGAGTTACATCATCAAAAATGTAACTCAAAGTCAGTGATCTAAAGAAAATAAATCCCCTCAGATGAATCGTTTGACACAAATTTCCTCTTTTCTGATTTCCTGATCCTGATATAAATGCAGCTAAGCAAATACTTCAAGCCAAAATCTAAACATCCGTAGGCTCTCAGGTGCTGGAACGTAGGCATATGTCCTGCTTAAGGAAAAGTCCCCCCTATTCAGATAATTCAATCATCCGTGGCATTGTGCGTAAACATAACAAGAAGGAATGTTCTCACATTACTCACATACGGATGAGCCCAGGCAGACCTAAACCTTTGTTGCTCAATATAAGTATTTGGAGAACCAACCTTATCAATTCTGGCCAATTTTTTTTTTTCTTTCCAGCAAAAGTATACACAAGAACATTTTGTCCCACTCTGCAAACAAAGCAATTAATAATCAGCAGGCACTGTTTTTCTTGGAGAACATTTCCTTGCCTTTTCATATTCATGAGTTTGACAGATGAAAATGATGTACTACAGGTGTACTTTTGAGACTTCACAAGCCACAGGCTTTCAGAGCACACACTTTGCACTTTGGGAAATCTCTAATTCAGCAAAAGAAAAAAAATGGCATTAGTGTCTCAAAAATCTAAACTCATCCTAGAAAAAGTGCTACATACATCATTGCTGAATATCACTATGGTCACCTACGAAGTACTTCCCTTGGGGAGCTATGCACCAATGCCAGCATCTAGTCCACTCGTCAAAGCAATTTTGGAACTCTTTTTTCTGATATGCCCATCGGAGCTGTTGTATTGTCCTTGATGTCCTGAATGTCATCAAAATGTCTTCCTTTCAATGTTTTCTTTATCTTTGGGTAAAAAGAAACAAGTCATTGGGGGACCAGATCAGGTGAGTATGGAGGGTGTCCCAATATAGTTATTGGTTTTCTGGCTAGAAACTCCCTCACAAACAGTGCCGTGGGTGCTGATGCATTGTCATGATGCAAGAGCCATGAGTTGGTAAAAAGTTCAGGTTATTTTCGTCTTACTTTTTCACACGGCCTTTTCAGCAGTTCCAAACAGTAAACTTGGTTAACTGTTTGTCCAGTTGGTACAAATGCATAACAAGCAATCCCTATGATATCAAAAAAGGTTAGCAACATCGTTTTGACTCTTGATTTGGACTAGCGGAACTTTTCTTGGTCGTGGAGATTTGGCTGACTTCCATTGTGCACTTTGACGCTTTGTTTCAGGGTCATATTGGTACACCCGTGTTTCATCACCATTGATAACATGGCCCAAAACATTGTCTTGCTTTTCAATAGATCTTGGCAAACTTTGACTCTCCTTTGCTTTTGTTCATCGGTGAGCTCCTTCGGGACCATTTTTGCACACACCTTTCTCATGCCAAGATTTTCAGTGAAGCTCTTCCTAGCTGTTTCTCTATCGATGTTTACTTGGTCTGTTATGCATCTCACAGTCAGCCAATGATTTTAACATGCAATTCAATGAACTTTTGCAAAGTTTTCATCAGTTCGACATGTTACTGGCTGCCTTTCCCTTTCTTCATCAGTGATGCTTTCTCTCCTCTCAGAAAAACGTTTAATCCATTTGTACACTGCTATTTTCTTCATGGCATTATCCCCATAAACTTGGATTAACGTGTCCATGATTTCACTTCCACTCTTGCCAAGTTTAACAAGAAATTTAATGTTTGTTCATTGCTCTTATTCAAGCTCTGACATTCTTTTGACAGCACACAAAAACCCACCAGAATAATAATGAACGCCACTCAGAAAGACACCACCACACGTCAACATGAACACAGTTGTGAGACACCGATATACCAAGGTTATGAAACCTTACTGAGTTGTTTGTACATTGCTGCCAATGTAAGTGCACAGAGGCAAATTTGTGAACTTGTCAGACTTTGTATTCTACCCAGCATGCCATTAAGTAAACTCTAAAAACTTGCTGTATTCTTTTTTTCATCTTTCATAGTGATTTCTTAATAATGGGTGACACTAGGACTTAACCCATTGGAGAAAGTGCTTATCTCATTTTTTAAATTTGCTATTTGTATTTATTCAGTGTCATTGCAAACACACACTTGCCCTCTATCCACAGGAGATCTGAAAAGTGTAACCACTGTTTAAATATTAAATACCTTAGAAATGTTGTAAAAAAAACTTTTCAGTGAATGTACATTTCCAGTCATAGGAAAATAGAAACATGTAAACAACTGAAGAGCTTTCTTATAACCTTTACTGAGTTTTAACATTTAAAGTGTTTACACTTATCTTCTATGGATAGCTGCTTTCTTCATTTTCTTGGAGAAAAAATAGTCTTTTGTTTCTATCTGTTCCACTCCCCTTTTTGTTTTGATATTTCTGATGTCATTTCAAACGGATGCATATCCTTAGTCCTGACTCCTCGAAGGAGATATCCTTTTTTAGAGATAGTGCGGCATGGCACACCATGAGCATTCACAGGGATTTAAAAGCCCCTGCATTGCATTTTTATCTTCTGCTGCTACTTTGCTGTCTCTCTCCTCCCCTTGCAAAATAGCAGCAGCATCTAACAGACTTGCTGACCCTGTGGCTGAGAACAAGATTGGGTGCTCCTCTGGTGCTTCCTTCACACTGGCAATTGGGGGCTAATGCCAACTTGCCCATCTTCACAACATCACTGTACTGGAATTGTTCTTGCCATTGTACCTTTTGAACTCTGAATCTCTGTTTCCTGCTATTAGTTCTACGAGTGAATCTCTTCATAAAGGAGTGATAATTTTAAAACAGTGATTGTGATGTTGACAAAACCGTTGTTCCACTGAGTGGAAGGTGACAGAGGGTAGTGATCAATGAAGAAGATCGTTCTGAGGAAAGGGATGTTACCAGTGGTGTGTCTCAAGGTTCTGTTCTTGGGCCTATTCTTTTTAACATTTTTATAAATGATATTGCTAAAGGGTTGTCTGGTAAGATTTGCCTCTTTGTGGATGATACTGAAATCTGCAATACAGTAGACACCCAGGATGGTATGAATAACATGAAGAAAGACCTGGCGAAACGTGAAGAATGGTCTGAAATTTGGCAGTTAAAATTTAATGCTAAGAAATACAAGGTCATGCATTTGGACTGCAAAAACCCGAGGGAACGGTACACTTTAGAGGGTGAAGAACTTATGTGCACAACACAACAGCGTGACTTGAGTGTGATTGTATGTGATGATCTTAAGGTGGCCAAACAGGTCGAAAAGGTGACGGTGAAAGCTGGAAGAATGCTAGGTTGTATAGGGAGAGGTATGGCCAGTAGGAAAAAGGAGGTATTGATGCCCCTGTATAAGACTTTGGTGAGACCTCATTTAGAATATTGTGTACAATTCTGGAGGCCGCACCTTCAAAAAGATATAAAAACGATGTAATCGGTCCAGAGGAAGGCTACTAAATGGTATATGGTCTTCATCATAAGGCGTATGGGGATAGACTCAAAGATCTCAATCTGTATACTTTGGAGGAAAGGCGGGAGATGGGGAGATAAGATAGAGACGTTTACATACCTACGTAATGTAAATGCACATGAGTCGAGTCTCTTTCATTTGAAAAGAAACTCTGCAATGAGAGGGTATAGGATGAAGTTAAGAGGTGATAGGCTCCGGAATAATCTAAGGAAATACTTTTTTACAGAAAGGGTGGTAGATGCATAGAACAGTCTCCAAGAAGAGGTGGTGGAGGCAGAGACTGTGTATGAATTCAAAAGGGCCTGGGATAGGCACGTGGGATCTCTCAGAGAGAGAAAGAGATAATGGTGGCTATGGATGGGCAGACTAGATGGGCCATTTAGCCTTTATCTGCCATCATATTTCTATTACCCATGTTTCTATTACCTTGCAATGTGTGTTGCAAGCTATGCAACTAGCACAGAATGCTGCTGCATATCTCATTGCTCATGTCTCTAAGTTTGATCACATTACCCCGATTCTTCGAGATCTTCACCGGCTACCAATCAGTGTGTAGACTGAATTTAAGGACAATTGTCCTGTGGCTCTGCGCTCCATTTTGCAGTGGCATTGCCCTATGCGTGCATTAAGCTCTTCGGATAGGATGTGTCTGAAAGTTCCGCTGAGTGTAGTTAAGCTCTCTGTGAGTCTTAAAACATTGTTATCAGTGTAGGGTCCGGTGTATTAGAATATGTTACCGCTGGAAGTAAGGCAGGTTCCTACATTGTCACAGTTCAGAAAAGGCCTAAAAATGGCTTTGTTTGAGCGTGGCATTGTGTAACATAGAAACATAGAAATAGACGGCAGATAAGGGCCCACGGCCCATCTAGTCTGCCCACCTTAATGTCCCTCCCCTACCTTTGCCCTGTGAAGAGATCCCATGTGCCGATCCCATTTGGCCTTAAAATCAGGCACGCTGCTGGCCTCAATCACCTGTAGTGGAAGACTATTCCAGCGATCAACCACTCTTTCAGTGAAAAAGAATTTCCTGGTGTCACCTCGTTAGTTTCCCGCCCCTGATTTTCAACGGATGCCCTCTTGTTGTCGTGGGACCCTTGAAAAAGAAGATATCTTCCTCCGCCTCGATGCGGCCCGTAAGATACTTGAACGTCTTGATCATGTCCCCCTTCTCTCTGCGCTCCTCGAGCGAGTATAGCTGTAATTTGTCAAGCCGTTTTTCGTATGGTAGATCCTTGAGTCCCGAGACCATCCGGGTGGCCATTCTTTGCACCGACTCCAGTCTCAGCACATCCTTGTGATAATGCGGCCTCCAGAATTGCACACAGTATTCCAGGTGGGGCCTCACCATGGATCTATACAATGGCATAATGACTTCCGCCTTACGACTGACGAAACCCCTTCGTATGCAGCCCATGATTTGTCTTGCCTTGGACGAAGCCTGCTCCACTTGATTGGCAGACTTCATGTCCTCACTGACGATTACCCCCAAGTCTCGTTCTGCTACCGTTTTTGCTAGGATCTCGCCATTAAGGGTATAAGACTTGCATGGATTCTGGCTGCCCAGGTGCATAACTTTGCATTTTTTGGCATTGAAGTTGAGTTGCCATGTCCTAGACCATCGCTCCAGTAGGAGTAGGTCGTGCATCATGTTGTCGGGCACTGAATCTTCGTCTGTTGTGCATTTGCCCACTACATTACTCAGTTTGGCGTCATCGGCGAATAATGTTATTTTACCTCGAAGCCCTTCTGCCAAGTCTCTTATAAAGATGTTGAATAGGATTGGGCCCAAGACTGAGCCCTGTGGTACTCCACTAATCACCTCCGTCATTTCGGAGGGGGTGCCGTTCACCACCACCCTTTGGAGCCTACCTCCAAGCCAGCTCCCAACCCATTTCGTCAATGTGTTACCTAATCCTATAGAACTCATCTTGCTCAGTAACCTGCGGTGTGGTACGCTATCGAATGCTTTGCTAAAGTCCAGGTACACGATGTCCAGGGACTCCCCAATATCCAGCTTCCCCGTTACCCAGTCAAAGAAGCTGATCAGGTTGGATTGGCAGGATCTCCCCTTAGTAAATCCATGTTGTTGGGGATCCCGTAGATTCTCTTCATCCAGGATCTTATCTAATTGGTGTTTGATTAGAGTTTCCATTAGTTTGCTCACTATCGATGTTAGACTCACTGGTCTGTAGTTTGCTGTCTCCATCTTTGAGCCTTTCTTGTGGAGTGGAATGACGTTAGCCGTCCTCCAGTCCAACGGGACGCTGCCTGTACTAAGGGAGAGGTTGAAGAGCGCGGACAGTGGCTCCGCCAAGACATCACTCAGCTCCCTAAGCACCCTGGGGTGCAGGTTGTCCGGCCCCATTGCTTTGTTAACCTTGAGCTTTGACAGCTCACCGTAGACACTGCTGGGCGTAAACTCAAAGTTACTAAACGGGTCAACTGAGCCAACCCTTGTCTGTAGCTGAGGGCCGAGCCCTGGCGCTTCTCGGGTGAAGACTGAGCAGAAGTATTCATTTAATAGTTGGGCTTTTTCCGAATCCTTTTCCACATAGTCTCCGTCTGGTTTCCTAAGACGTACAATCCCGCCTGAGTTTTTTCTTCTATCACTGCTATACCTGAAGAAGGATTTATCTCCCTTCTGGATGTTCTTTGCTAGAGACTCCTCCATGAGGAATTTATCCTCCCTGACTGCTGTTTTGACGGCTTTTGATTTGGCCAGGTAGTCTGCTCTAGAGTCCTGCTTCCCTGATTGTTTGTAAGAGATGAATGCTTTTTTCTTCTCCTTGATCAGGTCTGAGATCTCCGCAGTAAACCACTGTGGCTTATTGTTCCTTCGCCGTTTACTTACTGATTTTACATAGCGGTTTGTTGCTTCTTGTATGGTTGCTTTCAAAGTCGACCACATGTCTTCCACGTTATCGGTTTCTTCTTGGCTTTGTAGCGCCTGGTGAACGAAGTCTCCCATTTCTTTGAAATTTGTGTCCTTGAATTTGAGGACTTTGGTTAGTGTAGTAGATTTAGTGAAACCTTTCCTGATATTGAACCATACCATGTTGTGGTCACTGGAGGCCAATGTGTCGCCC
The DNA here is from genome assembly GCF_902459505.1 of Geotrypetes seraphini. NCBI lineage: Eukaryota > Metazoa > Chordata > Amphibia > Gymnophiona > Dermophiidae > Geotrypetes > Geotrypetes seraphini. Next base: position 1,378,872 of record NC_047084.1, on the reverse strand, counting down.
ACCGAGACCTCTGTGACACTTTCTCCATTGGTAAGTATCAGGTCCAGTATTGCCTGATCCCTTGTCAGTTCCAACTCCAGTTGCCTGAGGCTTGCTCCTTTCATAGAGTTTAATAGCCTCCTGCTGCTGCCGGAAGCAGAGGTAAGTGTAACCCAATCCACATCAGGCATGTTGAAGTCACCTAGCAATACTGTGTCCCCACGCAAGGTGATATTTTCTATATCTTCGATTATTTCCATATCCAGGTCATCCTGTTGTCTTGGGGGTCTGTAAATTACGCCAAGATACAAGCATTTGTCCTTCCCTCTGGCCAAATTAACCCAAAGGGATTCCCCAGTATACTGGACATCTGGGATTCTCGTGACCTTAATGTCATCTTTAGTATATAATGCTACACCCCCTCCCTTCCTACCCTCTCTGTCCCGGTGTAGCGATAGGTGTAAGCGTGGAAGGAGTGCAATACTTTTTTCTTTTTGTTATTGTATTGGGGGCACTGGGTAAGTTTTTAAGAGATTTGATTCCAATAATTTTATTTGTTTTAACTGTTCATAATTGCATGTATGTTTTATTTTTGTTATGTTACTCGTCTAGAATTGTTGGATAAGCAGGCTATAAATATGTATATATTTAAAATAATTTATATTCCGCATATCCAACAGTTCTACGCGGATTACAAATTATTCAGGTACTCAAGCATTTTTCTCTAACTGTCCCGGTGGGCTCTCACTCTATCTAACATACCTGGGGCAATGGGGATTCAGTGATTTGCCCAGGGTCACAAGGAGCGGTGTGGGATTCGAACCCACAACCTTAGGGTGCTGAGGCTGTAGCTCTAACTACTGCACCATACCCTCCCTTAAATAAATAAATAATAATAAATACAGTAAATCTTAATAAACATACTTTTCTCTTTTTCGACCATCGTACATATTACTTTGGCAGCAGAGGTAAAAATTGTCATGCCAATAAAGTCTTCTGAATCTGAAACAGTGAAAATGAATCTGAAACAGTGAGAAAAACAGAAAGAGAGAGATGATTCTCTGTGTCACAGATGGGCAACTCAAGTTGGCAAACATTGCACGGGAAAGAAATTAATCCATTAGCATAAAACAATGTAAGGTTTGACTATGCTGTTTCATATGACTCTATTTTGGGCCTTTTCCGTTAGTTCATTAGTACATTAGAAAGAGAGACTCCTCAGTTTCATAAGCAGTCATGCGTGACAGGGCTCTCTTATCAAATGATTGCACTGGCGTTATCAGATGCAAATTTAGCATCTGCGCCCAGGCCGTGCTAGGCTTCATTAATTAAGTGCCAGATGATATTTTCATCTGGCACTAAATTATTCATTGGAGTGCAGTGGAGATTTACTTACTGGCAATTCTGGCATGACTGCTGCTGCGTTGATTAACAGCTTCCACAGAGCCAAATTCAGTAGCAATGGGATAAGTCCAGTCTGATTACTACTTCACTTTGCAGCTGTGGAGCCCAATTCTGACATAGGTCATTGAATTAGGAATTGAGATATCCAGGTTAGGACATGCTCAATTTCCCCATTGTTTTACCAAAGGCTCTGCCAAATACGGAATCTTTCATAAAACACATATAAAGGATGTTGGAAATATATGCTGAGTCACATATATCACTAATGCTGAGTTCACAAAATTAAAATGTGGTTCTGTGACTGGAAGAATAAAAATGGATGACTTCTGTATTTTGGCCTTCTTAGCATGTTAATACTGTATGCTGGTGGGGTCTTTAGGTAGGTAGGGATTCGGATATTTTGCATTAAGATTCTGCATTTGTATGTCATTACTGTTTTAACTCTTCTTGGGTGCTTTCCTGCATGGACTCTGTATGAGGGGGGTGCTGAAAAGTTTTCAGCCCAACCGACCAACTTCCTAAATTCTGGGCTTTATTTGGCCACTGTAGCTAAAAAGAGTGTTATTTTGTTAAGTGCCAATTTTCAGAAGCAAAATTCTATGTTTTTGACATTGTTTCAGATCATTGATTAAACCAAATCCACATTATTCTCTTAATTGGTCTGAAAACTTTTCAGCACCCCCCTCGTATCTGTAACAAAGCTAAAGTCCACGTGTCCTTGTGCACCTGTCATCTATGGCTAAGTCACATGATCAAAGGGAAGGGGGGGAGCCAACATTTTAAAACAAGCCTTTAGGGATCTGTGGATCTCCTTGGACACTTTCAAAATTGCTGAAGGGTTGTCGGGTAAGATTTGCCTCTTTGCGGATGATACCAAAATCTGCAATAGAGTAGACACCCAGGATGGTGTGAATAACATGAAGAAAGACCTGGCGAAACTTGAAGAATGGTCTGAAATTTGGCGGTTAAAATTTAATGCTAAGAAATACAAGGTCTTGCATTTGGGCTATATTTTGTGCTGCCACAGTGGCAGGAAGGAAAGCAAGGGGCAGGACTATACCAAGCCAGAATCATCCCCTTTGTGAGATGCCCAGAATTGTGCCCTTTGTGAGATGCCCTCTGGCATCCCTACATTGCCCATTGTGCTACAGTCAAGAAGAAGCAATAAACAGTGAACAATTTTGGCACTGCCACCTCTCCTGCACCCTGTGTGACCACTCTGCTTGCACAGCCTTCAATAGAGCCCTGACAAGGAGACATGTTGTACCAAGAGGGAGATGCTCAACCCACGCAGGAAAAGAAAGATACTGGACTTAAGAGGGGGCAGGAAAACAAAGTTGAAATGCTAAGTCATGAGAGAAGCTAGGGAGCATTCTGGACAGAGGGAAAGCAAAGGCAGATGCTGGACAAGGATATAAAGCAAGGGAGAGATATCAGACCTCAGGAGATACTGAACCTAGAAAGAGTGAAAAGGGATATGAAAGGGGGATGCAAGACTTGGGGGGTTGGAAGGGGAGAAGGAGGTGTTGAACTTGAATGTAGGTGAGAGAAGAAATAGAGATGTTAGACCTAGAGATAGCTAGGAAGGGTAGCAAGGGGAAGATACTGAACTTGCAGACAGGTGGGAAAGGAAGTAAAGAGGAAATGCTAGACCTAGAGATAGCAGGGGAGGAAAGCAAGGAGTAGATGCTGGATATGAATGAGTTAGATGAGTAGCAAGGAAGAAATGTTGGAGCTGGGGTTGGGAAAGCAAGCAAAGGGGTGAATATTACATAAAGAAGCATGGGGAAATACTAAACTCAGGGGATCGGATGATAAGGGGGGAGATGCTAGACCTGGAGGGGTAGGAAGTGAGCAGGTGGGTCTGGGCCTACTGGGGTAGGAAGGAAAGTGAGAGGGTAATGCTGGATCTAGGGAAAGAAAAGCCAGGGGGAAAATGTTAGATACCAATGTTCCCTCTAAAGTGCAGGCAGTCCAGTGTCCCTGCCTCTATGAGTGGGGCAGCAATGTTGCACTTTCAATTGCAAAGGGTGGGCAAGTTTGCAGTATTCCTAGTGAACCTACCAGCACCTTCCCAATTACAACTGATATTCCTGTACCACTTCCAACATTAGGAATATGGGTAGAGGTCACCTTAGAGAAAATATTACTAAACACATGGAAATAAAACTATAGAGAAAATGCTGGGTTGCTGGGTATCGAAGGGAAAGAGATAGAAGGAATATGCTGGATATTGATTGAGAGAGAATGAAAGAGAGAGAATAGATGCAATATTTAAAGCTGGTAGCCCCCCCCCCTATAAATAACAGGTTAATATTTAACTCTCAGCTGCTGCATTTATTTTTAACACCACCCAGCATGGGTTTTCTATACCCTGATATTCTGCATGAATAGCTGGATACGGAATATTAAGTACAAGTTGGGTGGTGCTATCTATCTGGATCATGGTAATTTTCAGACCTCTACACAGATAAAGTTAGGACAGCTTTCCTGCTAACCTAATTTTATTGGGCAATTAGTGGACTGAATATCACCTCTAACTGGGTATTTCCCAATTCCAACAGGACTCTGGCCCTGGACCACTCCAGCATTGCTCTGATAGTACTGAAGTCTTCTAACCATATTTTTAGTGGCACCATCCAGGTATGTGCTGCTGATAATCCGGTTATGACCCAGTCAGCAAGATTTATCCAGATAGCCATACATACCCTAAGTCCCGTTCAATGTTGACCCTTAAGGTTTTTACATTCCTGGGAAAACCCATCAAATTCTTCAGGAGTCACAGTTCAATTTGCAACTGATTCCAAAGATGGAGGGCCACAATTGAGTATGGCTCTTTCGAAAGACTGTGATCATGAATGCTAGAATCCTATTGCTTATTCAGTCAATGGGAGGGCTAAAGGTAAAATTTTAGTCAATATCAGTACCTTAAATTTGGACTGTACTGCCACTGGCAACCAGTATAGATTCATCAATGAAGGTGTAACATACTCCCTAAAATTTACATACATCCCAAGATGGCTTCCGAAAAAAGCACAACACTGAGCTCCTCATCATCACTCTAATCACTAAAATCAAACAATTGCTAAGCTCGGGTCATCAGGCAATACAGCTTCAATTTGATATTGCTGCAGCCTTCGACTCAGTGGACCACCAATTACTCCTAACCAAACTCTTGGAAATCGAAATAACAAGGACTGTACTAAAATGGTTTGCCGAATTCCTACAAAATCGCGAATACTTGGTCAAAAGGCAAGAATCATACTTCAACCCTTGGAAGGCATTCTATGGCATCCCACAAGGCTCCCCATTATCCCCAATCCTATTTAATTTATTCATGAGCTCGCTGGGACACATCAAAATGGAAGATGAAACTTTACTATCTTATGCCGATGACATTCAAGTTTTTTTTAGTTTCAAGTTTATTAGTTTTTAATATACCGACCATCAACAAGTATCTAGCCGGTTTACAATAAAAGTTAAAATCAGGGTAAAATTATATTTATAGATTATAAAATTAATAAAAGAGAAAGAGTAAAGGGAAGAGTGAACATAAGAACATAAGAAATGCCTCTGCTGGGTCAGACCCGAGGTCCATCATGCCCTGCAGTCCGCTCACGCGGTGGCCCAACAAGTCCAGGACCTGTGTAGTAATCTTCTATCTATACCCCTCTATCCCCTTTTCCAGTAGGAATTTGTCCAATCCTTTCTTGAACCCCAGTACCGTACTCTGCTCTATTACGTCCTCTGGAAGCACATTCCAGGTGTCCACCACACGTTGGGTAAAAAAGAACTTCCTAGTATTCGTTTTGAATCTGTCTCCTATCAACTTTTCCAAGTGCCCTCTTGTTCTTTTATTATTAGAAAGTTTAAAGAATCTGTCCCTCTTTACTCTCTCTATGCCCTTCATGATCCTATAAGTCTTTATCATATCTCCTCTAAGTCTCCTCTTCTCCAGGGAAAAGAGACCCAGCTTCTCCAATCTCTCAGAATATGACAGGTTTTCCATACCTTTTATCAGACGTGTCGCTCTCCTCTGAACCCTCTGAACATTAAAGACATTTGGCAATGACAGACATAAAAGTGAGGTTAACAAGGAGGGAAGGGGAAAAGTTACATTAAAGTGACTCCTCATCCCCATAACCAAAAACTATCCTAATATTGCTGAAAAAATCTCAAACAATTTAGATAAAATTCAAACCTGGGCAATGAACAACAAGCTAAAACTGAACACCACTAAGACCAAAGCCTTTGGTTTCAGCACCGCAGAACAGAATGTCATTTCTAACCTCACTCTTCCATCAGGCATCACTCTCATCATGGAAAAATCCACCAAGGTACTAGACTGCATCTTAGACAACACTCCTCCATAGGAACCACAAATTTCTAACCTATGCATCAACTGCAATTCACAAGACCATACTTCCACCCACACCATTTTGCTCTGATCTTTCAGATGATGGTCCTACTTCAACTAGACTATTGCAATTCCGCCTACCTTGGCATCAATACTACTCTCATCCGCAAACTGCAACTGATCCAGAACACAGCCGTTAGACTAATCTACAAATTAAAGAAATTTGATTCAATCACAACCTTCATCAGCCAACTAAATTGGCTCCCAATTTCATCCCAGATAATTTTCATATCGTCTTGTATCCTACACCAGATTCTATACAGAAACTCAGCAGCCCCTCTCATTCAACTATTCTCTACTGCTTGGTCGACATCAAAAAGAATCCTTAACAGAATCTAACTAAACATGCCATCCACAAAATACCTCCACTACAAACGAATTTTCCACTCTACGCTAACTTATCTGGGTGTAAAAACCTGGAATGACCTACCAGAAACCATCAGGAAAGAAAAAAATTACACTACATTCATAAAAAATCTGAAGACTCACCAATTTGACAATTAACTGTCTTCATATCTAAATAGCACCCCCTACTTCTAGGTCCCTCCTCTTGCTTCTCCATGCCCCCTCCCCTACTACTCTCCCCTTCCTCTTTGATCTGTGGCCTTGAGCCCGTATAGGTATATGTGACTCACAAATGGAAGATTAGATTAGATTAGATTCAGTCAGGGTGTTTAGGTGTTTGTCTCTTGGGTCAAAGCAGATATGGTGATATTGTGTGGTTTGACTGTGTATAATGGATTTTTTTATATATATGTGAAGGGTGAAAGCTGGAATTGTGGAGGTAGCTGCATCTATCTGTAGGGTTTTGTATAGAGATGTTTGTATGTAACCATTGTTGATAGAGACTGTGGTATCTAGAAGATTGACTTTTTCTGGGGAATAATCATTTTGAATTTGATTGTAGGACGGTAAGTATTGAAAGAGTACAATTTAAAAAAGCTGATGAGTATTATTGTCCAATTCAGTAAGCCTCTTATTAAAATAATCTTTTTTATACTTTAAAACTTCACTATAGTAAAACCTACTCTGCATACTACACTTCTTTTTAAATTCTTATGAAGAACACTTAAGCCATTTGCATTCCTACTGTAACAATTGAAATATAACTAGAATGAGTCCTGGATGAAACCATTTATTTCCAGCCTGACAATGCAGAGGAATTCAATAGTCCTCAAAAAGATCAATTTTAACAGTTTTAAGAAACTGAAACCATTTATCAACACCCTCATCCAAAGTCAGATCACAATAGTCAGGTATTAAAGAAAGCACTATTTTTAGCCTTAATTGGCTCAATATTTTTCTTCAGCCTAGATCTTCTTGCCTTTACCAAAGAATTCCATTAAAAAGAAAAAGAAAAATGAATAAAATAATGGTCAGATGGCAGTGTGTATGTGTAAAATGATTCATATAGGACTGGCCCAGTCATAAAAGTATGCATAATGGTGGGATTTCCTGTCTGAAAATATGTGAGGAGGATATTCTTGCTTTAAAAATGTCCAAAATGTGCAGCCATTTTCCAAAAGGAAATAACCAAACTATGAACACCAAAAAAGTAAGCTCTTAAGCTGGCTTAAAGGCTTCCTGACATATAGGTCATATCAATAAAAAGAGAGATGATTTTTCTTTTTCTTGAAACCTGGACTGTGGGGCCCCACAGGGATCACCTATCTCTCCAATTTTATTTAATGGGCTTATATCTCAATTAGATTTTCAACTTTCTCAAGCTGATCTTCAAATACAAATTCATGCTGATGATGTGCCTTTAATTCTATCATTTGAGGATTACCTGATGGAGATTAATGATTTGATTACTAAAGGAATGGGTATCTTGACCAAATGGGCATCTCTGATTGCAAATTAAAACCGAATAATGAGAAAACTAAGCTCCGATACCACGGTAAAAAAATACAATATGCAATATACATGCTATTTGTGTGGAGCATTGCCAGTAAAAGGGGGAGGAACTGTGCTTAGCGCTTGCTTAGAAGAACATTTGCTAGCACAGTTCCTACTCCTGCCTGATAAAAAAAAAATATAAAAAGCAGCCCCTGATCTCCCTGCTGGTTCAGCATAGTGGTTTGAGCTATAGCCTTACCACCCTGAGGCTGTGGGTTTAAGCTCCATGCTGCTCTTTGTGACCCTGAACAAGTCACTTAATCCTTCACTGCCCCAGGTATATCAGACAGACTGCGAGCCCACTGGGACTGTGAGTGCCTGATTTGTAACCCATTCTGAGCTCCTTTGAGAGGACAGGTTAAAAAAAATCAAATAAATAAATTCTGGAATTTTATACTGATCCATACGAACATATTGTGTAAGAATAGTGTTTTTATGAGACTTGTCATCTTTAGATGGTAGAGTAGCGGGAAGATTTGTCTTATCTTGGATCCCCAACACAAGCATCTAGCCAAAAGTACCTTCCATCCCCGCTCTTAAGGCCAATTCTATGTTTCTTTTGTGTTGTATTAATTATGCACGATAACAGGAAAATCAGAGCCTTTCGGTACAACTTTAGAGCACATTCATACCATTTCAATTTTAAATTAAAGTGTGCACATTTTTCTTTTTTCATTTTGTTTCTTTTTTTTTGTTGTTGTTTTGTCTTTTCAGTCATTGTTTTTAAAATGTAGGCCCAGAAAAAGCACCCACCCCCTTCTCCCACAGCAACCAGACTCTCCTTACCCCAGTCCTTAGTTCCTTCTACCCTGTTGGTGCCATATTTCACTGCCCGATCAGGAGTGATAAAGGATCTTCTCTACCCCTTGAAGAACTCTCAGCAACAGACTAGGGAAACTGGAAGAGAGTACCCCAGTGGTGTACCCAGGGCCTATCATTTTATATTTCCCCCCCCCCCCCACCCCGGCCCATCATTTTTTGACACACACACACACACCCCACGCTCTTGGTATGCCATTGCTAAGGTTCCAAAAATGCTAAGAAGCCAGCAGGAGCACCAAAAGCATCCTTTAAGGAACACCCTCCTGATCTGGCTCTATCCCACCCCCTTCGTGACGCCACCAGACAGCGTTCTCAGCTATTGGTCGACCTTGCCTTTTCTTTATAAGCATGGCATTGGATTTCCTTAAATGTGCACTGCCAATGGCATTAATTAAAATATTTTAGTGCAAGCTATCAGAAAATACTATAAACCAGGGCTGCCCAATTCCGGTCCTCGAGATCTACTGGCAGGCCAGGTTTTCAGGATATCCACAATGAATATGCATGAGAGAGATTTGCCTGCACTGCCTTCTTGGTATGCAAATCTCTCTCATGCACGTTCATTGTGGATATCCTGAAAACCTGGCCTGCCAGTAGATCTCGAGGACCGGAATTGGGCAGCCCTGGTATAAACTATAAAAAAGAAATAAAAACAGTACATAGACCAAAAAAAAAGAAGAAAAATATCACTGTAGCGTACTCCACCAGCACTTTTTTTTTCCTGAAAATTCAACTGAGTTGTGGCCTTTGAAGACCAAGGTTACCAACCCTGGTCTAACCTTTCTTTTTTTCTGTTTTCATCCTCAAATTCAATCAATCTGAATTCACATACAGCTTTCTCTATAGTGTGCTTTGCTACTTTTTCCCTTTTTTAGTCTTATAAAAAGCATCCCCCCCCCCTTTTATAAAACCGTAGCGTGTTTTTTAGCACCAGCCACGGCAGTAACAGTTCTGATGCTCATAGGAATTCTATGAGCGTTGGCACTGTTATCGCCATGGCCAATGCTAAAAACCAAACTATGGTTTTGTAAAAGGGGAGATTGTTAGAAAAATTCTGGGGCCAAATATCTGAATATTTGAATAAAAAACCAAAAACAAGCTTAAAAGATATTTGGAGCATTGAAGTTAAGCAGCTTATTTCTGCTATTCAATGGCCACGGATTTGGACTTGGAGAATGAGACGTACAGCGTCAGCGTCTATGAGACAAACTTGGTTTGTTTGTTTTTTGTTACATAGAAGTTTTTGGACCCCAGTTCATTTGCAAAAGTTAGACAGTTCAAAGTCTAGTAGATGCTGGCACTGTCATCTTGAAGCAGGGACACTGGATCATTTGTTATTCTATTGTCCCTTGATACTCAACTTTTGGAAGTCTATATGTGATACAATTAGTAGGATATTGGAAGTTTCCATCCCAATGTCGTATGACATTGTTCTATTTGGAATTATATTACAACCCAAGTCCCAAGTTAATGCAAGGAAGAATAGATTACTTCTGGTTATGACGGGGATTGCTATGCAGTTGATTACAAAAAACTGGAAAAACTGGGGTGGACTGAATTATATCTTTTGGTGGGAATCCTTGTGCCTATGCTATCGATATGAACAAATAAACTCGGAACAAATGGGTCAATATAAAAAATTTAATGAGACTTGGGGCCCACTAATGAATTTTGTAACAACCAATCATTAATGTAAGCCTTCAAAATATTTGTGGAGTTTCGCACACACCTGGGGAGGGTGGGTGGGTGGGAAGGGGGGAGAAAGGTATTTCTATTATTAATTGTTAGATATAAGTGCTGTTTCATTGTATCAATTGTTTGCATATTTTATTGCACTTTGTGTATGTTTTTAAATCTAATCTAATCTTCTATTTGTGCGTCACTCATACCTATACAGGCTCAAGGCAACTGTAAGGAGAGGGAGAGGAAGAGGAGGGGATGTGGAATAGGTAGGAGGGAGAGGAAAGGGAAAGAAAAAGAGGGGAGAGTAGAGGTGGGAGGGAAGGGGAAAGGTAAGAGAGGAGAGGGTGAAGGAGATTAAGTATCGAACAGATACTTCAGTTTTCTTCGGAAGATGATGTGGCAAGGTTCAGTTCTGGTCCTTTCTGTAAGGCCATTCCAAGTTTTTATTCCTAGAAAAGTAAGCATGGAGTGGAAAACTCTTTTATAGCGAAGATCTTTTGTGGATGGGAGATTTAGCAGCATCCGGTTGAGGGTTCTGCGAGAAGTAGACCATGCTATTGAGAAAAGCTGGATGAGTGGGCCGCAGAGTATCCATAAAGTATGCGGTGAATGATGCAAGATATTTTGAATGTTATTTGTGATGAGATGGGTAGCCAGTGCAATTGTTTGATGAACGATGTGACTGAGTCATATTTTCTTAGGTTGAAGATAAGTCTTATGGCAGTGTTTTGGATGAGTTGCAGTTTGTGAATTAGAGCAGTGTTGATTCCCATGTAGATGGTAGTTGTGATAGGATGCATAAAGAATTTAAAAAAAAAAAAAAGGAAAATTCTGGGGCCCTTTTACTAAGCTGTGCTACAAAGTGGCCTGCACTATGACTAGTACTTGGGTTTTCCACATGCTAAGGCCACTTTTATCATGGCTTTATAATGGCCACATTTCCTATTTACCCCATTAATGGTGATACAGTAAATTTCCAATTAGCGTGTAAGTACTTACTGACACCTGTTTTATAGGTGGTAAAAGCTCCTGCACAATCATGCGCTAATCAGTTGCTGATTGGTTAGCCCACAGTGATATAGCTGCACTAACCAATTAGCACTGGGCAAGCATACTCTATGCCCTCAAACATTACCCCATCACTAAAAAGTAAAAATATTTTTTAGCACCTGGGAAGCATGCATTGATCCTGGAGCTACCACAGGGTACCTGAACATGACCCATGGTAATGATTTTTAGCCCACGGTAAGCATGCATTTGTGCTTACCACAGCTTATCATAAGGGCCCCTACATTTCTTCATTGGAGAGAATCTCTATTAACTCTGAAACTCTACGTTTTGCCACTCAGAGATGCAAAGGATATGTTAAAGATAAATGGTTTATTTCAATTTCATGCCCAGAAGGTGGGTTGTTACATGTATACTGAGCTGACCAGGCTTGTAAAACAACTGCTTTTAGAATATTTGTTTGTGCCCTGAACATATCGCGGGATCCATGGAAAGGGAATAGTGTAAGGAATACATCTATTCAGGACAGTTGCTAGTCTTCAGATATATTTTGCCTTATTTAATGTCTTCAAATACTTTTTGCTTTATTTAATGTCTTACACATACACACATATTATAGAATCCTAATGGGCTCTGAAAATTCCGCCTTCTGTTACCAAACTGTCTTGGGAATCGGGTGCGTAATAAATCAAAATGACTGACAGCCTGGCATTTCACAGGAATGAATATGCAGCTTGAGACTCTGTGACAGGAGCTTTTCACCACATGATTCTTCATCTGTAAGATGTGTGTTTGCATCCCTTCACATATGCACTTGTTTGCCGTTTGGCAAGTTTATGTTGATTGTTTTGGGGGGAACACTGCTAGGGAAAAAGAACCCGATGTTCAGCTACAAAATGGGGGGAACACTGCTAGGGGTGAGTAACCTTGAAAGGGACCTGGGGGTGATGGTCGACACATCACTAAAACCATCGGCGCAATGTGCGACAGCCTCAAAGAAAGCAAACAGAATGCTGGGCATCATCAAAAAAGGTATTACAACCAGGACGAAGGAAGTCATCATGCCGCTGTATCGCGCAATGGTGCGCCCGCACCTGGAGTACTGTGTTCAATACTGGTCACCGTACCTCAAGAAGGACATGGCGGTACTCGAGGGAGTGCAGAGGAGGGCAACTAAACTAATAAATGGTATGGAAAATTTTTCATACGCTGACAGGTTAAAAATGCTGGGGCTGTTCTCCCTGGAGAAGAGGAGACTTAGAGGGGACATGATAGAAACTTTCAAAATCCTTAAGGGCATAGAGAGAGTAAATAAGGACAGATTCTTCAAACTGAGGGGAGCCACAAGCACTAGGGGTCACTCGGAGAAATTGAAAGGGGACAGGTTTAGAACAAATGCTAGAAAATTCTTTTTTACGCAGAGGGTGGTGGACACATGGAACGCGCTTCCGGAGGAAGTGATAGGCCAGAACTCTGTACAGGGGTTCAAGAAGGGTTTGGATAGATTCCTGGAGGATAAAGGGATAGAGGGGTACAGATAGAACTTGAGGTAGGTTATAAAAGTGGTCAGAAACCACTTCACAGGTCGCAGACCTGATGGGCCGCCGCGGGAGCGGACCGCTGGGCGAGATGGACCTCGGTCTGACCCAGTGGAGGCAACTTCTTATGTTCTTATGTTATGTTCTTAAGTGTAGCTAACGAATGTAGTCTAGATGGATATCTGTGGTGGCAAGACAGATTCCCAGTCACTCCTGCCTCATTAGTGCCATATTCCAAATGGGTTTTAAGGTAATGCTATGGTCCAATATTGTCATTGAAAAGTGCATGAAAGAGTGATGGAAGGAAAGAGATTCCACATTATTTAGAAAAAAATAAATATACATATGCATGCAGGGCTGGATTCTCAAAAAGCTGCTGAAAGTTACTCACCGGCAGGTGCCTAGATCATACCTATTGGAGTCTAACTTAAGGTCGGTTTTAATTGGTTCTAAATACACTTCTCCCTCCGAATCTGCGGTTTCAGCATCCGCGGATTCGATTATTCGCGATTTTTTTTTTTAGATCCATTTTCATTTTTCGGGCTATTTTTAAGCCCTCTTAGACCTCCCTTAAGCCTTACTTGGTGGTCTAGCGGGTTTTCGGAGCAAGAGCAATCTTCCTACACTCCTGCCCTGTGCAGATCACTCATAGGAAATGGCTGCCATAAGTTCCCGTAGTCTCTCGAGACTGCGACGGGAGCTCATGGCAGCCATTTCCTTTGAGTGATCTGCACGGGACAGAACCATAGGAAGATCGCTCCTGCCCCGAAAACCCGCTAGACCACCAGGTAAGGCTTAAGGGATGCTGGGGTGGAAGCAGGGGTGGGTCAGAGCCAGCCCAAATATTATTCACGTTTTTTTAATATTCATGGGCCGGCTCTGCCCCTAACCCCCGTGGATACAGAGGAAGAAGTGTAGTGCGATAATTGGACGTGCCATTAAAAAACAGTTAAAACTGAACCAAAACAAAAAAATTAGGCGATGCTAGGCAGCCTTTGCGACCGGTGCCTAGGTCCATGGCGCCTAGTGTCACCTAGTGACATCGAAGTCCGGAAGTGGGCATGTGTAGGGGTGGCGCCAAGCTTCAGCATCACTAGGCGACACTAGCCGTGACACTGCAGGGCTCTAGGTGCTAGAAATGTAGGCCTGTATAACCCTGGCCTACATTTCCGGCGCGTAAGGTCCTTGCTAGGTGCCCATATCCCCGATTCTGAAAGCGGCACCTGGCTGTGATTTTCTAGGCGCCTGCTGTGGCAGGTGCCACTTACAGAATAGGCCCCTCATTCTTTTACTGCTTTGTCAGAACTAATTTTCTAACAGGGTGCCTATTTGAAAGTCCAGAAACAGTTTCTGACCAGTTAAATTCCTTGTTCATGGCTAACCACTCATTTTCAGTGGCACTTAACTGGTTAATGCTTCTGAAAATGTCCATTTACCACCTGTCTCAAAACTGACTCTATTTTGAGGGTATTCTGGAGGCAGAGACAATACTTGACCAATTAAGTCAGTGGTCTCAAACTCAAGGCCCGGGAACCACATGCAGCCCGCCAAGCACTATTTTGAGGCCCTCGGTATGTTTATCATAATCACAAAAGTAAACTAAAACAGTTTCTTGATCATATGTCTCTTTAGCTATAAATGATAATATTATTATTAAGACTTAGCCAAAAGGAAAAATTTATAAAGTATAAAGAGTTTTACCTCATGCAAAATTGTCGTTTCTTTAATAAGACATTAACTATTTTTTCTGAGGCCCTCCAAGTACCTACAAATCCAAAATGTGGCCCTGAAAAGGGTTTGATTTTGACACCACTGAGTTAAGTGGCAACATTTACCACTTAACCGGCCAAAGTAACTATAAATTGGATCGTTTAAAAGTCACTCCTATCTTTATGTGGTGCGCCATAGCCAGTTCAGTGCTGAATTTTGCATTACCTGGAAACTCGGTGCTGGAGCTTGGACATGGCTCGGCATTGAATTTCCAAGCATAACGCTGGCGACAATCAGCAAAACGCTTAGTATCACTGACTGAACATCAACCCCCTAATTTATAAAGGCAGCATAGATATTGGGGTCCATGTTCAAAGACATTTACCAGTTAGCAGGTGACAACTAGAGATGGACAGCCTGAAAACTTTTGTTTCATTTTCTGTATCGTGTGCACCTTTGCTCATGTTGTTTTTGTTTTCGAAGATGCTGTTAAGAGCGCAAAGAGGTTGTTTGCATTATTTGCAAAGAGGGTGTTCTATTTGTGAAAAGTACAAACTAGTATGCTTGTACTCTTTGCATGTTCATCCTCCAATATTGAGCCGGTGGTGTTGATGTCCATCGCTGGCGTTTAAACCCAGATATTCAGTTCCGGTCCATATCTTGTCACCGGCATTGAATATCTGTCCAGCTTTTTAAAGATGGCTAGTATATCCCTGGTTAACTCAATATTCAGAGCTAACTGGTCTTGGGTTAGCACATAAGGATAGGATAGCTATTTATGTGTTAACACTGGCTGGTTAGCTCTGACAATTGGAAGCTAACCAGAGTCCACCCCGGGAATACCTCAAAAACAGCGGAAATAGTAACAGAGTAACATAATAAATGGCAGCAGATAAAGACCAGAACAGTCCATCCAGTCTGCCCAATACTTACATGCAAAAATGCATGATTAAATTAAATTGTCTATTTTTCTTTGATATTTCTGGGCCGTAGACCATAGAAATCCGCCTGGTACTGTCCTTTATGTGTATCAACTCAGCAGAAACTCACATTCCAGATCTAACTGCAGAGTTCTCCCTCCTAATGCCAGTAATAAGAAATTTGATAAGGCTCGTGAGACATCTACCCCAGATCATGCATTGAACTGCACTTCTTTGGTTGCTGTAAGCACAGCAGATGGTTCAGCCTTCACTTGTCTCCCACAGAAAAAGAAAAAAAAGGAGGTGCACATGTCTGTATGAATTTTTCTTTCAGCAGTTTTCAAAGTAAAAGTGCACGTGGTACAAAGTATGTAGCTAGCAAGAAAATTGTCCTTATGTACAATAACATATCTGCTTCTTTGCCTGACCTTTTGCTCAAGGATAACCTTGTGTGGTCGTCTTCTTTGTTTTCTTCTCCATCAACTTGATTATTTTGTTGACGGTGACAGCCAGAATCAATTTATTTCTGTTCACCGTCACCCTTCTGGTTTCAACATGTCAATGTATGCTCCAAATCTCTCCATCTAGGATCCATTTCCTTCTCAAAACAGATGCAGGCAGTCCTTACACTGTAGTCTTTTATTGCTCTATGTGTGGTCACCCATCCCCAAAATATCTGAATTCCTTTTCGTTATCAGGTATTGATCTATATATTGACATTTACAATAAAATATAGCTTTTTCCCCCTCCCTTACCATTAGGAATGTGCATTTGTTAGTGTGCATTTTGTCAATTAGTGTGACTTAAAATATTACTTGCACGTTAAATTGATTTTACACATTAACCTATGAATTAGCACATGCTAAGCTGATTAATGCACAATATTAGGTTCTGAAATGCATTATTTCTATTGAAACAAATGCATGAAACACAGTAAAACTGTCCAAAAATTGAAGAAAAAGTCCAAAAATCATCCGAAAATGAACCAACAATATTTCCTGAGCACATGCTTACTTAATAGTAAATATGGAAAATGACTATTGCCTCTCCTGAAGGAAAGAGTGGTGTAGTGGTTAGAGCTACAGCCTTAGCACCCAGAGGTTATGGGTTCAAATCCCACACTATTCCTTGTGATCCAGGGCAAGTCACTCAATTCAACAGAGAGAAAACGAGTGGGAAATGGGATAGAACACGTCAACCTTGGGACAAACAAACTTCTGTTTCTATAAATACAAAATAAATAACTACAAGAGCATATGAATAAAAAACATTTGTATAACAAAGTAATATCCTTATTTATACTGGAGGGATTCAATCAATGACCCAACATCTATAATAATAAAATGCTAAGCGCGCTTGTGCACTCTTGCCGCGTGTTCCCTGAGATCTGATCTGTCGGGATGTGGTCGGTAGAGTACACATGCGCGTTTAGCTTTCCAGTGGCCACATGTGGCATATGCCATTATCCGGCCGCCCTGGATCGCCATCTTGCCGCCAGCTTTTTCTTTTCCGCATCGACTCCTCTGTTCCATGGCATGGATGGAGGAGCGAACGAGGCTGGGGAGGGAGGGGGAGCGGCGAACGGAAGATTCAAATCCGCCCTTCGCCTCTGAAGGTGATTTCCACAGGGTGAGGGGAAGCGGATGGTCGGGGCCCTAACTGTTCGCTCCGTGTGGTCGCCCTCAGGCGTGGGAAGAGAAAAGAGCTGCCAACGGTAAGCCCGAACAGAGGCTTCAAATCTGTAAAATAATAAAAGAGCCAGACAATTTAAATGACATACTTCCTCACACAGATTGCCAAACATATTAGACACTCACAAAATTCTTCAAAAAGAGATGTGTTTTTAAAGCCTTTTTAAACTGCAGAACTGATGCATGAAATCGTAATGGCCTTTTCCTTTCCTTTTCCATCACAGTGCCAGCCCCTTCAGCTTCTTTGCCGGTTCCATGACATTCATCCAACCCTATTTCAGATTCTGCACTCAATCTGTTTTGGCAGGATCTTTTCCTTCTCGCTCTACTGCCTTCCTCTTCCTCCCTTACCTCATAGATTTCTCTTTTCCACTCTTTTCTCCATCTCATGCTTGATGCTCATTCCCTCTCACCTCTTCCTCTTGCCCCCCTGTACTCCAACCCCTCCCCCCTCGGTTCACTTCCAAGCTTCTTTTTTGGCTACACCTAAATACGCCCCTTCGCCTCTGAAGGTGATTTCCAGCTGGGGAGGGGAAGCGGATGGTCGGGGCCCTTGTTGTTATAAATTGCCATCGGGGGAGCAGAAAAGAGGTGCTGCTGGCCAGGGGGGAGGTAAAACAAAGGGAGAAGGGCTGCTGCTGGATAAGGGGAGCAGTGAAGGGGTGCTGGTGGACACAGGGGTGGTAAAAGGAAGGGAGAATGGACAGGGAGAGCAGCCAAGGGGTGATGCTGGACAGCCGAGGAAAAAGAAAGAAAGAAAGAAAGACAGAAATACAGAAACAGCCTAAGGAGAGAGAGAGAAAGAAATAGACAGACACACACACATATATTCTAGCACCCGTTAATGTAACTAGTATGTATATAAAGTTCTATGGATATAATGTCCTTATATTGAAAGGATCCGATGCAAATCACTCAATCCTCCATTGTCCCAGATACATTAGATAGATTATGAACCCACCAGGACAGATAGGGAAAATGCTTGAGTACTTGATTGTAAACCACTTAGGTTACTTTGACAAAGCAGTATATAAATACAAAAAAATAAAACTAAAAAAACTGGCTATAGCTTTACTTTCAGGGATTTGGTAAACTAAAAGGCCATGTGAGTGTGGAGCTAGGTGAAAGGATGGGTGGGCCAAGTGAAGGGAACAACAGGATATGGACTGGATTAGACAGCAGAGCAGTGTCATAGCCAGACCTTGAGTTTTTGGGAGGCCTGTATCCAAAGTGTGGGTGCAAAAACGTTCACTGCCTCCCCTGCTCTCCATGCCCCCCCCCCCCATGACCTTCAAATACCTGAGCTGGCAGGGATCCACAAATCCCTGGCAGCCTGACAGTTGATGGCATTTGCCATGAGCCGCCACTGCATTTGAACCTCATCCTGCAGATGCGTGAAACCTGAGCATGTTCAGGAAGAAGCACAGTGGCAATCCATGGAAAGTGTCATCGACAGCCAAACCAACAATGGAGGATTTGTTCCACTGGTGGGGTTTGGGGATCCCTGTCAGACATAGCACAAACAGTGCTGCAAAAAAATGAGGACTGGAATTAAATGCTCACCATAGCTCATAGGGAGCAAATTTCAAACCATCAATATCAATGCAAAGCCTAAGGGGATCTTTTAGTGACATAGTCTGTCCAAACATATGCTCTCTATAATTTAATGATTTAATTTAAATTGTTCTTTTTCTTAGATATATTGCGCTAGAAACCCAGAGCTCTGTCCAGTATTGTGCATCTACTAGAGTCTCTGTTGAAGCTCATTCCAGCTCATCTAAACTATCCCAGCCTATCCTCAACTGAATAGTCATATACGTGACACAGACCATGCAAGTCTGCCCAATACTGGCCTTAGTTCTTCTATATATACAATTATTTTCTGATTAGAGATCCTCTGTGTTCATCCCACACCCTTTCACCATTTTCCCCTCCACCACCTCCCTCGGGCGCACATTCCAGGCATCAACCACCATTTCTGTAAAAAAGAATTTCCTAGCATTACTCTTGAGTCTAACACCCCTTAACCTCAGATTATGCCCTTTGGTTTTATCATTTTCCTTTCTCTGAAAGATTTTGTTCTATGTAAATACCTTCCAAGTATTTGAACATCTGAATCATATCTCCTCTGTCCCTCCTTTCCTCTAAGGCAGGGGTAGGGAACTCCGGTCCTCGAGAGCCGTATTCCAGTCGGGTTTTCAGGATTTCCCCAATGAATATGCATTGAAAGCAATGCATGCAAATAGATCTCATGCATATTCATTGGGGATATCCTGAAAACCCAACTGGAATATGGCTCTCGAGGACCGGAGTTCCCTATCCCTGCTCTAAGGTATACATTTTCAGAGCTTCCAATCTCTCCTCATATGTCTTTGGCGTAAACCTCCTACCATTTTCGTCGCCTTCTTCTGGACTGCTTCAAGTCTTCTTATATCTTTTGCCAGATATGGTCTCCAAAATTGAATACAATACTCCAAGAGGGGCCTCAGACCATCAGACTTCACTCCAATTTTCAAGGAACACCTTTGTGAAAAATAAAAGATACAGGTCTGAAAATGATATCTCTATTATTTTATTCTCCTAACCTAAACTTGTCAAGAGGGATGCCTTCTCTTAATATGACTTTTTTAGCCTTCGAATGTTGAGAAAGGTCAGAAACCTTTTCCAACAACATTTCTCTGTTCTGGTCCAATCTATCATATTATCCTGGCTAGATTACTGTAACTCTATCTATCTCGGCATAACAAAGACCTGCCTTCAAAGATTCCAACTGATACAAAATACCGCTGCGAAATTAATTTTTGGAAAAATAAATTTGGCTCCTTTACTTTTAAACCTTCATTGGCTTCCGGTCTATCTCAGGATTCACTATAAATGTGCATGTATTACTTTTAAAATTGTATATGGTATCTTCAACCCTCTTGGCTCTTTATTATGGAATGCTTATAGATTCTTCTATGTAAGAGGCACCCAACAATTCAAACTCTCCCTTCCTTCAGTGAAAGGAATTAAAGGAGTCAAGAATGTCAGTCAATCCTTGGTTTTCAAATTTTCTCAACTATGGAACAAACTTTCTCTTATTTAAGGGGTCCTGGTCCTTTTCAACTTTTTCGTAAATCTTTAAAAACTATTTTATTTGCCAAACACTTTAGAAACTAGTCATATTAATATTTTCTGATTATTACTTTTTAAAGTATTATTTTAGTTACTGTTAACCGAGTCGAGCTCCTTTCTTGCTGAAGACTCGGTATATAAAGCTAAATGTTAGTTTAGTTTAGTCTATAAATTTCTTGGGTTGAAGGGCAAAGCAAAAACTTTTAGGTGCACCAAAAGAAGACAGCTGATTTATACAGGTGAACCATATTCCACCATCATAAATCAGTTTGAAAATGGCCCTTCCATGGTTACAAAGCATATGAAACTTGATTTTAAAGGTATTAAGAAATAGTTTTAAGAAAAAGTAACCTCCCTGTCCACCAGCAATTGGAGGCAGTCCAAAAAACATCCAGAACTAACCTAAAATATGCTTTCTTGTGTATATTCCAAGAAGATATTCCATGAACTTTTTAAACAAACTAAAAAAAAAAACTATTTGTTTAATCAGGGGCAAATTCTATAAAGTCTGCCTAAAGTACTTAGGTGCCTACATTGGCATGCCTAGCCAATGTAAGCGCCTACTTTAATTGATTTACTGACTTAATTTGTACCAATAATTGGCACTTAACACCTAAAATTGACATGATTCTTTAAAAGTTAGGCAACTTGACAAAGCACCTACCTAAAAATGGGCATGGTTAAGGGTGGATCACAGACATTATTTTGGAATTAAGCACCTATTTTTGACAGGTGCACACATTTAGGCCAAGAGGAAGAGCCAATGCTGACTGGAACAGCAGGTAGGGCATTGCAGCTCACGCCAGGAATGTTACAGAGGTATGGTGGAAGGGAAGTGGCACACATGCGTGGCAGTGAGGAGGGGCCAGGAAAGAGCGAGGGGACAGAGAGGAGGACGGGTGTCTGCGCACTTACCAAGATGATGCCCAAAGCAGACCACCTCCCTGCCACCTTCATTTCTATGCCACTGCCTAATGATGCCTACTTAAGTGGTGCTAAATGGGATTCTATGTAGCGTGCCTAAATTTTATAAAATCATGCTTAGCACTGCAGTAGTCAGTGTCAACATTTTAGGCAACCTATATAGAACTGGGCCCTCGGTGCACAGTTAGACTGTGGAATTTGTTGCCAGAATAATGTGATCCAAAACAGCCTAATTGTGTTTTTAAAAGTTTTTAGGCAGAAAATATTTTGACGTGAGTTGGGGTGGAGTGCAATTTTCAATCTGCTCACACTTGGGACACAGATCATGCATACAAGTAAACTAATTCTACAAAGCCTGATTTGCTGGGTTAGCAATCCACTGATACCAGTTTCCCATAAACCAGTGATTCCTAAGGCTGTCCTGGTGGCTCTGCAGTCAAGTTTTCAGGATACCCACAATAAATATTCATGAGGGAGATTTGCATGCACTATCTCCAGTGGTGTAGTAAGGGGACTGCTGGGGGGGGTGAACGGTCTGCCCCGGATACGGTCTTCCTAAGGACGGGGTGGCACACCTCCTCGTCTCCGCTCTACACACACACACACACACCGCTTGCTTGCCCCGCTCCTCTCCTTGCTGCGCACACCTCTTACCTTCCCCCGTACCTTTTTGGCACTCTCTTCGACGTCACTTCCGGGACCCGAGCCTAGGAAGTGATATCAAAAGGAGCCAACACCAACGTGGACAGCACACTGCTCATGCTGGAAGGAGTTTAAAAGGTATGGGGAAAAAGAAGGGGGGCACGTACACGGCAGGGGAGTGGGGAAGGGGGAGGGGGAGGGGCCCGCTCACCCTTACCACACCGCTGACTGTCTTCCCTTCAAGCCAATTTCTCTCATGAATATTCACTTGATTCTATCTTTATATGAAGATTTTGTTCCCACAGAAACTCTCGTTTTAGGCAGGGCATTTTCTTGTTCTCATCTTTAGAGGGAATCCCAGTTCTCAGTAGAACAATGTTAACATAAGAACATAAGAATTGCCGCTGCTGGGTCAGACCAGTAGTCCATCGTGCCCAGCAGTCTGCTCACGCGGCAGCCCTCTGGTCAAAGACCAGTGCCCTAACTGAGACTAGCCTTACCTGCGTATGTTCTGGTTCAGCAGGAATTTGTCTAACTTTGTCTTGAATCCCTGGAGGGTGTTTTCCCCTATGACAGACTCTGGAAGAGCGTTCCAGTTTTCTACCACTCTCTGGGTGAAGAAGAACTTCCTTACGTTCGTACGGAATCTATCCCCTTTCAATTTTAGAGAGTGCCCTATCATTCTCCCTACCTTGGAGAGGGTAAACAACCTGTCCTTATCTACCAAGTCTATTCCCTTCAGAACCTTGAATGTTTCGATCATGTCCCCTCTCAGTCTCCTCTGTTTGAGGGAGAAGAGGCCCATTTCTGTAATCTTTCACTGTATGGCAACTCCTCCAGCCCCTTAACCATCTTAGTCGCTGTTCTCTGGGCCCTTTCGAGTAGTACTGTGTCCTTCTTCATGTACGGCGACCAGTGATGGATGCAGTACTCCAGGTGAGAGCGTACCATGGCCCAGTACAGCCAGGGCCAGATTAATCAATAGGCACACTAGGCACGTGCCTAGGGCCCGAAACCGTGAAGGGGGCCCACTGAAGGAGGACGACTCATTTTGCCATCAACGGCAAATGGCCCCCCTCCCGGCATCAACCGCAATGCAGTGGGATCTGTTACTGGAAGGTCTCGCGATGACTGCTTTTGCCAGTCCATCCCCCTTCGACATCACTTATTGCTCCGTCACTTATTGTTGCCGTTGCTGCGGGGGGGGGGGGGGGGGCGTTGTCGTCAGCTGTTATAATGCTGCTTTCGGGCAAAGGAGCTCAGAGGGCAGAGCCAGCAGCAATGTTTGGAGGGGGAGAAAGAAGCATGGAAGGGTGGTGGAGGAAGAAAAAAGGGGCAGGGTGGTATGAAAGGGTTGTGAGAAGGATGGTATGGAAGGGTGGTGGAGGAAGAGAAAGGGGGCAGGGTGGTATGGAAGGGTGGTGGGGCAGCGTGGTATGGAAGGGTGGTGGAGGGAGAGAAAGGGGGCAGATGCTGATGGAATTGTGTGCAGGGAAAGGGAAGGATACTGGATGGGATTGGGCTGGAGGGAAAGAAAGGGGGCTGATATTGATGGAAGTGAGGGGAAGGGAGAAGAGAGAGTGAAATGCTAGACCATGGGGGTGTGGGAGAGGGAAGGGAAGAAAAGAGGAGAGAGATGCCAGACCATTGGAGGAGGAAATGGAAGAAGATGGATACCAGACCAATGAGGGTGAAGGAAAAGATGGAAGGGGGAGGCATTCAGTTTCTGGAAGTGGCACAGAAGGACAAAAGATGAAAGGAAGATATTGACAAGAAGATGAGGAGAGCAGAAACCAGACAAGACAAAGGTAGAAAAAAATTTCTATTTATTTATTTTTTTTGCTTTAGGGGACATGCATCGCTGTTTCTGTGGTGTTGCATTGTATGCAGAGTCCAGCTTTTTGGTGATTTTATTTAACCTTTGTCTACATATTTCTATTTTATCCCCCTTTTACAAAACTGTAGAGCATTTTTTTATCACGGGCCGTGGCTAAAAACCATACTACAGTTTTGTTAAAGGGGGGAGAGGTTAGTTTGTGATTACATATTCCATACTAGGTGAAGGTGTTTTCTGTGACCTGTTTGTATGAAAAACATGGTTTTTTGTTAGCGTTAACTAGCCTTGTTTAGCGAAATGCATCAGGCATGGTTCTTGGGAGCACCTTGAATTAACCTGATTTGAATTTCCTTATTTTCTGCCAATCTTCTTTTGTTTCATTTTGGATTCTTTGGTGGACTGCTTGCCTTGTTGTTTCATTGCAAGTTAACATACATGGAGTGGAACGTACTAGAGGAGTTACAGATTTGGTTGTTTATACATACATATGGGTTACAGTTTGTTGATGTAGAGTGAGGCAGTTGAGAGGCGTTGTAAATTTGGTTATTAATATAGACATATTTCAGATAGTATTACTGCTTTACAAATATTTGAACACTTTTATATATGCATGGAAAGGGTTCAGAGTTAAAGTCCTGGGTAAGTAAGTGGGAAGGGAAGGAAGGGGGATTTGTTCAGAGATGTTTGGGGGTTGCATAGAAGAAAAATTGTGCACTGGTATGCTAATCTTTGTTTGTTTTAAATTTCAAAAAAAGAAATACAAGTGGAAATAATGAAGTAAATAAGAAAACAGATAAATGGGGGCGGGACATGGGCGGGGCAAAGCCAGGGGGGCCCAGTATACTTGTGTCCCTAGGGACCCTCGAAGAATTAAACCTGCCCTGGGTACAGCGGCATGATAACCTTCTCCGATCTGTTCATGATCCCCTTCTTTATCATTCCTAGCATTCTGTTAAAGAAGGGGATCACGAACAGATCAGAGAAGGTTATCATGCCACTGTACATGAAGCAGTGAGAAAACCTATGAAAAGGGGGACCATCAGCTGTCCTTAATCTGAAGGATGTTCAGGGCAGGATCTGTTTTCTTCAAACCATTCATCTATGCACCCTTTATGGTATATACATAGACAAGGCAGCCGTGCTATGGTATCTCCCTGCAGCAGCTCTTCCAGTACGCTGTAGTAGCGAAACGTGGTGCTACATCGAGCTGGCTGGATAGGCTGAAATGATATAAGGAGGCATTTTCCCAACTTTGTCCGAGTACCAGTGAGCGCAAGAAAGTACGTGTGAGAAGTGCAAGTAATAACTCAAATTAATTCAGCAAAGGTTTTTGAATGAACTTTGAATAATCTTCAGGTTTTCTATCGCTAAACCACTGTTCAGGTGGCTTAGATAGATTTTATTAATTGCAAATGTAATTTGGATCCATTTATTCTATTTATTGTGTAAAATGATGTTATAGTTAAAGTTATACAGTGTTTCCCCATGAATTTGCGGTTCGCGAATCGCGGACTCATTCACGGTTTGCTCCAACCGCCTCTTCCTGTAGTAAAGTCGGGCTACATGTCAAAGCAGTTCCTGGTTGGTGTAGCCCGACTTTACTACAGGAAGAGGCGGTTGGAGCAGACCGCGAGTGGTTTTGTTCACCCGCCAGCGCTCCAGCTGCCCTCTCCTGCCTCCCCTGCCTTTTGACAGGCGAACCTCCTTACTGCACCACTGCATTTATCAATTACAAATCAGTTTTTATGGTTAATTCTACAATTAGAACTCTTCAATGTCTGAAGATTATTTTTTTATATTTTTTTATTTATAATGTTGTATATATCCTGACTTACTAAAAGTTGCGGTTGTATTTTTCAAAAAAACAGAAAAAACAGGTGTTATGCAAGGCTGTTGCACACCTGTGCCACTTACAGCATAGTCCAGGAATTTAAAGGAAGTCTTGCGATCGCCTGCTTCATTAGATTTTCCAGGGCTTCCTGTGTATCCTTCTTTCCTTTCCTTATTCTATGCTATGCCAATACCCAAGTTCCCAGTTCCTTCAGGGATTCTTTTAGGCAGAACAAAGATTCAGTTGTTAGGATGTGTCACAGAGCGACATGTATTAGATGGAAGATTGAATGTCTCGCAAGCACAAAGACGTGCCTAGCAATGCCAGTAGACCAGCAATGGGGCTTTTCACCATATGGAAACAGATGGCTCAAATGAAAAAAGGCCTGCGTGGAAAAGGGAAAAAAAAATTCTCCCTTCCCTTGCTGTTTTAGGGCAACATTTGATACCCCGCAACATTGTCTGATGTTTCTGTCCTTTTAATTAAACCAAGAAGGTTGGAATAGGGGCATCCTTGTTTTCAGGGAGAAGTGATTTTCAAATGAAAGATAATGAAACTTCTTTTCCCGTTGCCTGCAAAGGTCTTGTGTATAATTTGTCCTGTGCAAGAGCAATCAAAGATAACCTGTGTTCAATTGATTACAGGCATTGTGTCCTTTTAATTACACGTTTCTGCACAATGGTCTAGTTACATGTTGAAAGCAAATACGTCTAAGCTGTAGTATTTCCTTAGCTTACATGGCTATAGAATAAATCTATTTGTAAAGTACCAACCCAGATAACAATTATTACCAAAGTTGGGTGGGTCCAGAATATTAGCTTCCTTTATCCATCTGATCAGCTATTAGGTATGTGTAGGAAAACAAGATTAAAGATGCCCTCTGAGCTACTTGACCTTGGGGAGGGGGGGCGGGAAATATAAGGAATAAAAAAGACTGCCTTGTTTTAAAAGTAGACTGAAATATGCTCGGCATAAATGCAAAGATTTCAATAAAAGAAAAAAATGATTTCACAGGTAAGATTGCTGCAAAAGAACTAAGGGCTCTAGGCAAAACTTCAGTCTTGCCCCCGTCATCACCAATTAATTTTCATATCCCTAGAAAAAAAATTAACCCCCACCCCTTTTTATAAAGCCGTGTTAGGCTTTTTTATCACTGGACGCAGTAGTATTAGTTACGACGCCCACAGAATTCCTATGAGCGTTGGAACTAATACCACCATGGCTGGTGATAAAAGAGCTTAATGCGGCTTCGTAAAAAGGGGGGAGGGGGGGTAAACTCTACTAATTTTTAATTTCTACTCCAATTAAACTCTACATTCATGATAATTCTACAATTCTATTAAAATAAATAATTGGTCAACATTTTAAATATTTAAATATTAAACTTATTTTGTAGGTAAATATATTGACAGTTCTTTCAGTTAATATACACTTCATTTTATTATCTGTTTTGACTGATTTATTTTATTGGTACATGTGTCTGACTGAATACTTTCCTATCGCTTAAAGTTCTTTTTGTAATTTTTTTAAGCCCCCTTTTACAAAGCTGCATTAGGCTTTTTTATCGCCGGCCACGACGATATTAGTTCCAACGTTCATAGGAATAAGAATTGCCACTGCTGGGTCAGACCAGTGGTCCATCGTACCCAGCAGTCCACTCACACGGCAGCCCTCCGGTCAAAGACCAGCACCCTAACTGAGACTAGCCCTACCTGCGTTCGTTCCGGAACTTGTCTAACTTTACTTAAATCCATGGAGGGTGTTTTCCCCTATGACAGACTCCGGAAGAGTGTTCCAGTTTTCCACCAATCTCTGGGTGAAGAAGAACTTCATATGGAATCTATCCCCTTTCAACTTTAGAGAGTGCCCTCTCATTCTCCCCATCTTGGAGAGGGTGAACAACCTGTCTTTATCTACTAAGTCGATGCCCTTCAGTACCTTGAATGTTTCGATCATGTCCCCTCTCAATCTCCTCTGCTCGAGGGAGAAGAGGCCCAGTTTCTCTAGTCTTTCACTGTACGGCAACTCCTCCAACCCCTTAACCATCTTAGTTGCTCTTCTTTGGACCTTTTTGAGTAGTACCGTGTCCTTCTTCGTGTACGGTGACCAGTGCTGGACGCAGTACTCCAGGTGAGGACGCACCATGGCCTGGTACAGCGGCATGATAACCTTCTCTGATCTATTCGTGATCCCCTTCTTTATCATTCCTAGCATTCTGTTCGCCTTTTTCGCTGCTGCCGCACATTGCGTGGACGGCTTCATCGACTTATCGATCAGAACTCCCAAGTCTCTTTCCTGGGAGGTCTCTCCAAGTACCGCCCCGGACATTCTGTATTCGTGCATGAGATTTTTGTTACCGATATGCATCACTTTACACTTATCCACGTTGAACCTCATCTGCCATGTCGATGCCCATTCCTCGAGCCTGATTATGTCATGTTGCAGGTCTTCGCAATCCCCCTGTATTTTTCACTACTCTGAATAACTTCATATCGTCCGCAAATTTAATCACCTTGCTTGTTGTACCCATGTCCAGATCATTTATAAAGATGTTGAAGAGCACAGGTCCAAGTACCGAGCCCTGCGGCACCCCACTGGTGACGCTCTTCCAGTCCGAGTAATGTCCATTTAACCCCACTCTCTGTTTCCTATACTCCAGCCAGTTTTTTTTATCCAATGTTGACTGGGTTGCCCTTGTCTATCTGCTTGTTTACTCCCTCGAAGAAGTGCAGCAAGTTTGTCACACAAGATCTGTCTTTGCTGAAACCATGCTGGCTGGCCCTCATCAGACCGTGTCCGTCAAGGTGATCAATGATGCGGTCCTTTATCAGCGTCTCTACCATTTTTCCCGGTACTGATGTCAGACTCACCGGTCTGTAGTTTCCTGGGTCTCCCCTTGAACCTTTTTTGAAGATCGGCATATCATTCGCCATTTCATATGCTAAATTTAGCAAAAACAATGTCTCTTTGGATGCAGAGAAGGCCTTTCATCGTGTTGAATCAAGCAATGGATTGATTTGGAATAGGATCCGGATTTGTATAATTCCCCCTCAACCAGATTATATATTAACTAGTGTTTCAGCCCGTTACATTAAAGGGTGCTAGTAAAGCCTCCTTCCCTCACATGTCCCCTATTTTCAGCCCCAGCTCCAGCTCCAAACCCATTTATACCCCCCCAGCCCCCTTCTCCCATCTTTTCCCTTTCAGCCCCAGCCCACTTTTCTCACCAGCAGCATTTCCCTCCCCACTCCACTTCCCTGTGCAGTAGCAGCAGAAGCATACCCTCCCCCTCCATTTTCCTGTGCAGCAGCAGCAACATTTCCCTCCCCAACCCACTTCCCTGTGCAGCAGCACCTCTTCCCTGCTCCCCGATCCCTCTTCCCTGCTCCCCCTGTCCAACAGCACCTCTTCCGTACTCCCCTGGCCCAGCAGCACCCCTTTCCTGCTCCCCCTGTCCTTCTTCTCTGCTCCCCCGGTCCAACAGCACCTCTTTCCTGCTCCCCTGGTCCCTCTTCCCTGCTCCCCTGATCTAGCAGCTTCTCTTCCCTGCTTCCCCCCCTCCCTGCCTTCCATACTTTGTCCCTCCCGCATCCTCCGAAGCCAACCTGCCTGCTAGCCATCCTCCTGTGCAGTAATACCCTCTCCCCCACCACTATCGCCACCATGAAGCCGACCCCACTGATCCTCCCACCGCGAGACGACCGTCAAACGTACTTGTTCCAGCAGCGGCCACATCACACTAAAGACGCTGCTTCGCGGCCTTCCCATGCTCCGATTTCCTCTGCCAGCGTCTCTGATGATGTCATCATAGACGCGGCAGAGGAAATCAGAGCATGTGAAGGCCGCGAAGCAGCATCTTTAGTGTGTTGCGGCCGCTGCTGGAGCCGAGAGTTTTGTGCGTCTCGCAGTGGGAGGGTCAATGGGGGTTCGTGTGCGCCGGGAAGGGGGGAAGGGGGCGACGACGGCAGCGAACTTGCAGTGAGGGCCGGAGCCGGCAAGCCCGCTGCGAGAGAGAGAGAGAGAGATGCGTGGTAAGCGCGCATCTGCACTCTGCCGACCACGGAACTACAGATCAGGGAACACGGCGGTAAGAGTGCGCATGCGCGCTTAGCATTTTATTATAGTAGATAACACATTCTCTGAACGTTTTAATTTAATTTATCTCCTTTGCTTTTTCATATTGCTTTCTGGCAGTCAAAATTAAGCGTCAAAAAAATCACAAAGCTCTGGGCAACCAGACCCAGGTTGAGAGCGATTTTCTTTTGCCGGGCTATGTTCAGCACAATAGCATACAAATCATATGCATGCTAACTGTGCAGAGTAGCCCAGTGAAAGAAAGGAGGAACTGCGCCTGGAACCTACTCAGAAGAGCAAAGTGGTAGACACAACTCCTCCCCCATCCCTCCTGTCACAGGCTTGTTCCTTCTGCTCTCCCCTGACAGCTAATCTGATCGGGACACTGGAGCCAGGGGCTTGGCTGAGGTATTTTCTTTTTCTTTTAGATGCTGTTGTGTATGTGTTATGTGTGTGTAAGTGCAGGATATACATTCATACCACACATGCACAACAGCTGTTGGCAATTCCAGACCTGCCATAAAAAAAATTCCCCGGTGTGGCGGTGGCCAAAAAAGCAAATGGGATACTAGGAATTATTACGAAAAGGATGGTAAATAAGATAAAGAACATTATAATGCCTCTGTGTCGCTCCATGGTGCAAGTTCACCTTGAGTATTGCATTCAGTTCTGGTCACTATATCTCAAAAAAGATATAGCGGAATTAAAAAAGGTTCAAACATGAGCAGCCAAAATGATTATGGGGAAGAAGCTCCTCTCATATGTGGACAGGCTAAAGAGGTTAGGGCGCTTCAGTTTGGGGGATTATGACTGAGGTCTACAAAATCCTGAGTAATGGGTAAAAGTGAATTGATTTTTTATTCTTTCAAAAATTACAAAGACTAAGGAACACTGAATGGAGTTACATGGAAATATTTTTAAAACAAATAGTAAGAAATATTTTTTTACTCAAAGAATAGTTAAGCTCTGGAACTCGTTGCCAGAGGATATGGTAATAGCGATTGGTGAAGCTGGGTTTAAAAAAGGTATGGACAGGTTACTGGAGGAGACATTCATAGTCTGTTATTGAGACAGATATAGGGGAAGCCAATGCTTGCCCTGGATTGACAGTATGGAATGTTGCTATTATTTGGATTTCTGCTTGGTACAGAGGATTGGCCTCTGTTGGAAACAGGATACAAGGCTAGATGGACCATTGGTCTGACCCAATATTGCTATTCTTATGTTCTTATATTCCTATTGGAAATATATATAGCTGTCAGTGGTTCTCCAAAGTTGCAGCCAGATTAGTCAATGCAATTCTATGTCATTCTTTAGCTTAGTAGCCAGGTAGAAATACTGTTAATTAGATTCAAAGCAAAGATTAGGCTAAGCAATGCCTCTATCCTAACATCTTGGTGTAAACTAAACTAAGCCTTAAGGGGCTCATAATCGAAAGAGAAAAATGTCCAAAAACCGGCCTAAGTCGGCACTTGGACAAACATTTCTCAAAAACGTCCAAGTGCCGATAATAAAAACGGGTTTTGGACGTATTTCTAAACAGCCTAGGCCTTCATAGTGCCGCTGAACGACCAAAGCTAAATGGGGAGTTCCGGGAGGCGTGTCGACGGTGGGAGTTGGGCGGGACGTGGGCCAGCTTAGACTTAGTCGTACAGCATGTATAACCGAAAGTTTTACAACAGAGCCTAGACGGAACTTGGTCTAAGTCACAAAAACCCACCTAAAGTCACCAGATAAGCACTGCAAACACATAAAACAGACCCCCACACACTACCCCAGTGATCATCAACCGCCCCCCCCCCCCCATAAAATTTTAGTCATAACTTTAAAATTCAGCCTCCAGACCATCATCACCTGGCCACCTGGCATAGGAAAGCCTAGTCGTCCAGCCCAGAGGCAGCTTAAGTCGTCTTGGGGTGGGTTAGGTACCCATAGAGAGGAGGTCCCATGCCCATAAGCCCCTGTAATCACTGCATTGATACTCAAACATGTGAACTCCCCTATTCACCCCCAAAACCCTTTTGTACTGGCATATAAGTGGCTCCTACAGCCATAAGGGCTATTGGGGTGGTAGATAAGTGGGTCTAGGGGATTCTGAAGGTGGTTTGGGGGGCTCACCATAACCTATAAGGGAGCTGTAGGGAGGAGAAGACATGGCACCCTTTTTGTGAAGTTCACAGCAGTGCCCGGTAAGGTACCCCACTATTTAGGTAGCATGTCTGGGTGTGCAGTCCATCACTTTGCAGACCCCTCCCACGTCCAACAGGGCTTCTTCTAGGCATTTTGGACTTGGAAAAAAAGTTGGATGAAAATGTGGTATAAAGATGGATGATTTAGTGGCTTGGACGATCAGATCGGCAGGACGTATAATTAAACAATTTTCAAAACGAAAAAAAAGTTGGACGTATCTTTCGAAAATGTGTCTTAAGCTGTTTTTTTACTTTGGACGACTTGCGAGATAGACGTAAACGGACTTAGATGTCCCTTTTGATTATGCCCCTCCTTGTATATATACCGCATCCTCTCTATAAAGAAAGCACTCAGCATGGTTTACAGGAACTTTAAAATAGGGAAGAAAACCCCTCCCCCCACTAATGATTATAAAGAGAGCAGCGAGATTTACATTTATGAGAATAGCCATGTTTTCAGATTTATTTATTCTATTTTCTATACCGTTCTCCTAAGGGAGCTCAGAACAGTTCACATGCATTTATTCAGGTACTCAAGCAGTTTTCCCTGTCTGTCCCGGCAGGCTCACAATCTGTCTAATGTACCTGAGGCAATGGGGGGATTAAGTGACTTGCCCAGGGTCACAAGGAGCAGTGTGGGTTTGAACCCACAACCACAGGGTGCTGAGGCTGTAGCTTTAACCACTGCACCACGCTCTCCCCCAGATATTTTCTGAATAATTGGAAGGAGCCCAGATTCCGCAGTTGGGCAGTAAGGTTATTCCAAAGCTTAGTGATTTTGAAGAAAAGAGATTTCCCAAAACTTTGATACCTAAAAAAACAGGTAAAGAATCCACAACAGTTCAGATGTAGAAAGAAACAGCAGATTTTAGGTGTTGTCAAATAGAAAAGCTTTATTCAAACTCCTTTAAAAACACCTGATGTGGTATATGTTTCACCCAAAATAGTGCTACATCAGGAGTAACCTTCAACAGATAAATAAAATAAGCAAATCAGCACCTTATTTCAAAATAAACAGGATCCAGGATATACAATCATAAAAACACAAATATGTAAAATAATATAGCACAAGAATAAAGATAAATAAATAAGGGGTCCTTTTATTAAGGTGCACTAATCAATTTAGCTCACGCTAAAGATTAGCGCGGTAAATGCTAAGGTGCCCATAGAATATAATGGATGCCTTAGCATTTAGCACATACTAATCTTTAGTGTAAGCTAAATCTGTTAACGTGCCTTAATAAAAGGACCCCTAAATATAAATGTATCAATTAAACCTTAATAAATGACATAAAGGGAAACTTGCAAGCTTCGTTGAAAGTTTTTTGTCGTTCAGCATGAATGTGTCTAAATTCAGTCCCAACTGTTTCAATGATGAAGTAAATTAAAACTTTAATATCAATGTTTATATAAAATAAAGTAAATGTTAACAATATTTTATATTTACATTTGAACATTTTTACAATGAAATATATAAGGATTTTTTTTTATTATTATTATTCAGATGAGAATTGTATTAAATGTGCCACACACATGAACGTGGTTTTTTATCTGGTCTTGTCACAACTAAAGAAAGGTTGAGAACCTACCATCTTAACTCAATTTAATGAAAGACCTTCTACTTATCAAGAGTAAATATTTGTAGTTGCATTTTAACCTCTGATCACAGGTAGGTTAAGTACAAAACAGCTAAGGAAGCTGTTCACAGATAACCATGAGCTAATTGGATTGACAAACCAATGGAGCAATCCTGTTCCCTTAACAAATTGGAAAGTTGTCATTCTGACCCATAGGAAGATTCTGTAGATAAGACTATCTAATAACTGAAGGATGTAGCAGGTTGACACAGGAACAAGTAATGAATAGTTAAAACTGTTCACGGCAAAAATATTTTGTTTTCAAATTATAGCCCAGTATTGTTTTGTATGGCAAAAATTTGCTGTGTAAGCATTTAGATGCTTTTTAATGTCTTCAGGGTCTTGTCTGATAATATGTATACAGTGCAAAAATGCTTTAATTGTTGGCTATAAAAACTCAGGACTCCTTTTACTAAGGTGCGCTAGCATTTTTAGCGCGTGGGGCATTGTAGCACGCGCTAAGCGCACGCTAAAACTGCTAGCGCACCTTGGTAAAAGGAGCCCTCAATTTTCTTCTAAGTTCTGTTTGGTTAGAATTAATCTGCTTTCTTCTAGAAAGGAGAGGTCTGAGTCAGCAGGTAGGTATAAAAAGAGATGCCATATGAAAGCAATTAAATGCAGCCTTTTGTCATGGAATCTTATTACAGCAGTAGCAGTAAGTTAGCTAAACTTGAAGGTAGCAGATTAAACAGTAAGACTTATTTTTGTTCCCCTCCTGCATATTTTAAGCGATTAAACGTTTTATTCAGCAGTTGACTTTGCTAGAACAAGTAAGCAGTAATAGTTTAGAGAAAATTTTGGGCCAAAAGAACCAGATGGAGGCAAGAGAATAACATGCTAATCAAGCTACTAGCGATATATCCCATCTCACTCTGTCATTTAGCTTACACCCAGAGAGAGAGAGAGAGAAAGGGGGGGGGGGGAGGCTAACTCATCTGCTTTCAGGATCGGTGTGTCTCCTTGGGAGCAGGTGTGAATACACTGTGATAATGAGCTAAGGCCATATTGGCCCATGCCGCATGCCTGTGGTAGCATGTGAGTGTATGCAACGCTTTTATTCTTATGCAAATGTGCCAGTAGTACGCCACAGCATCGATTAGCCCCAATTGAAAAGAACTCCTCAAACATAAAAAGGTAATACAAGGAAACAAAACAAAGGAAAGAACCTTTCTCTTTATTTACACGGCTTTCTATAGCATTTCCCCCAAAGAGCTCAGAACAGGTTACATAAAATACAGTTTACAGCAGGGGTGCCCACACTTTTTGGGCTTGCGAACTACTTTTAAAATGACCAAGTCAAAATGATCTACCAACAATAAAATTTTAAAAAAACACAACGCAAACTGTACGCATAGAAAATGTTAATTATCATTCCTATTCCAGGGTTTTTCAAAGAGGTCAAAGCAGATGACTCTGCACTATCACCTCAGTAACAACCATACAAAAATAGACAAATATACCCCCCTCCCTTTTTACTAAACCACGATAGCAGTTTTTAGAGCGCAGGGAGCTGCGCTGAATGCCCAGCGCTGCTCTCGACGCTCATAGGCTCCCTGCGCTAAAAAAACTCTATTGCGGTTTAGTAAAAGGGGACCTTAGTGTAAAATATAGACAGCAGATATAAATTGAGACACATTTCGATCACTAAATTTAAAATAAAATCATTTTTCCTACCTTGTCTGGTGATTTCATGAGTCTCTGGTTGCACTTTCTTCTTCTGACTGTGCATACAATCTTTCTTCCCTTCTTTCAGCCTGTATGCTTCCTCTCCTCCAGACCTCATTCCTTCCCCCAACTTTTCCTTCCTCTTCCCTGCCCTTTCTTTCTCTCTGCCTCCCTTTCCTTTTTTTCTGTTTCTCTTCTTTCCTTCTGTCTCCCTGCCTGCCCTTTTTCTTTCTTTCTTTCTCCCTGCCCTCCCCCAAGACACTGCCACTGCCATCGGGGACTAGGACCCAAACCGTCACCAATAACAGGCCCGAAAGCCGACGCCAATAACACGCCCAAAAGCCGCCGCCGCCCCAACCTCTCCCTGCTTCGGCCGACCAGCATCGCGAGAAACTGTTGGGGGAAATGCTGCCGGGTCCTGCCTTCGCGGAAACAGAAAGTAGGCAGGACCCGGCAGCAAGAAGAGGAAATGCTTCACTAACATGTCTCCCGCCTTAGCCCGTAGCGAACGCTTGCTTCAGGGCTCTCAACATGTGCGTGCAGGCTTCCCTTCTCCCCCCTCCCCCTCCCCGGGCATAACTTCCGGTTTCGGAGGGAAGAGAAGAGAAGCCTGCACGCACACGTTAGAGCCCGGAGCATAAGTTCGCTAGGGGCTGAAATCTCCAAGCTGGTTTTTTGGGGTTTTTTTTTAATGTTCAGCAGCGGCAGATGACAGCTGGGCGGACCGCCCAGCTAAAAGGCCCTAGGGAGAACACTGGAAAGGAGGGCTGATCGGCCCGTAGATCAGGACGGCAACACGAGTGTGATCGACTCGAGTTGCCTTCCTGAGCTACTGGTCGATCGCGATCGACGCGTTGGGCACCCCTGGTTTACAGGTTATGATTTGCACTAGATTTGCCATAATTACACTACAAGTTTATGATACACGTTTTTATCATAACTTGACATATACTAGTGGTCTAATACTAATATATATAATATACTGTACAGTTTATAGGTTACAATTTGCCATAGTTATCCTTACAGTGCAAGTTTTATCCTAATTTGACACACAGACAGTATACAGGTTAAATATGCCATAGTTACAGTGCAGGATTTTTCAATATAGTTTTCCTAATGACACATACCGGGAACTGGTACCAATATACCGTATTTTTTGGTCCATAAGATGAACTTTTTCCACCTCTAAAAAGGGGTTGTGTCATATGCATCGAAGATGACACCCTCCCCTGTACCTTTTTAAAACACCGCCCGCCCACCCTTCCTTTTAAAACACCCCCCGCCCTGCAGTACCTTTTTGAGTGCCCCTTAAGCCTGGCGATCCAGCATTGTATGGGCCGGCAGGAACATGCTGTCTGCACTGCTGCCTGGGCCCACCCCGCTTTCAGAATCGCTGCATCAGTTCTCACGGGAGGAACATATAAAGAGCTGAGATTTGTACAATAATATAGGATTTAAACAACAGGCACATATCAAAAATCTAAGTGCCGTTTAACATCAAGAAACTCATATGAAGTCATACAAGTATAGTATATAAGCAAATAAATATAATCCATATATCTTATCAGATTATGACATAGGAACCATGAAGTGTTCAGAAATTATTACAACTAATATGATGAGAGGTCAGATAATAGATGGAACACTTAACAGATGGTAGATAAGCATGATATAGGGGACCAAATTTGTCAATCTTATAGCCCCTGTTGGTATTAAGGGTAGAATTCAGTTGCATAAGAATAGCCTTACTGGGTCAGACCAAAGGTCCATCAAGCTCAGTAGCCCGTACTCATAAATAATTTCTGGTTGTCAGCATTGCTTCACCCTCCTTCCACCCCTTCACTATAAGGATACTGCAGGAAAATTAGGTCAGAGATTTCTAAAGTGTGGGTAGCAACTCCCTTTGTTTGGGGGTCATGACCTGCATGGATGCTCCATAGGACATCATTAGTCTGTGCTGAGTTAGAGGAATTTCATCCTAGTGCTGCTCATGTTAATTGTATACAAAAGTGATATGTTCACTGGCTCTTAGAAAAGGTATAATTTTTCTTTCTAAATAGACCCCTGTATATTCATTCAACAAAAAAATTTCACTTTTACCAAGCTGCGATAGCGTTTTTAGCGTATGCAAGATTTTAGCGCGCGCTAAACCCGCAATACGCGGCTAGAACTAACATCAGCTCAATGCTGGAGTTAAGGTCTAAAACCGCTATTGCAGCTTAGTAAAAGGAACCCTATATACACGTTTCACATTCTTAAACAAACTGAAGTGCAATGAAAATATGAGTGAATAAAATGTTCCAATATATAACTTATATAACTGTTCTATCTTTCTAACAATGAATTAAAATGAATATTCTAGAATTCTGTTTTGGGGAGTCTGACAATTGTAAACATTTCACACACACACTCTTTTACTAAGCTGCAATAGAGGTTTCTACCAAAGCTTGGGGTGCTAAGTGCTCCAATACTGCTCTGATACTAGAGAGTGAAATGGTAGTTGTTACCCGTGGTAAACAGCGGGTGACCGCAGGTAATCCACTGAAACGGTAGGGGGGGAAAACAGTGCTCACCGCGGCTATGGGGACAAGGCCATTCACTGCCCCTTGGAGTGGTGAATGGCCTTGTCTCTGCAGTTAAAGGAGGGAACGCATGTGGTCACCGATCGCGCTCCTTCCCTCCTTACTGATAGCCACCGCCACTGCCGCCGCCCAATCACCACCGCCGCCCAAGCATCTCCCTCCCTCCTTACTGATCGCTGCCACCTGATCACTGCCGCCACCTGAGCATCTCCCTCCCTGCCCCTTACCTTCAAAGTAGGCAATTTCTCTAAATTTGCTTCCTATGAGCAGCCGGAGCGTTGAAATCACGTGTGGCTGCCGTAAAGGTCATC
The DNA here is from genome assembly GCF_902459505.1 of Geotrypetes seraphini. Lineage (NCBI taxonomy): Eukaryota > Metazoa > Chordata > Amphibia > Gymnophiona > Dermophiidae > Geotrypetes > Geotrypetes seraphini. Next base: position 1,340,995 of record NC_047084.1, on the reverse strand, counting down.
TCTGATGCAACCAGAAGTTGCAGAAGAGAAGGCCTTTCCTGCAGCCATACACAATTTCTTTTTTTTTTTTTTTATTTATAGAATTTTATAATATTGCCAAGCATAAACATCTTGTACAGAAAAGTGTGATCAAAAAACAAATTAACTGAATTCCCAAAATTGGAGTACACAGTTAAACTTAAGATAACAATACATAAAATAAAATAAACTCGTTTGATCACACACTAGTCCTCAATAATTAGATCCAAGATTTTAAAGAGTAGAACAAAGTAAATCAAACAATTTATCAAGAAAAGCCATATGTCTACTAAGTACAGAGAGTTAACCTTCCTTAGGCGCAGCTATTCCTTTCTCAAGACGTTTCATTGAGAGAAAACGTATCAAATGAGATGGCTCTGTAAAAATATAATTCATGGATGAATATCTAACTACACATTTACATGGATATCTTAAAAAGAAAATACCCCCTATTTGAGTCACTCCAGGTTTCAGGATTAAGAATTCTCTTCTTCTCTTTTGAGTCTCTCTGGAGCGTTAAGGAAATATCTGAATATGATGTCCGAGAAAGTCCTTGGATCTATTTTTAAAGAAAAGTTTTAATATCCAATCCAAGGCCACAGACAGCAAGAGAGCAGATGGAACAGCCAATTCTCTATCCGATTGTTCCAGTATTGCGGAAATGTCCAATGATCTACCCGGGATTCCTCAACTTTTTCTTCTTCTTTGGATTGGGGTTTGGCAGGAAGTTAATATACTCTTGTAAGAGGAGGTAAAGAGCTTTCAGGAATTTCCAATATTTCCATAAAGTAATGTTTCACCATTTCTCGAGGAGAAGTTGATAAGATCTTAGGAAAATTTATAAATCTCAAATTGTTAGCTCGACCATTGTTCTCCAGAGCTTCCAATTTCCTCCTAAGAATTACATTATCTTTAACCAACAACTCTTGATTATGTTTTAGTGATAATAGCTCTTTACTTGTGTTTTGTGTCTCTATTTTTAACTGAGATATATCTTGTTTTATCAATTTTATTTCTCCTTTCTGTTCTTTCAATTCTTTGTCCAAATTTTTAATTTGAGGATTTAAGGAGTTTCCTAAATTCACTATCAAGTCCCACAATGCTTCAAGTGTGACTTCTGGAGGTTTAGTAGGAGAAAAAAGATGTACTTGTGCAGTATGAGACTATTCTGAGATTAGATTTACCTCAATGAAGTCTTGTACTCCCCTGACCTCAGTTGTCCTGGTTGCAGGTCCTGGCAGAGAGCATGTCACTCTGAGTTGTTTCAATTGGCAAGCTTTCCATTGCAATGGCCTCTGGAGACGAGAGAGCTACCTCTTCGGGTGCATTCTGGTCCCGTGGAGAGCTGGCTACCTGCGGCATCGGTTGAAGGGGTGGCGTCCTGATGTTGGGGCTGACAGTAACATCGAGTCTGAGGTTTTCACCACCGCGCTACTCCCCTGCAGTGTCCCAAGTGGGCTGGCTCCTGACGCTTCCTGTTCCTGTTGTAGACGCCGAAGAAGATCATCGATCGTTACCGAAGGGGCTATTGATCGTTGGGAGGCACCACCAGCGTTCTTGCCCCGTCTCTTTGGCATAATTGTTGCAGGTAAAATTGAGTCTCAGTAGAGATACAGCGGCCATCTTGGATCTACAGCAGAGATCCAGCCACACACAATTTCAATGCTCCGACTGCTCATAGGAAGCAAATTTAGAAATTGCCTGCTGCGAAGGTAAGGGGCAGGGAGGGAGAAAAGGAGGAAAGGTTGGGTGGAGATGAACAGATGCTAAAGGGACCTGGGGAAGGTGGGGTGGAGAGGAACAGATGCTGAAGGGAACTGGGGAAGGTGGGGTGGGGAGGAACAGACGCTGAAGGGAACTGGGGAAGGTGGGGTGGGGAGGAACAGACGCTGAAGGGAACTGGGGAAGAGAAAGATTCCAGTCTATGGGGGGGAGCAGAGGGAAGAAGATGGGTTCCAGACCAATTGGGGGGGGTGGAAGGAGAGATGGAGAGAGAGGCACAGTAACAGAACATATGGAAGAGACAGACAAGGCAGACAGTGGATGGAAGGAAATGAATGAGAAGATGAGGAAAGCAGAAACCAGGCAACAAAGGTATAAAAAAAAAAGTATATTTATTTTATTTTATTTTTTTGCTTTAGGATAAAGTAGTATATTAGTTGTGTTGATAATTTATAAACAAAGCCCTTCTAGCTGAACATCTCTTTCTCTAGTTCAGCACTCAGAACTTTGTTTTATAAGGAAGGAATAAGCTAAATATTGCAATACTGAGGCTTGTATGGATGCTGCAGGGACAGTAGTCGCGGGGACAGGGACGGAATGGTCGTGGGGATGGGGCGGGGACAGGGTCGGTGGTCGCGGGGAAGGGGACAAATTTTTTCCCCATGTCATTCTCTATCTGACACTCATAGGAATTCTGTGAGAATTGAAGCAGGATGGAGCATTTAACGCTCCTGGCCGACCAAACATGCTACCAAATCAGCTTATTCCCGAGCCTCCAATATACCGAAGTTCAATTGACCTCCACAAACCACACTTTTCCAAAGTCCCTCAACATAGGTTTCATTAATTTGAGATCCTTTAAAAGTAAACATCACATAGTAAAGGATATCATCCTTCAAAACACATTAGACCTTCTTTGTTTAACTGAGACACATTAGTAATTGTTATTAAACGCTCACCAGCAAGATCTCCAATAAAATTCCTTCAATTCAAAAGTTAGTTCCAACCCTCAAATTGATTTTCTGCTTCTTTATGTCTCCCCCTCCAATTAGCCGTGACACCTTTACCCTTCTCCAAACCATCTTATTCAATTTCAATACATCTTCCCCTAACCCATTGATTTTAGGCGACTTCAAGGTTCATGTTGACAAGCAAGGAAATACCTTTACCATGGAAGGATTGCATCTCTTCTCAAATCTAAACCTATCTCCAGTAATAGCTGACCCAACTCATATAACAGGACACATTTTGGACATGATCCTAATTTACAATTCTCAGAGTTCTACTTTTTCTCTTCCTTCGATCCAACCGGTTCTCTGGACGGATCATTTTCTAATCACACTAAATTATCATCCAAGGTCAACAAAAACTTTCATCTTACCAAAATCAGTCTCTTACAGAGATTACAGTAAACTTGATGTTTCCTCCATCTCACCATCATTTCCCTGGAAGACCAGATTACAGCATGGGATATAGCCATCCGCACAATCCTCAACAATCTAACTCCACCCACCATTCCTCCCAAAAGCATTAAAAATCCTTGGTGTAATTCTGAGCTAGCACTTATTAAAAAGCAACTAAGATCCTTGAACAGAAATTGTGAATCAAAAAATCTCTTACCAATTTAACAAAATATAAGGAACAGGCGAACTATTACAAATTTATATATATATATTTTTTTTCATAAATAATTTATTGAATATTAAACAAATAAACACGCCAATCCAAAAAAAAACAAATACAAATAACAGCAAGCCTAAAAGTATACAAATATAACAATACTTATAATAAGAACTTCTAATTAGTCCTGGGAAGTTGTATTTACTATCCAGACAAATCTAGGGAAAGGACATATGTAATCCTAATAAACTCAAGTGTATACCCTAATGCAGTGGCGTACTTAGGGTATGTGGCACCCGGGGCCCATCATTTTTTGACACCCCCCCCCCCATGTAAAAAAATATTTTTTGTAATGACCATAAAACGGAATAAATGGTCAGAATAGAAACAGGCAGTGAAAATTTTCTTATATTCAAAACATAACATAACATAACATAAATTATGTCTGAATTGTCATGACATCAGAAGTACATATGGAGTAGTTGCAGGTGATGCTTGGGACAGTTCTGATTGTGTTAGTTCGGTTTTATGTGTTTTTTGAATAGAAGGGTTTTTATTTCTTTTTGAAGGTTTTGCAGTATGTGGTCGATGTCAATTGGTTGTAGGGTTGGGGGTCGAGTGTTGCAGCTCGAATGACTAGGAGGTTGTCGAACAGTTTTTTTCTTTTGACGTTTTTGGTTGGAGGGTGTGTGAATGGTGCGTGAGTTCTCCTATGTCTGTTTGAAGTGGATTGAATTATTTAGCTGAAGAAATTAGTTACCCCCTCATCCCACACACATTAATTCTCTTCCATTTTTGTTCCCATTATAAAAAACACTGATAAGTTCCCAGAAAAAAAAATACATTAAAATAAGAAGTGAAAACAAAGGCCCCTACAGATGAGAACATAACATAAGAATAGCCTAACTGGGTCAGACCAATGGTCCATCATGCCCAGTAGCCCATTCTCATGGTAGCCAATCCAGGATACTAATACCTGGTCAAAACCCATAGAGTAGCAACATTCCATGCTACCGATTCAGGGCAAGCAGACACTTCCCCCATATCTTAATAACAGATTATGATCTTTTCCTCCAGGAATTTGTCCAAATCTTTCTTAAAACCAGCTACACTATCTGCTTTTACCATAACTTCTGGCCACTTCATTTTTAAGTTTAGATCTTTCCTTTCAAACAGAGACCTTGCTAGATGTCAAATACAGCACAAGGTAACTTCACATGGACTTAGCTGTGCAGGAAATGTGAATCTCCTCATACACCCACCATATAGTGCAAAAATGTGCAAAGGTCTGTTTTTTTCTTTTGATCACTACATAGCCTAATGCCACACAAGCAGTGCTGTTACAAACATATTCTGTAGGTCAATGCTAAGGATAACAAAGTTTCCTTCCTTGGACCAGAAGGAGATACTGATAAACCACTAGAAGAGATCCCAATACAACACCCAAAGACCCACTCAGTGTGTGAACCAATTGAGTGGAGTGGACTAACTGGGGGGTGGAAATGGGCCCGCAGTTTGCTCAGCAGAATTTCCCAGACCACCTCTTCCTCTCAACACATTGACACGCTGCCACCACCACCACTAGAAACACCTCACTGGGTAGGCCAGCTATGCTATAAACTTTATAAAACACATTATTATATTTTCTTATAAAGCACATATTTTAACTGAACTCTCTGACATCCTCAGCCTTTCCATTCACAAAAATAGAAGGAAGAAAAGTTCCCATTTCCTGCTGTTTCATGTCCCCGGCCTATACAATATTTTTTTTCTGCAGACCCTTCAAAAGTCTGACCAAATCCTCGTTTCACTTGCATTATAAAGTACTGAGGATGCCATCTCTCCCCAATCCCAGGTCCTAAAGTCTAAGACAGTAGCGCAAACTAATGCTGCCAGATTCAGGAAAAAAAATTTTGATTCGATTCAGCCTATTGAATTGGTTTTTCAATTCGATTTTCCTGCCCAGTTGGGTGATTTTTTTCAAAACTCCTGGTGGGTTTTATAGCTTTTTCACCCCCTTTGGCTTCTCCTAACCACACTGGCGCTGTGGTGTAAATAAAATAAAGAAACAAAAAGGACTTTTCCTCTCTCTGTTAAATCCTAGCTCACGTTTGCAGTCCAACACCAGCTCTGGCAGCATACACATTTCAAATCTGACATATTATAATCACAAAACAGAAAATAAAATTAATTTTTCTACCTTTTGTTGTCTGGTTATATTTCAAATCTTGTTGGTCGAAGGCTCTGGTTTTCTTCCGATAACTTGCTTGCCAGGGTCTCCTTCTTTCTTCTTTCTGCATGCTAACCATCCATCTGCCAACTCTGTCCTCCCTTTCCATTTCCCTTCCCTCCCCAGGAAGTTTGGTATCTTTCCTTTTTTTCATCTCCCTCCACAGATCCACCTTTTCTTAACTACCCTTTCATCCGGCATCTCTCCCTCCTTCCCCACCACCCCAGAGTCCACCATCTCTCCCTTTCTTTTCCCAATTACCCTCCTATCCAGTATCTCTATCCCTCCTCCACACCATCCCTTGTGTCCAATTTCTCTCCCTTTCAGTTCCTTCCCTCCCTAAATCCCATGGTCCATCATTTCTCTCCCTCTCTTCTATTTTCAGACCCATTATTTCTTCATCCCCCCCCCCCCAAAGTTTGGCATATGCACGTCTCTTTGAACACCCCCTTCCCTCCGTGTACTTCTAAACCAGGGTCCCCCCCAAAGGCCTGTCCCCCCTTAAAGGTCTGCCTGTCTCCCCTTGAAGGCCTGCACCCCCCTTGAAGGCCTGTCCCACCCCCTTGTAGGCCTGTCCCCCCCTTGAAGGCCTGTCCCTCCCCCTTGTAGGCCTGTCCCCCCACCTTGAAGACCTGCCTGCCTGTCCCCCCCTTGAAGGCCTGTCCCCCCCCTTGAAGGTCTGCACCCCCCCCGAAGGCCTGTCCCCCCCTTGTAGGCCTGTCCCCCCTTGAAGGCCTGCCTGCCTGTCCCCCCCTTGAAGGCCTGTCCCCCCCCCTTGAAGGCCTGTCCCCCCCTTGAAGGCCTGCACCCCCCCTGAAGTCCTGCACCCCCCCTGAAGGCCTGCACCCCCCCGAAGGCCTGTCCCACCCCCTTGTAGGCCTGCCCACCCCCTTGTAGACCTGTCCCCCCTTGTAGACCTGTTCCCCCTTGAAGGCCTGCCTGCCCCCCCTTGAAGGCCTGTCCCTCCCCCTTGAAGGTCTGCACCCCCCCCCCGAAGGCCTGTCCCCCCCTTGAAGGCCTGCCTGCCTGTCACCCCCCTCCCCCTTGAATGCCTGCCTGCCTGCCCACCCGCCCCACCCCGAAGGACCGCTAGCCCCCCTGGCCTCCCCGCACCACCTATGAAGCAGCACTACCTATGCTCCCGGCCTTGCCGTTCAGTCCCCACCACCACCACCACCCCCGAAGGACCGCTCGCCCCACTGACCTTCCTGCACCACCTATGAAGCAGCCGCAGCAGGATCGCGACTTCAGCTATCCCTGCGCTGCTTAGGCGCTGCTTCCTGCGCCGCGTTCCCGCCCCTCCTCTGACGTCAGAGGAGGGGCGGGACCACGGCGCAGGAAGCAGCGCCCAAGCAGCTCAGAGATAGCTGACCTCGCGATCCTGCTGCTTGCTGCTTCACAGGTGGTGCAGGAAGGTCAGTGGGGCGAGCGGTCCTTCGGGGGTGTGGGGGGACTGAACGGCAAGGCCGGGAGCACCCCTTCAGGGCTGGCACCCGGGGCGGACCGCCCCTCCCGCTCCCCCCCCCCTTGGTACGCCACTGCCCTAATGGAAACAACCGGGACACTACAAGGTACACCCACTGCTCTCATACACAGACCCACTCGCTCAAACACCAACCAAAAAAAAACAAAAAATGTGAAGAAAAAGCCTCAGTTCATCTTCATCTGGCAAAAAACTCCACTTAAAGACCACAAATAAGTAAAGTCCAAATTGTGTCAATCAAAACAGCAGTGAAAGACACGGTGGTAGCCCTCAAAGGAACCACCAAAAAACTACAGCACACCAAAAATTCAAAACATTCAAAGGTGTGAGCACAGTATATAGCACATGTTAAAGTCACAAACACAGTCAATGGCAAGCAGGATTAACACCATCACTTAGCTGCAGATGGTTTCCAAGCTGTCTTCCAAGCACCCAAACAGTGCCAGCCCGCTTGGCCCCGCAGCCACTCCTGCCCTCCTGGATCAACTGAGCAATATCTATTGTCCGTCCCTTCATTGAGAGTTATTAACAGGTACTCTAATATCTTCTCCATCACAGTCCCACAACTCTGGAATACCCTACCAGCTTACCTGAGAGAGGAAACATACTTAAATAGATTTAAAGGAAGTCTAAAAAGTTTCTTATTTAATGACGCTTTCAAAGTCTAACACCCCCTTATAGGATTTATTTGCATCTTATCTTTTCCCATTCTCTCGACCGGACGCTCTTAATCAAGATTCTTTTCTTGCCACCTATATGGACATTTCCCCCCACCCCCTAGTGTTTTCTCCTTCCATGTTCTTCTGTCCTGTAACTATTATAGTTCTTTCCCCTCCATACCTTGCTCTTTGTGTTTGTCCAAGTCGTGTTTGTGTTGTGTTCAAATATGCTGCATGTATGATCCCCAACTTTAAGGCATTGTACATCACTTAGAAATCTGATAAGTGATCAAATCAAATTTTTTATAAACTTGAAACTAAAAATCTCTATCGTGGCTTATTAAAAGGGAGAGATTTTTTTTTTTTCAAAGAAGAGCACGTGAGGATCCTTTAAATTATGGAGAAATTTGTTGCCTTTCAAGTTCGTCAGTCTTTTCAACATTTGCAATTACTTGAATCAACTGTATGTTTTGCTAGTTCAGATAATGAGCTGGATATCTGCCTTCCAGTGCTAGAAGGACTTGGAGAAATACAATTCTCAAAAATACATTTCAAACAATCTTTCATTCCTCAGTGCCTTTTGAAGTCAATAGGCCTGTACATCAAAGACTCTTAATGGCATGATTCTACCAGCAGTGAAATATATTTAATTGATTTAAGAAGTTGTTCCAAGGACAGTATTTGATTGTATTTTCTTTATTAAAAATAAACTTTTGAAGCAACTCGGCATAAAACAACTGCAGAGGCCTCTGAGTCAACACTAAATTGATTGCAATGATCATTGCTACTTAGAAATATAGAAAGACTCATTTTTCTGTTTAAATTATATTACATGCACAACCATATCATAGTTATCATATTTATGTATAAATGCAGGAAGATGAATGAACATGTTGCATGGGTACTGAAAAGTCAAAAGAGGGGTCAAGTCATCTACTTCATTGCTAGAAAGTAATCAGAGACCAATAGCTATTCAGCAAGGCCAGTGAATAAACTTGATGTGCTGAATTGAAATAGGACTTCCTTGGGAGGCCAGATATCAGCAAAATTAGTATTAATTAGCATCTAATGATGCATTTCTGGCCCACTCTCCTTCAAACCTTAGAATTAATTAGTTACTTTATTTCTCCATAAATGATCATGATTATCCCTTTTTCACTATGTGAAATCACTTGGTTGACATTACTCCCTTATCAACAAAGACAGAGAAATTCTATTAAGATTAAAAATGTTCAAGGGTAGCTGTGCTATTCCAGTGCATGGGAAGTGCGCACTGATCCTAAAACTACCATGGTACACATGAGTGCACCCCACGGTACTGGTTTTTAGCTTTCAGGAAGCCAGTGGTGTAGTAATGGGGGCAGGGGAGTGGTCCACCCCAGGCGCCGTCTTGGTGAGGGCACAGGCAACCATCCTCCTCTCCGTCCCACCACTCCTTCCCCACCCTGCCGCGTCCCTCCCCCCGTACCTTTGTAACATTCCTGGCACGAGCAGCAACCCCCAAGCTGCTTTTGCGTCAGTGTCGACTCTTCCTCTGATGTCACTTCCTGGACCCATGCCTAGGAAGTGATGTCAGAGGAAGAGCCGACACTGGCAACAGCAGCTTAGGGGTTGCTGCTCATGCCAGGAATGTTACAGAGGTATGGGCAGTGGCGTACCAAGGGGGGGCGGGGGGGGCGGTCTGCCCCGGATGCCAGCCCTGAGGGGGTGTTCCCGGCCTTGCCGCTCAGTCTCCCCCCACGCCCGAAGGACCGCTCGCCCCACTGACCTTCCAGCACACTTATGAAGCAGCCCGCAGCAGGATCGCAACATCAGCAATCCCTGAGCTGCTTGGGCGCTGCTTCCTGCGCCGCGGTCCCGCCCCTCCTCTGACATCAGAGGAGGGGGCGGGACCGCAGCGCAGGAAGCAGCTCCTAAGCAGCGCAGGGATAGCTGACGTCGCGATCCTGCTGCGGCTGCTTCATAGGTAGTGAGGGGAGGCCAGGGGGGCGAGCGGTCCTTCGGGGTGGGTCGGGGCATCAGGCCTTCAGGCCCTGTTTGAGGAATTACCACTTGGTCAGTGTTGAGGACATGAGGGCAATACACACACTGATGACAACGTACGTGAGGACCCTCTCTGTTCTGTTGGACAGGGTCACGATGTTTCAAAATCTGACCTAAATTCCGGCCCCTAGTATGGGCAAATAAAGGGCTGTCGTTCAAGCTCTCATGTACCTGCAGCACTGGAACAATCTCCTACATTATCACAGTTATCATCCTAAACCCCTTAGGGATAGTATCCTGGTGGGACAATTTTTAAGGTTGCAGAGGATCTGCTCTGACGAGTGGGATTTTCAGCAGCAGGCCATGTTTTTATACACAAAGTTTATGGAGAGAGGTTATCCTCCCCGGGTAGTTAAACGGGCATTGAAGAGAGCCCGTAACTGTCAGCGGGAGTGGCTATTTCGTCCCCAACAAAGAGAGAATAGTGGAGCCGTGGTATGTGTATTGCCTTATTCCAATCGAAGTCAACAAATTAGAAAAATCATTTTGAAACACTGGCCAGTGCTGCAGGTACATGAGAGCTTGAACGACAGCCCTTTATTTGCCCATACTAGGGGCCGGAATTTAGGTCAGATTTTGAAACATCGTGACCCTGTCCAACAGAACAGAGAGGGTCCTCATGTACGTTGTCATCAGTGTGTGTATTGCCCTCATGTCCTCAACACTGACCAAGTGGTAATTCCTCAAACAGGGGGTAAGAAATTTTATTTAAGAACAGGCACTAATTGTTTGTCATCTGCAGTAATATATTGCATTATTTGCCCTTGTAGGCTGTATTACATAGGACATACCCGGCATGCTATTAAAATCCGCATTGCCGAACACTTGAGCAATATAAGATGCAAACGTGTAACTGCCCCCCTGGTGAGCCATTGGATTGAGCAACAACACTTTATTGAGGAATTACAATATACTGTTCTTATGTGTGCTTATAAAGAATCTGGAAATATCACTCAACATCTTCTTTATTTGGAGCAGAAGTTTATATTCCAATGGCATACCTTGGCCCCCATAGGATTAAACAATGATATTGAATGGTTTCAATTATAATCAATCATGATGTCAGAAGTGATGATGTAGAAGGTAGTAAAAGGGGAGTGTATTTAAAGCGTGGCCTGCTGGGAAGTTCTTCTTGTCAGTAGTGCATGTGTGAGCAGTATGGAGTGTTTGTGCCGGTAAGTTGTAGAGAGAGTGTGTACATTGAGTATTTCAAATGTAGTGTTTATTAAGTTAGCAAGCTGTGTGGTGCAGTGTTGATTTGAGTTATCTTGTAATTGTAGTACCCCTCCTGAAGAAGCCAGCGGGTGAAACCTAGGTTGGGGGGTCGGTATTGTGAATAAACGGAGGAGCCCGGAGCAGTTATGTGTACCATCTACACCATTCAAAGTTAAGTTGTTGTGAAATTTATGATTTTATTTTTATTTAAGTTTTATTTTCTGTTATTTAGTCTTTGTTTGGTGGAGGAGACTGTGAACAACTATGATGGTCTCCTTAACAGCTGCCCCGTGAACTTGTTTCACCGGTCCTCAGCTGTGGGTCTGAGTGTTCACTTAACCACATCAGCCTTGTGTTGAAATTAGTGCTTGAAGTAAAACAAAGGTGATTAGTACAACAGTGATTTATAAGCATCACCTTGGATAAATATATTCCCTTGCTGTTTTTTGAAGATAACTACCCACCATCCCCTGGATTCTATCAATGGTATGCAAAATTCCACATGCAAAATTGTGCACTGTCCTGAGGTTCGTGCACAGCCAAATTGACTAATGAGCCAACTAGCATCAAGAATTGAGTGCTAACAATGAATCAATGATGTTAATTGGCAACATTTTGGATTTGTGTGCACATCTTGCTAAGCACTATTCTATAAAGATCTGCATGGCAATCTTATAGCGTGCAACACAAAAGGAAACATGGTCATGGGAGGTGCATGGATGAATCAGTGGTGCTCACTAAAGATGCATGCAATATTACTGAATACCAGGAATCCATCCTATCTCATACACCAGGATTTACAATTAGTATAATTCCTTATGTCCAAAATTAGACATGGAAATTGACTGTAAGCGCTATTCTATAAATGGCATGCAACTCTAAGTGCCGTTTATAGCGTAGTGTACCATGGGAAACTTTTTTGTGCCATTTTTTTAGCTCCATTTACTGAATCTAGTTCCATACTTTTATCCAAACTGCCCCTGAACAGCCATATACAAATGTCATTGACAGAAGCTGCTGCTCCCATCCTAGCTCCACCATATCACTAGCAAGGAGCCCTATGAGCCAGTCTGATAACCACCATGCTGCATAGAAACATGACATTAGATAAATGCCAACTAGCCCATCCAGTCTGCCCATCCTTAACATTCACTATCTCCTCCTTTTTCTAAGAGATCCCAAATGCTTGTTCCATGCTTTCTTGAATTCAAATACAGTCTTTATCTCCACCACTTCTATCGGGAGACTAGTCCATGCATCTACCACCCTTTCTGTAAAATAGTATTTCCTTAGATTACTTCTGAGCCTAAACATAGAAACATAGAAACATAGAAAGATGATGGCAGAAAAGGGCCACAGCCCATCAAGTCTGCCCACTCTATTGACCCACCCCATTGAGTCTGAGTGCTAGTGACCTAGTCCCTTAACTTGACCCTCGTAGGGATCCCACGTGGATGTCCCATTTATTCTTAAAATCGAGCACGCTGGTGGCCTTGATCACCTGCACCGGAAGTTTGTTCCAGTGATCTACCACCCTTTCTGTGAAGAAATACTTCCTGGTGTCACCACTAAATTTCCCCTCTCTGAGTTTGAGCGGATGCCCCCTTGTGACCGAGGGTCCCTTGGGAAAGAATATATCGTTTTCCACCTCAACACGACCAGTGACGTACTTAAATGTCTCAATCATCATGTCTCAATCATATCACCTCTTAACTTCATCCCATGCCCTGTCACTCTGGAATTTCCTTTCAATTTACAGAAACTTGCCTCATGCGTATTTATGTAATGTAGTTATTTAAACATCTCTGTTATATGAGTATCTTCCCTCTCTTGCCTTTCCTAAAAAATATACATATTGAGATCTTTGAGTCTGTCCCAGTACACCTTATAACATAGACAACTGACCATTTTAGTAGCCTTCCTCTGTGCCAACTCCATACTGTTTATATCTTATTGAAGGTGTGGTTTCCAGTATTGTACACAATATTCTAAATGAGGTCTCCCCAAAGTCTTATACAGGGGCATCAATATCTCCTTTTTCCTACTGACCATTCCTCTCCCTATTTACCCAGGCATCCTTCTAGCATTCACTGTCACCTTTTCAACTTGTTTGACAACTTTAAGATCATCACATACTATCATACCCAAGTCACATTCTTCTTTCTTGCACAAAAGTTCTTTACCCCCTAAACTCTATCATTCCCTCAGGTTTTTACAGCCCAAATGCATGACCTTGCATTTCTTAGCATTAAATCTTAGCTGCCAAATTTTAGACCATTCCTCAAGCATCACTAGGTCCTTCCTCATGTTATCCACACCATCAGGAGTGTCTTCTCTATTGCAGATTTTGGTATACTCCATAAAGAAAATAACAGGCCCAAGAACCGAACCTAGATAGAATAAGGCCAAATGTACACTGACCCTTTCTCACATTAACTGGGTGACAGCTGTAAAGTTCAAACCAATACCTAAAAGCATGAAAGCAAAACATGCTGGCTTAGGTAACCTTCTCCAATTATGACAAATCACTTGAAAACAACTACTAGAATCCATTAGATCTCTAGGCAGTCTATGGAACTTCAGGAAGGCCGTGAAAACCTTCCTATTTACAAGCCCATCTCCTTAACCTCCAGTGCCTCCACCCTGATGAATGAAACTCAAAGGCATCTCATAGTACACCAAATGGACTCTCACTGAAACTCAAATGCCGCGGCAAATATAACTTATAATATAACTAGACAGATTTTTTATTTTAATATACTGTATTTTTATTAAATGACACAAATCTTAACACTATATTATACATTAAACATAAATGAATCCATATTGCACTTCCAGTTACTAAAATCTGTATTTTCTCAAAATACAGTGGAAGAAAACCTGGAGCTTGAACTCAGTCCATTCAGAAGCCTTTTCTGATGAAAATAAAGCTGTTCCACATCGTAGTCTGTGTGTATTATTTCATTTCTCCAGTATTCTCCAATGTTCCAACAAGCATATATTGATTCTTAGACAAAGCTGTTATAATGCCTTCTCACTCCAATTCAGACTGTCCAGCCAGCCCGACATAGCACCACGTTCGCTATTACAGCGTCTTCAGGAGCTGAAACTGTGGCATGTTTTCAACTTCTTTACTGCTTCATTTCATTATAGATTAGCAACTGCATGGGTACATAAGTCCACTCTCCCCTCAGACAGGATACAAACAAATATAACTTAAATATCTACCAAGCTTACTAATCACTCCAAGCACAACAAAATTGTGCTTCATACTAAAATTCAAATGCCATTCCCAGTAAAACTTAACTGTGCTACCCACTAGAAACAAATGCTATCTATCAACCATGCACACACCTGCAACACAAAAGTTGTATTGCCTTTATGTTATGTTATGTCAGTACTGTGAATGCTGCAATATCAACAATGCTATGTCTGCCAAGTCTATACTTCCACTTAAGTCTTGTCTACCAAGTCTATACTTCCACTTAAACTCAATGCTGGCGATAAGGTCTAGCATGCACGGTAATTTAGCGCATGCTATTCCGCGCATTAAGGCCCTAAGGTACTTTACTAAAAGAGCCCATAGTCTTCTTTAGAGACCTATTTGTTCTAGCATTAGCCTATTAGGAGTTGTTCGCAAATTTCTATATTCACATTATTTGAAAGAAACATGTGTCTTCCAAACTGTTACTTAGCTGATTTAGCTCATTTTCATTCCTTTTACTCATTTTTTTATCCAAGACCACTTTATTAACATCTCCAATGCGGCCAGCGTTTCATGGTTTTCTAATTCCTAACCGCTGCCTCAGGGAATTATCCAGAGTGATTTAGCTTATCCATCTCCAGACTTACAGTTTCTCCCGTGGCTACTACAGAAAATGGCGGCGGCATCTTTTTGTATATAATCGCCCTGAAAGCAGTGTCTCACTTCCGGCTCACCACACAATTGTTTCCGACGTACTCACCTTTATAGGACCCCCAGGGACCCCTGAAGAAGACTTTTCGTCGAAACGCGGACCGTGTTGGGTCCTGTATCCCTAGCGGACTAGGTCCTTTAAGGCTCTTATGTGGATGATTTATTTTTATGTGGATGGAATTATTTTATGTGGATGATTTCAGTGTACCTTTGGAACTTTGACACTTTTCAAATAAAGTCCATTTAGGAACATCGTCACTCCACAGAGTTTTTTTGGTTTTCTCTGGATTTTCTTCTTTGTGGATATTTCGGGGTCAATTCCTTTTGTTTTTTGTTGTGAGTGTAATGACGTCAGACCAATCAGAACGAAGACCTCCGGGCTTTTAAACTTCACTTTTACTTTTTATAGTGTGAAATACATTGAAGATATATTAATTTTTAGTTGCTAGATGGTATGGAACCACAAGTGAGTCCAAGTATGGTAGAGAACATGTATGAAGTGCTATATAAGCAGTTCATCTTATATTTGAATTTTATATTTGAAATATATTAAATTGGAAACCAATGATGTTGATATAATAGAGGTTACACTTGGTAGTACTGCCCAGCCCTACAAAAGAGCCTAATAATCATATTATGGACTGATTGAAGATGTATCAAGGATGACTGTCGGAGATCTGTATGAACTATGGGGTCCTTTTACTAAGGTGTGCTAACCGTTTTAGCATACGCCAAATAGTGTGCGCTAAATGTTAACGTGTCCATTATGTCCTATGGACGCATTAGCATTTAGCGCACACTAATATTTGGTTCATAGTCATTTGCGTGCGAGACACCAGCGCGCCGACAATTGAGTGCAGACAATTCAGCGCAAGACATCAGCGCGCCATGGGAAAACTTACTTTTAAAGAGCTCCGAGACGGGGTGTGAGTGGGGAACCCCCCACTTTACTTCATACTGTTCGTGGAGCTCTTTAAAAGTAAATTTTCCCACGGCACACTGGTGTCTTGTGCTGCATTGTTTGCGCTCGATTGTCGGCACACTGGTGTCTCATGCTCTTTTGTCCCGTCACCCTAATATTTAGTGCACGCTAGAATAGCTAGCGTACCTTAGTAAAAGGACCCCTTTGTTACAGTAGCCGAAGCGCAAAGTGACAACAGTATGTAAGATGGTTTCTTGATCTAAAGTGTTTAGAAAATTTTGTACAGCTCTAAATTGATTAAATTCCACTAATCAGGTCATACCTAGATATTAAGTGGCACTTATCCAGATAGTGCTACTGAAATACCTAGTCAGACCACTTCAGCACCCTCTAGAGCAGGGGTGTCAAAGTTCCTCCTCGAGGGCCGCAATCCAGTCGGGTTTTTTTGATTTCCCCCATTGAATATGCATGAGATCTATTAGCATACAATGAAAGCAGTGCATGCAAATAGATCTCATGCATATTCATTGAGGAAATCCTGAAAACCTGACTGGATTGCAGCCCTCGAGGAGGGACTTTGACACCTGTGCTCTAGAAGATAGTGGCAAGAAGGTCCTGAAAAACAGATAAAGTTTGGTAATATAAAAGCCTTGACTGCCTTCCTGAATTTATTGTGACTTTTACTGACCAAAAATTAAAAAACAATGTCTTCATACCTTAGTGTCATAGGCTACATTTGATCCTTTACTGTTACTTAGATGTTTAATGAAAATATGATTTTAAGTTTTATGTCTCAGCAGAGTAAACCAATGTACATCAGAATGAAAGTCCTGGGTATCTACTTTACAAACTTTATCAATGTTCTACCCCATAAACCTTAGCAAGATCTCAAAATTCATGAAATATATGTAATGCTCCAAAGAAACAAAATTAATGTGAAATCACTTCCTGGCATGCAGGGTGAGGACAGCTGCCTGAGCATAAATCCCTTGGGAGTGAATGAATGAATAAAATGCAAATATGAGCCGGCAGCTAATGTAGTCAGACTGAGTGTCATTATTTTCCTATCATCTGGGTTCTTGGTGCAAAATGCTGGAAAGAAGAAAAGAGAGCTAGGGTAGAGAGCTGAAGGAGGAATGAGAGACAAGTTGGAATTAGGTGAGGCAGGGGATGACCTGGGCTTTAAAGTGTCTCATTAGCTCTGGTGCTATGGAGTACTGTGGGGTTGACAAGATAATGCCAGGAGAGAAATGGTATAGAATTGAGGCCAGAATGTGCATTCCACTTGCAGTTAAGCAGAAAACTTGCAGATAAGCAGAAAAGACTGCCTTAAGAATATGCTGCAGTATAAGTAAATACCCCAGTCAATCATAAACCATTGACCAATACTTGTTGTACCTTATCTAAAAAGTCAATGCCACTACTTTTTATATATATATATTTTTTAGGGCTTCAGACATGCCATTTGGTCTCCCATTTTTGTTCGGTGACACAAATATCTTAATGGCTATGGCTTCTTCATTTGCCCCCTCTATGTCTGTTTTAAACGTCTTTGTATTATTTTTCTTATGTTTTTGCTTATTAGTAAGCTATTATAAAGTGCTTAGTGCTTTCATAAATATTTTTAAATTATAAACTTATCTTAAAAGATGTTATTTCTTGATCAAATTGGGTAAGGGACCTGTCACATCGACATGTTTCGCCGTGAGGCTGTTTCAAGAATAAGTCCCCCTTTCTCTATTTAAACAAACCATCCCAATCAATGTATTTATCAGATTAGAAAATACATTGATCGGGATGGTTTGATACAGAAAATGTTCTTTAAGCTGCATCTGTTAAGTAAACTCAGACCGTATTTGAGGGTTGGTACCCTGAACATAATCTTGCAGTCCATTGTTCTGTCATGTTTAGATTATTGCAGCTTAGTTCTTTTGGGTATGCCCTTTACTGTACTTAGTGTGTTGCAGGCTGCGCAAAACTCACTTGTTAGAACATTGTTTTGGCTAGAGAGGACTGATCACATAACTGACTTTTACATCAAGTTATACTGGTTAAAACTGGAAGATCGCATGTTAGTGATAGTCTATTTGTGTGTGCATGGAATGGCCCCGAAAAGTTTGATGAGTTCCATTCTGCCGTATGTCCCATTACCAAAATTACATTCCGCTAATCATGCAGAACAGTATATTCTTCCAGTTAAATGCCTGAGGATGGTATGTTAAATGCTTGTGGTTGGCATGTTCTCTTGCTTAGGTCCTCAGGAATGGAATCGAATACCATCTATCATAATAAAACCCTAAGAGCGCATGCGCACTTCAAACGCCGTGATCCCTGTTTCCATGATCCGTGCTTCAGTGTCACACATGCATAGTAGAAGGAGCCGGCGGCGGTTTCCCCATCGCCCTCCCTCGGCAATGCTGGCTCCTTCTACTGCGCATGTGGAGGCACCTTGAGCACGGACACACGGAGGTGGAAACCACGGCGGCAACTCCCCCCTCCTGCCCTCACTACGTCTAACAGGAGAGAAACAAAAATAACGGAAGCAGGCATACCAACGCTCAGCATCCGGACTGTGGTTGGCGGTTGTTCAGGCTGGGGAGGAGGCAAAAGGAGTGATTTAAGGATAGGTGGGAGAAGGGAGCTGGAGCTGAAGAGTCTCCGCGCACAAGAACAAGAGACACACAGAAAGGCAGCGGGCAGGGAGAGAGACAGAAAGAAAGAAAGACAGACAGACAGCGGGCAGGGAGAGAGACAGACAGAAAGGAAGACAGACAGACAGGGGACCAAAGAGAGAGACAGAAAAAAAGACAGACACACAAAAGAGGCCAGGGAGAGAGACAGACAGACAGAAAGACAGACAGACAGGGGACCAGAGAGACAGACAGACAGACAGACAGAAAAAGAGACAGACAGACAAAGGGGGCCAGGGAGAAAGACAGATAGACAGGGAGCCAGGGAGAGAGACAGACAAAAATAAAGAAAGACAGACAGGGGGCCAGGGAGCGAGACAGACATAAAGAAAGACAAACAGCGGGCAGGGAAAGAGACAGACAGAAAAAAAGACAGTGGGAGAGAGAGAGACAGAAAGAAAGAAAGAAAGAGACAGGGGCAGGGAGAGAGACAGAAAGAAAGACAGACAGACATATATTCTAGCACCCGTTAATGTAACGGGCTTAATGTAACCCCTCCCTCTTTGATTATCAATTCTCACTCTCTTTACCTTCTGTAGTCAGGTTACCTTATAAGTCAGTGAGAATGTTTCTAAAAAGAGGGATAAGTTAGCATAAAATATAAAATCTACCCTAAATAAAAGATACTGGGTGAACAATAAATGAAACCTTTTAAACAAATACTGGTTCTAAAAGTTTTTGTTAGTTTATTTTTACAAATCTAACAAAATGTATATCTATATAACTTTAGAACAAGTGGTGGGGGAGAGTCCAAACTATTAAAATGATGATTTTGCCTGTAGTTTGTTATCAAATGGGTATGTTGCCGGATTTTTTTCAAGGGTCCTTTTATAAAAAATTAAATAGTATTCTTACAAAATTTATTTGGCTGGGTAAAACTCCTCGAGTTGCTTTGGTATCTTTACAAAAGCCAATTTCAGAGGGAGGGGTAAATTTTCCCAATTTTTATAGGTACTATCAATCCTATATTTTGTGCCAAGGTATGTATTGGATCCTCCCAGAGCTCATAGAAAAACTTCCAGATTGGTTGTGGTTAGAATGGCAACTCGTGTCTCCTATATGTCTATGCCATGTTCAAAATGCTTAGATATTGTAAAGATAACAGAATATTAGTTGATACATGGAAAACACTGCGGTATGTAAGTAATTTAACAACTATTCCAGTTCACAAATCTACAAATCAATCTATATGGCTGAACTCCAAGATTCAAATTGGCGGAGAAAAGATCGCCTGGAAGCATTGGATGATAGCAGAAATACGTTTATTAGATGATGTTATCTCTAATGGTAAACTGTTCGAGTTTTCACAGTTGCAACATAAATATGGCCTCAATAAATCAGAAAGTTTTAGATGGTTCCAACTGAAGCAAGCCATTCAGGCTGGGTTCCCTGAGTGGAAAAACCTTAATAATCAATATTGTATGGAATTCTTATGCTTTCAGGCAGACTTCTTGGGTCACCAGGTTGCCCAGTGGTATAAATTGTTAACTGGATTTATTAAAAAGAAACCAAATAATGGTTTGAGAGAAATTTGGAGCATTGAGATTAAGCATCAAATTTCTGCGTCTCAATGGACACAAATTTGGACTTGGAGGATGAAATATACAGTGTCGGCATCTATGAGACAAACATGCTTTTTTCTGTTAAATAGAGCATTATGGACCCCTGTTTGGTTACAAAAATTGGATAGCTCTAAGTCTAATAGATGTTGGCATTGTCATCTTGAAGCAGGGACTTTGGATTATTTATTATTCTATTGCCATTTATTATGAATTTTTGGAAATCAATTTGGGACCAAATTAATTGCTTATTAGACAACCCAGTGGCATTATCATATGATACTGTGCTGTTCGGTATGGCAATGAGAGCAAAAAGTCAGATTTCTTCAAATAATAACAAACTATTATTTATAATGACGGGTTGCCATTCAACAAATCAAGTATAATTGGAAAAACTGGAATAGATTAAATTATAATTTCTGGTGGAATTCCTTATGTCGTATTTATAAAATAGAGATATTTATTGCAATAAGCGAGGATATTTTAGGAAATTTCAAGATGTGTGGGAACCATTAACAAAATATTGTACTGATTAAGATGACATTTTTCCCTTGAATTTACAAGTTCAATTATGAGGGGGGGTAATTTTATTATTACATATTGTATAAGGTATTTGATTATATAATAGGAAGGTGTGGGAAGGGTGGGAGATAAGAACATATCATTTGTACTGTTGATGAACATTAAGTGATATACTTATTGTTAATCTGTTGATTGTACCATTGTACCATTTTCACTGATTGTCCAGCCCTTCATTGTAAACTGCCTCGAACTACTATGGCTTTGGCGGTATATAAGAAATAAAATTATTATTATTATTATTATTATTATTTTAACATATGGACACTCTTGTAAGTTTGAAAATGAATAAAGAATATATAAAAAAAATAAAAAAGAACAAGTTTCCATATAAAATCTTTCTCAAAGAATTTAGTTCTTTGAAATAATTTTTTCCTCACAGGGTCCATGTATAAACTCCTTTTTCCTCACAGGGTTCAGGTGTTCTTTCTTTCTGCAGAGCTTTTGGGTACCAGCGCTTCTTCTTTTCAGGAGATTCAGCTTCAATAAATGGAGTACCCACTCTCTAACTAAAAAAAAAACCAAAGGAGGCAAAACCCTATGGCACCCTGGAATTTATATTTGTTTCTTTACTTTTGACTAGCTACCCAGAGAAAAAAATGGATAATTAAAATTTCCCTAAACTTTTTCCCACCCACAATGTATCTTAATCCATAGGCTTATCTCCAAGGTTATAAATCAAATGGTATTCTAAACCAAAATATTTTAGTGACAGAATTCACAACTGGTTTTTATAAATAATCAGAACTCATCAATAAATGTTTCCTCAGCACTACTTCTTACAACGTCAAAAAGATACTTTCTATCCTGTTTTCTTAATGTTAACCAGGACAAAATTAATTTAACTGTTACTACATTCCATTTAAATAAAAGAGCTCTGCACCTCAACACAAAAGTGACAGAAAATCATTGTGTGACATAACCAAACACAGCCCTTACCACAAAAATAGGCCAATTAACATTAGCCAAAAATCCACTATAAAATTTTGTTTTTAAATCTTTTTCTATTCTCAGGCAACCAGACTGATAACCACCCAACTGCTCTCCCTGGCCGTTTTAGAATTCTCCCCAGCACTACTGACTTCTACATGAGGTCATCAGACCTGTTGCAGACATTAGCAGTCTAGAATTCCAACAATCAGTCATGCAAACACAGCATTATCTTTGCTGGACAACAACAACAAAAAAACTTTTAACTTTAAAATATTAGAGGAAAAAACCTCTGTCAGGTCTCTCCTGCCCTGGGTCAACTATAACATATTTATTTTGTAACCCATGGTTACACTAAACACTAGTTGTATATATGACAGCAGGGAAATTTGCGCGATTTCAAGAAATTGCTGAGGAGACATTTGTTTTGCAGTATAAAATATGGGTACTGAGTTTTAGAGTGATGATGTTAGCACTGGCCGCTGAATTGCTGATGTAGTTTTGTATAATGTATGTTGATGTCTTTAACTATTGTGACGGTTTTATTGTGAGCCACTATTACATTACATTTCTATTCCGCCATTACCTTGCGGTTCAAGGCGGATAAAAGTGGGTTATAAATGAATAAAACAAAAAAACAAACAATACTTTCTTTTGCCTCATAATTCTGAAAAGCAAACATTACCATCTGGTCCCAAGGAACTAAACCTATATAACATCAAGGAGCAATCTATCCCATCAAAGGCTGCTGAGATGTCAAACTGAAGAATCTATTGTTTACCATGACTCAGACAATTCCTAATTTCTGATGTGTCAATAGGGGTGATTCAGTACTATCCATGGCATAGTAAGGGGGGGGCGCTTTTTTGGTGGGGGCACCGGCACCTGTCTGCCCCCCCCATGCCATGCTCACGACCTCCTTTCCTTGACCCCATAGCTCTTTAAAATCTTTACCAGTGCGAGCAACTACTCTGGCCTGCTGCTCGCACAGGCCAGGCTCCCTCTGAAATTACTTCCATGTCGCGGGGCCAGGAAGTAATGTCAGAAGGAAAGCCAGCGTGAGTAGCAGGCCAGAAAAGCTGCTTGCGCCGGTAAATATTTAAAGAGGTATGGGGGTGGGAAGAAAGACCTGGCGAACCTTGAAGAATGGTCTAAAATTTGGCAGCTAAAATTTAATGCTAATAAATGCAAGGTCATGTATTTGGGCTGCAAAAATCCGAGGGAACGATTCAGATTAGGGAATTCAGCTCTAACTCACTTCTTCTGGTCCCTGACTTGGAGAGAAGCTACCCTTCTTATCCCCTTTTTAAACAAAACAAACCCGCTGGGTTTACCATGAGGCTTTCAGTGCTCAAACTGCTGGGTCAGTCTCTTTAAAGCAGAGACTTTAAAGTCCCCATACGGGACTACCATATGTGATAGAGTGGGGCAGCTTGCCCAGAAGAAGGGTTGCACAAACAGACAGACAGACCACACTCTGGACATTCAAGAAAAAAACCTCTTTAATTCCACAGTAGTGCAGAGCCTGTTTCTTCACAGGCTCCTCTAAGTTTGTGTTTTTCAAAAGAAAACAGTAGGCTTTTCCCCAGTTTTTTCCCAAACACAAGTCCCATTCTCCATAGGGCGTGACACGCCCCCAAACAGTCTTTATTCTATGTGCAGGAAACAGTTAGGCAGCAGTTGACCCAGGTCTTAGCAGGCAGTACAACAAAGGTAGGGTTTTTAAAAGCAGTAGATTCTTACCTCCTACAAACTCTGTCTGTGCCAGGCCCTTCAACCAGCTTCTCTAGCGCCTAGGTTCCCTCTAGCACATCTCTCCTCCTGGATCTGGCTTGGCCTTTTAAATTCCCCTGAGTCACTTCCTGGTCTCCTACTTTTCTCCCCTCCCCCCTTCCTGGGAGAAACTCTTTCTCAGTGCTGCTGTGGTTGTGAGCCAATTTAGCCAGGAGGGGGAGTGCCGGGTTTTCCTGAGGTTTATTCTGAGTTTGAGCAGCAGTGTTCAGCCGGGAAAGTGGCAGGGTTTCATACACTCTGTCACATATGTGTTTAGCTTGAACTGCACCGCAGTCCATACAGACCAGTATTTCCAGTAGAGGAAGTAAGCTTAATTCAAACAGCTGAACTATACAAGGGTATTAATCTCCTGATGAAGCTCTGTAAACTCTAAAGAGTAAAAAGGGGATGCTCCGTTGAGCATATCTCCACCTTTCCAGCTTGGACAGCAAAATATCCAAGCTAAGTATTTATCTTCTTTGGTTGAGGTGCCCTTTACTATAATCAAATATTGAATGGATATTTTTTTTAATATATCAATTGGTAGTTGAAATGAAGAAGTTAGAATTTATAAAATAACAAAAAACAAGAAAAAAAATTTTATGAATAGATTAAAGATAAAAAATAAGGGGCTCATAATCGAAAGAGAAAAACGTCCAAAAACTGGCCTAAGTCGGAACTTGGACGAACATTTCTCAAAAACGTCCAAGTGCCGATAATAAAAACGGGTTTTGGATGTATTTCTAAATGACCTAGGCCTTTATAGTGCTGCTGAATGACCAAAGCTAAATGGAGCGTTTCAGGAGGAGTGTCAAGGGTGGGAGTTGGGCATGACATGGGCCGGGTTAGACTTAGTCATACAGCATGTATAACCAAAAGTTATACAGCACAGGATTGACGGAACTTGGACGTTGTGACTTAGACCATTTAAAACATGATCTAAGTCATAAAAACCCACCTAAAGTCTCCAGATAAGCATTGCAAGTGCATAATACAGACCCACACACACTACCCCAGTGTTCACCGACCCCCCTCCCCAACCCCATAAAAATCGTAATCACACCTTTAAAATTCAGCCTCCAGACCTTCATCACCTGGCAGCCTGGCATAGGAAAGCCTAGCCATCCAGCACAGAGGCGGCTTAAGCCATCTTGGGGGTGGGTTAGGGACCCATGGAGAGGAGGACCCATGCCCATTACCTCCTGTAATCACTGCATTGATCCTTAAACATGTGCACTCCCCTATACACCCCCAAAACCCTTTTGTACTGGCATATAAGTGGCTCCTGCAGCCATAAGGGCTATTGGGGTGGTAGATAAGTGGGTCTAGGGGATTCTGGAGGTGGTTTTGGGGGCTCACCATGACCTATAAGGGAGTTGTAGTGAGGAGAAGACATGGCACCCTTTTTGTGAAGTTCACAGCAGTGCCCTGTAAGGTACCCCACTATTTAGGTGCCAAGTCTGGGTGTTCATTCCATCACTTTGCATACCCCTCTCACATCCAACAGGGCTGTTCCAGGCGTTTATGACTTGGACAAAAAGTTGGACAAAAATGTGGTATAAAGATGGACGATTTAGCAACTTGGACAATCAGATTGGCAGGATGTATAGTTAGACGATTTTCGAAACAAAAAAAATTTTGGACGTATTTTTCAAAAATATGTCCTAGGCTGTTTTTTTACTTTGGACAACTTGCGACTTAGACGAAAACTGACAGATGTTCCTTTTGATTATGCCCCTCTAAGGGTTTTTTGACTAATGATAGCTCGCATACGGCTAGTTTGCCAAAACAAGTTCTAATCTCAAATAACTGTGAGCGCTTGAAGTCTTTTCCCTTAATTTAAATAACTAGTTCTCACACATATTTATTATTATATTAAAAGGGATAGTAGCCCATATTTTAATGTACATCGCCTAGAAACCATGATTACGCGATCAATCAAATTTTTAATAAACTTGAAACTTGATAAAGCTCCATTTTTCTTTAAATTTGCTATTAGTTTTGCTTAATAAAGCAAATTTCTTGGTATTATAACTATAACTTTTATGTTTTCACACTCAGCAATGATACATTGATAAAAAGACATTTTTATGCTGTCTGTTTTATTGAAACCAAAACAAAAAGATTGACCCTTGGAAATCCACAGAGAAGACAATTCAAAGGTTGACATGACGATGTTCCTGAAATGGACTTTATTGAAGATATAAAATTTCCAAAAGTCAACTTAACAATCCACATAAAACCAGGATAATCCACATGAAAACCTTAAGGACCTAGACCACTGAAAGCGTAGGACCCAACACAGTCTTTGTTTTGATAAGGTGGTCTTCCTCAGGGGTCCGTGATAGTCCTATGGTAGTAGATAACGTGGAAAAACTAATCAATCCAAAAGAACGGTTCGTGGAGGTTCACACAGAATGCGCTGCAATAGCCAAAAGCATATTCTATTTGGACACGTTAGCGTTTAGCGCACGCTAAACCAGTTTGTGTGCGCTAATCGGTTAGCACACTTTAGTAAAAGAGGGGGCTAGTCTATAGCCTTCAATGGAGACTGCCTCAACTTTGGTGGTTGGGCTGAGAACTTTTCAGAAGCCTCTCATATTATCTTTCAAACATAATGTTACAAAGTTTTGTGGTCATCAATAAAAATTTTTTAAAAGTAAGTAGATAACAGGGTTCTAATCTAATCTAAACTTCTATTTGTGCGTCGCACATACCTTTGCAGGCTCAAGGCGACTTACAGAAAGAAGTGGGTAGAAAAAGAGCAGAGTCAGGGAAGGAGGAGAAAGGAGGAGAAAGGTTGAGAGACATGCAGGCAAGAAGAGGGAGAAATGAGAGATTCATGTCAAATTCAGGTATCAAAGACAAGGGTTTTCAGTTTCTTCCGGAGTGCGGTGTAGTTAGGCTCTGTTCTGGTTGTTTCTGTGAGGTCCTTCCAAGTTTTCACTCCTAGGAAGATTAGCATGGAGTGAAAAACATGCTTGCAATGGAGGTTTTTTTGTAGTTGGTAGATTTAGGTCTCCTTTTAATAAGGTGCACTAGCGTTTTTAACGCACACAGGAAATTACCGCGCGCTACACCGCGTGCTACACGGCTAGAACTAACGCCAGCTCAATGCTGGCGTTAAGGTCTAGCGCACGCAGCAATGCAGCGTGCGCTATTCCACGTGTTAAAGCCCTATTGCAGCTTAGTAAAAGGAGCCCTTAGTTGCATCCTGTTTTGGGTTCTGCGAGAAGTAGACCATGCCATTGAGAAGAGTTGGATAAACATAGAAACATAGAAATAGACGGCAGATAAGGGCCACGGCCCATCTAGTCTGCCCACCCTAATGACCCTCCCCTATCTTTCTCTGTGAATAGATCCCACGTGTCTATCCCATTTGGCCTTAAAATCGGGCACGCTGCTGGCCTCAATCACCTGTAGTGGAAGACTGTTCCAGCGATCAACCACTCTTTCAGTGAAAAAGAACTTCCTGGTGTCTCCTCGCAGTTTCCCTCCCCTGAGTTTCCACGGATGCCCTCTTGTTGTCGTGGGACCCTTGAAAAAGAAGATATCTTCCTCCGCCTCGATGCGGCCCGTAAGATACTTGAACGTCTCGATCATGTCTCCCCTCTCTCTGCGCTCCTCGAGCGAGTATAGCTGCAATTTGTCAAGCCGTTCCTCA
This sequence comes from Geotrypetes seraphini, assembly GCF_902459505.1. NCBI lineage: Eukaryota > Metazoa > Chordata > Amphibia > Gymnophiona > Dermophiidae > Geotrypetes > Geotrypetes seraphini. The sequence continues at coordinate 1,313,972 of NC_047084.1, read as the reverse complement.
TATGGAAGATCCTTGAGTCCCGAGACCATCCGGGTGGCCATTCTCTGCACCGACTCCAGTCTCAGCACATTCTTGCGATAATGTGGCCTCCAAAATTGCACACAGTATTCCAGGTGGGGCCTCACCATGGATCTATACAATGGCATAATGACTTCCTCCTTACGGCTGACGAAACCCCTTCGTATGCAACCCATTATTTGTCTTGCCTTGGATGAAGCCTGCTCCACTTGATTGGCAGACTTCATGTCCTCACTGACGATTACCCCCAAGTCTCGTTCTGCTACCGTTTTTGCTAGGATCTCGCCATTAAGGGTATAAGACTTGCATGGATTTTGGCTGCCCAGGTGCATAATTTTGCATTTTTTGGCATTGAAGTTGAGTTGCCATGTCTTAGACCAGCGCTCCAGCAGGAGTAGGTCGTGCATCATGTTGTCGGGCATTGAATCTTCGTCTGTTGTGCATTTGCCCACTACATTACTTAGTTTGGCGTCATCGGCGAATAATGTTATTTTACCTCGAAGCCCTTCTGCCAAGTCCCTTATAAAGATGTTGAATAGGATTGGGCCCAAGACCGAGCCCTGTGGCACTCCACTGATCACCTCCGTCATTTCGGAGGGGGTGCCATTCACCACCACCCTTTGAAGCCTACCTCCAAGCCACTGAGTTTCCATGAACTATGTGGTGAATGATGCATGATATTTTGAATTTTATTTGCGATGGAATGGTTAACCAGTGCAGTTGCTTGATGTAGGCTGTGTTATTGTAATTTATATATTCAGCAATGCAAGCCATATACATAGCAGTGTTGAATATACCGATAGTATTGTGACTGTGGCTTTCTTCTAATTTGCATGGATATTAGCTTTTCCATGTTTAAATACCACATAACCCTTCTGATATGACCTTTTATATCTAACCCAAATCTTCTCACCTAAACTTGTCCATAAGGATCTTTTGTTCACAGAAATATATACCCACAAAGTAGATAATTTGGAAAATAAAGCCAAGCTGAGTAAGTTATTGCAAGATTGTTAAGATCATACTGCAAATATATGACGGAGTAATATAAACACAGTTTATTTCTTACTGCAAGGATATAAAGAACATTAATTTTGGCCTTTTATGCAAATGTTTATTTCTTTGACTTCAAATAGGATACTTAAAGAAGAAATCATTAAATATCCCTGCTAATGTCTTGTTACAGTTATTCTTGTGAGCCTCAATTTAATTTTTCATGTTTAATCCATTGTTTTGTTATATAAGAGGAGGTGCTGAAAAGTTCTCAGCCCAAACAAGTTGAGAATGGCGTGGCTATGGTTCAATCAACGATCTGAAATGATGTCAAAACATAGAATTTTGTTTCTGCAAATTGGCACTTGTTGAAATAAGATAACACTCTTTTCAGCTACAGTGGCAAAATAACACTCCGAATTTAGGAAATTGGTTGGTTGGGCTGAGAACATATCAACACCCCCTCGTAGCATTTTTCAGTGATGTTTCCAGTCCCTGGTACTTTCAATTCTGTGATTTTCTTTCAAGAGAAATGTTTCTGTTAGTTAATGCTTTTTTTTAGCCTTCTTCCTGTGCTCTGAAATCTCAGTCTTTAATTTGCCTTTGGTGCTTCTTTGGCAATTTCCTAGAAATCCTCTGATTTTGGCAAGTCTACCGTTTCTGAGCCATCCCTGAGCTTCCATTATCAACCTCATATGATCATTAACCCTCTTCCTCCTCTGAGTACCCCTTCAGAAGATGTTTTCTAAAATTACTTTTTGAGAAAGAGGATTACTCTGTAATGGAGGATTTCTTAAAGATGGCTAAAGGGGACGTGACCTGTATTTAGAGCTTTGTACCCTATTGTAATGATGTTTCAGATAGCAGTCTGGCTCAATATCATGATCATCATCATATAGGGAAGGGGGAAAGGGGAGGACTGGAGTGTACAGGAAGAAAATGACACTGCCAAATGTAAAGAAAACAATGGCTTTGGTGCTAGGAGAGAAAGAGATGTTTAGAAGATGATAATATTTGATAGTGAGGAAGTAAGAAGGGATTGTAAGAATAGGAAACAGAAATAGAAAAAGTTTTCTCTTCCCAGCTGTTCTTCTGCCTCCATTTCTCACATCCCTGATCTATTTATTGTAAGAGTAGTTATAAAACCATCATGGAAGCCATGATTTTATGATACTTAACATTAGTTCTAACCTAACAAGTCTTCCTATCAAAGTCTTCCTAATTTAACCCCCCTACTTCCCAGATTGTAACTGGGGGAGGGGGTGGCAGTACAATATTATACAGGTGAAGAGCTGGATTCTGTGCCAAAAGTTAGGCAACCCAAGAAGTCCAACAGGACAAGATCCCATAGGTACTGAGCAGCAGAAAACAGTGGGAACAGACAATGAACACTCTGCAAGAGCCAGTGGTGTGAAGTAGAAACTTGTTTATTTCAATCCGGGACTTCCAGTAACATGGACCTTGTTACTATATGTCCTACACCACTGGCTCTTGCGGAGTGTTCATTGTCCATTCCCGCTGTCTTTTCTGCTGCCAAAAGCTAGGTGCCAAGAAGATCCTCATGAAGCTCATATTCTATAAAAGGCTCCCAACCTTTATAGAATACTAGCATAGAGAACAGGTCACATCTAATTTAGAACACTGGGCTTACACCTGGTTCTGTCAAGCATAGGTCTGGCACCCAAAGTTAAGCATGGATAGGCATTATTCTATAACATTGTGCCTAACTTTTGGGAACACCCATCGCCACACTCAGGAAAACATCTATCTTTTTGTTTTAAAAATGGCCATTTTCTAGATGTGTTTGCCCTTAGTGCTTCTATCTTTTTTGATCATTTAAAAAAAACAACAAAAAAACCCACCCCACATCCAAATGAAAAATGCAAAGAACAAGCCATTGGGATGTAGGAGGGTCCAACATTTGTAGCATACTGGCAACACAGGAATCCCTTTTTCTTCAGTTCAGGAATCTGAATTTCTGATCTGAACAAGAAGGGTGACTTTCAAAAGCTCAGCAAAAATGTATTAAGTTGATTCAATAAAAAAAGTAGAAAATAAACAATGTTTAACACCTTTGAGTTTTTAAAGAGCTAATAATGATTACTTTATAAAGGCCTGCTTTCTGTTTCTTTTTCATTTTGAATATCACAGACCGCCTGCCTTGTTTGTTTGTTTTTAAATCCAATTCAATAGTATCAAATAATTTTCCTTTCTTTGTTTTATTTCTATTTATTACCTGTAATAGGCCCCTTTTTACTAAGCTGCGTTAGCAGTTTTAACGCTCACTAAATATTAGCGCGCGCTAAATGCTAACGCATCCATAGACTTATAATGGGCGCATTTGCATTTAGCGCATGTGTATATTTAGCGCACGCTAAAACGCGTAGCGCACCTTAGTAAAAGAGGGGGAAAGTGTACTAATGTGACTTCTCTACCACTATCCTATAACTTTACCCAATTTGGAAGAACGAAAGGTGAGCAGTGGAGTGCCTTAGAGCAATAGTTCCCAGTCCTGTCCAGGAGAACCACCAGCCATTCAGGATTTCAGGATAGCCCTAAGTATGCATGGGGCGGATTTGCATGCCTGTCACCTTCATTATATGCAAGTATCTTATGCATATTCATTAGGGTTATCCCCAAAACCCGACTGGCTGGTGGTCCTCCAGGACAGGGTTGGGAACCACTGCCTTAGAGCTTGGTCCTGAGGCTGATCTGTTTAAAATCTGTATTCGAACCCTTTTAACCAAAAGGTTAGAAGAGAACATTTGCCTTTTTATGGTTGACATGAAGATCTGCAACAAAGTGGACACCTCTGAGGGAATAGGCAGAATGAGAAGAGATCTACAAAAAAAAATATAGAAGAATGGTAAAGTTTGCAGTCAACCTTTAATGCAAGAAAGCACCCATAAATACTAGCAAGTTAGATGAAGACTTTGTTAAGCAGGCTAAAAGAGAATTTGAAAAGAAGCTTGCTAGAGAGCCAAAAACTCAGCAAAAACTTTTCCAGGTACATTAGAAGCAGAAATCCTGTGAGGGAGTCAGTTGAACAGTTGGATCAAGTTTCAAGTTTCAAGTTTATTAATTCTTTTGATTAATCGCTTAATCATAGTTCTAAGCGATGGACAAATTAAAATACATTCAAAGGGGAACATTATGAAACAATACAATACAAACTTAAGACAATACAATAGGTTAAAAATTAACTCATCAAATTCATAACGTAAGGTAAAAAAGGGATAATGAAATACAATTTAACAAAGGAAAGTAGAACAAAAAAGGAAAGGTACATAAGGGAACAACAAAAAAAAATAAAAACATGTTAATAGAATAAAATCAATGACCTTGGTAATAAGAAATTAAATATCAAAGGCATCTTTAAAAAGAAAAGTTTTTAAATTACTTTTGAATTTTCCCAGGTCCTGCTCCCTTCGTAAATAAATTGGAAGGGCGTTCCAGGCCTGTGGCGCAGTCACTGAGAAAATAAATTGGTGTCTTGTATTTATGATCTTAAGTGAAGGGATAGTTAATAAGTTTTGTTCATTTGATCTTAAAGTTCTCACAGGATTATATGGTATTAGGCACTTATATATGAATGCTGGTGTTTTATTGAGAAGGGATTTGAAGGTAAGCAAGAAGTAAAAAAAATGCTCAGGGAGGGCAAGACCATAGCAGAGAGACTGAGTGGTCCTTTTACTAAGGCGCACTAGTGTGTCTTAGCATGCACTAAATGCTAACACGTGCTAACATGTCCATAGGATATAATGAACACGTTAGCACACATTAGCATTTAGCATGAGCTAAGATGCACTAGCGCACCTTAGTAAAAGGATCCCTGAATGAATTCTTAACTTTGGACTTTTCTGAGGAGGATGTAAAGGAGCTATCTTTGCTAGAAATCATACTTAAGGGTGTCCATACAGAGGAACCTGAAAGATGTGATAATCCACACTGACAAATTAAACAGCAGCAAATCACCTCAATCCTAGGATGCTGAAAGAACTCAAAAATGAAATTGGAGATATACTATTAGCCATTGGCAACATGTCATTAAAATCACTCACACTACCTTAAGATTTTAAGATGGTCAATGTAACTCCAATTTTTACAAAGGGTTCCAGGGATGTCAGAGCTGGGCAAAATGGTAGAAATTATTATAAAGAGAAAAATTATTGAACATAGATAAGTTTCAAGTTTATTAAAAATTTGATAAAATGCTAATCATAAATTCTAAGCGTTTAACAATAATTTTTTTTTTTTTAAAGGGGTCCAGTTAACAAACTATTAATGACATAACTTTACTTACGTGAGACAATAGGATAGTGGGGAGAAATAGAATTTGAAAGGAAGAGAGAACAATTAAGGATAATAACAAGGGGAAAGAGAAAAATCAATTTTGGTGTTGAAAATGAGCAAGGAAGGTCCCATGGATTCTGCCAAGGGAAATCTTGCTTCACCAATTTGCGACATTTCTTTCTGAAGGTGTAAATAAACATATTGATAAAGGTGAGCCAGTTGATGAGGCGATCAAGGTCAGCCAAACATAACAAAAACTCCCACCAGAAATATTTAGAACTACCAAGCACACAAACATTCATGGCAAAACGAAAGAAAAAGCCTTCATGAGACGCAGAGGAGTTACTTGGAAACAAAGAGGAGAAATTGCCTTCATACCAGTGAACAGCAAACACAACAACAAAGGCGACCAATTGGTGTTCAGTCTCTTGTTTATTGAGATGGACTCAACACAGTTGCGTTTCGGCCCACAGAGAAGTTACACATTGAACTGTTATGGTGCTATTTGCACGAGGATGGCCTTGAGGAAGTAGCATCTAGGCTACGGAACAATCGTAGGCTGGCTTGTGACAGATAATTTCATGCGCTACTTTTTGGTGCGCGGATTAGAAACGCGTTGTTCCTCTTGTTTTGGATTTAAACATAAGTATATTTTGCAGAGGGTGCCTGCTTATAGCAATGAAAGTTTTTTTCTGCCTGTGACGGATGGATGGTGGAGAGGGTTGCCCCCCACCCATATAACTGAGGCTTTTTCTTTCGTTTTGCCATGAAAGCAGCACTGCCCTGATAGCTTGTGTGCATGGTAATTCTAAATATTTCTGGTGGGAGTTTTTGCTTTGCTTGGATGATATTTATTACCCCTCCCCCGCCTCTTTTTTAATATTATTGTGATCAAGATCAATACACTGGTAGGGAAGCTCTGATGAGTGAGAAATAGGCTTCAAAGAGTTATGAGACTGAGAAAACTTTCAAATGAGTGTGACACACTTCTCATGAGTGAGACTTGTCATCTCTGAAATAAAAATTTTGTGGCAGTTTATGTGTGATTTATAATGTGTAAATGCAGTTTCATTGAAAGGGGGGGAACGGTCCGCCCCGGGTGCTGTCTAGGAGGGAGTACCCGCACCCATCCTCCTCTCTGCCCCCATCCCCACCTCGCTCCTTTCCCATCCCACCCCTACCCCCACTACTGCATGCGCCACTTCCATTCCTCCATACCCCTTTTAACATTCACAGCATGAGCAGCAACCCCAACTTGCTGCTCGCGCCAGAGTCTGCTTTTTATCCAACGTTAGTTCCTAGAATGAATCAATAAGTGGGTCAGGTGACTTGCTAGTCAGGAGGGTCTTGCTAGTTATATGAGCAGTAGCCGAAATGGCAAAAAGACATGGCTAAATGGCTACTTAGTCATGCCAAGTAGCTATCAGGTTTGAGTTCCTGTTTCTGTATATCCATCATTTTCTAACTACAGCTCAGGTATTTGTGCCTATAATTTTAAGAAAATGCTGAAAGCGCTAATGTTTATTCCATCTGACAATATTCTCTTTAGATTTCACTGACAGTAATATATGATTTAAAGCCTGTTTGTATTTCTGAATTGCTTGAATTAGACTTGCTTTGCATGCAAATGTGAATTGGTTTGGCTATCTACTATGGAATCGATCATTTGATTTGAAGTCTTTTTGCTTTTTTAATTGGTGAATTTTGTTTTGACTTGATATACTGATACTTTATTTTGGGGGGATGTTTATGATGTTGTCCAGACATGTCTATGTTATATGTGGAAGTGCAGGGAAATAAGATTTTATGTATGTGATATGGAAGCTGCATAGTTGTATGCGGTATATAAATTTTTTTAATAAATAAATAATATAATAATTTCTCATTTGTTTGTTCTACAATAAACAAGGCTGCTGACAAGTTTGGTTGCTGTGCATTATTTGCAGGTTAAAGAATATACCCCCTCCTTTACTAAGGCATAGTGCAAGTTTTAGTGCCAGCAGGAGCGGTAACTGGTCCAACGCTCATAGAATTCCTATGAGCGTCAGAGCAGTTACCGCCACTGCCGATACTAAAACCCATGCTACATGTTAATAAAGGAGGGGGATAGTTTGGTAAAAGTGGAAGGATATTTGGGGGTAACTGGGGAAGGGTAGTCACAGCTTTCCATATTAATACATAAACCACATAAAATTGTAAGGAACACTTCAAAGAAGGCTCAAGGGGCTGGAGGAGTTGCTGTACAGCGAGAGATTAGAAAAGCTGGGCTTCTTCTCCCTTGAAAAGAGGAGACTGAGAGGGGACATGATCAAAACATTCAAGATAATGAAGGGAATAGACTTAGTAGATAAAGACAGGTTGTTCACCCTCTCCAAGGTAGAGAGAATGAGAGGGCATTCTCTAAAGTTAAAATGGGATAGATTCCATATGAACGTAAGGAAGTTCTTCTTCACCCAGAGACTGGTAGAAAACTAAAATGCTCTTCCGCAGGCTGTTATAGGGGAAAACACCCTCCAGGGATTCTAGTCAAAGTTAGACAAGTTCCTGCTGAACCAGAACTACGCAGGTAAGGCTGCTGAACACGATGGACCACTGGTCTGACCCAGCAGCGGCAATTCTTATGTTCTTATGTTCAAACATGCCTCCTCCACAAATGTCCAAAACTCAGCATTGCTTTGTATATGTGTTTAGATAAAGTGCTTTGAGAAATCACCATGTGGTAATGTGAGTGAGGGTGGGCTATGGAGCCAGATAAGACAACCCAACGATAAAAACAAAAAAACTGTGAATATGGACATTCTGAAAGATGATTTTATTATTTGCTTTTCATAGTAAAATACAAATATAAGTCTACATATTTAGTACATATGTGATTGTCCAACCAGACCCTACACGGTCCATGTTTCGGCGAACATACCTTCCTCAGGGGTCCGAATGATATAGGGTACACAGATGAAAATATGGACTAAAAGCAGTGTACTTGTCTTTAAGCAGATAACTGAAAATGGCTTTGTCTCAACCACCAGACGCCAGTCGCAACACCGGACGTCAGATACAACCACCGGACACTTAAGGCACAAGTTTTCCAGGCACACATCGGATATTGATTCTCCCCTCTACATAAAAGCCTAGAGGACTACACCAAAATCTTGTCTCTTGCAGTTGATACTTTAGATTAGAATCTAAATCACAATTTTGCATGAGGTAAAACTCTTTAAAGTTTATAAATCTTTCCTTAATTGCTTCCTATAATTTCAGCTATACGCAGCTGAAAGCAGTGCAACATGCAGAAAGTGAAAAACTATCTAAACTTCACTTTCTGCATGTTGCACTGCTTTCAGCTGCGTATAGCTGAAATTATCAGAAGCAATTAAGGAAAGATTTATAAACTACTAGTCTTTAAGCCCGTTACATTAACGGGTGCTAGAATAGAGTGTCTGTCTGTCTGTGTTTCTTTATCTCTCTCTCCTTGGACGCTGTCTGTGTCCTTCTGTCTCCCCCCCCCCCCCCCGAGCAAAGCTGTCTGCCCCCAGCACACACCTCCCACCCAAAGCAGCCCCTTTTCCCTCTCCCTATCTCTCCATGGCCCCTTCTGTCTCCCCCCCAGCACACCCCTCCCCCAAAGCAGCCCCCTTTCCTTCTCCCTGTCTCTCCATGGCCCCTTGTCTTCCCCCCAGAGTAAAACTGTCTGTCCCCAGCACACCTCCCCCCCAAAGCAGCCCCCTTTCCCTCTCCCTATCTCTCCATGGCCCTTTTCCCTCTCCCTCTGGCCCCCTGAATTAATCCCCCTGCTTACCCTCCCTCCATCCCGGCGTCTTCTGGCCTGCTCCTCTTCAAAGCAGGCTGCGATCGTGGTGGCCAGCTCCAGCGAACTTCGCAGGCCGCTCCCCAACCCGGAAGCACTCTCCCCCCCGACGCAATCCCGTGCGTCAGAGGGAACATGCCACCGAGGCCAGAAAGCGGCCCGCGAGGCCCGCCAAAGCCGGCCACGATCGCAGGATGCCCCGAAGAGGAGGATCAGCGGCAGCAGTTGCGACAGCAGTGGTGAGCGAGGGCGGGAGGTATGGTCCAGCTTGCTTCGGGTTGGTGAGATGAGGGCGGGAGGTCTGTTGAGCTTGCTTCGGGTTGGTGAGGGCGGGAGGAGGGGAGTGGCCAGAGTGATCATTGGCCGGGTTCTAAAATGGAACACGGCCATGGATCACATACCACGGCCGCAGTAATTACGCTTTTTTAAAAGCGCATGCGCCACTAACCTTTTATTATATAGGATAACGGGTTTTACCATATGCAAAGTTGTCATTTCTTTAATAAGACATTAACTATTTTTTCTGCGGCTCTCCAAGTACCTACAGATCCAAAATGTGGCCTTGCAAAGGGTTTGAGTTTGAGACCGCTGCTCTGGTTGTACCTCTGCCAACTTATGTGATCTTTTCTTTTCTTTTTTTAACTTTTTGTTCAACTTGTATCACTAAAGCATTATCCTGTGGCTGTTTATATACAAAGAATTCTTTGTAAATCCAAGAACCTAGAGAAACAAAAATAGAATTAACATTTTGCAATAGCATTAAGGCACCCGAAGATATGATGGTATATGACAGCTAACAGAACTTTTTAGTAATGTCAGGAACTACTAATAAATCCCCCCTCAGGAAACTCTAAGAATTGGCTGGCTGTAAAACACAATGAAAGCCAGTACAAAGGAGAGATAGAAGTCTGTGCCAAGGCTCTTTTGAGCTCCCATTAGTAGCTCATTTGTCTGTTTTGAGGAATACAGTGTATTATCACTCTTCTGCAAACAGACACATATAACAAAGCCAGTGTAAGTCCATACTGGCTGGGCAAAATAGCGACCAGAGCACTCAGAGCTAAGTAGAAACATTATACCCCTCTGTCTCTCATGCTGTCATTACTCAACAAGAAGAGGGGGAAAAGAAATAGAGAGAAATCTCTAATCTTGTTTAATGGCTGGCTGTAACTGTCTTCTGTGGGCAGCTGTTCATCTCTTCAGCCTCCGCTGACTAATTTTCTGGGTGAGACTAGCCCCTCTCCCACCCACCCCCACCCCCTCCTCTCCCTGCACCCTGAGGCAAGGATCACGGAAAACAAATTGACTGCAATAAGAATAAAAGATTACTGGCAGCTGCTTATCCTTCTTTGGCATGCTATCGACTTTTAGCAGTCATTGCAATTTAGATATATTTTTTAAATGCTGAATGGAGAATTGTTTTCTACTACTCCTCTACTTTGTTTCCTAACCACTTTGTTTGTGTGCAAGAGTGGGCTTGCCGTATGCACTTTTGTTGTAAGACCCAGTGCTGAATGCTCTTTAAGGTAGCCTACATAAAAATGTGGGACTAATATTCTTAGACTAATTACAGTGTGTTTCTTGGACTAGTCGGCCATCAGTCACAATGAAATCCAGGTTTAGCTTTTCCCTGGGGGCATTGAGCACAGTTGGGTAAAATATTGAACAATTATAGAGTAAGTAAGAAAAATAGACCTGCTACATCCATATATCAGCAAGTTTTCTATGTGACACACGAAAGTAACAACTAGCTTACATTTCCAAAGTAGTAGCATTAGAACAACTTTCATAATGCGGCAGGGTATGTATTGGATCCTTCCTGAAGTCTTGGAGCATCTTCCGGACTGGCTGATTTTAGAACATCAACTCATGTCTCCTTTAAGATTGTGCCACATATTGAGTATTAAACTGGCAAGGATTTATAAGATAATTGTATTCTTTTAGATACATGGAAAATTTGTTAACAATCCACACGTCAGTCCTTATGGTTGAACCCCAAGATTCAAATTGGTGAGTCTAAGATCCTCTGGAAGCATTGGCTGAAGGCAGGCATACGTACTTTGGATGATGTATTATCACATGGGAAACTGCTTGATTTTTCATGACGGCAACAAACATTTGGTATTTCAAAGTCCCAAGCATTTAAGTGGTTGAAGTTGAAGCAGGCCATTCAGAGTGGCAAAATTTAAATGATCAGTATAGCTTACCGGGCCTATGCTTCCAGACAGATTTGCTAGGGCATCAGGCAGCCAAGTGGTATAAATTAATTTCAGAATATTTGAATAAGAAACCAAAAACAAGCCTAACGGATATTTGGAGCATTGAGATAAAGCAAAAGATTTCTGCTACTCAATGGCCACAGATTTAATCTTGGAGGATGAGATGTACAGCGTCAGCATCTATGAGACAAACTTGTTTTTTTCTGTTTTGGACCCCTGTTCGTTTACAAAAATTAGAAAGTTCAAAGTCTAATTGATGCTGGCATTGTCATCTTGATATAGGAACGCTAGATCACATGTTGTACCTTTGCCCCTTAATAGGCTTCTGGAAGTTGATCTGGGTTACAATTAATAGGATATTGGGTACCTCCATTCCTATGTCTTACGATATAGTTCTCTTTGGAACTATACTACAACCCAAGTCTCTCATTTCTGCAGCTGAGAATAGATTAAAACAGGTTGCCGATAGGTTAAATTCATTCTTTGCCTCTGTCTTCACAAACGAGGACACTACAATAATGCCAGACACTGGGAGGGTATTCACCGGAGGCATAGAGGAGAGCCTAACAACAATAAATGTGGAGTTGGACATGATTTACTTTCAGATTGACAAACTAAAAAGTGATAAATCCCCTGGACCGGACGGGATTCACCCGAGAGTATTAAAGGAACTTAGGATAGAAATTGGGGAACTATTACAATCCGTAGCTAACATGTCAATTAGGACCGGGCAAATACCAGACGACTGGAGGATAGCAAATGTCATCCCAATTTTCAAAAAAGGATCAAGAGGTGAACCAGGAACAAGGTTCCTGGGAAGATAATCGAAGCACTAATTAAAGATAGCATTGTACAACACTTGGAAAAGCACAACCTAATGAGAGCTAGTCAGCACGGCTTCAGGAAAGGGAGGTCATGTTTGACAAATTTACTTCAATTCTTTGAGAAGGTGAACAAGCAAATAGATAATGGAGATCCAGTGGACATAATTTACTTGGACTTCCAAAAAGCGTTTGACAAGGTTCCGCACGCAAGTAAACTACTAGGTCATGGAATAGGAGGAGAAGTGCACGGATGGATCGGAAATTGGCTAGAGAACAGAACGCAGAGGGTAACCATAAATGGGAAATTCTCGGACTGGGAAAAGGTGACCAGCGGCGTGCCCCAGGGCTCGGTTCTTGGGCTCATCTTGTTCAATATTTTTATAAATGACCTGGAAGAGGAAACATCAAGCAATATAATCAAGTTTGCAGATGATACAAAACTATGTCGGGCGGTAGGCTCTCAAAGGGACTGTGAAGATCTTCAAAAGGATCTAAATCAGCTGGAAAAGTGGGCGATAAAGTGGCAGATGAATTTTAACATAGACAAATGCAAGGTGATGCATCTGGGAAAGAAAAACAAAGAACATGATTACAAGATGTCAGGGGCGACATTAGCCAAATGCGAACAAGAAAGGGATTTGGGGGTTCTGATAGACAGAACCCTAAAGCCGTCGGCTCAATGTGCGGCGGCGGTGAAGAAAGCAAATAGGATGTTAGGTATGATTAAGAAAGGGATCACGAGTAGGTCGGAAGATGTTATAATGCCACTTTACAGAACAATGGGCAGACCACACTTAGAATACTGTGTCCAACACTGGTCTCCATACCTTATGAAGGATAAAATTCTGTTGGAGAGGGTGCAGAGGTGAGCCACGAAACTAGTCAAAGGCATGGAGAATTTAAGCTACAAGGAACGCCTCGGAAAACTGGGACTGTTCACCCTCAAAAAGAGAAGACTGCGTGGGGATCTGATAGAGACTTTAAAAATATTAAAAGGATTTGACCAAATTGACCAGGAAGCAGCATTACTGACATTTTCAGATGTGACACGGACAAGAGGTCATAGCCTGAAACTGAATGGCAGCCGGTTCAGGACAAATGTCAGGAAGTTCTGTTTCACACAAAGAGTGGTGGGCGCTTGGAATGCTCTCCCAGAGGAGGTGGTGGCAGAGAATACTGTTCTGGGTTTCAAACGCAAGTTGGATGCACACCTTCTTGCAAATCATATTGAGGAATACGGGAAATCCGGGTCTCCAACAAGGAGCACCTAAATGGGCCTCCGTGTGTGCGGATCGCCGGACTAGATGGACCTTGGTCTGATCCGGTGAAGGCGTTTCTTATGTTTTCTTATGATTACTTCTTGTAATGACTGGGATTGCTATACAAATGATCACAAAAAAACTGGAAGAATTGTGATAGACTGAATCACACCTTTTGGTGGGAATCTCTGTGCTTATGTTATCGATACGAACGTATGAATTCGGAAATAAAGGGTTATGGTAAAAACTTCAACGAGATTTGGGGGCCCATTAGCAAAGTTTGGATCCACCAACTAATATTCCGAGCCTTCCGTTTTATTGAGTTTTACACACACATCCGGGTTGGGTGGGGGAAAAAGATGTCTATATTATTAATTGTTAGTAAAAGTGCTGTTATTTGGTGCCAATTGTTGTATTTTTGTGTATGTTTTAAAATGAATAAAGATTTATTAAAAATAAAAAAAGAACAACTTGATTTGACTACTTTGCTAAACACTTGCATTTTTCCCCTAGACTGGATCACTGGAAACCCTCAATGCCTCTTAGCTCAGATCAAATCAAAGCAACTGTGCCAATTTTTCTCTCTAGGGCAGTTTAAATGCATCTGTTCATGGGCTGCAGAATATATGACTTAGGTCACAGCGGAAGAATTGCTGGTGTGTCACAGCTGCAGACAGAGAGAGATCTCTTTGTGTGGTCCTTTGAGAGCTGCTTTGCTACGGACATCCACAGCTGGTGTGGCAGTGAGTGGGTGAAGGTGAACACAAGGGATGCCATTCTCTTTCTGTGCCTTCCTGAACTGGGGGATTGAGGGGACTATAAGGAGTATGTGGTTCAAAAAAAAAAGTGTGTTTGTTCTCACTGAGCTGAGAAATAAGGAGACAGTAATGATGCATTCAGGTTCCCATGGAAATAAAAGGCCTTCCTAGATTCATGAATTATTGTATTCCATTTTGGGTTCATTCTGTTCTATAGTTCATAGTTCATATTTCTTTGATGTACCGCATATGAATAAAAGTATCTAAGTAGTTTAAAAGGAAAAAAAGAGTTATCAATCAAGAGGGAAACAAATTGACAAACATAAGACAATGGGGGGGGGGGAGATAATGGATAGGCAAGGGAAGGGTTAGGACATAAGATAAAGTTATAATCTCTAAGGAAAGAAGAAAACACAAGATACAGAAGGAACCATGAGTTAGGAAAGTCAGGACTGAACAGCTACTACTACCACTAGCATGTATCAAGTTAGGATAAAAACTTGTATCGTAAACTTGTACAGAAATTATGCATGGTAAAAACCTGTTAATTTAACATTTCTATAGCATTGAAGGATGTACGCAGCTTCCAGAAGTTCAAGAGAACACCAGAATGAATAAATAAGCCTTAAGAGCTAATTTGAACTTTTAAAAATACTTTTCCCTTCAAATGTCTTCCTGATGAGAACATATTGGTAATAAATTATTAGCACTGGAGTCGATATTCAGCCCATGGCAGTAAATACAAACATAGAAACATGATGGCAGATAAAGGCCAAATGGCTCATCCAGTCTGCCCATCCTTAGTAACCATTATCTCTTTCTCTCTCCGAGAGATCCCACATAGAGAATGACACGGGGACCATGTACTACGGTAAACCGTGGTCACTGCAATAAATCCACAGGAATGGAGACATTTGCAACTGGTTTACCGCAGGAATGGGAACAAGACTTAAGGTTATTGAGGCCAGTAGCGTGCCAGATTTTAAGGCCAGATGGGACAGACATGTGGGATCTATCTGCAAAGATAGATAGGGAGGGTCATTGGAGTGGGCAGACTTGATGGGCCGTGGCCCTTATCTGCCGTCTATTTCTATGTTTCTATGTAAGACCTTTCAATGCCCCATGGTGAAAAGTCTTGCTCTTGTGGTTAAAAAAAAAAAAAAATCCCGCCCGTGTCAGATTCGGCATCTCCTCCACAGTTCCTCTTGTGCTTATTTTACCTTTAGGAGCCAGCCATGCCACGATGAAGACAGAAGGAACCCAAAAACAAAGCCTGAGACCAATGTGATTTAAAGAATAAAATTACCAGACAACAAAAGGTAGAGGTTCTTTCCAGACTAGACTATTGTAACTCCATCTATCTAAGTCTAAGCAAGAAAAGTCTTCAAAGACTTTAGTGGATCCAGAACACTGCAGCTAGGTTGATCTTTGCAAAAAGTAAATTTGATCATGTTTCCCCACTTCTGTCAAAACTTCACTGGCTTCCAGTAATTTTTAGGGTTCACTTAAATGTGCCTGCCTAACATTCAAGATCCTACATGGTATTCTTCCTCCCCTAATTCCACTTTCTTGGAATTCTTCAAGACCTGACATTACTAGATCCACCCAAAAACTTAAACTATATTTCCCCTTGTTAAAAGGTGTTATCTATGCGGGAAAATTAGGGAAATCTCTTTTCTTCAAAATCACTGAGCTTTGGAATAACCTTCCTGCCCTGCTGTGGAATCTGGGCTCCTTCCAATTATTCCAAAAGCATCTGAAAACTTGGCTATTCTCAAAATTGTAATTCTCACTACCCTCTTTATAATCACTAATTCTTATTATGTCTTTCCTTCCTTATATTAAGTTCCTGTAAACCGTGCTGAGCTCTATCTTTATGGAGGGGATGCGGTATATAAACTTACGGTTTAGTTTAGTTTAGTTTTAGTTTAGACCGTGGTAGAAACCTTTACGGTGGTTAAGTGATTTCTTAGAAAATACAAATATATTACATCCATGTCAAATAGGTTTCCATTCGCATCATAACACAGAAACAACTCTGTTAGGCATTACATCAGTTATATAGTATCACCCTGATCATAATAAATCAATTATTCTTTTCTCCTTGGATCTGTCCACAGTTTTCAATGTAGTGGGCCTTAACATCTTACTGCAAAGATTACATGATATAGGTACTGCAGGGACCATACTACAATAGTTTACATCTTACTTATCCAACAGACCTTTCTTAGTCAGATAAGAGGAAAATATATCAGCCCCATGCACATTTGATTGCAGAGTTCCTCAAGGTTTCATCCTGGCCCAGATCCTTTTTAATATCTTCATGGCCCTGTTCTCTCTAGCACAATCTCTTGAATTAACAGTTTATGCAGATGCAGATGGCATTCAAATTCTTTCCTCCACTGATCTCAACTTGTAGAACTGAACGATAAACTTACTACAATCTCTGCCTGGCTTAAAAATAAAATGAATTTTGAATCCTGAAAATTCAAAAGCACTTGTTTTATCTAAGATGAACTTTCTATCTATTTCTCCACCAACAGAAATTACGGGAACACCTGGACCTTTCGTCTCCATAACAAAAATTCTGGGAGTCATTTTAGAATCAAATCTGACTTAACAAGCTCACATATCATCAATTATTTCACACAGTTTTTATAAACTGTGTCAAATTAGCTCAGTTTGTATTTTCTTCCTATAACCAGCACTCTGCATATTGATGCATTCCTTAATTCTGAATAGCCTTGATTATTGTAATGCACTTTTGTATGGAATTCAGGCATCGGACCTTAAATGGATTTAATGTATTCAAAACAAGACCATCAGGCTTATCACTAGATCTAAAAAATTTAATCATGTAACCCCACTTCTTAGAAATACTCATTGGTTGCCTATTTCACATAAAATCATCTTTAAGATATTATTTTTGGTTTATAAAATTCACCATATTGGCCAGCCTTTGTTCCTTTCTCAACTCCTTATTCCATACCAAACTAACCATGCTCTTAGATCATTCCACTCAAATAAATGTGTTCCCTCTTTTCATCATATTTGCTCACAGCACATGAGAAATATCATCTTGACTGTGATTGGCTCAACCCTCTGGAATTTCCTTTCATAACTTCTGTAATCATAACAATCCCTGAAAAAGTTCAAGGAAGGTCTCAAAACCTACTGTATATACTGTATTTGAATATAAACCAAGATTTTGGGGCCAAAAAATGGTTCAGAAATGGGGGTCTCAGTATATATTCGGGTCAGCGCCCACTTGTACCCTTCCCAGACCTGTTGTAGGCCTCCATTGGGCTTGCCATAAGACCTGGTGATCCAGCAGTGGGCTGGGACAGGAGGGATCTCTCTTGCCTCCTATCCTGGTTGACTCTAACAATTCTCACCTCCCTCCCACCTCCCCAATTAGAAAAAAAGAGTACCTTTAAAATCCCTGGTAGTCCAGTGGTAAGCAGGGACAGGAGGGATCCCTCCTGCCTCCTGTCCCAGCTAACTCTAACAATTCTCACCTCCTTCTTGCCTCCCCGATTAGTAAAAAGCATACCTTTAAAATCCTTGCTGGTCCAGCGGTGAACTGGGGCAGGAGCAATCTTCCTACGCTCCTGCCCCATGCAGAGCTGCTATCTGAATGGCTGCTGTGAGTTCTTGCAGCAACCTCGCGAGACCATGGAAACTCATGGCTCTGCACAGGGCAGGAGTGTAGGAAGATCGCTCCTGCCATGTCTCACTGCTGGACCACCAGGGATTTTAAAAGTATGCTCTTAAATAATCATGGAGGTGGGAGGAATGTAAGAGTTGCTAGAGTCAGCTGGGACAGGAAGCGGGAGGGATCCCTCTATTCTGGCCTACCTCTGATTAACCAGGGCTTACAGCAGGCCCGGTAGAGGCCTGCAAGGCATTGGGAAAGATGGGGACAGGGTGCAGAGTCTGGCAGGGTAGAGCACTTGTATATAACCCCCCCCCCCTCAAGTTTATATTCTAGTCAACCTTTTCTCCTCCTTTGATTAAACATTTAGCCCTCCATTTTTTTTACAGGTATTCATGATGGAAGAAGTGATGCCCTAGTCTGTGAGAACATCTTTAGCTATCTTTTTTCTTCTCATCTGTCATGAATATTAAAAAAAATTGGTTTTCTTCTTTTCTTTTTTCTACCTTTTCTTATCTATGATATATATATATATATATTTTTTTTTTTTTTTTGGAGGGGGTTGATTGCAGGCCACTGAGAACTTTTCTGTAATGAATGGAATATCAAAAACCTAATAAATATGGAAACCTGGATATGCACAAAGACTAGAGTTGCAGAGAGCCAGTAAAATCAATGCTACATTTTATGAGACTAAAAGTAGATGCATAATTTTGGACTTAAAAAGCATGGTTGTAAGGACTAGCCTAGAGAATCACAGGCAAATGCTAGCCATGTGAAGGACTAGGGTCTCCTTTTACTAAGCTGCGCTAGCGGTTTTAGCATGCGCTTAGCGCGCACTTAATTGCCATGTGTGCTAGATGCTAACACCTCCATTGAGCTGGCGTTAGTTTTTTTCATTTAGCGCGGGGGTTTGTGCGCACTAATATTCTGCGCCCACTAAAAACACTACCGCAGCTTAGTAAAAGGAGCCCTAGGAATTGATTCTTAGACCAAACCTCTGTCTGCTCCCCACCTCCCACCCCCAAGGTTAGCTGAGGCTAGAACAGGAGGTGCTGCAGATTCAGCATTCGCTATGGTTTATTAATTTGATATGCTGCTCTTCATGAAAACATATCAAAATGGTTTACAATATGACAAAATTAATAGGGCAGAGTACGGTACTAAGGTTTAAGAAAGGATTGGACAATTTCCTGCTGGAAAAGGGGATAGAGGGTATAGATAGATGGACCCCAGGTCTGACCCAGCGGAGGCATTGCTTATGTTCTTATGTTCTTAAAAGAAAAGAAAAGGTTAAGAAATGTCATATATTAATAGGACAAAAGAAGCCAAGCAAAGGCCAAAAAAAAAAATGCAAAGGCCAAAGCAAAGACCAAAAAATATCTGCCATTACATTAAATAGGTAAAGGCTATTGTCCAGGCAGAAGAATATCAACCCAATTGTTTGCCAAAGGTTTCCTTGAAGAGATCTAATCTAATCAGGATTTCTTAATCGCATTTATCCAGTACAGGTTCAAGGCGATTTACAAGGATAAGAAGCCCTTGCAGTAGCAAGGGGAAAAGGCGACATCACATCGTAGAGGAAGATTGTTGGTAGGTGCCATTGACTCGTGCTTGAGTTCTAGCGACTTGATGAATTGCGGATCTAAAAATAAATTGGTTTTGTGCTAGTAAGAGGAAGATTGCACTGTTACAATAAGGGAAAATTTGCAACATATTGTAGAGGAAGGTAACATTGTTGCAAGGGAAGAAGCAGATAAGACATGTTGAGAATGACTGCTACATTGTCATGGAGAGAGAGTGGAGTCACTGAGCTGAAGGAGAAGGAGATGGGTCTTTAGGACTGATTTAAACCTAATATGAAAGTGGTTTGAAAAGTTTGGTCAAAAAGCAAGTTAGGCAATGTAGTCTCCAATGAGGGCTATACACTTAGTCCAGTGAGTTTCCAGTTTTTCATAAGCTATTTTTTCTATGATACAAAAAAACAAAACAAAACCCTGGAAACTCAATGGAGACTACATTGTTTAACTTGCTTTTTGATCAAACTTTTCAAACCACCCTCATAAGTGATAGTTCCAGATGGAGAGATTTGAGAAGGGCAGTCCAGAGAAATAGAGCTGGGGGGGGGGGGGGGGGAACGGACACACATTCTATGGTAGAAGCAAATTTTGCCCTGGAAAGGGAAGGAATGCTTAAATGAATGTCATTTGGGGAATGTAAGCATCTTCTAGTGTAGGGTCATGAAATGGTTAACTGTTGTTTAAAATATTGCTCTGGTCTACATAGCTGAAGAAAGTGTACAATCTATTGACTTCATCTGCCTAAAATGTATGTCCC
The DNA here is from genome assembly GCF_902459505.1 of Geotrypetes seraphini. Classification (NCBI taxonomy): domain Eukaryota; kingdom Metazoa; phylum Chordata; class Amphibia; order Gymnophiona; family Dermophiidae; genus Geotrypetes; species Geotrypetes seraphini. Next base: position 1,293,811 of record NC_047084.1, on the reverse strand, counting down.
TACCTTACCACATTGTAAGCTGAATAGATAAGAGTTTGAGCCATGATGTACCCTGCCCTTCTGTACATTTAACATTTAGAACTGTAAGAGTTAGATAAGTGACCTACTAGTGTGAGCCTAGGACCAATAATAATTGTAGAAAAGTTATAGAAGTAACAAATGAAAATTGTAGTTTTTGCATATATTAGTTTGCAAAAAGGGCATAAAAGTCCATGTATTTCCTGTTTCTGACACTCTAGTAGGCAGGCTATTAACTGCACTAGAGTCCGGTATACCGTAATAAATTTCTTGTACTTTCTTCACGCCTCATACTTTGTGTGTCCAAGTGACCTTTCACTAGATCAGTGGTCTCAAACTCGCAGCCCGCCAGGTACTATTTTGAGGCCCTCGGTATGTTTATCATAATCACAAAAGTAAAATAAAACAGTTTCTTGATCATATGTCTCTCGCTACAAATCCAAAATGTGGCCCTGCAAAAGGTTTGAGTTTGAGACCACTGTTCTAGATAAAGCATAAGGAATTATAAGAGAGGAAAGATATGAAGGAACAAATGTGTATAGTTCTTTGTGAGTGAGAATCAAAATTTGATAACAGATTCAAAAGATAATGGGAAGAATCCATATGGCAGGATTTTGCACTGACTGTAGGCGCTTCAGAAGTTACTATGGAACACCCAAACAAACTACATTGATATAATGCAGTCTAGAACAGTGGCATGCAGTGAGGGCTTTCAGGAGATTCAGTGAATCCCCAGCTCTAAATCTCTGTGTCTTTTGTTTTTTGTTTTTTTTTTAATTTTTGCTTGATGCAGTTTTATTTGTTGAGTAGGCAGCCTGCTCAACCAGTCAAACTGCATCAAACAAAAAGTAAACAAAGAAAAAGCTAGGCTCTTGAGCTGGGGATTCTCCAAACCCCCTTGAAGGCCTGACAGTACTGATCTGAATTTGATTGGCAGAGCAGCATCTGCTTGTTGCCTGCTCAACCAATAAAATTCAGAACAGTATCCTCAGGGCCCTTAGAGGGTGGGGCGTATCCCCTGAAGGCTCTGACCACACACTACTGGTCTAGAAGAAAATAGGGCATAAAGTAGGGTCTTGTGGGATGATATTTCAAGATAAGTATGGATCATTTGGAATTGTCATAAAACAAAGAAACAGGATTTCACCAGGTATGCTATCTGATGTGCAAAGGAGAGTTCATGATCAATAAGGAATAAGGAGTATTAATCATTTCTGCACTACTGGCCAGACAAAAAAAAGGCATATAAACTGGGTTCCAGAGAGAGCAATGGTTTGTGGTGTCTGGCATAGGATTATCAGTGATGGTTGGCTTAATAAGCTAGGAAAAAGATGTACATTGCACTCAAGCACATTTTGGGTTTGATTAACCTTGAAATAAATCAATCAGTACCAAAACAAGGAATTCTCTAACAAATTGACTAGAGTAGATAATTTCAGAAAAATTGGTTCAACAGTGCTCATGTTCTAACTTGGATATGGACAGATGGATAGGCAGACTGACCATCGACAATGTACTCTTTTCCAACTGGAAACCCTGCATAGTTGCAAATGAATATTCACAGTGCCTCAGTCCATTAAATACTGGTTCCAATTGAGCTGGAAGTTCAAAAGGAGAAGGAGGAAACTATTGAACAACAACAAAAAAAGAAGAAACACAATTGTGCTCCTTTGAAAATATATCACAATATGTTACAGAAATGTATGTTACTACAGAATGTATAATTAAATGCAATTCAATTTAAAATATAATTACATGTATGCATAATTGCAGAGAGAGAGAGGAAAAAAAACTAAGGGTAATGAGTCAAATATTAGGTTCACACTGAGTGTCTCTAATAAAGCATGTTTTAATAAAATACATAATTTAAATCTGCTTTTAATTTACTTTATGATTTAACATTTCATCATTACTATAATTCACTTACCAATTGCACAGAATTTAAATCTAATAAAAAGAAATTAAGTAAGTAAATGTCTCATCCAATTACTTTTCAGTAGCATAAATGTTAATAAAGAAAACGTATTCAGGACCACTACGTTTTGGATTTCAGTTTGAAGCTCAAAACAAGAGATAGATTTAGTGTAGTGGTCACATAACTGGTGTGAATTGTTTAAAAAAAAATCATCCATATCTTAGATGATATGCTTGTTCTAGGTAGAGAATCTGCAGAAAAACTTTTCCTGTGTGTTGGAATGCCCTCCCCTTGGAATTAAGGCAGGTTTCTACCTTTTTACAGTTTAGGAAAGAACTAAAAACACCTTTGTTTGAACATTGTTTTGTTACTTGAGTAGAGATTCTGTTAGCCCTTTCTGATTTTACATAGAAGTATTTTTGAGCTGACTGGTTTGGTATTTGTGTGTGTGTGTGTGCTTTTATCTGGTAGAAGGGCGGGTGGGTATGGTATTAGAAGTTTTTATATTTTGATGATGAGCTGGTGTTAGCTCTAGCCGCTTAGCGTGGGTTTAGCGCACGCTGAAAAGCTGCATGCGCTAAAACCGCTAACGCAGCTTCATAAAAGGAGCCCTGTATGTTTGTTATTTTGTATTTCATTATGTATGTTATATTGTTACCTGCTTGGAAATGGTGGATAGGCAGACTTTAAATATTTTAAATAAATAAATAGTTGCAATGGCCACGGTCTGTCATCTATGGACTATCATTATACAGAGATTGCATTTAACATGTTAAAATGATAAAACAGCCTAGTGGGATTTTTTTCTAACCATACGAGGGGGTGCTAAAAAGTTTTCAGCCCAACCAACTTCCTGAATCCTGAGCGTTATTTTGCCACTGTAGCTGAAGTGACAATTTGCAGACATGAAATTCTATGTTTTGACATTGTTTCAGATCATCGATTGAACCATATCCAGGTCATTCTCTTCTTGGTTGGGCTGAGAACTTTTCAGCATCCCCTCGTATTTTACGAAGCTTCTACATTGACTGGCAGCTGCTAAAGCGTACGTCTCCTATGTCTGAATTTTTAGATAGGGGCCCTTTAAGTAAACTGTGGTAACTCATTTAAAGCAAAAATTAATGTGAAGGGGGCAGATTCAGAAGTAACCTGAGGGAATGCTTCTTCATGAATTCATAGAAAAGCCTCCCGGTGGAGGTGATAGAGATGAAAACAGTGTCTGAATTCATGAAAGCTTGGGACAAGTGCATAGGAGGATCTTGCACAACATGGAACCAGACTATATATCAACTAAGCTGCCTCCCTAAGTGCCAAACAGACCACTCCGCTCCCAGGAGGAAACATACCTCCTGGTCACACCCTTCTTCTACAAAATGCCAGATAACGATCCTACTCTCAATTCTTACCAAGCTACTAGAATCAACTACCCCCATAGATCACAATCATCAAAGGACTCCTGAACTTTAGAAATGCAATAAAAACCTAACTCTTTACCTAAACCCCTACCTATGGCTATATGAGCAATAATGAAGATGGAATGTATATTGCCATATGAGTTAAAATGAAGAAATAAATATATATTGAAACTGGATCCCCTGTATAAATCAAAGTCAGGATGAACATAATGTTGTAAACCAAACAAATGCAACTAACTTGACTGTATGCTATACCCTATGGTACTCATTATCAAAATGGAAATACGTCTAAAAACTCACCCAATTCGGCACTTGAACAACCTAAAAGACAGGTCGTCCAAGTGCTGATAATTGAAATGGCTTTTTAGACATATTCAGGGACATTTTAGACCTCTGAATGCCACTGTGTGCGCAGAGCATTTATGGATGAATGGTGAGGGTGGGATATGGGCGGGATGTGGGCTGACCTAGACTTAGTAATACTGCAGATATAATCAAAGTTTTACGAGACTGCTTGGACAGAACTTATACGTTGTGACTTAGGCAATTAAAACCAGATCTAAGTGCCCAGAAGGTAACCAAAGTGAGCAGATAACCACTGCTGACACAAAGTACAGATCCACACGCACTCCGCTAGTGATCACTGACCCCCCTCATATCTCCAAAAAAATCAGAATAAAAACATACATACCTGTCTCTGGAACATCAGCACCTGCTATAGGAAAGTCTGGTGGAGTTGCACAGAAGTCTCTTAAGTAGCCTGGGGGTGGGATAGTGAACCATAGAGGACCCAGGCCCATAAGCCACTCTAACCACTACATTCATAGTGGAAAATGTGAGCCTACCAAAAAAACCCAAAACCCTACGGTACTGCCATATAGATGCCACCTGAAGCCATAAGGGCTATTGGGGTTGTAGACGGGTGGGTATAGTGAGTTTTGGGGGTGTTTAGGGGGGCTCAACAATACTTATATGGGAGTTCTGGTGAGATGTTTATGTGGCACACCTTTTGTGAAGTTCACAGCAGTGCGCTGTAAGGTGCCCCACTGCTCTGTTGCCATGTCTGGGTGGCCAGTCCATCACATTGCTGGCCCCTCCCACATCCAAAAGGTCTTGATCTGGGCATTTTGGACTTCATCATGTGGCCACACAAACACATCTAGTCGACGCAGGCAGCTGGGAGGAGTGGATCTGCATCCCTCCGGCTTTTTGATTTTGAGGCGAGGGAGGATTTACTTGCCAGCGGGGGAGAGTGGGCCTTCTCTCCCACTGCGGGAGGTGGAAGACAGTGGCAGGGGGTGGTTTACTTGCCAGTAGGGGAGAGTGGGCATCTCCCCCACTGCAGGGGGGGTCGGGTCAGGTTTTGGCAGGTATTTGTGCAGCGGGAGAGTGTGGGCATCTCTCCTGCTGCAGGGGGGGTGTTGCCGCCATTGGTGTTTACTGCAACTGCTGCAGGGAAGGGGTGTTGTGATGCAGCAGAGATCTCTCACACTGCATCACAACACAGGGTCAGTGGGAGAGTGCAGGAATCTCTCCCGCTGTTGCTGTGTTTTTGTATTGGGGGTTTTTTTGTTTATTTTTTTACGGCGGCATTGACAGTATTTTTTTCTGCGCATGTGCCCATCAGCGATGGGCACATGCAAATTAGGAAATCTTCGCTACTGTCCACCGACCTCATTTGCATGCGTGATTTTTTAATAATGTCTCAGGTTTTTAATTCGGTATCTAAACAGCTGCATTAGCAGACCGTTGCTTCTTAACTCAGGTTTGTGAAAATCCTGGCCTAGGGATTTTCTTTGCTAAATGATGGGCCGATGCTCAAAACCTAACACCTGCACCGCCCAAGGCTCTAAAAGGCTGATGCTCAAAGGTTCCCAGTAGAATCAGAGCTTGAACCTTAAATCTATTCATCAGTTTTCCAAGTGTTATGTAAGCAGGGAAGAGTCCTGAGCTTCCTTCTCTTGCCCTTCCCCTCCCAGGCTCCAGCCTTTCTTTCCCTTTTCCCTTCCCCTCCCTTCCTATTCCTTTCAGGGAAAAGGAGGGGAGGAGAAGGCAGAAGCAGACAAACCAAGACATAGTATAGTTACTCTGCCCCTATTTCTCCCTCCATTCCCTCCATGTTTCAGCAGCTGATGCAGCATGTAGCAGAAGAAAAAAAAAGCCCCTGCCTTTAAAAGCCTTGCATTTAATCAATAGCTCATTCATAAGCCTGTTATTTTTAACCAGTGGCTATTCCTTTCTTAAGGCCCAATGATGCAGAGAGGGGCTTTAAGACCAAGCAGACTCCTTTTAACTTTGTGGAAAGCTTAGAAACAGCTGTTGCTTTAGAGGCCAAAAGACAGATAATCCCCAGCCTAGGTGCAACCAGTTTCTCATCCCATGGGAAGACACTAGAGATGTATAAAATATATATATATATATATATAACGCTGGAAGCAAATCCAGCTGTTTTCACCATTTCAAAGATTTTCCATTTGTATGTCACACTTTCTTCTGCGTTAGGCTTCTATGGGAGATCATTTGGCAAAATATTGCAAGATGGAGGAAGGGGGGAGGGGTGTGAGAGAGAGAGGACTGGATCTATGTTGTCTACATATGCAGAGTGAGAAATCCATAATAACACAGCTGTCTCTTGCCTTCTTTCTTTTGTCAGTATTTCAGCTTGGAAAGCACAAATGTCAACCTTTTCAGTTTCTAATTATTAAAAAATTTGTTTAAACGCCTATCAGGATTTCTAAGCGTTTTACAATGATAAAAGAGGGAACATAATCAAAAGCCTAATTTAAACAGGACATAATATTGACATACAATTAAATGAGAGGTAAGTGGGGAGAACTACATTATTTAAAAGTAAAGCAGACAATGAAGGAGAAAACAAAAGGAGGGAAGGGAGAGACCGGTTTACTATTGGAACCAAAAAGCGTTGAGGGAATAGGTCAATATTCATAGGCGTCTTAGTCACACATGCCACCTTTCTTCCCTGAAATTAAACAAATTAGACCCTTGTCTGTATACATAGCAGGTGGTACCTTCCTGCTTCCTCTTTCTACTGACTTACATAGAGGCCGATGCAGAAAGTCGCGGTAAGGGCTTGGCGCGGATGTCTACTTCTTCTGTAGGCATAATATTTTATGTGTGTAGAACTTGCATGCAAAACAGGGGCAGCCTGCCGAAAGCACAAACACAAAGGTTTTGTGTAAGTGTGGCTTCTTGTGTGTATGTCGAAACAAAAACAAAAGTGCCAGCACACACCAGCACCCATTCAATTCGCATAAATATCAGCCTCACAAACATTTCGTGCACATAAAAGTTTTATGAGGCTGACATTTATACACTGAAGAACAGGTGCCAATCTGTGATGACGCTTTTGTTTTTGTTCTGACATATGCACAAGCTCTTATCAGCCTTTAAACTTGCAGATGGTTCTGGTTTTAGATAGTTAAATCTTAAAAACTGGCATTAAATCTTCTCTGCTAATCCTTCTATGCTGCTCCGGACCTGACAAAAAGTTTCTTACTTTGTCCATGCGGTACAAGCCATTTTCCTTCTTTGCATTGCCCAGAATACTTCATGGCCTCATTATCACACATTTTTTTTAATGTTTTAATTTTATTAGGTATTTATATACCATCTATCAAAGTTAGGTACTCAAGCATTTTCCCTATCTGTCCTGGTGGGCTCACAATCTATCTGTCGTACCTGGGGCAATGAAGGATTGACATAACATAACATAAAAATGTGTTTAGATACTACAGTTAACATGAGTAGAAGGCTGTACATTTACAGTGAATTATAATCCCATATAGGTAAGTCTTTAACAATGTTCTAAAAACTTGGTAAGAATTAGAATTTGTTATCAAATTGCAAGAACTCTAATCCTACAATTCAACCTGATAGGATAAAATTCTATGGAAAAAAAATTGTTTGTATTTACAAGCTTATACAGTAGGGAATGCAAAGAGTCTAAAATTATATCTGCCATTTCTATCGGCAAATTTAAAGTGGTCAATAAGATAATTAGGTACAAGACCATACAATATCTTATAACAGATGCAGCCGAGCTTAAATATTGTATGATTTTAATGCAATGTAAGTCCATGTCTTCTGTGTAAGTTAACACCCATGCTCAATCCCTCTCTTCATTGCTCAGCCTTTAATGTTCACACACAACTCGCAGTAACCGGGAGGCTAGACTTTCTGTATCTGCCCTTCCCCTTTCTACATTTACATGCCAATTGCCCCTCTCCCTTCTGATCTCTGCACGCAAACTTTCATCACCCTTTTTCGTTATTACACCCCTTCTTGCACAGTAGGGACTTGGGGGGGGGGCTTAAATAGATGTTCTTCCCTATGGCAGAAGGGGAAAGGAGTGTTCTTGTCCAAAAAGATAGACATCAGAAGTTAGGCCACCTACAAAGGACATCCAGGTGGCCCTTTATTAAATGATAAGTAACTGTTTGCACTTACCCTGTCTTAACTACAAAACATAACATGGGTAAGTGCAATGTCTGTGTGATACTTACAGGGTGAATTCCAGTCCAGTATTCCAGACCCAGGCTAAAGTCACATTCACCATTTCTTTAAACTTACTAAAAGGAAGCCTCAGCCCCACCACTCCACCGCTAAATTAGTGTTTCATTGCGGGAAGAATTATGTGAGAACTCATCATTGGCTGCCTGTAGCGTTATTATCAAAAAAAAATTTCATCCAAGACGTATTTATAATAAATATGTAGTATTTTAAAGAGACTTTTAAAGCTTGTACTTAGCTTGTTCAATCAGCCAACGTCCGGGAGTGAAACCCGACATGCATGTTTCGCACTATAAAAGTGCTGTATCAAGGGTCTCCCTGCAATATATGAGAAAAAGGGCCGTTAAAATTAAACATAACCCCCTCTCCCCCCTTATTATAACATTCTTACCATATAGACAACTTGCTCAATACCCACCAAGAACGCCCGTGTCATCCGACTCCACCAATTTTAAGTGAGAAAGATGGCCGCGGCGTCTCGGCTGCGAGTTTAAATAACCCTCCCTACATAATAAAAAAGGTTACCACCCCCTAAATCCTATTGGTCCGGTCTCATCCAATGAGTGAAACCCACTCGATTTCTCCGTTTAAACCCCGTGGCTCTACTGTGTCTAGCATAAAAATATGCCTCTGTTCACATTCATTAAGTTTAAAAGGATCTTTTTCCCCACCCCTCCCAACAACCCTATGAATGACTCGCCAACTGGGCATCCAATGGCTAAGCAGGGGGATGATGATATCACACTGATGTCAACATTGTTCATCAGACACATCCACTTGCTCTGAAGCATAGCCATTGAGAGTAGTATATATATACATATCTTTATTCATTTTCATTCTAAAAACAGTGCATACAAAAATTGCATAACATGTTGCCTGAAAAAGCAGCACTTATATCCATCAGTGAAATACATAAGAATAATTTTCATGCCCTGTGTATCTCTTTTTCTTAACCTTTTAGAAATGAGGATTAGTATGCAATATACTCGTATATTTGTTTTGAAAGTGCTTTGCATGAATAATGCATTATTAAACATATTTTGACCTTTATATCAAACTGGAGTCCTCTTTAGCCCCCAAAATAGAAGATTTTGTATGCAATATACTGTATATATTTTTTGCATGTGCTTTGCTTAAGTAATGCACTATTAAACATCAAAAAAATAGAAGCCCTGTTCACCTATATGCGGACGCCTCCAGCACACCTAGGAGACACCTAAGTCACGTTCACCTATCTGAAGCCTATCTAGCGCCCAACTCTTGCTCAAAAGTAGACCTGCTTTTGCAAGCAGTCCTCTTATCCCAAAATAGAGGATTTAGTATGCAATATATATATATATTTCCATGTACTTTGAGGAATATAGAGGCCAAAAGAGGAATTAGATAAGTGTTGAAAGTATATGTTTGAAAATTATCAGCATCTGCCTATGATGACCCAGAAATGACTGCTTGTAAATCAAGAGGATATAAGATTGGCTTTAGAATTGACTTGCAGTTTACTATCTGAGTGTGTGTGGTGCAATGGTTAGAGCTACAGCCTTAGAACCCTGACATTCTTGGTTCAAATCCCCCACTGCTCCTTGTTGCCCTGGGCAACTGACACAGAAGAGAAATATGATAAAGGAGTCAAATGTAAATACCACATAGGATATAAGTGGTATATAAATAATTAAAAAATAAATAAAATATGATAGTGGTGCTAGCCTTTTACTACATATAATTTTAATGTAACAAACCAGCATAAAATCGCTATTCTAATGATGTCATAAAGCTAACACACGATAACGTTATAGACGTTTTTAGGACATCTATGCAAACCTTAAAAGGCGATTCTCTAAAGGACATCTAACAATATAGATGTGCTTAGATTCGTTCAGCGCTGCTGAGCACGATTCTCTATAGTGCATCTATGCATTATAGAATCGTGCTCAGCATTCTGCTACTGGACGTCTAAACAATGCCTGATTTTTCAACATCCTTTACAGAATCTGTCCCAGACAGCACAAGGTCAGAAACAGGGTCTTTAAAACATTTTCATTGTAATACAGAGAAAATTTTGATGTCCTGCTACATGTGAAATTTGAAGAAGAAGGTTCTCCTTGCTATCCTACCCCTCATACTTTGGACCAGTTAGCATGCAGAATTTAAAAATTGTAGAATCCAAATGTTTAATATGGTCCTTTTCATGTGTTTGCATCTAATTTCATTCTAATGATATGAATGGAATGCTGATAACAATTTTAACATGTGGGCTAAATATTTTGTGGCCTCTTAGTAAATCAACTCCCTACATTACAAACAGCACCCCTTTGAGTCAAAGGCTCCTGAACAACTGAATAGGTGAGTTTTGAATGAGAAGTAACTTCCAGGTAAGATTAATATTATGCAAAACTAAAAATTCAGAAGCTTCACCTAAAACTTACCTCGGCTTAAAAAGTATATTGACGACCCAGTTTTTATTTTATCTCTCAAAATCTATGTCCTATGTATATTGTTCCTTGAGCTATTGCATTAGTAAGTAAACTATATTGCAAGAACACCTCGTGAGATGCAATATATAGTATGTGTAAAATTTCACAAAATCTCAGTAATTAATTTATATTACCTGCAAAACCAAGGTCTAAAGAGAAAACTTTCTATGTATGAAAGAATTTGTGTGGCCCAGACATTTCTTAAAAAAAAAAAAAAAAAAATTCATCCTGAACAGTGAATAAGAGGAAATTATAGAACTTTTCTTCTGGAATCTTGATTGATGACCATGTTCTTCTGCATTTAAGTTCCAAACTAAGGTGCTGTCTTTAACATGACAGGTGAAGTACACTCAGCTACTTAGTTTAAAGCTGGATGTCACACCATTATCTGCATTGATTGTTGCTGGGCACCTTGATAGACAGAAAAGAGAATCACTTATTATCTATTTGCCTCTCAGGAGGTATGTTCAATAGTGGGCAAATGCATTCAGTGCCCTCTGTGTTACCTATCAACAGGGATGAAATGAGACACTGTGGCATGTGGTCAGAGTCAAAGACCTTAGCAATTTATGCCTTTTCATAACACAGCAAGAACTGCTCTGGCCTTGATTAGCATACTAATTCAAGTTAGAGTGGCGGATAGCTATATTAGACAGAAATATACAGCCCGATTTCCAGTCTCGTAGGGTTGCAAGACTTTCTATTTTCATCTACCATGTTTTCAGGTCTCGTTGTTTGCACTCAGAGGTACTGATGACATCTCACAACGAGTGTACTGCACAATGGTTCTGATAGTATACATGAGTATCACTGTCCTCTCTAAGCTGAGCAGGAATCCTCCAACATAGGGTACCATATGGCTCCAGAAAAAGGAGGATGGATTGAGACATCCGGGTTTTATTTCCATAATGGAAGTAAAATCCGGATGTCTCAATCTGTCCTCCTTTTTCTGGAACCATATGGTAACTCTATAGTTGCATTGCTGCCAGTGGGGGGATGATGCTTCAGTATTGTGTTTACAATATCTAGATACAGACAAGTTCCCTGGAATCCTGCAGAGCTTGCCTGTAGTTCAAGTTCAAGTTCACTTTTATTTGATGAATCGCCTATAACACTTTCTAAGCGATGTACAATTTAAATCATATATGATAACAAACAGTATTAAAAACAAAACTTCTTAACAAATTTTTGAAAAGCAAAAATTTATGACATACAATGTTAGAACTTAAGGGGTTACATCACTAACTAGATACAATAGGGAAAAATGGGGAGCAGTTACAATTTTCAGTCAAGATGGAAGAAACATTAACGGTAAATACATAGGGAAGGGGCAAGAGTAAATTTAGAAGAATAAAAGTATGAGCTTGAAAAACAATGATTTTTAACAGAATTTAAAATAGTAAATAGTAAAAGCGTCTTTAAATAAAAAAGTTTTCAAAGATTTTTTAAAGGAATTGAGGTCTTTTTCTTTTCTTATATAGAGGGGCAAGGAATTCCAAGTTTGGGGTGCTAACACGGAGAACTACACTATTGAAAATGTTATAGTGAAATAGTATCCCCCACTGGAAGGACTATAGCTGGAGGACTTCCACTCAGCTTAGAGGGAACAATACCATGCCCATCATCAAGGAAATGCAAACACTATACAGACCTTCAATCACTCTTTCAATTTATGAGGAAATAGTCACGTTACTACACACACCTTTTCACGATGTTTGGAAATGGATTCATTTGGGACTCACAGCATTAACCACATTTGAATTTAAAAAAAGATAAAATAAAGACAGTCAGTTTTAATATTATTTATAAGACTCAAGGAAGTAAATTTATAAACCCTACAGCAGGGCTTTCTAACATTTTTCACATAAATGACCACAAGAAAGCACTGAGGGGGCCACCAAAAGATTTCAGGCTTACACATTTAACTTTGAAAATATGAAAATAAAATCATTATTCATACCCTCCTATTTTTCTCTTCTCTGTAATAGATTCTTCCCTAATAACAGCCATAATTCTACACGTGGCTTTTATAGCCTGAGCCCGAGGAAGTGATAGTGTTTTTAATATGGATCCAGGATGCAGGGATGTGGCACCAGATACCTGAAAAGCACTTTCACTTTACAGATTGCTTTATCGGCAAGTCAAAACTTGCTGGAGAAAAGGAAGTGAAGTGGTAAAGCAGCTGTAAATCAATGCCCTTCCATCACTATCAAAATGGTGTACTTTAGCTTGTCACCCAGTTGTTTGCACAGTGTCAGCACAGTGCTTTTCAGGGTGGATTAAGTGCTAAGGCAGTATTAGTGAGCCCTATATCAATAAATCATCTGTGGAAATCAGCATGAACAAACATTAGAAAATAAGCTCTACTTCAATGTGTGCTTGAGATGGACTGTTAAAATAACAACTATTGAAACTGCAATCATCATCCCTTTGTTCATATATGATCAATAATAAGAATCCAAGAAATCAGGTTAAAAATATGACAGAACCCAGTATGCAGAAAAAATGTTATCATTTATATTCGTTTTTGTTTTCAAAGAGGTCAAGGCAGATGACTTTAAAATATGCAATACAGAAAACATCATTTGTGAGGCAGGAGATTGCGCTCCCTCTTCTCATTCCAGAGTTTTTTTTTATTACATTCGGATGAATTATTTTAAAAAGAGCAAAGACCCCTGAGGCAGACAAGAGCCGAAACACTGTCAGTGTCAAGTCATACATCTTGATCATACATTGTGAAATAAAGTATATTTTTTATCCCAGTTCTAGAGGCAGTCTCACCTTTGTGAGTGTTGTTTTTTGTTTAAAATATGCAATGTCACCTCAGTAACAACCGTAGAAAAATCAACAAATACTGTATGGTGCAAAATATAGACAGCAGATATAAATTCTCAAAACTGACACATTGTGATCATTAAATTGAAAATAAAATCATTTTCCCTACCTTTGTTGTCTGGTGATTTTATTAGTCTCTGGTTGCACTTCCTTCTGACTGTGCATCCAATACTTCTTTCTTTCTGTCTCCTGCACGCTTCCTCTCCTCTGGACCTCATTCTCTTCTCCAAACAACATCTCTCGCTTTCCCTCCATGAGTCCAACTCTTCTTCTTGTTCTCCTTTATCCCCATTGGAAACATGTCTTCCTCTCTCTCTCTCACTGTCCATTTTTTTTCTCATTCTCTCCCTTTCTGCAACGGGAGTGGGGAAAGAGAGAGAGAGAGACAGAGAAATCCAAGGTGCATCTCTCCCGCCCCCTCTACTGCCACATGCATTTTTTTCTCTCTCATCCCCCAGATTATGTGCAGCATCTTTCACCACTGCCCACCAGCCCCATGGGATGGTATGGGTAGCTAGTGTAATTGTTTGATGTAGGCTGAAATCGAATCATATTTCTTTAGGTTGAATATTAATCTTACAGCTGTGTTCTGAATGAGCTGTAGTCTGTGGATTAAAGTGGTACTGATTCCCAAGTAAGCGGAGTTACAATAGTCTAGTTGAGGCAAAACCATCATCTGGACAATCAGAGCAAAATGATGTGGATGAAATTATGGCTTAGTGAGTCTCATTTGTCGCATGGTGAAGATAGTCTTTTTACGAAGGCTGGAGATTTGTGGTTCCATCGTAAGAGTGTCATCTAGGATGCCTAGCACTTTAGAGAATTTCTCCATTGTGAGGGTGATGCCTGATTGAAGGGTGATGCTCGTCAGTGTGTTTTGATGAGCGGCATGGAAGCAAATGGCCTTGGTTTTGGTGGCATTTAGTTTTAGTTTATTTTTAAGTTGCCCAGGTTTGGATTGTTGCTGTTTGAGATTTTTTGCTTCTATCACCCTTCTCCAGCACATGCCACATCTCTCACTCCACTCCCTCCACTATGTCCAACATTCCTCCCCCTTGCATCCCTTTCAGTCTGTCCCATTGTTCCCCACTTCATGATCATATCCAACATTTCTCCCTCTCATCTTTCTCTTCTCTATGCATCTCTACCTTATTCTTCTCTCTTTTTCTATGCCCAACAATTTTCCTCTTTCTTCCTTTCCTCATGTGCACCGTCTCTTTCCCTCTCACTCACACATGCCCAACAATTCTCCCTTTCTATTCCCTCCCTTCAGTGTCCTACGTTCATGCCCCTCTCTTCTTCCATTCACATGCATCTTTTCCCCTCTTCCTTTTCCCTTCCAGCCGTGTGCATCTCTTCTCTCTATTTCCTTCCATTCCACTTTATCCATGTGCACCTCCTTCCTCTCTCTTCTTTTCTTTATCCATGTGCATATCTTCCCTTTCTCTTTACCTTCCCTTCCCTCCATCCAAGTGCATTTCCTCCTTTTTGCCCTCCATCTCTTAAAAAGAATATCCCTTCTCCCCTTCTCCTCCATCCATGTCCAGCATTTCTCCAAACCCAGCCAGCCAGTAAACCAGCCAGTCTTACCAACTCACTCCATTTCCCCCACATCCCCCAGTTCAATATTGCTCCCTCTCTCCTTCCCCCTCCCCTCCCCCACCTTCGGCACATCCAGCGCTTATCTTCCTTTAACCTTCCTCCTCCTGCTGCCCTACCACTGCCTGACCTGGAATCTGGAGTCCACACAGAGCCTGGCACTGGCACTAACTTCAATGAAGAGCCTTCACGTCCACATGCTCGCAAAGGACCTGTCAGCTACACCCACTTTGACACATTTGCTTCAGAGGGGCGGTACCAACAGGGACTCATGAGCAGATAGACTCGAAAGATTGGTGTCAGTTAAGCTAGCACCAGTGCTGGGCCTTGCATAGATTCCAGACTCCCTGACAGGCAGTGGGAAGGTGGCAGAAGAAGGAGGGCTCTTCGTCGCTGAAGTTAGCTTGGTGTTGCCCGGACTGTGGGGCCATCCCAGCTGACCCGGAAGGCTTCCCTCTGACATCAGCTCTAACATCAGAGGGAAGCCTTCCGGGTCAGCTTCGGCGGAGGGGAGCCTGCCGCTGGAGGAATGGTCTGGGAGACCCATGCCACGTATCCTCTACAAGCAGCTTGCGTACCCCTAGGGGTACACGCACCATGTTTTGAGAAACACTGATTTAGATGACCTGTGGATGAACTTCATAGAAAACCATTTTAAAAATTGGTTTCAAAAATAGCAATTTGGACAAAAAAAACTTCATCTGCCACTTTGTGCCACTTTTTGGACATTTTTCTATGTCCAAGAATGAGCCCCTAAATATTCTAGAGGTAAGATAAATAAGAAGATATTTTACTATTTAGTAGTTTCACATTTGAATTTTGGTGTAACAGATCCTGATAAATTGTTATTAGATTGGAAGAATATTATTTTAAATACTTTTGGATGAAAAAGCAACTTTGAAGGCCAGACATTACCCTAGGAATATTACTGCACCTTGGTTTACAGAAGATCTTAACAGGTTGAAACATAATTGTTGTAAACTTGAGCGAGTGTGGCATAAATCTAAAGATAGAGATGATAAGGAGAGATGGATTATATTGTTGAAGTCTTATAAAAATCAGGCGAACTCAGCTGAACAGGTTTATTATTCTAAACGTTTGGGGACTGAATGCCCTAACCTGAAGAAATTTTTCCAACTCATTAATCAATTTACTGTTCCATCTTGATTATCATCAGCTACAATAGCCTCTCAACCTTCAGCAAATGAATTAGCTACTTAATTTTCATCAAAGGTTAATAAGATTTATCAATCATTTGACTCATTAGAATATTATGAAAATGATGAACAATTAATTGAAGAGTGTTTATCTGATATACCTGTGGATAGAGAATGGTCTGCAATTCAAATCCATGATAGTTCAAGAGATACAACCTATGGTTAAAAAGCTTGCACTGTCATCATGGTCTCTTTGATATCTGTCCTTCTCTCTTGTTAAGTTATCCTCCTTTAAATTTCTGAGCTTGGGGATGCAACTTGAACTGCCCTAGGTAAAGTGCACCCTGTACACCGCCCATAACACCACTGGCCCACTCCTCTGCTCCCTTGCTTCTGCTCCCAAGCCCAGCTGCTCAGTCCCTCTGATGAGTGGGGAATGAGCAGCCTCCCTCATTGGTTCCCAGCTTTATGATATACAATTGCTGGGCATCACAGACAGTTGACTTGTTTTTTTACACCACTGTGATCTTGAGCAAAGCCAAGCAAAATAGTAAGTTTAATAAACCATAAACTATCTCTTTACTCAAGCTCATAGTATGAAATCTTAAAGACATGCTGATGAGAGTAACATAGGAGAAATTTGCTGGTATATGTGTTTTGTATATGGGTGATTTGCTGACATAAGTGTTTTGTCTGTTTATTTCTAATGCATTTTATGAAATGAGGGTTTGATGTATTTTTTTAAGTTAATTTGTTTGGTGATGTAGAATTTGTACATTTTAGGTATGTTATTTCACGTTTACGAATGTGAACATTGTAATCCATTTAGTTTATAAGCAGAATAGACATTTTTTTAAATATAATAAATAAATGTATATTAATTTTATGTATGTTTTAATTTTATGCACCACCTAGAATTGTGAGATAGTGCAGTTTATAAATGTTTAAAATAAGTCAAAATCAAAAAGCGGTGAGCTTATGACAAAGGATAAGGACCTAGCCAGGACTGCCCTGCCCTCGCTCATTGCCTCACAACTTATCTGACTTGTGTTTACATGGAATGGACTGTATTACTACGGTGAAATGTTCAGCATAAGGAAGCTTTATAAATGAACAGCCTGTGAAACTAAGGTATGCCCCTGCCTAACAAAGGAACATGGCATTGTGCCTCCTAAGCTTTGGAACGTAGGCTTACTGATTTATATTTAATGCAAAGGGCCTTTTCTTTTTTCTATCTTAGTTGTTTATAGTTTATATGGAAAAAGTTAATTTTTGCTATGAATGACAAGCTGGCTGTGATCTACACTGGATCTTGACTTAAATACTTTGGTTGATATTCAGCTTTTCCAAACCAAAATCAAATGAAATTCTGTCTATGGTCTTCATTAATTTTTAAGTGCGGGCCATTTTGGGTCCAAAAGGGCTGAAGGAGAGCCAACAAATATCTTCCTACTTGGGGCCATGACACCAATAACACGGAACACACAGAACCACAGACTAAAAGTCCAAATATATAACAATGAAACCCTAAGATGCCATACTCTGCATGCAGTACAATACCAGAGAAATAGAAAGAAATACATTTTTTCCTGAACCGTTCAAAATATAGACAGCAGATGTAAATTCTCAGAACTGACATATTTCAATTACTAAATTGAAAATAAAATCATTTTTCCTACTTTTATTGTCTGGTGATTGCATTTTTCTAATCATCTTTTCCCAGTCTCTGGCTGTACTTCTTTCTGTCTGTGCTCTGTTTCCAGAGCCCTCTTATCCATTTGCTGTTTTTCTCTCCTTCTTCACTTTCTGCTCTACATCCATCGTTGGAATTAACTTTTAATATTCAACGTTCTTAACTGTTTTTGCTTCCTTCTTACATCTATCTACTTTTCCTTGTCTTCTCATCTATCCAAGTGCACCATCTCCTCTCTCTCTCTGCCCTTCCCATTCATCCATATGTACCATCTCCTCCTCTTTCTTCTCCCATATTCCCATAGGTGCAAGTCCAGGAAGTGATGTCAGAGGAAGAGCCAATGCTGGCATGACAGCAGGTTTGGGAGTTGCTGTTTATGCCAGGAATGTTATAGAGGTACAGGGGAAGGGAAGCAGCACGCACGAACAGCAGTGGGGCGATGGGGAAGGAGCGGGGGGGGGGGCAGAGAAAACAGGTGCCTGCACCTTCACCAAGTCGGCGCCTGGGGCAGACCACCCCTCCCCTGTCCCCCACCCCTTATCATGCCACTGTATGGATGTTAACTTGTAGGAAAGACATAGTGCTTTTAAAAGAATGGTAATGAGGCTATTAAATACTCTGCAGCACTGCGTAGAAGGAAACAGGGGCTTTTAGTGCACACATAATGTGAAAAACTTCTCACCAGGTCCAGGGCAGTGTTGAAGAGTTGCATGAGTGGATTTCATGCCCCCATTATATAAACTAGAGGAGTAGCCTAATAATTACTACAGTGGTCTGAGAACCAGGGGAACTGGGTTCAGTTCCCACTGTGACTCCATGTGATTCTGAGCAAGTCACTTAACCTAGGCAGAGAGAAACAGCAACACAACTACACATTGGCCCAGATTCTGTAAGCAGCACTGTTTTTTTAGGCTTCGGTAGACACCCAAGCTCAATGAAAAACGTCATTTAAATGATGCTTTTTACTGATTTTCAAGGCGCCTCTTGGTGCCTAAAAATTCAGCATTGGAATTGTGCCTCCATAGGCACTTTACAGCATAAGAACATAAGAATAGCCTTACTGGGTCAGACCAATGGTCCATTAAACCCAGCAGCCCATTCTCACAGTGGCCAATCCAGGTCACTAGCACCTGGCCAAAACCCAAGGAGTAGCAATATTCAGGGCAAGCAGTGGCTTCCCCCATGTCTTAATAACAGACTACGGACTTTTCCTCAAGGAACTTGTCTAAACTTTTCTTAAAACCAGCTACGCTATCCACTCTTACCACAACCTCTGGCAATGCGTTCCAGAGCTTAACTATTCTCTGAGTGAAAAAACATTTCCTCCAATTGGTTTTAAAAGTATTTCTCTGTAACTTCATCAAGTGTCCCCCAGTCTTTGCAATTTTTGACAGAGCGAAAAATTGATCCACTTGTACCCGTTCTACTCCACTCAGGATTTGTAGACTTCAATCAAATCTCCCCTCAGCAGTCTCTTTTCCAAGCTGAAGAGCCCTAACCATTTTAGTCTTTCCTCATACGAGAGGAGTTCCATCCCCTCTATCACTCTTCTTTGAACCTTTTCTAGCGCCACTATATCTTTCTTGAGATAAGCAGACCAGAATTGAACGTAGTACTCCAGATGAGGTCGTACCATGGAGTGATACAGGGGCATTATAACATTCTTAGTTTTGTTAACCATCCCTTTTTTAATAATTCTTAGCATCCTGTTTGCTTTTATGGCCGCCGCCACACATTGGGTGGAAGGTTTCATTGTATTGTCTATGATGACACCCAGATCCTTTTCTTGGGTGCTAATCCCCAAGGTGAACTCTAGCATCTAATGTCACTGTAGGTATGGCTAACGCCGGAAGTAGTGTTAGGCATCATAAAGCGCCTACAGAGGTATGATTCACATCAAAGGTAGGCACTGGAAATGTAGGCCTGGGAAACCTTGGCCTACATTTCCAGTGTCTATCTTTGCCAAAGACACAATTCTCTAACCGACACTGTTGTGTAATTGACACGCGATCAGTGGCCACCGACAACGGTGCCAGTTAGAGAATCCAGGCCCAGTGGCGTACCAAGGGGGGGCAGCCAGCCAGGTCCAAGTCGTCCGGTGCCAGTCCACACATGGCCGGCAAGATCGCATTGGGGTCATTGGCAGCGTCTGGACTGCAACGGCGATGAGCGGCATCGGCGCCCCCCCCCCCCGAATACAATTCATGATCAGCAATGCCCCCCCCCTCGCGATGACATTTAAGATCAGCAATGGGCCTCCTTCTACCCCCGGCATCAACAGAACTTCAGATCGCAATACGGTGCTCAGTCCAAAGCTTCCCTCTGACTGAAATACCTGGGCGGAAACAGGAAGCTGAGTCAGAGGGAAGCTTTGGACTGAGCACTGCGTTGCCGATCTGAAGTTCTGATAATGCTGGGGGTAGAAGGAGGCCCGTTGCCGATCTTAAGTATCATTGCAGGGGCAGGGGAGGGGGTGTTGCCGATCTTGTTGTCAAAATCAGAAAGGTGAGAGGAAGAGAGAGAGATGGGCCTATGGTGGATGGAGAGATTGAGAGAAGGGGCAGATGATGGAAGTGGGAGAAGGGGGAGAGAGAAGAGGGCAGAAGATGGAAGTGGAGAGAAGGGAGGAGAGAGAAGAGGGCAGATGATGGAAGTGGAGAGAAGGGGAGAGAGAAGAGAGCAGATGATGGAAGTGGAGAGAAGGGGGGAGAGAAGAGGGCAGATGATGGAAGTGGGGAGAAGGGAAAGCAAATGCTGAATGGAAGTGGAGAAAGAGAACACATACTGGATGGAAGGAGGGATAAAGAAAAAGGACATATGCTGGATGGGAGAAGAATATAGAGTTAGTGAGATAGTGGAGGGGTAAAGGAAAGGGGTGTCATGCTGTGCGTAGACACAGTGAAAAGAGGGAAATTGAGGACTTCATAGTAAGAAAGGATTTAATTTAGACGGAGGCAGAAAATAAAGAAGGAAGACCAGAGAAGGAAAGGGAAGAGAGAGTGGAGAGAGAGATGCCAGAGAATGGGGAAGGAGACAGAGATATCAGATCTGAGCGGAGGAAATGAGAAGAGAGAGATGCTAACAAACCACAGGGGGGAGGGAAAGAGAGATGAAAGGAGAAAGATGCCAGACCATGAGAGAACAGAGGGAAGAAAATGGATGCCAAACCAAAGTGGGGGTCTAGAGGAGAGATGGCAGGGGGAGACAGACAGTTTCTGGAAGGGGCAGGCAGTGGATGGAACGGGCAGATGCTAGATTGAAGAGACAGGGCAGACGCTGGAAGGAAAAGAGTGAAAAGAAGATAAAAGCAGAAACCAGAAACAACAAAAGGTAGAAAAAAATCATTTTATTTCTATTTTATCATTAGAATATATCAGATTTGAAATATATATCCTGCTAGAGACATAACTGGGGACTGCAAAGCCCAGGCAGTGCTTCTTTAGCTAGATGGAAGGGGTAGAGAAAGAGGGAACATGATGGAAGGAGGGGATAAATAAAAGGAAGGCACATGATAGGGGGAAAAGGATTGAGTTAGGGAAATACTGGAGGGGGTGAGGGAAAGAGGTGGCAAGCTGTAGGTAGACAGCAAAAAAGGAAATTGATGAGAGGATAGTAAGAACGTAATCAAGATGGATGCAGAAAATAAATTGAAAAGAAAAATGAGGGAAGAAAGGGATTGCAGAAGAGAGGTGTGGGAGAGGGAAAGAGAGGAGAGAGATGCCAGACCAATGGGGGTGAAAGGAGAGATGGAAGGGGGAGGCATACGGTTTCTGGAAGGGGCATAGGAGAGAAGATGCCATATAGGGGCAGAGAGACGGCAGACAGTGGATGGAAGGAAGAGAATAACAAGAAGATCAGGAAAGCAGAAACCAGAGAAGACAAAGGTAGAACAAAAATTTTCTATTTATTTATTGCTTAAGGAGACATGTGTCACTGTTTCTGTGGTGTTGCATTGAATGCAGTGTCCAGCTTCTTGCTGGTTCAATTTAACCTTTGTCTTTGTATTTCTATTTTATCCCCCCTTTTACAAAACTTTGGAGCATTTTTTAGCGCCAGCGTGGTGGTAGCAGCTCTGATGCTCAGAATTCTATGAGCGTCAGGGCTGTTACCACCATGGCTAAAATCTACACTACAGTTTTGTAAAAGGGGAAGGGGTTAGTTTGTGATGACATATTCTATACTAGGCGAATGTGTTTTCTGTGTTCTGTGTGTTTGAAAGACATGGTTTTCTGTTAGGATTGATGGTGTAGGTTTGATCTGTACTAGTCTGGCTTGTTTACAATGGGTGTATTGAAGTTGTACTGCTTACTGCAATATGTAAGTTGCTGCCTTTTCCTAGGTACTCATGTGTGACGTGTGGCTTGTTACTAAAAATCATGTTTTTCATACAGATGGGGGGGGCCTTGAGTGTCACATATGCTAGGTACGCCACTGTCCAGGCCATTGAGAAATAAAAGTGTAGCGAGCCACAGATGAAACAACAAGTCAGAGCAAGAGTTCAAAGGAAGCAAATTTATTCAGAGACTTGACATGGCCTGTGTTTCAGCAAATGCCTGCATTAAGGGCTCGTAGTCACGTCACAGCATTACAAGTCTTCTTGTGAAAATCCACTTTGTCCGAATTACAAGAAGCACTTTTTTGTATGCTAATATTTTGCTATTGTGAATGTGGATCTTCACGGGAAGATTTGCATTGTAATTCTAGATGATTCACAAAGCCAAGGGTTACCGGACATCTGGATTTTTGAAGACATGTCCGGAGTCCAGACGGCTTTTCAAAACTCGGCACTTTGTCCGGGTTTTGAAAAGCTTACTGACATTTCCTGACAAAAGTGAATCGGGAAGGGGCATCCACGCATGCGTGGACGTAACACGGTGGCATTGCGTGTGAACGCATGTGATGTCATTGCGTCACGTCAACGCATGCATGAATCCTGTCTAGGGGCATGCTTGGGGGTGGAACTAGGTGGTCCTGGGGGCGTGGGCATGGGTCCGGATTTTCCCGAAGGAAAATCTGGTAACCCTAACAAAGCCTATGCAACCCAGGATATTCCCTGCCCTTGATGACATGTGGTATGTCCAGTTAAATAAACATAAACACAAATTTTACATCATATTCAGAATTTTTAATTCGTCCCTAAATGAGCCTGCTAAATTCAATATAGACCAAGAAAGCCTCACCAAATAGAACAAATCATTCTGGTAATATCTTCTATCCCCTTTCTTTTTTCTTTTTGCAATTCAAGGGGGAAATTCTGGAAATGGCGCCCAAGTTAAACACATTTAAAATGGCAATAAAAACCACACAGCATTAAAGTACCTACCGCTGTCTAATTAATACACAACAGAATCACACTTACGTAGGTGCTTAGGCTGCCTAACACCACTATGGGTGTGGCTAATGCTGGAAGTGCTCAAAATCAAAAAATAGTGCACCTAGGTTCAAAAACTAAGCAATAAAGTGAAATAGTCACCAAATAAAGATATGTAGAAAACTAATCACTGGTTCCTCAGTTTGCCACACAATGATTGAGTATGGTAGCTGTCCTCATAGGAACTTTGTAGCGTGTATAGTTTTCATTATTTTTATACTTTACTTTTCCGTTTTCTTACTTTAATATATTCAATAATTTATAACTCTGAGATACTTATGCCTAGTATGTTATCATTTTTAGCAAAAGTGGCAAAGATAACAGTCACTTAGCTTTGGTCTGGCTCTGGGTCTAGCTCGATCCCCACCGACGCGTTTCACACTTTCATCAGGGTCGGGGAAGGAGAACGCTGAAAAAAACAACGACATCGGATACATTAAAGAGGAGCTGATAAACTAAAAAACTAAAAAAGACCCAGTCATTAAGAAAGCAACATAAAATCTCGGACCTTAAGTGGCGTATCATTGACACGGTGCGTGTTGGGTGGGAGGGAGGAAATTATGAGCATAGTTTAAATATCAAAGAACTTCGATGGATGTATAATCTCAATACTATGTATCCTCATGGATTGAACCAATCTACTGATTGGCTAACAGCGAGCATTTGATTACATCTTCAGGACAGTCTGGCTTTAGTTGTTTAGTTCAGGTTCGGCTGATTTCATAGGTCAAAATTGGGTCAGGTGACCGGGGTTTTTTAGTTTATTAGTCCCTTCAAATCGTAATGGCTACACTTCCGGCTCTTTAACTATGGATCTAGCGTTCGGCTAGGAAAAGATTCTGCTCTGGTATGCTTAACAGTTGTTACTATTTGTTGCTTTCTTAATGACTGGGTCTTTTTTAGTTTTTTAGTTTATCAGCTCCTCTTTAATGTATCCGATGTCGTTGTTTTTTTCAGCGTTCTCCTTCCCCGACCCTGATGAAAGTGTGAAACGCGTCGGTGGGGATCGAGCTAGACCCAGAGCCAGACCAAAGCTAAGTGACTGTTATCTTTGCCACTTTTGCTAAAAATGATAACATACTAGGCATAAGTATCTCAGAGTTATAAATTATTGAATATATTAAAGTAAGAAAACGGAAAAGTAAAGTATAAAAATAATGAAAACTATACACGCTACAAAGTTCCTATGAGGACAGCTACCATACTCAATCATTGTGTGGCAAACTGAGGAACCAGTGATTAGTTTTCTACATATCTTTATTTGGTGACTATTTCACTTTATTGCTTAATGCTGGAAGTGGCATTAGGCGACCTAAAGTACTTACATAGGTGCAATTCAAGACAAAGACAGGCACCAGAAATGTAGACCCAGTAAACCCTGGCCTACATTTCCGGCACCCATTTTCACAAAGGTGTGATTCTCTATAGGGCACCATCGCATGATTGACACACAATCAATGGCCACTTTTTAGGCAGCCGCTGATATCAGCGATCTATAGAGAATCTGGGCTGAAATGCTTAGTTTCTTTTTTTTTTTTCCAATCCAGAATAGCATCTGTAACTTTAAAATGCTCGAGGGGAAGTAACAGCAATAATGTATGCATGTCCAAATAAAAGTGCCAGCATTAGACATGCACATATTTCAAAAGAGTTATTGGGATTGAGTAGTGCCATTGATGAGAGAGAGAGAGAGAGTATAAACCAGCGTTGCAATCTCCCCATAGAATTCTAAGCACACAGCACTGACTGTCTCATGTTTTACTCTGACCAGAAAATGGAAACCCTAGCATTCTGGTGAGATTAATACTCGGTTCTTGATATGCTCAGGGAGATGGGAATCTCTTGTTTTAAGGAGGCACTTCTCACAGTTTTACAGTATTTCAGACACCCCCCAGTGGAAGGTATCTCTCAAAGTATGTTTCTATAAAACTTATGAGTCCACTCTGGTTCTAATTCTTTCTTCTCCTTCCTATGTGTGGGCCTCTTCATAAGAATGTACTGAAGCACATCAGCTGAGCACTTGAACATCCTACAGAAGCAATAAAATTGGGGTTCAAGAAAATTATGGTATAAGAGGATTAGAGATTATGTGAGTAAAGGGGAGTTAGGTATTCCTTGGCTCAAATGTCTGATGAAGTAAAGAGATGGTGCAAATGTATTAGAATTCCTAGGCCACCTTCAGCCTTGTGTATCTTATCTCCAGTTTCTACTTGTTTAAGAAATTTTTAGATGATTAAACTGATAAGAACAGATGCTACACTTTATCTTAGCCAAAAGGCCGAGAAGCAATTTTTTGATGTTTAATAGCATTTAAATATTCAATTATGATTGTTGATTTATGAATCGTGTGAGTTATACTTGTAATTCTCCGTCTATGGACAGTTTCTTTTATTGTTTGCTGCCGGCATTGAACTGCAAGGTATTGCGGGATAAAAATAAAATTTTATGTTATGCTGTGAATTCTCTCAACCGAAATTAATTTTTAGACCCCCTTGCCTCCCCCCCAACAATCATGATCACCCCAACAGCATCCTTCCAAGAGTAATCTAAGTAGGTTGATTGAAATATGTCCCACCCTACCTGCTGATTAAACGTTCTACCTGTTGTTTCTTTGAGTTTGTGTATTTTTTCCAGATTAATGTTTTGCTACGACTGCTGCTGATCTTTGTTGCCTCCCTCTCCCCCCCCCCCATAAAAAAGCTGCAACCCTAGGCAGCTGCTTAATCCTACCTAACAATTGACCCAGCCTTTATGAAATAGATTTAATAACTGAAATAGGGGTGAGGTGGGACAACTTTCCAAGTTGTGAAGCCTTTAATGAGGGCCTCTACATTCTAACAGAAATGACAGTAGGACTTCATTTGTTCAGAATAAGAACATAAAATTCTTTACTGAAGACAAACTGATCCATCAAGCTGTGTAGTTACCAATTTGGTGAAAGTCCAGGGTGAGTCATTTCTCTGGTAGGGAAATGAAGAATAATAAGGAAACCCCTGCCAGGAAAAGACTTGGGGGTTTGAGATTTTTAATGGCCCTTGAGCTCTCTGTAATGCCACTGCAGGGCATGGCAGGATCTACACACAACTAGGACAGATATAAATATTAAACTTATAAATGCAGAGGTAATTCTTCAACCAGCAGCAGTGAGCATTCTTTTTTTTAGTTGTTACCAGCTTTATGCCTCGATCTTCAATGCCAGGCCAAGCTTCCTGTGATCCTGGGAAAGTTACTTAAGCGCAAATTCTATAAGAAGCGCCCAAAAGTTAGGCATCAATATAGGCATGGTTCAGCGTGATTCAAGCACAATTGGGTGCTGTTTAGTGAATCATGCTGAGCAGCACCTCTTTTGGAGGCGCCCATTAAATAGGCCACCTCTAGGCACAACTAAAAGTTGGGCGCCCATGCGAGCGCATAAGCACGCTTAAGAGCAGTGATTCTGTAAGAAGGCAACTAACACCTAGCAATGCCCACGCCTAACATGCATAGCGCCCATTTTTTTGAAGGCCGCCTAAATTTTTAGAGGCGCCTTGTTACGGAATCGCGCTTTCTTGATAGGCGCCTATGTTTCAATCAGTGCTGAGAAATCTCCGTATAATCAGAAAATTCTTTGACCAAGCACAATTTAGACTAATCGTCCAATCCCTAGTCTTAGGTCTGCTGGATTATTGCAACTCCCTATATCTTCCTTGTCCAGCCACTATGATAAAACAACTCCAGACCATACAAAACACCGCCCTCAGATTGATCTACTCACTCAAAAAATATGATCACATAACAACTGCCTTCTTAGACTCTCACTGGCTACCCATACAAGCACGAATCCAATTCAAATTCTACTGCCTGATATTCAAAGCATTACACGGCTCTTCCCCCTCCTATCTAAACAACCGCTTAAACCAAATCTCCACCTCAAGACACAGAAGAACCTCGAACCCTTTCGCCTTCCCCCCACTCAAAGGCACACAACGCAAGAAAATGTTTGACAACCTTCTAGCAACACAAGCAGCAAAAATCAACCATTCCATCTCCAATCTTATGACAATATCAGACAACTTCCAAACATTCAGAAAAGAAATCAAAACCCTGCTTTTCAAAAAATTCATCCAAATATCTTAACCCCTCCTCTTTTACCTCCAGAAGATTCACCTACCTTCAGATAACCTTCCCCCAAACAGTGGCGTACCTAGGGTATGTGGCACCCGGGGCCCATCATTTTTTGACCCCCCCCCCCCCCCCATGTAAAATTTTTTTTTTTTTTTTGCAATAACCATGAAATGGAATAAATGGTCAGAATAGAAACGGCACCAAAAAAAAAAAGAAACAGGCAGTGAAAATTTTCTTTTATTGAACCTCATTTATGTAACCATTATTCCAAACATAACATAACATAAATTATGTCGGAATTGTCATGACATCAGAAGTACATATGGAGTAGTTGCAGGTGATGCTTGGGACAGTTCTGATTATGTTAGTTTGGTTTTATGTGTTTTTTGAATAGAAGGGTTTTTATTTCTTTTTTTAAGGTTTTGTAGTTTGTGGTCGAGGTCAATAGGTTGTAGAGTTGGGGGTCAAGTGTTGCAGCTCGAATGGCTAGGAGGTTGTCGAACAGTTTTTTTCTTTTGACGTTTTTGGTTGGAGGGTGTGTGAATGGTGCGTGAGTTCTCCTATGTCTGTTTGAAGTGGATTGAATTATTTAGCTGAAGAAATTAGTTACCCCCCCATTCCACACACATTAATTCTCTTCCATTTTTGTTCCCATTATAAAAAAACACTGATAAGTTCCCAGGAAAAAAATACATTAAAATAAGAAGTGAAAACAAAGGCCCCTACAGATGAGAACATAACATAAGAATAGCCTAACTGGGTCACACCAATGGTCCATCATGCCCAGTAGCCCATTCTCATGGTAGCCAATAGTGCTGCCCGATTCAGAGAAAAATATTTCATTCGATTCGATTCACCCTGTTTTCGATTAGATTCACTGTTAATGACACCGCTTTTTAAGTTTAAACAAAGTATAACAATAAATTTCACAACAACAATAAATTTCACAAAGTACTTAAAAAAAAAAAATCACATTTTTCCATTAAAGCAGTTCTGGAGACATTTGCTTGAACAGTCTTTTTTCCCAGTCCATAAGCAAGCAATATGAAAAAGATTTCCTTAATTATCTACTCAAACATTTTTGCTATTTACTTTCATTGTACCTAGACTATTATTCAGTAGAAAAAATTGTTGCTGCTGAGTGCACCAATCCAGGGCAAGCAGACGCTTCCCCCATGTCTTAATAACAGACAATGGACTTTTCCTCCAGGAATTTGTCCAAACCTTTCTTAAAACCAGCTACGCTATCTACTTTTAACATAACTTCTGGCCACTTCATTTTTAAGCTTAGATCTTTCCTTCCAAACAGAGACCTTGCTAGATGTCAAATACAGCACAAGGTAACTTCACATGGACTTAACTGTGCAGGAAATGAATCTCCTTATACACCCACCATATAGTGCAAAAATGTGCAAAGGTCTGTTTTTTTCTTTCGATCACTACATAGCCTAATGCCACACAAGCAGCGCTGTTACAAACATATTCTGAAGGTCAATGCTAAGGTTGACAAAGTTTCCTTCCTTGGACCAGAAGGAGATACTGACAAACCACTGGAAGAGATTCTAAAACAACTACCCAGAAATAACACCCAAAGACCCACTCAGTGTGTGAACCAGTTGAGTGGAGTGGACTAACTGGGGGTGGAAATGGGCCCAGAGTTTGCTCAGCAGAATTTCCCAGACTACCTCTTCCTCTCAACACACTGACATGCTACCACCACCACCAACACTAGGAACACCTCACCGAGTATGCCAGCAATGCTTATAAACTTTATAAAACACATTATTATATTTTCTTATAAAGCATATATTTTAACTGAACTCAGCCTTGCCATTCACAAAAATAGAAAAGTTCCCATTTCAAGCTGTCTCATGTACACTTTTCAAATCTAACATATTGTAATCACAAAACAGAAAATAAAATTATTTTTTCTACCTTTTGTTCTCTGATCAATATTCAAATCTTGTTGGTCCCAGGCTCTTGTTGTCTTGCTTGCCAGGGTCTCCTTTCTCCGTGCTAACCATCCGTCTGCCATCTCTGTTCTCCCCTTCCGTTTCCCTTCCCTCTCCCGGAGATCTGGCATCTTTCCTTTTTTTTGTCTCCATCCACAGATTCACCTTTTCTCAACTCCCCACCACCCCAGGATCCACCATCTCTCCCTTTCTGTTCCCAACTATCCTCCTATCCAGTATCTCTATCCCCCCTCCACACCATCCCCTGTTTCCAAGTTCTCTCCCTTTCTGTTCCTTCCCTCCCTAAATCCCATTATGCACCATCTCTCTCCCACTCCTCTGTTTTTAGACCCATTATTTCTAACCCCCAAAGTCTGGCATATGCACGTATCTTTGAACCCCCCCTTCCCTCTCTCCCTCTGTGTACTTTTACACCAGGACCCCCCTCCCCCGAAGGTCTGTCCCCCCTCAGAAGGGCTACACCCCACCCCTGAAGACCTGCACCCCCCGAAGGACTTTACCTCCCACCCGAAGGTCTGTCCCCCTCTGAACGCCTAAACCCCACCCCTGAAGGCCTGCACCCTCCCCGAAGGATTGTACCCCCCACCCGAAGGCCTGCACCCCCCCGAAGGCCTGTCCCCCCCACTTGAAGGCCTGCCTGCCTGTCCCCCCCAAAGGCCTGCACCCCCTTGAAGGCCTGTCCCACCCCCTTGTAGGCCTATCCCCCCCTTGAAGGCCTGCCTGCTTGTCCCCCCTTGAAGGCCTGTCCCCCCCTTGAAGGCCTGCACCCCCCCTTGAAGGATGGCACCCCCCCAAAGGCCTGCACCCCCTTGAAGGCCTGTCCCACCCCCTTGTAGGCCTGTCCCCCCCTTGAAGGCCTGCCTGCCTGTCCCCCCCTTGAAGGCCTGCACCCCCTTGAAGGTCTGCACCCCCCCCCGAAGGCCTGCACCCCCCCGAAGGCCTGTCCCCCCACTTGAAGGCCTGCCTGCCTGTCCCCCCCTTGAAGGCCTGCACCCCCTTGAAGGTCTGCACCCCCCCCGAAGGCCTGCACCCCCCCCGAAGGCCTGTCCCCCCACTTGAAGGCCTGCCTGCCTGTCCCCCCCTTGAAGGCCTGCACCCCCTTGAAGGTCGGCACCCCCCCTGAAGGCATGCACCCCCCCTGAAGGCCTGTCCCCCCTTGAAGGTCTGCACCCCCCCCCGAAGACCTGCACCCCCCCTTGAAGGCCTGCCTGCCTGCCTGTCACCCCCCTCCCCCTGAAAGTCTGCCTGCCCGCCCGCCCGCCCCACCCTGAAGGCCTGATGCCCCGACCCACCCCGAAGGACCATTCGCCCCCCTGGCCTCCCCGCACTACCTATGAAGCAGCCGCAGCAAGATCGCGACGTCAGCTATCTTTGCGCTGCTTAGGAGCTGCTTCCTGCGCCGGGCTACCTTAAGCTACTGCCCCCCCCCACGCCCGAAGGACCGCTCGCCCCACTGACCTTCCAGCACACCTATGAAGCAGCCCGCAGCAGGATCAAGACGTCAGCAATCCCTCAGCTGCTTGGGCGCTGCTTCCTGCGCCGCGGTCCCGCCCCCTCCTCTGACGTCAGAGGAGGGACGGGACCGCGGCGCAGGAAGCAGCGCCCAAGCAGCTGAGGGATTGCTGACGTCTTGATCCTGCTGCGGGCTGCTTCATAGGTGTGCTGGAAGGTCAGTGGGGCGAGCGGTCCTTCGGGCGTGGGGGGGGACTGAGCGGCAAGGCCGGGAACACCCCCTCAGGGCTGGTACCCGAGGCGGCCCGCCCCCCCCCGCCCCTCCCTAGGTACGCCACTGCCCCCAAATTACCCACCTTAACACCTTCCAATTAAACAAATACCATAAATAGATTGTAACCTACCCTCTCTAACTGAATTCCATATGTATTTTTCATACAGTTCTTCACTGTCAGTTTAATTTCCATCCTATAAATTCACATAGAATTTTTCTTTTTTCAACCATCTTTATTTTCTCTTCTTTATTAATTTCCAGGTACTTTAGTTAGATTGTGAGCCTTCGGGACAATAAGGGAATTTTTTAAGTACCTTCTTACTTCTCATTTATAATCTTAATGTATATTTTCTTCAAACTGCTTAGAACCTAACGGATGTAGCGGTATATAAGAAATAAATTACATTACATTACATTACATTAAAAAGCTTAATTGAGCTTGTTATTCAATTTAGATAGGCGCCTCTACAGGGCACCTCCGAAATAGGTGCCTAACTTTAGGCGCTGGTTACAGAATTTGGGTCTTAATCCTCCACTGCCCCAGCTACATTAGATAGATTGTGAGTCCCCTGGGACAGATAGAGAAAATGCTTGAAGCACCTGTATGTAAACCACTTTGTACAAAAAGGCAGTATACAAATCCTAATTCCTTTCTCTTTTATATGGACTGATATACTATAGCTCGTTTTCTTAGATCCAGGCCATTTGGAAAGTTTTTTGTTAAATAAAGAATCATTAGATTAGTGACCTAGGTAGGAAATTAGTTTAATAAGGGAAGGTAGTGCACCATTTGTTGTATATTCTGATTAGGCATTATGCTCCTAATTGTTTTAATTTTTTTTGGATAACACCACCTGCTCACAATGATGTGAGCTTGTTTTTTTTTTTTGTTGTTGTTCTATGATACTATGTAATGTCATTGTTTAGGATTATTTTGCGAAAATTAATAAAACTATTAAGGAAGTTCTTTTCCTAATAATTGTGCACTAGGTAGGGAACTGTTGCCAACGCTTTCTCAGATGGATGTAATTTGGGAAGTATGTAGAGTTTTGCAAACCAAATCAGATTTGAATCAGCCATAGATGACAGAAAATGTAAACTGTGAATCACTTTGGTTCATGTTACCTATGGTTTGTAAAACCTCTCCTTCCCATCCATCCAAGATGAAAATGTACTTATCTATCCTGACAGACTCGCCCACACACATCTTCTCTACAAAGGAAAAATATATGCTTGGACCTGTTTGCTGACTGGGCAGCAATTTCTGTAGTGGGGGAATACAGTATGCTGACTCAGTAAAATAGCTCCTCTTTTAATCAGGAAAAAGAAAATGTCAAGCCAACATGTGAACCCCTCCTATGAAAAATATTCTACTATCTTAGAATGATGGCCCACTCTGATTTGTAAGAACACTGAGAGAATCCTTTCCCATAAAGAGCGATCCTAGCTTTGGTCAATGAAGATCTGGGTATGAAGCCTCTACAATGAAGATTTACAGTCAACCACACCAGCAATAAATCTTCTTGTGGTACCTTCTCACTTGTTAATCCAATCTCACAATGTGCACCCCTACATCGTTCCGGCAAGTAAGTTAACAATCAATTTTGTAGAAGCTAGATCTTCCGCAATGCCTCCAATGGATGCAATTTCACCATTTGGAAGAAATGCACTGAAGCATCATCATCGATCTGCTATGCAATCGCTTCAGATTTCATTTTTAGTCTATTTTAATCTTTAAACATTTCAAAACTTTTAATGTTTATATAAAATCCGCCCTTGTCTGCTCATTATTTGAAACTGTCAGCCCGAGATTCTGTTCGATTACTATGAGGCACTTGCAATCCAATCTGTGACTAGCCAACTGTAAATCTTGGATACAGCAGTTCTGAAATCTTTTAAATAAATTACTAAAGTAAGAGCAAGGTAGAGTAAATTTCTTAAAAGAACTTCGAGATATAATTTACAGTACTCGTAAGGGTCCACTGTGTCTTTCATCTGGAATAAACCCATTCCAACAACACAATAAAAATAACAAAAACACATGTTAGTGAAACTGTTGATGCCCATTTTATGAACATTAGGAGGTCCATTTTTTATCACTTTTTATTTATTTATTGCAAAATATAATACAAGTAACAACACTTGCTACAGAAACACAGATGATAATACTTTCCAAGAAATCAAACTATTAAAGAAATAAGTAAGTCTAAACTAAACTAAAACTAAACTAAACCTTGGGTTTGTAT
The DNA here is from genome assembly GCF_902459505.1 of Geotrypetes seraphini. NCBI lineage: Eukaryota > Metazoa > Chordata > Amphibia > Gymnophiona > Dermophiidae > Geotrypetes > Geotrypetes seraphini. The sequence continues at coordinate 1,260,758 of NC_047084.1, read as the reverse complement.
ACCGCACCATCTCCATAGTTGTGGAGCTCGGCACGGTTTACAGGGATTGTAATAAGAAAGGAATTCCAAGGAAGGGCTAGATGAAGATCAGAGGAGAGGAGAATGTTAGAGGGCTAGGATGTCAGAAGAGGGGGGAGTGTTAGGTTTTAGAGAAAAGCCAGCTTTTCAGCTGTTTACGGAAGGGTTGGAGAGCACTCAGGTTTCGAAGGGGGGAGATAAGGTTGTTCCAAAGCTCGATGAGTCTGAAAGAGAGGGAAGTCCCCAGTTTTCCTGGGTGGGAAATGCCTTTTAATGAGGGGAAGGATAATTTCGATTTTTGGGTAGGTCTGGTGGTATTAAGATTTGAGGAATTCCAAGAAAGTGGGATTAATGGAGGAAGGATGCCATGGAGGATCTTGAAAGTTAGGCAGATGCATTTGAAATGAACTCTGGAAGCTATCGGGAGCCAATGAAGTTTGGAAAGGAGCGGAGAGACATGATCGAATTTACTTTTTGCAAAGATAAGCTTGGCCGCAGCATTTTGGATCCGTTGGAGTCTGAGAAGGTTTTTCTTTGTTAGGCTTATGAAGATAGAATTGCAGTAGTCCAGTCTGGAGAGGATGATGGATTGGACGAGAACGGCAAAATGTTTTTGGTGAAAACAGGATCTTACTTTCCTCAGCATGTGTAGGCTGAAGTAGCATTTTTTTGCCAGGGAGTTGAGGTGGTCATTGAAGGACAGTGTAGAGTCAATGATGACGCCCAGGACCTTGCTGGAGAATTCGAGCTGCAGAGTGGAGCCAGAGGACAGAGGGATTGAGGTGGGTAGCTGAGCTAAATTTGGGCCAAGCCAGAGTAGTTTTGTTTTGGATTCATTCAATTTCATTTGGACGGTATGGGCCCAGGATTGGAGGTTCGAGATACAAGAGGATATGTTCTCTGAGAGATTAGTGAGGTTCGAGTCGGTCTCGAGAAGGACGAGGATGTCATCAGCATAGGTGTAGATTGTTTCAAGGGGGGATAGATGGAGGAGTTTTAGAGAGGTCATATAAATGTTGAAGAGGATAGGGGATAAAGGTGAGCCTTGCGGGACTCCGCAGATTGGTATCCAGGGGGAGGATGAGGTGCCATTCCTATTGACAGTGTAGGATCGGGAGCGGAGGAATTTTGAGAACCATTCGAGAACTATAGAGGTGATGCCGATCTCAGAGAGTTGGTAGATTAGAATATCATGGTGAACAACGTCAAAAGCGGCAGAAAGATCGAATTGCAGGAGGACGGCGAATTTGTTGCGGGAGTGAAGTTGTTGAACCTTGGAGATTAGGGAGGTCAGTAGGGATTCGGTGCTGAAATTGGGGCGGAAGCCATATTGGTAAGGTAGGAGAATGGAGAATTTCTCTAAATAGGATGAGAGTTGGGTCGATATGATGGTCTCGAGCAACTTGGTTAGGAGAGGGATATTTGCTATTGGGCGATAGCTGGACGGTGTGGAAGGGTCGAGGTCGGGTTTTTTCAAAAGAGGGGTTAAGGCGATATGGCCCATTTCTAGGGAGAAGAGGCCCGAATGTAGGGCGGAGTTTAGGAGTAAGTAAGTCTTCCTTAGACCACTATATAGGAGGAGTGGGTCTAACTAGGAGAGAAATACCAAAAAAAAACAATAAAAAAAGAGAGGCAATGGCTTTTTGTTTGACATACCCGTTCCTATTATATATTAACTATCCTTAATTTCTTGGAGAGATTTTTAAGGTCCAAAAAGATCTCAATTGGTCTGGTAGAAAAAACACGTACTTATTACCTAAATAACACACCATGCATTTACATGGATATTCTTGTAAGAAAGAGTCCTCCCAGCTTCTTCACTTCCTCTCTCATTACAAGAAATTCTTTTCTTCTATCTTGTATCACTTTCGCAACATCTGGATGTATCCAGATGTCTTGACCACAAAACAAATTCTGAGAATTACGAAAAAATAATTTCAGTATTGCATCCAAGTCTTGCTCAAATACAAAGGAAATAATCAGGGTCACTCTTTTGAGGAGGACCATTTCTGAAAAAATGTCCCTGAGTAAAGAGCAATTTAACTTGAGTCCTAACATTTAACAGCCCCCTAATGCTTCCTTTGTTTCCTTGGAACACACATTTGGTTTACTTGGGAAGGACATCTTTGCATACTTTCAAATACGCCTGCTTGTCACTTAATGGAGAACTGCCGAGAGTCACCCTATTTTGCCTGACAGACTAGGCATATGGCATTCTACAACATGCCCTCTTACCACTTCTCCTGCCTCAATCATCTCCTGCGAAAATATGAACGTGCCCCAGAGATAATTTTGGGAAACTACTTTTACACACACCTAAAATGACATTTATATGTCAAAAATCCTTTATAAGTTGCATCCTTAAGCTCTCTGCTTCTCATTTTCTACTAGTAATGCAACTGTACCTTGGACACTCCAAAAACTCTACCCTTTTAGCACCAATGTGTTAAAAACCAGGACTTAATAGAAATGGAGCTAATAGAAGAACACTATGGGCCTCATCTATCAAACTGCGCTAGTAGTTTTTAGCGCAGAGAGTAGTGCTGAATGGCCTGCGCTGCTCCCGACGCTCATTGGATCTCTATGAGCATCGGGAGCAGTGCGGACCATTCAGCGCGGCTCACTGCACTACAAACTGCTAGTACAGTTTGATAGAAGAGGCTCTATATGATTCGCAATAGGGACTGATACAGGGAGACATTTGTCCCCATCCACATGGGAATCTATCTCCATCCCCGTCCTGTACCAACGAGTTCTGTCCCTCATCCCTGCAAGCTCTGTTCTCATCTGCACAAGCCTCGAATACTCGAATACTCGTACATTAAAATCATAAGTGTATAGATGCACCTTCTTGTCCAGTTTATCTGCCTTGACCAGACTGTAAGCTCTTTTGAGCAGGGACTGTCTCTTCTATGTTTTGATGTACAGTGCTGCATATGTCTAGTAGCGCTATAGAAATTAGTAGTAATAGTATGTGGACAGAGCTTGCAGGGATGGGGCAGGGACAGGGACAGAACTTGAGGGGAAGGGACAGCCATGCAAATGATTACTCACAATTGGAAGAATTGGGATCGCCTTAGTTTTCCTTTCTGGTGGGCAAGCTTATGCTTAACTTATAAATATGAGAAAATGAATGCTGACTTGCTGGGGCATAGTAAGATATTGAAATTGGTTTGGGGTCCATTGACGGTCTTTTGTAGATTTGATAAAGTTGCCCTTTATCTTTATTTTCCATTGTATTGCACCCACACATCCGGGGGAGGGTGGTATATCTTTTGTTTTGGTATTATTCCTGATGGTAATGATGGATGGGGAGAGAATTTTTATCTTTTGTATAGATTCTGATTGTTTATAAGTGCTTATTTGATTATTATTATTTGTATGTAAATTGTATTGCACTTTTTGTTGGCATTAAAAACTAAATAAAGTTGGTGTTTTGTTTTGTTTTTTTTAAGAAAAAAAAGAACTTGTGGGGATGGGACAGGGATGTAGATAGATCCCGTGGGGATGGGGCAAATTTGTCCTGTGTCATTTTTTAATTCACAGCCTTGCTGATAGAATAATGTCCCTTAAATTTTTGTATACTTGAAATAAAAAAAAAAACTAAAAGAGTGAAAAATTGGACATTTTGCTTAATAGACTTACATTACATAGTAACCACATAAGTCTACTAGTGTAGTGATGAATTTTCTGAAGCACCTGTAATTTTGTAAACAGTGGACTAGTAGCAATTTGATCATTTTCACAGCACACCACATGAGCAGTAATTACTCAGAGAACTACACATGGCATATAGCATGTAAAGGAAAAAGTCTGTGTGTGGCAAAGAGGTCATTTTTCTCTTTTAACCTTGCCTTTTTTTTTTTTCCTTTACTCTGGAAAGATTTGTGTTGGCAACCCTGATGATGGAAACTCAATGTTATATTAAAATAACAACAGAAAAGAAATTTCTACTATTAGCCACAAGAATCTGTATGGGCAAACTCCCATAATATTATTTTTGGATCGTTTCTTTTTTTTTTTTTATGTATGAGCTGGATTGTTTTATTTGCCGTGATGGATGGTAAGCGGCAGATCTTTGCATCTGAACTGCATAAGAAATGAGACCAGATTTTTTTAAAAAGTGAGCACTGAGAGCTTTTTGCTCACTGGTTGCTTTACTGCTCTTACATTTTCAATTTATTATTTCTAGTCTGCCTTTGTCCAAGGCGGATTACTCAAAAAATACACACATAATAAAACAATAATAATACAAACATACATACTCACAAAACAGAGTCTGCTGTCATGTTAAAACCCACCATTACCGAGCGCCATATTTCATATTACAGAAAAGATTGGGGGGGGGTTAACATTTGCCTAAATTTGTGCAAGTTTGTTAGACGCCTTAAGTACATAGGCAGCTTATGCCACTCTGATGAACATGAGAACACACTGTTCCTTATGGACTCACAGGGCTCATTTTACAAAGGCATACTAGCAGTTTAGCCACTACTGCCTCCTTTTAAGCAGGCGGTAATTTTTCGGCTAGCGCACACTAATCTTGTGCATGAACTAAAAACACTAGTGCACCTTAGTAAAAGGAGCCCATAATGCACACCTTTCTGAGAAGGGACAATCAAGCCTACCTGTGTAGAAGATCTCAAATCTCTGGTAGGTACATAAGGTATCAAGGAGTCCCAAAGATACTTTGGTGCCATGTGATTAAGGCTTAAATAAACCATCAATAGTAATTTGTACTTCATTTGGAAATCCATAGTTAACCAATACATCGTTATAAAATGACTAGTAACGTTCAGACTTGCCAATTCTACACAATAGACGTATGATGGAATTCTGCGCCACCTGCACGTTGATGTACTATAATAATCCAATCCTGCAAGCACTACAGTCTGGACAACTTTCTTGAAATTATATCTAGACAAGTATTCTCAAAGCATACACTGCCATCTGCTAAAGGCGAGGCATTTGTTTTGACTAAAGCATGTGGAGGGGCATAATCGAAAGGGACGTCTAAGTCCGTTTACGTCCATTTCGCAAGTCGTCCAAAGTTAAAAAGAGCCTAAGACACATTTTCGAAAGATATGTCCAACTTTTTTTTACTTTCGAAAATCATCTAATTATACGTCCTGCCGATCTGATCCTCCAAGCCACTAAATCATCCATGTTTATACCACATTTCCGTCCAACTTTCCGTCCAAGCCCAAAACGTCTAGAACAAGCCCTGTTGGATGTGGGAAGGGTCTGCAAAGTGATGGACTGCACACTCAAACATGCCACCTAAATAGTGGGGTACCTTACAGGGCACTGCTGTGAACTTCACAAAAAGGGTGCCATGGCTTCTCCTCACTACAGCTCGCTTATAGGTGACGGTGAGCCTCCCAAACCACCTCCCGAATCCCCTAGACCCACTTATCTATCACCCCAATAGCCCTTATGGCTGCAGGAGCCACTTATATGCCAGTAAAAAAGGGTTTTGAGGGTGTATAGGGCAGTGCACGTGTTTCAGTATCAATGCAGTGATTACAGGGGCTTATGGGCATGGCTCCTCCTCTCTATGTGTCCCTAACCCACCCCCAAGACGAATTCAGCTGCCTCTGGGCTGGATGACTAGGCTTTCCTATGCCAAGCGGCCAGGTGATGATGGTCTGGAGGCTGAAATTTAAAGTTGTGAATAAAATTTTTATGGGGGGGGGGGTTGGTGATCATTGGGGTAGTGTGTGGGGGTCTGTGTTATGTGTTTGCAGTGCTTATCTGTGAGTTTAGGTGGGTTTTTGTGACTTAGACCATGTTTTACATAGTCTAAGTCACAACGTACAAGTTCCGTCGATCCTGGGCTATATAACTTTTTGTTATACATGCTGTACAACTAAGTCTAAGGCGGCCCACGTCTCGCCTAACTCCCGCCCTTGACACGCCTCCCGAAACGGCCCGTTAACTTTGGACGTTGAGCGGTACTATGAAGGCCTAGGTTATTTAGAAATACGTCCAAAACCCGTTTTTATTTTCGGCACTTGGACGTTTTTGAGAAATGTTCTGTGACAAACGGACGTCTTCCCCAAGGTTTGCCACAGGGAAATTAAGGAAAGTATATAAACCCCAGTGCAGAAGGGCTGACCAGGTCAGTGCCCAGGACAATAAATTAGCTGACTACCTGGTGAGTGACAATGAAATGGAAATAGAACAGGAAGGCTTAGACTTATCTGAAGTTCCAGAGCCAGGCAGGAAGAAGCTGCCTTGCTATTGTCCATTGCCTGTAAGGCAGAAAGCTCATAGGCAGTTTCCCCTCAGAGAAACGGCATGGGCTGAGGAAGAAATTCCCTTCCCCCATCCAAAGCCAAGGGGGAGTGGTTCTTCCCCTCAGCTTAAATCCAGGCTCGTTAGAGAGCAGAGGGAGGAAGGAGGAAGAGCAGAACGAGGCTTGGCAGTAGAGCAGAGGCAGGATGGGGCTGAGCAGTTCCTCAGCACTGACTGGGAAATGACGGAGGAACAGGCTAGTAATTTGGCCACTGAATTCCTTCCCCCAGAGCCCATGGTATGGGAAGAAAGTGGGGCTATACAGGAAAGCTGTTCAGAGGAAATGGAGAGCTGAGTATCCTGGGAAAGGTCTGTGAACAGAGGTTTTGTCTTGGCTGTATTTCTCTGCTTGCTCTGTGAACTAATGACTGTGGGAGTTACTAGGGAAATAATCCTGTACTGCAATTTTACATGCTGTTTTGCTGGAGTTTGGAAAGGCTACAGTAATCTCCTCTTTAGGTTATGTTCACAGCTGAACCAAACGCCAGGGTGTAATGATGGCTAGTTTAAAGCCCAGAATTTCCTGACTTCCACACTCCGTGAAAGGGCCCAGCTGTAAAGATAGTGCCTTAGCAACTAACTAATTCAATTAGTCTGCCTGCCTCGTAGGGATAAGGAAATTAACCCTCTCAGGGAAAAGCCTGCTCGGGACTAGGGAGAAAGTCTACCCCAGCTGAGGAGTGTAAGAGCACTGGAAGACAGCACAGAATATTTCTCAGTCATGAACAGGAATGTCACTTCTGTCAAAGCTACAGGAGAAAGTGATTTGGGTTAACTGTTTCACTGCCTAGCCTCATGGCACATTAAGGACTGTATGTGTTTTACCAATCAAGTCCAGAGCTGCTTGCTTGGTGACCAGGAATGAAATGAACTTTTTTTGGTTGTTTTTGTATGATGTTCATGCTACCAGGAAAACCTAGAGCGGCACAGTAATTCCACGGCCGGTGGCCGAATAAAAGCTTATGTTTTCACCAAGGCCATTCTGACAAAGTGTGATTTTTCAAAACCCTTGGAGAATAAGCTTAGTTGGGCATTTGCCAGGGACTACCAACTTGAAAGGTGACCCTAATTCTAAAGGGACCACGCCAGTAACAAGCTTCAGGTCGCTACCCGACGACTCAAGGTGTTCTCAGAGAGCGTGGGTGTGACAGTTCGTCCAAGTGCCGACTTAGGCCGGTTTTTGGACGTTTTTCTCTTTCGAGTATGAGCCCCATAGTGTAATACATTTCTCCTTTTGAAGCTAATACGTATCTAATTCTAAACACTTCCAGCCATTTTTCTCTGTATATAACACAGATAAGCAAACTAGGTCCTTATTCAAAGCTATGGTGAGCACTAATGTATGCTTACCGCAGCATTGAAGGGTTTACCTCAGGGTGCACTGAACTGTCCTGCGGCAATTTGGGGATGTGTATGAATAAACTGCATACTAAAAAATTTATTTTTATTTTCCTGAGGGGATGCATCTGGGAACAGCTACATTAGCATGTGTTAAGCCTATACTGTTGACAAATTAAGTGGTGATAAGGGCTCACACAGTAATGGGAAAATTAGCGCATGGCCATTAATATAAAAATAGGAACTGCAGCCACTTTTCTATAGGGATAAAAATGGCCTTACCTGTATATGGGTATGCTAAGGCCACCTTTTGCCACAGCAAGGTAAAGGAAGCTATTAGAGCTAAAAGAGAATCCTTCAGAAACTGGAAGAACGATCTGACTGAAAATAATTGTAAATTACACAAGGAATGTCAAGTCAAATGCAAGGCACTAATAAAGAAGGCAAAGAGAGACCTTGAAAAACAGATTGCGCCTAAGCAAAAACACACAGTAAAAACTTATAGGTATAGTAAAAACAAGAAGTTGGGAAAAGAATCTGTTGGACTGCTAAATGACTGAGGGATAAAAGGGGCTCTCAGGGAAGACAAAGCCATAGCGGAAAGATTAAATGAATACTTTGCCTCGTACTTCACCAAGGAAGATGTGGGGGAGTTACCAGTGCCAGAAATAGTATTCAATTCTGATGAATTGGAGAAACAAATAAATATCTGTAACACTGGGTCAATTTAACAAACTAAACAGTAGCAAATTACCTGGACCAGATTGTATTAGAGAATCATGGGATAAGAGGTTGTCCTATTATGGAATAAGAACAGACAGAAAACAGAGAGTAGGTTTAAATTGTCAATATTCTCAATGGAGAAGGGTAAATAGTAGGGAGGAACTGTTCGGATATTAAGGTATATCATCAGCAGTCTAAGGACCTGAAGAACAAACTATTGAGTAGGGGGTATCCTGTGGGCACTGTCACCAAGGCATATAAAAGGGCAAAATTTTGCAACCAGGATTTGTTTTTTTTGGAAAAGAGCGTAGAACCTGCTGAGTGGGTTCCAACATGTGTGTTAAGATATGCAAGTGGGATAGGGCGAGTGTTTTCAGTGATTAGAAAACATTGGAGGATTTTACAGCTCCATCAGGTATTCCAAGGTAAACAACTGAGGATCGCGTACAGTAGAAATCATAATTTTAAAGAGATTTTATGTCTGGCAGATACTGAACAGAGATGTTTACCAAGAGAGGAAGGTGGTCATAAGAAATGTGGCACTTGCCTAACCTGCAATTCTACACTGGAATGCGATAAGCATTTTAAACATTCTCAGATGAAAGAAAAATTTTTTCTGGAGTATCAAACAACATGTAGTTCTACTTTTGTAGTTTATGTAGCGTGGTACCCATGCCCAAAGTTACATGTGGAGCAAGCTACCCGGCGGTTCCGAACACAATAAGGAGAGCATAGGAGCAGTATCAATCGTGAGCGAGTGGAAGACCCAGTAGTGCAGCATTACAAGCAGGAAAATCATGGCTTCTCCACTCTGAAATGTTACATTATTGATCATATCCTTGAAAGTGTAAGTGATAGAACTAGAACGTTATTTCAACGTGAACGGGAGTAGATCTTCCATTTGGGAACGGAAGAACCCCAGGGTCTAAATTCTAGGATTGACTGGCACCTCTTCTTGTGATTATATCTTCGTAGAGTCTACACTACTCTTACACCTGTAGGAAGACATTTAAAAGAAGTTAAAAGAAATAATGAATATTAAAGTAAATGAGTTAAGGTAAGGTGTTATTGTGGCTCTAAAACAGCAAATATAGAATAGTAGCTCACTTTAATGTTGGGCATTGATATATAGTATGAATTCAGTTCACTTGAGGGAAACCTTTGGTTCCTGCAGTTTAGTCGTGAAGGGTGGGATTAACAGTATGGCCCGCCTAGTTTTTAGAAGAGAGCGATTAGATTGGGCAGTCCCATTTGATAGGCGGTCCTGTGACGTCAGATGCCACCAAGTTCAAAAGCTGATCCGAATGTTCCCACTTTTGCTAGCCTGTGAGCACGGAGTTATGTGCCGATGTAAGTGTGATTTATTTGCCCCACTAACAAAGGCGAACATTTTGTTTTGCAAGTCTAAATTATGTTTTGCAAGTCTGAATTTTTATGTATGTTTACAAACAGGTCTGTTTTATGTTGTATTTATTGCAGAATAGCCTCATTGCCCTGACGCAGCATAGCGAAATGCTGGCAGGCCATCGTCGGCTTTGAGCTTAGCAGACTTGCTCTTTTGAACAGCAGTGCAGAGTCACTCACCAGAGGAGGTTGTGTCTCGTGGAAGAAGGTTTTCAGAATTGCAGTGAAAAGAGATAAGTGTTTCAGCTTAAGGTATTTCTTGTCAACACATACCTGACCGCAGTTCTAGTGCACTAGTGGGAGGTGATTTTATGGTCACTCCCGAATATAGCTGTTAGGCCCATTTAAGCCAGTGAAATTTGGAATGGTAGGGTTTAGCTCTCAGGCGTTTTATTTGTAAGGTTATTTTAAAATATAATCAGAAATCACAAAATAATTTAAAATTATGAATAAAAATCATAAAATTAATTGAAAAAAACAATTAAAGAAAATCATAAGGAGGAGGAGGTTTTTAAGCCAATGAGGTAGCTCCAAAAACATAGCCTACTTGAAATCTGATGAGCAACTACAGGCAGGAGTCTGAGGCTTTTTCCTCCTTGTCTTATGAGATTGTTTGAACTAAACAAAAATTTAAGCATAAAGTTAATTCCTTTTTAGTGGGGGAACAAGTGACTATATATCAAGGGTTTTTGGAGTGATAAATAGTAGGGCTCCCCAGGGGTCTGTGCTAGGACTGCTGCTTTTTAACATATTTATCAATGATCTACAGATGGGAAAAACTAGTGAGATAATTCAATTTTGCTGATTACACAAAGTTGTTCAAAGATGTTAAATCACAAGAGTTTTGTGAAAAATTGCAAGAGGACTTTGGGAGACTGGGTGTCAAAATGGCAGATGACGTTTAATGTGAGCAAGTGCAAAGTGATGCATATGGGAAAGAGGAACCCGGTCTATAGCTATGTGATGCAGGGTTCCCTGTTAGAAGATAGGAGTCACTATCCTGGAAAAGAATCTAGGTGTCATAGTTAAGGATAAGTTGAAATGCTCAGCTCAATGTGTGGTAGCGGCTAAGAAAGCAAATAGAATGATAGAAATGATCAGAAATGGAATGGAAAACATAGATAAAAATGTTATAATGCCCTAGTATCACTCTATGGTATGGCCACACCTCAAATACAGTATATAATTCTGGTTGCTGTATCTCAAAAAACATTTAGTGGAATTAGAAAAGGTACAGAGAAGGATAATAAAAATGACAAAAGGGATGGGACAGCTTCCCAATGAGGACAGGCTTAAGCAGCTAGGGCTCTTCAGCTTGGAAAAGAGACAGCTCAGGGGTCATATATTAGAGGTCTATAAAATACCGAGTGGAGTGGAAAAGGTAGATGTGAATCGCTTGTTTACACTTTCGATAAATACTAGGACTAGGAGCCATTCGATGAAGCTACTAAGTAGTAGATTTAAAACAAGCCAGAGAAAATATTTTTTTCACAGAGCATGTAATTAAACTCTGGAATTCATTGTCAGAGAATATGGTGAAATCAGTTAGCTTAGCAGGGTTTTAAAAAGGCCTGGATAATTTACTAAAAGAGAAGTCCATAGGCCATTATTGAGATGGATTGGGGAAATCCACGGCTTATTCCTAGAATAAGCAGCATAAAATCTGTTTTATTACTTGAGCTCTAGCTAGGTACTTGAAACCTGGGTTGGCCACTGTTGGAAACAGGATATTGGGCTTCATGGAACTTTGATCTATCCCCATATGGCAATTCTTATGTTCTTATGAGCTGGGAGGGAAGGAAGGAGCATAGACAGAAAGGGACAGATTCTATAAACAGCGCCTAAGCACACCTGCATTGTAGGTGTCACTTTATGTGATTGTCAATCAACCACTAGGTACCACTTGTAGAATCTCACCTACCAGTGCCTAAGTAGACTTAGGCATCACTAGGCACCATTGAGATAAGTGCTGGTACATTAGGCTAGGTTTTACCAAGCCTAATTTACCAGTGCCTAACTCAGACACCTAGGGCTCCTTTTATCAAGCTGCGGTAAGGGTTTAATGCACGGAATACCGCGCATTAAACCGCCTGCTGCGCTAGTCGCTAATGCTTCCATTGACAAGGTGTTAGTTTTTTGGCTTGCCGCAGGGATTAGCGTGTGATGAAATGTCCATCGTGCTAACCCTGCTAGCGCACCTTGATAAAAGGAGCCCCAACTGACGCCTAAATCTACCAACCTATTCTCCACACCTAGCCATGCTTATTTTTCAGGTAGGTATCTCTAGGCACCACACTGAGTTCCATGTGAAACTCTTGTTTAAAAAAATGTTAACCCTTTATTTGGCATTGTTGCTCAGAAGCAACATGTTTTTCTATGGCTCTTACATAAGAACATAAGCAATGCCTCTGCTGGGTCAGACCTGAGGTCCATCATGCCCAGCAGTCCGCTCACACGGCGGCCCAACAGGTCCAGGACCTGTGCAGTGATCCTCTATTTATACCCTTCTATCCCCCTTTCCAGCAGGAAATTGTCCAATCCTTTCTTAAACCCCCAATACCGTACTCTGCCTTATTATGTCCTCTGGAAACGCATTCCAGTTGTCTACCACACGCTGGGTAAAGAAGAACTTCCTAGCATTTGTTTTGAATCTGTCCCCTTTCAGCTTTTCCGAATGCCCTCTTGTTCTTTTACGGGAGATCTGCACCTCCAAAAGCCTGTTACTTGGCACTATTGCTCTCATTCAACATCAAGTTACCTAAAGCAGCCATGTTCACCATCTGCCAAATAAAGGGTTAAATGTATAAATGAATTTCATTATTTCGTTTACACATGGATTTTAGTTAGGCGTCACTAGGCATCTACGATTAGGATACTTAGCGACACCTAACATAGGCGCCATGTACAGAATCTGGCCCAAAGATAGAAGCATCATGGGATATGGCACTAGCATCCCATCCCCCCTTGAACTCCTAGCCTTGCTGTCCCTCCTCCATTAATGTCTATTAAGTGTATGCCTCTCTGAACAGTAATCTTATTACACATACGCATATATCCCAACATCTCCTCTTTTAGGATGCTGAACTCTAATTTTGTTGTTTCTTATATTGTTTTTAAATCATTTTCTTTTCTTTCTGCAAACTTATCTAAGACGTACTGTATAGATTATCCTCATTCACTGTTTTATACCTCTGATTCTATTGTCTGTTGTACCCAACTATCTCCTTCATTCATTCAGATTATTTTCCACCTTTTCCCACATACTCACTGATCCAGCTCTGAACCTAAACATTTCATCACAAACAAATCTCTGTTTCCTTCAATATTAATCAGGATTTTTGTGGAATTTCTGCTACACCATTAGCTCCACAAGTACTTTTTCTCCTTCTCTGTTATGTCTATTTAAGATAAAAATCAGAAATCATGAAGAGTACTTTCTGAGTTATCATCAGCATTTTAATGTATCAGTTTTCATCCTACTTTATTTTGGGGAGAGACTGGTTCCATGGAATTTCCCTAAGCCAGTTCCTAGCTAAATCAGGATACTACCAGAAGTCCTGGGTCTTTATTTTCATGCAGTAGGAATCCCTGAAAGATTGGTGAATTGTTGCAATCGAGTAAACTCCTAAACCCAATAGTTAGCCAAGCAGTTAAATGCAAAAGAAATCATGTAAGGTATTTCTGTAAATCTGACAGAAGGCACATGGGACACCTTTCATTCCCTTTTGAGAGCCTTAATTTCTGGCAATTCCAGCTGCTGCTTTTAAAATGCTGGAACAATGGTAGAGGCTTCTTTAGTCTTCATATGCTGAGGAAAGTGAGATCGTACTTTCATCATTCTCACTTCGTCGTCCTTGTTCAATCCACCATCCTCTCTAGACTGGATTATTGCAACTCCATCTATTTAAACCTAACTAAAAAAAACCTCCATAGACTTCAGCTAATCCAGAATGCCGCGGCCAAGCTTATTTTCGCTAAAGGCAAGTTCGACCACGTCTCCCCACTCCTGTCCAAACTTCACTGGCTCCCAGTTCACTCCAGAGTCCTCTTTAAATGTGCCTGTTTAGCTTTCAAGATCCTACATGGCATCCTCCCTCCCGTTATCCCACTCTTCTGGAACTCCTCTAACCCTAATTCCACTAGATCCTCCCAAAAACTGAAACTATAATTCCCCTCTGTAGGAAAACTAGGAACATCCCTTCCCTTTAGAACCACAGAACTCTGGAACAACCTCACATCCCCGCTCAGAATTTCAAACTCCCTCCAATCCTTCCGCAAACACCTGAAAACTTGGCTCTTTTCAAAAATCTAACACCTCCCACTCTTTGGTACCCTGTCCCTCTTTATCTTCCTAGCTCCTTTCCTATAACCCTTCATTGTAGTTCCTTTTCAACCTAACCCTGTAAACCGTGCCGAGCTCTACGCTTGTGGAGATGGTGCGGTATACAAACCTAAGGTTTAGTTTAGTTTAGTTTATTTATTTTCTATCCCGTTTTCTCCAAAGACCTCAGAACGTAGAGGTTTTAACTCCTGATGTTATGTCCCCTCGCCTCTTTTCTTCTCACCTTTTTTTTTGTTTGTTTGTTTGTTCCCCCCCCCCCATAATTAGAACAATGTAACTTTACCCCCCCCTTTTTATCCTTTTAACCCCACTCTCATGTTTGTCTTTGTAAAACGTCTTTAATGTTCACTCTTCCCCCCTTTTATAAGTATTATTTTAATTTTTTTTTTAGCATTATAAACCAGCTAGATACCTGTTGATGGTCAGTATATTAAAAATAATAAACTTGAAACTACTGCTCTGGCAGTTAGTCTGTTCATTTTATAGACTACAGAACTTGGAAAATGCGTTGTTACCATTTTACAGCATACAGACTTTTTATCGACTGCTTTGTGTCAAACAGAACACAACAAAGAGGAAAAATAGAGAATGAATGAAAAAAATATACTGGATGCATTAATGTGATTGCCTTATGCTCTTAAATCATTCTAAAATAATTTTGAATGTAATGGTTTGCATATACATACCATACTCATTATTCAAGGTTATGCAACCCCACATTATCCAAAAAGTGATCTTTCAGTGGAAGGGGAGGATAGCTTCCATAAATTAGCTCCCAGAGACGTTGTACAGCATAGCTGTAATTGAGCCTCCTAGTCTTCCAGAAGTGTGATTAGATCACATAAATGGACCCCCCTCTGGAGTTTCCGTCTTGCTATTATGAAACTTCTGCCAGTGTTCACACATAAATAATTTAAATGCCTTGCTCAGGTCAAAGGAAGATGCCAATTATCCCTAAAATCTTTCAGATCCTGCTAGTCTAAAAATGGTTGACCCCCTTAGAATACAAAACAGACAGAGTGAACACATAATTTCCAAATGAGAAGAAAATGTGGGTGAAATGAAGACTGTGATTTTACAGGCTACGTTTAAGGATTAAGCATTATAGCTTTACTGGCACACTCATCCATTTTGATAGATATTTAGATGCCTGGTGTCTTGGTAAGTCATAGTAAGGGACTGAACCAGGCCCCTCGCCATTTACACAGTTCAAACAGTGTATGAAATCATTGTGGGTTTTAGTGTGAACCCACCATACAGTGCGTTTTTGATGACTCCTCTTGCTTTCTTCTTACACAGAAAGCAAAGTTTCAAAATTATATTTTCGTTAAATCATTTGGCCTTCATAAGTACTGTTAAGACTAACTTAGGGGATGAAATGTACTAGTAGACATAAAAAAAAAATTGCTTGCCGCCTCTGAGCCTTGAGAAGAAATCTAATAGAAATTATTGACCTAAATAAACTTTTCTTCTTGATTTTATCTTCTTATTAAAACACTCAAGCATAATATTCCTTAAATTTAATTTCTCATCTTATGCTCCTTTATGGAAAAGCAAACGAGCTATGAGTTTCAAAGTGGCCATTGACCTTTGCTCAGCAGCTAGACTCGCCATTCTGAAGTGATTAAATGATGCTTCATGGACCACTCAGCCAGAGCCAGTCAATAAGCTATTAGTGCCATCATCACTACTGTGTCACAACGTAGACCTGCACACCATGATTAGTTCCACTAGAAAGCCCCACAATGAAATTATATTTGATGTTGTAAAAGGATTTAAGCAGTGCTAAAAGAAAACCAAAAATCATCAAAGTGTCTGGGATGGGCAAATCCAACAACCTCGCTATATCAGTAAATGGCATGGGAGTCAAACTTTCTCTATGTAATTACATGTTAAAATAGGGGTCTCAAAGCCCCTCCTTGAGGGCCATAATCCAGTCGGGTTTTCAGGATTTCCCCAATGAATATGCATGAGATCTATGTGCATGCACTGCTTTCAATGCATATTCATTGGGGAAATCCTGAAAACATGACTGGATTGCGGCCCTCAAGGAGGGACTTTGAAATCCCTGTGTTAAAACATGAATACCTCCTGCTCAGTCATTTAATTATTTTTTAACAAGTAGATGTCATATCTGTGTACCAATAGGATTTTAAAAACATGGATAGCAAAATTAACTGGTTTTCAGGGAGCCAACAAGATTACTCTCAGTCCTCCGATCCCTACTGTGAGTCATCATCAAAAAAGCTCCATACACTAGGTAGCATCAGGTTTCCATGAAAGCTGTGGTAACTCCTAACATGGAAAGATCATGGCTTTTTTAAGCTTAAACAACTAAGGGCTCCTTTTACGAAGCCACTTTAGTGGTTTAACGTGCATAATAGCGTGCGCTAAACTGCCGTCCGCACTAGTCGCTACCGCCTCCCCTTGATCAGGCGGTAGTTTTTCAGCTAGCACGGGAGTTAGCACGTGATAAAAAGTCACGTGCGATAAATCCGCTAATGTGGCTTCGTAAAAGGAGCCCTAAGATCTGTTCGACCCCTTTTTGATCAGTCTCATTTTGCAATGTGCAGTACATTAACCTCGTTTAGATTATTGTAATTCGCTGTGTATGTTGGCCTTAACGCTTCTTTACACAATAGTCTGCAAATATTACAAAATACAGCAGCTTGCCTAATATTCAGGAAAAATGACTTTTGAACACATTTCTCCTTTATTTAGAGAACTTTACTGGCTTCATATTCACAACAGGAAACATTTTAAAGTTTTCAATGGGTCGGCTCCGATCATCTAGTTCCGTATCTGATTTTTTTTTTTTCTATTGATTCATCTTTAAGACAATGTCAGCAGTTTAAATCTCGTTCTTGAACACACTTTTTCTGTCTGAAATGATATTCCAGTGGAGACTCGGATTAATTTCTTATATTTATTTTGGTAGATTCCTGTGTTAATTAGCAATAATTTGTATCTGGGGGGGTTTTGTGTGTGGGTTTTTTTTTTTAAATTGTAAACCACTTCAGGGTTTCTTGTGAGGGTAGAGGTGGTATAAAAATTTCACAGAATAGAATAGAATAACCCTCACATCAGAGGTAGAGATGCTTTAGGTTTCTAACAGGCTGGAATAAGCTGCATAGAGGTACCCTGGTTATAGCGCTAGCATTGATGGCCATGATTTGGCAGTGAGCTTTGGAAATTGGAAATTGGAAATCTGCGTGCTCATCTACCTGGAGTAGTGGAGAACATGTCAACAAAGAAAAATGGGGAGACCCAATAATCCACAGTGAAAACAAAAAACTGTGGATACAGATGTTCTGGAGATAATTTATTAAACAATGACATATAAAAACATGAAAATTCAATTAAAAGTACAATGATAAAAAATACAGTGATAAAAATCCAACCGGACCACTGTATTTTTTATCATTGTACTTTTTTAATTGAATTTTCATGTTTTTATATGTCAGGTGCACAATTCTGCAAATCCAACAGAACAAACAAGACATTAAAATACATCAAACTGTCATTTCAAATTAAGTCTTGATAGGAAAAAGGATATTAACATCTCCGCATTTATAAAATGCTCTTCCAAATAGATGTGTCTTTAAAGATTTTTTTTAAGGATTTAAAGTCTGCACGTAGGCCCTCTTATACAAAGGCGCAGATTTAGTATGCGCTAAATCAACACGTGTGCTAACCGCTAATGCATCCATAGGATAACATGCATGCATTAGCGTTTAGTGCGTGTTTAGCGCACACTAAAAAGCTTAGCGCACCTTTGTAAAAGAGGGGGACAATCTTAATGAACTATTCATTGCATTCCACAGCCTTGGACCTGCCACAGAAATCCGTGTTTTTCTATAATGTACATCTTGAGTATTTTCAAGGGTCCGTCTCATTGCCGATTGTGATCATAAACCACAATTTGGCACATCCTTTGGAAAGAACACCAAGAGACTCTCAGAGTTAATAGCATTAGCAGTACATTTGAAAGACTGAAGCCCCAATGCATTACGCTTCATCACCATGGTAAAAAAAATATCGTGGTGGGAGGTATTTTTCTTGACTGGGTGGTGCTCAGCATGAATAGCATGCAAATTTTATGCAGGCTATTCGTGCGGAGCAGTCCCAGTAAAAGGGAGAGGAGCCAGGGCAGGATTAACCAATAGGCCAAGTAGGCATGTGCCTAGGGCCCAAAATCGTCAAGGGGGCCCGATGAAGGAGGGCATCAACATTGTTTTTTCCAAACGGTGATGGGCCCCTCCAGCATCAATTGGCAACGCGGGCCTCACCCCAATTGGCAATGCGCCCCCCCCCCCCCCCCCCATCGATGGAAAGTAAGACAAGAAAGCAACGCAGGTAAGAAAGGCAACGAGAACTGTAATTGTGCAAGCGGTGCTGCTTGCCCAAAGCTTCCCTCTGATGCAGCTTCCTGTTTCCGCCTGGGTGCATGGTGGGGTGGGGCAGGGCAGGGGGCCCAGTGTACTTGTGTGCCTAGGGGCCCTCCACAAATTAATCCTGCCCTGCGAGAAACTGTGCCTGGCGTTTGCTCAGAAGAGCAGTCACTAGCCAAAGCTCCTCCTGCTGCCTGAAGCCTCCATTCTCCTTCCCTCTGCTTAGTTGATGGGGGCTATGGAGCCAGGATCACCAAGCTGGCAGAATGGCAGCTTTCATTCATGGCTTCCCCTGCTAGCTCCGGAGCTGCAATCAGTTTTTTTATTTTGAGAAGGGTGCAGCTTTTGTGCATGTGTTGTGTGAGCGCACACCACAAAAAGCCAGCCGCAACTGAGCCAACAGCCCCTGTTTTCCCAGCCAGACCCAACAAATGTTGTTGTTTTTTTTAATAGGCACTCCCGATGCGCGTGTGTTGTGGGCCTCACGCAACACATGCAGAACAGAAATTTTTGCCCCATAAAAAGGGAATGTTTCCTTTTGTGCATCGCAAGGAGAGCTCATTTAAATACTAATGAGCTCCTTGCGATAAATTTGCATAGGATTCTTGGTGACTGTTATAAGGATCAGTAATGGCAAAGGAGAACCCTTTTGTGCATCAGGAGGAGAGCTGTCCACAGCAGTAAGACTACTTTAGTGAGTCTTACTGCCATGGAAAGCTGTTGTGCATAGGGGCCTGAGAACATACTCCACATGCCTTGGCTGAAGAGTAAGGTTCATTCCCATCATGGTGTGCACAAAACTAACCTAAGAGACTCAATGAATTCATTTGCTGTTGCTCTTTTCTTTGCCTTTCGTGATCTATTGTTTCTTAATACATTAAGGCAAATTTATTATTTTTCTCTTCAAATTCCCTATTTAAACTCTTGCAATGAGTGAGAAGCATTGTCCTTTTTAATCACAAGTTTATTTTGCTGTTTTCACAGGGGACAAAAAGCCTAGGCTGACTGCTATCTGGAGTGGTTGATCTCTGGGGAGTGTTATGAAAGAGCACAGCTGAGGTTTCCCAGTTGATGGTTTGGCTTATGCTGATGGAAGCCTGTATAGCTATGTGCTAGCTCTTGTGTTAGAGGTTGCCTACTTAATTAGTCTTCTTTCAAGGACTAATTACCTTAATAGGGTAGGAAGGGGGCCTTAGAGACAAAGGCATAAAATCTTGAAAAAAATATCATTTCTTTATTTTCCATCATGGTTCAAAAAGTATATTTGTTCGAGAGCCAATGCAGAAACCTGTGAGTTAGAGGCATGCACTGATGACTGAATGCATAGCTTCTAATGTGATCATAATGGCAAACATTTCTTGCCAATATGATAATCATATACAATATCTGAAACACACAATGGAGCAGATTCTATAAAAGACGTCTAACTTTAGGCGTCCACAATATGGATGTCCATCGACTTAGGCGTCCAAATAAAATGGATAATAAGCCCAATTAATGACTTTAACAAGCAATAAGTGGAAGTTAGACATCCAAAGTCTGGACGCGATTCACAAAATAAGCGTCCACAATTTCATGGACACCCATCGGAAAAATATGGACCTAATGGGATAGGTGTGGGCGTGGCTTTGAAATAGACGTCCATTTACAGAATCACATGACACTCAGCGTTCTAACACATCTATCTAATGCCTAAAATGTAGGTATTACAAAAGCAGGCCTACTTTGAGCGTGAACTGGGTGCTAGGTAGGCACGAGTTAGGTAGACATGACTTAGGCGTCACTTAGGCGTGCTGGGGGCATCCACATATAGGTGAACAGGGCTTTATTTGGGGGGTATAGAGGACTCCAGTTTGATATTAAGGTCATAAGATGTTTAATAATGCATTATTTAAGCAAAGCACATGAAAAAAATATATATATTGCATACTAAACCTTCTATTTTGTGGGATAAAGAGGACTCCTCTTTGGTAATAATAGAAAAAGATGTTTAATAATGCATTACTCAAGCAAAGCACATAAAAAATATATAGCATACTAATCCTCATTCCCAAAAGGCTAAGAAAATAAGAGAATCCCTGCTCACAACAGCTGTGATTCAGAGCAAGTGGACATGTTTGATACACAATCTTGACATCATTGTGACATCATCAATATGCACTTAGATGGCAGAATGTGGAAGTTTATATGGTGTAAGTTTAGACGTAGTGGAGGTCTGGGCGTTTAAACAGCTGAACGTAGAGGCAGGCCATTATCAAAAAAACCCTCTTTTTTTTTTGATAATGGACATTTTCCCTGCTTCTACTTTCAACGTTTAAGGCCTTAGGCCAAAAGGGGACTTAGACGTTTTGTTTTTTTTATTAGGCCCCTCTAACAGTTTTACCCAGCCAAATAAATTTTGTGGGAATCACATTTAATTTCTTGTAAAAGGAACTTTGAAAATAAACCAGCAACATACTCATTTGGTAACAAACCACAGGCAAAATCATCATTTTGATGGTTTGGACTCTCCCCCACCAAGAAAGATGTAGTGGATTCCAATGCTCACACATTTCTTTGACTTTCTGCAATAAAGATTTTTCATTTAATGCCATTGTGTCTCCCATTGTTCTCTGAATCATAATACTCAAATATTTTGTTCCCTCTTCCTTCCAAAGGAATGGGAATGGATCAATTAAACCTTTTACACAATGCACATTTACAGCTTATTTTACAAAGCCGCGTTAGCGGCTGCGCTGTGCTAACGGCCCCGAAGCCCATAGAGATTTAAAGGGCTTTAGGGCTATTGCCACGCGGTAGCCGCTAGCACGGCTTTGTAAAAGAGGCCGTTAGTGGAAGAATCTCTGATTTACTCCAATTTATTTTGTAACCAGAAAATTTGCCAAATCGATCAATCGATTCCAGTAAATACGGTATGGTAGATTCAGGATTATTCAAATGAAGCAAAATATCATCTGCATAGGCCAAAACCTTATATTCTCAACCTGTATTTGGAATTCCCTGTATCTCCTTTGCCTGCTGGGCCATTACAAAAAATTTAATGAGACTTGGAGGCCATTGGTGACATTCGTAAAAAACTGATCATTAGTATAAGTTTTTGATTTCTAATAAGAGGTTCACACAGATCTAGGGAGGGCGGGAAGGAGGAAGGAGGGGGAAATATACTTATATCATTACTTGTTAGATAAAAGTGCTGTTTTTTTGTATCATTTGTCTGTATGTTTTATTGCACTTTGCATTTATTTTTAAAATTAATAATTTTTTTAAAATTAAAAAAACAGTATAAAATCGCCATTCTAATGACATCATAACACTAAAACATGATAACATTATAAATGTTATTAGGTCATCTATGCAACACCTAAAAGGCAATTCTGCAAAGGATGTCTAACAATATAGACGCTCTTAGATTCGCTCAGCACCACTGAGCACAATTTTCTATAGTGTGTCTATACATTATAGAATCGCGCTTAGCATTCTGCTCCTGGACATCTAAACAACACCTAATATTTAGACGTCCTTTACAGAATCTGGCTCAATATGTGTACACTAATCAGACTGAGCACAGCAGCCACATGCACAAAAGATTTCATGCTGGGGGCAACTAGGACTGTGTGTCTAAGCAAAAATAAATAAATAAATAGGTGGTGCAAATGTCTGTGTATGTAATATAATGATAAATATCAGCATCACAAAAAATGCATTGTGCATAAAACTTTTGTGATGGCAATATTTATGTGCAGAACAAAATTCCAAAACATGTACACATGGAGGGGCATAATAAAAAAAAAAGTCTAAGTCCTCTTTTGGCCTAAGGCCTTAAACTTTGAAAGTAGAAGCAGGGAAAATGTCCATTATCAAAAAATACGTCCAAAAGGAGGTTTTTTTTTATAATGGCCTGCCTCTACGTTCAGCTGTTTAAACACCCAGACCACCACTACGTCTAAACTTATACCATATAATCAACCTAAAAAAAGCCTAAGCCCCAAACATCCAAAACAAGGGCTTTTACGCGAAGGAGGAGCCAGTCCGCCTAAAAGCTGGATTCTGTAACCGGTGTCTGTCAAAAACACCGGTTACAGAATCCACCCCCCCTCCCCCCCCCCCACACACACACACACTCAATGATCCTGGCAGGAAGGAGCCCAAGCCCTCTTGCCCCGCGATTCCCAGCCCCCCCCCAATGACATAGGTGCAAGAGGGAGCCCCATGATCTCCAACCCCCCCCCACTTGCTGAGTCCGATGGGGCCACGAGAGAGCCCAAGCCCTCCTGGCCCGGCGATCTCCCACCCCGGCCCATGTGCCTAAGGCCCTGCCCACAGGAGGAGCCTAAGGCTCCTGGGCCTATTCTGGTTGGCCCAGGCTCCTCAGGCCCCACCTGTGGGCGGGGTTTGAGCTGCCTGGGCCAATCCGGCCCCATTCCTGGGATGGCTGGCCTGCCGGACGGGCGGGCTTGGCACCCGTCCGTCCGACCAATGATTTCAAGGTACGGAGTGGGATTGTGGGTGGGGGAGTCGTGGGGTCGGCAGGGGGGTCGCGGGTCAGTGGGGGGCCAATTGTGGAGGGCGGTCATGGGTGGGGGTTGCGTCGAGAGCAGGAGGGCCTGGGATCCCTCCTGCCATATTTTAGTGGTGGGTGGGTGTTAGAGGGTTACCCAGGGCCAGGAGGGCTTGGACTCTCTCCTGGATGGATCATGTGGGGGGGAGGGGGGTTGGAGATCGCCGGGCCAGGAGGGCTTGGGCTCCCTCCTGGCCCCATCGGACTCGGTGGGGGGGGGGTTGGGGATCGCGGGGCAAGAGGGCTTGGGCTCCCTCTTGCCCGATCATTGTCGGCAGGGCTAGGAGGGCATGGGCTCTCTCCTGGCCCAATCATATCAGGGGGAGGGGTGGATTGCTGCAGGAAATATGGGTCATCTCTCCTGCTGCTTTAGCGATCCCAAGTACCGCATTTGGCGGCACTTGGTGGTATCGCTATCGCGGTAGGGGAGATCAGTCATCTCTCCTGCCCTGATGGTTGCGGTGGAGGGGTGGGTACTATCGGTTGCAGTGCAGCTGAGCTGATCGCGCCAGCCGCCATCAGCTCAGCGGCCCCTTTTTCGGCACTTATACCTGTTTTGACTTGCTCTAAGTCAAAACGTATAAGTGCCGACTAGGCAACCTGTCAAAACATTTGCTTATACCTGTTGTATGCCTGGGTGTAGGTTGGCCCACCTCCCGCCCTTTCCCCGCCTTTAAAAACACCTCTTTTTGCTCTATGCGTTTTGAGGCAGGGGAAAGGCCTAAGCTGGTTTTAGATACGTCTAAAACCAGCTTTGATTATGGGTACTTGGACGATTAGGCTTTTTGATCGTCCAAGTAGCCATTTAGGCCACCTTTTAGACGGTTTTTTATTATTATTATTATTATTATTATGAGCCCCTTACTGCATTTTTTTTTTTTCACTCAGACCTGTGTGCACAATGGTCATCTCTCCCATTCTGTCTTAAAAAGTTGTGGGTACTGTTATCATTGCAGTAAAAAGAAAATAAAAATGGCATTAAATCCTCACAAATGCTAATGCAGAAAAATAAGCTAACCTTCCTATGTCTCCGCAGTCTTGGGGGGCTCATGCTCAAAATGCCAGCGTTCTGGAGCATCGAACGCTCTAATGGTTTCAGCATGATTGTTGAAACTATTAGTACATGCCATCGACTTGTGTTCGAGTCCTAGCGACTTGATGAATTGCGGATCTAAAAAGAAATTGATTTTGTGCACTGATACTATTAGCACTTTGTGCACTGAAACTATTAGCACTGATCATATTAAAATGCATTTTTTAAAAAATTTCTTTATTCATTTTAAAGCCATAAGAAAGTGCAAAATAAAATACAATCATATAATTCTATAAAAGTACTTAAATACAATTATAATTATAATCTATGACAAAAAGAATATCATTCCCCCCCCCCCATAATTATATCTAAGAACTACACTCAAATTGAGTATTGAAAAATACATTCCAACCCTCCCTCCCACCCACCCACCCTTGACGTGTATGACCAAAGGGCATAATCAGCAATCACTCTTTGCAAAATTTTGTTAATGGCTCCCAAATCTTCAGAAACTTCTTATAATGTCCCTGATGTATAGCCATATTATGTTCCATCGTAAAAGCATGACAGAGAGACTCCCACCAAAAGGTACAGTTCAATCTATCCCAGTTTTTCCAATTCCTTAGAATAAGCTGTATGGCAACCCCTGTCATAATAAATAGAAGTTTATTATTATGGGATGATATTTGGCTTTTAGCTCTCATTATAGTGCCAAATAGCACAGTGTCATATGTTAGTGCCACTGGATTTTCCATTACTTTGTTTACCTGATCCCAAATGGATCTCCAAAATTGAAGTAGCAAGGGACAATAAAATAATAAATGATCTAATGTCCCAGGTACATATTAATGTGATCATTATATACCTCACAGTCACGCTAAAAAGAAAGGGTTCTCAAGCACTTTTAATGCAGGAAATCTTTTCCAGGTCTGAGGCAGTGTTAAAAGGATTGGTTGAGAGGAGAGGTGTCTAGTGGCACCCTTTCTCTCCCTCTGACCTGACCACCCTGCTGCATCGACACTAAAAGAAAAACTCTGATGGTCTAATGGCCTCGTTCCCAAACTGACCTTTTTGAGCATTGTCCCCCTTCCTCCAATCAAAAAATGTTCTTGTGATCCAATGGCCCTCCTCCCCTCCCCCTTCCCCTCCTGTTAGAGTAGTTTAGGATAGGATAGGATAGGCTTCGCCTGGCCCAGCTCCTAGTCACATGGCCTGGTGGTCTAGTGGAAGCCTATCCACCCTCTCAGAGCCCCATACCTTGTAGGAGGCAAGAGTGATTCCTACTCTCTTGCTTCTCTGGGAGCCATATTTAAAATGGTGGTGCCTCATCCAGTGTGTAAAAACTTCCTTATATGATAGGTAGGCTCTACCCAGTGCATCCCAGGATTTAGCACATGAGGTTGGGTGCCACCATTTTGAAGATGGCACCCTGATAAGCAGGAGTGAGTAGGTATCACTTCTGCCTCCTACAAGGTATGAAGATCTAGGGATGGGGGAAGGGGGTCTGAGCCACCGGACATTTAAGAACATAAGAATACTGAATCAAACCAATGGTCCATCTAGCCCAGTATAAGCTCTTACCACATCCTCTGGCAACACATTCCAGAGCTTAACTATTCTCTGAGTAAAAAAATATTTCCTCCTATTGGTTTTAAAAGTATTTCCCTGTAACTTCGAGTGTCCCCTAGTCTTTGTAATGGGGCAGGTCCAGGTGTCTTCTTTTTTCAAAAAAGGAATTCTGGCAACCCTAGATTTGAGGACGGGGTATTGTGTCAGAGTAAGTGCCACTAGATACCAAGGATATGTTTGCAAGAGGAAAACAGTTAGAAATGTTGGGTTGAGTTGGGATATGGATCTTGCTGTGGCATGCTTTTGTTAATGTTAATTTTCCTGTCAGTGCCTGAGCCATTCTCTGCTGAGGCCCTGACAAGATAGTTGGCATTTTGCACTGAGCAGCAGATTTCTGCTGCGGTGTAACGTGGAATTAATTTGCATGCTCATTACTTTGAGCAAGCCATGGCAATTTTTCTGTGCTAGCTTCACAGTAGGGTTTCACTCTACCATGAACATTTGAGCTTCGGCCCATTGGTGTTCAAGAGTTTGAGTTTTGTTTGCCTTGAATGTCTTTTGTTTGCTTCTTTGTTTTAGAGCAGAATAGCTAATGGACTCGTTTCTAGTCATGCTAATATGCTATATGCTGGAGTTTAATGAGAAGTTGCCTTCTGTGAAAAATCCTTTTCTGCACTGTGCACCCAGAAAAATATATGCAGATACAGTGCTACCTTGTATTAAGAGCATAATCCTTTCCAGGAGCATGCTCGTAATCCAAAATGCTCGCTTACCAAAACAAAGTTCCCCATTGGGGATAATGGAAACTCAAATGATTCGTTCTAGAACCTGGGGTGCTGGGTGCTGCAGTGCCATCTCCTCCGTCTGCCTCTTCCGTGGGTCATCCGAAGAAGAACCCCACAGTGCCGCTTCGGGGGTATGATGCCAGCCGCCGGAGAACCTCGCAGTGCCGCTTCGGGAAGGGGATGCCAGCCGCCGAAGAACCTCGCAGTGCCGCTTCAGGGGGGGATGCCAGCTGCCGGCCAGAACTTCGGATGCCCCTCGCATGCTGGAGAGCCCCCACCCGAGCCCACGCAGCCAAGCGCCGCCCCACCCGCACGCCGCGCATGACACGCACAACACCGATGATTGACGCTGTGCGCGTCATACGCAATGTGCAGGCAGGACAGTACCCGGCCGCGCAGGCCCAGACAGAGGTCCTGCAACCTGCGGAAGGCACCTGATGTAGAAGGCTGGCCGGAAGACGGAAGAGGAATCCCCTGTAAGTGCTCGTTGATCGGGGCAGTGCTCGGTTTGTGAGTCAAAAGTTTGCTGAGTGTTTTGCTCGTCTTGCAAAACACTCGCAAACCGGGTTACTCACAAACCGAGATACCACTGTATTATACTAACCTCTCACTATTGTCTACAGTAGCATTCTGCATCAGCCCCCAGCTTGTCCGTTCGACTCAGACATTCCTGCTGTGAAGTCTTAGCAGTTGGAGCATTCCAAAAGAAAGCTGAACTCTCTGCAGTTTTTGATCATTTTTTATTGGACCAGTATCAAGGTCCCCATTATTAGCCATTTTCGTTTATAAATTGCTTTCCCTTTGTATACAAGCTTTCAAGAACACACAGGTTCCATATAGGGCTCCTTTTACGAAGATGCGCTAGCATTTTTAGCGCACGCTCTAGCGCGCGCTAGCCCAAAAAACTACCGCCTGCTCAAGAGGAGGCGGTAGCGGCTAGCGCGTGCGGCATTTTAGCTTGCGCCATTCCGCGCGTTAAGGCCCTAATACGCCTTTGTAAAAGGAGCCCACAGGCTTCAAGAGTTTTGCAGGAGTAAAAGGAGCCTTCATGTAAACAACTGGGCTCTCAAGAGGCTGAAAGCTCAACATTACCTCTACGCGTTGATTTTGACAAAGAGAAATGTACCTGCTAAAAGATCAGATGAGCTCTTTTTCTACCAGATCTTTGATAATCCCACTTTGTTAAACTAGCTATAGATTGGAATTAGTTAAGCATGACTCCAGCAAATTTAAAGGAAAGGAACATTTACCCTAGCTAACATTAATTTTGTCAATAAAAAGTAAACCAACTTCTTCAGGTTCTTGTTATGACCTTATTTTAGTGACTTTCTGGGTTATCTGGTAAAAGCTTCCCCTTATAATAAATAGTTAGTCCAACTGAACTTGGGTAATATGTAATTTGTTTTCTATCCCATTGTCTCCAAAGAACTCAGAATGGGATACAGGTTAAACAAACATACTATATGGTTAACAGGTTACACTTTGGCATAATTAAAGTACAAGTTTACAATACAAGGTTGTATCCTAACTTGATACAAACTTGGGGTCTAGTACCAACAAATGTAGAGTTTCCAGGTTACAATTTACCATTGTTATCCTTAACAGTGCATGTTTTTTTTTCAATACAAGATTTTATCCTAATGTGACATGTTGGGATCTTCTGCCAATGTATATTTCTCTGTAATTGATTGGTCATGGGCAGGTAATGGCTGTTACTCCTCCTTTTTTGTGTATATGGAAGCTTGATAAAGCTTGATAGCCTAAGGGACATAGCATACCTAGTGTAACTCCATCATTGTCTTTAGGCCAGGTTTTAATAATCAGGAATATGTCCCAGTTTTTATCTTTGAGGTCATGTGGTATGATGCCTTTGTTATTTACTGATTTGGCATTTAGATAGGTGTTTTGTTTTGTTTTTAGATCAATCTTTATTAAGTTTTAACACGTTACAGAATAAACCAACAAATATATCATAACATAATTATACTTACACGAGTGTTTAAGCCCGTTACATTAACGGGTGCTAGAATAGATGTCTGTCTTTCTCCTGCCCCCCTGTCTCTTTCTTCCTTTCTTTCTGTCTCTCTCCCTGCCCCATCTATCTTTTTTCTGTCTCTCTCCCTGCTCTATCTATCTTTCTTTATTTCTTTCTATCTTTCTTTCTCCCTCCCGCTGTCTATCTTTCTTTCTTTCTTTCTATCTTTTTTTCTTTCTGTCGCTCTCCCTACCCAGACCCTCACTGAATAGCCCGTTACATTAACGGGTGCTAGAATATATGTGTGTGTCTGTCTTTATTTCTTTCTCTCTCTCCTTAGCCATTTTCTGTATTTCTGTCTTTCTTTCTGTCTTTCTTTTGGCTGTCCACCATCACCCCTTGCATGCTCCCCCTATCCATTCTCCTTTCTTTTTACCTCCCCTGTGTCCACCACCACCTCTTCACTGCTCCCCTTATCCAGCAGCAGCCCTTCTCCCTTTGTTTTACCTCCCCCCTGTCCATCAGCACTTCTTCCTGCTCCCCCTGTCCAGCAGTAGGCCTCCCTTCCTTTTTTCCCCCCTGTCCATCAGGACCTTTTCCTGCTCCCCTGTCCAGCAGTAGGCCTCCCTTCCTTCCCCGCCCAAGCAGTTTGCAATAGTTACATTTTTGAACTTGTATACATTTTTTAATGTTTTCACATAAAAAGCAATCACCTCACATACATCACTGGCTCAAACTCCAACTTCCATTTCTGCTGGCATCTTTGTCTTGGGGGTGGCTCCTCCCTGGCGCTTTCAGGCCTTTCCCGGGGTGAGTTAACCAGCGCTAATGTGCACGAGCGGCTCCAGCACCGGCTTCTCCACCCGGACCCTAGGCACGCGTGGCACACTCCGCTCCTTAGCTACCCGTAAGTACCGGTATTCACTCACCTGCTCCCAGAGAGTAGCCCAAGAGAGAGGGCAGGAGGGGGGGAAGTGGCTGCCGTGGTGATCTGGCCGACTCCCTTGCTGGAGTTATTTTTCAGTTTAAAGGTGCCGCGGCAGCTCCTCTAACGATCCCCGCCTGCATTAGAAGTCTTATCTGAAGCAGGTGCGGCTGGTGACAGGAGCCGTGGCGGCACCTTTAAACTGAAAAAATAACTCTGGCAAGGGAGCCGGCCAACTAGCAGTTCAAGTCGGAGCTTTGGTCTGGCCTGCTCCCTGCTGCTCCTTGCCATATTGTATTTTTTAGTTGAAAGACACGGTGGCGGCTCCTCTCATGATCCTCACCTGCGTCGGAAGTCCGACGCAGGCGGAGATCGTGAGAGAAGCCACCGCCGCGTCTTTCAACTAAAAAATACAATACGGCAAGGAGCAGCAGAGAGCAGGCCAGACTGAAAAACAGGACGAAAAACAGAACCCTAAGCCACGCATGCACAGTCCTACCTGCGGGTCCCTACAGCTCACGGAAAACTGGCGCATGCAGTGAGAGTGCGCATGCGCAGCTTAGAGTTTTATTATATTAGATACATTAGGAAATTATTAACAATAACACATCAATATCTTATCCCCCCATCTCTCCCTTACCCAAACCCCAACCTCCCACCCACTTTTACCCAACCCCCACCCTCTCTCCCTTCCATTTGTCTGGCAGGTCATTCATATTATCACATTTACTGTTTAACAAAACCCTCTAAAGGGCTCCACACATCTTTAAACGAGGCCATATTTCCAAATAGGTTTTTAGTTGCGGGAGTGTATAAAAAATGGGGATTCCTCTTAGGTTGCGGGGGACTGTGTTGGGAAGATTTTTTCTGAGGAGAGGTTTTTGGGTCAACATATCTGCCCTAGTTGATGACTGGGATAGGAAATCGCAAGATGGGTAAGATAGTTATTAAGGTATAGCATTTGGGTTGTTGAATTATATTTTGTTATTTTTCCAAACTGTTTTTCATGTCTACACTAGTGGCCAAAATTGTGGAAACACTCGAGTTTTTTGAGATTGCAGAATTTTGCTCCAGTTACTTATTTAATCCATGTAATTACATATTTATAAACATTCTTTGTTTATAAACAGTACTGGTAATATGTATGTAATAATTTTGTGGTTAGGAATGACTTAGTGATTTGATATCAAAAAGGTAAGCAATAGGTCAAAATCTATGTGGTGCATAGATTTTGAGCGCATACAATACAGACGGTTGTTTATGTGTTTCATTTTGATGCTCTGATGTTGTTGTCATAGCTTGTGGATGTTGTCTATAGGCTCATTGTGCAATATGACAAAATTTGAATTACTGTTTCTCATTAATTGTGATGTCATTGAATTAAATGAATATTAATTGTCAAAAGACACTAAAATTACAGCTGTACACTAACCCCCTCTTCTACATAGCCACGCTAGCGTCTGCGGCTTGGTAACGGCCCCGAAGCCCATACAGATTTAAAGGGCTTCGGGGCTGTTGCCACGCGGCTTTGTAGAAGAGGGGGTAAATTTTGCCTAAAAGGAGAGCAACAGCCATACACAAGAAAAGAAGGTTACAGTTACCAAAAGATTGTAGCCAAGGTGTGTCTCTGGCCGGGGTACTGAAACTCTGCAAGCCCTTTGAAGAGACTAGAAGCATCAAAAACAAGGCTGGAAGGGGCCGGAAAAAAGTTTCAGCTCCTCAGACTGATAGAAGGATAATGAGAATGGCTATACAGAATTTTTTTTTTTTTTTTAATATCTTTATTCATTTTTAAACCATACATACGTGCAACATATTATACCATTACATTACACTATAAAAGCACTTAAAATCAATCAAATTGTATCTATGACAAATAGCTATATCACCCACCCCCATACTCTTATTCAAAAATTACACTCAAAGAATTAAAAAATATTTTCCAACCCTTCCTCCCACCCAGATTTTTGGATGACGTATTCTTCTTGTGGCAAGGCACCCATCAGGAGGTTTTGGAATTTGTTGAATATTTAAATTCTAGAGATAGGCAAGTCCAGTTTACTATGGCTTCTAGCTGTGAATATATTGAATTTTTGGACTTGTCTATATATTTGGGCGAGGGGGGAGGGGTTTCACCACATTGTATAGAAAACCAGTTACTAGGAACACCTTTTTACACTATGACAGTTTTCACCCTTACAAATTGAAGTTCAACCTGCCAGTCAGTCAATTTTTAAGAATCCGCAGATTGTGCTCCACCTTAGATGAATATAAGGTCCAAGCCAGGTCACATGAGAAACGTTTCCAACTACGGGGTTACCCTAAGAAGTCTATTAGAGCGGCATTCTTGAGAGAGCGCTTTGCACAGCGTGAACTCTTATTGCAGGAAAAGGAAAGGGAGGTGGAGAATGCTCAGGATGGTCTTACATGTTTCATAGCAAAAAAGAAAACCTTATAAAATATATAGCCAATAAAAACTATAATCAAAATACTCCTAGAATTGGCTAAATCCCCTTGTGCCTGAGCCAGAAGTCTGTAACTGCAATGAACACAAGAACAATAACGGAGTTAAGGTCAAAAATATCAGTATGAGCCCACCATGAATCATGGGAACTTTTTGGCTCAGGCTAAGTCTCACAGGTGACTAGCACCAGACGTACGTCTAAATGAGAATTGCCTCATACATCATAAAATCTATGACCATCTCCCATAAACAAAGTAATTTGTTTCAAGTGAAAAAATACAGGCTTATAGTTCAGGAACAAGGGGAACATAAGGACATAACAAACAAATACCCCATCACAGACTAAACCAACACAATAAATATGATAAATTATGAAAACTAAGGAAGATATGTGAAAAGTGGTTGAAGATTTACACATGCATAATTCTAAGTTTCAAGTTTGATAAATACTAAAACATTTAAGTTAATAAGTTAATGTATAACATCTAAAAATTGATCTAAATAAATATGAAATTCCATTAAAAAGATTTTGTTGTGCAAATTGTGCTAGATGTGCAAATCTGCCCAGACCCTGAGAAACAAATAACTACAGTGCAATAACAAGTTATATGCTCATGAAAAGTGCCAGTGCCAGCACCAATACAAACATTTCTACCTATAATAGCAGCAAAATCTTACTGGTTAGAATAAAGTGCAATAACTCAAGTACCAATACTGAATTTCAAACATTCAAATGCAGATGTAATAAATATATAAATATCACTCATATAACCCAACTATAGTGGCTAATAAAGCATGTTTCATTCCATATTCCCCAGTAGCAGGACAATTTATTCAGATTATGAGGAGGTGTTGGCACGTCCTGGGTTTATACCCTTCGTTAAAACAATTCCCAATGTTAGCTTATAATAGGGGCAAGACGATTGGTCAAAGACTACACTGTAATAAGAACTTTAATAGGGATGATGATACTTACCTGCACACCGGTTGCGGCCGGTGTCAATGGTGTAATAAAAACATAGAGGGCAGTACTTGTATAGTTCCCAATAAGGGATATTTTGTTACGGCAAAAAGTAACACTAACTGTAACAGTATAGGTGTAATATATGCAATTGTCTGCCCTTGCAGATTGATATATATATATAGGACATACTAATAGGGCGGTGAAGATTAGGTTGAACGAAAATAAGTCCCGCATAGTCACCCAGAATGAACAAGCTCCCTTGGTTTATCACTGGATGTGTAAACACCATACAGTTGATGAGATGAAGTGGTAGGTGATTGAATCAGTGGAAGGGGGATGGATGGGAATATAGAACAAGTTTTAAATTTTAAAGAGCAGGGCTGGATTCACTGATTGGATACAGTGGCTCCAAACGGCCTCAATTCTGAGGTCAAATGGGTCATGTTGATTTAGCTCCTCCTCTGGAGTGGGCGGGGGTTAGTTGTTGGAGGTAATACAATAAAAAGATCATCTTGCAAAAAAGCTTTGAGTAAGGTGGAGGACAAAACGGCTCTGGTAAGCATTGAGGGGTGTTAGTGCTATGAATAGGAAAGTATAAGAAGTTTGGTTGAGCACGTTTAAAGTGGTAGGATAAACTGAGAGTTCTTTTTTAAATATTTTATAGGAGGGATCCTTGATAAAGCAATCTGTTGCAAAACATGTAGGATCATGTAACCCAGTAGCGTGAGAACATCATAAGTTAAGTACATAAGTTATGTGAAGATGCATTAATAGTTTCATATAGAAAAACTTCAAAAATACTTCTAAAACTCCTAAAAAAAATCACAAATTTAAAAATTTAAAGAACCGGAAAAAGAATGTAGGCCAATGAGGATTATGAACATAGGTATTCTCACTGGATACTAAGCATTATCAGGAGTGGAGGAGGTGTACCTGAGGCCACATTCGGTCATATAAAATACATCATAAGAATAAGCATACTGATAGGAGTGCTAAATATTCTGGAAGTTGGGTGATATATTTGATATTTTTGGTGTTGAATCCCCAACTATAAAAGTATAGTTATAAATAGTGCAATCTCTAGTGTGAATGCACAATCTCAATGGAGACAGGAGTTGCCATTCCAACCATAACCAGTCTGGAAGATTTTCCATGAGCTCGGGGAGGATCCAATGCATACCTTGACGCATTATATAAGCTTGATGGTACCTATAAAAATTTGGGAAATTTACCCCCACCCTCCACAATTGGCTTTTGTAAGGATACTAAAGCAATTCTTGCTGCTTTCCCCAGCCAAATAAATTTTGTAAGAATACTATTTCATCTTTTGTATAAAGACCCCTGAAAAAAACACTGGTAACATACCCATTTGGTAACAAACCACTGGCAAAATCATCAAGACAGATGTAATGGGTTCCATTGCTCACACATTTCTGTGATCTTTAGCAATAAGGATTTTTCATCGTTTCTTCCAGCGTTTTATAAATCCAAATTCCTAAATATGTTATACCCTCTTCCTTCCAAAGAAAGGGGAATGAATCAAACAATCCTTTTTGACAATGTACATTAAGCGGAAGACTCTCTGATTTATTCCAATTTATTTTATAACCTGAGAATTTAAAATTAACTGCCACTGACATCAGTAAGTCACTTGCCAAAACAGGGGTGTTGGTGTCAGGCTGGACAGTTCATCGGAGACTGGTGAAAGCAGGCCTGTGAGCAAGAATTCCCACCCTCTTCAACATCCCCTTCCCATTGGTAATGTAAGCATTGGTATGTTAAGTCCATGCCTCATATATTGTACTTCCCTGAATGTTTTTAAATTTTTATTTTTTATACATCACTTAGAACACAGATTAAGGGGTCCTTTTACAATGACGCATTAACCGTTTTAGCGTGCGCTAAAAATATACACGCTAAACGCTAATGCACCCATTATAAGTCTATGGATGCATTAGCATTTTGCGCATGCTAATACAGCTAACGCGCATTTGTAAAAGGACCCCTATGAGATTAAACTAATTTTAAATAAAACTTGAAAATTCACAGAATTTCACTGTTTCCTGCATTTTATAATAGAAAATATATTTTAAAAGGTTTCTCTTTTCTAATAATTTGCATAGAATTGGATCAAGGATGTGCGCTAGATGTAATTTACTTAGATTTCAGCAAAGCCTTTGAAACGGTTCCTCATAGGAGGCTCTTAAACAAAGTCCATGGGCTGAATTTAGGGCCCAAAGTCATAAACTGGATTAGAAGCTGGTTGATGGACAGACGCCAGAGGGTAGTGTTTAATGGAATTCGCTCAGAGGAGGGAAAGGTGACTAGTGGAGTGCCTCAGGGATCGGTGCTGGGACCAATTCTGTTTAATATTTTTGTGAGAAACATTGCTCAAGGGTTAGAAGGTAAGTTTATCCTTTTTGCAGATGATACCAAGATTTGTAACAGAGTGGACACCCCAGAAGGGATGGAAAACATGAAAAAGGATCTGCAAAAGTTAGAATGGTCTAGCGTCTGGCAATTAAAATTCAATGCGAAGAAGTGCAGAGTGATGCATTTGGGGAGTAGAAATCCGAGGGAACAATATGTGCTGGGAGGTGAAAGGCTGATAAACACTGATGGAGGGACCTTGGGGTGATTGTGTCTGAGGATCTAAAGGCATCTAAACAGTGTGATAAGGCGGTGGCTGTAGCCAGAAGGATGCTAGGCTGTATAGAAAGAGGAATAACCAGCAGAGGAAGGGAGGTGTTGATGCTCCTGTATAGGTCATTGGTGAAGCCGCACTTGGAGTATTGTGTTCAGTTTTGGAGGCTGTATCTGGTGAATAATATAAAAAGACTTGAAGCGGTCCAGAGGAAGGCGACAAAGATGGTAAGGGATTTGAATCAAAAGAAGTATGAGAAGAGACTGGAAGACCTAAATATGTATATTGTGGAGGAGAGGAGAGACAGGGGAGATAGGATACAGACTAGTGCTGGCCGATTCACGATTCGAATCGGTTCACCGATTCACTTTGGGTGAATCGATTCGAATCAATTTAAAATAACAAAAAGTCGGCTTCCCGATTCGG
The DNA here is from genome assembly GCF_902459505.1 of Geotrypetes seraphini. Taxonomy (NCBI): domain Eukaryota; kingdom Metazoa; phylum Chordata; class Amphibia; order Gymnophiona; family Dermophiidae; genus Geotrypetes; species Geotrypetes seraphini. Next base: position 1,224,902 of record NC_047084.1, on the reverse strand, counting down.
CTGACCCTCCCCCCTCGCCGCCTAAAGCAGGAGCGGCAGCGCTGCTCTTGTTGGCCGGCCGCTGCTGCACCTGCTTTAGAGGGCGAGGGGGGAGGGTCAGTCCCTGGTGTCCGGTTCCCCCCCTTTGGCGTCTGGCTTCCCCGCACCCATTTACCTTTGAAGAGTAGCCTGCACAGAAGATCGCAATGTAAGTGATGTCTGCAAACAGCTTCGGAGCTGTTTCCTCTGCCGCGGTCCCACCCCTCCTCTGATGTCAGAGGAGGGGCGGGACCATGGCAGACGAAACAGCTCCGAAGCTGTTTGCAGACATTGCTAATGCCGCGATCTTCTATGCAAGCTACTCTTCAAAGGTAAATGGGTGCGGAAAGGCCAAGGGGGAAGCTGGACACCAGTGGGAGACCAGGGGGAACTTGAAGGCCTTCCGGGGGAGGGGGGGTGTGAGCAGTCCTTCGGTGTGGGGGGTGGGACAGGCCTTTAGTGGGAACAGGCAGGCAGGCCTTCAAGGGGAGGAGACAGGCCTTTAAGGGGAGGAGACAGGCCTTTAAGGGGGGGAGACAGGCCTTCAAGGGGGGGGGACAGGCCTTCAAGGGGGGGAAATATGCCTTCAAGGGGGAGACAGGTTTTCAAGGGGGAGATAGGCCTTCAAGGGGGGGAGACAGGCTTTCAAGGGGGGGAGACAGGCCTTCAAGGGGGAAACAAGCAGGCCTTCAGAGGTGGGGTGCAGGCCTTCAGGGGGGGACAGACCTTTAAGGGAGGGGGCCTTAGTGTAGAAGTACACGGAGGGAGGGAGGGAGGGAAGGGGGGTTCAAAGAGACATGCATATGCTGGACTTTGGGGGAAGAAATAATGGGTCTAAAAATAGAGGAGAAGAAGAGAGTTGATGGACAATGGGATTTAGGGAGGGAAGGAACAGAAAGGGAGAGAAGTTGGACACAAGGGATAGTGTGGAGGGGGGATAGAGTTACTGGATAGGAGGGTATTTGAGAAAAGAAAGGCAGAGATGGTGGACCTTGGGGTGGTGGGGAAGGAGGGAGAGATGCTGGATGAAAAGGTAGTTAAGAAAAGGTGGATCTGTGGAGGGAGACGAAAAAAAGGAAAGATGGCAGAGGACAGAGATGGCAGGTGGATGGTTAGCATGGAGAAAGAAGAAAAAACGAGACCCTGGCAAGCAAGTTAACAGAAGAAAACCAGAGCCTAGGACCAACAAGATTTGAATAATGACCAGACAACAAAAGGTAGGAAAAATAATTTTATTTTCTGTTTTGTGATTACAATTTGTCAGATTTTAAATGTGTATCCTGCCAGAGCTAGTGTTAGACCGCAAATGTGAGCTAGAATTTAACAGAGAGAGGAAAAGTCTTTTTGTTTGTTGATTTTGTTTATACCACAGCGCCAGTGTGGTTAGGAGAAAGCAAAGAGGGTGAAGAGGCTGTAAAATAAACCCACCAGGATGTTTGAAAAAAATACCCAATTAGGAAGGAAAATTGAATTGAATCGAAAAACCAATTCAGTAGGCTGAATCGAATCGAATCAAAATTTTTTTTCCTGATTCGGGCAGCACTAATACAGACATTTAAATACTTGAAAGGTATTAATATAGAACCAAATCTTTTCCAGAGAAGAGAAAATGGTAAAACTAGAGGGCATAATTTGAGGTTATGGGGAGGAAGACTCAGGAGCAATGTTAGGAAATTCTTTTTCACGGAGAGGGTAGTATATGCCTGGAATGTCATCTTTCCGAGGGAAGTGGTGGAGAGGAAAACGGTGATGGAATTCAAAAAAGCATGGGATAAACATAGAGGATCTCTAATTAGCAAATGAAGAATGTAAATTAAAGAGCTAAGGCTGGTACTGAACAGACTTGCACAGTCTGTGTCCCATATGTGATGATTTGGTGTAGGATGGGCTGGGGAGGGCATCAATGGGAACATCCACTAACTTGGAACATGAGGATGTTACTGGCCTGACTTTATGGTAGATATCCTGCAAAAAGGATGGTTGGATAGGCTGGAATGAGCTTGGATGGCAACTTCAGCATTTGGAACCTAGAACAATACCAGGTGGACTTTACAATCTGTGACCCAGAAATATCAAAGAAGAGACAAGTTCATTTAATCATGTATTTTTAATGGCTATAACTAATGGACAAACTGGATGGACCGTTCAAGTCTTTATCTACTGTCATTTACTATGGGTATACATTTAAGGAACTAAAGCAAGTACTGGGCAGGCTTGCCAGTTGAGGGCGGGCTGGGGAAGGTTTCGATGGCTGGGATGGTTAAGATGGGCTGGAGTGAGCTTTGAAAGAAACTCCAGTAGATGGAACCTAAGCATACTACCGGTCAGGGCTCTGGGTTTCTGGCCCAGAAATATCTAAGAAAAAGAGCCATTTAAACTAAATAATTAATCTATGGAGCAAGTATGGTTGGGCAGACTGGATGGACCACTCGGGTCTTTATCTGCCATTATTTACTATGTTACTGTCTCTCTCCAACGTTTAGCCCATATTCAAAAGTATTTAGTTTGTTTGCCTAGTTTTAATGGGTCTTGGAGATAACTGGCTTATTGAAGAGCTATGATAGCATTTATTTGGCCAAAATGAAATAGTCTACTCGAAAGACCTTTCAGCTCAACATTTGGGATTACAGTTCTCAACCTCAGTTATAACTGTGCATACTTCAAGTTCTATGAATTTTCTTACACCACACTAATAAAAAGAAATCCAAGTTCCTTCTAGAACTTTTATTACCTAAGTTTTCTCTATTTTATCAGGAAAGAATACACTTTCTTTCAAGACTGAAGTTTTCCTTCTATTTTTTTTTTCACCTTTTCTTTTCTATTTCAGAAACTGAAATAATTGAAGTTGACAGTTTGGCAGGTTGGCTGTCAAGAAATTTGTAAGGTAAGAAATTTAGCCCTTAGGATACTGACTGTAGTTACTTTTTGATGTGTGTGATTAAGTATACCTGCCATCTGGGGGCTAAAGATCTTTGTGATTCTAATTTTTTGCAAGTTTAACTTCCATGTCAAGGACTATTTTGCAAGTCCTAGCACTATGAGTCTTCAAGGATGTACAGCAACTTATCAACTCACTCATCAACAGCCATTTTTAATATCAGTCTCCCAAAGAAATCTGCCAACACCTTTAGAACAGATTAGCTCTTAACTCTAATATAACAAGCTTTATTCTTTTTTTTTTTTTTTTTTTTTACAATTACTCTTTCTTAACAGTTCTCTCTCATTATGTTCGCTCATCTAGATCTCAAGAAAAAATATACATGGTCCCCAGTTAAAGCGGGTACAATCCCAACAAAGCAATGTGTTGTAACGAGAAGAATAATAGACCACCAATGTAAACTCTCATATAAGCTAGACAATTCAACAGGAAGGGCAACAGTAGCAGATAACAACAATGAACAGTCCTTACTTAAATTACCGTAGATGGAAAATATACTAAACATACTGTCAAATTTTGGTTTCCCAATACCAGCATATCGATCTCATCAAGAGTCCTCCAAAATATTTTTTCAGTTTCAAAGTACTTCAGTAATGTAAAAGGACATCCCTCCTCTCTTCAAATTCCGACAAATCCATTCCCAGCAAAAAAACCTCGAGGCAACAATTGTTTGCTAAGGTTACATCTGATGCTTCAAACCAAGACTCAGGGCTCCTTTTATCAAGGTGTGCTACGGGGGTTAGCGCGTCAGACATTTCATCACATGCCAACCACCGCGGCAAGCCAAAAATCTAATGCCTCGTCAATGGAGATGTTAGCAAATAGCGCAGCAGGTGGTTAACCGCCTACCGCACCTTGATAAAAGGAGCCCTCAGTAATCCCTAGAATATCTGCCACATCACATAAAAGTATATAATGAATTAACATTGTCTTGTTCCATACTGAATGAGCATTCAAAAGACCAATCCATAACTTATCCTCTCCCACCCCCATATACCTCCCACAAGAAACAGGGATAAAAATACATTTATTCAAATGGTCAATCCGGAGTTGTTGAGATAGCAACCATTCATAATGACCCTATCCAATAATGACCAAAATCAAACACATCTGTAAACCAGAGTGGCACCCAAAGCACCCACATGCTACCAATAGGAGTACCCTAAGGATCAAAGGCTCCTTAATCGTACTCCTTTATAGACATGACTGCATCAGTACACTCCCTCTGGCACACGGCACCTCCGGTGTTTGCCCCTCATTCTTCACTCCACATACCTGATGACATCACCAGGAGTGTAACTAGCAATATTCCTGTGAGAGGCAGCATTTTTGATGGCAAAAATACTGGAAAAGCAGGCAAACTTCTGGATAAGATATCTCAGAGCAGAAATATACAGTAATGACAAACCTTTCCGGTAGCTGCCCTTTGTTCTTTATTCCGCATACCTGATGATGTCACCAGGGTGCAAAGCTAGTGTACACAGAACCTGGTTGAAATTAGTGCTGTTGCACTTACCCCCAAATTGTAAATAATGTACCTAAAGTTGTGCTCATAATTGGCGTTAATCGGAGTTCATTGAAAGTTAGGCACACAACTTGGTAAGTGTCTTGTCCAAGTGCCAAGTGCCTTGTCCAATGTGCATAGCTAAAGGTAGCCATGGTTAGTGACGTATCGTCCGCAGGTGTTTGACTTATGCACTGATGTGTGCACAACCTAGGTGCAGTCTTAAGTCAAGAAAACCCTGGCATAAATAGGGTAAGCCTAAAAGTGGGGACACATAGCAACGTATAGCAGCACTTAGGTGGTGCTAAGCGCAATTCTAAAAAGTACATATAACTTTTATAGGATTGTGCTTAGCACCACGCTAGTCGGAGCCAATATTTTAGGTGATATATAAAGAATTGGGTCCTTAGATGAAACTGTGCAAACTGCACAAATGGATTGGATTGGTTTATTTATAATCCATCTTTTACAAGGTGAAGTACATCAACACATTCATAAATGTACACAAATGACATTTCAATTATTTTACAAAAATTAAATTTGACAAGACCAAATTACATGACAAACTAACATAACAACATTAACATCACCAGACAATCCTCCTATCCCAAAAGGATCAGCTCAATGAACATACCATAAAATAGTCATAGCAGCGTCGATAAAGGCATACTGTATATGTCATACAACAGAACAGCTGATGTTTTAACAATTTCTTTAAAGGCCTGCAAACTCATTTGTTGCTTAATGAAAGATGGAAGCATATTCCACTCTTCTGGACCACTACAAGAAAAAAAACCTTTTCTCTCACCATCTGCAAACTTAACTCCTTTCTAGATGGTACAGCCAAGTTTTGCTGTGTTGCCAAGCGAAACCTTTGCATCCCAACATAGGGTGATATGCAATCCATCAAATATTGTGGGGCACACCCTTGCATACTTAAATAAACCAGCAGAAATAATTTATACTTGGTTCTAAACTCAATTTTCAGCCAATAAAGTTTACAGTAATAATCTGTTAAATGTTCATTTTTTTTTAAGCCGGAACAACATCCGCAAAATGGAGTTTTGTGCTACCTGTAGAGATTTTAGCACCACCATTGGAACACCTAACAGTACCATGTTACAGTAATCAAGAACCGGAAACACCAACATTTGGAGAATGTTTTAAAATCCCCCCATGACACATAATGATACAGTTTACTTACTAAGTGTATCTTATAATACATCCTCTTAATTAAGCTTAACACATGATGTCTAAATGATAATAAACTTACTTGCTCCACTTCATCACTTCATCATGCTTCTATTCCTTTCTCTCCTCTCTTCTACCTTCCAAAGTATTTAGATCAATGCTGTCTTGTTAAAATGTTTATTTTATTTTTATTTTTCCTCTAACTCTACTTTTCACTTCTCTATTACCCTCCAGGTACTTTAGTTAGATTGTGAGCCTTCGGGACAGTAAGGGAATTTTTCAAGTACCTTTCTTATTTCTAATCTTAATGTATATTTTCTGTAAACCGCTTAGAACCTAACGGATGTAGCGGTATATAAGAAATAAATTACATTACATTACATTACATAATTGAGAATCCAGGACCACTCCAAGACACCAGAATTCTGAGGACACCTGAACAACAGTATCTAGCAGCCTCAGAGTTCCGGGCAAGTTCAGTGTAGGTGTTCTTGTCAAATACATCACCTTAGTCTTTTGTAAATTTAACATCAACTTGTTCTCACACATCTAATCCTTCACCTTAGCCAAGACAGTATCCAACTGTTAGTATGTTAGTAGGTGTTAATTACCATGCGCTTACCACATTATGCAATCCACACCCGTTCTCCACCCATGACCCACTTAGGGGAAAATTCTGTAAATGGCATCTACAAAGATACAGTAGGTGCCTATAATATAGGCACCTATCTCTTGTCAAGCATACTTAGGTGCCTATTAGATTGCGAGTCCACCAGGACAGATAGGGAAAGTGACTGAATTACCTGTATGTAAACCACTTTAAATGTGGTTGTAAAACTACAAAAAAGGCAGCATACAAGTCCCAATCCCTATCCCCTATCCTATTGCAGAATCATGCCTAACTTAAAACTTAGGCGCCTGTAATGTAGGCCTGGGTTTTAAAGGCCTACATTATAGGCACATATGCCCTTTAGAGAATCATGTCTAGTGGAGCTTAAGTATTTCTCCGCTCCTAAATGTGCATACTTTGGAGTTAGGGACCATTATTTGCATGCCTTAAGCACCTACTTTATGCAGAATCATGCTTAAGTAGATAGGCATCTATCACCCAAATAATTTTTATTATTTACAATTATGAGCTTGTTAAAACTCATCCTACTTCACACATTAACAGTTTTACTCATTTTAGCAAAAGGATCCCTGACAAAATAACCATAAAACCCAAATACCTCCCCTCCCCCTTTAGAAAGCACTGCTAACAGCTACCACTGCGGTAACTACCCCAAAGCCCACAGAGATTTAAAGGACTTTGGTGCTTTTGCCACACAGCAGCCACTAGTACTACTTGGGATCTAGCTAGGTACTTAGGACCTGGGTTCGCCACTGTTAGAAACAGGATATTGAGCTTGATGGACATTCGGTCTGTCCCAGTATGGCAATTCATATGTTCTTATGTCCCCTAGTCCAGGGGTGCCCACACTTTTTGGGCTTGCGAGCTACTTTTTAAATGACCAAGTCAAAATGATCTACCAACAGTAAAATTAAAAAAAAAACACAAAGCACACTGTATGCATAGAAAATGTTAATCATCATTCCTATTCCAGGGTTTTTCAAAAAGGTCAAAGCAGATGACTCTAAGCACTATCACCTCAGTAACAACCATACAAAAATAGACAAATATACCCCCTCCCTTTTTACTAAACCACGATAGCAGTTTTTAGCGCAGGGAGCTGCGCTGAATGCCCAGCGCTGCTCTCGACACTCATAGGCTCCCTGCGCTAAAAACCTCTATTGCGGTTTAGTAAAAGGGGACCTTAGTGTAAAATATAGACAGCAGATATAAATTCAGACACATTTTGATCACTAAATTTAAAATAAAATCATTTTCCCTACCTTGTCTGGTGATTTCATGAGTCTCTGGTTGCACTTTCTTCTTCTGACTGTGCATACAATCTTTCTTCCCTTCTTTTAGCCTGTATACTTCTTCTCCTCCAGACCTCATTCCTTCCCCCCAACTTTTCCTTCCTCTTCCCTGCCCTTTCTTTCTCTCTGCCTCCCTTTCATTTTTTTCTGTTTCTCTTCTTTCCTTCTGTCTCCCTGCCTGTCCTTTTTCTTTCTTTCTCCCTGCCCTCCCCTAAGCCACTGCCACTGCCATTACCATCGGGGACCAGGACCCAAACGCCACCAATAACAGGCCCCAAGCTCTCCCTGCTTTGGCCAACCAGCATTCCTCTCCCCGACGTCAATTCTGCCGTCGGGAAGAGGAAGGCTGATCAGCCCAAGATCGTGATCAACCTATTGGGGGAAATGCTGCCGGGTCCTGCCTTCGCGGAGACAGAAAGTAGGCAGGACCCGGCAGGAACAAGAACAAATGCTTCACTAACCTGTCTCCCGCATTAGCCCGTAGCGAACGCTTGCTTCAGGGCTCTCAACATGTGCGTGCCGGCTTCCCTTCTCCCCCCTCCCCCCTCCCCCCCCCGGACATAACTTCTGGTTTCGGAGGGAAGAGAAGAGAAGCCTGCACGCAGACGTTAGAGCCCGGAGCATAAGTTCGGTAGGGGCTGAAATCTCCAAGCCGGTTTTTGGTTGTTTTTTTTTTAATGTTCAGCAGCGGCAGATGACAGCTGGGTGAACCGCCCAGCTAAAAGGCCCTAGGAAGAACACTGGAGAGGAAGGCTGATCGGCCCGTAGATCAGGACGGCAACACGAGTGTGATCGACTCGAGTTGCCTTCCTGAGCTACTGGTCGATCGCGATCGATGCGTTGGGCACCCCTGCCCTAGTCTATGTAATTTTTGATGGAGTAAAAAACAGAGCCACTTGTTCCCGTTCTACACCACTTAGGATTTTGTAGACTTCAATCATATCTCCCCCTCAGCCATATCTATTCCAAGCTGAAGAGCCCTATCCTCTTTAGTTTTTCCTCGTATGAAAGGTGTTCCATCCACTTTATCACCTTGGTTGTTCTTCTTTAAACCTTTTCTAGTTCCGCTATATCTTTTTTGAGATACGGTAACCAGAATTGAACACAATACTCAAGGTGAAATCACACCATGGAATGATACAGAAGCATTACAACATTCTTAGTCTTGTTTACCATCCCTTTTCTAGTAATTCTTAGCATCATTTTTGCTTTTTTGACCATTGCTACGTATTGGGTGGAAGGTTTCAGCATATTATCAACAATTACACCCAGATCCTTTTCTGGGGCGCTAACCCCTAAGGTGGACCCTAGCATCTGCTAACTGTGATTCAGGTTATTCTTCTCAATGTGCATCACTTTTCATTTGTCCACATTAAATTTCATCTGCCACTTGGATGCCCAGTCTTCCAATTTCCTAAGGCCTGCCTGCAATTTTTCACAATCTGAAAAGTTTAGTAACATCTGCAAATATAATCGTCTCACTCGTCGTTTCAATTTCCAGATCGTGCCTCACCAATGTGCTTGACTTCTTTGAAGGTGTGACTAAACATGTGGATAAAGGTGAGCTGGTTGATGTAGTGTATCTTGATTTTCAGAAAGATTTTGACAAAGTTCCTCATGAGAGGCTCCTGAGAAAATTAAAGAGTCTTGGGATAGATGGCAAATTTCAGATGTGGATTAGGAATTGGTTATCGGATAGAAAACAGGGGGTAGGGTTAAACATGGTCTAAATCATAAAAACCTACCTAAACTCACCAGATAAGCACTGCAAACACATAACACAGACCCCACACACTACCCCAGTGATCACCAACCCCCCACCCCCATAAAAATTTTATTCACAACTTTAAATTTCAGCCTCCAGACCATCATCACCTGGCCACCTGGCATAGGAAAGCCTAGTCGTCCAGCCCAGAGGCAGCTTAAGTCATCTTGGGGGTGGGTTAGGGACTCATAGAGAGGAGGACCCATGCCCATAAGCCCCTGTAATCACTGCATTGATATTGAAACATGTGCACTGCCCTATATACCCCCAAACCATTTTTTTACTGGCATATAAGTGGCTCCTGCAGCCATACGGACTATTGGGGTGGTAGATAAGTGGATCTAGGGGATTCTGGAGGTGGTTTGGGGGGGGGCTCACCATCACCTATAAGGGAGCTGTAGTGAGAAGAAGCCATGGCACCCTTTTACTGAAGTTCACAGCTGTGCCCTGTAAGGTACCCCACTATTTAGGTGCCATGTCTGGGTGTTCAGTCCATCACTTTGCAAACCCCTCCCACGTCTAACAGGGCTTGTTCTAGGCGTTTTGGACTTGGACGGAATGTCGGACGGAAATGTGGTATAAAGATAGACGATTTAGTGGCTTGGACAATCAGATCGGCAGGACGTATAATTAGACGATTTTCGAAAGTAAAAAAAAGTTGGACGTATCTTTCAAAAATGTGTCTTAGGCTATTTTTAACTTTGGACGACTTGCGATATGGACGTAAACGGACTTAGATGTCCCTTTCGATTATGCCCCTCTGAAAGCGTCAGTAGCATCGAACTCAAGCATTGGGCAGGGACCGAGATTGGAGCCAGAACCTCTTAATTTCTCCAAGGTAAGCCTAGGGTTGTCACTCAGCATATGTCATGTGCTTGAGGCTGAGCAGCACTCCCACATAGCTAACTTTATTTTTCCCCAGGGCCATGCCTCAACAGGTAAGAAAATGGTAGGGAAGGGATAGGCTCTGAGTTTGACTGGCACGATTTATATTTAATGTTACTGGATTTCTGGGTTATATGTCTTCAGGACATAGAAAACTTGCCATTATTGAAGGAGCCATGAATTCTGTAACGCACTAGGAAATTGTTAAGGAGAATATCCAGTCATCTATCTAAGATTCCTCAACAGCAATGTGAAAAACTGATATTAAATTATAGGAAGCATTTGATTGCAATTATTGCCACTAAAAAGTGGTGCAACTGGTTATTAAGTTTAATGAGGCAGTAACTTGTTCATGGACCTTTTTTTTAAGGTACTTTAAGGCGTCTGTCTACCTTGAAAATAGGTGTTTGGATAGTTTTGTTTCTTATAGAAATGCGTTGTGTGTTTACTCAGGTTCCCTTCGTCTAATTAAGAGCGTCAGAGCAGCGCAGAGCATTCAGCGCACTAGCCAGCGCTAAAAACCTCTTGCACAGTTTTGTAAAAGGGGGAGGGTAAATTTTTTGTAAAGATCGAAAAACATTCCATGCAGTGTGACACATTTATGTACAGTTCTTTATATTTAATATAATTTAACATAATTTTCAAAAAATTGTTTGCCTTTGAGCTAAACCCCCCTCCCCCCCCCCACACACACACTCACCATGCACCTGCTCAGAACACATCAAGACTTGGACAGCTGCTTCCCAGGCTTAGAGGGAACATTGCCATGGAGTATTCGCAAAACGTGTGCTTACACTTTATAACAGTGTCTCTCAAACTTTCTCGAGCCGGGGCACACTAAAATCTTTAAAGACACGCCTGTTTGACATGTTTACATCTTAGTTGTGTTACTGTTTTTAATTTCTCCTTGTTTTTTAACAGATGTATTCTCTTATTGATTTTTTTTTATTATGTATCTTACATATATTGATTGTATGCGTTTTTGCTGTTGTGAACTGCTTTGAACTTTTTGTATAGCTGTATACAAAAAATAAAAAAATTATTAAAGGTAGTGGCCACAGCTTGAAGCACCCAGAAGTGCGTGGACGTCACCGTGATGACATCACGCATATGCGTGACATCATCACATCGACGCCCGCGCATGTGCAGAGGCCCTCCAGATGGGCCCTGAGATGCCAGTAGGGGGTGCCAGCAGGGAAGAGGGCCGGAGGGAAGGAGAGGCATTGGCGCCTGCTGATTGCCTACAGCAGTGTTTCTCAACTACTTCGAGCTAAGTACCCCTCTCAGTCTAACAAATATCAACCGAGTACCCCAACCACAGACCTCCCTAGGCCTACCCAAGCTACGCCCCAGATCCCATCCCCTTTACTAATTGTAATGCAATTTTTTTCCATTCATTTTTCATATATACACAGCAGATAGAAATTCTCAAAACTGACACATTTCAATCACTATATTGAAAATAAAATCATTTAACCTACCGGCGATCTTCTGCAGGCTGCTGTAATTAGCTTTAAAGGTGAGAGCGGGAGGCCGGGGGGGAAGCCAGAGGAGGAGAGAAGGGGGAAACATGCAGGCCTTCGGCGAATCGGGCAGCGCTGGCGCTGTACCGCATAGGGAAGTCAGCTAGCAGGCACCTTTCTTCCTCCTCAGTGTGCCGAGACATACTTGGAATCTCAGGAGGCACACAGTTTGAGATACACTGCTTTATACACTATCCAAGGTATAAATAATAATGTCTGATAAGTAATAACATCACTCTATGAATTCCTTGCTCGACCATGGAAAAACTTGATATGAGCATGGAATGATCACACTTTGTCTTTGTCTTTTTTAACTAGTCCCAGAAGACACTTTGATGGTGGCCCTCTGAACAGCTGAAAGGAGGAAGAGATCAGCTTTGGACATGAAAGTGCAGAGAAGGCAATTTAGAAGGAAAAGCTGTTTAGAGAGTTAGTCTAATTAATCAGGAGATTATAACTGTTGAAGTATAGGAGACCCCTGCTGCACCTAGAGCTGTAAGCAATAGCTAAATTACCATTAGTAGTAACATAGAAATGAACATAAGTAACCAGTGCTGCTAGCACTCCATATTTAATCTCTTTTTTTTTTTTTATCCTAGAAAAGAAGCTTATCACAGCTGTGAGAACTTTTTAGTATTTTTGAGTGTGATCAATAGGGGATGGGAAAGTAAGCTCCCACTCCAAAACTGAAGAGATGATTAATTGCTCAGGTTCCAAAATAAAATTTTAAAAAATGTTTAATCGGCATTTGCTGGTGCATAAGGATTCACAAACTTTAACTTATCTTGCAAGCAGAGACAAGGAAAGAATTATACAAAATGTGCCTGTTTCAGAACAAAATAAATCTAAAATTAAACTTAGAATGAGATGAAGAGGTGCTGAGTGAGGATCTTCTAAGGGGAAGAAAAATTCCATTGGAATAACTTACCTGCTAGCATTCAAACTTGGGAAAAGTTGCCTGTCAGTTACACAATAGTGCCTGATTAAAGGGTGACTCATCCAGGAGGTGTAGCTGACATCATATTCACTTTAGATTAAGCACAGCTAACAGAAAGGGAGCCCAGTCCTCAACTGCTCCTTGTCTTGAAGAGGTGCTGAGTGAGGATCTGCTAAGGGGAAGAAAATCTCCATTAGAGTATCTTACCTGCTAGCTTTCAAACTTGGGAAAAGGTAAAACTTGGGCTTCAGTGGGAAGGGGTAAAACACGGACCTTACGGACCTTGCGGATCTAAAACCGCACGTCCTTAAAAATCTGAGGTCCGTGCATTAACAATCCCTACTTTTAGCTTGTTTTACCCAGACCCTTATTCCACCGCTTTCCCTGCAGCTTAAGCTCCCGGCTCTGCCTTCCCTAATGGCTAAGGAGGAAGGAAGCGCACCGTGGCTTTTGCTAATTAGCCCGATCGTCCCTTCCTCCAGATCTCTCCCTCTGCACTGATTCTGAGAACCCACACGATATGACACTGGATGGCAAATAGCTTGGTTGGGGGGGGGGTTAAAAAATATGTTTAAAGGTCTGCAGTGCATCTGACCTCACAGATCTGAACTGCACAATGCACATCCTTAAAAATCTGAAGTCTGCGCCATTTTTAGTCTCTGGCTCTGACAGACCTCTATTAGTCGCTGATGGATCCTAATGCTTTTCCCTCCCTATGCTGAGACTAAAAGTGGCACAGACCTCAGGGCAAAAGTTTGGCACTATTCTCAGCATAGGGAGGGAAAATCATTAAGATCCGTCAGGGCTAAAATGTCATAGAGGTCTGTCAGAGCCAGAAACTACAAGTGGCACGGACCTCAGATTTTTAAGGATGTGCGGTTTTAGATCCGCGAGGTCCGTAAGGTCCGTGAGGTCCACGTTTTACCCCTTCCCGGCTTCAGTAGGATATTTCATTGTCCTTCTCGTTTACTTTTTAGTTCAGTACTCTGCTTTTACAGCAAAGTCAGTTTAGGCAATAGTGGAGCCTTTAGAGTCTTTCTTAGGGTTTATGTATAAAAAGTGTTTTAGTCTTATACACTAAGCAGAGGTGGCTGCAGGACATATGGGACTACATTGTACACAATGCATTGCTCATATACCATGACAGGAAAAAACTGCGGCCTAAAAATTCTAAGTAAGAATAGCATTAAACACATTTTAGAGCTATAATATAGTGCAAGACTGCCAGGGGCAGACCCCACCCCACCTGATGTCACAAGATACTACTATCACTACTGTTCACAGTGTGGCAAAGTTTATTATATACAGTCAAGCTGTCTATTGTCTGTGCAGTCATGTTTGTCTTGTAGGAGCTGAAAGGAGAGGTAGATGACAACACCACTAGAAAACATAATGAGACAAAGGCTTCCTTTTACGAAACTGTGATAGCAATTTCTAGCGCAAGGAGCCGCACTGAATGGCCCGCCCTGCTCCCGACACTCATTGAGTTCCTATGAGCATTGGCAGCAGCGTAGGCCATTCAGCGCAGCTACCCGTGCTAGAAACTGCTATCACAGTGTCGTAAAAGAGGAGGAAAGTGTCCCTGATCTTCAAAGGGTAGAAAGCAGTCTACAAATTTCATGTTTCCTTATGTGGTATAAGGAGCATGACTTCAGTGATTGGTCTGCAAAAGATCTTTACTGTTTCTTCTTCCTCACTTCTGAGTTAGAACTTTTGGATATTCCTGTCTCCATTTGGGATGGTCTTGGTAACCAGTTCTAACTGTTGCAGTGTACATAGTTATCCTTGAGTAAGACAAGGTCATATTCATTGACATTCATTTTACCAGTCTGCTTCTTATTGCGAATCCGCAGGATCAGAGGTATTCTCTCCGCTAGCAGCTCCAAAAGCTATTGGCAAGGCTTTGGACTTGTCTCCATTGCCATCTGCACAGATCCTTCTTGTTGAAGTATCCAGGCAGGTTTGGGGGCCACATCTGTCTTTTGTGTCAGGAGCACGGCTGGTGTTAAGATCAAGGAAGACTCTGGGTCAGAGAACGCTGGAATCCGAGTCTTTCATTTATGATAGCAGACACTTCTGCCAGAGTTATAGTCAGAACATCGAGTGCGAGATGAGCATTTCTTTTTCTGAGAGAATAAAATCTAGGATGCAATGAGCGATTCTGATCATGTGTTCCCAAACTCCTCCCATAAATGAAGTGTGTGTGTGTGGGGGGGATGAATACCCACTCGCAGCACAGTTCTCTCAGTTGCTTCTCAACAGTGTGACTATCGATCTTCTCTGAGTACCTTCTCAGTTCCTTGCAGCAGGCAATTACAAAGTTGAACCCACAATCAGACTGGATCTGCTTGGCTGGGCCACGAACTGAGAAGAATCTCCTAAAGGCATTTATGAAGTGTGAAGTGTCCATGGACTCGGTAACCTTGATGTGGACAGCATGAATACTTAAGCATCTGAACGTAGTCCATTGCTTGCTGGTTACACATCCTCTTCTGGTCCATCTTGAAAAGACCACCATGGTACGAGGATGTCCCACATTGGGGAGAAGATTGTTCAAATAATGGCTGAACTGTTCGCAGAATTAAACTGCTAAGATTATCTGCTACATTACTGACAATGCAGCAAATATTACAAAAGCCATGTATCTTCTGGACAAAATTTGTACTGGGTGGCAATGAAGAGAATGGCAGTTCATGCTCAACAGAGTCCAACAGTCATTCACTTTTTGAGTCAAAGGTGGTTAAAGTTGCTGATGTCAGATCTCTGATGCAGTCAAAGATGAATATACACCAATAGCATAGACTCCAGCTGCTTTCACAAGCGCAAGAGACGTGCCAATCACACACTCAATGTTAAGGCAGCTGTTGACAGCCATGAGGCATGAAAAGATTTGTGCTACATGCGAATGTTTGACAGAGCCATGGAGAAAGTACAGGTTCTTAGCAATACATTCAGTCAGAGTACCAAACATGCAGATATTGTTAAAAATGTGGCTGGTGTTACATTCCTCAATCCAATCTGCACAAGGTGGGTTTCAGATTACAGGGCCATCAGTCAACTGGTTACAACTGGAGTAGAGAAGACATAAGAATGTAAACAAAAAGTAGGACTAGAACTGATGACTGATATTAAGATGATGTTCCTGAGAAACTGTATCAGTATCATGAAGCTATTGTCAGCCACAACTGATATTCTGCAAGCTGAAAATGACTGCTATATTGGACATGTAATCCATACAATAATAGAAATTCTATCAAAATTACAGAGATTGGCTGACAATTAGGGGCATTTTCAAAACACAAAAACATCCAAAAATCTGCACTTGGATGTTTTTCTCTGCAAAATGTTCAAGGGCTAATCAGAACAAAAAACTTAGACATTTGCCCTCCAAAATGTCAAACTCAGAAAGGGGATGAGATGGGGACTTGTATACCACCTGTTGTACAAAGCAGTTTACAGGCAGGTACTTCAAACATTTTTCCTATCTGTTCTGGTAGGCTCACAGTCTATCTAATGTACCTGGGGCAGTGGAAGATTAAGTGACTTGCCTATGGTCACAGGGAGCAGCATGTGGATTGAACTCACAACCTTGGGGTGCTGAGGCTGTAGCTCTAACCACTGCACCATGATAGAGGAGTGTTTTGGGTGGGATGTGGGCCGGGTTAGATTTGATGTTTTGCAGTGGTAATCGAACCTTTTGCAGGACATCCTAGACAGAACTTAGATGTTCTGAGCTAGATCTGTTTTAGAAGTGTCTAAGTGCCAAAAATGTACCCAAACTGACCAAATGACCACTGGAGGAATTAACAGACCCCACACTCTCCCCGTGGCACCTAACCCCCTCTCACCCCAAAACATATGAATAAAACAGTACATAGCTGTTTTTAGAACAGCATCATCTGGTATGGGAAAAGTTAGTAGAATATCACACAGGTGTCTAAAGAAGCTTGGTGGGTGTGCTAATGAGCCATAAAGAGGAGGACCCAGGCTCATAAGACATTCTAACCACTACATTTATGATGGAAACTGTGAGGCCACAGGAACATCCAGGTTGAAAACATCCAAATCTAGACTATTTGGACATGGGAGGGGCCAGCATTGTAATGGACTGATCACATAGACATCCCAATAGAGCAGCGGAGCATCTTAAGAGGGTACGCTGTGCACTTTACATAAAGAGTGCCAGATATACCATCTCACCATAACCCCCTTCTAATTTATGGTAAGCCTTCCAAAACTCTTTCAAAACCTACTACACCCACCTTTCCCCCACCCCAATAGCCCTTATAGCTGCAGGTGGCACTTATATGGCAGTGTAGTAGGATTTTGGGTGGCCTCACACTTTCCACCATAAATGTAGTAGTTAAGAGTGTCTTATGAGCCTGGGCCCACCTCTCAATGGCACATTAGCACACCCACCAAGCTACTTAAGACACCTTTGTGATGCTCTACTAACCTTTCCCATGCTAGATGCTGCTGTGCTAGAGAAAGGTATGTACTGTTTTATTCATATTTTTAGGGGGGGGTTAATCCACCAAAATCCTACTATACTGCCATATATTATGATAGACTGATAAATAAACTGAATAAATGTGGTATGGTCCCCAAAGTGACAAACTGGATTAAAAGGTGGTTAAGTGGAAGGAGACAAAGGGTAGTTGTAAATGGAGGATAAGGATGTTGATGGTGGAGTGCCACAAGGATCTGTCCTTGGGCTGGCTCTATTTAACATCTTTGTGAGTGATATTGTGGAAGGACTGTCAGGCAACGTTTGTCTTTTTGCAGATGATACCAAGCTCTGTAAAAGGGTAGGCACTCCGGAGGGTGTAGATAACATGAAGTGGGATCTGGAGAAGCTTGAAGAATGGGCTGGTAATTGGCAACTTAGATTTAATGCTACAAAACGTAGGGTCATGCACATAGGCTGCAAAAATCCAGGAGAACAGTATAGTATAGGAGGTGAAGTAATTGTGTGTGTGGAAGAAGAGCGGGACTTGGGGATAATTGTGTCTGATTATCTCAGGGTGGCAAAATAGGTAGAAAAGGTGACAGTCAAAGCCAGGAGGATTCTTGGATGCATAAGGAGAGGAATGGCCAGTAGGAAAAGGGAGGTGATGATGCCATTGTATAGGTCTCTGATGAGGTCCCATTTGGAATATTGTGTGTAATTTTGGAGACCCCACTTTCCAAAAAGATATTAAGAGGATGGAGTCAGTCCAGAGGGCTGCTACAAAATTGGTTAGTGGTCTTTGTCATAAATCATATGGAGACAGGCTTAGAGACCTTCATATGTACTGTATACTCTGGAGGAAAGACAGGAGAGAGGGGATATGATAGAGATGTTTAAATATCTCTGTAGCATTAATGTACAGAAGGTGAGTCTTTTTCAAATGAAGGAAAATTATACAAGGAGAGGGCATAGGATGAAGTTAAGAGGTGATAGGTTCAGGAGTAATGTAAGAAAATACTTTACAGAAAGGGTGGTAGATGTATAGAATAGTCTCCCAATGGAAGTGGTGGAAATGAAGACTGTATCTGAATTCAAGATAGCATGGGACAGGCAGGTGAGATAAGAACATAAGAAATGGTTTTGCCGGATCAGACTCTAGGTCCATCCAGTCCGGCGATCCGCACCTGCGGAGGCCAAGCCAGGTGTTCCCTGCTGAGAAACCTTAGGGAGAAGAGAAGAAAGCAGATATTGTGGATAGGCAGACTGGATGGGCCATGTGACCTTTTATTTGCTGCCTTGTTTCTATGTTTCTATATAAGTGCCATACTATAGAAGAAAGACCAGCTCCCAACTCTTAATAAAGCAATTGAAACCCACAGTTTCAATTGCTTTATTAAGAGTTGGGAGCTGGTCTTTTTTCTATACTATTTAATAGTTTGACCCCTCTCTTTCGAGTAGGCTAGATTTCTTGATCTATATAAGTGTCACCTGAAGCCATAAAGGCTATTTGGGTGGGAGATATAGTAGGCTTAGGAGTTTCGGATGCCTCATCCTAAATTAGAAGGGGGTTAGGGTGAGATGTATAGTTGGCACCCTTTATGTGAAGTTCATAGCAGTGCCCTAGGGTGCCTAACTGTGTTATTGGGATGTCTATGTGGCAGTCCATTACGAAGCTGGCCCCTCCCACATCTAAATGGTGCTGATGTGGACATTTCTAACTTGAACATTTTTGTGTTCAAAAATGGTGAATAAAGTTAGCCTTCCTGATGGCCTAGATCAGTGGTATTCAACCCAGTCCTCAGGGACCACCTGACCAGTTGGGTTTTCATAGTCTCTGTCATCCATATTCATTGTGGATATCCTGAAAACCCAACTGACCAGGTGGTCCCTGAGGACTGGGTTGAATACCACTGCCCTGGATGTTTTGAAGGCTAAGATGTCCAAGTAGGAAATTTTGGGGGGAAAAAATATTTGGATGTCCCATTCGAAAATGACAATTTCTCTGCCTCCAAATTTAGACGTTTTGCAGGAAACGTCCAAAATTGATCTTAGTTGTCCTATCGAAAATGGCCATCCATGTCAACTTGGATAAGACAATAGAACCACAAATCATAGCTCTGACAAAAGGAATTGCTTCAAGGTTTGGTCAAGTATTTTAAGTTGATGACTATCATATTGCAACAACGATTGCATCAGAGTTCAAGTTGAGATATCTACCAGAACTAAAACTATACAAAGATGCAGCTGCTCATTTGTGCTTAAAATGCAACAGAGACTGAAGCCACAGCTCGTAATGTAGTTCCACTTTCATTTGTGCAAGAGTTACAGTTAGCCTTTAAGGAAAAGACTACTTCCGGAGGTATAGACGTCTTTGATTTTCTGTCCACTGCAAAGCAGCTGAATCTTGACCAAAGGATGATGTTGAGAGTTACCTGGAATTTTGAGAAATTTCCACAAACAGCTCACTTGCATTTCCAAAAGGGACAAAAGCTTTTATCAAGTTCAATGCTGTGTGTTCCTGCAGTGAAGCAGTAGAACAGTTATTTAGTTGCTCGGGATAAAGTTTAGTGCCATGATGATGCTCTCTCACCCCTCCTTTTACAAAAGCGTTGAATGCACGGTGCTGCTCCCGACGCTCATAGAGTTTCTATGAGTGTTGGGAGCAGTGCAGAGCATTCAGGGCATCTCCCTGTTCTAATAGCCGCTATCACAGTTTAGTAAAAGGGGGGTATAACAAAAATTATTTATTCATTTAGGGGTCCTTTTACTAAGGCGTGCTAGCCTTTTTAGCACGCACTAAATGCTAATGCATCCATTATAGTCTATGGACTCGTTAGCATTTAGCGCGCCTTAAAACGGCTAGCGCGCCTTAGTAAAAGGACCCCTAAATTTGTTTTCACCAAAGAGCACAGAACAGGTTACAGGTTAAACATACATATTATATAGTTAACAGGTTACAATTTGACATAATAACAGAACAAGTTTGCAATACAAGGTTGTATCCTAAGTTGATACAAACTAGGGGTCTAGTATTTATTTATTTTTATTTATTTAAAAAATGTCTTACTCGCACATAGGGGTCCTTTTATCAAGCCACGCTAGCGGGTTTAGCGCGTCGGACATTTCATCACGCACTAAACCCCGCGGTCGGCTAAAAAACTAACGCCTGCATGTCTAAAAGTACCCCCACAGCACGTCTACACTTTTTAGCCATAATGAAACAAAAACACGCCTAGGCCACAAACGTCCAACAGAAGGGCTTTTAGGCGAAGGAGGAGCCAGTCCTTCGCCTAAAAGCGGGATTCTGTAACCGGTGTCTGTCAAAAACAACACCGGTTACAGAATCCCACCCCCTCCCACAACGATCCAGGCAGGAGGGTGCCCAAGCCCTCCTGCCATGTTAAACCACGACCCCCCCCCCCTTCCCGACAACATCGGGGCAAGAAGGAGCTCAAGCCCTCTTGCCCCCCCGACGCCCCGACTCCATCCGGGCAAGAGGGAACTCAAGCCCTCTTGCCCCAGCCAACCGAAGCACCCCAGACATATCGGGGCAAGAGGGAGCCCAAGCCCTCTTGCCCCCCCAACTCCCCGACTCCATCGGGGCAAGAGGGAGCCCAAGCCCTCTTGCCCCGCTGATCGTGCCCCCCTCCCCGACTCATTCGGGCCAGGAGGGAGCCCAAGCCCTCCTGGCCCAGCCGATCCTCTACCCCCACCCTCCACTACATTACGGGCAGGAGGGATCCCAGGCCCTCCTGCCCTCGTCGAACCCCCCTCCCCCCAATGTCCGCCCCTCCAGAACCCCCGATCGGCCCCCCTCCCAGCCGACCCGCGACCCCCCGGCCGACCCCACGACCCCCCCACCCCCCTTCCCCGTACCTTTAGATAAGTTGGCCAGACAGACGGGTGCCAAACCCATCCGTCTGGCAGGCAATCCTCCGACAAATGGGGCCGGATTGGCCCAGCCTAACCAAAGCCCCGCCTACTGGTGGGGCCTAAGGCGCCTGGGCCAATCAGAATAGGACCGGGAGCCTTAGGTCCCTCCTGTGGACTTGAGCTCCCTCTTGAATGGGTCGTGGCAGTTCGGGTAGAAGAGTGATGGCATCGCAGTAGGGGAGATGAGGCATCTCTACTGCCGCGATGGTTAGGTTGCCGAGCCGCTGAACTGATGGCGCCAACGGCCATCAGCTCTGCGGCCCGTTTTTCGGCACTTAGACCTGGTTTTATTTTGTCTAAGTGAAAAAGGTCTAAGTGCCGACTAAACTGTATTAGTTATACCTGTTGTATGCCTAGGTGTAGGTCGGCCCACCTCCCGCCAACTGCCCGCCCTTTCCCCTCCTCTAAACACACCTCTTTTCTCTCTGTGCGTTTAGAGGCAGGGGAAAGGCCTAAGTTGGTTTTAGATACGTCTAAAAACCAGCTTTAGTTATGGGTACTTGGACGATCAGGCTTTTTGATCGTCCAACTAGCCACTTAGGACACTTTTTAGACTTTTTTTTTTTTTTATTATTACCCCCATAGTCTGTTATAGAGAAAGACATGGGGGAAGCCACTGCTTGCTCTGTATTGATAGTATGGAATATTGCTACACCTTGGGTTCCGGCCAGGTACTAGTGACCTGGATTGGCCAGTGTGAGAATGGGTTACTGGGTTTGATGGACCATTGGTCTGACCCAGTAAGGCTATTCTTATGTTCTTATGTTTTAAATAGCCTATAATTTGGAGGGGGCAGGGAACAGATTTCTATATTATAAATTCCTTCTATAATGTGAAAAATTTTCCCTCTGAAGGATTTACCTTACACTGATAGAATTTTATGAACAATGCTTAAATTCCTAGGTATGTTTCATAACCCTGGATAAAGCTGTAGTGCTAGCAAAGTGTGGATTGACATTTGCAGGTCTTAATGACTGTCAGAAGGTTAACAGGAAAAAAAGAAAGAAACTGCAAGCACAAAGGAGACCAAACTCAAAAATTGTATGGAATTCTTGGAGAGAACCAAAAACATGTAAACAGCCCAGGGAAAGGAATAGGCCACAAAAGAATCAGGGCTTAAGGCAGAAATTGTGGCATCTTTAGAAAAACAGATGGATGCAGCGTGAACTAAAGGTAATGCGAACTCTTCCAGTGGATACATCAGCTGTACTAATAAATCCCCTGGATCACTGCTTTTCATTTAAAAATTTTGCAGTTTATGGTTTCCCTGTCCCTCCTGAGCCCTCTGAGGAAGCACAGGTGTGAAACTCTCATCTAGGATTAGTTTTTGAATGGAATAATAGCCTCCTGCTATTTAAATAAAAAATAGAGATTAAAAGATGACTTAGCTTTTATCCTCGTGCTCATATGCAGATTGTCTCTTTTTCTTGTGTACCTAAGAGTTCTGCTGGCTTGTTGATTTCTGACCCAGTGAAAAATAAATGGTTTCACAGCCTTCACAGAAATCTAATTTACACCTGACCTTGAAATATTAAAATACTTAAAGCATACTGATAAAATACTTAAATATAGCTTTTAAATCATTAGCAAGCTGAATTTGATAACCAAAGTGCAATTTGACCATCTAGAATTTTCTGAAGCAAAATAATATGTTTTGCTAGAGGCCAGAATCCATGTCAGGTGCTGTTAGCAAGACAGTTGATTTAAATCATAGACAAGGCATTCATTAGTAACAAAGGAGTCCCTTAAATCCTTTCTTGTGAAGTGGTAGCCTGTATAAGATCATGATTAGCATTTGGGGAATCTCAGACATCCAGAAACAGTTGTTCTTAGCATGTGTTGTGGATATTCCAGAGGCACAAAGTTGGCTATGGGCAGCTCTTTGTTTAGAATGGAGGCTTTTTGCTTGGGTGCAGTGCAGAATGAGTTCTGTTCTAGAGATGAAGGAGGTAAACATGCTTTGGCTTTCTATTTTCAAACTGTGGATTTGGGGCTACCTCAGAGGCATAGTTTTGGCCATTGCCCTTGATAATATTAAAAATAAAGTGTTGAGAAAAATTATTTTCAGGACTTCAGAAAAGCTGATCCCAAAGTACAGCATAAAGATTGCAGTTAAGTTTCCAAGTTTTATTAAAATTTGAAATTCCGCTTATCAGATTTTCTAAGCGGTATACAGATAAATATATAATAAAAAGAAAAATCAGGGGACACGGATGATATGACAAACGTACTGGTACATAAGGGAAAAGGGGGAGAACTACATGAGGTGAACACAAAGGGCCTAATTCTGTATAGGATGCCTGGTCTCAGCAACCACCTAAGTGGCTTTTGAGAATCACACATGGGCATCCTATACAGAATCACGTCCTAATCGACAGACGCCTAACCCTGCCTAACCACTCTGATTCTCTAACCAGCATCCATATCACAGACGCCGTTTAGAGAATTGAGTTGCCGCTGAGCTGATCATGGCAAGGGAATCGCCCTGCTGCGATCAGCTGAGTGGCAGCAGCAGGGAACCCCCAACCCTCCCCCCCCCCCACACACACACACACTGTCTGCAGCAGGAGGGATGCCCACTCCCTCCTGCCGGAACCTCCAAATAGAGAATGACACGGTGACAAAATTCATCACCGTTCCCGTCCCCGCGGATAACCGCAGGAAACCATCTTCATGTCATTCTTTAAGGAGAGAGGGAAGAATCAGAGTATGAATGGCCACAACCACTGACCCACAAGCTTTGCTTTGAAGAATGCTGGTGTAGAAGATCTGAGGTTGAAATAGACACTAGAAAATGACATGGGATTATTTCCCACGGTTATCCGCGGGATGGGAACGGTGATGAATTTTGTCACCGTGTCATTCTCTACCTCCAAACCACCACACACACACACTATCCTGCTGTAAAACTGTGATACAATCCCCAGCAGGAGGGATGCCCAATCCCTCCTGCCAGCATCCCCTCCTCTCCCCCCCCCTACAATATTCTTGGCAGGAGAGATGTCATTTCCTCCTGTTGGCACTCCCCCTGAACCCATGACCCTCCAAACTGGGATGCACTAGGAGTGGCCTAAGACTCTGATTGGCCAGATACCTAAAGCCACTCCCACTCACTCTAACTGTCATCTGTCTTTATAAATATCTTTCTCTATAATATATTGTTTCATCATTTCATTGGTTTGTCATTTGCTTGCCTTCTTTTGGTTTCTTTCCCCTATCTTTCTTCCCCACCCCCTTTTTCCCACCCTTTCTTACCGTCATCTAACCACTTTTTTGCATATTCTTCACTTGGCATACATGTCAGGCATTCAATTTTTTTCCGAAACACTAATATAATTTAAATTCAGTCATGCATAAAGTGATTTTCTTTTTGCTTGATTGTTATGGACTTTAGTACTCAAATAATATTTAGTTTTATATTTAAGATGGTACAATGTTAGGATTCGTTTTTTATTTATTTTAGATCACCTCTCTATCCCCTTCTTTTATTCTTTATCCTCTGCCCTTACCCCATTTCTCTCTTTTCCCTTTTCTTCATCTCTTTCCTTTCTTTGCATTTCTTTTTTTTCCTCCTGTTATTTATGCAAGTTTTTTATGGCCATTTTAGCATTCTTCTATTTTTGAAGTGTGCATAAGTTGTCTTAGTTGGTGTAATGAGTAAATAATTTTGAATGCTAATATAGTCATTCATACACATTTTCTCTTAATTACATGTTCTACACTACTGACTTGGCCAATACTACATTTATAATTTTCAGAGGTTTTAATACAAATTTATAGTTGTTGTTTTTTTTACATGATATCTCCCTCGTCTACAAAACCACGCTAACGGTTTCTAGCATGGGAAGCCGCGTTGAATGGCCCGCGCTGTTCCTGATGTTCATTGAGTTCTATGAGCGTCGGGAACAGCGCAGTCCATTCAGCGCGGCTCCCCACTCTAGAAACCGCTAGCGTGGTTTCGTAGAGGAGGGGGTTGTTTATTCTACTTATGCCCTTTTCCCCATTTTTTCTTTTCCCCCTTCCCCTTTGTCCCCCTTTATTCTCTCTTCTCATTACTCTCTCTCTCTCTTTTCCTCTGTTTCTCCCCCTTTTTTATTTGCTACATCCATTAAATACATATTATGTGTATTACATTTACTTTTCATATTGGTAATGTTTTATCTGAGTATATTTTAATATTTTATTACATTTTATAATATTTTAAGCATTGCTTTTCAATATACATGGATCTTATTATTTTTTCATTAGTGATATATATGCATATTCATTTTAACTTATTTGACCATTCTTATTTTTATAAAAATTTCATCCCCAGATATTAAATGATCTAACCTACACACAATATATACCTCGTTTGCAGATGTTTCAGTACATAATAGTCTTGTCTTTTCTTTCTTCTCTCTTTCTTATATATTCTTTCTTGGCATTCAATTACACTTAGGGCTCCTTTTACGAAGCCGCGCTAGTGGCTTTAACGCATGCACCGGATTAGCACGCGCTAGCCATAAATCTACCACCTGCTCAAAAGGAGGCGGTAGCGGCTAGCGTGTGCGGAAATTTAGCATGCGCTATTCTGTGCGATAAGGCCCTAGCACGGCTTTGTAAAAAGAGCCCTTAATCTCATGGTTAGATCCACCACAAATCTATTACAATTGCAGGTTTTTTGTATTTTTTTTTTTTCTCCAATAAGGACAATACACAGTATCATTATTGTCATTTATGACTTAAGATTTACACATATTTGTTCTTTCATTTCTGAAGAATTCATTTTAGAAAGATTCAATTTTAGTTCTGAAATGATATAGATATGTGATAACACGTGGAGGGGCATAATCGAAAGGGACATCTAAGTCCGTTTACGTCCATCTCGCAAGTTATCCAAAGTTAAAAAGAGCCTAAGACACATTTTCGAAAGATACGTCCAACTTTTTTTTACTTTCAAAAATCGTCTAATTATACGTCCTGCCGATCTGATCGTCCAAGCTGCTAAATCGTCCATCTTTATACCACATTTCCATCCAACTTTCCGTCCAAGTCCAAAACGCCTAGAACAAGCCCTGTTGGATGTGGGAGGGGTCTGCAAAGTGATGGACTGAACACCCAGACATGGTACCTAAATAGTGGGGTACCTTACAGGGCACTGCTGTGAACTTCACAAAAAGGGTGCCATGGCTTCTCCTCACTACAGCTCCCTTATAGATGACGGTGAGCCCCCAAACTACCTCCAGAATCCCCTAACCCACTTATCTACCACCCCAATAGCCCTTATGGCTGCAGGAGCCACTTATATGCCAGTACAAATGGGTTTTGGGGGTGTATAGGGGAGTGCACATGTTTAAGTATCAATGCAGTGATTACAGGAGCTTATGGGCATGGGTCCTGCTCTCCAAGAGTCCCTAACCCACCCCCAAGATGGCTTAAGCCGCATCTGTGCTGGATGACTAGGCTTTCATATGCCAGGCGGCCAGGTGATGATGGTCTGGAGGCTGAAATTTAAAGTTGTGAATAATATTTTTATGAGGGTGGGGGGTTGGTGATCACTGGGGTAGTGTGTGGGGTTCAGTGTTATGTGTTTGCAGTGCTTATCTGGTGAATTTAGGTGGGTGTTTGTGACTTAGACCATGTTTTACATGGTCTAAGTCACAATGTCCAAGTTTCGTCTATTCTCTGTTGTTAAACTTTCGGTTATACATGCTGTACGACTAAGTCTAAGCCGACCCATGTCCCGCTCAACTCCCGCCTTCGACACACCTCCTGAAACGCCCCATTTAACTTTGGATGTTGAGCGGCACTATGAAGGCCTAGGTCATTTAGAAATAAGTCTAAAACCCAGTTTTATTATCGGCGCTTGGACGTGTTTTTTTTTTTAATTCTTTATTCATTTTCAAACTTACAATAAGTGTGACAATAAATCCAAACAAATTGATAATAAATATATCACTTAATAATCATCAATGGTACAAATAGTATGCTCTTATCTCCTACCCTTCCCACCCTCTCCTATCATATAATCAAATACCTTGTACAATATGTAATAATAAAATTACCCTTCCCCTCCCTCCCTCATAATTGAACTTATAAATTTAAGGGAAACAATGTCTTCTCATTAGTACAATACTTTGTTAATGGCTCCCACACATCTTGAAATTTCCTGAAACATCCCCGCAGTATTGCAATAAATCTCTCCATTTTATAAACATGACATAAGGAATTCCACCAGAAATTATAATTTAACCTACTCCAATTTTTCCAATTATACATAATTTGTTGAATGGCAACCCCAGTCATTATAAGTAATAATTTATTATTATTTGTAGAAATCTGACTTTTTGCTCTCATTGCCATGCCAAACATTACAGTATCATATGATAATGCTACTGGGTTGTCTAATAAACAATTAATTTGGTCCCAAATTGATTTCCAAAAATTCATAATAAATGGAAAATAGAATAATAAATGATCTAAAGTCCCTGCTTCGAGATGACAGTGCCAACATCTATTAGACTTAGAGCTATCCAATTTTTGTAACCGATCAGGGATCCATAATGTTCTATGTAACAGAAAAAAACAAGTTTGTCTCATAGATGCCGACACTGTACATCTCATCCTCCAAGTCCAAATTTGTGGCCATTGAGACGCAGTAATTTGATGCTTAATCTCAATGCTCCAAATGTCTCTCAGACCAGTGTTTGGTTTCTTTTTAATAAATCCCATTAGTAATTTATACCACTGGGCGGCCTGGTGACCCAAGAAGTCCACCAGAAAGCATAAGAATTGCATACTATATTGATTATTAAGGTTTTTCCAGTCAGAACGTTTTAGATGGTTGCAACTGAAGCATGCCATTCAGGCGGGGTTCCCTGACTGGCGCTTGGACGTTTTTGAGAAATGTTCATCCAAGTGCTGACTTAGGCCGGTTTTTGGACGTTTTTCTCTTTCGATTATGAGCCCCCTAGCATTTAGATATGTTGCTTCTCTCTTATTAAATCTTTACATTCATTTTTAAGTAATATATATTTTTTAATCTTCAAATTAACCCCCTATTTTACTAAGGTGCACTACCCAATTTAGCGTACGCTAAACGCTAATATGTCCATAGAATATAATGGATGCGTTAGCATTTAGCAAGCGCTAAATCAGCTAGTGCGCCTTAATAAAAGGACCCCTTTGCTGTTTTGAGATATATATATATATATATATATATATATATATATATATATATATATATATATATATGTATAATGACTTTTATGCACCATATCTTATTAGATTTTTTTTACATATATCATGTTTTAATTGTATTTCATTTTACACATATTTTATGCTGTCCAGTTCAATTTAGTTGCTTTTGTACATTGGTTGTTTTTATTATTTTTATTGTTTATTATTTATTCCTTATTATTTTTATAGACTCCTGATGCAGGACTTAGGGCCTGAAACATAAATTATGTTGAGTCTTTTTAATATAATGCATTGGTTTCTAAAATAAAGGCAATTGAACTTCACTCTTGCCATCCAATTTGTCTGTCTCCATCGGTTTCCTTGTATTGGTCCTTGTTTGCAGTAGATTTTGTTCTTCTGTTTTTGTGCCATGACTTGTAAGGGCCATGCCCCAAACACAGTCTTCCTTCAACTGGGTTCAAGATCTGGTCCTAGCCAAACCTAACTAAGATCCAGGCTTCCAAGTATTCAACAAGAAAATAACTGGCTTACCTCAGCCTAGCAGAATATCTGGTAATTGTAGTTAAGGACTATGCTAGGGCTACTTCTTCCTCCTTTTTCCAGTGGGTCTCCTTAACCTACCTCAGAACCTACCTTTTATGCTTCCTGGTAGCTACTTTCCCTGAATGTTGTCGGTATAACAGAATGGGATGCCTCCATGATCTTGGATGATTGTGAGAAAAGGTGCAAGAAAGATATTGAATTATAGAGGTAAGATAATAGATCCCTGAGGTACTCCTGATATAGTTTGTTAAATGGTTGAGAATGTATTGTTGAAACAGATTTGGTTAGTTCTTGAATCTAAATTACATATAAACCACAAAAGGACTTATACTGAGACACCAATTTATTGACAAGGTCAAAGACTGAGGAGAGGTCTAATGAGAGCACCACTAACTATATTGCAAGTCACTTTCATGAATCAGCCCCCAGATATAGTCTCCCATCATGTTCTCATTATATTGTCCTTGGTAGCAGCATTTGAAGTTCAGTATATCCTGGTGAAAGTGCTCAACTCACTCCTCTGAATATGCTCCCATGTTTTCCTTGAATGTCTCAAGATGAGCATCAATGACATGGACATCCTACAGCCAATTTTATTGTAATTCTTCACCATATTCTCAACCAACTCCACATAGTTTTTAACCTTGTGATTGCCCAGGAAGCCCCAAACCATTGTGACAAAATTGTTCCAAGCCGCTTTCTCCTTCCTAGTTAGTTTCATGGGAAATTCCTTGCACTCCAGAATCTTCTTTATCTGACAAAGACTCCATCTTTGACCTTTGCCTCAGACAGATTAGAGAAGATGTCTTGAAGGTACTTGAAGGCTGCCAACTCTTTATTTAGAACTCTAACAAATTATTTGATTAGACCCAATTTGATGTGCAGTGGTGGCATTAGCACCTTCTGGGAGTCTACCAGTGGTTCCCATTTGATGTTGTTTCTCCCTACAGAGAACTCAGTTCACTGTGGCCAGTCCCACCTTTGGCAGTACACCTTTGTGTCCCTGCTATCCTAAAGGCAGGGATAGCAGTGAAACTTGGAGACCCATTAAGAATGCTTTCATTTTGTAGTCTCCAATGACATCCCAACCATACTCATCAAACTTCAGGGTGTCTAGTAAGGTCTTTGAGTGAGCTAGTGGAAGAAATGGGTATTTGCTCCTGATATGGAGCAACACAGCTTTGATGCTCCTAGATGAGCTATTAATTAATAGATGCCACTCTTTCAGTTACAGGTGATTCCAATTGCCTCAAACAGACTGGTCACATTGTGGCAGAAACAGAACCCATTTCAAAGGGTGAAAAAAGTGGGAAAAGCTTGGTGACGCTTTCTCTGATCTGTGACTTGCACACTTTCATCCAACAAGTTCCATTACTTTGAACCTAGATGTCAAAAGCTCGGCATTAGACATGGTGAGACCAAGATCTCTGATCAAGTCATTGAGGTCATTTTGGTTTGGATAGTAAGGGTTTGTGTCATCAGCTGCACCACCGATATTGTAAATTGGATCTACAACGTCTCACTCACTCTCCTGCTTTCTTCTGAAGACATATGCTCTCTTTCTGAGGGACTGGGTATGAGGAGCTCAGGGCAATGTGGCACTGGGCAATGGGTGTCCGGATATGTAATTTCAAATGCATCCTTGCCAGTTTCATGTTTGGAAGGGTCCGTCATGCAGAAGTAGCAATTGCCTAAATGGTCAGTGGGTTCCCACCAAATTCCTGGGATAGCAAACTTCATAGCTATCTTTTCTCCTCTGTACCATCCTGTAGAAGAACAAAATGAAATTGTGGTAATGAAAACAATAAATTTATTTCACCTATGACTAATGTGTCTGAGATTCTCGCAACATATTACATATATGATATATTTTCAAATAGCATTGAAAATTTTAAAAATTTAGACATTTTAAAAAGTTGAACATTCTAAGAAATTTTATAGCAGAAAATTCCACTAGAGTTTTTGGGTGGTGCTCGCATGTGAAGTGAGGGGCCCAAGGTTTGTCTTGATCCTCAACAGGCATGCCATAATATTCCTTGTACCCCTATATTCGTATGGCACTATCTGCAATAACTCTCTCAAGTCCCTTCGAATATATGTCACAATCACAGCTATGGGACCTGTATATATCACAAGTTTCTCTTAGCAAATAAAGGACGCCTCAGCCCCACCACTCCACCACTATGTTAATTCTTATTTGCGGGAAGAATTATGTGGCACGTCATCATTGGCTGTATCTTTATATTTTTATCATTTTCATGCTATATATTTTTATATTATTTTTTTCTTAATAAATAGGGGTTACCCGGAAAGAGCTATAAAGCAGGTATACCTGAGGGCAAAATTTGCCCAACGGGAACTTCTTTTGGAGGAGTCTAACACAACCCAGAAGAAGGAGAATGATATTCTAACTTGTGTTCTCCCTTTTTCTAAAGCAGCTAACCAGCTGGTGGCGATTATGAGACAACAATGGTACATCGTCCAAGTACACCAGACTTTAAGGGATTTCTCCAGGATAGCCTACTCGAGAGGCGCTACTATGGGATCAAAATGTAACCCTTTAAAATATGGGGGTGTGACCAGGGGGGAAGGGGGACAACACACTAGATGTGGGAGGTGTCAATGGTGCTCATCTACCATAGAGGGACATAGCTGGAGGATACCTGGGAGAGACATTATTTTAACATCAAAGACTGATACAAACTGTACAACACAAGATGTGATCTATGCGATCACGTGTCCATGCGGGTTAATATATATTGGACGGACTAATCGAGCGATCCGTACCAGATTAACAGAGCATAAATCACGCATAACACATGGAGTCACCCAGGCCCCTCTGGTGGAACATTGGACTACATATAAACATACAGTGGAGGATATTCGGTGGCGCATTGTTACTAAAGTTGTTGGGAGGGATGGTGGGAAAGATTTAAGGAAGCTTAATGAATGTGAGCAGAGACACATTTTCCTATTGGATACTGTGGTGCCTCGTGGGTTGAACGGGGAGATTGAATGGACTTCACTGATAGGATAGAGGTCTGGCCAATGAGATGCAGAGGGGTGGAAACAACTGATTGAGAAGGGAGGGATATTTAAACTCCGAGGTTAGATGCCGCGGCCATCTTTTGCCTCTCATAGTTACTGTAGAGTCAGATGACACGCACGCTCTCGGTGAGTTATTAGCTTTTATGAATGAATGGGATAAAACCAGTTTTAAGTCGTGGGGGAGGTTGTTGTGAATGTCACCTAACATACTCCTTCCACTATTTCACAGGGAGACCCTTGATACAGCACTTTGGGTGCGAAACATGTCATGTCGGGTCAGACTCCCAGGCGTTGGCTGAAAGAAGAGCTAAGTACACAAAAAATTTTGTAGAGCACTTATTTATTAAGAAAAAAATAATATAAAAATATATAGCATGAAAATGATAAAAATATAAAGGTACAGCCAATGATGAAGTGCCACATAATTCTTCCCGCAAATAAGAAATTAACATAGCGGTGGAGTGGTGGGGCTGAGGCGTCCTTTATTTGCTAAGAGAAACTTGTGATATATACAGGTCCCATAGCTGTGATTGTGATAATATTCCTTGTAGGCATCACAAATCTTAGCCAAAAAATAGTCTTAGAGACATCTGGAGCATCGAGATAAAACAGTATATTTCTGTGTCTCGTTGGCCACGAATTTGGACTTGGATATTGAAATGTACAGCGTCAGCATCTATGAGATAAACATGGTTATTTTTGTTACATAGAATTTTCTGGACCCTAGTTCGATTAAATAAAATAGATAGTTCTAAGTCTAATAGATGCTGGCATTTTCATACTGGTATAGGGACTTTGGATCATCTGTTGTATTTTTGTCCATTTATATTAATATATTGGAAGTCAATTTGGGGACAAATAAATTTAGTACTAGATTCAAATGTTCCAATGTCATATGAAGCTATAATTTGTGGAACAATTTTACATGTGAAACCCACTCTAGATAAATATAAGAGTCGTCTATTTATGATCCTAACAGGTATAGCCATGCAATTGATTACAAGTAATTGGAAAAACCATGATAGAATTAATTATACATTTTGGTGGGTGAATGTGTGAACTACATACAGATACGAACGAATTAACGCAGAATGTAGGGATTTTAGTGAGGTATTTAATAAAATTTGGAGCCCATTGACTAAATTTGTAAAAACATAATAATGTATTTTCATCATATCTCTTCTTTGGTTTATTTATCTTTACACATCCAGGGGGGGTGGGGGTTGGAGGGAGTGGAATAAATATTGATAGTGATATTTGGGTAACTATTCTTTATTTGTATTGCATATTAGGATATATTATGATATTATTATATGCAGGAAAATAAAATTATTGAATGATATTTATGTTACCTGAATAGATAATAGTGTAATATATGGAATATCTTTTGTTCTTTCATTTGTACGACACTGTTTTTGATTAAAAATCAATAAAGAATTTTTTATTTTTTTTTTTAAACCCCAAATCTTAGTAGATGCTTCTATGGAGTACTTTTTCCTTCGTGTCTTGATAAATTGGCCAATATTCCCAGCAATACTAAAAAAATAAATTCAATATATATTGCCTGCAATTCCATATAAAATATATAATGCAAAGTACTTAATTGAATTAAATCTAACTGTGCTCAATCATTTAACTCGTGATAAAAGAAAATGATTTGCTAGTTGGCATTAACTATTTTATAGTGGAAACACACTAGAGCTTGGCATCATCCTTCCTTGTGCATTGACTTTAAAGTGGTTATGTTATGTTATATTATGTTATATGTTCAATATTATGTTCAATATTATATCCCACCAAATTCTCACAATTGGAGTTCTAGGCGGGTTACAAGTAGCATATCACTACAAAGAATTATATATAGAATCCTACATGCTACATAGAGTTATACATGATATATAAAATTATACATGTAATGTAAGATAGGTATCTAAAACAGTAAGTAATCGCAATTGTCATTCTATAGAGTAAAAATTTATCGCAAAGTCTGAACCATGTTTTCAGACTTTTATGCAGAGCAGTGCAAATATAGTGGTTGCACAAATTTACAAGGGAAATAAGTTCCATGCTTTGACAATTTGGTAGTTAAATGATTTACTTTGGGGCATCTTGTACTTTATGTCTTTCAGAGTTGGGAATAAAGAATCAAGCAGTCAGAGTTACGATGATTAGCAGATCTACCTAATAGTTCAGTAAATCTGGGTGTCACTATATAGTGTTTTGAATGCTAAGCAGCATAGTTTGAATTTATTCACTTTTCTATCAGTAGCCACTGTAGCTCTATAAGCAGTAGTGTAACTTGGTCAAATCTTGATTTATAATATATGAATTATGCTGCGGTGTATTATAATCATTTTTCATCTAAAAGTGAGTTTACTCCCTTCTTATTAAGGCAATACTTAGAGAATTAATCGTTCTGTCTCTGTTCACTGCCTGCATATTTTTCATTAGCTGAGAAGTCCAATGGCAGAGGTCTACCGAAATTAAAAATATCTCTAGCAGGAAATGTATTTAGAGAAAAGACATGGATTTATAGTGTTGCTCTGTTAGTAGTGTCTATCTTTGTTGTAGAAACAATATTGTTAATTATACGAGGGCTGTTCAAAAAGTATCATACATTTATTCATAAAAAATACTCATATTCAGATACAACAATCTTATACTAATCTCTTTCAAAGTAGTCCCCTTAGACTGCCATACACTTTGTCCAACAGTTCTGCCAGTCGGAAGCAGAGTTATAACGCCTCTTTTGAGATTGCTTGCAACTGGTCGCATTCTATATGATGTCTTCTCTTGATTGAAATATGGTCCCTTTCAGGAGCATTTTCAGCTTAGGGAAAAGCCAGAAGTCAGGAGAGTAGGGAGCCTGAGGAATCACAGGTATGTTGTGTTTAGCCAGGAAACTCTGTTTCAAATGTGAAGAATGGGCATATGCATTATTATGATGAAGCTGCCAATTGCCCACTGCCCACAGGTTTGGCCGTATGCGTCTCACAGCGTTACAAAGGTGACGCAGGACCTCTTGGTAGTACCCCTTGGTGATGGTTGTGTTGTGTGGTGCATACTCGTGATGAACCATGCCACTGGAGTCAAAGAAGACAGTCAGCATGACTTTCACATTGCTGCGGACCTGCCTTGCTTTTTTTGGCCTCGGGGATGTTGAATGCTTCCATTGTGATAACATCAACTTGGTTTCTGGGTCGTATCCATAACCCAGGACTCATCACCAGTGATCACTGTGCTGAGGAATTTGGGATCACTGTTAACAGTCTCCAGTAAGTCCTGTGCGATCTCCAAACGGAGTTGTTTCTGCTCGATCGTTAGCAGCTTTGGCACAAATTTCGTTGAAATTCTCCTGAAGCCCAAATCCTCAGTCAAAATGGAATGAATGAATCCAACGCTGATATTTGCCTCATCTGCAAGTTCTCTGATCTTGATTCAATGATCCTGCATCACCAGGGTCCTCACATGGTCAATTTCTGGATGTTGAGGGCCTACCAGAACGTGTTTCACTCTCCACTGATGTGCGGCCATCTCTGAAGTGGTTGTACCACTCCTTTATCTGTGTGGTGCCCATTCTTGATTCCCGAAGGCCTGTTGAATCTTGCAGATCATTTCCACTTGGAAATCGCCAAGTTTTACACAAAATTGAATGCTGTAGCGTTGTTCAACTTTTTCTGTCATTTTGTCAAAAACGAAAATCCGACGGCGCTCACTTACTCTTCCTCATTTATCAGCAGTCTGCTGGCGACTGACAGCTTCTGTAGGTGGGAAAAAATTAAAGCATGTGTCTATTTTATTTGAAAGGAAACTCCAATGAGAGGGCGTAGAATGAAGTGAAGAGGTGATAGGCTCAGGAGTAATCTAAGGAAGTATTTTTTTACAAGGTGGTAGATGCATGGAATAGTCTCCTGGCAGAGGTGGTGGAGACTGTGTCTGAATTCAAGAAAGCGTGGGACAGGCACATGGGATCTCTTAGGGAGAAGAGGAGATAGTGGATGCTGTGGATGGGCAGACTGGATGGGCCATTTGGCTTTTATCTGTCATCATGTTTCTATGTTTCTCTTACCTCCTTATTTGCTAGTATTCTGTATCATATCCAGGTATTTGGAACCTACCTGTAGATGCAAATTTCTAGAATTGTCCTTCCTATTTTTTGCTATGTTATTTGTGATCTTATATCCTGCCAAATCCTCCAAAGTGGAGTTTGAGATGGGTTACAATAGTATTATTGTTACACATAAGAAGACATACAATGCAGGTTAGAATCAAATTAAACTACTGTATTACCAAAGACATTCTGATACAGTGGGTTACAAATGGCATTCTAAGGTCAGATGGTCCTAGAGATAGGGGAAACAGTTTCTGTCTGTCCTTTCTTTCATCCATTGTTAGTGGTGTAATTAGGGGAAATAATATTCAGCAATATTGGACAGCACATTTATCTCTTTTGATATGTGTTATTAGCAGCCTATGGTTTGGGCCTGTAAACTGCATTGATATTGATATATCTAATCTCTAATTTAATTGGAATTTATGTGTCACACTTATCCAGTACAGGTTCTAGGCAATTTATAAGTTGGAAAATAAGTAAGGAAGTTAGGGGATGTTGCAGGTAGATAGGGCGATGGGGTGGGGGGGAGGGGGGAGAGAGAGAGAGAGAGGTTACTTAGCTCAGAAGGTAGGGATAAACAAAGTGGAAGGAAGGTACCCTATTTTTCGCTCCATAAGACACACCCTAGATTTAGAGGAAGAAAACAAACAAAAATTCTGAACCAAATGGTATGCCCTGTATCCTGTCCCCCTCTGGTGGTCTAGTGGTAGGACAGGACAGAGTACAGGGCACGTCTAATGGTGGGCACGTCTAATGGTGTGTACATGGAGCCAGCCAGCCTGCCCCAAGGCAGCCAGCCAGCCAGCTTTGTGAATGAACATTACAAAAAAGCCAACTTTTAACAGTTTGTTTATTGAGTTTCACCTAAAGCCTTTAAAATATGCTAATGCAACAAGTCAAGCTATTCTAAAGCCATTTCTGTACCGTTATCAGAGATGTAAATGCACGCCCTTCACAAAACCTGACAAATAAATGGCAATAGAAGTCTTCGTCTATATCCCCAATGACAATTAATCAGCAACATATGTAATGCGTAGGAGGCTCTCACTCGTTATCTATAAACTGCACAAATACCAAGCTGACAGTTGGCAGAAATCCCCATAGAAGATAAAGGGAAAACACATAAAGACCCGGTTTACTTGCAAAAAATTTGTTTCCCTTGGCTGCCACCAGAGCACCCTACAAAGCACTTGTTAGAATGACTCAAATTTACCCAGCAGGTTAACTTGGGTTCTGTTAATATTAGAGAATGACACGGTGACAAAATTCATCACCGTCCCCGTCCCCGCGGATAACCGCGGGAAACCATCTTCATGTCATTCTTTAAGGAGAGAGGGAAGAATCAGAGTATGCATGGCCACAACCACTGACCCGCAAGCTTTGCTTTGAAGAATGCTGATGTAGAAGGACTGAGGTTGAAATAGACACTAGAAAATGACATGGGATTTATTCCCGTGGTTATCCGCGGGGACGGGAACGGTGATGAATTTTGTCACCATGTCATTCTCTAGTTAATATACAAGTTTTGTTTTTCCCCAGTTACCATTACGTTTGAGCAGCATAGAGAACAAGGAGGGTGGAGGGTTCCTGAAACCCTCAGATGTACCCCACAGAGAAGACAGTCAGCATCCCTGAGCCCTTCTCTTCCACAGAATGGCGTAACTCTGTTTCCTAGCATCCATCCCGAAGCTCTCACCCTGAGCCTGTCCACCCGCGAGCCGCACTCCACACTCTGCTCCGGCCTCCAATGACATCAGAGGGGCCTCACTTCCTTTTTATAGGTGAGTTTTAAAAGGGGAGGGCGGGCTATTTTTGTGCCGGTGG
Source organism: Geotrypetes seraphini (assembly GCF_902459505.1). Taxonomy (NCBI): domain Eukaryota; kingdom Metazoa; phylum Chordata; class Amphibia; order Gymnophiona; family Dermophiidae; genus Geotrypetes; species Geotrypetes seraphini. The sequence continues at coordinate 1,187,124 of NC_047084.1, read as the reverse complement.
CTCTTGTGATTCACACTGTATGCGACTCGCAAAAGCTCAGGCAAGACCAGCAGCAGCAACAACAACAAACAAAAATACTTTCGGGAGCTCCTCTTTTAGACCAGACCGCCACTCTAGGTATTGGGGGGGGGGGGGGTGTTTTTTTTATATTCGCTCCTTAAGACGCATCATTATTTCCACCCAGTTTGGGGGGGAAAAAAGTGCATCATATAGAGCAAAAAATACGGTAATTATAGGTTCATAAACAGAATAAGGAGAGTTTAGAGCTTAAGTTTCTCATTGCATTGGTGCAGCGTGCATGTTTCTTGCCTTGTTAACATTTATTGTACTTAATATACCAAACTCAATAAAATTTCTTGAACTTAAAAAAAAGAATGAAGCAAGAGGAGCGTAGAACTATGCGTTATTAGCAGCCTATGGTTTTGGCCTGTAAACTGCCTTGATGTTCTACTTTCAAAATGGAGTATATCAAATACTGGATAAGTAATATGGAGTAAATATGGGGTAAATATTCAAAGTGATTCAAATGGCCAAGAGAGGCTCCTAGACATTTAAATCACTTGTAAGGGACTATCCAAGGATACTCAGAGGCACTTAATCTAAGAGTGCCACTGAATATTTTTTCAAACTGCCCATTTTGAAATAGGCTAGTTTATGGGTGATCCAGGGACGGAGTTAGGAAGAAGCAGAAGCTAAGCTGGTTAGCAGTGATTTTCAGACTGCTAACCAGTTGAGCAACCTCATAAAATTAGGACCAAAAAAAAAGGCTGGCCTATCTTTATGTGGGGAGTTACTCAGGCACCAGTGTGAATATCAGCCAGTGCCAGGTCCTGGTCAATGTAGTGTCATCATCCTCCTTCCCTCCATCCCATCTCTGGAAGCATAAAAGCAGCCTCCTTCTGATCCCCCTTCCCAACCCCCTCGGAGCAGGCCCCCTTCTGATCTCTTTCACAACCTCTTCAGAACTCCCTTCTGATTCCTGTCCCTCCCTCCCAAACCCCCTCCCCCAAGGGTTAGAAGGTCCCACGAGCTTCCAAGTAGGGAAGCTACAAACAATACATTTCCACCGAATATATTACATATATCAGGCTATTAGGGAATAGTAATTGGAATGGGATGCTTCACTGTGGCCCTTTAAGAGTCATCAGTTCAGCATAGTCCTTTTATCACGGGATTATTCACTGCAGCTCTTTCATCGCAGGACATGTTCAGTGCAGTATTTTGGCATACTGGATCAAGGTGGAGGTGTGGATCAATATATATATACACCATATGACATATTGGATCGAGGTGGGGGAATGGATCGAGGTGGAGTGCCGATCAAGGGGGGGGATATTGCCCCCACCACCATCACATGCACCCCATGCTTTGAAAATGAAAGCTAACTGTTTAAGTAGCAAAAGGGCGCATGTGGGGGAAGGCCACGCTGAACTTGTCCCGCGATGACAGGGCCACACTGAATAGTCCTGGTGGCTCTAAATCGGCAACGATGGAAGAGCTGCACTGAACTGGTGGCTCTTAAAGGGCCACGATGAATTGTCCTAGACCTTTACTAGGACCCTTAAATGAATATGCTCTGTGGAATCATTGCACCCTTAGGAAGTAATTTAATTGTGCACTTCCATTTAGGTGCCCCAAGAACAGGTGGTAGGAGCCTATTCTGTACCAGAAAATAGGTGCCTAGGTTCCATTATAGAATACCAACATAACCCAGTATCAACACACCTAACATTAAGATGCCTGCACGTACCGCAGCCAAAAAGACATGGAATGTTGCTACTCCTTGGTTTTTGGCCAAGTACTAGGGACCTGGATTGGCCACCATGAGAAGGGGCTACTGGGCTTGATGGACCGTTGGTCTGACCCAGTAAGGCTATTCTTATATTCTTTTTTTTTTTTTTTTTTTTTTTTTTCAATTTTTATTAGAATTTTATAATAAAAACAATAACAATATAATCACCACAAGAACACTTCTGTAGAATAGTACAACAACTCGATATAGCCCACAAAGTAATCAGTGCACAATAATACCCCAATCCCACAGCCCATCATATAATACCATATAATAAAATAAGATAAAAAGAAAACAAGAAAAACATCAACATAAGTGTGATATACTAGCATATATGCACATAAGTGCACCCATAAGCAAATAAATGCTAGTATGCCAAACTTTAATGCATGCAATAACTATGTAAATGTTAACACCTAGTTTATGAAATTGCCCTTTTTTCAGCTGCCAGGAAACTTACAAGTCCTTGAAAACTGATTCAAGGACTGGGTTTGTTTGTTTTTTTTTCTGGAAGGAGAAAATTGGAAAAGAGCAGGGAAAAAAAAGGGCTAGTTCCTCTTGAAAGCTCTTCTTTTTCCAAAATGTATTGGTGCTGTCAGCAAAGTACACACGTTTATCAACAGAGAGCTGGGGCAACTTTCAGAGGGATTTTCTCCATGGCTAAACGCCTGTGTACCTGCAAATAATCTTGTTTAAAATTTCCCCCAATGCTGTTGTTGCTTTACTTCTTTGTCATTTACTTCACTAGTGGAACTGAAGCCAGGTTCTTTAAAGAAAGACGAGGAACCATTCAGATGTATGCAGGAACAGCTAAGTGATAGATTAAATGAATCCTAAACCTTCACATGTTCTATATGGCAACTACTGTAAGAACACTTATGTGTCTGATCAGGTATTCCTCATTCTAAGTTTTCATCTGCAGAGCTGTCAAGTAATCTAGTTACAGAAGGAAGACTTTTTGGGCAGTGCTAGTCTTGAACTGATATCCCAAAACAGTATGGTATTTCTAATCCCTGACTATCCTTTGCAGTCAGTGCTGTAGACCCCATAATGCAGGGGTAGGCAATTTTGGTCCTCGAGAGCCAGAGCCGGGTTAGGTTTTCAGGATATCCACAATAAATATGCATGAGATAGATTTGCATCTCAAGGAGGCAGTGCATGCAAATCTATCTAATACATATTCAATATGGATATACTGAAAACCTGGCCTGGCTCCGGCTCTCGCGGATCGGAATTGCCTACCCCTGCCATAATATATCAGGATAGTGTTCCCATAAATTCAGAACTGGCCTGAAATCGCACACCCAGTCATATACACATGTGTAGGGTTACCAGACATCCAGGAAAACTCAGACATGTCTTTTTTTTAGAGGATTGTCCAGATAGACTTTCCAAAACCCAGTGGTTTATCTGGGTTTTGGAAAGCTCCAACCTCCCAGCTACATCTGAAGGGTCTCTGAGCATGAGTGAATAATGTCACAAGCATCCGCGCATGCTCGGAGACCCTCCAGATGTAGCCCAAAGGTTGGAAACCAAAGACGAGGCTGTGTTGCGGTAGGGCTAGAGCAGGGGTGGGCAACTCTGTTCCTCAAGGGCCGGAACCCAGTCGGGTTTTCCCCAATGAATATGCAGGACATCTATTTGCATGCACTGCTTTCAATGCATATTCATTGGGGAAAATCCAACTGGATTCCGGCCCTCGAGGACCGGAGTTGCCCATCCCTGGGCTAGAGGCCCAATGGGACAGGACTGGAGGCACAATGGGGCGGTGCTAGGGGCAGAACAGGGCAGGGCTATGTGTCTGGGTTTCTCCAGACAAAAATCTAGTAAACCTACATATGTGCCCTTTCCTCAGAGCATGTGTATATTTGAACAATAGCATTTATATACTCTTGAGTATAGCACTGGATACTACGGCAGATATTTTGGAAGGGAACTGCAAGGGTCAGAATTAAAGGGGCTGCACTTCTGCCCCATCAACTACCACTGGACAACCAGGGATTCTGGTAGGTGGAGGGGGGTGCAACTGGATGGCTGGGGGACTGGGGGTATTCTGGGGGAGGTGATACTGCTTGTAGCCCGTGGGCTTGGATCAAGGGAGCTTTGTCAGTGGGGGGCAGATCAGGAATGGGCTCCAGAAGCTATATTTTAAAAGAAAATTATGCAGGAACCAGCCCAATATTCAGAGCTGGCACCCACAGCATTTAGCAGCCTAATTAAGTACACAACAATGTAGCTACAACTGAAATGCATCAAATATGCATAAAACATCAAACAGTAATTGTCAGAAAAACAAACTAAACAATAATGTCCCTGACAAACTACTCTCCAATACCCCTCACCTCCAGACAGCAGAGATATATCCCATAATTCCCGTCCCAACTCCCGCCACCAACCACCACCCTAGCCGACAAGCATGGTAAGAGAATAACATAGAACAGTTAAAGAGCATTCAGTATATCCCCCAATTTTTTCCATGTAAATCCCTGAGACCCATACTTAGCATGGCGCTTTGCCACAGCCATCTCCATTTTTCCCAAGGACACCAAGCGATTGAGCCAGTCAACTATGTTGGAGCTAAGTTGCTTTTCCAATGATTCGCTATTAAACATTTTGCTGCTGCCATTCCTAGGCGAAGAAGCTTAGTTTGCCATTTATGTTCCCTGACGATTCCTGAAATTTTTAAGAGTATGATGTCTGGTTATCAACCACTAAGATCATTGCGTTCTGAAAATTCCACATTGCTGAAAACAAAGGCTAACCCTAAATATGTGGAAACGAATGCCATGACTTTTACATGTGCAGGAGTCAAGCTGTGGAATGGCCTTGTTGTCCAGATTCGAAAATGTGGAGAGAGGAACTCATTTAGGAAAATGTTAAAGACTCAGCTATTTGTAGATGCATTTCTTTGAGCAATTGACTTTATGTAAGATTGAATCTGCCTACTCTTGTTTTTATTTTGTATTGACTTTTAATATTTTATGTATGTAATTCCCTGTAAACCTTTTTGGGTAAAACAGTATAGATATTTTAAAAATAAATAAATATTTCATTATACTTTCATGCCATTTGAGATTATACTTTTAATGATATCATTTATATACTCTTAATTTATTTTGTTCTTATTTATGTTAAGTGTATTTTTATCAGAACAACAGAAATAAAAGATTGTTTGTCCCAAGGTTGACGTGTTCTATCCCACTCCCCACTTGTTCTCTCTTTAAAAAAACTAAAACTAAACCTTAAGTTTATATACCGCATCATCTCCACAGAAGTGGAGCTCGACACGGTTTACAGGAATTAATAAAGAAAGGAACTCCAATGGAAAGAAGAAGGGCTTGGTAATAAGGAAAGAAAGAGGGGACTTAATATAATGGAGAGGGAGGAAGTAGTTACATTTTGGTGAAAAGCCAAGTTTTCAAATGTTTTCTGAAGCGTTGGAGGGAGGTCGAACTCCGAAGATGGGCAGTAAAGCTGTTCCACAGCTCGGTGATCCTGAAGAGGAGGGATGTTCCAAGTTTTCCTGTATGGGATATGCCTTTTAAAGAGGGGAAGGATAGTTTGAATTTTTGAGTGGATCTGGTGGAGTTAGGATTTGAAGAGAGCCAAGATAGTGGAAAGAGGGGAGGAAGGATGCAGTGAAGAGATTTGAAGGCTAGACAGGCGCATTTGTAGTGAACCCTGAGGATGACTGGGAGCCAGTGAAGCCTAGACAGAAGCGGGGAGACATGGTCAAATTTGCTTTTTGCAAAGATCAGTTTAGCTGCGGTGTTCTGAATCCGCTGAAGTCTGAGAAGACTTTTCTTTGTTAGGCTTAAGTAGATGGGGTTGCAGTAATCTAGTCTGGATAGAATAATGGATTGAACCAGGACAGCGAAATGTTGTTGGTGGAAGCAGGATCTAACTTTTCTCAGCATGTGAAGATTGAAAAAGCATTTTTTTACTAGGGAGCTGATGTGGTCATTGAAGGACAGTGTAGAGTCAATTATGATTCCCAGAACTTTGCTTGAGTGCTCAAGCTGCAGATTGGTGCCAGAGGATAGTGGGATGAGGGTGGGTAGCTGATCTAATTTTGTGCCGAGCCAAAGTAGTTTTGTTTTGGTCTCATTTAGTTTCATTTGAACAGTGAGAGCCTAGGATTGGAGATTTGTTATACAAGAAGAGATGTTATCAGAGAGGTTGGTGAGGTTAGAGTCGGTCTCGAGGAGGACAAGGATGTCATCGGCGTAGGTGTAAAGTGTCTCCGAGGTGGATAGTTGGAGGAGTTTCAGGGAGGACATATAAACATTAAAAAGAATCGGGGATAGAGGTGAACCCTGAGGAACTCCACAGATCGGTTTCCAAGGGGAGGATGAGGTGCCATTCATGTTAACGAAGTAGGAGCGGGAACGTAAGAATTTTGAGAACCAATCTAAGACTGTGGAGTTTATGCCAATTTCAGAAAGTTGGAGGATTAGTATGTCATGATGGACAATGTCGAAAGCTGCAGAAATGTCAAATTGAAGAAGGACAGCGAACTTGTTGCAGGAGTGAAGCTGTTGGACCTTTGAAATTAAAGAGGCCAAAAGGGATTCGGTGCTGAAGTTGGGTCTGAAGCCATGTTGGTAGGGTATGAGAATGGACAATCTCTCAAGATAGGATGAAAGTTGGGTGGCTATGATGGACTCCAGCATCTTGGTCAGGAGAGGAATGTTAGCTATTGGGCGATAGCTGGATGGAGCGGAGGGGTTTAGATCAGCTTTTTTCAATAGAGGGGATAAGGCAATGTGTCCCATTTCTGTAGAAAATAGGCCTGAGAGCAGGGCGGAATTTATAAGTTTGGTGAGAGATGAGAAGGCTTGTGCTGGAATATTCTCGTATAAGTAGGAGGGGAAAGGATCCAAGGTACAGTTGAAGGATTTTAACTTGAGGCAGAATTTAGAGATCTGGTAGTCGGAAACGAGCTCGAAGGCGGTCTAGGATCTATCGGCTGTGATATGGTTGGCCTCGGTTAGATTAGGGTTGGAGGTAGTGAGCACCAGAGAATTGTAAGTGGGTGTTGGGGAGAAGGAGCATCGTAAGGTAGTGACTTTCTCATTGAAAAATTTTGCTAGATCATCGGCTGATGGAGAGGAGGGGAGTGTGGCGGAATCATGTTTAGAGGATATGGAACGCCAAATGTTGAACAATGTATTACTTTGGTTGTTGGATCTGGAGATTTTGTTGCCGTAGTAGTTCTTCCTTGATTTTTTTAATTCAGTGTTATAGAACTTAATATTAGCCCTCCAGGACTGTCTGTCAGTGGATTTTACATGGGGTTTCTGTTCCTTTTACTTTGCTCTATGATGACAATATTCTAGTCATTTATGCAGTATGTGGCCTCTTACCTGCATAAATTACCCTATAGAATTCCAGAAAGTGTGAGTTCTATGGGTTGACTAGCACATGGGAGAGAGAGAAAATGTAGAAGAGTAGGGATGTGTCCTTACAAAGATCCATATCTCTCTACTCATCCTAAGAAAGATGAACTAGAAAATGGGTTCTTCAACTTGGAGAACAGGGGCTGAGGGGAGACATGATAGAGCTCTATAAAAGCCTGAGTGGAGTAGAACAGATACTGTATGCACAAATCAATTATTTACTCTTTCAAAAAGCACTGAGACTAGGGAACACACAATGAAGTTACACAGTAATACCTTTAAAACCAATAGGAGAAACTATTTTTTCACTCAAAGCATAGGTAAGCTCTGGAACTTGCCAGAGAATATAGTAAAAACACCGCAGTTAAGCATAGCTGGTTTTTAAAAAGGATAGGTTTCTGTAGGTAAGTTCATAAAATGTTATTAAGAGGTAAGCCACTGCTGTCTCTGGGAATGATAGTGTGGAATCTTGCTAATTCTTGAGATTCTACCATGTATTTGTGGCCTTCTTTGACTAATGTTGGAAGCAGGATTCTGAGCTAGATGGATCTTTAGTCTGACACAGTATGGTAGATGTTCTTATATTACTAACAGAAGTCAATAGCTAAAAAAAACCTCAGCCTATCCCTTTTGCTAAGGAGCTAATTGATCAACCTACCATGAAAGTTATAGGCAGGAGTATGGCACTGAAAAGTATACCAAGTCTTGAAATAGCAAGAATGAAGACAATGGGAATTCAATAAGGGGTCCTTTCACTAAGCTGAAATAATAGCACTAGTACGTGCTTACCGCAGGTTGAAAAGGCATTATTGTGAGATATGCACAGGCGTCTCGCAGTAGTTTTGAAATCGGCGCACCATTCCCACGTAATAAAATTAAGATTTTATTTTTTAGCACAAGGGGTGTGTTTGGGGGGTGGAGAGTTGACAAGCCTTGGTTAATTAGTTAGCACTAGGCAATGGCACATGCTGACCAATTAGCACATGATTAGAGCGGGAGTTCTCACCACCTACATAATAGGTCACGGAAAGGGCTCACACACTATTGGCCACATACTAATTTTAAAATTAGCGTGTGGCCATTAATAGGAAAAAGCAAATTGTGCCCATTTTAGAGCTGCACTATAAAGTGGCCTTAGCGCTTGGGAAACCCAGGCACTACAAATAGCACAGGCCACTTTGTAATGCAGCTTTGTAAAAGGGCCCCTAAATAAAGTTAAATTGAACAGAATTTTTCTTGACCACTGTTTATCCCCAATTATTCTATAGGTGTATTTTATTTTAGAACATTTCTAAACCTCCTTCTCAGCCCAGAAAGTTGCCCAAAGTAGTCTACAAGCACAAATTAAAAAAAAAATAGAATAAAACACAAGACACACAAAAATAATAACAATGATAGATTTAAAAAATTGTCACCTACAGTTCTATTTAAGCTTCTGTATATTAAACTTTCATTTGAACTGATTGGCAACAAATAAAAAAAATACACCATATTAATAGAAGTATTGTTAGAAATTTTCCATAATTTATTCATTTGTAAATTTTTTCCTGTTTTCTTTTATGTGATTTACACACTTTTAAAAAAAAAAAGAACTTTGGAAGAGGTTACAGTTTGACCTATATATTCTCTCATCAAAGTTCAAAGAGGCAATGTGCGTCAAACATATGCTTTGCATCAAGTTATGAAGAATCTACTGTAGAACTGAGAGCTTGGAAAAGTTGCTGCAGTCAAACACAGAAGCAGTTCCATGAAAAAAATATTACAAAGAGCTTCAGGAAAGCATATGTCTAGATAAATCAGCAGGAAGTCTTAAGAAAAAAGGCATTGGGACTGTAAATCACAGGAATTAGGTTCAGGTTGCAGAGAGATCTGCAAATTTGGCTGCAAACAACATTCAAACCTGAGGGAAAGGCAACAATCTGTCCCAATGGACACCGATACATGTTTTTTGGGGGGGGATATTCTTAATAAATATGGATGAGAGAGATCTGCATACAGTTGAAGCAGTGTATCTGCAAATCTCTCAGACATGATTATTTGGGATATCCTCAAAACCCAAGCAGATTAGTTTCCATGGTGACTGAAGATTGCCTACCCCTGCTCAGAGTTCAGTTTGGTGTCTGACAGTGCGGCTATCTAAACACCTTAAGGCACTTTTTCTGAATAGCTCAGTTTAGGAAGGAGGGAGGAGTGCAATGTTGATATTGTTTGGCAAGCTTGTAGGTTCATCAGTTGACTTGCAAAGTAATTTCTAAAGGGACACTCAGTCTAAACAATCATACTTTGCAAATTTGGTGCATGCAGATTTGAAAATGTCACCTATGCAATATTGCTTTTCTTCCCCAACATTAAACAGACCTTGGAAAAGTCTGCTGTTTACCCAGCCAAAAGTATATGTGTTAATCCCAGTTTATATAGGTGGTTAAAGGCTGGACAATTTCCAGTCAAGCTGCACCAGGAAGCAGGTATTTATCTGGGTAAATGGCTTTGGAAAATATCCCTTCCCATGTATAAAAATCAGAGAGCCATATTGTGGTGTTTATTGTAACCTCTATTTTAGGGCAGAGAATTCTTCTAAATGTAGGAAGTAAGAGGCTGAATTTGTCTAAACCAGAAATTGTTACTAAGAAAGTTAAAAAAAAATTTCATCAGTAGCATATAAGAAAAATGAGGGCAAATACTAGACAAAGGAACAAAGGACTCAATATTCAAGTTTATTAAAAATTTGATTAATCGCTTATTCAAAATTCTAAGCGATGTACAAAAAAGTAAAATTACAAAATTTCTGGGGGAAACAAAACAAACTAATAAGACTAACCTGACAAAAACATATTAAACAAAAGGAAGAAATGGGGAAAGAAATACAAGTTGTTGATAGTAAATAAGACAAGTAGGGGAAAAAAAACAATAGGAAGGGTGAGAGCAGTGGGCTTCAAATAAGTTGGGAAATAGGATTCAATTGAGGCTCGTAATCTAGCTTTCTAGCAGTCAAATGCAGGATCCTGCCCGGTTAAGTCCTGCCAAATTTAAATTCGGCATCCATGAGACAAACTTGGTTTTTTCTGTTACATAGAGCTTTATGGACCCCTGTTCGTTTACAAAAATTGGATAGCTCTAAGTCTAATGAATGTTGGCACTGTCATCTCGAAGCAGGGACTTTAGATCATTTATTATTCTATTGTCCATTCATTATGAATTTTTGGAAATCAATTTGAGACCAAATTAACTGTTTATTGGATAACCCTGTGGCATAATCATATGATACTGTGCTGTTTGGTATGGCAATGAGAGCAAAAAGTCAGATATCTACAAATAATAACAAATTATTACTCATAATGACTGGGGTTGCCATTCAACAAATTACATATAATTGGAAAAATTGGAATAGATTAAATTATAATTTTTGGTGGAACTCCTTATGTCATATTTATAAAATGGAGAGACTTATTGCAATACAATAGGGTTGTTTCAGGAAATTTCAAGATATTTGGGAGCCATTAACAAAGTATTGTAATGATTAAAAAATTTTGTTTCCCTTAAATTTACAAGTTCAATTATGGGGTGGGAGGGAGGGTATTTTTATTGTTACATGTTGTATAAGTATTGATTATATGATAGATAAGGGGGGAGGGGGGAGATAAGAGAATATTATATGTATCATTGTTGATTATTAAGTGATATATTTATGGTTATTTGTATGGATATGTTATCACACTTATTATAAGTTTAAAAATGAATAAAGATTTAAAAAAAAAAAAATTAAATTCTCAAAAAATATTTAAAAATACGTACACACTGCAGTAGCTTTGACAAAACTATTGGAGAATACGATGTCCATAAGGTCAATATAACTCCTTAGATGTTAGGGACTTATACATCTAATAAAGGATATAAATGCCAGAAAGGACATGGCTGTGGTGCCTCAAAGCAGTCCTAAGTGAAATTATAATGCTAAAAGAACCAATCCAACAAAGTCAATAATAATAATATAAGTATAAAAAAAGCATGCAGAGCTTCAAAAGGCGCAATGTAGACTATACATAATTGTATTCCTGTTCCTTTTTGCTAGGGAATACAATTATATACAGTTTACATTGCGCCTTTTGGAACTCTGAATGCTTTTTTTTAATAGTTTTCTCTCTATCATGTTTGTTGGATCAGTTGACTTGTAAATATTTTAAAATATTTTTTGAGTACCTTATATTTAGCACCATTTACGATCAAACAATTTTTTTATTGATGCAAAAAAACAAATATAATCACCAATGGTAAATGTAGGAATATAGCTAATACAAAGAACATCTAAAGTCCTGCATCAATTTCAAGTTGTAACATCAGAAGACAGAATAATACAGAAATATTGACACTGCAAGAATGAAAATACAATAGTGAAAAGTACATAATATAACAACATTCCTACCCCTCCACCCCACCCCCTACAACTTCAAGAGATGTGAACAATAAAGTCCATGATTATACAAAAAGAATAAATAACTCTTTGACAAGCCCAACAGAGGAATAATGCAAAGGAACATTATAACCAGGGCAGGATTAATTCGTCGAGGGCCCCTAGGCACACTGGGCCCCCTGCCCCACTCCACCCCACCATGCGCCCAGGCGGAAACAGGAAGCTGCGTCAGAGGGAAGCTTTGGGCAAGCAGCACCGCTTGCAAAATTACAGTTCCCGTTGCCTTTCTTACCCGAGTTGCTTGCTTGTCTTACTTTCCGTTGATGGGAGGGGGCCCGCATTACTGATCGATGCTGGAGGGGCCCATCGCCGTTTGGATAAAACAATGTTGATGCCCTCCTTCATCGGGCCCCCCTGACCATTTCGGGCCCTAGGCACGTGCCTACTGGGCCTATTGGTTAATCCTGCCCTGATTATAACACACCAGAACCCTGGATTATTATGAACCCCAGTGAAACCCCATTTAGCACTGTTTAATTCTTATTAATGTTTCTCATTTATAGTGTTCTGCATTTGTGTTTGTCAGGTTGCTATTTTTAAATCATTTATTACAATCCTCCTTTTTCCCTTCTTCCCCCTTCTTTTCTCCAATTTTTTCCACTTCCTTCCTAACACCTTCCTTCTGTCCTATCCCTTCTCCTTTCCCCCTTCCTCTCCCCACTCCCCACCTTCCCCTTTGTATAGACACACATTTGTGTTGATTTAAACTCTAATGATATTAATACATGATTATAGGATCTGCTCATTGTGAACAATGGGTGCATTCCAGTCGCACATTAATTTCAGGTAAATGTCATTATTAAGGATTTAAGAACAGCTGCAGAGTGTTTTATATAGAGTAGAGACTTGATATACCACTTTTTTCTATGTGGTTACGATCAAAGTGGTTTACATATTTTAGACATGTACTTATTTTGTATCAGGGGTAATGATGTGTTAAGTGATTTGTCCAGAGTCACAAGGAACTGTGGTGGGAATCAAACTCATCCTCAGAGTACAAAGGCAGCTGCTCTAACTACTAGGTCACTCCTTCACGATTCATTGTTTGACTCATATCTATTGCCTGTGTTGTCATTTATATTTATTTATTTTTCTTGTTGACTCATTTATTTTATGTTCCATGTTGATTTATTCATTTTTGGATTTTATATCCTTTAACAATATTTATTGTATTTATTTTTACATTTGTATTTTTATATTTTATGTTACTTATATTTTAATTATGTATATATAGTAGTTTTAAATTTTATTTATGTTTTCTATACATATCATTTTGTCCATTTAGACTCCCGATGTAGGCCCATCAGCTAAAACATATCCTGTGTCAAGTCGTTCAAGAGACATTCACCTTTGTACAATAAATGGCAGCCATAAAGAAACTTCTCCCCCTCCCTTTTGTTCTTCCCTCTTTATGTTCTGTTCTCTTGATTTTATTGTAGTTCAGCACTCTCCCTCTCGTTTATTAGTTGGTCCATCTTTGTCTAGACAATTTGTTTATGGGTTGTTGTTTTTTTTATCTCCATTTTAGAATGTAAAACGCTTAGAATCCAAGATAGGCGATTACCGTAATCAAATTTTATTAAACTTGAAACTTGGTTGTGTTGCCTTTTTTTGTCATCTCCACTGTTCCTGGTGCCTTTGGTAAAGTAAGGAGTTTTCTTTTGTTCTTTTTTGCTGGAAAATATGTGCCCAGTAATGGCAAACAAAAGGGCATACTCATCAAACTATAGCATGCATTAATACTATATAGTTAATAGTGAACATAAGAATAGCCATACTGGGTCAGACTAATGGTCCATTTTCTCCAGTATCCTGTTTCCAACAGTGGCCAAATTTCTGACAAAAACCAAAGAAGTAGTAAAGTACCATGCTACCAATCCCAGAGCAAACAGTGGCTTCCCCATATCCATCTCAATAGCAGACTGTGGACTTGTCCTCCAGGAACTTGTCCAAATCTTCATTAAACCGAGCTACACTAACCACTAATACCATAAGTTCCAGAACTTAACTATTCTTTGAGTGAAAAAATATCTCCTTCTATTTGTTTTAAAGGTATTTCCATGTAACTCCATCAAGTGTCTCCTAGTCTTTGTAATTCTTGAAAGAGTAAAAAATCGACTCACTTTTATTCATTCTATGTCACTCAAGATTTTGTAGACCTCAATCATATCGCCCCTCAACCATCTCTTTTCCAAAATGAAGAGCCCTAATCCCTATAGCCTTTTCTCTCATATGAGTGAGATAGAGGGAAGATGCTGGACTCGGAGAGGGAAATGGAAAGAAGTTGGACATGGGAAGAGATATGAAGAGAGTCCAGATGCTGGATATGGGGAAAGATCAGTAGAAGAGTAGAGATAATCAACACATGAGAATTTGGAGTTGGGAGACAGGATATTCTGAACATTGGACAATATACAGTATAGAGATGGAAGGAAGATGAAGTACATGACTCAGGGCATATGAAGATAGAGGGTAGATTCTGAGCATGAGATGGCACAGGGAGATGAATGCAAGGGCAAAGGAAATGGGGTACTTAGCTAGATGAAAGGGAGACACAGGGGAGAATATAGAGAATGGGGAGTGTAATGGGATAGAGAAGAGATGGCTGGACATGGAGTAAATCAGAAGGATGGAGGGGTAAATGCTGGTCATAGTGGCATAGAAAATTGGATAGGATATGCTAGACATTGGGAGGGAAAGAATGCAGATGTTGGGCACATGCTGTGGGAATTGAAGGATTGACAAGATGCTGGACTCAGGGGGAATAGAGATATGGAAGGAAGGTACTTTTTTTCTACTTTTATTTTACCTATTTATTTGTCCTTCTATTCCAGTTGTGTTTTACCTTTATTTGTTGATTCTTTCCTATCTAAGATTGTATTTCTATCCCACCTGTCCTATTGTATTCTTGTCTTATCTTAATTAGTTTGTTTTGTGACTTATCCCCTTGTTAATTATATGGTCTATTTTATGTATATTTTAGACAATTTATTTTAACAATTTGTACATCGCTTAGAATTTGGAATAATAAATAAACTTGAAACTTGAAACTTACTAGACACAGGAGGAGAGAGAAGGCAGATGATGGATACAGAAGGAGAGAAAGAGAGCATAGGTAGATAGGGGAGAGAGAGGGAGACAGACAGACATGGGACATGGGGACAGACATGGGACACAAAGACGAGAGAAAGTGAGAGGGGAGAGAAACATAAAACACAGAGAAGGGATAGTGAGAGAGACAGGAATGCTGGGCATAAGGAGATAGAGAGCGAGAGAGAGCAAAAGAGGGAATTTGCTAAGAGGGGAAGTTATCAATATGGGCTACTGTTAAGAATGGTTATTTTACCACAAGTCAAGCTATTGCTCAGGGTCTCATTGTGCCTTTTAACATTTTTATCACACCATTACTTACAATTATTCAAAAGCATGGTGTGATGGTCTACTGCTGTGCAGATGACATTCTGATAGTAGCAAGAATTGACCCTATCCAATTAAATCTGGATTGTTTAGTAAATTGTCCTTTAGCAGTTAAAAGCTGTCAGAACCTTTATAATCTTGTTCTGAACATCGAAAAATGCACGTCATGTTGGCTTACAGGTCACGATCTTGAGCCACAGCTAAAATGATCATTTATGGGTAAAAATATACCTTTGGAACAAATGTTTAAATACCTCAAAATAATTGGGGGTTTTTAAAATAAATCTTTATTCATTTTTTAAACTCATGATAAGTATAACACAAATACAATCATTTTATACTTTAACATTACTTATTATATCATCAAATTATAGCTTTCATCAAATATCCCCCCTCCCTTATATCCAACAATTAATCATAAGCAGAAGAAATCATAAAATATTCCTACTCCCACCCCACCCTAGACGTGTATGAACAAAAGGGAATTAATATTTATTCTATGCAATAATTTCAATCTTTACAGTATCTTGTTAATGGCTCCCAAATAACCTGAAATTTCTTAAAATTTCCTTGCTGCACGGTAATTATCCTTTCCAAATAATTGTTGCTCCTCATCTATCTTTCTATGATCAAGTTTCAGAAATTATTAGAAAAAGGTTCCATACCCTTAGGTCATTAAATGCAATTATTTTTATGAAACTACTCTACATACCTTAATCCATGCCTTTTTTACTTCTAAACTCAATTTTTATAATGTGGTATACTTAAGTATTTCTACACACAATCTTAAATGTATGCAGACATTGTAAAATACTGCTTTAAAATTATTGGGACACAAGAAGAAATTTGATCATGTTACGCCTCTTTTTTAACAATATCATTGGTTACCCATCTCATACAGGATTCAGTTTAAATTAATTCTATCTTTAACACACAGATCGCTTTATTCTCAACAACCAAGTTATTTGCATGCATTGACCATTGTGTAAGCACCTTCCTGAACACGTGGAGGGGCATAATAAAAAAATATATCTATGTCTGTTTTGAGCCTAAGTCGACAGTCGCCCAAAGTCAGACATGGTACAAGTCCTTTCTCGAAAAATACGTCCAAAATATTTTTTTTCGAGAATCATCTACTTCTACATCCAAAATGACCATATTTATTAACTAATGGTCAAGTGACTCTAGTGGGATGTTTCCTGTAGCATTATGCATCTCAAATATGTGTTTGTTTTTTTAGGGGGCATTATTTGATTTAAGTATATGTATTTTATGACATTCTTTTCTTTTTGAGCTTATTTTGATAGTTGTAAGCTTGAGTGGTGTTTGATCTATATGGATTTTATATATGTAACTTGCTTAGGTTTTAAGCAGTCAATAAATTTTTAAAATAAATAAATAATTAAGGGGTCTTTTTATTAAGGTGCACTAATAGCACACGCTAAAGATTAATGTGTGCTAAATGCAAAGCCATCCATTATATTCCTATGGGCATCTTAGCATTTAGCGCTTGCTAAATCGGTTAGCGCACCTTAATGAAAGGACCCCTATGAGAAGATGGAGGACAGCAAGAACCAGAGGCCAAGACCAACATAATTGGAGAAATGAAATTGTTAAACAAAGACAGAAAAAAGTTATCTTCAATTTGGTGATTTGAATATGTTGATTTTTGGAATTTAAATCTGCTAATTTTATATTTTGCATAGTACAGGGAGAGTTGTAGCTCCTATTTCTCTGGTGTAGTCCCTTCTGCAGAGTATAGCTTCTTGGAGGTTAAATTTAATTTGCGTATATATTTCTGGTTTTAATTTGTAGTCACTTATTCTGTACTTTCTGATGGTCTATCTATGTTCTAAGCATGCGACTGAGACCAGGTATTCCATTACCATGGAAATTCTATATAGGGATGTTTAGTAATCTGAGATCTCTAGTTTTCTCAGTAGGTATATTGATGTTCTAGAGCAGTGGTCTTCATTGCATGGCCCGCAAGCCAATGATGGCCCATGGAGACCTTTTGGGTGGCTCGCACTGCGGTTTGGGGTTCCATACCCCCTCCCTCCGCAGGATCCATCGCTGCAGCCACTCTTTCACTCTTCGGGCTGCTAGAGGCATGAGTGAGGTAAATATGGTGATTTTGGCAGTCCAGAAGCTTTTCCTCTGCTACTGCTTCCTGTTCCCACACAGGCAGGAAGCAGTAGCAGACGGAAAGCTCATTTGTGTTGAAAATATACTCAAAGACCCAGAGAGTCTTTGAGACCAGAGACCCAGACACGCTGAAGTGTTCAGAGTATGAAAGTTCTAAGAATCTTTATTGAAGATTTATTTATTTATTCTTCTATGTTTGAATCCCAGTTTTGGGTTTCCCTGAGGCAGAAATGAAAAGCCTCTGCGCATGCTTGGATGTTGACGTGATGATGCCACACACGAGCACGATATCATTGCGTTGATGTCCGCATCCTTCAAACGTTGCCCCCAAGTTTAGTGTGTGATGTGTGAGCAAGGCCAGTTGCGCTAGTAGGAATGAATGTCAAGAAGCATTATTGGTGGCATGGCCCAAAATAGGGACAAATTTGTCGGCTCTCCTTCAGCCCTTTTGAACCCAAAAAAGGCCCTCATTTAAAAATTAGCAAAGACCACTGTTCTAGACCCTTCTTTCAAATGATGCTGCTGATCCTTAATGACAGTCTTGCAGTACTATATGGCACTTTTAACTCCTTAGCAGCACCATTTTGAAGACAGCCACCAGAGCAAGAACGAGTTTGGGATCAATTATGTGCCTGTAACTCTAGGACCCTTGGGAGTGAGTCGGAGTTATGCAGGTGGGCTATCTGGCTACAAGGGAGCTGATGTGAAGGAGGGCTGAGGAAGGAAGGATGCCAAAGAAAAAGATTGGCTTAGGAAACCAGTCTCTTGAGTCAGCCCTGATGTATTTACAATTTCTTCATATAACACTTAAAGCCAAAGTGTAGCAAAGCAATTTACAAAAAAATCAATACATAAAATAATCAAGGGTATGCTTTTGTAGTTTTCATATATCACTAACTCTTCAATATGTAATCCAACATCAAGACTCATTTTTTGTTTACCAGTGATGGTGTTAGTGTAATTCCACTAGAACGGCAGAATTTTCCTTAGCTTGTGTTATTTTTATGACTATCCGTTATATGTCACAGCTCAGAGGAAGTAAGATGAGTACTTCTGGGAGCTTACAGTGAGGTGAAATATTTATATTTCACTCCTAAGCAAAAAAAAAAAAAAAGATCAAAACCTATAGTGTTTGCAAAGAGATGTTTCAGGACAGCAGCAGTTTAAAATAGTTAAATAGAATGAAAAGGCATGTTATTGTGATTGTATATAAAAATATTTGGGAGAATAGAACTGCGCCATGCATTATTTTTAGATCATCTGACAAGTAAGTAATACTGATCAAGAGGTTGCTAGAAATCAATGCCAGATAGCATGTGGAAAGGAATAGTCCCTTGTAAAATGCCCAAATCTGGAAAGTTCACTTAAAGATGACAAGCCACCCTGCTGAGAGACAAAACATAGCATTCTTGGGATAAGCCTACATGCAGAGAACCCCAAACAATAGACAGAAGGCTGGATTCCAGGAAGACACCAGCAAGCACAAAACTGACAAAGATGGATGATGCTTGCAAGACCTAAATAAAGACAGTGAAGTCTTGTGCGGGTAATTGGAAAGAGCCCATTGTGACGGAGCTGGGCCTGTGGACAACATGTTCTCAAAGGCAAGATGTGGCAGGGAAGAGCTAACAATGAGCAGTATTCTTTTGCCCTCTCCCATGCAGCCTGGAAACTGGTCAGCAGAAGATAGAAACAGACCAGACCAAAAAAACATTATTGGTCAGACAGAGACTCCACATTAGTATGTATGTTGTTTATTTTCTCCAGTGAAGTGTTAAATTGCACGGCTCCAGTGAATGAATTTACAAACTCCGGGGAGATGTTATTTATTTATTTAAGTTTTATAGACCACTTTCCTGGCAGTAAAAAAAAAAAAATCCAAATGGTTTACAGCAGTGTCTCTCAAACTGTGTGCCACGGCACAGTGGTGTATCCCAAAGAGAGTCAGGGTGTATCACGAGAGATTGCAGAATTTTACTTTAATTTTAAACATTCCCTTCATTAGTATACACTAGAATAAATAACATGTACATCACATAGGCAAGAGTCTGTCTGTTATTAGCTTCTGTGTGTAAGGATACAACCGCCCAGACAAGCATCATTCTTTGATGTGATGATTGGTCCTAGAAAACTAATGGCAAGTAATTTTAGTGGGGGTTCGCGCAGTAGTTATCTTAATTTGAGCAACAAAGCAATCAAGGATTTGCTATCATTTGAATCTTCTTATCTTTGCAAACTTGGACTTTCAGCTCTGACAGAAATGAAATTGAAAAAAAGAGAACTGCAGATGGTGGATGATGAAATGTGCGTTTGCTTGTTGACGAGCTGCATTTTGAGTTAATTTGCACTCAAAAACGAGCACATCCATCGCATTGATAAGCAATTTCACCGTTGTTACAATTACCCATACATAGCTTAAAATAAATAACTCTCAAATTTAATTTTATGTTGGTTTTGCAGTTTTATAATTTCAGTTATACTGTGCCATGAAAAACATTTGCTCTGTTTAGTGTGCCAAAGCGAAAAAAGTTTGAGAGACATTGGTTTAAAGATTATACAAACATAATAAAAGCAGGGCAAAGAGAATAAGAGTCATATACTACTAATTAAATCATAATCAATGTCACCCAATCATCTTACACAAATTTCCAAGGAAACCCATGACTGGTGATTTCTAGTTGTTGAATCATAACTTTTGTCTATGAAGTATTTTATTTATTTTTAAAATTTATATACCATTTTATTCCCAAAGCGGTTTACACATGGTTGCATGCATAAGATATTATACAATTCAAAACCAGGTTAAAACAAGACAAATAGATTCAGTCCTTACATAGAATCAATTTCTCAAAGAAATGCATCTACATATAATTGTATTTTCAGCATTTTCCTAAATGAGCTCTTATCTCTACATTTTCAGATTTGACCAACCAGGCCATTCCACAACTTAACCCCTGCACATGTAAAAGTCATGGCCTCCATCTCCACATACCTGCATATTCCTATTGCATGTAAATTTGAATCTTTTTTTTTCAAATATATTTTATTGAATTTAAATAAATCATTACAATTGAATACTAAAACAATTTAACTAATTAAAAATACAAAATACAAAACAAAATTATCCTCTATAATAAAGTGCGCATGCGCACTTAGGAGACCGTGATGCCTGACAGCGTGCTGTGTCCTTCCGTGGCTGTATTCTTTAGGCGTGTGCACCGGCTTACGATGTCTTGCGGCACGTGGAGCAATTTGAGCAGTAGTGGCAGCTTCACTCCTGCGCTGCCACTGCCGGGATGCCTCTACTCACCCCCGGACCAGCAAACGCACCAGCTGTTGGGCTTTCACTTTGGAAAGGAGAAGAGGTACTACTGGACAGGGGGATCAGGTAAGGGGTGCTGCTGGACAGGGGGAGCAGGGAAGAGGTGCTGCTGGACAGGGGGGAGGTAAAATGAAGGGAGAAGGGCTGCTTCTGGACAGGTGGAGCAGGGAAGGGGTGCTGCTGGGCAGGCATAGAGAAGAGGTGCTGTTGGATGGGAGGGAGGTAAAAGGAAGGGAGAAGGCCTACTGCTGGACAAGGGAAGCAGGGAAAAGGTGCTGCGGGACAGGTGGTAGGTAAAAGGAAGGGAGAAGGCCTACTGCTGGTCAGGGGGAGCAGGTAAGATGTGCTGCTGGATAGGGGGAGGTAAAACAAAGGGAGAAGGGCTGCTGCTGGACAGAAGGAGCAGGGAAGGTGTGCTGTTGGACAGAGAGGGGAGGTAAAAGGAAGGGAGAAGGGCTACTGCTGGACAGGGGGAGCAGGCAAGGGGTGGTGGTGGATAGCCGAGGAAAGAGAGAGACAGAAAGAAAGACAGACAGACAGAAAGCGGCTAAGGAAAGAGAGAGAAAGAAAGAAAGACAGACATACACATCTATTCTAGCACCCATTAATGTAACAGGCTTAAAGACTAGTTAGATAAATAAAATATAATTATATAACTAAGCTAAATATCAGGGTTGTCATAACATAATGAAAACAGAAACATTACAAATCTTACTCCTTCATATTCAATAAGCAGTTCCAAATCTTTTTAAATGTCTTCATATTGCCATGTTCCACCATATGTTATATTCCAGTTTAGAGGAGTCTTTCCAATTAATTAAAATTAAACATCCCATGTTTTTATGAATATCATTTGCCATTTATTCCTAGACAAAGTTCTAAATGGGTGTTGTCGGATTTGCAAGAACCTACACTGGCTTGGAAAGTTTGAAGAAGCAAATTTTGGATCTCCATTATGGATGTTACCATTTGTTGATGTTAAAGGTGATATGAGTAATAATCCTGTATTAACAGTTACCAGGGAAGCAATTCACAAAATAGAAAGAACTGTTGATATTAAATGGAATGATTCTATATGGGCTCCAATTTGGAATAACTCAAGATATAAAATTCAAGGAACAATTGTTGACTGGAAAATCTGGAAAAGAGCGGGCATTTGGCAAGTTAGACAGTTGAGACATCGTAAATTTGAATCTAATATATATTTAAACAGAGTCCTATACCTATGACCTTCTACACTTACCCCTCCTTTTTAAAGCGTAGCACGGGTTTTAGCGCCGGCAGTGGTGGTAACTGCTCCGATGCTCATAGAATTCCTATGCACATCAGAGCAGTTACCACCGCTGCGAGCGCTAAAACCCACGCTACGCGTTAGTAAAGGAGGGGGTTAGCTAGCTATGTATTTATTTATTTTATTTTTAAAAAATGATATACCATCTACTACTAGGCAGTTTACACAATACAAACATAAAAAAAACTAGTAATAAACATTACAAAGCAAAATCCTTAAAACAGCTCCTGTACTCTTAAAATAACCGACTGTGCCACTGAGAACCTTAGACATTTCACTGAAATGCTGTAACAAACAATTGCGTTTTCAATAATCTTTTCAATCTTAATCGATCAGAATACAGCCGTAACTGTCACACCAGTATGTTCCATAGCTTAATACCTGCAATACAAAAGGCAGCGGCTCTGGTTTCAGCGTATCTACCTCACATTATCGGTTCCAACAACTTTTAATTTTCAGATCTCAAAGCTCTATTAGGCTGATAAGGTGCCACCACACTAGTGAAATACCATGGTTCTTGGTGGTAGACAGTTTGATGAATTACAGAAATCACTTTATGTTGGACTCAAAATGCAATTGGTAGCCAATGCAGTTTCTTCAAAACAGGTGTAATATGGGCTATTCCTTCAACAAAAAACAGGGAGGAATGGATGGAAGTGTAATACAAAAATCCCAAAATATCACTCCAAGACAAAAGCACCACACAAACCAAGAAAGCTAGCTTATTACTAAAGCGAAAGAAAAGCCTCAGTCAAGCGGAGAAGTATACCCACTGCTTCAGGGCCTTAGCACCAAATCCAGGCTAGCGGTTAGGATCTGCAGACTGGTAGCCTGGATTTGGCGCTAAGGCCCTGAAACAGTGGTTACCGGCCACAAAACGATCGTCGGCCTGGCCTGTTTGTGTTCAGTGGTTTTTACCATTAATCATTCTCGGCTATTTTTTTGCTCCCACCTGCTAACTTTAAACTTGTGCAAAACTTTTTTGCCTATGATGTTTGGGTGGAAGAGTATGGGTACACCTCTCTGTTTGTCTGAGGCTTTTCTTTCGCTTAAGTAATAAACTAGCTTTCTTGGCTTGTGTAGTGCTTTTGTCTATTCCTTCAACATCCATAACCAACCTTGCTGCTGCATGTTCTACTAAGTTTCCAAGTTTATTTACAGTTAGATATACCCATCATCAAACAAATATCTGGATGATTTACAATTGCTAAAATTGGAGTTTTAAAAAAGAAATAATAATAAAAAGTAAAATAGGGTAACATAATGACAGGACAAAGATACGGACAAAGTTGATGCAATAGGTACTGGGGAATGGGAAGATTCCAAATTACATTGAAGTTGAAATAAAAATAAAAGGGAGGTAAGAAGGGAAAAGGAGAGGATGAATATGGGAGGGGGTGTCGCTTCTTAAAAGCAGTTCTCTTTAACCGTTATAGATGGATGGAAAAATGATCTTATCCTGGATTTTGGTATGCGTCTTGAAATAAAAAGGTTTTAAGTTTGATTTTGAATTTGTCAAGTGAGTTTTCTGATCGAAGGTGTGATGGCATTGCATTCCAGAGGGAGGGGGCTGTGACGGAGAAGATCATGTTTCGAGTGTAGAAGAGTTCGTTGAATGATGGAACAGTCAGCAGATTTTGATCAGCGGATTGCAAGGCCCGTTAGAGAAGCATATGGAATGAGATGTTTATCAAGGAATGATGGGGAATGCACGAGTTTAATCTTAAATACGAGTAGGAGAATTTTATAAGTTATTTGATGCGGAACAGGGAGCCAATGTGCTTCACATAGTAGCAGAGTGACGTGATTGTATTTTTTTTGCATTGTGAATAAGCTTGATGGCCGTATTTTGGAATTAGTTGCAATTGCCGGGTTTCTTTTTGGGTGATTCCAAGGTATAAGGAATTGCAGTAATCTATGTGCGAAATAATCAAGGAATGAATTAGGGTTTGGATGGAGGCCGGTTCAAGAATGGAGGTTATAGAGCAAATTAATCGAAGTTTATAGAAGCATTTTTGGGTAACTGCACTGATACTAATTGTACCTATAAATATTAGACTTAACTGTAGTACAAATCTCATGTGGGACTCCATGAAATCCCATACACATAGGTAAATAAAGTTATTATTGTTATTATAGGAACAGGATAGCTTGTATTGCAGCACTATAGTACAAAGCAGGACTGTTTCAGGCTGCGAGTGCATCACGCTACCCAGGGGAAACACTACTGTATCACATTTATTTTATCTGTCTCCTGTATATTCCAAATAAAATCTTCAAATCCATCCGAATTGTTCCCTGCAATTAGTAATCAGCAATTTGAAGAGTAAAACAGCACAACCATTTTGGCTGAGAAAGCAGTTACCATCACATGATGTGGGATTCAAATGTTATTCGTAGCGATTGAGCTGTCATCATTGTGTCAGCAACATCAGGAGCTTCTCCAAAGAAACACTACAGATATAAAATTAGCCCATAAAGGGAGAAAATTAGATCTCTACTAAATTACATTATGTTAATTAGGACTATATTGATTAACCTGTATGTTTCCTGAATGGCTGATACTCCATAGAAAGAGTCAGAATGAATGATATTTTGCCTTTTTGATTGCCAAATTGTGACTCTAAATAAGTCCCATTTACTTGCAATTCAGAAAATGAGTCACAGAGGAATTCCCTAAATGACCGATAAAGCACCCTCACCGTGAGACATAAATTGTAAATTCTAATTTGTGAGTCACAAGGAGGCATTGCAAAAAACCCAGTCCAAATACCTTATGGAGTACTAGTTGGAGGTTTGTAGCTTATGCACTGCGAAAAGTGAAGGGCTCAATGTATCCAGATTCACGCTGTGGGGGAAAAATAATAGCCCAAAAGATATTCATCAATCTGTTTGAATCAAAATAATTGCATCCTACGCTAAACCTCATGGTTCAGAAGCTCTACATATCTTTGCAAAAAGAAGTCGTTTTTTTTAACTAGCCCCCTCTGACTCATGCTGCATGTTATCAGCTGCCTTGCAATATTCATGAAGCTCATTATTCCAAGCAGATTCTCCTAGAGGGGCCCTGAAAATTTCTCAGCACAATCAAGAAGAGAATGACGTGGAGCCATGAAACTTACAAGTTATTCCACACTTTTCTGGACACTTTTCGTTTCATTTCATATAATTGAAACGAAAGCATCAAGAAAAGCGTGGAATAACTTGTAAGTTTCATGGCTCCACATCATTCTCTTCTTGGTTGGGCTGAGAACTTTTCAGCAGCCCCCTTCTAATATTACCAACATCTGAAGTTAGTCGGAGAAAGTACATTAAAGGGAAAATTCTATATACGTTAGGCGCTACCTCAACACAAAATTAAATTGAAGCATTTTAACAGATGCAAGGCACCAAAACAGGATAGAAATGGCAGATCTGAATGACAACACACTTGTACGCACATTTATAGAATATAATGCATGTTTCCACATAAATAAGCAAAAGGGGCATGACTATGGAAGGAGCATGGGCTGGTCAGGGGTAGGGTTACCAGATGTCCGGATTTCTCCAGACATGTCCGGGAGTCCAGACAGCTTTTCAAAACCTGGCACTTTGTCTGGGTTTTGAGAAGCTTCCCATCAAAATCGTGTCGGGAAGGGGTATCCAACGTCATGTGCATTGCGTCATGTCCACGCTGGCACGACTGCCGTCTGGGGGCAGGGCTGGGTACAGAACGGGTCGTGACACAGGTGGAATGGGGTGGAACTGGGTGAGTCTGGGGCATGGCCATGGGTCCGGATTTTCCTTCGGAAAAATCTAGTCACCCTAGTCAGGGGAGTTCCCTTAAAAGACACACAGGATTATAGAATTTGAGGGATCTGCACACAACTTGCCTGCCAGGATTCACACCTGATTTCAGTCCTCTTGCTCAGAGCTGAGTTCAGTGCACTCACTAAGCTATATAGAGTGCTGATCCCAATATCATTCAGTGTTGTTTTTTTATGGGGCACTGAATTTTGAGCACCGTTTATAGAAATAGCCCCTAAATGTGTTCTGAACATATCAGCTCAAACATAGAAATATGATGGCACATAAAAGCCACATGGCCCTTCCAGTCTGCCCATCCACAGCATCCACTATCTCCTCCTCTCCCTAAGAGATCCCACATGCCTATCCCATACTTTCTTGAGTTCAGACACAGTTTCTGTCTCTATCATTTCTACCAGGAGCCTATTCCACACATCTAACATAGTAACATAGTAGATGACGGCAGATAAAGACCCGAATGGTCCATCCAGTCTGTCCAACCTGATTCAATTTAAATTTATTTATTTTTTATTTTTTTCTTCTTAGCTATTTCTGGGCAAGAATCCAAAACTCTACCCAGTACTGTGCTTGGGTTCCTACTGCCAAAATCTCCGTTAAAACCTACTCCAGCCCATCTACACCCTCCCAGCCATTGAAGCCCTCCCCATCCCATCCTCCACCAAACGTCCATATACAGACACAGACCATGCAAGTCTGCCCAGTACTGGCCTTAGTTCAATGTTTAATATTATTTTCTGATTCTAGATCCTCTGTGTTCATCCCACGCTTCTTTGAACTCAGTCACAGTTTTACTCTCCACCACCTCTCTCGGGAGCGCATTCCAGGCATCCACTACCCTCTCCGTAAAGTAGAATTTCCTAACATTGCTTTTGAATCTTCCACCCTTTCTGTAAAAAACATATTTCCTTAGATTACTCCTGAGCCTATCACCTCTTAACTTCATCCTATGCCCTCCCACTCCAGAGCTTCCTTTCAAATGAAAGAGACTCGCCTCATGCACATTTATGCCATGTAGGTATTTAAACATAAGAGCTTGCTTACATTTTAATGACCAGTGTAGATGGTACAACTCCATGCACATCAATAGGAAATGGAAAAAAATGAGAAATAGAAATCAGGAAAATATAGTTAAAGCCCTTCTAGAGGGTTGGGATTTTAAGGGGTTTAACATAACGTAACATAATTTGTTTATATACCGTAATTACCTCTCAGTTCAATGCAGTTAACAAAGAGCAAGAGGCTGTACATACACAGTGAATTATAATTTCATTCAGAAGACTTTATCAGATAAGTAACCCCCTCTTTCACTTGGCCCCTCTTTTACTAAGGTGCGCTAACCAATTAGCATGCACTAATCGCTAACGCGTCCATAGACTAACATGCACGCATTCGTGTTTAGCGCACGCTAATCGGTTAGCGCACCTTAGCAAAAAAGGGCCTAAGTGTATAGCTCTCAAGCGCAATAGTCAGGGGGCTAAAATTATGGTAGTAAGTCTATGCATTCTACCTCCTCATGCCCCCCACACCATCTGACACCCATGACTGATATTTCAACTTCCCCCTCATCCAGCCACCCCTGTTCCAAATGGGTCTGAATTTTTCCTCGCCAACTTCCCACTCCAAAACGGGTTTCATTTGTACCACCAAATAGTACAGTCTGCAATAAAAGAATGCTAAATCCCCCTCATATTTTCTCCTCTATAGTATAGCCCATGGTATGTGAGGTCTTATCCTCCTACCCTTCCCCCCTACCTTACACACACACAAAGTTATTTATTGCCTCCAGGGACCATACTGGCAGGGTTTAAAAGAAAAACAGAAGTCTTGGTAACACTATAATTTTAGCTATTGCTATCCTCCCCCACCAGGAAAAATACTATCAGTCCATTTATCCAGATCCCTCGTTATATTTCTCAAAACTTTCTCTTAATTTAGCTCACATATTGTAGATAGAGTTGTTGGTATTTGCTCCCCCAGATATTTAATAGTTTTCTTGCCCATCACCATTTGCCCTTACTCAAAAAGAAGCAGATCATTTACCAGTTTCTGAAAGGAAAATCAATCACATCAATTAACTTCTCACAATTAATGTCACGGCACCACAACAGCTCCTCAAAAACTTCTATACTATCTAAAATAACCTTGTCTCATGAGCACCAGGATGAATAACCTTCTCCTTCTAATTTTTGTCACTGTGCCACTATTACTTCTAAAAACACATAAATGACCTGATCTAACATTACCCTCATAGAGTACCACTGTTCATTCATGGGAAACATTCCCAGACTTCCAATAAAACTCCCTCAACAATAGATGTTTCATTTTACAATATGTAAAAAAATATTCTGGTCAATATTCAGCCAGTGATAGTCAGTGGGGGGGAGGGATTAATTCTGACCATCACCAGCTAAATTAGCCACAGATATTCTATGTCTGAACACCAGCATCGAGTACCTACTTCTCATTGAACATGTGCAGACTACGAAGTTAAATGGGTCCTGGCTGATAGTCAGACAGGATCTGCATAAATACTTACGTTAATCCTAACAAATATTGATCAGGACCCACAAAAGGACATATCAGGTCCCCCCACCACTACCAATCTAACCACCTCCTGACTCTTTACAGCAATAGAAGCCCCTCCCAACATGCCCAGACCTCCCTCTTGGCCCCTCCCCCAACAGTAGAAACCCCCCTACATCCTGAAACCCCCAAGTCCCAGTAGCCCCCACCCCAGACCTAGCTTAAGTTCCGTGGTAGTCTAATGGTTAAATAGGGCAGGAGCAAACCCTACTATTAGTGGCTCCTGCTTTAAAAAAATGGCAGACTGGACCTTTTGTCTCTCCTGCTTGCTTTAAGCACTATGAATGTCAGGTCCACTCTGTTCAAATTTTGGTGTCACATCAGTCAGTGACAGCAAAGCAAACTCCACTGCCAGATACAGTGTGAAGTAACATATAACTTTGCACTCAGCTTACCATACCAGCACTGACCCTGAAAATTCAAATTGCACCAGCTCTACTATGAAAATCTCATATACATCTCTAGCCATAGGTATCGGAAAGGGGAGGGGGGCCTCAGGGGCCATGGCTTCCTCAAAAATTAGCAGTCAGAAGTATGGCTCTCCCAACTCCCCCACCTATGGGCAACCAGTGGCACAACGAAGCAAGCCTTCTGCCATCTGCCTATCCTGGAAGTGTTATTTCTGCAGCATCCTGCCTTTGCATGAAAAGGAAGTGCTGCTCCGATGCTCATAGAATTCTTATGAGCGTCTGAGCTGTCACCACTATAGCCAACGCTAAAAACACTAGCGTGGCTTTGTAAAGGAGGGGGTAAGTGAACCACCCAACAGAACTGGCTCACTTTCGGAGCCTCTCTCTGGTCCCGCCAGGTGTGTGAGCCTGCTCCACCCCCCCCCCCCCCCAAACTGCCGGGATCACTTAAATTCTCCAGAGGGAGCCTGCCCTCACTTGCATCGGTGGCCTGCAACCGCCCAACAGGACCAGCTCACTTTCGGAGCCTCTCTCTGGTCCCGTCAGGCGTGTGAGCCTGCTCAACCCACCCCTCCCAAACTGCCGGGATCATTTAAATTCTCCAGAGGGAACAGCACGCAGCCGTTCGGCACCCCAGCTAAGGCACAAAGCAAAGGCTCGTGTGCCTTAGTGCGCACCTTTGTGAAGCGACTGGCTGAAGCAATCAGAAGCCCTAAAGTCAGGTCTTGAATTCTGGACACCCGCTGCAGTGACTTACTCTTCACTAGCTGGATTTGGCCTCGCAGACTGAACCCGTAGACTGATAAGTATCTTGAACTCTTCCTGGCGTCACAGACTGGAACTCCTCCTGGCCTCGCTGACCAGACCCTGAGATTGATAAGTATTCTTTTGAACTCTTCCTTCTATGTCAGGCTGCTCAGGAACCCTACTCCTTGATTAGACCAACCATCCTTAGATGACTACAGACCAATTCATCCTAAACTATTCGGTAATTTAATCAATTTTTACCTTCCTCTGAGGGAACTGCATCATGGCCCTGCCAAACTCTCAACTGTGCTCTTGGCTATTCCTATTTTACTTGATCAGTTTCCGAATCTGCGTAATCAACTCACTTCATTCCGCTCCAATCCCAGTTCATTACTCCACATTTCGTACGGTAAAAACAAAATTCTCACCAATCTCACACCGTGCACTATATGACTAATCGGAGGCGGGTCCATTCCCAATTCCAACCTTACCACCTTTGTGCAGACCAACTAAGCCTTACTTAAAGAAACAACGATCATTAAAAAATCTAGCCTATTCCCATTTTTTTCCAACCAACCATACTAGCTACCAGAACCTACAAGGCTTTTACCTAAATATAAGATCCATGAGAAACAAATCCATATTGATTAAGGACTGGTTGAAAGAAATTAACCCTGACTTTCTCCTTCTTACAGAAACCTGGTTGCTATCAGGCAACGATCAAGAGTGCCTCCCCACAGGTTTCAAGATTTTATCATTAGCTAGAGCCTGGGGAAGAGGGGGAGGACTAGCAATAATTTTTAGAGACTACTTAAACTGCTCCATTCCTAAATTCCAAATCCTCTTCCAACTTAGAAATCTTATCTCTTTCATTAACATCTAAATCCTGTTTTATGTTCCATCAAAAAAATGGAATCTAGCCAAGGAGGACTTTTCTGAATTTCTATTAACTAATTCATTATCAAGCCCATATAACCCACTATGCGGGGATATTAATTTGCACCTTGAGCAACTAGATCAACCAGAAATTAAGGAATTTTGGTCACTCATCTCTCTATTAGGTTACGCCAAACCCCCGCCAGTTAAAACACATCAAAGAGGCCATCAATTAGATTTAGTTACATTCTCCTCTAGAGAACTGACCAATCCCAAAATCTATTGGAAACAAAATAATTGGACAGATTCTCTATGGTCTGATCACAGACTATACAACTTTAATATTGACTGCCAATTAAAGTCTACTAAATCAACAAACATAAACTACAAAACCAGAAATAAAAAAGTTCATGCTAGTAGAGGTAAGATACAACCTGTTGAATTTTGGTCTCATTATGAGATTGTCTCAAAACAAAACGAAGAAACCGAACAACTCATGAACTCCTAGATTAACGATAGCGCAAACATTTTAAATGAAATAGCCCCCATTAAAACCCATAGAATGCAACCAAAAAACTTAGAGGGATGGTTTGATACAGAGCTGCTAATGACAAAGAAAGATTTAAGAAAATCAGAAAGACAATGGTTAAAATCAGGAACTCATGAGCATAGAGTTGCTTGGAGATTAAAATAAAAAAACTACAAAAAACCTCTCTAAGAAAAAATGAAAAATTTTCTATGCCCAAAAAATTGGAAATTATCTATCAATAGTAATAGCCTTTTTAAACTGGTCAATGATTTATATAATATAGAGACATTTATTGACACCCAGGAAGAATCTACCCTAACTGCAAACAGCTTGGCAGATTTCTTTAACTCAAAAATACAAAAATTAAGATCCTTGCTAACGGTTCCTACCAAGCCTCACTGGTGTTACCCCCTTCTGCAGGATACTGACATGCCCAGAGCTGATCTTGAGTCCAGAGCCGATCTAAATTGGAATTATTTTACAACCATCGATTGGCAAACTTTCAGTAAATACTACAATAAGTATGTTAATTCCTACTGCAGACTAGATACTTGTCCCTCAAATGTTATGAAAATTGCCCCAGTCAGTTTTAAGGTTAAGTTACTGACATGGGTTAATTTCTTATTATCCTCAGGAAAGTTCCCACTAGAACAATGTCATATTACGATTACACCTATTATAAAAAATGCAAAAGAACCATCCAATGTCTCATCTAATTATAGACCCATTGCTAGTATCCTGCTGGCAACTAAAATTGCAGAAGGGGTGGTAAATGCCAAACTCACCACATATTTGGAGAAACATAACATTTTACATGACCACCAATCTGGCTTTCGATCAGGCCACAGTACCAAAACCATTATAGCCTCATCGATCGATTACCTGCACTCACTTTTTAGCCAAGGATCAAGAGCTCTGATCATGCAACTTGATCTGAGTAGTGCATTTGACCTGGTTGACCATACTATTCTTCAGGACTGTCTGGCATCCATTGGTATCTCAGGCTACGTGCTCAACTGGTTCCGTGGGTTTCTGGGAAATAGATCATATAAGATGTTTATGAACGACACTCTCTCCTATAGTTGGGATAACTCGTGTGGTGTTCCGCAGGGCTCCCCCCTGTCCCCCACCCTGTTTAATATTGTCACAAGCCCGATCCCAGTGCCAGCCTTGTGCTAATGAAAAACTTTAGAAACCGCTCGGTGAAATTAGTCAGGGCTGATCACTATGTGCCTGCAAGCCAGGAACTAGATCAGGAAGCACAGGCTGTGTTTGAGCAGGGTTTAGCCTATAGACCTGTGAAAATAGGTCTTACCCCTTTAAATCCACCATCTTGGAAAGGGCTGGCCAAACAGGGTAGAAGGCAGCCTCAGCAGAAGAAAGCCCTTCCCCAAGTAGGGCTGGGCATGGCACAGCAGCTCTTGAACACTTAGAGAGCTGGCTGTCTAGGAGGAAAGGAGAGTCCAAGGAAGCTCTCAGATGGAAAGAGCCTCCAATTCCTCCAGAGCCCACGGATGTGGAAATGCTGAACACAGAGCCAGAAGAAACAGCCTTGGTAAACCAGGAACATGAGGAAATTGACTGGAGTGCTTTACCAGAATTGGGACTTAATGAAGAAATGGATGTAAGCTGATTGAATTGTGAGCTTGTGTTTTGCATAGCTTTCTTTTTGAGTATACTTTCCTTTTTGGGTTTTTTGAATGTTTGATTTCTGGGACAATAAGTGAATTATTTGACCAAGCTAGTACATTGTTTTGTTTGGAGGGGGGTTTTTTCCTTGAAGCCAAGATGGCTGCTGCAAGCTGTGGCTTGACTGCAGTGAAGCAACACCAGCAGTATCCCTCATAGAGTTGGAAAACCCTGAAGGCTGGGGAGGATCTTAATGGAGGGATTGAGGGTTATTTTGCTCTTTGTCCTAACAAGGAGCCGATTTGGCAAATCCGCCAACCTTCTACTATTGAACTTGGAGGAGAAAGGAAGAGCTATAATATTGCAATGTGTTGATTATGGGAGACTGGATTGAGTTTGTTCCATTGCGTCCACAATGAAGCAGGACTTTTCTGGGACATAAGATATATGCTTTTGACTCTTTAACCAGACCAGGCTGGTGAGTGCAGCATTATTTTGTTTCCGTTATTATTGCCATTACTTTTGGACTTTTGCTTTTCATGCATTTTTGGTTTTGCCCTAACTGAATGATAAATAAATTTGATTTCTTTATGATACTTACCTGAGTTGTGTCATCCTGACTATTACACACGCCGGGGCAATATTGTGGTGGTGTGTCAGTCCCTGCTATGCCCTAACGGACGGCCACGCTACAATATCTATCTTGTCTCCTTGGGAAATCTCTTGCCGAGTTTAAAGCTTAAATTCTTCATCTACGCAGATGACATTACTATTGTCATCCCGCTATCTTGTTTTACATCAGAGCTTCTAAATTCCCTATCAACTACTCTTAATCAGGTTGAACTTTGGATGTCTGCTTTCAGATTAAAGTTAAACACAGAAAAAACTAAATTCTTCTTGGCAGCCCCCAACGATAAAATTAAGGAAACCACAATACTTGTGAACGGGTTGGATTATTGTATTGAACAATCCTTAAAAATACTAGGAGTTACTTTAGACAAACACCTTACCCTGGAGAAACATTCTGATCTAGTATTTAAGAGAAGTATCTCGGTGCTCTGGAAACTCCGCACCATAAAAAAATACTTTGACAATACCTCCTTTCGTTTGTTGGTACAATCCTCCATTCTCAACATTCTAGACTATTGTAACATTATATATCCGGGCGCCTTTAAGAAAACCATAAGGAAGTGAGGCTGGTTCAAAATACAGCCGTCCGCCTCATCTTTGGCTTGAACAAATGGGAACACATTACCCCTTTCTACCATAAACTACACTGGTTACCATTTGGATCCAGAGTTCTGTTTAAGTTCTCATGCATTTTTTACAAATCAGTATTCGGTATGTCACCGAGTTATCTTCACCCCCACTTCAACTTGAGTCACAACAACAAGATCTCCTGCAGAATACATCTGTTTGCATTTCCCTCATTAAAATTATGTCATTTTAAAAGATTCTTCGAAAAAAACTTTTCTTTTCAGGCGGCTAAACTAAATTCATGGCTCGCCCAATTGGTGCTCGATGCCCCCTCATATCTTGACTTCGGAAAGCTGATCAAAACTCAATTATTCCACAGACTGAATTCTTTAAATGCATTTATTACTATCCTTTTACTATTTCTTTCCTCATTATTACGATCCTCTAAGCCTGTTGGCCTGTAAACTCCTCCTTATTCCTTTTCTTTATCGTATGCATTTAATATGTTAACTTCAATGAATGCATTGTTTGTAATTCGATTAACTGATGTGAACCGCCTAGAACTCCCCGGTTATGGTGGTATACAAAAATAAATTATTATATTATTATATTATATAAATGTGCATTGTTCTTCTGAAATGTAGAATTCATCTGTATCATTTTGGGCCACACTAGTGCTGCCCAAAACATGCCCAGACCATGTCCCCTTGCCAGTTAGACATATTCAAGTTTTGGATATGTTTATCCCAGCTGTGTAAAACCAGAATGACATATTAGATGAAATCATTGCAATCTTTTCAAACAGCGCACTAAGGGTCTCTATTACAAAGCTGTGATTGTGAGTACAGGCACGACAAATGCGATACAACCCATAGGAATTGAATGGGCCTCGTCACATTTACCGCGCAAGAATCGCTACCACAGCTTTGTAAAAGGGACCCTAAATTCTGTTACTGGAGACTGCATGTTGGTACCTGGATGCCTTTCAGTCTGGCAGACATTTGGTTTTTATAAGAGTAATTTTATAAGACTGCCTAGGTTAATGGGGCAGGAAGGTATCTATTTTTTATCTACTCATATTTTCGAAAGTCATCTATCAGAGACTTAAGTATTTGTATAAAACAACAGGCACATATCCTACAGAAATATACCTATATTGAAGGCACAGATGTTACATTTGCATGAGAGCTCGTATGTGTATACAATATGTGCAACCGTGTATATTTTATTAAATATATACAGAAATTGTGACTGCCTATGCTCTACCCAAACTCCATCCCTGAGTATCCCTAGTGTACAAGTACATATTAACTTAATCATGCTTGCTTTTCGGCATGATCAGTTTTTATAACATGCTGATTTATTTGCATAAATCAGCATTTTGCCTGGGTCCAACAAAAGACTTATTGGTATCTAGTGGTTCTTAACAGTTGGTGTTACATTAACTACTCTGCAGCCCTGGAGAACAGTAGCAAGATATAATGATAGGTTA
Source organism: Geotrypetes seraphini (assembly GCF_902459505.1). Taxonomy (NCBI): domain Eukaryota; kingdom Metazoa; phylum Chordata; class Amphibia; order Gymnophiona; family Dermophiidae; genus Geotrypetes; species Geotrypetes seraphini. The sequence goes on along the minus strand of NC_047084.1, from coordinate 1,152,020 downwards.
AGAACATAATTGCCATACTGGGACATGCCAAAGGTCCATCAAGTCCAGTAACCTGTTTCCAACAGTGGCCAACCCAGATCCCAAGTAGTAAAACAGATTTTATGCTGCTTATCCTAGGAATAAGTAGTGAATTTGCCCAAGTCATCTCAATAATGATCTATGGACTTCTCTTTTAGGAAATTATCCAAACCTTTTTTAAACCCTGCTAAGCTAACTGATTTCACCACATTCTCTGGCAATGAATTCCAGAGTTTAATTATACATTGTGTGAAGAAATATTTTCTCTGGTATGTTATAAATCTACTACTTAGTAGCTTCATCACATGGCCTCTAGTCCTAGTATTTTAGGATAGAGTGAACAAGTGATTCGCATCTACCCTTTCCACTCCTCTCAGTATTTATAGGCCTCTATGACATCACTCCTGAGCGATCTCTTCTCCAAGCTGAAGAGGTCTATCCAATTTAGCCTTTCCTCACAGAGAAGTCATCCCATTCTATTTATCATTTCTGTCGCCCTTCTTGGTGCCTTTTTTTTATTCCACTACCGTATTTTTGCTCCAAAAGATGCACTTTTTTCCACAAAAAAAGTGGGTGGAAATAAGGGTGAATCTTATGGAGCGAATATAACAACCCACTCCACCCCGGTACCTTTTGTGTAATCCCAGCAGTCCAGTGCGCTTTCCGCACTCCTGCCTCGCTGGATGGATGCCTCCTGATCTATTCCGGAAACACTAGAGTGGCGCGCCTGCCTGGTCCACCACCAATCTCTGAATGGCTGCCGTTAGTTCACGCAAGACTCGCTAGAACTAATGGCAGCCATTCAGGGAGCGGATCGGGACCAGGCAGGCACACAAAAATAGCGTTCCTGCCTTGTGCACTGCTCTGCCGGAAGAGATCAGGAGGCAGCCATCCAGTGAGGCAGGATCAGGGAAAGCGCGCTGGCCACCGGGATTAAAAAAAAGGTACCAGGGGGCTTCCTACTGCTGCCTACCACTAGACCTGACCGGGGGCTGCGTCTGCCTACAACTAGACCAGCCGTATACCCTGTCCCGACCTACTACTAGATCACCAGATGGGGGACAGGGCGGGGCAGTGGGCAGAATTTTTTTCCCTTGGGTTTTCCTCCTCTAGAGGGGGGTGCGTCTTATGGTTGGGTGCGTCTAATTGAATGAAAAATACAGTATATCTTTTCTGAGGTACGGTGACCAGAATTGCACACGGTATTTGCCATACCATAGAGCAATACAAGGGGATTATAACATTTTTATCTTTGTTTTCCATTTCTTTCCTGATAATTCCTAACATTCTATTTGCTTTCTTAGCCACCACCACACATTGAACCAAGAGTTTTCAACATATCCTCAAAGATGACACCTAGATCCTTTTCCTGGGCAATGACTCTTTAATGTGAAACCCTGCATCAGGTAGCCATAGTTCGGGTTCCTCTGTCCCACTTGCTCACATTAAACATCATCTGCCATTTTGATGCCCAGTCTTCCAATCTCACAAGGTGCTCTTGCAATTTTTCACAATCCTCTTACAATTTAACAACTTTGAACATGCACAATTTTAAGAAAATAAGAACATAAGAATAGCCTTACTGAGTCAGACCAATGGTCCATCAAGCCCAGTAGCCCGTTCTCACGGTGGCTAATCTGGGTCACTAGTACCTGTCCAAAACCAAAGGAGTAGCAATATTCCATGCTACTAATACAGCTAATATAGCTTCCCCCATGTCTTTCTCAATAACAGACTATGGACTTTTCCTCCAAGAACTTGTCCAAACCTTTCTTTTATATTAAGTTCTTTCAGAACTCTGGGATGAATACCCCTAGGTCCTGATGATTTGTTGCTCTTTACCCCCTCTTCTACAAAGCCAAGCTAGTGGCTGCCGCGCGGTAACGGCCCCGAAGCCCATAGAGATTTAAAGGGATTCGGGGCTGTTGCCGCACAGGTTTGTAGAAGAAGGGGTTAGTTTACACATAAAAATGAGTTATAAGATTACCCTCTATAAGGATTAAGCCCTAAAACTGTAACTTCACAATTCCATCACTCAGTATTGTATAAGCCTTATAAGGTATAAGTTGTTTGTGGAAAGAACCTGTGATTAGTGAGGCCCCTCATATTAACATGTTTATATCGTTTCTATTTAAAAAAAAAAATTCACTTTTATGAATTCTCATGTATATTGATGGGTTTGTAAAATAAATTTTTTATAAATTTTTATCATAGACTCTAAAGGCTCCTTTTACGAAGGCGCATTAGGGCCTTAACGCGTGGAATAGTGCACACTAAAATGCCGTGTGTGATAACCGCTACCACCTGCTCTTGAGCAGGCGGTAGTTTTTCGGCTAGCGGTTGCTATAGCACACGCTAATCTGGTGCGTGTGCTAAAAACGCTAGCGCACCTTCGTAAAAGTAGCCCTAAAACTCCTGAAGCAGGCTTTTCAGCCAAAACACAGTCAGTGTCGAGTCTTGATATTCCCTTGCACATTTGTTTTTAAATTCCCATTGGTTTAAAGACCTGGACAGCTTCGCTCTTTCTTGGATTGCTTAAGTGTAGCACTTCAGGTAAAAGAAAACCAAAACAATTCTTGTAGTTTCTTGTTTGATCACGTATTCTACAGGATTACGGTGCATTCATACACAAAAATAAAAAAATAAAGCTTCTCATACTTTATCCTGTATATTCATGACGGTCACTTGACTTTTTACTTCTGCTTCTAATTATCTCCTGTCAATGTATTTTTAGTCAGTGCATGTGATTAAATATATTTTACAGATGTTGAGCTTCTCTTGCAAAATAACACATGTCCAGTCTTTATCATAGGCAAGCCGTACATTCTTTCAAAACAATGGCCCCAGTTCCTGCTGTGTTGCCACCTGCACCAGTCCCTGATCCTCCAAGGAGCACTTTGGATTCTCTGACTTTGCTTTCCTGACCCAGCCTTCTCTCTGATCCAGTATTAAATTGTTGCCTTTTTTTACCCAATTCCCTGTGGTCATGGCATTTGTCCAGCACTGCTGTTTCGGATGTGATTTAGGAAATGATTTGCAGCTAATAAAACCCCAGAAACCCTGAATTTCTCCCTCCCAGGTGACCTATAATATAGTTGGATATAATAAAACAAATTTCAGGCCTATATTTCTATACTTTTTCTGGGCTGCCGAAAATCTCTGACACTTTAGCACACCCTATGATTAAATCTATGAATAAACAAATCAAAATCATCAGAAGAAGAATCCAACAGTCCTGCAGTAGACATCGAACAGCAGAGAACTAAGGAAAAATACTGCAGAAACGATGTACTTGCCAAGTCTTTATTTCAATCAATCAACGTTATGTTAATGTAGTCCACCCTTGTCATAAAAGAACATGAATCCGAAACAGTCCGTGTTTCAAGTTTCAAGTTTTATTTATATTTGATTAATCGCTTAATTAAAATTATATCTAAGCGAAGTACAGTGTATGAATAAACATAATACTAAAGTAGTAGGTAACATGAAATATTATAAAATTAACAAATTTATACTAAAATTTACTAACATAGTAAATAACATAAAATATTATAAAAATTAACTATTTATACATTAAGTAATAATATATATTTAAAAAAAAAAAAAAAGGGATAAAAGTTATAAGGTAAAAGTTCAATTGAAAATTTTTCTTAATTATTATATAATAGGCTAAAAATTTATAAATGATGTAAAAAAAAAATAGTTACATGTAAGAGAAGCTCATAATTAATTCTAAAGCTAAATGTTTCGATCAAGAAATCTTCCTCAAGGGTTCAAGGATTTCGTTTATGGGCCACAAAGATGTGCAAAAGAGCCGAACCACGTTGTGAAGTGAAAGCACCTTTCAAAAGTATCCCAAGGGATGGGGCCTGAGGAGTGTCAGCAAATCAGGGCCTTGGTGTTAGGGTAAGGTTTATATCATGATTAGGGTTCCCATAATCATGATATAAGCCTTACCCTAACACTAGATAGCAAGTGAATCTTTAAAGTGTAATGGGGGGTCCCCCCCTCAAAAAAGAGGGTTACTTTGTAATCCTCATAAAGGCAAAATATTGTCCATGAGCGCACTTGTCTGTGCAAGCAATTGTCGGGGCGAATTTGTTGGAGCGCAATTGTCCTGCGCTCATTTGATGGGTCACCTTATTAAACGGCTGTATCATTCTAGATGTGTCCAAACTGTCTTCTACACCAGTGGTTCTCAAAGCTCTCCTAAGGGACCAGCAGTCAGTCAGGTCTTCAGGATCTTCCTAATATGTATGCATGAGAGAGATCTGCATATAATGGAGGCGACAGACATAAGAACATAAGATTTGCCGCTGCTGGGTCAGCCCAGTGGTCCATCGTGTCCAGCAGTCTGCTCACGCAGCGGCCCTTAGGTCAAAGACCAGTGGCCTAACTGAAATTAGCCTTACCTGCGTACGTTCCGGTTCAGCAGGAACTTGTCTAACTTTGTCTTGAATCCCTGGAGGGTGTTTTACCCTATAACAGGAAATCTGTGTCATGCATATTCTTTACGGATATCCTGAAACCCCAACTGGCTGGTGGTCCTCCAGCATAGGTTTGAAAACCTCTGTTCTACACTTTCAGTACCAATTTCTAAACTGATGATAATATATCAGTTTGTAACCTATGTAGGTAGTTACAAAGTTCCAAAGGTACTTTTCCCTATAGACTTTGCATCAGTTCTTGAAGGGGAAGGCAGCACTAGGGATGTGCACGACAAAACCTTTTTATTGGTAGTGTGGCCAAGCATTCTAAGGACTGGTAGTCTGGTTGAGCGGTCTAAGGCGCTGAATTAAGGTTCCAGTTTCTTTGGAGGCGTGGGTTCATAACCCACCTTTGTTTTGGTGCTATTGGATTCTGTGCTTTTTGGTTTTGGCTAGGTACTGGTGACCTGGATTGGCCACCGTGAAAATGGGCTACTGGGCTTGATGGATCATTAGTCTGACCCAGTAAGGCTATTCTTATGTTCTTATTTTGTTTAATTTCTCTAGTGTGTCCACAGGGCAGCTGAAAATCTGATGTGAGCATCACGGCACCATCTGGTTAGTCCTGGGGCAGACTGGGAACAGAGTTGAAGCAAAATCGGCATTCATCCATTTAGAGATATTGAATCTTCTTTCTGGGTAAGTGTTCAGATTAAGCTGAGAAAGCAAAGAGGCTGTCCTAGCTTAATTCGGGCACTTACCTGGATACTGGTTAAATATTGCTGATACCTGGACAAGTTCCAGTGGTCGCCTAGGATATTCAGGTCAAGTTCAGCTGCCAATGGTCAGCAGCTTTGAAAATGCAAATCACTGCTGACTGAATATAAAGTGGAATAGTATTTTAGCTTGGAGGAGAGAGGGAGAACTAAGAACTTATATGGATATCTTCATCTACAGACCCATACAACCTTTAAGCATTGACTTTATGTCTCTTAAAAGGTATGCGTTTAATAAAGTATGGAGCCCATTGACTGCATTTGTTAACAAACAATAAGGATATTGTATTTGTTGTTTTTCTTTCTCAGATTTCCTTGCACATCCAGGGTGGGGGGGGAGGGGAGGGAGGGACATTTTGAGGGGTTAAAATATATGAGTAAATTATTGTAAGAAAAATATGATTTCATGTATTAATAATTGGATGATAGGGGGGAAATGGTTGTTTCATTTATATTTTGTGTATTAAGGTGCATTTTATGCAAACTTTTAATGTTATATTATCTGCAATGCACTGCCAATGTCTGAAAATTCAATAAGGTTTATAAAAAAAAAAAAAAAAAGGTATGGAGGACTGTGGGACCTGAGGAAGGTGTCACTAGGTACCAGATAAATTTTTTTGTCAAGTGGAGGGGAGTCAGATCGATGCTGCCAGACACCAAGGAATGGGGTTAGTCATGTCAGGAGTACCTGTGGGATGCTTTTTTAATTGTCAGTAGCAGGGAAGTCTGATTGAGCTGCTAGATTACTAAGGACTGAGACTGCTGAGAGGGGGTGGGGCTGATGCAGACCTCTGGTGACTTTTGGTTCTAAACATCCCCCTTCCTGTCAGGTACTGCTGACACACTGACATGAAACATCATACTTAAGTAAGAGGTCCTTTTACTAAGGTACTCTAACTGATTTAGTGTGCGCTAAATGATAAGGCACCCATTATATTCTATGGGCACCTTAGCATTTAGCGCATGTTAAATCAATTAATAATAATAATAACTTTATTTTTCTATACCGCCAACAAAAAGTTCTAGGCGGTTCACAGAATAAGAAGGACTGGACATTCCAGTGATAATACAAAGCAATCAGAAAGGCAATACAATATTTCAATGATGAAAAAATACAGTTTGGAGCTATAACATAGTCATCAATCAAGAACAAATTTTTCGAACAAATAGGTCTTAACTGATTTTCCAAAAGTGCAATAAGATGCAGATTGTTTAATCAGATCATCTAGCCATAGTTGAACTTTACCTGCTTGATAAGCCAAAGATCGATCAAAATACTTTTTGTAACAGCAATTTTTAGGATTAGGAAAAGTGAATAGACCAGAATGTGGAAAGGTCTAGTCGAACATTACAGTTCAAAATGAGAGAAGAGATATAACAGAGCTAATCCAAATAATATCTTATAGTAAAGACAAGCGAATTTAAAAAGTACTCTTGCTTCCATTGGCAACCAATGCAGTTGACAGTAGTAAGGGGTGACATGTTTCTGTTTTTTTAATCCGAAAATTAAACGGATCGCTGTATTTTGGATTAACCTTAATCAGTTAGCGTGCCTTAGTAAAAGGAACTCTAAATGTTTTGTTACTTTTACCTAAGTAATAATGTCGCCACTTATAATTTTGCTCTGTTTTAAAATACGACAATCAAACTTATCAGCATTCCTAGATAAACTCTTAATACCATATACACCATTGAGAACTTTACGATCTACAGACCACAATTTACTTGTAATTCTCTCCCTAAAAGTTATTAATACTCAAAGAAACTAAATATTCACAATTTATGCTCTACAGCTGTGGAATACTTTACCCTCTTATCTTAGAGAAGAACAAAAGCTCGATTGCTTTAAGAGCAGCTTAAAGTCTTTTTTATTTAAAGATGCTTTTCACACTTAAGTATCAAATGTATGATACTTCTTTTTAAAGAAGTACACAACTCAGGAGACATCAGATTCCCCCTATCAATCCTTTATGTGCTTCCTTAGACTCCTTTTTTTTAATACTTTTACTTTGTTAAACAACAATTTAACTAGAAAGAAACAATTGAAATAAGAAACAAGTAAAACAAATTATGAAATAATTTCACATTAGTAACCAATATCAAAATCCACAATATGGGAAGAGAGAATCCATCACCTCCAAGGGAAGTTGGTTATCAGGAATAGTTCAAAATTAAATCACATTACCGAGTGCAGTTGGATTCTTTTAACTAATGACCTGGTTAAGGGACTCCATGGAAGCCTCTGAAGGTCTTCCAGCTGCCTTACCCTCAAGAAAAAAAGTTCAACTGATCAGGTTCATAAAATATATATCTAATACCCTGATAGGTAATGCAGCATTTACAAGGAAAACGTAACTGAAAAGTTGCTCCCATACTCAAAGTTAACTGACGATAGGCCAGGAATTTCTTTCGTCTGGCTTGCGTCCATTTTGAAACATCAGGAAACATTGAAATTTTGAATCCATGAAATTCCACATTATCAGTCCTATAGAATAGACAAAGAATTGCCTCCTTATCCTGGAGAAAAACGAAGGTTACCAATACAGTAGCTCTTGCTAGTATTTCTTCTTGTTGAAAAGTTTCCAACATACCAGTGAGATCCAAATCTCTTGATATTGTCCCTTTGCCTTTATCTTCTTAGAAATATTCAAATAATATAACTTTTGTAATGGTGGCATATTATTTTCAGGAAATTTCAATATTGATTTTAAGAAGGAATGAAATAAATCTCTCGGTGTTTGAAATTTGGAGACAGGAAAGTTTAAAAGTCTAAGGTTTAAATTTCTATTTGCATTCTCCAAATTTTCCATTTTCCAAAAAAGCAGACACTTTTCCTTCAATTGTAAATTAGTGAAAACCTTCACTTCTGCCATTGATTTTTCTAAATTATCCATTCTGTCGGACTGTTTTTGGAATTTCTCTTCAAAAGTTTTAAATTGAGTGTTAGTATTCTGAACTGAGGTAACCACTCCATAGCACTTCCATGTCAATCACCTCCAGTCTTTTTAAAGGAGCAGATAAAGATATTCCGGGCAATTCCCTCTTGGGTTCCACCTCCTCCTTCCCTGATTCAATACAGGCTTTGGTTCCTCCGACCTCCAATGTTGACTGTGGAGAAGTCGGCAAGCTATGAACCATTTCCAGGGTCAGGGGTGAGATCTGCAATGCGAGACATCAGCACCGGCGCTTCCTGCACTGCTGATGGTGTCCCCGACATCCTCCCGGGACGAGGAGGAACTCCAGGCCCCAATGGGCTAAGCGACACCTCACCCTCCAAGCCCGTAGTCTGCCCACCTCGGTCCGCGGATATGCCCACTCCAACCGGGACGGCGTAAGATGTAATTGCCACTTGCCACATCGACAAGGTTGTAGAGGAAGCTGGAAGAACGCCCCTCTGTTTGCTCCTGTGCTTAGGCATAGCCAGTGGAAAAGGTATTTAGTAGAAATGTAAAATCGCCAAAAGATGCAGGAGTCTCTTGCAGATGCGACTTACTCGGTCACCATCTTGGTTCTCCTTCCGACTCCTCTCTTTACTATAACTATTGTAGTTCAACCCCTTTCCCTGTTGTATCATGTTGGTCCTTGTATGATTTGATATATATTTTCATTTTATAATAATGTACCCCATTTTAAAGTGTACATCGCTTAGAAGTGTAATAAGCGATATAATCAAATTTTAAATAAACCTGAAACTTAACTAAAAGTGGAAAAAAAGATGTACCTGAGTCCTTAGTAAACCAAATGAAGTAGCAAAAACCAGAACAGGATTACATTACATTACATTACATTAGTGATTTCTATTCGCCAATGCCTTGCGGTTCAAGGCGGATTACATCAAAGTTATCAAGAATTACATTAAAAGTTTGCAGGAACAGCATAAGCGATGTCATAATATTTACTTAAGAAGTATCAAAGAGTTGTCAAGATCTTAAGGTGATAAGTAAGTATTGGGTAAATTAGAAGCATTTTAGACTTTGTTGGGTAGTTAGAAGCACATTAGATAGTATTAAGGTATAGAGAGAGTTGAGGAAGGTTGGGTAGGGGCTGGTCGTGCTAGATGGGTTTTATGTATTTTTTTGAAGAGTATGGTTTTAATATCTTTCTTGAAGGTTTTGTAATTTGTAGTTTTGTAGGATGAAGATGAAGTTTCAAGAGGATGGAAATCCTCTCAAATAAGGAAAGGCTAAAGAGGTTGGGGCTCTTCAGCTTGGAAAATAGACAGCTGAGGGGAAATTTGATTGAGATCTACAAAACCCTGAGTGGTGTAGAATGGGTAATATTGAATCAATTTTTCACTCTCAAAAATACAAAGACCAGGAGGACACTCAATGAAATTGCATGGAAATACTTTTAAAACAAATAGGAAGAAATATTTTTTCACTCAAAGAATAGTAAAGTTCTACAACTCATTGCCAGAGGATATAGTAGCAGTGGAGAACAAGTCCATAATCTTCTATTGAGACAGACATGGGAGAAGCCACTGCTTGCCCTGGGATCAGTAGCATGGAATGTTCCTACTCTTTGGGTTCCTGCCAGGTACTTGTGACTTAGATTGGCCACTGTGGAAACAGGATACTTGGCTTGATGGACCATTGGTCTGACCCAGTATGACGATTCTTATGTTCTTAATTAGACCGCACTGATGACAATACTGATGATGACAAAGCATTCTTTGCTATAAGGAAGTCAAGTGATTTAGTAGTACTGTAGTCTGGCCTGATTTGAAGGAATGACTGAACACTCTACTCCCTGCCAATCAGTGGTATAGTAAGGATGAGCGGCACTTGAGATGGTGGTGCCCCTCCCTACCCTCTTCCCTGCTCCTCCCACCTCGGCCGTGCGCACTCCGCCTTGCCTTTCCTTGTACCTTTTAAACTTCTCTGATGTGAGCAGCATGCTACCCACATTGGTGTCGGCTTGCCCTTTGATGTGACTTTCTAGGTGTAGGTCCCGGAAGTGACATCAGAGAGAGCGCCAAAAAGGTACGGAGGAAGATAAGGGGTGCGCACAGCTAGGAGAGGAGCAGGGAGCGAGTGAGCGAGAGAGGGGGGGTGGAGAGAGGAGGGGTGCCACCATGCCCTTAGAAAGACCGCACTCGGGGCAGACCGCATCCCCCGTACCCCCTTGACCATGCCACTGCTGCCAGTGCAGCTGTTGAATGTCTCTTTAGATGTGCTGGTTTATGAATGATTCACAAGAGCACCTGCATGAGTGGCAATCATGTTCAAAATTTAGGGCTCCTTTTACTAAGCTGCGCTAGTGGTTTTAGCGCAAGCTTAGTGTGCGCTACAATGCCCCGTGTGCTAGACGCTAATGCCTCCACTACTGCAGCTTAGTAAAAGGAGCCCTTAGTTATACACTTCTCCCTGTGATAGGGGATTAACAGACCCCCGAATACAGAAAAACCACAAATAACTTTTTCATATGTTATTCGCTGTTTTCCCTTAAAAACCATCGTGAATATGGTGAAACCATGAATAACATGGTGGGAGACCTGGCTGTTCCTGAAGGAGAGGCAAAACACGGCGATTTCTTTATGCAAGATGATGTAATTTGGGAGGAGGAGCCAGTAAGCTAAAAACCACAAATAATCGAAATTGCGATTGCTGAAACCGCGAATATGGAGGGAGAAGTGTACTAAAAGCAAAATTTAGCCCCCCCCCTTCAATGCCATGTGCTGACTGGCAATACTATAAAGGCATCTTGTGGAATTTCTCAAGGCTCTCCGCTTTCACCGATATTATTTAACCTCTATATGACCACTTTTAATATTTTTAAGTTGTCTACTTGTGAAACCTTACTCATGTATGCTGATGACATTTTTATCATGATATAGATAGATCCGGATACTACTTCTAATGTGGGCCTAGTCTGTTTTGATGAAATTTGAATGCGTCTAAGACAAAACTGCTGTGGCTCGGCCCAAAACTGGATTGTCTCCTTAGTTCTGTAGTACTGGCTTCTGGATCCTCCCTACAAATGGAGTTTTCTGCTAAGATCCTAGGAGTCCTCCTCGAATCCTCACTTTCCTTCAAGGATCAAATCAACTCTGTGATTAAGAAATGCTTTTTCAACTTACGCATGCTGAGGAAGATCAGACACCTTTTTCATCAACACCATTTTTCCATCTTGGTTCAGTCAGTTATTTTATCTCACATTGACTATTGTAATGCCCTTTACCTCACTATTACAAAAACCTGTCTTTCTAGACTACAATTGGTTCAGAATACAGCTACTAGATTGATTTTCGGGAAATGCAAGTTTGATTATGTGACCCCCCACTGCTTTATAATCTCCACTGGCTCCCTGTATATTTTAGAATCCAGTTTAAATGTGCCTGTGTCACTTTTAAAATCCTTTGTGGTATTTTTACTCCCCTAGTTCCTTTATCTTGGAACTCTTATAGATTCTTTTTTGCAAGGGGTGATCAACAATTCAAGCTGTCCCGTCCATCTAGTAAAGGTATTAAAAGAATCAAGACTCTTGGTCATTCTCTGTCTTTTAAGTTTACCTGACTTTGGAACAACCTTCCACTTCGCTTAAGAAGCTCTGGTTCCCTTCCCTTTTTTCGCAAGTCTCTGAAAACCATTCTGTTTACTAAACATTTTGGAAACTAATCTTTCTTGATAATTCTCTATATGCCCTTATTGGCCTAACTTAATCATTGTAAACTAAGTTGAGTTTTCCTGTATTGAAGTCTCGGTATACAAAACTAAGCATTAGATTAGATTAGATCTTGCCACAAAGATGCCATTGTACAATACTAGCACAAATCAGCATTGATGATCCTAAAGGTAAGCAGTAAGCATCAGCAGTTGCAGCAAGTCAATGGCAGTCATAAGTGTTGGACCTAAGTAGTCTCTGAAGTGTGCATAACCATAGTATTCTATAAGTTATGTGCACATCTCGGAGACATGTCCATGACCCAACCATATTCTGCCCATGTTTATGTCATGCATTTGGGCTGCAAAAAGCCAAAGGAACGGTACAGTTTAGGGGTGAAGAAAGCTACAGCCTCAGCACCCTGGGGTTGTGGGTTCAAATCCACGCTGCTCCTTGTGACCCTGGGCAAGTCACTTAATCCCCCCATTACCCCAGGTACATTCGATAGATTGTGAGCCCACCAGGACAGACAGGGAAAATGTTTGAGTACCTGTGTAAATTAATGTAAACCGTTCTGAGCTTCCTTGGGAGAATGGTATAGAAAATTGAATAAATAAATAAATAGAAGAGCGGGACTTGTGTGTGATTGTATGTGATGATCTTAAGGTGGCCAAACAAGGTGAAAAGATGACGGCGAAAGCTAGAAGGATGCTAGGCTGCTTAGGGAGCGGTATGACCAGTAGGAAAAAGGAGGTATTGATGCCCCTGTATAAGATTCTGGTGAGACCTCATTTAGAATATTGTGTACAATTCTGGAGAATGCACCTTCAAAAAGATATAAAAAGAATGGAGTCGGTCCAGAGGAAAATGGTGCGTGGTCTTTTTCATAAGATGTATGGGGACAGATTTAAAGATCTCAATATGTATACTTTAGAGGAAAGGTGGGAGAGGGCAGATATGATAGAGATGTTTAAATATCTATGTGGCATAAGTTGAGTCTCTTTGATTCGAAAGGAAGCTCTGGAATGAGAGGGCATAGGATGAAGTTAAGAGGTGATAGGCTCAAGAGTAATCTAAGGAAATACTTTTTTACAGAAAAGGTGATAGATGCATGGAACAGTCTCCCAGAAGATGTGGTGGAGACAGAGACTGTGTCTGATTTCAAGAAAGCCTGGGTTAGGCACGTGGGATCTCAGAGAGAGAGGAAGAGATAATGGTTACTGCGGATGGGCAGACTGGATGGGCCATTTGGCTTTTATCTGCCATCCAGTTTCTGTTTCTATGTCCCTGCATTTATGTGCTAAGACCTGGATTCTGTAAACAGCATCTAAATCAGTTGGTGCCTAGAAGAATAGCTCCAGCTGCATTTCAATCACACATAGGCACCATTTACAGAATTGTGACTATGTAAAAACGGAGTCACCGGAAATGTAAGCCAGGGTTTTAAAGGCCTACATTTCAGGCGCCTATATTTTTGGAGAATTGTGCTTAGAAGCGCCTGAGTCATGCTCCACCCATAAAAACACCCACTTAGGTGTTAGGTGCCTCTAAGTGCCATGCGATAGAATCGAGTAGGCACCTATCCCCCCCAATTTATTTATTTTTTTTTTCAATTATTGAACCTTTTAAAGGGGATTTTGCCAGAATCTGTCCCTAAGTGGTTTTGCTTTATATTTTACAAAATATTAGTGATGTCAGTTATGATGTAATTTATGCACATAACTGCACGTATTTTATAAACTGCTGTGCATAAATGGTACCTAGATTTAGGTGCACCGTAAAGAATTGACCTTAAAGTGGATTGAATTGTAGAGCAGCATTAACAGTAGTTGCACTCATTGTAATCGCAGTATTTCTACTTTTACTCAAAAAAGTTTATACAGTATTGGGAACAACTTTTTTACTTTCATGTGCATACATTTTTAGGGGGTGGGGTTCACTGTTATTTTACTTAAGTTTTTTGGTTTTTTTAATTCTTTATTAATTTTCAAATCACATACAAAAGTGCACAGAATATATTATCAATTAATACAATAATCAGCCCTTACATCCAAACAAATAATAATATAAAATACATTCCCCCCCCCCACACACACACATACACACTCTGCATGGATGTGTGTGAAAATCAATTAGGAATCAAGGGCTTATTTGTTCAATAAGTTTTTACAAATTCCATTAATGGACCCCAATTCCCTTTAAATTTTTATAATGTCCCAGTTGTTCTGAATTCATTCTCTCATATCTCTAAAATTGAAACAGAGAGCCTGTTTTACAAAGCCGCGTGCCAACAGCCCTGAAGCCCTTTAAATCTCTATGGGCTTCGGGGCAGTTACCGCGCAGCAGCCGCTAGCGCGGCTTTCTAAAACAGGCCCAGAGTTTCCCACCAAAAGCTGAAATTCAGTCTGTCCCAGTTTATCCAATTTTTTGTTATCAACTGCATAGTTATCCCTGTCATTATAAGAAGTCTGTTCTTGCTTGCAGTAACTGGACTCATTAGGTTTTAATAAAGCCCCAAATAACACTGTGGGCTCCTTTTACTAAGCCGCGTTAGGGCTTTAATGTACGGAATAGCGCGCGCTAGACAACGCCAGCATTGAGCTGGCGTTAGTTCTAGAAGTGTAGCACGCGGTGTAGCATGTGGTAATTTCCTGCATGCGCTAAAAACGCTAGCACACCTTAGTAAAAGGAGCCCTATGTAATAGGACAATGGAATCAAAGCTTCTAATATCATGTTGATTTTGCCCCAAATAGACTTCCAAAAATTGAGTATCAACGGACCAGTGTCCCTATATCAAGATGACAGTGCCAGCATCTATTAGATTTTGAACTGTCTAACTTTTGCAAACGAACTGGGGGGGTCCAAAAAATTCTATACAACAAATAAAACCAAGTTTGGCTCATAGATGCTGACGCTGTACATCTCATTCTCCAAGTCCAAATCCTTGGCCACTGTGTAGCAGAAATATGCTTACTTAAGTATTAAAACATGCATTTCTTGAAAGTACTTTTACCTAGTACTATGAATATCACTGGGCAATTTCAGACAAACTGCATATTTGCAAAGCTCTTGGGTACTTTCATCTGCATACTTGTGGCTAATTTTAACTTAAAATACATGTGTTAAAAGTACCAAAATACTTTGCATAAGCTATTTTTGAGGGAAGTAGAGGGAGAGGGGGTAAAATGGCACATATATTTTTGGAAATCTCATGTATGCATGCTTTCCTTGCTCAGTCTGAGCACCCCCTCCTCAAGAATGCAGTTCTTACATTATGGAAGTCCAAGCATGTCTTAAGCTAAGCAGAGGAAGCAGGTGTATATTTATGGCCAAAACCTGACAGGATATGTTCTCAGTTAATGCCCCTCAATCATGGAATCTGTTACCCCAACACATCAGAGAACTAAAAGACCTAACACAGTTTAAAAAAATGCTAAAAACTTTTCTTTTTAAAGATGCGTATGGTTAAATAGTTAATAATCTTATGTACATTTTCGGTTTGTTTGTTTTTTTTGTTTGTTTTTTTTTTTTCTTTAATCAGCCATTTTTTACCCACCTTTTGTTTTTCCCTTTTATGTTTCTTCTTCTCTTCTATCAATATTGTAACTATTTCCCTATTTTAGCCTCACATGTCTTGTATGTTTTACCCTCACATTATTGTGAAATTAGGTTTTAGATTAGTTTGTAAAGTATGTCATATGTTTACACAACAAATGTGTTTTTTATGTCATTTTTAACACGGTATTTGTTTCATTTATTAATACATGTCATTTTTATTGTTCATCGCCTAGCAAATTATATAGGCGATTCATCAAGACTTAATAAACTTGAAACTTGAAACTTGAAACTTGAAACTGACCCATACCAAAGTAAAATAGACTGTCAGTGAAAATGGTTTAGAACTCCACATCTTTATTCTAAATATTAAAATTCACCTCCTTTTGTGATGTACTTTTGTGATTGATATATCTCATTTCACTACCATTATCATTACTCATAGATTTGAAAGGTATTCTTCGTGGATACTATAACGGACCGTCATCTGTTTGATATAGATTGTTTGTTAGTTATTCCATATGAATCTGTCATGTATTTACTTTTCTATTGTAAATTTTATAATCAATAAACATATTGAACTTAAAAAATTCACTACTGTTATGTACTTATTGCCAAACTTTTATTATTTTAACCATTTTGTAAATAAAAATTGACACAATAACTATCAGCCCATTTATTGTTAAGTTTAAACATTTAAAACTTTTTGTGAATAAAAAGTAAAAGCTCACACTTAGGCCCTAAGGGGCTCATAATCCCAAAAAATAAAAAAACGTCTAAAAAGTGGCCTAAATGGGGACTTGGACGGTCAAAAAGCCTGATCGTCCAAGTACCCATAACCAAAGCTGGTTTTAGACATATCTAAAACCAGCTTAGGCCTCTCCCCTGCCTCTAAACACATAGAGCGAAAAGAGGCATTTTTAGAGGAGGGGAAAGAGCGGGAGGTAGGCTGACCTAGACATAGGCGTACAGCAGGTATAACCAAAACTTTAGTCGGCACGTATACGTTTTGACTTAGACCAAGTCAAAACAGGTATAAGTGCCTAAAAAGGGGTCGCTGAGTTGATCGCGCTGCTGCCATGAGCTCAGTGGCCCTGGCAACCTGCCTATCACCCCCGACAATGATCGGGGCAGGAGGGAGCCCAAGCCTTCCTGCAGGAAGAACCACCACTCTCCCCAACATGACCGGGGAAGGAAGGAGCCCAAGCCCTCCTGCCCGAAGAACCGCCACCCTTCCCTACACGATTGGGGCAGGAGGGAGCCCAAGCCCAACTGCCCCAGCGACTCCCCACTCGATCGGGGCAGGAAGGAGGCCAAGCCCTCCTGCTCCAGTGAAACCCCTATCCCCCACCCTCACTAAGATACAGGCAAGAGGGATCCCAGGCCCTCCTGCCCTCAGCACATCTCCCTCCCATGATTGCCCCCCCGAACCCCTGATCGGCCCCCACCCGCCATCCCCATGACCCCCCCGCCAACCCCTCGACACCACCCCCCACCCTCATCACCACACACCCCACATATCTGAAAACCAGTTGGCTGGACAGACTAGTCCCAAGCCCGTCCATCCGGCAGGCCCGCCATCCGACCCTATGCCCTGGTCCCCTGAACACAGAGTAAAATCTAGTTTTTCCAATGGCTAAGCACACCTGCTGGCTCATGCCTGGTGGGTTGCTATGTTGGTACAATGGGCATGTGTCTAACTGTTCCCTGCCCTCATCATATATATATTCCCTTTCTGTGTCTATCCTCTTCCTTTCCCTGCAATGCCCCCCCCCCACACCCTCCTTCATTTGCCTATGTCTATTACATAAAAGCTGCATATTTTACAATGAAAGTTTAAATCTGATGTAACATTTTAAAATCTCTATTATTTTACCATGGCCTCGTAATCCTTATCTAACCTAATCTACAATTTCTGGGTCACGCTATGCCTATCTAGTTTCACTTACAATTCAGGAGTTACACAGGATGTTTAGGTAATACAACAGTAAATGGGGTTAGACAGAATAGTATGTGATGTATACTGGAGATAGGAAGAAGTTGGATCATCATAGTGGGAAATATAGTGAAAACATTAGATTTACAGTACAGTAGTTTCAACTGTAATCCAGTTGAGTGAGTTAAAGGTAGACATAAATTATGAGGAAGGTTATTCAATATTTGAATGATACAATGTTATATACTTTGCTAAGGTAGGTAGCAATTCTTTTGTGTCCATGATGTATATTAGGGGTTCCATGGACCCCTAGGGAGTCCATGGAGAGGTTTCAGGGAGTCCATGAGGGTCAGATAAAAATTAGCATTTATATTCACTATACAGCCTGGTACTGTTGATTTTTCTCACAGATAACGAAAAGTAGCTGTAGTAGTAATACATGTTTTAATTTGTACAAGAGGATTGTATTTCATAATTATAATGAGTGGCTATTATTTTTTGCATAAAAAAGGAGTGGTTTTTTTTAGATTGTTTACTTTAAAGTTTAATAATACTTTGTCTATTTCATATATGTATTAGATAATCATATCTCGATCAATAAAGTACATTATATTCATTGCATGCAAAGTTGTGCTTATGGGAATATTTCTGGGGAAGGGGGTTCATAGCTTTTATCAGATTCTTTACTGGCTCCCAGGTTGGCAGACGCAGAGATAAGTACACAGTATTATAAATAAGTAAATAAAAAGAGAATGGCACATAGCACTTTAAACGCACATTGAAATATATTTAAAATTATTTATGCTTCAAATATTTACGAATGCGGAATCGCCAATGATGAAGGTTACCACGAAATTTTTCCCGCAGGTGCAAACGGTAAAGCGGTGGAGTGGTGGGACTGAGGCTTCCACATACAGTTATTGAAGAATTTAAGAGGTTTTGAATATCTAGTCCTTGTTTAGTGGTATACTACTTCATTATTTGGACTGATATATAAGTTAAGGTACCATAGCCATTTATTGATGTGTATGATAATAGCAAGGCAGCTTTACTTTACTGTTTGTAAATTGCTGCTATAAGGATTTTGAGGCTTTTTTTTTTCTCCTTTGAATAAGTGATACCTATAGCTACCAATGAGAGGGCCTTCCATTGGACATATTGAATAACTTTTTTGAATAGAGAATTTTGAAATGGATTAGAGCTATTCTCTGTAGTTCGTGTGTGATGGTATACTTATTTATTTGTTTATTCAATTTTCTATACCGTTCTCCCAGGGGAGCTCAGAACGGATTACATGAATTTATTCAGGTACTAAAGCATTTTTTTCCCCTATCTACTTACAATGTCTACAAAATACACATTAAAACACTGAATAGACAGTTTATAAACTTTGAGTATTACATCACCTGAAACCATTTCTGAGTTCTGCGTGTAAGCAGTGGTAGAATATATAGACAGATAAGAGAGAGTAACAAGAATTAGGTAGAGATAAGGGTAACTATCTTAAGGAATTAAAATTGCACATGAAATCAGAAAAGATGCAGAAAAATTATCTCAACTAGAGTAGGAATGGATACGCAAGCCCTGCTACAGTACGTGCAGCCACTGTTTGTCTTGAGTGTGCAAATAGCTAGTCGCTTCTTCCATCAAAGGCTTGGAAGAACAGTCAAGATTTCACAGGAATTCTTAGAGCAACTGTCTGGAGTAATCATCTGAGTTAGAGTAGCCTCCCTCACTCCCTGACCCATACCCTGAGAGGACCTCCCTTTTGGGTGTCTTGGTGGATGATATCTCATCCCTCATCTCTGACAGCAGCCTGCTCCTTTCACTGGTCAATTGATTTCAAAAGAGGAATTCCATGGAGAGTTTCTTGCCTTGAGCTACAACTCAAAAAGGTATAAGCTAAATCCAAAATCCCTTCCCCTTTCAAAATCTGCTTGCTGGGTACCAAGTGCCCACAGGCTACAAAAGAAACAGAAAGGTTGAAAATCACCCGTCATAGGCACAGAAACTAATTGCTTCTGTATTGTCTGGGAATAGTGCTTTATAAGAGAAGACAGAGAATTCCTCTGTGCTGTACTCCCCTGTATGTGGTGACACCATCAAAAGACTTGATCCAGCACCAGCACCTCAGGGCACATAACAGCAAGGGAAAAAATACTGGCAACCTCCTCCCCACAAACAACCCCCCCCCCCCCCCCCAGATATATTGTCAATACCAGAAATAAATGTTTTGTAAGACCTCACTTTCAAAACAAGAAAGTCAATTTCTTTTAATATTTATAGTTATATACTGGACAACCAGACAAGCTTTCAGATATTAATGAGTGTTTATTTCACACACCAATTCCTGAGTCATAAAAATACTGGATTCTGGCCATGTTCCTGAGCTGCATACAAAATCAGAAGCCATGCTCTTCCAAAAATAAATCAGCTTAGCCCAACATCTATATGAGAAGCAAAAGCAACACTTGGGCACCTTTTATTTCTCCAGATCAAGAAAGAAAGATCTTCCTTCTGCTCTCCCCATAGTCTGAATCTCTCTCTTCCCCCTTTCCCTTCAGCACTGTCTTCTCCCCTCTCTCTCTTCCCTAGTTCCCTTCAGCAGCGTCTTCTCCCCTCTCTCTCGTCCCCATTTCCCTTTGGCGTCTGTTCCTCTCCTCCACCCCCACCTCCTCTCTCTTCCTCCAGCACCCTTCGTGTGGTCCAGCAGCCCCCTCCCTTACGCCGTGGTCCGAGAATCTCCCTCCCTCCCTTCCTTCCCCTTACCTTCGTGGCGATGTTTACTTTTCTTTCTATAAGCAGCCGGAGCCTTGAAGTCACATGTGGCTGCCGGAAAGTTCTCCTCTGATTCAGAGAAGAACTTTCCGGCAGCCACATGTGACTTCAAGGCTCCGGCTGCTTGTAGAAAGAAAAGGTGACATTGCCACGAAAGTAAGGGGAAGGGAGGGAGGGAGATGCCCGGCCGGCCGGCTGAACAGCCACAATCCAGCGGCGGTGATCGTTAGTAAGGAGGGAAGGGGTTGCTGGACCATGCGATCTGTGACCGCATGTGTTCCCTTCTTTAACTGCAGAGACAAGGCCATTCACTGCTCCATGGGGCGGTGAATGGCCTTGTCCCCGTACCCTCGGCAACCATTTTTTTGCCACTGTTTCAGCGGCTAGCCGCAGGTAACAGCCACTGTGTCATTCTCTAATCCAAGGTTCTTAGTCACATGGTCTGGACAGAACCTTACTGCATGGTCACTGGCTCCCATCCATCATCCATGTTTGGTGCAAGGCGATATATGAAGAGGAAAAATGTCAGGGTAATTGCAAAAGCTCATGGTGCCAGATCTCTGGATAAAGTAGCACAGTCACTCTGTTAGTCCACGTTAAAGGTTTTGTTTTGTATATATGTAGATCCCTGGAGGAGGACTCCCTTTGTTTGACTCGCTTTGTATTTATTGACCACCCTTGAATGGTAATGCCCTGGTAGTCCCATCTGTTTGTGAAATTCACTGCAAAGAATATAGGAAATCTATATTCTATGTGTGTGGATCATACTTATTGGAATCAATTACCCAAGCGACTGCGAGGGCTTCGTGATGTTGACTGTTTCAAGATTTTGTTGAAAACGTTTTTGTTTAGGGAGGTATATCAATGCTGATTTTCTAGGTTTTTTTTAAATCAAATTAAGTAATTGCTGTTTTAATGTATTTGTTTTAAGTTCAAAAAGTTTTATTGATTTTATAAAAGATGAAATACAAAGCCAACAATATGCGTGCTCCAACAAGGAGCACATTATAACAATGTCATTAACAAATGTGAAGTGCATCCATAGTGGAATAATAGTCATAAATGATTGAATGCATCAGAAATAAAATAGAAGTTGAGAAGACATTAGTTCAGGAAAAGGAAATAAGACATAATAGGTGCAAGTTCTAACAATGTACCAGAGTAATCAGTTTAAATGATCCAAGCATAAAATAAAGAAATTGACATAAATAATATTAAATGAAACATGGTAAAACCGGAGAGGTGCCTGAAATGAAAAGACTAAGGGTGAGGCAAGATACAAATTATACTAATGAGTCAAGGGTCTGATTTACAATATTCAAGCAATGGGGACCAAATTTTTGCATAAGAGGACATTATTTGTTTTAAATTATGCATGTTTGTTGGAATCTGCCTAGAAATGTTGATTGAGTGGAACAAATTTTTTAAATAAATAATTTTAAAAATGAGTCTTAATTAAAGAGAAAATAAAACTATAATGTGCTTCACCTTTTCTGCATTTCTCTCCAGTTCAAACATGTCATCACACAATCTGTGCTTTTGTGCATTCTCTGGCCTCGATATGGGTAAAAATATATACTCAGTATAACAGGATGTGTGTTTTTACCCACTGTGAGTAAGATTTTCCCCAGATACAGTGCATTCTTTGAGGTGGGAGAAGTCAGGGACGGAA
This sequence comes from Geotrypetes seraphini, assembly GCF_902459505.1. Taxonomy (NCBI): domain Eukaryota; kingdom Metazoa; phylum Chordata; class Amphibia; order Gymnophiona; family Dermophiidae; genus Geotrypetes; species Geotrypetes seraphini. The sequence goes on along the minus strand of NC_047084.1, from coordinate 1,130,254 downwards.
CCTATAAGTAAATGCCTTTTTGCCCATCATTTTTTTGACAGGCAGTTCCACTAACTAACATTATAACTCAAAAGCCAATCCATCACTAATCTTTTAAAGTTATAATCAAAAGTTTTTTTAAAAGCAAAGACTACATCTCTGCTCAAAATAGTCTGGAAGCTCTAATGCTGATTTGTTGCAGAAAGGCAAAGTGGTTTTACTGTTGTCCATAGCAGTGATGGGAAAATGATTGAAAAACTTGAAGTGTGCCGTCAGATGCCTTCTATTCTCAGAATAAACGTCAAAAATAAAAGGTACTCCAGCAACAAAAGAGCAATCTTGTTGTCAGCATTAAATGTCAAATTGCCACACTATATATATATATTTTTTAATTTCCAGATCTCAAACATATCTTCTGGGGAAAATAAAATGTAGATATTTTAGAGCTTTTTCTGTGAAATGATATTACAGTCAACTCGGTTATATTATCTATATTTCATATGGCTACAAATTCTACTGAAATACAAAAATTCAGTATTCCATGAGATCCCCTCCTCCATGGTATCTAGTATTATACCCCGCCCCTTCCTTCCCTCCCTTCTCCCCAACTCCAGAACAGGACAGCCCTGACAGTAGCAGCTCCAATCCCAAAGTGGTTAACGTGAACTCCAACGGCAATCTCAGAGGCTCTCACTGGAAGTCACAGCAGTAATTTTTAATGAGGGAGATTGCAGAGGCAGGAGCACGTGAGAATAACTCCTGCCCCATCTCTCCACCAGACCACCAGGTGAAACAGTAGGCCTGGGGGTGGACAGATCTACAGGTATGTTGGGAGGGGAGCTGTCTCTGTTCGAGAGGAGGGGGCAGTGGCAGTAGAGGAGGACAGCATGGGGAAGGGAGGGAATAATACCAGATACCATGGGGAGAGAGGAAGTGGAAGAATGCCAGAAGACTCTAGTATAAACCGAGATTTAAATTTTGGCCTTTTTGGACCAAAAAAAGTCTTAGGGCTCCTTTTACGAAGCCGCTGCAGCGGCTTTAATGCGCGTGACTTTTTATCACCTACCGCCTGCTCAAGAGGAGGCGGTAGCAGCTAGCGTGGCCGGCAGTTTAGCACGCACTATTACGCACGTTAAACCGCTACCGCAGCTTCGTAAAAGGAGCCCTTAGTTTATATTTGAATATACAATATTTACCATGACAGTTCATGCCTATTTTAACTCAAAATGACAGGAAAAAGCTGACTTTTCATTTTTTTCTATTAATAGTAATACACACTATTCTTTAATAGTGTGTCATATTGTTCAATGATATGCACTATTGATCAATAGATACACTATTAACAATGTTGTCCCAAAACTGGAAAAATATTAAAAACCTGAATAAAATGGAAAATCCCACAAGCAACATGGAAAACTAAACATAATAAACATTTTTGGATGCACACTCCTATATAAAATAGGCTCCCAGACCCAACCCCAAAAGCAAGCAAATGCTAATTCACAAAACAAGTGTAAATTTTTGTGGGCACTCTACATGTGTACCCACATAGGACTTTATTCTATATATGGGCAGAATAGAAGAGAGGCAAACCTGGAAATAAGTGTTGGGGGAGGTACACAGAAACAGAGAAAAATGACAGCAGATAAAGGCCAAATGGCCCATCCAGTCTGCCCATCCGCAGCATCCATTGTCTCCTCCTCTCCCTAAGAGATCCCATGTGCAAGTCCCATGCTTTCTTAAATTCAGACACAGCCTTTGTCTCAACCTCTTCTATGGGGAGACTATTCCATACATCTACCACCCTTTCTATAAAAAAAATATTTCCTTAGATTACTTCTGAGCCTATCAGCTCTTAACTTCATTCCATCCATGCCCTCTGGAAAATGGTAAAACCAGAGGGCATAATTTGAGGTTGAGGGTTGGTAGACTCAAGAGTAATGTTAGGAAACTCTTCTTTATGGAGAGGGTGGTTGATGCGTGGAATGTGCTCCCAAGGGAGGTGGTGGAGAGAAAATGGTGACAGAGTTCAAACAAGCATGGGATGAACACAGAGGATCTTTAATCATAAAATAGTGGGTATACATTGAAGGAACTAAGGCCAGTACTGAGTAGGCTTGTAAGGTCTGTGTCCCATATATGGACATTCAGTTGAGGATGGGCTGGGATGGTTTAAATGGGCTGGAGTGAGTTTTGACAGAGACTCCAGTAGATAGAACCTAAGCACACTACTGTGCAGGGCTCTGGGTTTCTGGTCCAGAAATATCTAAGAAAAAGGACCATTTAAATTAAATGATGAATTTATGGAGTATGTATGGTTGGATAGACTGGATGGACCATTTACTATGTTACTATGACTCACCTCATGCATATTTATGCCACATACAGTAGGTATTTAAATGTCTCTTATCATATCTCCCCTCTCCTGCCTTTTCTCCAAAGTATTCATATTGAGATTTTAAAGTCTGTCCCCGTACACCTTATGATGTATTCCACCAACCATTTTAGTTGCCTTCCTCTGAACCGACTTCATCCTGTGTATATCTTTATGATAGTGTGGTCTCCAGAATTGTACACAATATTCTAAATAAGGTCTCACCAGAATCTTATACAAAGGCATCAATACCTTCTTTTTCCTACTGAGAGAATCAATGGCTGGAAGTGTTTTGCCTGATTCTACCCATACCTACTGATATCATAAGGCGGGGCCAGCACCAAGTATAAAGTTCCAGATTTCCCTCTGACTGGTGGCAGGAGAGAAGAAAGATGAACCTGGAAAGAAGTGTTGAGGGAGGTACCTCAAAGAATCAGCAGCTGGAAGTGTTTTATCTGACTCTAGGCATACCTGCTGATATCATCAGGCAGGGCCAACACTGCAGATAAAGTTCCAGCTTTGCCTGTGGTGTGACCAAAGGGGAGTGTCCTAGGGGTCACACTGGGACACTTGTGAGCCCCTTTGGAGCTTTGGTGAGCAATGGTGTAGCAACAGAAACCAGTGCCATTGGTTCTGACTCCCCTCTCTCCTTCATTATTGCTCCAGATGGGGAGGCGTATGACTAATTCTAAACATCTACCCCTGACTCTCCTATTTCTTCCTGTCTATCCGCTCAGTTGGGTTTGTCCCATGTTGGTTTTGCACAGAATGGGGGATGGGAATTAGAAAATGAAATTGGGACCGTTTACCGCGGTAAACTGTGGTCACCGCAGTAAATCCGCAGGAATGGAGACATTTGCAACAAGTTTACTGCAAGAATGGGGACAAGACCTTTCACCGCCCCGCGGGAACAGAGACAAGACCTTTTACCACCCCGTGGGAGTGGTAAAAAGTCTTGCTCCTGTGGTAAAAAAAATTGTACCCGTGTCAGACTCGGCATCTCCTCCCTAGCTACTCTTGCACCTAGTTTACATTCAGAGCCAGCCATGTCACGATGAAGACAGAAGGAACCCAAAACCAAAGCCTGAGACAAATGTGATTTGAAGAATAAAATTACCAGACAATAAACGGTAGAAAAAGAATTAATTTATTTTATATTTTGTGATTTAGAATATTTCATATTTGAAATATGTATCCTGCTAGAGCTGGTATTAGACATAACTGGGGACTGCTCCAGCTGGCTTAGGGCTCTTTCTCTGACCAGGGGGCATTTGCCCTAGTTGCACTCCCCTAACACTATTCTTGCCATGTGTGACTGAAGTATTCTGTTAGCTTGATTTTTCTATGTAGCATTCTGTAATAATTTGGTTTATTATTAAGTTTTCACAATAGTGGAGGAGGGGATATTTGTGAAAGAAAGGGGAGACAGGGGTTTTGTTGATCCTTGCTTTGTATTATTTGTGTTTATAAAATGACAATTATACAGAATATTGTCTCTTTTTATACTTTAATAAAATAAGTTCAGTATAAAATCATAACTATTTGAGGCTTGTGCGGATGGGATCTGACAGTTTGCAAGGTGGGGACGGGGACTGAACTCAACAGGGATGTGGCAGGGATGCAGACCAAGCTCACGAGGACAGGGCAGGGACAGGGTTGAGCTCACGGGGACAGGAGCGGTGATATATTTTTCCCCTTGTTATTCTCTCATAGGAATCATCATCTCAGCGTTGTTCATCTGCTGAGCCATCTAATTTTTCCTTGAATCATCTGTATTTGTTAATTTTAAATATTCTACATGTATTTTATATTGTACACCGCCTAGAATTCTGATTAGGCGATTTATCAAATTTTTAAAACTTGGAAACTTTCATTCTGTTAAATTTCCTAAAGAAGTTCCCTTAGTAGAGATGGAGGCCTCTCATGTTTCTATCTATGAGGTCTGGAAAGTGAAGTGGGATGAATTAATGTTATTAAATCCTGTACAAGAACTCTGTGACTTTTCTCAGAAAGTGGTGTCTAGGATAGTGGAAATGGACCAGAAAATTCAGAATTTAGATAGTTCTTATAAGAAAATGGACTCTCAGCTACATATGTTGCAATAAGTTGGTAAAACAGTCATTAAGGACAATTTGTTATTACATAGACAAATAGAAATGATAACATAGAAAATCAGGTTAGATCTACTAATTTGAGGTTTTTTTTAAATTTTCCAATGTGTCTTTTATTATCAGCTAAGAATTTGCTGAAAAGATATTTCAAAGAAGCTTTAGCTCTGTCTAATGTAAAAGATGTTAATATTACAAAGTGTTATCATTTGCCATGTAAGGTAAAGAGACCAATACAGGAAGGGCTGGACTCAGAGGTGCTACTTGAGAAAGGAATTGAGGATTTTGATTTGACCACAGGATAATTTCTTAGAGCATTCCACTCTTTTAGTCTCTTTTGCCTCAGAAATGGATAAAGTTTTAGCACTGAAAATTTACTTTTAAAAGAAAGATTACCTTTTTTGTGGTGAGAAGTTGCAAACATTTCCAGATGTTTCTAGGGCCACCCAGGCTAGATGTGGACAATTTCTTAAATTTAGAGAAATGGTTATTGCTCTAAGAGCTACATTTTTTTTATAAATTTCCTTCCAAATGTATTATTTTCTTCTCAAAAGCCAATTATGTTTTCTCTGAGCCATATCAGCTAGAAAGATTTTTGATAGATAAGGAAGTAAAATAGTAATATCTATAGGAGTTTAATTATATCGTTTTAAGTAGATCCAGGTGCAGAGTAACTTAACTGTTTGATTTTCTTGTTTAATTTGAAATGGATTCTTTTCTCCTTGATGTGGGCTAGATTGTTTTCCTGTATATATGATAAAATCTGCATGCATGAAAAATTTCAATAAATGTTTTTTTAAAAATCTTTATATGGCGCCGGAAAAATTGGCACAGAATAAAAACATGCTTGGCGCTATTTTATAAACTGTACCTAAAGTTCGGAGCGTTTATAGAATACATGTAGTGGCCAGCCCCATGACTAAAATTTAGGCATGACCATGTACGCCAACTAAAACCTGGTGTAAATGCCTGTGCCTAAATTCCGCATGGATCAGGCGTATTCTAGAACAGCGCATGTAATTTTTAGATTTGTCCATGCTCCTCTCATGGCCACGCCCCTTTTGAGATCTGAGCATTAGAATTTACATGCACCACTTTATAGATTATGCTTAGAAAGTTGTGTGCATAAATTCTAATTAGTGCTCATTACTGCTGATAATTGCTTGTTAGTGGTCCATTATTGGTGACTATTGGCTTGTTAAACAGTTAAGTTGCATGAGCAATTTGGCTGCATGGTCAAATCTGTAGGCGCAGCTTGAGTTGTATGAGGGGGGTGCTGAAAAGTTCTCAGCCCAACCAAGAAGAGAATGACGTGGATATGGTTCAATCAATTATCTGAAACAATGTCAAACACGTGCACATTGGCACTTAACAAAATGAGATAACACTCTTTTCAGCTGCAGTGGCGGCAAAATAACGCTCAGAATTTAGGAAGTTGGATGGTTGGGCTGAGAACTTTTCAGCACCCTCTCATAAGCGCTGCACGCGTCTGGTAGCGCTATAGAAATAATAAATAATAGTAGTTGTAGCATATACAGTAGAATCTGAAGGATAGCATACAAAATACACGTATGCTTCAGCCATAATATGTCCTTAAGCAGGCCTATAAGCAGATCGTGTAAAGGTAGATATACTCTGTGAATGTACCTTATTTTTTATATCTGAATGTGGACATGCATTTTCTTAAAATTCTTACCTGCATGTAAAATAGGCTTTACAAGAGGAAAAAGCTTTATTAAACTATCCCTTTCCGAGCTTCCTGTTATAAATGTTATAATAAGAATTTTGTTGTATTTGTGTTACAGGATCAGAGCATAACATATATTGTTTTCTAAAATATGCACTCATATATCCTAATTGCGGCACACAAAGCCCAGGAAAAGAAAGAAGTGTGCTATAAGAAAAAAACCTCCGGCAATGCATTCCAGAGCTTAACTATTCTCTGAGTGAAAAAATGTTTCCTCGAGGGAGTGCAGAGGAGGGCGACTAAACTGATAAAAGGTATGGAAAATTTTTCATACGCTGACAGGTTAAAAATGCTGGGTCTGTTCTCCCTGGAGAAGAGGAGACTTAGAGGGGACATGATAGAAACCTTCAAAATCCTAAAGGGCATAGAGAAAGTAAATAAGGACAGATTCTTCAAACTGTGGGGGGCCACAAACACTAGGGGTCACGCGAAGAAATTGAAAGGGGACAGGTTTAGAACAAATGCTAGGAAGTTCTTTTTTACCCAGAGGGTGGTGGACACATGGAACGCACTTCCAGAGGATGTGATAGGCCAGAACTCTGTACAAGGGTTCAAGGAGGGTTTGGATAGGTTCCTGGAGGATAAGGGGATAGAGGGGTACAGATAGAACTTGAGGTAGGTTGTAGAGGTATTCAGAAACCACTTCACAGGTCGTGGACCTGATGGGCCGCCGCGGGTGCGGACCGCTGGGCGAGATGGACCTCTGGTCTGACCCAGTGGAGGCAACTTCTTATGTTCTTATGTTCTTATTGGTTTTAAAAGGATTTCCCTGTAACTTCATCGAGTGTCCCCTATTCTTTGTGATTTTTGACAGAGTGAAAAATTGATCCACTAGTACCCGTTCTACGCCACTCAGGATTTTGTAGGCTTCAATCATCATTTCTCCTCAGCTATCTCGTTTCCGAGTTGAAGAGCCCTAACCTTTTTAGTCTTTCTTCATACGAGAGGAGTTCCATCCCCTTTATCGTCTTGCTTGCTCTTTTTTGAGGTGAGGCGACCAGAATTGAACGCAATACTCAAGGTGAGGTTGCACCATGGAGCGATACAGAGGCACTGTAACATTCTTAGTCTTGTTAAACATCCTTTTTAAAAAAAAAAAAAAAAAAAAACCACACAAAACAACCCCAATTCCTAGCATCCTGTTTGCTTTTTTGACTGCTGCTGCATATTGGACCAAAGGTTTCATTTTATTGTCCACAGTGACACCCAGTTCTTTTTCTAGGGCCCTAGTATCTGGTAACTATGATTTGGGTTATTCTTCCCAAGGCTTTTTCAGTTTCACCTATAATGGTATTCAATGTGGTCGAAGATAACACATGTCCAGTAATATGTAAGTCAAGCATTTTAGATTCTTCACTTTCATCTTCAAGGTATGTCAAATGTCTCCACTCTTCTTTATACTTGAGATGCCAGATTAGATGGATAGCATTTCATCTGGCTTGTAAATGCTTGATTAGCTTTTCTAACCGTCCTGGCATGCCATTCATTCTACATGTAATTGCGGTGTCATTTTTTTGTAAGAAATATCCTTGATGCTCAGGGACAATTAGTTCATAAAATGTTACACAAATGAGACACTGAAGAGTTTAAGAGTTAACTGTGTAATTCTATGGCCAACAGGTATGTATGTGCCTTGTGTCAGCATGGCAGAGAAAAGCCTAACATCACATAGGAAACCTAAACTTTGTACCAAACCTATGATTAATTTATTTGCCAGGATTGCAATGGCAATATTTTCTACTCTGGAATTCTAAATTATGGGGCTGATACTCAGAAGGGTTGAACTGGGCAGGAGAGCTGCCATACTGGGCCAGACAACAGGTCCATCAATCCCAATATCCTGTTTCCAACAGTGGCCAAGATCTCAAAGAGTAAAACATCCTAGGAATAAGCAGTGGATTTCCTGACATCCATCTTAATAATGGCTTATGGACTGCTCTTTTAGGAAGTTATCCAAACCTATTTTAAACCCTGCTAAGCAAATCGGTACCCAATATTCAGCGGCACTTCAGTGTTTAATGCTGCTGAATATGCCCACTAACTGGTCACCCCTAATTGGCTAAGTAAGAGGCAGGCTGGGTTTGGAGTTAGGGCAGTGATCTTTGGTCCACTAACTGCCTAAGTAGCTGCATAAAATTAGGTCAGCAAAACAGCTGTCCCAGCTTTATTCGGTGAGTTAATTGGGCATTGGTCTGAATATCAGACAGTGCCCGGTTAACTTCTGGGCTGGTAGACATGCCCAGATACTCAATGCTGGGAGCTGCACATATCCTGTCATTGAATATCCAGGCTTAGTTCCATTCGAAACCGGAAACAGTTTACCAGCTGCTTACTGCCACAGGCTGAATATTGACACTTATGTGTTTCTGCCATTATAGGAGTAATTTTATAAAGAAGCCTCTAACATTTAGGCTCCCATAATACATAAAAGGATCAGAATACAGGTATATATGAGCAAAAATGTACACATATGTGTGCAAATGTCAATAATCCAGTTATGCACTATTCTATAAAATGGCGCAGAAATGCAAAGGTATGTAGTGAGAAAGTGGGCAGAATCTGGGTGGAATGTGGGCAAAGCAGAGAGCTGTGTGTGTAAATGATAGGATACTATAATTTACATGTGGTTCATTGCAATGCCGGTTCAAGTTTCACTGGCCAGAGTTACTCAGTGTTCGTAGTTGAGGATCCCTTTCCCTTCCCTTCCTCCTGCAGTGACTATGAGCACTGCCCCAGCACATTCACTATCCCTACTGGCACAAGAAGCAGAAGTTTCTACTTGATATTCCAATGATGATCTTATGCATTGTAGCATATATTACTTACTAGTCTTTAAGCCCGTTACATTAACGGGTGCTAGAGTAGATGTCTGTCTGGGTTTTTTTTTTCTTTGTCTCTCTCTCCTTGCACGCTGCCTGTCTGTCTGTCATTTTTTCTGTCTGTGTCTCTCCCTATGTCCTTAGTGCCCCTAGTGCCTCCTTCCCATGTCCTTAGTACCCCTTCCTACGTCCTTACCTTAGTGCCCCAGTGCCTGCATATTGTGTCCTAAGTGCCCCAGTGCCAGTGTGCTGTGTCCTTAATGCCCCCAGTGCCTCCTTCCTATGTCCTTAGTGTCCCCAGTGCCTCTGTCCTGCTTAGTGCCCTCAGTGTGTCCTATGTCCTTAGTGCCCCCAGTGCCTCCTTCCTATGTCCCCATCATTATCTTCCAGACTTTGTCCCACCCCCACCCCCGATGCCAGCCTGCCTGCCCCCTATCCCCTGAGCAGCATGTTTCCATTTAACCCCCCAACCCTCCGATGCCAGCCTGCCTGCCTCCTATCCCCCTGAGCAGCATGTTTCCATTTAACCCCCCCCCCGATGCCAGCCTGCCTGCCTCCCATCCCCCCGAGCAGCATGTTTCCATTTAAACCCCCCACCCCCATGCCAGTCTGCCTGCCTCCCATCCCCCTGAGCAGCATGTTTCCATTTAAACCCCCCCACCCACCCCTCCGATGCCAGCCAGCCTGCCTGCCTCCCATCCCCTTGAGCAGCATGTATCCATTTAACCCCCCCCCGCGCTGACCCTACCCAGCACACCCGAAACCCCCATTGACCCTCCCAGCCGACCCTCCCACCGCTAGATGGTCGACAAACCTCCCAGCTCCAGCAGCGTCCGAGGCACAGTAAACACGCTGATTCACGGTCTTCTACTGGCCTAATTTCCTCTGCCGTGTCTCTGATGATGTCATCAGGGACGCGGCAGAGGAAATTAGGCCAGTAGAAGGACGTGAAGCAGCGTGTTTACTCTGCCTCGGACACTGCTGGAGCTGGGAGGTTTGTGTTCATCTTGCGGTGGGTCAGCTGGGAGGGTCAACAAGGGTTTCTGGTGTGCCAGGTAGGGTCGGCGGCGGGGAGGGGGGGGGAGTCGCGGCGGCGTGTTACCTGTCGCCGGTCCTTAGACGCGCGAATGCATACTCTTACCTGCCACAGCCCGACAGATCAGGGATCAGGGAACACGGGGTAAGAGTGCGCATGCGCGCTTAGCATTTTATTATATAGGATAATGAATAGCTTCATAGAGGGTCTTACTCAGGAGCTGTTATGATCCAGTCATACCAAGACAGATTAAAATGAAATCAGTCAAATGGAAGTTGGCTCACATTTCTCCAAGGCACGGTTGTCTCTGTTAGGTGCCATTGACTCATGCTCGAGTCCTAGCGACTTGATGAACATCAGCAAGTTTTCAGGGCAGAATACAGAAGTAGATGGTCTTTCTTCTGCACAGAATAAATTTGATGTTGCTGCCATTGTCGCATCAAACATGATCCTCTACCTCCAACACTGCCCATCTGTTGCTGCCCAAATGGGCGGTACATTATTAATCTGGCATCGCCACTGAAATCCGTCTAACTTGGGAGGACCTGCTGGTAGTGAAACCACCAACAGCATAGCGCAAGCCCCAGTGGCATGACAAGCCCATGTACCATGACTGGGGATGGTTTTCTCTAGACAGAATTATTTGGGGGAGGGGACAACAGGAGACACAAACTAAGTATGAAAGGGGACAAGCCAAAGTGATATTACCATACAAGACATTTTTGGAGATCTCATGAGCAGAGGGTTTCTCTGATATATCCAGGGAATTCTTGAAGTGGAGCACTAGGATTGTGTCTCCTGGGAAATCTTGGGGCCCTTTTATTAAGCTGTGTAAGGCACTAATGTGTGTCTAGCATAGCTTAAAGCCCCTGTTTCCATAACTTCCTCCCCAGTCCTCATCTATTTTTCTGCCACCTAATCCCAGAGTCTCCACTCTGCAATTCAATCCCTATCTCATCTCTCATCCTGAACTGTTCCAATTTCCCCCCTAATTTGCAAGTCCCTGCTAACCCCCCACCTAGGTCTCCATTCAATATCAGTCTCTGCTCTCTTCAACATCTTTATAAACGATCTGAACATAGGTACGACGAGCGAGGTGATTAAATTTGCGGACGATACGAAGTTATTCAGAGTAGTGAAGACGCAGGGGGATTACGAAGATCTGCAATGTGACATAATCAGGCTCGAGGAATGGGCATCGGCATGGCAGATGAGGATCAACGGGGATAAGTGTAAAGTGATGCATGTCAGTAGCAAAAATCTTATGCACGAATACAGGATGTCCGGGTGGTACTTGGAGAGACCTCCCAGGAAAGGGATTTGGGAGTTCTGATTGACAAGTCGATGAAGCCGTCCACGCAATGTGCGGTGGTGGCGAAAAGAGCGAACAGAATGCTAGGAATGATAAAGAAGGGGATCACAAACAGATCGGAGAAGGTTATCATGTTGCTGTACTGGGCCATGGTGCACCTTCACCTGGAGTAATGCGTACAGCACTGATCGCCACATGAAGAAAGACACGGTACTATTCGAAAGGGTCCAGAAAAGAGCGACTAAGATGGTTAAGGGGTTGGAGGAGCTGCCGTACCGTGAAAGATTAGAGAAACTGGGCCTCTTCTCCCTCGAACAGAGGAGATTGAGAGGGGACATGATCGAAACATTCAAGGTACTAAAGGGGATAGACTTAGTAGATAAGGACAGGTTGTTCACCCTCTCCAAGGTAGGGAGAACGAGAGGGCACTCTCTAAAGTTGAAAGGGGATAGATTCCGTACAAACGTAAAGAAGTTCTTCTTCACCCAGAGAGTGGTAGAAAACTTTAACGCTGTTCCAGAGGCTGTTATAGGGGAAAACACCCTCCAGGGATTCAAGACAAAGTTAGACAAGTTCCTGCTGAACAAGGGCATATGCTGATAGGGCTAGTCTCAGTTAGGGCGCTGGTCTTTGACCCTAGGGCCGCCGCGTGAGCAGACTGCTGGCCATGATGGACCACTGGTCTGACCCAGCAGTGACAATTCTTATGTTCTTATGTTCCCATACCTAAATTTCACTCTATTCTCAAGTCCCCATTCTCTTGAGTAACTACCCCCATTTCCAAGTGCTCACTGCCAACTCCACCCAGTGCTCTTAAATGTGTTCTTGCCTTCTGGTCCCAGGAACCCTCTATCTCCAGTCAGAATATGTACTCTGCTGCTGCTGTCCCCATCTTAGATATTAAACTATCCAAAAGATCATCAATGCTTAACAATGTTAGTTCACAAGGAGCCCTACTAAAGTGTACTACTAAATTTCTCATTTACAATATAAATATATATGTTTTATGTGTACCCTCAGACCTGGATTCTGTATACTTTCAAGTTTTATTAAAATTTGTTATACTGCCCATAATAACTTCTAGGCGGTTTACAATAATAAAATTATTTTTTTAAAAATGGAAAACAAGCATTAAGACTCAAAGGATGGACAAACATACAAAATGAAATTTACGCTCACTACATTTGAATACAAGGGGTTAGAAGGGAGAACTACATTTTTAAATAGGATAGGAAGACATTTAAGGTAAACATAGGGGAAGGTTGCATTTGTGTTAGAGAGATGGAGATGAGATAAAGCTTATAAATACAATGCATCCTTGAATAGAAAGATCTTCAGATTCTTTAAAAATGTCTATAGAGGGCTCTTCACAGACGACTGGTTTCAGAAGCCATCTAAGTGGCTATTGAGAATTGCACATGGGCATTCTATATAGAATCAAGTCTGTCCGCCTAACCCCACCTAACCACCCTGATTCTCTAACCGGCATCCATATCACAGACGGCATCCATATCATTGCCACTGAGCTGATCGCAGCAAGGGAATCTTCCTTTTGCGATAGCTCAACGGCTGCAGCAGGTAGCCCATATCCCCCCCACTATGTGGGCCTGCCTCCAAAGAATGGTGGGCTTTCCCCCTCCTGATGCATCATGGATGCACTGGGGAGGGGCCTTAGATGCCTGGACTAACCAGAATCTTAGGTCTCTCTCCCAGTGCATTCTGAGATGCACTGTGAGTGACCTAAGATTCCAATTGGTCAGATCCCTTAGGCCACCCCCCCATGCAACATATCTCTCTGTCCCTCCATGAGTTCAACTTTTCTTCCTCTTTCCACCACCCCTATTGGCAACATGTCTCCCTCTCTCTCTCACTGTCCTTCTCCCATTCCATTGCAAAGGGAGTGGGGAAAGAGAGAGATAGATCCAGGGTGCATTTCTCCCACTCTTCTACTGCCACATCCAACATTTCTCCCTCTCTATTGGCAACATGTCTCCCTCTCTCTCACTGTTCATCTCTCATTCCCTCCCTTGCTGCAAAGGGAGTGAGGAAAGAGAGAGAGAGATCCAGGGTTCATCTCTCCTACCCCCTCTACTACCACATCCAACATTTCTCCCTCTCTCATCTCCCAGATCATGTGCAGCATTTTTCACCACTGCCCCACCAGTCCCATGCCAATTTCTACTTCTATCACCCCTCTCCGGTACAATGTCACATCTCTCCCTCTATCACTGTTCAACATTCCTCCCTTTGCATCCCCTTCAATCTGTCCCTCTGTTCCCTCTCCACCACCATATCCAACATTTCTCCCTCATCCTTCTATTCCCTATGCATCTCTACCTCACTCTTCTCTCTCTCTCTATGCCAAATTTTCCTCTTTGTTCCTTTACCCATGTGCACCATCTTTTTCCCCTCTCACTCACACACTCATGCCCAACAATCTTCCCTTTCTATTCCCTCCCTACTATGTCCCAAGTTAGTGTCCCCTTCCTCCCTCCCTTCTGGGTCCCATGTTCATGCCCCCTCTCTTCCTTATGTGTCCTGAGTTCATACTCTGCCAACCTGCCTTCCAGTCTATGTCCCATGTCCCAAAATCGTGCCCCTCCCATTTCACAAAGTACTCCTCCCCCCCTCTTTCTCCCTTTGTCCCAGGTCATGTCCCCTCTCTCCCTTACTTTCATGACCTGCACTCACTTCTTTCAGGGCCTACAGCTGGGCTGCTCTTTCTGCCTTCAGTGGCACTTGTTGCAGGGATGCGCGGGCAGCAGTTCACATGCAGCACGTGGCTGACCCACAAGCCTTCCCTCTGATGTCAGCTCTGATGTTGGAGAGAAAGCTTCCAGGTCAGCCACGTGCAACAAGTGCCGCTGAAGGCAGGAAGAAACAGCCCACCTGGAAGGAGGTAATTGTGATTTCCCAGCCTTCTGGGTCGGCTTTAGTGGAGGGGGTGGTCAGGAAGGAGGGCATGGGATACCCACAGTGACTTTGGCAGAGAGGAGTGGGCGGGTGGGTAGGCAATAAGGAGGGCATAGGATCCTCTGCAGCGGTGGTGGCCAAAGGAGGAAGGGTGCGGGAGACCCACGCAGTGACATGTACCCCCAACAAGCGGCTCACGTACCCCTAAGGGTACACATACCGCGTGTTGAGAAACACTGATCTATGCTACTATAGGACAGTGAAGGCCAGGACTCATAGTCCTAGCCTCGGCATCCATTCTCATACCTCCTCAGCTGAACAGGGTCCACCTTTAACATGAAACACACTGCTCCGAATGTATTTCTAACTGCCATCTTCTTAAATCAATTCAAATTGCCATCAACTGATTGCATTTTATCTGTTTACCTGTTTTATAGGGTGTATGCATGAAACAGGATATTAAAGCTGTAGTAATTGTAGGTTTCTGGTAAAGTGCATGAATAGTAATCTGAACTGCTGGGCCATTCCCAGGGATCCTTTTTCTCCATTATGAGCCTGATTGAAACTTCTCTACAGTATGCATTGTAGCAAAGCCCTTAGGAAACACGCCTGCCCGTTATTGCAGCCCCCTTAGGAACGCTGCCAAGTCTCTACTGTCTTTTCTTCTGAGGTTAGGCTCTCTGTTTTACATGACAAAGAAAATTGCTTAATAAACTGACAGGAAAGTGGCCTTATGGGGAGGACAAAAATAAACTGCAAGCAGTTTTCTGCATATTGCCTATGAGCCTGCAATAAAAAGACAGCACTACCATGTCCCTTTCCCAATTTTAATATAACGTGGCCTTAAAGTATTATGGCTATTTCTTGCTTTGCTCCAAGTTCAGGTCCTATTTGAACGGTATTATTGAGTAAGGGTGCAGTATTTAAAGCAATTGTGTCTATAAAAAGAAGGCCTGCAATGTTCATCCTTCTTAGGGGAGAGTGTGGCACAGTGGTTAAAGCTGCAGCCTCAGCACCCTGAGGTTGTGGGTCCAAACCCACGCTGCTCCTTGTGACCCTGGGCAAGTCACTTAATCCCCCCATTGTACCATATACCATATTTTTCTCTCCATTAGATGCACTTTTATTCCCCCCAAAAGTGGGTGGAAATTAGGGTGGGTCTTATGGAGTGAATACCCAAAGCACACACACACACACACCCCCCCGCTACCTTATTTTAATGTGGCCGCCCTCCCTTGCTGGATGCAGCACCCTCCCTCCCTGAAAGCAGCACACAAGGCTGATTGGCTGCCTGGTTCCTGCCGCTTCCTCCAAGAACTACAGGCTGACATGGCTGCATCCTCTTCCGTTCTCTCACAGCATAGTGGTGCACCAGGTTGCCTGCTTGGTCCTGCGCCGCTTCCCACGATAACCATTAAAAATTTTTTTTTTAATTAATTAGCTCGCAGGCTCCTAATTCAGTTGGTGCCTATCATGTCAATGTAGGCGTCTACTCAAGGCACCTACCAAAAGTATTTTTGGTTAGGGTCAGATTCTGGGTCGATTTTGGGTGCCTAACATAGGCGTACTCATTTAGGTCAAGAACACTGGCATAAATAGGAGTGTGCCAATGGTTTCAATGCCTACCAGTACCTATGCAGTCTTAGGTGCTGCTAGGTGCGATTCTATGAAAGGTACCTAGCAGATAATTGACAATTGCGCTCAACAGCACCTACAAGTTAGATGTTGTGTATAGAATCAGGGCCTTACATCCTACAAAATGGGTGGCATAGGTGAGTGCACATTTGCTAATTGCTTTTTAACAGCCACATATTAATGGAAACACTATCACATGGTTGTTATCTTTTGTTTGATACACTGCCTTTCCTCCGCAGATAAAAGTGGTTTTCACTACATTGACTAGTAAGCAGGTACTTTAAGTATTTTCCCTATCTGTCTGGGCAGGCTCACCGTGGCATAGAGAGTGAGATGTAGGGTGATAGCGCCTCTCCCCCATCCTCCTCCCTGCCCCCCCTCCTGCCACATGCATGCCACTTTCCTTCCCCTGTACCTTTGTAACAACTCCCAAGCTGCTGTCGCGCCAGTGTTGGCTCTTCCTCTGATGTCACTTCCTAGGCAGGGGTCCAGGAAGTGATGTCAGAGGAAGATCCAACACTGGCACAACAGCAGGTTGTGGGTTGCTGCTCACACCATGAACGTTACAGAGGTATGGGGAAATCGATCTATTCGCATGGTGCAGAAGTTCATAGACAAGGTACCATAATCATTTTCAGTCACTTTTGATTTGCAAGGACTGGAGAAAAAATAGCAGATAAATGCACGTCACATAGACTTTTTCTAAGAGTTTGAAAAATGTTGTTATACTTATGCATCTTGTGTTTATTGTATACGTATACTGCTAGTTGCTTGAGCCAAGTATCCAGACACACACTAGAAGAGAAAGTCAACGATGAAATGAGAGATTATAAGAGAGAAGTAAATCCACCTCAACCTCACTTTGACCCGCTGAAGTGGTGGGGTCACCATTGCATGATGTTTCTGTTGTTATCAGACATCGCTAGATGACTCTGTAATTCTAATGTCTTCAGCCGAATTGAGAGACACTTCAGTGCATTCAATACTAGACACATAATTACGTCACAACGCAGTAGCATGTATCCTAAAACTGTTGAGGCTATTTTAATCGTGCTTGAGGAGTACAAAAAAATAAGCTGATCAAGTGATCTTGGAACAGCGACTGGTTCAGGCAGACCGTACATGAAATAGTCTTTGTCATTGCAGTTGCAGTCACATATAGTAGTACTGTGACCATTACAATTGCGATGCATGTCTTTCAGCCATTTATGAATGAATGGAAATTGCTTACAGTAATCATAAAAAATTAATAAAAATAAAACAAGAAGAGAACTTGCACCATTGTTGTCACAATCAGAACTAGTTTGGCAGTTAACAAGGCAGTGCCAGTTAGCAAGAGGCCTACAGTATATTTGTCAATTTTAGCCTTATCAGTTGCCACTGCATCTGGAGCAGGGAAAATGCACCGCAGGTTATAGGTATGAGTCATATGTCAAAGGTGTCATGGATCACAAAAGATGGCCTATCGGCTATGTTGTACTGTATTTGTATTATATAATTCAATGTAGTGTCAATTTCCTAATTAACCCCCTCTTTTACGAACACATAGCGCGGGTTTTAGCGCCGGCAGTGGTGGTAACTGCTCCAACACTCATAGGAATTCTATGAGCGTTGGAGAAGTTACCGCTGCTGCCAGCGCTAAAACCCACGCTATGCGTTTGTAAAAGAGGAGGTAAATTTGTAATCTCTATCTCATAGGTTATTCCTTGCCTGTAACCCATTTTCTCAGTCCCTTATAGACCTTCCAGGTCCCTAATTGTCATTTTCTCATACTTTGGTCTTATGGGGTTTTCTCTGCATCCTTCTCTGCCGAGCGGAATTCTCCTTCTTGAGCTCAACAGCATGCTATCTTCAGCTCAGTTGAGGGATTAAAAAAGAACAAAGACAGATATGGGGGAAAATAATAGAAAGAGGGAGCAGAGAAAAGCATTGATGCTGAATGAGAACAAAGAAGGTAAAGTGTGAACAAAAGAAAGAGGAGAATAAGGAGAGTTAGTGGGAGAAGAAAAAGTGGAAGTGAAGTGAATAAAAGGAGGAAGATAAAGATATGTCTGACATTGGCAGCTAAGAGAGCAGCTCGCAAACCTTGGCACATTCTTGGAAACTAGAACCATTCCAAGATTGCTTTTAAAGGTAGAACTTTTCACGGTGCCCTCTATTGCCTGACATTACCTCATGTAACAGACTCCAGTAGATGCCCTCAACAAAACTAAATCCTAGTTTCTATTCTTTTACGGGTGTTTTATTTAGAAATATTATTTTAATTTTGTTTGCAATCACCTAGAATATAGGTTACTACTATCCATTCATAAGAACATAAGAATAGTCTTACTGGGTCAGACCAATAGTCCATCAAGCCCAGTAGCCCATTCTCATGGTGGTCAATCCAAGTCACTAGTACCTGGACAAAACTCAAAGAGTATCAACATTCCATGCTATCAATCCAGGGCAAG
Source organism: Geotrypetes seraphini (assembly GCF_902459505.1). Classification (NCBI taxonomy): domain Eukaryota; kingdom Metazoa; phylum Chordata; class Amphibia; order Gymnophiona; family Dermophiidae; genus Geotrypetes; species Geotrypetes seraphini. The sequence goes on along the minus strand of NC_047084.1, from coordinate 1,111,878 downwards.
GAGAGGCTTCCCCCATGTCTGTCTCAATAACAGACAATGGACTTTTCCTCCAGGAAATTGTCCAAACCTTTCTTAAAACTAGCTACGCTATCCGCTTTTATCAGTCCGCTATTCAGTCGTATCTGACCCCTGGATACTCTGTAGGCCAGTTCCCACCATGCTTCCCTGTTTTCTACAGCTTCTTTCAATTGCTTGATGTTCATTCCAGTGTCATTCTTGATGGTATCCAATGGGCCTTTGGTTTCCCTTTGCTTCCTTTTACCACTGACCATTCTGAGTAGCACCTCCTTTTCTAGTGAATTCATCCTCATCACATGTCCAAAATAGGTCAGCTTCTGTCTGCCAATATTTCCTTCCAGGGACAACTCTGGGTTTATTGATCAAGAACATCTTTGTTGGTGATCTTAGGTGTCCATAGGATTCGTAGAAGTCTTCTCCAGCATCATAGCTTGAAGATGTAGATTTTTCTTCCATCTTCTTTCATGAGTGTCCATGTCTTGCAGTCATATGTCGCGATTGAGAACATAATGGCAGTGATCAGTCTTTGTCTGAATACAGGTTAGGTGGTACAAAAAAAAAAAAGCATTTTAAATAAATAGATTGTTCCATTTTTTGTATAGCTGGTGAAGGTTGACCTCTGCCACCAAGCTGCATCTGTTTGCTGCCGCCATTGCTGAAATATGCATATAGACAAAAGAAAGAGCTTATTTGTGTTCCAGATGAGGCCAGGTGCTTGCTGAGCTCTTACCCAGTTCTTCTTGCTGGAGCGAAAAAATGATGTTCCTTGTTTCCTGTCCTGTATGCCACAAATCCTGATTTGAATTCCTATGTCTTTTGCTTTCATTTCCCAGATGGCAGATATCACAAAGATAACAAAGCAAGTTATTTATTACATTCTTTTTTTCCCCCCTTTGCATCCACCTGTCTTGTCTTTCCACATCCTCTGGTTTTAAGACAGAACTAGGGCAGATGGCTTCCACATTTATGTTACTTAGAAAATCAGGTACTTGTAGGACTACATATGATAGGCAGGTAGTGTTTGAAAAGAAAGGAAGAAAATGCTGTTCTGGAAATTGTTTTACCTAGTGCATGGTTCTCAACAATAACCCCTCTTTCTCTTAAGATTAAAGTCTATGAAAGAATTAGCATTAACTTAAGCTATTTCCTGTTAACAGGGAGTTGCCTCAACCCAAAAGAATTGTTGGTAACTAGATGTATTTGCATGGTTGAAGTTATACAAACAAAAGAAGACCACCAGGTTCCATGAAAAGCACTGGAAAGTCAGAAAAAAAAAAAAAACCAAAACAATAAAGTGAAACTGGTGGTCTGGATGAAATTACTTTATTAATGTTCATGTGAAGTCCAAAGTCTTCATAACATATAGAACACACAAATGAAGAGTGTGGAGCGACACAGGTTGGTTGAGACATCGAAGCTGAATAGCAAAATTCTTAAACATGTGAATTGGGGGTGTTTTTTGTATTTTCATTTTATGATATAAACTGCTTAGACTGAAGTGCGTTAAAAATGTTTTAAATAAACAAATCCTTTGCATACTCTTACCTATGAAAATGACAGCATGGCGCCTAAATGCTATTTTGTTTATAAATCTAAAAAAAACCCTCCAGTTAAGTATGTACTGGGTACTATACCAATTGTTTCCCTCATCCTGGATGCCAGTGAATCAACAAAAAAAAACTTTCTTAAGAGGGGAAAAAGGCCTCAGAAGCCACAGGGCACACCTTTGCACTGGAGCTATGAGAGAGAGCTAGGCCTTCTCATTGGCTCTCCCCCATGCTTCTAACATCGGCCAAAAATGTCTTTAAATAGAAAACGTTTCAAAGTTCAAATACACTGACAAATATCTCAACAATATCTCAGAAAATTAAATATCTATAAAGAAATGAAAAGCAGACATAGCTTATCTTTGAAATTTGCTGCTCCGCTGAATACTGCTCATTTCTCCGTGTCTCTATCTGCTCACTTCTCTGTCTTTGTGCAGACTAAACTTATAGCAGGAATCAATCCCTGCTGTATTCAGCCGACAATGGCCAGCATTTCATGATTTAGATAATCATTTAATCAGGGCTCTAAAGTGGCAAAAATGCTTGTAGTCTTATGAACGGGATCAGCATTATAAGATTTTCATCTTTGTTTTCCATTCCTTTCCTGGCCACCACCACACATTGAGCTGAGGGTTTCAACGTATCCTCAACGATAACACCTAACGTGGAGCCCTGCATCACATAACTATAGTTCGGGTTAATTTTCCCACATGCATCACTTGGCTCACATTAAACGTCATCTGCCATTTTGATGTCTCCCAAAGTCCTCTTGCAATTTTCCACAATCCTCTCGCAATTTAACAACTTTAAACAACTTTGTGTCATCAGCAAGATTTATTTATCTCACTAGTTATTCCCATCTCTTGAGCATTGATAAATATGTTAAAAAGTAACAGTCCCAGCACAAACCCCTGGGGAACTCCAATATTTACCCTTCTCCATTGAGAATATTGACCATTTAAACTTACTCTCTTGTTTTCTGTCTTTCAACCAGTTCTTAATCCATAATAGGACATTACCTCCAATCCCATGACTTTCTAATTTCCTCAGAAATCTTTCATGAGGTGCTCCGTCAAATGTCTTTTGAAATCCAAATACACAATATCAACCGACTCACTTTTATCCACATTTATTCATCCAAAGAAATCCAAGATTTCCCTTGACTACTACTACTAATTATTTCTATAGTGCTACCAGACATATGCAGCAGTGTACAGTGTCATGAAGAAGACAGTCCCTGCGCGAATGAGCTTACAATCTAAACATATAAGACACACAAATAGGATGCCATGGATACATTTAAGGCAGTGGTCTCAACTCAAACCCTTTGCAGGGCCACATTTTGGATTTGTAGGTATTTGGAGAGCCTCAGAAAAAAAGAGTTAATGTCTTATTAAAGAAATGACAATTTTGCATGAGGTAAAACTCTTCATAGTTTATAAATCTTTCCTTTTGGCTAAGTCTTAATAATAATATTGTCATTTATAGCTAAAGAGACATATGATCAAGAAACTGTTTTATTTTACTTTTGTGATTATGATAAACTTACTGAGAGCCTCAAAAGAGTACCTGGCGGGCCGCATGTGGCCCCCGGGTCGCGTGTTTGAGACCACTGATTTAAGGGGAATGGCTAATTGCTGGCTAGGTTGGTGGCCAGTTGGGAATGGGATTATGGATTGAAGGCTATATCAAAAAGTCTACTTTTAAACAAGGTAAGGGAAGGGGCATGACGGACAAATCCAGGTAGTTTACTCTAGGCATAGGGGGCAGCTAGATGAAAGGAACAAAGTCTAGAATTGGCAATGGAGAAGGGTACAGCTAAGAGCAGTTGATCTGAGGAACAGAGTTCTCTGGGAGGTGTTTAAGGAGAGAGAATAGAGGAGAGATATTGAGGGACAGCAGAATGAACACACTTGTAGGTCAGCAAATAGAAGCTTGAACCATATGCGAAGTCGTATAGGGAGCCAGTGAAGTGATTTAAGAAGAGGGTAACAAAGTTTGTAGAAGATGAGTCATGCAACAGAGTGTTGCACAAATTGCAGGGGGGAGAGGTGGCACTGTGGGAGACCAGTTTGAAGTAGATTGCAGCAATCTAGGGGTGAAGTTACAAGAGTGTGGACAATGTGCTCAGAGAGGAAAGGGCGAAGTTTGGAGATATAGAGAAAGACAGGGAGGGCAAGTTAGGAGGAGGGGTAGCTCTATACACTAGAGAAGACATCAAAACTACCATAATCACAGATGTTAAGTATACCGGGGAATCCCTCTGGGTGAACCTGGCTAGAGGAAATGAAAAATGCCTGTATCTTGGTGTGATTTACAGACCTCCGAGACAACAGGTAGACAAGGATATGGAATTAATCGAGGACATTGAAAACATCACCTTGCGTGGGGACACAGTACTGTTAGGGGATTTTAATATGCCCGATACAGATTGGAATGCACTTACCGCACAAACTAGCGGCAGTAGAAGGTTGTTAACCTCCATAAAGGGTGCACAGCTCAAACAATTGGTATTGGAGCCCACTAGGGACCAGGCGTTACTAGACCTGGTACTCACCAACGGAGACAGCGTATCAGAAGTTTCGGTAGGTGATACGCTGGCCTCCAGCGACCATAACATGGTTTGGTTCAACCTTCGGAAGGGTTTCTCCAGATCGACCACAACAACAAAGGTCCTAAATTTTCGTGGCACTGACTTCAAACGCATGGGAGACTTCGTCCATCGGGCACTGCAAGACCATGCTGAAACCAATAATGTAGAGGCCATGTGGGCAAACCTGAAATCTACCCTACATGAAGCAATAAATCGCTATATAAAGACAACAAGCAAACGACGGAGGAATAACAGACCCCAGTGGTTCACTACAGAAATCTCGGACCTCGTTAAGAAAAAGAAAAAAGCATTTGTTTCCTACAAACATTCAGGAAGAGGAGCAGCAAAAGAAGACTATCTGGCCAAGTCCAAAGCTGTCAAAACGGCAGTCAGAGAGGCCAAGCTTCAGATAGAAGAGAATCTAGCAAAGGACATTAAGAAAAGGGATAAATCCTTTTTCAGGTACATCAATGATAGGAAAAGAAACACAAATGGGATAGTACGCCTTAGGAAAGCAGACGGGACTTATGCAGAATCAGATTCCGATAAAGCCGAACTACTAAACGAATACTTCTGCTCAGTCTTTACCTGCGAGGCGCCAGGGTCCGGTCTACAGTTGCAAGCAAGGCATAGCTCAGATGACCCATTCTGGAATTTCGAGTTTACACCCAGCAGCGTCTACTGCGAACTATCAAGACTCAAAGTGAACAAAGCCATGGGACCGGACAATCTACACCCCAGGGTGCTTAGAGAGCTGTGTGATGTCCTGGCAGAGCCATTGTCTGTGATCTTCAATCTTTCCTTGAAGGCGGGAAAAGTCCCCTTGGACTGGAAAACAGCCAATGTAATCCCACTCCACAAAAAGGGCTGCAGGACAGAGGCTGAGAATTACAGACCGGTGAGTCTCACATCCATAGTGAGTAAACTCATGGAAACACTAATTAAGCATAAATTAGATACAATCCTAGACGAGAAGAATCTACGGGATCCCCGCCAACATGGATTTACCAGAGGCAGGTCCTGCCAATCCAATCTGATTAGTTTCTTTGACTGGATAACAAGGAAACTGGATGTGGGTGAGTCCCTGGACGTCGTTTACTTGGACTTTAGTAAAGCTTTTGATAGCGTTCCGCACCGCAGACTATTGAACAAGATGAAATCAATGGGACTGGGAGAGACGTTAACTACATGGGTCGGTGATTGGCTAAACAGTAGACTTCAGAGAGTGGTGGTAAATGGTGCCCCTTCAAAAACGTCGGAGGTGATCAGTGGAGTGCCTCAGGGCTCGGTCTTGGGCCCGATCCTCTTCAACATATTTGTGGGAGATCTGACTCAGGGGCTTCAGGGTAAAATCACATTATTCGCCGATGACGCCAAACTATGCAACATAGTAAGTGAGAACACTTTACCAGACAGTATGACGCAGGACCTACTTCTATTGGAACATTGGTCCTCGACTTGGCAGCTAAACTTCAATGCTAGAAAATGTAAGGTCATGCACCTCGGCAGCAGGAATCCATGCAAAACTTACACACTAAATGGTGAAACCTTAGTTAGGACCAAGGCGGAACGTGATTTGGGGGTGATCATTAGTGAAGACATGAAGACTGCCAATCAAGTGGAGAAGGCTTCATCAAAGGCAAGACAAATGATGGGATGCATCCGAAGAAGTTTTATCAGCCGGAAGCCCGAAGTTATAATGCCATTGTACAGATCCATGGTGAGGCCTCATCTGGAGTATTGTGTACAATTCTGGAGGCCACATTACCAAAAGGATGTGCTGAGAGTTGAGTCGGTTCAGAGAATGGCCACCAAAATGGTCTCGGGACTCAAAGACCTCCCGTATGAAGAAAGGCTGAATAAATTGCAGCTATATTCACTTGAAGAACGTAGAGAGAGAGGAGACATGATAGAGACGTTTAAATATATCACCGGCCGTATTGAGGTGGAGGATGATATCTTCTTTTTTAAAGGCCCCTCTGCCACAAGAGGCCATCCGCTGAAAATCAGGGGTGGGAAATTTCATGGCGACACCAGGAAGTTCTTCTTCACCGAAAGGGTGGTCGATCGTTGGAATGAACTTCCACCTCAGGTGATTCAGGCCAGCAGCGTGAAGGATTTTAAGGGGAAATGGGATACACATGTGGGATCTCTAGGGGGGTAAATTCAAGGGGGTAGGGTTGTTGGAGTGGGCAGACTTGATGGGCTGTGGCCCTTTTCTGCCGTCATCTTCTATGTTTCTATGTTTCTATAAATGACAGGCCTTAGCAGTTTGTTGGATATGAGTAGAAAATGAGAGGTCAGAATCAAAGATGACTCCGAGGTTGGAAGCAGAGGAGACCGGAACGATGATAGTATTATTTACAGAGACAGAGAATGGAGGGAAAGGAGCATAGTGTTTAGGAGGAAAGAAGAGCAGCTCAGTCTTGGACATGTTTAGTTTCAGATGATCCACGATTATACCAACATTCACAAAATTGTGCAAATCATTCCGTTTATTTGAAAATATTCTTCACAAAGCTTTGCAGGCAAATACTTTCACTGACTTCAAAATAGTTCTCAGATAGTGTTGAGTCCATTAGGTTCCAGAGTGTGGAGATCAAAAATCTACCTCTGCTCTTTGTAATGAATCAAGGATTAAATATTGAATCCGTGATTAATTACAAAGAGTAGAGGTGGATTTTTTATCTCCACACTCTGGAACTTAATGGACTCAATGCAGAATTGGACTGGATGTCTTTAACTTGAGACATCTTTCCTCTGAATGGTTGGTAGGGAGAGTCAGGTCTAGCCTATAACATTCATTCCCTGTCTTTATGACGTGGGATGGGCGGAGCATCGCTTTAATCTTGTTCACTGGATCAGCGTTGATGCCTGCCATGTTTAAGAAGTTTTTCAACTAAAAAGTAGTAAGTTTAACTTGATTTCATATCTTTCAAACGTATTTATTCGATGGTAGATCAATGTTTCAACAGTGCTTTGTTGTTTTTTTATTGTAGCTTTGCCACACCCTGAAGCCGTACCGTTGCACGAAACATGCATGTCGGCATTGACGTTCTGTCGTTCCTGGCATCAGTTAAATTTGAACCAGGACTTTAAAGATGAGTCTTCATTATATTATTTATTCAAGCTGGATAGCTGGATGCTTAAAGCATAACTTAACAAAAATAACATAGTTACTTAGTGATGTATGACACCCCAATCCCTCAAACTCTCAAACCAACGAACTAGCAAGCAGACTTCTCTTTCAAACTCTCAGGCAGACTTTTTTTTTTTTTTTTTCTTTTTTTCCTTTCTTTCAAGCTCTTAAACTTTTCTCTCAAATTCACAAACTACTTAACAGACAGGCTTTCTCAACTGACTAACAGGCAGGCATACCTAAATAACAATTTGAAATGGCAGGGAGAACAAGAAGCACCAGGACTGCAATCAAGACCAGCATTCCAGTCACTGGAGGGATCCAGGGGATGGCTATGGCCTATGTACAGACGGAGGATGACCCTGGACGGTGGACAGAGGCGTGTGTGCAGACCGAGGCCATCCCCCCCCCAGCAATACACCTCTGTCTCTACACAGACAGAGGAGATGGGACAGCTGGAAGGAGACATATTACAGGAACTATTGAGCCTAAGGGAGGAGGTGAGGCGATTGAGGAGCATCAGAGAGGATGAGGCCTTCATCGACGGCGTAGTCCAGGAGCTGTCCCAAATCTCCGAGCAGGCACTGGACAAATCCATCCTCGTGACACCCAAACCCTCAGCCTTGAGACCAACGACTGGGGTACAGGAAATGGCTGGGGACGCCGACTCCTGGCAGCTGGTAACCTCCTCCACAGGCAAGCACAGGAGACCCCCCCCTTTCTCAGTTTCTTCTTCATCTTCTTCCTTTTCTCTCAAACAGGGCAGTTTTACATCGACCCCACAAATCGCCCTGAGAAACAGATTCCAGATCTTACAGGAAGGGATTGCAGTTGAGGAACAGGAAGACGTCCAACACATGACCCCAGGCCCAGGGACGACTGAACAGCTCCCCTCAAAGAAACGCAGGGTGGTGGTCATTGGGGATTCCATGTTAAGGGGCACCGAGGGACCAATTTGCAGACCGGATATACAATCAAGGGAGGTTTGCTGTCTGCCTGGGGCCAGAATCCGAGATGTCACCACCTGTCTAGATAGACTTCTCAAACCACAGGACCACTTCCCCATGCTTCTCATCCACGTTGGGATGAATGACACTGCCAGGAACACCCCGGAGACCATACCCAAAGACTTTGGAGCCCTGGGTGAGAAGCTGAGGCAGTTGGGAGCGCAGGTGGTCTTCTCATCAATCCTCCCGGTAAGAGGTAAGGGTAGAGCCCGGGAGGAGCGTATCCAGAGGACTAACGAGTGGCTACATGGATGGTGCAGGGAGATGAACTTTGGATTTCTGGACCATGGAGAGGCACTGCAGGGACTTCAGGGACCAGACGGACTCCACCTGACCAGAAGAGGTAAGAACGTCTTCGGACGTCGACTAGCCCGCCTACTTCGAAGGGCTTTAAACTAGGTAAGTTGGGGGAGGGTATCCGTTCATTCTCTGGAGCAGTAAGTAACTATCCTGAGGAGGTGAGTCGCCACTCTGAGTCTGAGGTAAGTGCACACACTGTAAACAATACATCAGGGGTCACACTAACTCAGGCGGGAAACTCTGTACAGGGACTTAGCAAACATAAGGTATGGAGAGCTATGTACGTCAATGCACACAGTTTGGGCAATAAAATTCTAGATTTAGAGACGGAAATAATTAACGCCGACCTAGACGTAGTGGCGATATCCGAAACTTGGTTCACGGACTCACACGGGTGGGATATGGTTATACCGGGTTACAACTTACTCCGTCGAGACAGGGAGGGCAAGTTAGGAGGAGGGGTAGCTCTATACACTAGAGAAGACATCAAAACTACCATAATCACAGATGTCAAGTATACCGGGGAATCCCTCTGGGTGAACCTGGCTAGAGGAAATGAAAAATGCCTGTATCTTGGTGTGATTTACAGACCTCCGAGACAACAGGTAGACAAGGATATGGAATTAATCGAAGACATTGAAAACATCACCTTGCGTGGGGACACAGTACTGTTAGGGGATTTTAATATGCCCGATACAGATTGGAATGCACTTACCGCACAAACTAGCGGCAGTAGAAGGTTGTTAACCTCCATAAAGGGTGCACAGCTCAAACAATTGGTATTGGAGCCCACTAGGGACCAGGCGTTACTAGACCTGGTACTCACCAACGGAGACAGCGTATCAGAAGTTTCGGTAGGTGATACGCTGGCCTCCAGCGACCATAACATGGTTTGGTTCAACCTTCGGAAGGGTTTCTCCAGATCGACCACAACAACAAAGGTCCTAAATTTTCGTGGCACTGACTTCAAACGCATGGGAGACTTCGTCCATCGGGCACTGCAAGACCATGCCGAAACCAATAATGTAGAGGCTATGTGGGCAAACCTGAAATCTACCCTACATGAAGCAATAAATCGCTATATAAAAACAACAAGCAAATGACGGAGGAATAACAGACCCCAGTGGTTCACTACAGAAATCTCGGACCTCGTTAAGAAAAAGAAAAAAGCATTTGTTTCCTACAAACATTCAGGAAGAGGAGCAGTAAAAGAAGACTATCTGGCCAAGTCCAAAGCTGTCAAAACGGCAGTCAGAGAGGCCAAGCTTCAGATAGAAGAGAATCTAGCAAAGGACATTAAGAAAAGGGATAAATCCTTCTTCAGGTACATCAGTGATAGGAAAAGAAACACAAATGGGATAGTACGCCTTAGGAAAGCAGACGGGACTTATGCAGAATCAGATTCCGATAAAGCCGAACTACTAAACGAATACTTCTGCTCAGTCTTTACCTGCGAGGCGCCAGGGTCCGGTCCACAGTTGCAAGCAAGGCATAGCTCAGATGACCCGTTCTGGAATTTCGAGTTTACACCCAGCAGCGTCTACTGCGAACTATCAAGACTCAAAGTGAACAAAGCCATGGGACCGGACAATCTACACCTCAGGGTGCTTAGAGAGCTGTGTGATGTCCTGGCAGAGCCATTGTCTGTGCTCTTCAATCTTTCCTTGAAGGCGGGAAAAGTCCCCTTGGACTGGAAAACAGCCAATGTAATCCCACTCCACAAAAAGGGCTGCAGGACAGAGGCTGAGAATTACAGACCGGTGAGTCTCACATCCATAGTGAGTAAACTCATGGAAACACTAATTAAGCATAAATTAGATACAATCCTAGACGAGAAGAATCTACGGGATCCCCGCCAACATGGATTTACCAGAGGCAGGTCCTGCCAATCCAATCTGATTAGTTTCTTTGACTGGATAACAAGGAAACTGGATGTGGGTGAGTCCCTGGACGTCGTTTACTTGGACTTTAGTAAAGCTTTTGATAGCGTTCCGCACCGCAGACTATTGAACAAGATGAAATCAATGGAACTGGGAGAGACGTTAACTACATGGGTCGGTGATTGGCTAAACAGTAGACTTCAGAGAGTGGTGGTAAATGGTGCCCCTTCAAAAACGTTGGAGGTGATCAGTGGAGTGCCTCAGGGCTCGGTCTTGGGCCCGATCCTCTTCAACATATTTGTGGGAGATCTGACTCAGGGGCTTCAGGGTAAAACCACATTATTCGCCGATGACGCCAAACTATGCAACATAGTAAGTGAGAACAAGAATGAGGGAGAAGATGTTGGATTTCTCTCATTAATCCATGCTTATGTATATGTTCTCAACAAGTATAAACTAATGTAGCCCCAAAAGTACCTTTTTTTACTGGCAAAAAGATCTCACACATATACAAATACGGCAGTGTATGTACTTCAAACTCAACTTCAACTACTATTTTTTTTTTACTACTATTTTTTTAGCAGATTTATCAGACATGCCACCAACCAACCAATTATTGTTTGAACGGCTGTATGAGAAAAACTTATATGGCATATGTTTCATCTAATCTGCTTTTTTATTTTTTTGAAAAGTGCTTAGTGCTCATAATATGTTTAGTAAAAACTTTCACATCTAAGAGAATATTAATAATAGTATTTTAAACCACTTAGCTTTGTAGCCATTTGAATGTCGGCTTTTTCACTTTCATTTTTTTAAGCTAGTTTATCTATGTTTTGCCACTCGGCTTTGTCAAGAATAGCCCTCTGCAGTAACAAAACAAACAGAGTCTCAACCTGATACTGTTATAATACTTATTTTTCTTACCACGCACCATCCTGACTTGATTTTTTTGTCCAAAGATGGCCGCAGCTTCTGATTCACTACTTAAATATCCCTCCAACTGAAAATCTCGTATGATGACAGCCAATCTGGAGCTAGATCAGTGACATCCACTCAACCTCTTTGTTTAAACCCATCGGTATAACAGTATTTAAAACAAAAATCCAGCGTTGTTCTCTGAAATTCAATCTATTTTCATAATTTTCATAATATCCTCCCTCCCACCCTACTTTGATCTGGTCAATAATTCTCCATTTGATGTCATCAACAGTGTGCTGTAGGTCCAGCCAATGTTGCACCAGTGGTGCCTGCAATACATCATTTGTTATTCTGGACTCGTGTTCATTCAGTCTAAAATGTACAGGCCAACTACTTCTTCTTACATACAAAAGGCCACGTGATAACATAAACTACATTGGACAATTTTCATATAGTGTAAATTTTAGAAGCAATGATGTTCCTCTCTCGTCCTGGTGGTTCCCATTCCGACCCTTCCCTTGGCTGCAGAGTATGGCTTTCCTTGTATTACCTACACTGAGATTGTCTTAAAGTGACAGGCTTTTCCTTATAGGCAGCAAACCTTGCTGGCTTTACAACAGATTCATTTTGTTGAGAACTTTCCTGCCTGTTACTAAGAGACCAGTCTCTGGCCTGCTCAGCCTCATTGGCTCCTGATTTCTAACATTAACCTGATCAGCTCTTCTGGTCAGGGCATGGATGTTTTTACTTATTTTTCCTGGGACAAAGTCAGAGCTGGCACTGGGTCTGTCACAATAGAACTTTACGGTGTATTGCGGTGTACAAATAACAATTTATGTTATAAGTGCTCACTCTATCCTTAGCCCACAAAATAGCTTCTCCTGGCTGTTTAAATCACTTTGAATATTAACCCCATAGTGTTTGGCTATGGAGAGATTAACTTTAGTTTGGGAGGTTGGAGATTCTTTTTAAAGATAAAGGGGTGTGAGACTTGATATACCACTTTTTCTGTGTGGTTTGCACGGTGTCAGGTCAAAAGCGCGCCGGGACAAAGGCGCGCCCAGACAATTGAGCACAGCGTGGAGGCGCGCGCCGCTCTAAATTACTGTTTTTAGGGCTCCGATGAGGGGGCGTGGGGGGAAACCCCCCCACTTTACTTAATAGACATTGCGCCGCGTTGTGGGGGCATTGTGGGGGGTTGTAACCCCCCACATTTTACTGAAAACTTAACTTTTTCCCTGTTTTTAGGGAAAAAGTTCAGTTTACAGTAAAATGTGGAAGGTTACAACCCCCCAAACCCCCCATAACGCCGGCGCGATGTCTATTAAGTAAACTAGGGGGTTCCCCAACAAAACCCCCCATCGGAGCCCCTAAAAACTGTAAGTTTGTGCGGCGCGCACCTCCGTGCTGCGCTCAATTGTCGGCGCACGCCTTTGTCTTTCGCGCCGTTGTCTATGAACCGGTTTGCACAATCAAAGTAGTTTACATGGGACATAAGAATTGCCGCTGCTGTGTCAGACCAGTGGTCCATCGTGCCCAGCAGTCCGCTCACGTGGCGGCTCTTAGGTCACAGACCAGTGCCCTGCTTGAGTCTAGCCTTACATGCGTATGTTCTGGTTCAGCAGGAACTTGTCTAACTCTGTCTTGAATCTCTGGAGGGTGTTTTCCCTTATAACAGCTTCTGGAAGAGCGTTCCAGTTTTCTACCACTCTCTGGGTGAAGAAGAACTTCCTTACGTTTGTACGGAATCTTTCCCTTTTTAACTTTAGAAAGTGCCCTCTCGTTCTCTCTATCTTGGAGAGGGTGAACAATCTCTCTTTCTCTACTAAGTCTATTCCCTTCATTATCTTGAATGTTTCGATCATGTCCCCTCTCAGTCTCCTCTTTTCAAGGGAGAAAAGGCCCAGTTTTTCTAGCCTCTCATTGTACGGCAACTCCTCCAGGTCCTGAACCATTTTTGTCACTCTTCTCTGGATCCTTTTGAGCAGTACTATGTCCTTTTTCATGTACGGCGACCAGTGTTGGACACAGTATTCCAGGTGGGGACGCACCATGGCCCGATACAGCCCATATTCTATAAACAGCGTCAATTTATATAGGCATCAGTAGGTGCCCAAGCTAAGTGAAAAACGCTGTTTAAATGTCTAAAAAACTGGGGCTGGAATTGTACCTTCATAGGTGCTTTATGGTGCCTAATGCCACTGTAGGTGGCGCTAACACCAGAAGTGGTGTTCGGCATTGTACAGCGCCTAAAGCAGGCGCGATTCACATCAAAGGTAGGCACCGGAAATGTAGGCCTTGAAACCTTGGCCTATATTTCTGGTGCCTACCTTTGCCGTTGGGGTGATTCTCTAAACAGCGCCGTTGCACGATTGGCATGCGATCGATAGCTGTTTTTAAGGCAACTGCCGACAAAGGCACCGTTTAGAGAATCCGGGCATAAGTGACTTGCCCAGTCACGAGGAACTACAGCGGGAGTTGAACTCGCAGCCTCAGGGCGCTGAGGCAGCTGCTCTAATCACTAGGCAACTCTTTCACTCTTTATTAAGCTGCTCTTTGGTTTACTGGGAATGAACAGGCAGGTTGATTTGTAGTTCTGAGTTCTAGCCCAAGTGGTGTCTGCACCTGCCGATTCTGAAGCTAAGGGCTAAATTTAAAACTCTCCTTCAACACACCTCTAAGGTCACTAAAGTCTTCCCAAGAACTGAACACATTCTTCCCAAAGGACATCATGCAATGTGATACTCTCCAGCAAGCCTTCCCTGGAGTAGCCAGCCCCCACAATCTGGAATGCACGCCCTGAGCGGCTTTGCTTAATAGAAGAACATCAGTATTTTATGAGGCAGTTTAAAGCTTGGCTCTTCACCCAGGCCTTTAATGGAAAAAGTAACTAACTTGCTAGTCATATTATATACAAGGAGCAACACTGGCTGCACATGGTATAGCACGACATGTTTATCCACTCCTAGCCTAGCGAGATTATATTCATGCACCTTTCTGACTTTGCAATTACATGCAATTTTCTTTCCCCTATTGCTCTATGTTCCATCTTTGCTTATACCCTATGCTGTCTATTAAAATATTTTATAGTGTATTATGTTGACATAGTAATATAGCATTCTATGCCTTTCCTTGTATTGTTATTTTAATATTTTTACTGCTGTATTCGCTATGTTTTGACTTAATCTTGCTGTACACTTCCTGGAGTAAATTTCTTCAAAAAGGCAGTACATAAATACTAATAAATAATCAAATACTGTATATGTTTTTGTCAAGGCTGAGATTATAAACCAAACTGCAAAATTTGAAGATAACTTTTTCCACTTCCTTCAACTATATACGGATCCTAATCCACAGAGGGATATGGTCCTTTGAAAAGAACCTGCTTTCTTCGGTCTACTTAACAGAATCCTAAGTTTAATTATGATGCGAGTACCTGGCACTTAAAGGTCATGTCAGTTATTAAATGTCTCTTCCCACTTCTTTATTCATTGTTATTTGTTGCTGGCTGGATAGGTTGTCAAAAGAGAGCAATCGTAGTAAGTATTAGGTGTGTTTTACAAATTGAAACCCCAGGCTTGAAGCAGCAATGTAACTAAGCAGACCACAGATTAGCCGTGTTGGATTTCTGGAAATGGATCTTCTGCTAAAGAAGGAAACATCTAAAGCACAGGCAGAGAAAAACACGTCTTACTTAAAATCCATTAATTCTTCTGCACAGATGTTTAACTTATAACCGGACACACATCAATGGCTTCTGACTTTCCAGCCATTGCTGCAGTTCTTAATATGCCCTTTCTTCTAAGGAAAACAAAATCTTAATTAGATGCTAAAAAGCAAGCCCCATATTGTGCAGTTTTTGGAAAGCAGAAAACAGGTGTAGACAAAGTATACAATCTTCTTCCTTAGAAGGCTCAACCTGAATTTATTTTTAAGCCAATTCAAATAGCTGGTAAACCACAGTGAACCCCCAAGCCAGATATTTATCAAAGTCCCCCTTTTGAATGTAAGTGCGTTCCTAATTAGCCACAGCACCTTAAAGTCCCGATTGCTATCTCCAGCATCAATTCACTTCTAGCCACTTTCACCAGCCGCCTTGAGCTGCTGCACTATCTTGCCGTTTAATTGCTGAAATTAACCTGGTCTAGATACTGCATTACACTCGTGTAATCAAAACAAAACTGATCTGACAGCCCAGCTAGTCTGAACTTTTACGACTTAAGTGGGGCCCCCCAGTAAAAACACCTCCAAGGTGAGGAACAGGATTTCCAGCTCTGGAGGGAGCTTTGAAGTAAGCCGAGAGAGCCCTCTGTTGTCAGTCAGCACGTCTTCAGAGCAAATGGGCTGTCTGAACTAGCCGGGAGCAACAAAAGATAGGGGGTTGGACCTCTGCCAAAAAAAATAAAGAACGGCAGGATATTTTGCACAACTTTCCTATCAGGCACTTTGATTAGAAGTTTTGCATGATGGGGAGCTCTCGGTAACGTCTTGCTCTCGCTTTTTGGAGCAGAAATATGCAAACTGTTAACGTAAAGATACAGTAACAGGATTCCTCCTTTTCAGACACAATACACACAAAACCCATCCCGGTCTGCTCGGCTCCGAAGCTTGCACATATGGGCTTTGAAATCATATAGCACGGTGCACTGAGAATGCTGATATAAAAGCACGGCTAACTCATCCGTTCTCGGCCTTGATTTCGGTGGACGCGGGGGGGGGGGGGGGAAGAAGCCGCACGTGCTCTTCCCCAACCCCCTACACGAACCCCTCAGGGAATGCCGGTCACCTGACCCGGATTCAGGCTCAGTTAGCAAAGCGGGGAGATTTAATAGTCTGCCTTTGCTTTCACAGCGAGCATAGGGTGGGGCGGCCCTACCCGGGCCAATGGGAAGGCGGAGAGGGTGCGGCGGCTGACGACTACGATTGGATACCTGGAGCTGGGAGGCGTGCCAGGGCTGAGATTGACGGTCGGCGCTGCGGAGGCCGGGGAGAGCGAGAGGTAGGAGGCGCGCGCGTGTCAGTCACTCTGCGCTGGGCTCGCACGCGCCCGTGCTGAGGAGAAACCTCCGGTGCCTCGCGTCGGGCTGTGCTGCTCCGTCGCCGCGGGAGGACGGTCCGAGCCCAACCGCGACCTGGATGGACGGGCATGGGGAAGGAAGCGGCCTCCGTGCATTATTGCCCCGGGGCTGATCGCCTGCCCCGAGGCCTCCTGCTCCTGCTTTTCGCCGCCCTCTGCGGCCGCCCAGGTACCGGCTCGCGCCCTCCCGCTCGGGAATGTGTAAGCGGGACTGCCTGCTACATGCGTGCCGCTTTGGCGGGATGAGTGGCCGTTTTTTGCTTGCAGCTCGGGGTTTCGTGCTTCCCCCCCCCGGAGCTCTGGTTTTGGAAATAGCGCTGGGGGTGTTAGAATACCCGCGGGGGCGGGGGGGGGCTTTCTTTCATGTCTTCATTTCTCTATATTGAGTCCTGGGGCGGTGTGTATAATGTATGTCTGTGCTCGCGGCTGTAATCTCTCTCTCTCTCCCCCCCCCCCCCCATCTCAGCGATCTGCCTGGTTTTCTGCCTCTTCTGTTCTCTCATCTCCCGATTTTCGGAAGGCGGGATGCTTTTTGCAGAGTTCGTTTTCTTCTACTAGAAGCGAGCTCTAAAGTCTGCCAGATTGGGGGCTTGAGGGTGAAAATACTGCTTAAATCCATTCGAAAAAGAAGAAATGTAGTGATTGTCTAGAAGCAGAGTGTGAGAACTTGGTGATGGAAACAATTTTCAAAATGTGGTCTTAATAGAGGGAGAGAGAGAGAGAGATGTCCAGAGTAAAACTAATTTGACTACAAATTAGAGAGATAAATTTCTTTGTAATCTGTGAGGAAAATTACTATATATTTGTTTTGCACAATTATAAATGGTTAAACTTTTAATTGGACTATAGCTGTGATTATATTAATACAGAGTAAAACTAATGACAGAATCAATGAAAGCCTTCTTATACTTAACAGAATGTTCTAAAAAATGTTTATTTTCGGGAAGGAGCCGCGTGCAGTATTTCTCATGTCTATAAAATGAATATGAGAACTTGACCCTGATAGTTTATGTACTTTGATAGGGGGATTGGTGCCCTCAGATGTTTTGTACGCTTGACTCAGAGGGTTACAGAAGGGATGGTAACAAAATGAATATACTTCATACGTTTACTAGTTAACTATCCACTAAGATATTTAATTATTTATTACTGTTGCTGTTATTATTGCTGTCATTTTATAGATGCTAAAAATGAAGAGTGAAATGCATAAAATGCAAGGTTAAATAGATGCATGCAGATTTGAGGCCTTTAAATAAATTGAATTTGTGTTGAAAACCTCGATACTAGAATGGAAAAGATCTCCCATTTGGTTAAAATGGGGGATGGTTACACTTTAGATTCCATTAGCAGGCGATTCTCCTGACCCCCCCCACCCAAACACGCACACTTCAAAATATAACATCTAGATCTGATAAATTGCAAGAGTTTATATGCCTACAAATTGAGACCTGAAAATTTCCTTGGCCTAATGAAGTGACCATCTCTTCAGTTTTCAGCACCTGTGTGAAAAGTCCCACTGTTAGATATATTGTAAGAGCCTGGCTAATAGCTTTTTGTGGATGGAGAACCATATGTTTTATAACTGTGCCCATAACCTTAGCTCAGCACCCATATGGCTTCATTTGTTTTTATTACTGCCGTTCTTTAACACCATTACAGAAGCTCATGTAAGCAAAGCCTTCACAGAAACACCCTAATTTTGTATTACAACACCTTTACTGAAGCTCATGTGAACTGCTCTGAATTGACTCCCCAGTCATTAGTAGCAGTATAGAAGCCCTCAATAAACAAAAACAATTCAACCTAGCTTCTTGAATGCTTTCAACTAGGGAATGACACGGGGACTCAATTTCCCTCGTCCTGTCGCCGTGAGTTTTGTCACTGCCCCATTCCTGTAAGCAATGCCTTAACCATACAAGCCTTGAACACTTATGATTTTAAAGTGTTTGAGGCTTGTGCAGATGAAGTTGGAACTTGCAGGAATGGGGCAGGGACAGGAAAATAACTCGCGGGGAAAAATTTGTCTCCCCCCCCCCCCCGTGTCATTCTCTACTTTCAACTTGTCAGGTCGTATGAAAGAAACAAGGTAGAGATTTACAAAATCTTGAGTGGTGTAGGATGTGTAAGAAATGAATCAATATTTTTGTTGTTACTCAAAAATTATAGAGACTAGGGAACACTCAAAGTTACATGGTAATGTTGTTTTTTTTTTTTTAAACGATTAGGAGGGAATATTCTTTCACTTAATGAATAGTTACATTCTGGAACTCATTGCCAGCAAATGTGGCTACAGCAATTAGCAAATCTGGGTTTAAAAATATTTGGACAAGTTCCCGGAGGAAAAATCTATAGTCTGCTATTTAGATAAACATGGTAGGAAGCCATTTCTTTCCTTAGGATCGCTAGTGTAGAATGTTACTATTATTTGGAATTCTTCCAGGTACTTATGACATAGATTGGTCACTGTTGGGCTGGATGGACCATTGGTCTGACCCAGTATTGCTATTCTTACCAAGCATGAAGGAAGTAGGAGAGAGTCCCTTGGTGGGTGTGAAAGATGACCTGAATCTTAATCTCGCTTTCACTTTTTGTCACTTCATGTAAAATTATTCTTTAAGAATGTTGTGTTTTTTTTTTTTTAATTTATTTTCTTAAGCCTTTCATCATAGGAGAGAGTTTATAAGCATTAGGGGAAAGTGCATTGACGTCTTGGGAGAATAAAATCACTTATAGGTATAGCACACATCATTCTGTTTCATAATTGTGCCCTTGGAGAGGGGTCCCCCTCCCTCTTTCCAATGAAACAGTTCATTTCCTGAATGAATATCAGATGAGAAATTGCTTACTTACACGTACACTTTATAGCCTTTCTTGGCTAGGTCTTTGAGGTTGGTTTTACTCTACATGCCTTTGGCATTCTGACAGGAGGTTTATTAGAAGCACCCGGACAAGGCACAAGGTGTGTTTTTATAAAGAGTGATGTAGTTGGACGCATGCTGCATGGATGTTCATAGCAAAGCAAGAACAGCATTTGTGACTTAACTCAAAATGCTCCCCCTTCGCAGTCTTGAATGAGCAAATACTGAGGGCAAATTTAAAGGAGACAGCCTCAGGGGGTTGCAAGAAAAATGTTTGGCTAAAGGGGAAATAAAACTTCTAACTCTGGAATATGTGCTAACAACTGACCCGGACACTAGGGTAGGTGAAGCTGAAGAAAATGCTGCTGCCACCCCTCCCCCCTCCTTCCCCCTCCCCCTTTGTTCTGGGAACAGCTTTTTCAAACCTAGCTCCTCTTGCTCCTGTGAACACTTCCGCGCTCTCACTTTGTACTGCTAATATTTTTCTAGCTCTTCTAAGTAATAGGAGCAAATGTGGGTATTGTACAACTGAAAGTTTTTTTTTGTTTCTTAAAAGGGGAAAAAGAGAGCAATTGGAAGAGTGTGATGCAGTGGTTAAAGCTACAGCATCAGCACCCTGGGGTTGTGGGTTCAAACCCACGCTGCTTCTTGTGACCCTGGGCAAGTCACTTAATCCCCCCATTGCCCCAGGTACATTAGATAGATTGTGAGCCCACTGGGACAGACGGGGAAAAATGCTTGAGTACCTGAATAAATTAATGTAAACATTCTGAGCTCAGAATGGTATAGAAAATCGAATAAATAAGTAAGTTCTGGAGGCAGGTTGTGCTCCAGTTTTCTTTCATAGCACAAAAGCAACTTATTGTTGAGTCTGTAGCTTATAGATTTTTTTTGCTTGGTCTTTTTCTGTTGGTAAACATATCACAATTTTTCTTCTTTTGCATCCCCCCCCCTCTTTTTTTTTTTTAAATTTGGATAAGAAAGATCTTGCTTTATTTTGAAAGAATGTAGAAAGCTATAAGGTGGTACAGACCTGAAGTTTGGAGTCAGCCATTCCTCATCCCTTGCTCCCAATCATATTATTAGTCCTTAAATCTAGTTGTAATATGCAGCTATTCTGATGAAATTTTTACATGAAGTGTCAAGGTGGCTTGCAATTTTTTTTTAAAACTGTTTTCTATTACTTTGTAGAAGCTTTGCTCAGAGAGGGGATTGTATCTGTGCCCACTCCTGATATTTTGCAAGATTGCATTCATTTCAGTCGCCTAAAGTTTAAAAAAAGTGGTGAGGTTCCTGCAGTGCTATTATTTCAGAGCCTTTTGTTCTATTCTAGGTTGTATCTAAATTCTCCTGAAAGCTAGACCCATATGGCTCTACCCTCAATAGTATGCAAATTTCTTCTTCCAGAGTTACCTTATATTGTAGTAAATCGTGCTCAGAAGAGCATGGTAAGCTGTTATATCAGGGAGCACTGGAGAGTCAGACTTTTTCTTTTGTAGGCGGAATGAATTTGGGAGGGGGGTGCACTGCTAAGAACTTTGCTACTAAGGTTCTCTTTGCTGGTCCGTTTGTTTTCCAGAGCATGGTGGCAACGTGAAACCTGAGCTTGGTCTCTTTATATGCAGGAATTGAACTGTGAATCCACCTGGTTTCTTCTTAAGGTTTTCTTAAGCCGAGATGGTGGGGAGGGTGATCAGATTTAGAGAGAACAAAATGCAAGTGTGATAGACGAGGAGGAGTTTGTACTGGATTTTATTATTATTATTTTTTTAGAGGCTATAAGTTTGGTTTTAATTCATATACTGAAGAAAAATGTATTTTAATCCACTTTGATGGCAAGTAAAAGGATTTTTGTTTGTTTTTGCATTGTCGGGGAGGGCTTGATTCCTGTTTTAAGAATCTCAAATGAGCCTGATTTTTAGCATAACAATGCTATACAGATTTTAAGTTTATTCCTGACAATGTATAGACAGGTAAATTTGAACAATCATTGTGGGTATCCTGAAAACTAGGTCTATCTGAGGCTGTGCAATGCATTTATTTAATTTATTTTGCTGTTCAGTTGGCTCTTAAAAGGGGAGGGGTTTAAGACAAAGAAATCCCTAGTAACAGTGAAGAGGATTGCATGGAGATAAGAACATAAGAATAGCCTTACTGGGTCAGACCAATGGTCCATCAAGCCCAGTAGCCCGTTCTCACGGTGGCCAATCCAGGTCACTAGTACCTGGCCAAAACCCAAGGTGTAGCAATATTCCATGCTACTGATACAGGGCAAGCATTGTTTGGGCATGATACTATAGCAGAACTCCGTTAATGGCAGCGGCTTGTTACTTGCCAGAAGCCTGAATTCAACTTCAGCTACTCTAACCATGGGATAAGAAGGAATATTGTATCTTTAGACTGTTAAAGTTTTCTGAGATGGAAGTTGACTGCAAAGTGGTATTGTCCTAGAGGACATGTTCCTTTCTCTATGAAGTAATTTAGAAAAAAAAGAGTAAAATGAATAAAGACCATGTGGCCTATGTAGTCTGCCTATCCATGCCATCTACTATCCCTTCTCCCTTAGAGACCCATTGTAATTGCCCCAAGCGTTTTTGAATTCAGATACGTTTTGTATGGTCTCTAGGGGGAGTAATGGGTTCTATGCTTTGTACACTTCTTTCGTAACATTTTATTTTATTTTCCATAGGTGACTGCCAGCAGCAGATACAGTGTCGTATCCAGAAGTGCACCACAGACTTTGTCTCTCTCACCTCTCACCTAAACTCTGGCAGTGATGGTTTTGATTCGGAGTTCTGCAAAGCCTTGCGAGCATATGCTGGCTGCACACAGAGGACTTCCAAAGCGTGCCGTGGTGTCCTGGCATTCCATTCTGCGGTACAGGGCATCGGCGATCTCATGAATCACAGGAACTGCTCCAGGGATGGGCCCACGTCCTCTACAAACCCTGAAGTCCTCCACGATCCTTGCAACTATCACAGCCGCACAGGAGCTAGAGAACAAAGGGGAGCAGAGCTTGTCCAACCCACATACCTTTTCTGTGGTCTGTTTGGAGACCCCCATCTTAGAACTTTTAAAGATCAGTTTCAGACATGCAAAGTAGGAGGCGCCTGGCCTCTGGTAGACAATAATTACCTGACAGTGCAGGTAACAAATGTGCAGGTGGTTCCAGGCTCCAGCGCAACTGCTACAAATAAGGTAATGAGAGAGGTGACCAGACCCTCTAGTGATTTGCCTGGCCTCTACAGAGGGATTTGGCACATGAGACTTGAAAGATCTTGGCAAATGCAGTAATGTAGCTTTTATTTATATGGACAACAGTAATAGTTGCTATGTGTTCTGGGCAGTAGTACATTGCAGAAAAGAACTGCAAACACTGCGGAGTTAACCCAAAGCAGATTAGTTTTTAAGTATGTGAGTTAGAGGGGCATAATCAAAAAAATCATCTAAGACCCCTTTTGGCCTAAGGCCCTAAACGTTGAAAGTAGATTCAGGGAAAATATCCATTCTCAAAAAAAAGTCCAAAATGAGGTGTTCTTTTTTTTTTGAGAATGGCCTACCTCTACGTTCAGCAGTTTAAACAGCCATACCACCACTATGTCTACACTCGCAACACATTATCAAACAAAAAAAAGCCTAAGTCCCAAACGCCCAGAACCAGACCTTTTAGGCGAAGGAGGGGCCAGTCCTTTGCCTAAAAGCTGGATTCTGTAACCAGTGCCTGTCAAAAAAGAACACTGGTTACAGAATCCACCCCCCCCCCCAGCAACGATCGTGGCAGGAGAAATAGCCAATCTCTCCTGCCGCAATCCACCCCCCCCCCCCCGATCGGATTGGGCAGGAGGGAGCCCAAGTCCTCCTGCCCTGGCGAGCCACGACTCTCCTGACATGATCGGGGCAGGGGCCATGTGCCTAAGGCCCCATCCACAGGAGGGGCCTAAGACAATTGGGCCAATTCCGGTTAGTCCAGGCGCCTCAGGCCCACCTGTGGGCGGGGCTTGAGGTGACTGGGCCAATTAGGCCCTAAGGCCCGCCATTCTGAGGATAGCGGGCCTGCTGGATGGATGGGCTTGGGACCCATCCGGCCAGCGTTGTTAAGGTACCGGGGGAAGGGGGCCCGTATCTTAGAGGGAGTGGGGGGTAGGGGGTTTCACTGGGGCAGGAGGGCTTGGGCTCTCTCCTGCCCCGATTGTTTCGGGAGGGTTGTAGTTTCGCTGGGGCAGGAGGTCTTGGGCTCCCTCCTGCCCCAATCATTGCTGGGGGGGGGAAGGTTGGATCACAGCAGGAGAGATGGCTCACCTCTCCTGCAGCGATGGTGATCAGCCCCTCTCCCGAACCATGGCACTTTGGGATGAGGATCGCGGCAGGGGAGTTGAGACATCTATCCTGCCGTGATTGTTGCGGTAGGGGGTAGGCAGGTTGCTGGGGCTGCTGAGCTGATCGTGGCAGCCGCGATCAGCTCAGCTGCCCCTTTTTTGGCACTTATACCTGTTTTGACTTGGTCTAATTCAAAACATATAAGTGCCAACTAGGCAACCTGTCTAAACTTTTGGTTATACCTGCTGTATGGCTATGACTAGGTCGGCCCACCTCCTGCCCTTTCCCCGCTTCTAAAAACGCCTCTTTTCGCTCTATGCGTTTAGAAGCAGGGGAAAGGCCTAAGCCGGTTTTAGATATGTCTAAAACCAGCTTTGGCTATGGGTACTTAGACGATCAGGCTTTTTGATAGGCCACTTTTTAGACTTTTTTTTGTTTTGATTATGAGCCCCTTAGTGTTTAAATATACTTGTCTCCCTCCATATTCACGGGAGGGGTTAAGGTCAAAGACAGCCCACAAATACTAAAAAGTTGCAAATAAGTTTTCGCTTTCATATTCGCGGGGTTTGTGGTAATAGCCCTTGTGAATACGGTGAAATTGCGAATGAAACTTGTATTTGCGATTGTTTAAAAAAAACCAAGTTACTGTATTGCATGGTTCATATACATGTGCAAAACCTTTCTCTCCGCAACCCCCCCCCCCCTAAATGCTGCCGTTTGCCTGACCACATTGACAAAAAGTGCTGAATTTTTTTCTCGGTACTCTAGGGCAGTGTTTCTCAACTCAATCCTGGAGGACCCCCATGCCAGTCAGGTTTTCAGGATATACACATTGAATTAGCATAAACTTGCTTTGCATATCCTGCCTCCATTATATGCAAATTTATTTCATGCATATTCATTGTGGATATCTTGAAAACCTGACTGGCAAGGGGATACTCCAGGACCGAGTTGAGAAACGCTGCTCTAGGATGTCATTTGGAGGTGGTCAGCAAGATGAAAACCACAAACATGGAGTGCCAAACCCACAATATGGAGGGATAAGTGTAAAACATATAAACAAAATATAAATACAAGTTGCTTCCTACTTGTCATTTGTGCTTGTGACTTTGGCACTGTAGCTAGAAAACTTCCCAGGTTTTCTAGGATCTACGTCTTGCCTTTTGGTTTATTTTACTAGACGAATTGCTTACATGTATAGTACAGTACAATATCTTGTTTATCTGGAAAGAAACAGGCTTTTGCCCCCATTTCTTGAAAGGGGAAAGCTTCTATTATCAAACATTGGTTCAGTCATATTCCATTGGCTAGAAAAATCTCTCATTATCTAGAACAGTGTTCTTCAACCACAGGTCCATGGGCCAGT
Organism: Geotrypetes seraphini; assembly: GCF_902459505.1. Taxonomy (NCBI): domain Eukaryota; kingdom Metazoa; phylum Chordata; class Amphibia; order Gymnophiona; family Dermophiidae; genus Geotrypetes; species Geotrypetes seraphini. The sequence goes on along the minus strand of NC_047084.1, from coordinate 1,086,858 downwards.
ACCAGTCCACAGAAATTTCCTGCTGGTCCACAGGGCCAGCATGTGCAACAGTGTTCTTCAACTGCCGGTCCACGGTGCGATCGATGCGGCGTTATCGAGCCAGCTCCCTCTTCCTAACTGATTCAGTGCTCAAAGCCATGGGCAGTGGCTCCTATGGGCATCCTGCGCCTGAACCGGAAGCCTTCTCTCTGACGTTGCAACGTCAGAGGGAAAGCTTCCAGATGAGGCAACGGATGTGCAAGATGCAATTAGTACTATTATGGGGGCAGGGTCTGGGGTGGACATTGGGTAGAGATGGGTGGAGTCTGGCCCACGACTTAGCCGATGCCGGTCCACAGAATAATTGTTTTTATTTCTGCCGATCCATAGGTGTAAAAAAGTTGAAAAACACTGATCTAGAACAGTGTTTCACAAACTTTTCCAAGCTGCAACCAGATGGGTCCCTGTGCTTTTTAACCCTAAAATGACTATGCCGGTGGAGAGGTGCAGAGAGCAGGAGAGGTGCTGGCTGACTGGCCTATACGATGTGCCTCTTGTGGTACACCTGGAATCTTTCCACAGCATACTACTGTGTTGCAGTACACAGTTTGTGATACACTTGATCTACAGGGGTAGGGAACTCTGGTCCTCGAGAGCTGTATTCCAGTCGGGTTTTCAGGATTTCCCCAATGAATATGCATTGAAAGCAGTGCATGCAAATAGATCTCATGCATATTCATTGGGGAAATCCTGAAAACCCGACTGGAATATGGCTCTCAAGGACCGGAGTTCCCTACCCCTGATCTAGAACGTCATTAAGGATATATATGCTCCCATGTTTTTTGTTGTTTTGGGGTTTGTTTGTTTTTTTTACCTCATTTTACACAGGTCTAATTTATTTTCTTAAACTTGATTACCCCCCTTATGTACTCACTGGCTAGTTTTTCTTTATAAACCCACTAAATTTCAGTGCCTTCATTCACAGCATAAGGGATAGTTTGCATATCCTTAACTTCCAGTTTCTGAAATAAACTTGATCCTGGCCATTTTTGGATGAGAACTACTCTACTGTACCTCACATTTGCAAATAGGGTTAACACTATTAGTGGAGCTCCTGGGGAAAATATATATCCAGAACTTATAGGGTGTCCTTTAAGGCTGATGTGCAATGCAAGGTGTAATTCTTAACTAGTATTCCAGGGAGCATGTCATGGGTGTTCATAGTGAGCTGCTGCCAGGCTCTAACTTTGATAACTAGAGCATCCTGCTTATGGGATCTGATTGTTGCATTAATGTGGAATTGGCAGACAGCTTTTCATTCCTTTTGCAAGGTGCCATATGTAAATTGTACTGTATATGTCTGTGTTTGGCATTGCATATGTGTTTGTGTGTCAATAGGCAAGTTTTAAATTGACTTACACAGCCTGGTGCTTTGAGGAGCTGCTTCAAGTTTCATGACGCCTTGTAATTCCAAGGACTTAATCTATATTAGTAACAGTTGCTTTTTTTTTTCCTCACCTTTTCTTGGTGACAAGACATGCATTTGCAACACCATGCCATTAACTACTCATATGAACATAATGGCAAAGATCTGTGGTTTCTGGCTGCCTCCTTGCCTACCACCTTCTTTTGGGGCACTGCAGCCTCCTATACTTTCCTGGAAATCTCTTTGTTCCCATATGTAGCATTGCAGAGTAAAGAGCTGCTTCACAGACTGCTTGTCTTGCAGCTGTGTCCATGATTTCAGGCTTATAGAAACATGAAGGCAGATAAAGGTCAAATGGCCCATCCAGTCAAGTTTCAAGTTTATTAGTTTTTAATATACCGACCATCAACAAATATCTGGCCGGTTAACAATAAAATTTAAAAGGTAAGAAGGATAAAAAAAATAAAATAATTGGCATTTTAAAATAAATGGTGTGAACATAAATAATATCAACTAGACAAACTTGAAAGTGAGGGTAAAAGGGAAGGGAGGGGAAAAGTTACATATTTGAGAAGAAAAGGAGAAAGTGGGAATGGGATAAAACATATAGGGTAGGGTCGCTTTGCTAAAGCGGTTGGTTGCTTGAAAAAGAAAAGGAAGTAAAAAAAACAAAACACAGGAGGTAAGTCTAAGCACAGCCGAATGCGTCACGAAATAAAAAAGTCTGCCCATCCACAGTAACCATTATCTCATTCTCTCTCTGACAGATCCCACATGCCTATCCCAGGCCCTTTTGAATTCAGACACAGTCTCTGTTTCCACCATCTCTTCTGGGAGATTGTTCGACACATCTACCACCCTTTTTCCTACTGGCCATACCTCTCCCTTTGCAACCTAGCATCCTTCTAGCTTTCGCCGTCACCTTTTCAACCTGTTTGGCCACCTTAAATTATCACACAATCACACCCAAGTCCTGCTGTTCCATCTTGCACATAAGTTCTTCACCCCCTAAACTGTACCGTTCCCTTGGGTTTTTGCAGCCCAAATGCATGACCTTGCATTTCTTAGCATTAAATTTTAGCTGCCAAATTTCAGACCATTCTTCAAGCTTCGCCAGGTCTTTCTTCATGTTATTCACACCATCTGGTGTGTCTTCTCTATTGCAGATTTTGGTATCATCCACAAAGTGGCAAATCTTACCTGACAACACTTCAGCAATAACGTTAAAAAGAACAGGCCCAAGAACAGAACCTTGAGGCACACCACTGGTAACATCCCTTTCCGCAGAGCGATCTCCATTGATCACTACCCTCTAATGCCTTCCACTCAACCAGTTCCTGACCCATCCCGTCACTTTGGGACCCATCCTAAGGGCACTCAGTTTGTTTATTAAAGTCAATTAAATACACTGTCACCATGTTGATGCTCTTGTTACCATTTTTCATTAACTGGCCTGATTTCTGGGTACAAAATACCTAAGAGTGGAATCATCTATAAATCAAGGTTTTGTTCTGTTAGAAAAACTGAACTGCAGAGAAGTCATTTAAACAAAATGTAATGCCCACTGGTCCTTAAAAGATTTTAAGAGTTAGGTAGAGCTTTCTATGGAAAGCAATGAGTAATTTGTTATACTTGAACCCTTTGAGTACCCCCTCCAGTGATAGTCACAAAGTAAGGCCACAAAGTTGTTAGCATAAGAAAGCATTTTCTTCTAGCCTTTAATAATGGGAAGGTCCCAGTACAAGATGTCTTCCTCTGTACGGATTTTGACAAAATTTTTGATAGATAGGGCCCAGGGTGCAAATTTCAGTTACATTTGGGAACAAAAAATATAACTTTACCTGATAAAATCAAGACTTTAAACCACCACACATTTTCACATGGTACCTTCTATATGTAAAGGAAAAGGAGCTTTTTAAAATGTCCCTGTTATTAATGAACTAGACATGTTGACCATGTCACTACAGATGTCTTCTCTTCATTGTACATTTGTTTTGATCACAGACAATCCATTACTTATTGATTTTAATTATTGTTTTGTTAAAGGAGGATCTTGTGTTTGTAAAGTCCATCTGTAGTACCTTTAAGGTTTCTTAGTTCTGTTCTTTATGCATGAGGTTGTTAGAGTACAATATGTAGCCTGTAGTGAAGTATAATACAAGACACAAGTCACAGGTAGATAGATGTCTGTGTTAGCAGCAAAGATGTTTCCATAATAACTGGAAAATGTATTGTAGAACACTCAAAGTGCACCCGTGGTGCCCGATATTCTTTTTTTCAATCCTAAAACTGTTATCTATGATGCCATCTACATTAAGAACAAGTGACAGACCCCTGATTTTTGTCACACACATTTGTCTGCCATCTTGCAAATCCATTCTAAATCAAAGCAACAAGTGATGGATTGTCAAAACAGAAAGGTACAATGAAAAGGATTCATCTGTAACACATCCAGCTTGTCTAGTCCATTTGAGGATGTTGCATCTAGTTGAGGATATGTCTTGGCTATCTTTAAACAAAGAACTCTAGTACCTAGGGGAGGCAAGATGACTCTTGTAATGAAGTGCACATCCTGGACACTGTCTTGTACCAGCATTGGTGGATGTGTGGATTAATCTTAGGACTCTCTTTTTTTGGGCTAGGGCAGACCTGAAGTGCCGTATTTGATCATGCACTTTTGTCATATCTTTATTACCCTACCAACCATTATGCATTTGAAAGGAGGTGGGTTGTTCAGAGGTTGGTTGGTTGTCTGTGTGATGGTTTGGAGCAGGGCTGTTGAGCTTTGATTGAGACTCCTCTATTTTTCTACTGCCCAACTCGGATGCCTACTGTGTATAATAAATCTAAGATAAATTTGATTAATTGCAGAAACACAGGATATTTATGTACAAAATTAGGACTAATAGGCTATATATTAGAAGTGTTGGCAAAGAACCTGAAACAAATTTATAAGTATAAAATGATAAATTTACCATATATTAAATGTAAACTTTTATTTTGAAGCTGGAGTTTGGCGTGGGTACATTTTTCACTGACGACTCCACTCAAAATTTTTTCCTACAGCATAGCCCTGGTTTGGCTGTGAAACTTTGACCTGGGACCTTTACTTTGTATGACATGCAATTGAGGTCTTATAATAAACAATGATGTTTGTAGACAAACATTATTGGAGGGGGAGAGAAAGCAAGGAATAGCTGTATGTAATAGATGTATTTTGTGGGTGGGGTTTTTTTTTTTTTTAAACCATATGTGATTGTGGCAGTAATCATTATAAAACAGCTTGGAAACCCTTGAACCCAAGAGCCCAGTCTGTTGGAGATCAACTTTTTGGAATTGCTCTTGCACTAGGCTTAATGCATAAATTTTGAAAGGAAGCATACAAAGGTATACTACATTCAGTCAATATTCATCAGTGTGGCTTTGGAACAAGTTGGATAGGTCTTTCTTTGCTGGGTGAAAGAGGAGCTGCTTCTGTTCTTCATTTTTTTCTGAGACTTGAGTTATACCACAGCATTAAGGCAATTGCTTTCAGCAGAATCGTTGACTACTGTCATTGATGATGCTAACTGCTTCAAATACTGGTAGCTTGAATCTTTACCCAGAAATTGTTGAGCCTTTCCTTGTCCATATGTATCAAGAGCACCAAAGAAGATAAAATATAAGTTCTCTTTGTAATACATGATGCCAGGCCGATGGAGCAGAGTGACTCGGGAGGGCAGTCGAGGCATTTTACCGAACTTGTGTATTGTGGAAGCTGAAGGCTTGTCACCATCTGGACTTTACTTCATTGCTTAGTCTGGCATCAAAAAAGGCCAGACCAGTCAAAAGTTCTGGCAAGTATTACAGATGTCTAGTAAATTTTGTCGAAGCAGCCTTGGCAACAGCCATGTTTGGATATGTCTGGAGTTCTAAAAGCAGAAGCAGGTCCTTTTACAGGAAGAGATACTTCATGTTAGTAGTGGATATAGATTAGGTTAACAAGGAGAATCAGTTCTTTGATGCCCTGCCTGTCTTTGGCAGTAAGAGAGAACTGCTTCTGGAACAGAAATATTTTAACAATATAGATGGCCTTCGGGTGCTCGAAATGATGGCTTTACTTTATCTGCATCTGGGCAGCCACCAAGAAAAATTAAACAAAGGTCAAGAAGCTCCTTGTAGTCTTCCCTTAGATGTGATACATTCAAGGCTATTCTGCAGAAAGTTGCAATTTCTTTCCAAAGGGCTGATGTCTGCATCAAACATATCATCTGCAGCAACCTCATACAAATCCTGGTTAATGTGTGGCCAATTTTGCTGAAATCTTTTGAACTCTACAACATCTGGTCCTCCACTAACTCCAGACACTTGGGTGAAGATGCTTCCAAGCCCCAGTTCCATCATAGGATGTTGACAAACAAGCCATGCTAACTCAAAGGTGCATGCACCATTCTTCAAGCCTGTATTACTCGCAGTGGTATTGAACACCAGTCCCCCCCACTCATCCAGTACTGTTGAGACAGGCTTCAGCTTGCATTTGCCAATTCCATGGCCAAGTTTTAGATCTCCAAGTAACCGTTCTTCTCCATTCCTAGTGACAAGTACTGCAATTTCCTCAACCATTTCTTTACTTCCAGTAATATCCTGGAGGAGTTTTCCATCCCAGTGCAGCAGTAATGAAGTTTGTTTCATCAAGGAACTCATCTTTCAGAATGTCTTGCCTCCTCATGGTTCTTGCACCATGAATATCAGAGTGAGCTTCTTGATATTGTCATTTAATTTACATCATGGAAAATAATAATAATAATGTAATTTATTTCTTATATACCGCTAAACTCCGTTAGGATTCTAAGCGGTTTACAGAAAAAAAACAGACAATAGGGTGCATTAAAATTATAAGTAAAATATAAGTAAAATAGGTACTTAGATATTCCCTTACTGTCCCGAAGGCTCACAATCTAACTAAAGTACCTAGAAAAATGACAATTAGTAGATAATGAAAAAATTAAAATAGAGATAGATGAGAAAAAATAAGAAAATAAACATTCTAATAAGACTACAATGGTCTAAAGGACTTTGAAAGGTTGAAAAAAGAGGGGCGATAGGAAATAGAAGTAGGAGGGAGAACCGTTGAAACTATAGAATTCTTGAGAAATTTAAATGAAATTTAAATAATAAAGTAGGAAACAAAAACCAAATGGCAAAACAATGAATGAGATTTAAAAATAAAATATCATAAACTAAAAAAGAAAGTGAAAAAATAAGAAACAAACAGTCAAGACTGAAGTCCAGCTTGAAATGACTTCACTGCTTTGGCTGCGAAACTTCTCCAGATGTCATCCGATCCTTGTCAGCAAACCGGAAGCCCCAAATCCAGTGTCTCCAGTCATCAACTCGTCTAAGATGTTCACTCTCTCCTCCTGCATGTCAAATTCGCTGAATCTGTCTCCTTTCAGGACAGGCACCGCTCGCGTCTCTCTGACCGTTTGCGGCGCCAACCATGGCCTCCCCCTCGTGGTGGCGGTGGTGGTTGTGGGGGGGTCGCTCCTCATCATGGCCGAAGCTAGCGGCAGCAGCGCCTTCTCTGAGTCGACGCTACTCAGCAGGCCCAGGCTGGCGTCAGGGCCGGGTGCCTCTAGCGGCGGGCGAGTGCCGGGTTGGCTGCCGGCTTCTCGGCGACAGGGGTGACGGCAATGATGAGATGGAGGGGCTGGGTGAGCGATTGCGCCGGAGGCATCTCTTTGCCCGCATACTTCAGCTCCAACTCGGCAATCCTCACCGACGCGACCTGCCCCAACTCAACTGCTCAACTGCCGCAGTTCAGGAGTGTTCCCGGCTGTTACTGGGGGGGGGGGGGGCGGAGATCGCTCACACGCCGAGCCCCGGAGGAAGAGAGGTGGCCTGGGAGCCCTGGAGATGTCAGTTGCGGTGCGAGCAGGTGAACGGCTCAACTGCCGCAGATCAGGAGTGTTCCCGGCCGCTACTGGGGGGCGGAGCTTGCTCACATGCCGAGCCCCGGAGGAAGAGAGGTGGCCTGGGAGCCCTGGAGGTGCCAGCTGCGGTGCGAGCAGGCAAAAGGCAGGAGTAGGCGAACGGCTCAACTGCCGCAGTTCAGGAGGGTTCCCGGCTGCTTCTGGGAGGGCGGAACTTGCTCACACACCGAGCCCCGGAGGAAGAGAGGAGGCCTGGGAGTCCCAGAGGTGTCAGTTGCGGTGCGAGCAGGGAACAGGCCGGAGCAAGTGAACGGCTTAACTGCCGCAGTTCAGGAGGGTTCCCGGCTGCTTCTGGGGGGCGGCACTCGATCACACGCCAAGCCCCGGAGGAAGAGAGGTGGCCTGGGAGCCCTGGAGATGTCAGCTGCGGTGCGAGCAGGGAACATACAGGAGCAGGTGAACGGCTTAACTGCCGCAGTTCAGGAGGGTTCCCGGCTGCTTCTAGGGGGCTGAGCTCACTCACACGCTGAGCCCCGGAGGAGGAGAGGTGGTCTGGGAGCCCTGGAGATGTCAGTTATGGTGAGAGCAAGCAAAAGGCAGGAGCAGGCAAACGGCTCATAGTATCTTCTGATGTTTAGAATTTACATCTGGTCTTTTCTCATAACGCATATACCATATGCTTCTTTTGCTTGGTTGATGTCCTTTTAGAGGATTTTATAATTAAATAGATGAGGAATTGTTGTTTAAAAGGAGGGAGCTCAACTGTCAGCCAGTCACCATCCAGCCTCCAAGTTCCGGAATAATAGTTTATTTTTATATTCCGCCATACCCGGGTGTTCTAGGCGGTTCACATTAGTCAATCATTATACATACAGTACAAATAGATATTTAAAATTGAAATCATCTAAAATTTTGGCAAAAGTTAAAAGCTTACAGTGGGAAGATACAAGCAATTTAAAATGAGATAAAAATTATAAGTAAGTAATAGGATACATTAGGTTGCCAATCTATTGAATAATTGAGTTTTTATCTGTTTTCTAAAATCAAGGTAAGAGGAAGCTTCTAACGCAATTTTGGCAAGCCATGTATTCAGTGTGTCCGCCTGAAAAGAAAAGGTTCTGTCGAGGAACCTTTTGTAATGACAGGATTTTGTTGAGGGATATGCAAACAAGTGTACTCTTCGAGAGCTCTTATTAATGTAACTCAGGGTAAAATGAGGGGTAAAATAGCCTGGTAGCATGGCAAATACTGCTTTGTAGCAGATACATGAAAACTTAAAACTCTAGATTCCAATGGAAGCCAATGAATCTTTTGATAGAATGGAGTAATATGCTCCCATTTTTTTTAAACCAAAAATAAGACGAACAGCCGTATTCTGAACTACTCTCAACTTTTTGAGAATTTTCTTAAAAGCACCCAAATATGATGTTACAGTAGTCCAGAGTACTTAAAATGAAAGATTGAGTTAACAAGCGAAAAGAGGCTTCATCAAAGTACTTCTTGATGGTGCGGAGCTTCCAAAGCACTGAACTGCTTTTTTTAAAATATTAAATCAGAATGTTTTTCCAATGTGAGGTGTTTATCCAAAGTTACTCCCAATATTTTTAAAGATTGTTTGATAATGTAATCCATCCCATTTACATGTATCATTGTTTTTTTTATTTTATCATTTGGAGTTGCTAAAAAAAAATTGTTTTTTTTTTTTTTTAATTTAATTTGAGTTTGAAGGCAGCCATCCAGAGTGTTTTAGAAAAGTGCTTTGGTAACAGCACCAGTGACAAATGCGGCTCCCCTGTCTAGCAAATTAACGCAAACTAACGCTCTGGCAAGTTCAGAATTTGCAAGGATGTTCATCTTTGGCTGTTTTGATTGAGAACTGGAACAAGGGGTTCTTGTGTCAAAATCTGAATTTGAACAACTGTCAGTCAACTTCAGCGATATTCTTGGAATCAGATAATCCACTAGTTAGAGGGAGAGACGTTGCAGTTGGCTGTGTAGAACTACTAACAATGACATTTTCTGCCTCTGCGTTGGCTGCAAACTTGCTAAATCTTCTTGGACTCATAGTAACATAGTAGATGACGGCAGATAAAGACCCGAATGATCCATCCAGTCTGCCCGGACTCCTCTTTCAATCTTCCTTCTTTGCTAGTACAGTGTCAATGCCGGCCATGCTGCATGAAGAAAAATCCTGCCTTTACATGATTAGAAATTCTGTCTTCTTCGATTTTCAGTGTGACTAAATCATTACTTGGTAGCAACATCAAAAAGATGGACAAAACGCTCTTTGAAGACTTCATGATTCACCAGATCACGTGGGATCTCTCGGAGAGAGAAAAAGATAATGGTTACCTCGGATGGGCAGACTAGATGGGCCATTTGGTCTTTATCTGTCATCGTGTTTCTATGTTTGTTGCATCTGTGCTGGTTCTCCTTTCTTTTAGCTTCTGATATTAATCGTAGAGCTTCATCAGTATGTGAATCCCCGAGTCTATTTGCTGATGTGGTATTCTTGCACGTTGCCAAATTTCCAAGACCTTGAACATGGCCAGATGAGCTTCCTCTTTCAAAGCAGCCTTTTGTCAGTGCCGAGGTACATCATGAATCGAAGAACATCCCCATTGGTTAGAAGATGTGAACTGGACAGTTCATCAGTGTCTTCCCTAGTAGCCATACTTCGGCACTACTTCTAGTCTTTGACATTCTTAGTTTTTATCCTAAAATGCGACATCAACTCTGTTTTCAACTGCCTATCACTAAACTAACTTTCTGTTTTGCAGCAGTACTACTTCTACTTATTTCTATAGTGCTACCAGACATACACGGTCTCTGCTCGAAAGAGCTTATAATCTAGTGCTAAGTTGTTGCTTAAATCAGTGGTTTCCAACCCTGTCCTGGAGGACCACCAGGCCAATCGAGTTTTCAGGCTAGCCCTAATGAATATGCATGGAACAGATTTGCATGCCTCTCTCTCATGCATATTCATTAGGGCTAACCTGAAAATCCGATTGGCCTGGTGGTCCTCCAGGACAGGGTTGGGAACCACTGTCTTAAATAACAGTAAAACTGTTGTCAATAACAGCTCCAAAGAATAGCTATGTAGTGTCCAACCAATATTAAGTAAGTAACAGTTTATAACCAGATTACCACAAAACCAGCTGCATTATGAGGATAGAGTAGCACCATGAGCAACCTCTAAATTTGTCCCAAACTACTTCAGATTCTAACCATATATTATCTGCATGAAGTAGAACATATTCAGACTTGTGGAGGCATGTTCTAATAAGGATTGAATTTAAACCATAGTCTATGGACCACTTGCTGAGCATAAGTATGATTCTTTGCGTGTGAAGGGATGGTAAACTGTGCACAGCTCTTCAGGAGTACAAAATATTAACCTTAACAGATTTCTAGGAATAGAATCTCAGATCCATTTTGAGCAGTGTGGCTGGTACTGCTGGATTTTCTCACTGGCACTCCAGAGACAGCAGTGCTTTTAACTCATCTGCACATCTTATCAGTGTACTCTTTCTGTGCGGATTTCCTACACACAGATTTCAGCACATCACCTTTTGTGTTCTGCTCTTCTTGTCTGGGAAGCACAATTTGCAGTTGGTCTCTTTGTTCAGTATAGGATTGGTTTCAGGCAGGGAAGACTGCAGAGAGGAAGAATTAAAAATGAATGAGCAGAGCCAGAGTGGCTTATTCCAAAGGGGGGGGGGGGAAGGTTGTGAGGGAGAAAGGTTTAACAGAGGTATTGATGTCTTTAAATGCATTGCAATACCATCCATCAATAATAAATGGTGTGGCAGAAAGCAAACGTGCCAAATTATTGAGTTACTGCATATGGATTAGTTCAAACAGTAGTAATGGTGGTGTCGGGCATTCTACTTTTTTTTCGTAGAGGTTTATGGAATTTGACATGCATGAGAAGCAAGAATTGGTTATAGAGCTGAAGACCTCGATTCTCCTTTTGTATGTTTTTTTTTGGTGGCGGTGATCCAAATACAGCAAAAATATATTGGGCAAAATGTTACTAGCAGCTCCTTCTAACAGATAACCTTGAAACAAGCTTTTTTTTGTGTATGTGTGTCTGATGGCTATATCAGTTGTGGCTACTTTCAGAAAATCGCTACTATGCAGGTTGACAGCAGTCGGTAATCCTGTGACTTGTACTAATAAAATGTACATATGATAGCATGATTAAATGAAGAGATGGATCTTAACCCAGCAAGTTCTTTTTGTTTTCAAAGGCCTAACATCCTTGTACATTTTCCACATTCGACTGCCTGAATCAGTGCTTTTGTGTGCCCTGAAGAGATTCCAGAATTTTACTTTATTTTTTTAAATTCCCTTCATAAGTTTACACTAGAATAGATGATATATACATCACGTACACAAGAGTCTGTCAGTGTTATGAGCATTGGTGGAAGGATAAGAACATAAGAAGTTGCCTCCACTGGGTCAGACCAGAGGTCCATCGCGCCGAGCGGTCTGCTCCCGCGGCAGCCCATCAGGCCCATGACCTGTGAAGTGGTTTCTGGCTATTCCTATAACCTACCTCTACTTCTATCTGTACCCCTCAATCCCCTTATCCTTTAGGAACGTATCTAAACCCTCCTTGAACCCCAGACAAGTGCATTCAAAAACAAGCACATCCATTGCATTGATTAGCAATTCTATCTACTTTAGTTTCACAATTACGCAAACATAGCTTAAAGAACTTTAAATAAAGAACTTAAATTTAATTTTTTTTTGGTTTTGCAATTTTATAATTTCAATTATAATGTGCCTCGAAAAACATTTGCTCCGTTTAGTGTGCCAGAGCTAAAAAAAAGTTTGAGACACTGGTCTAAATGAAAAATATTGTTCAGAATGCCTTAAACGGAGTTTTTTCTGATCTGCACAACATAGTTTAAACTTTCAACGTGAGAACAAGTATAGAAGATCTCAAATACCAATTTTAAATTGTCATACGCATTGAAGTATTTGATATTGCGTGTACAACAAACTTTTAATAAACTTGAAACTTGATATACAGTAAACTCAAATATAAACCGAGGTAATCTATTCCCCCCCCCCAAAAAAAAAAGAGGAAAAAGTTTGACTCAAATATAAATTGAAGGTTTATATACAAGTACAGTAATACATAGTAGCATAGTAAATGAAAGCAGATAAACACCTGAATGGGCCAACTAGTATGCCAAACCGCGCCCGCTCTTTTAAATTACTGATTTAATTTAAATTGTCCTTTTTCCTAGCTCTTTCTGGGCCAGAAACCCAACACTCTTCCGGGTACTGTGCTTAAGTGTCATCTACTGAAATGTCTGTCAAAGCTCCCCCTGGCCCATCTAAACCATCCTAGATGTCAAATCCCTCCCCAGCCCATCATCAACCAAATGGCCATATACAGATACAGACTGTGCAAGTCTGCCCAGTACTGGCCTTAGTTCTTCAATATATAACATTACTAGCTGATGCCCCGGCGTTGCACGGGTATTTAATTATAGCAATAACACTGTAAATGGATTCAAATAAAGATACTTTATAGTGGTGAATGAAATTATTTTTTTACAGCTTTATAAAAAGTACAATATTCAAATTATAATGTGAAATATTTGACAAAATGAATACAATACAACTAACACAAAACTTGATTATAAACAACATTTTTAGTTTCAACTCCAGGAGCAAGAACATATAAATTCTTGGGTGAACCCACCCTTGAGCAAGCAACATAGAGTTGACCATGGGAAAAACAGGGGGATCTTAAATCCACTCCACAGTATGTTTTAGTCTGTCCCTGTGATTTGTGGATTGTGATAGAGAATGCAAGTCTCACTGGAATTTGCAAGCTCTTAAACTGAAAAGGAAGATGTGTTGCAAGTTTCGTTCAAATCGGGCAAGCCGTTTTTGCGTTGGCAGCTTTTTACAATTTTTCCATTGACATGAATGGGTGAAATCAGATTTTCTGTTTGTAGCTCCGCCCATGTGTGCAGATGGGCCGCGAGACCCCCAGAACATATCACCCCAGGTAGTGAGGGATCTGCATACCAAGTTTAGTTCAAATCGGGCAAGCCGTTTTTGCGTTGGCAGATTTTTACATTTTTGCCATTGACATGAATGGGTGAAATCTGATTTTCTGTTTGTAGCTCCGCCCATGTGTGCAGGTGGGCCGCGAGACCCCCGAACATATCACCCCAGGTAGTGAGGGATCAGCATACCAAGTTTCGTTCAAATCGGGCAAGCCGTTTTTGCGTTGGCAGCTTTTTACATTTTTTCCATTGACATGAATGGGTGAAATCTGATTTTCTGTTTGTAGCTCCGCCCACATTTGCAGGTGGGCCGCGAGACCCTCAGAACATATCATCCCAGGTAGTGAGGGATCTGCATACCAAGTTTCGTTCAAATCGGTCAAGCCGTTTTTGCATGATCGCGGCACATACACACACACACACACACATACATACACACATACATACCTCCGATTTTATATATATAGATTTTCTGATTAGAGATCATCTGTGTTCATCCAATGCTTTTTGAACTCTGTCACTGTTTTCCTCTCCACCACTTCCCTTGGGAGCGCATTCTAGGCTTCAACCACACTCTCCATAAAAAAATAATTTCTTAACATTACTCTTGAGTCTACCACCCCTAAACTTCAAATTATGTCTTCTGGTTTTACCATTTTCCTTTCACTGGAAAAGATTTTGTTCTATGTTAATAGCTTTCAAGTATTTGAACATCTGAATCGTATCTCCCTGTCCCTCCTTTCATGTAGGGTATAGGGTATACTGTACATATTCAGGGCTTCCAGTCTCTCCTCTACGTCTTTTGGGGCAAACCTCCTACCATTTTTGTCGCCTTCTTCTGGCCCGCTTCAAGTTGTCATAGTGTCCTTTGCCAGATACAGTCTTTAAAACTGAATACAATACTCCAAGTGGAGCCTCATCAACACCTTCTTTCTTCTACTGGTTATGCCTCTCTCTATATACAGTCTAGCATCCTTCTGGCAACAGCCACAGCCTTGTCACACTGTTTCTTTGCCTTTTGATCTTTGGACACTTATCACCCCAAGGTCCCTCTCCCTATCTTTGCATATCAGCCTCACGCCTCCCAGCATATGAGGCTTCTTCTGATTTCTAATCCCTAAATGCATTACTCTGCATTTCTTTGCATTGAATTTTAGTTGCTAGATAGTAGATCATTCATCTAACTTGTGCAGATCCTTTTTCATGTTTTCCACTTCCTCCTTGGTGTCCACTCTGTTACAAATCTTGGTATCATCCGCAAAAAGGCAAACCTTTCTTTCTTTCCTCCCCCCCCTCCACAATAATCTTACCTTTTCTAAGATGTCCTATCTTAGCCTGTCCCAGCCCGAGCTCTAAACCTAACCTTGGTAGCCCCAGACCTAGCCTCAGCCATTGCAGGCCTCCTGCAAACCTGCCTTAACCCTGGGGTCCAGCGGTGACCTGGGACGGGAGTAATCCCTTCACATCCTGTCCCGGCTGGCTCTGCACCACCCCACCTCCCTCCTGCCCTTGGACCCATCCACAGCCTACCTTTGATACCTTTGATGCCTTGGTAGCCAAGAGGTGAATCGGGGCAGGAGCGATGCTCCCATGCTGCTTCCCTGTGCAGACTCGCTGTTAGAAATGGCTGTCGTGAGTTCCCGTAGCAACCTCGCGAGACTCAGCAGCAGCCATTTTCAACAGCGAGTCTGCATGGGGAAGGAACATGGGAGCATTGCTCCTGCCCTGGTTCACCTCTGGGCCACCATGGTATCAAAGGTAGGCTGTGGATGGGTCCGAGAAGTGGGGTGGAGCAGGGTCAGTTGGGACAGAACACAGAAGGGATCGCTCTTGTCCCGGCTCACTGCTGGACCACCCTGGCATAAGGGATGTCTTCAGTCAGTCTGGGAAAGGGGCAGGGTAGTACAGAGCAAAATATAAACATACCCCCCCATGTGGGGCATTTTTTGGCTCCAAAATTCTGGTTTATATTCAAGTGTATATGGTAATAGTATTTTTATATAATCAGACTTTTATGATTTTTTGTTCTCAAGTCTTCACATTTCTTGACTTGCTGCTTGATGGAAGTTCTTTTTGCAGTAATACCTATTGTAAGAATAAGTGCTTACCAATTTTTCACAGGGGCACGGTGCAGTTCTTTTCTGTTATTGGCAGAATAGCTGGAGCTCATTCAGTTTGGCTGGGAGACCTCTATAAAATTCAGTCTTTACATCTCTGCCAGCTTTGTGGTTGTCCAGAGCAGATTTACCTCCAAGAGATGTTCATACATTCCACTATCCAACTGTCTGGTTTTAAAAACCTCTGTGTCCACGCTGTTCCAAAGCATCCCTACAGCATAATTATGCTGCCACCACAAGGAATGCTTTACTGTAGAAGTGATGATGGCACTAAGCCACGTGTGGTGTAAAATGTGGCACATGACCCCCCACTAAGACCAAAAGGTTCTACAGTACTGCCAGCCCACAAAGCTTTCTCCCCTGCGTGCAGAATCTCTCAACTGCTTTTTATTGGCAGATTTTATGCAGCACAGCTTGTGACCTTTTTTCCCTCCACTAATGGCTTCCTTTGTCACCCTTTCTCATTCAGGCTGTGTTTATGCATTGAGTTGGTCCAATAAAAAGGTATTACCTCATTTTAGAGAATGACACGGGGAAAAAATCTGTCCCCGTCACCGTCCCACCATCCTCTGCACCGCCCCGTCACCGCCATCCCTTTCACCGCCCCGTCACCGCCATCCCTTTCACCGCCCCGTCACCGTCACTGCCATCCCATTCACCGCCCTGTCACTGTCCCCGCTGCATCCATATAAGCCTTAGTACTGCAATATTTAGCTTATTCCTTTCTTATAAATCAAAGTTCCTGCTGCTGAACTAGAGAAAGAGATGTTCAGCTGGCAGGGCTTTGTTTATAAATTTTTATCAACACAACTAATATACTATTTTATCCTAAAGCAAAAAATAAATAAATAAATATAATTTTTTTTCTACCTTTGTTGTCTGGTTTCTGCTTTCCACATCTTCTCATTCAATTCCTTCCATCCACTGTGTGTCTTCTCTCTGCGTCTTCCATTTGCTGTTACTGTGCCTCTCCCTTCACCCCCCCCCCCCAATTGATCTAGCACCCATCTTCTTCCCTCCGCTCCCCCATAGTCTGGCATCTGTCTTCTTCCCACTCTGTCTTCCACATTTCCCTTGGGGGTCTGTTCCTCTCCACCCTCCTTCAATGTCTGTCCTATTCCTTTCCACCACTACCCTTCCCTCCCTCCTTTACCATCTGTTCCTTTCTACTACCCTTCAGCTCCTCTCGCGTGGCCTATCTATCTACCTTCCTCCCTCTTATTTTCATGGCATGTTACAATGTAATTTGTACAAGCCACTGGAGCCTGCAAGCTCGGTCCCTGTCCCATCCCCACAAACCATCTCGCTTCTGTGCTCCTATTTTCCCCATTTCTAATATCTCCCCTATGTATCTGTCATTGCCCCCCCCCCTGTGTCCATATACCATCCCCATGGCATGTCCCCTTTATGTCTCTGTCCCTATGCCCCATGCACATAATTTCCCCTCTTTCTGTTACCTTCCTGTGTCCAGATTTCCCCTATCTTCCTCTTCCATACCAGTGTGTCTCTTCTTTTCAACCCCATCTAGCTTTTTTCCCTCTTTCTTCCCCCCCCCCCCTGCTTCTAGCATCTGGCTCACCTGCCTGTCCTTCCCTTTCTTTCCTGCTGTGGGTTTTTCTTTCCGTCTTCAACCCCTTGGCCCAGAATCCTTTTCCCTTTCACTCCCTCCTTCCAATTTGAGCCGGGAACATGAGCGATCGCACAGTCCCCGCAGCCACCACTCGCCTGCCCAATCGATCCTACTGTTTAGCCAGCTCTCTCCCTTCTCCTCACCTTAGTTTGTAAGTTTAGTTTTTCGGCGACATGCACGCTTTCCCAAAGAGCCGCGCACGCGCGGCTGCTCAATGTTCAATCTTCTGCTCTGCTGCAACTTCCTGTTTCCGGTTGTGTCAGAGCAGAAGATCGAAACTGAGCAGCAGCGGGTGCGCGGCTCTCTGATAGCGTGCGGGTCGCCGAAAAAGAAAACCTACAAACTAAGGTGAGGAGAAGGGAGAGAGCTGGTTAAACAGTAGGATCGATTGAGCAGGCGGGTGTGGGCTGCGGTGACCGTGCGATCCTTCATGCCTCACTGCGGGGACAAGACCATTCACCGCCCCACGGGCGGTGAATGGCCTTGTCCCCGTCGCCGCAGCGACTGCTAGTTTTCGTTCCCCGTTTCGGCGGGTGACCCGCGGCTAAAATGCGGTGACCGCGGGTAAACCGCCACCGTGTCATTCTCTACCTCATTTCCTTTGTTTTATTTCTATATATTACCTTAGAAAGTGGACTAGCACAGCCACCACACTATTTCATTGAAGTAATCTTGAAATTCTTGAATGGTCAGCATTTTTCCTTCTCTGTAGTTATTTTAAAGTAAACTTTGGCTTCAGCAGTGATCTTTCCTCTAGTTTTCTTAACTCCACGGTTACCTGCTTTGGAAGGTAACCCAATTCCGACAGTAGCTTGGTATTTATTTATTAATTTTTCTATACAGTTCTCCCAGTTTATATGAATTTATTCAGGTACTGAAACCTTTTTCCCTGTCTGTCCTGGTGGCAATGGGGGGATTAAGTGACTTGCCCAGGGTCACAAGGAGTATCTGGGTTTGAACCCACAATCAGAGTGCTGAGGCTGTAGCTTTTAAGCACTGCACTACACTCTTCCCCCATCAATATCCACCTGACAATGCCCCAAGGAATATTCCAATATATTTGCTAAATCCTGTTAATCTATACTTTTAGAATAACTTTATCTTTTTAGCAGCTTTTTGTTTGGGTATGTTAGACCCCTAGTTCTTAACTCAATTCTAAGAACACATTTATTTAAAACTATTTATTACCTGCCTAAAAAACTTAGGGGGGTTTACAAAAAAGGACGTTAATAATCATTTATAGCTAAGAAGAAAAAATTTAAATTTAAAAAATTTAAATTGAATCAGGTTGGGCAGACTGGATGGACCATTCGGGTCTTTATCTGCCATCATCTACTATGTTAATATTTTTAACCAAACACACACAAAAACACTCCCAAAACCCCAAATCACCTGTAACCTCCCACGTTCTAATATAAACCACATCATGTTCATAGATCTTTTTCATAAATACATATTAGATACTATACCTCCCTACGGGAGATCCCCAATGAATAATTTTTCATTCAATTTACCTTTTTATTGCATCCAAATCTTTCTCATGCATATTCATTATGGGCACCCTTGAACACCTGACTGGTTTTGAGAACCACTGTGTTGAATCCTTGCTTCAAATTCAGCAAAAAAACACTTTTAATACCTAGGTGAAGAAGAATCAGGCTTATTCTAACTGCATTGATTGGATTCGAGGTGGGCTTAATTTAATTTATTGGCCTTATGGTAGTTTTAGGACATGGAGTAAATTTGGGTTTGCTAAATGAAGAGTGTGAAGACATATGCAATCGAGACTTGATGGTTTCTTAATTTTTGGGTGTTTCATATTGAAGGAGCAATTTCAGAAAATGTAGTTTAGCGAAATGAACTCGTGATATTTATGCATGTTTGATTTCTAGGTAACAGAGCGTGAAAAAGACACAACCCCCTGAATTCTATATGTAGTGCTTTGAGATGCGCATGCAACTTAATTGAATAATGAGCCAATTAGTGCTGTTAAATGGCTTAAGCAATTATCAGTGTTTTAATTTGTAGATCGGGGGTGTTCCTCTTACACAATTATATGGGGCATCCACACCTAACTAGGCGCAAGGATTTGCACCATGTTTCGGTTGGTGCAAATGGCTGTGCCTAAATCTAAACAGGCAACAGAAGAAGGGTCCACCATAGACCAACAAAAGAAAGTCAAAACAGTGGAAGAGACAAAACGATCAAAGCCGTCTATGGCATGAAGAGGTTTATTTCAAGAGACTACACGATTCATGTTTTGGCCGCTGGGCCTGTATCAGGAGCCTTTGAGTTGATAAAGCGGTGTAGAAAGTACAGAACGTTAAGTACCTATTAAGAAAGCTTGGCTGATTTATACTAACAGAGAAATTGAAAGCTCTCTGTGAGCTTGTATAGGTTTGTGCGACTCACAAATGGAAGATTAGATTAGATTAGCAGTATCGTTTATCAACTCATAAGACTCCAGATGCAGGCCTAGCGGCCAAAACACAAACTGTGTCAAGTCTTTTGAAATAAACCTGTTTACGCCATATGCTGCTTTGATTATTTCATCTTTTCCACTTTGACTTTGTTGTGTCTAAAGTTAGGCATGGCTCCTAGGCATAACCACTGTTTTATTATCTGGACTTAACTTTAGGTGCCATTTATAGAAAAGCGGTTTGGGGGGAGAAAGGGGTGCTGATATTTTTTTTATATTTTTGTAGGTACTACATATAGAATTCAGAATATTTAGACTGAAACATTTCTATAACTTGTGTTTTGAACTTTAGTAAATCAGACCGATGCTCAGTTTCTGCCAGCATTAATTGCAGATAATGACAGGTTTGTACGCACATTATTGTGTTGTGTGCGCTTGAGTGTCAGTGTTAACTCATAGAGTAAAGATGACTAAATTGTATTGAAATGCATGGTATTGAGTTCAGTAAGTGTTCTTTTACGATTCACAGAAGGAAATGATGGCCTATAGAGAAGAAAAGTTTTCATTGGGTCTGAGGCGGCATGGAAGGTTTTCAGAAAATGATCTTTTGGGGCAATTTCTCACATTGAACAGTCAGTTTTCTCATCTTTAACAAGGTTCCTGCAAGTTTTAAAGTCAAGACGTGAATGAACAAACATACACGTGTGTCAGAGCTAAACTGAAAGTAAAAGCACACATCTGCACCTGTTCTTTGCCTAAATATGGGCATTGAAAAAATTCCATATGGTAGTAATATTTGTGAGGCTCATTTAAGTGGTGAAGAAAAAGGGCTAGTGTGTGCTGTGTGCATGCCCAGACGAAAACAGAAGTGGCAAGTGCCATGCTTATAGCAAAACCTTTGTGTGCATGTATCAAGCACGTTCTCCCCTCCCCCCCACACACACTTCCTGTTCTATGTGCAGTTAAATCACAAAATTAAATTTTAAATATAACCTGCTTTGAGTTGTCTGAGTTAGTTTTATACTAAAAGCTCTCCACAAGTTTAATATTCACTCATTATATATACAAAAAGTGCTACAATAATGAATAAAGTGCGAAAGTGCTCAATAGAGAATGCTCAATAGAAGTGCTCAATAGATGAATGGAATAAGGCGGCAGTGAAGTGTGGGTTCCTGCGCTTGTCTCAATTCCGCTTTCGCCTTTAGTAGCCTTAACGGCCCCCGTGTTCATGTAACCAACATAATAGCCTCCCTTCAACTCGAGTTTCGCAGTAGCGTCGTCAGGAAGGGGGCACTCTGAAAAAAATAATAAATAAGCATACAATCAGATCATACCTCTAACCCTCCGGTTAAAAACATTTAAAATATATTAAATAAATTCTTCAATATAAGATCGGTATAAGTGTAAACATTCTTATCATAATTTTCTAAACCTATACCGATCTTATATTGAAGAATTTATTTAATATATTTTAAATGTTTTTAACCGGAGGGTTAGAGGTATGATCTGATTATATGTTTGTTTATTATTTTTTTCACAGTGCCCCCTTCCTGATGATGCTACTGTGAAACTCGAGTCAAAGTATTTTGGTTACAAGAACACGGGGGCCGTTAAGGCTACTAAAGGTGAAAGCGGAATATTCATCAAAAACTGGAGAGGTTGGAAAATTATGAACGTAGGTTGAACCTGAGGTTGTTGAATTTTCCACAGAGATGCTGAAGAAGTATCGAAGGGAAATTTTGCAAATACTATTGGAGTCAATACCTCCAATTACCAAAGCCTTTTATGTGAACTCAGGAAGTCCTGCGGCCAATTTAGTACAAGAACAGAAAGGGAGAGCCAATTTTGATCTTCTTGGCTTCCTTGAAGATTCTAGATCAGTAGTGACTACAACTACACTCATTGCATCTTTTGCACTGGAATATGATAGGAATTGGATTCTTTGGTTGTATTTTTGATTTAAAGATGTTCAGTTTCTGGGACATTCAGTGATGATTTTTCCTGCCCTTTGTAGAGCACACAACTGTGAAGAAAGGCTTTTTTGGCCTTTAAATCCCAGGTGTTGGACCTCAAAGGGTCTGATTTCCTTCAGTTTCCATGTAAATGTATTAAGATGTCTGATATAACTTATGTATTTCTAGACCCAGAACATTTAAAGAATTTCGTTGAAGCAAGGCAACTTCCAGTTCCTATAGCAATCCACTCCCTCAGATGATGATATGAATGTCGTGATAGAAAAGTAAATCCTGTTTAGTCCGATATAATACATTTCTTATATTTTTGCTTTATAACTCTGGTCCTCCATGATTTCTGTAATCTTGCCTCTCTTAAGAACATAAGAAATGCCTTAGGTCCATCTTGTCCTGCGACCCGCACACGCAGAGGCTAAACTAGGTGTTCCCTAATGGACACCTTGTTCACCTGTATCCCTCAATGTGATTTGCAAGAAGGTGTGCATCCAACTTGCCCTTGAATCCCAGAATGGTGGTCTCTGTCACAACCTCCTCCGGGAGAGCATTCCAAGTGTCCACCACTCGCTGTGTGAAGCAGAACTTCCTGACATTAGTCCTGAGTCTGCCGCTCCTCAGTTTTAGTCCATGACCTCTTGTTCGAGTCACTTTTGACAATGTGAATAATGAAGTTTCTTGCTCTATTTTGTCGAAACCTTTTAGTATTTTAAAAGTCTCTCATATCCCCTCGCAGCCTTCTTTTCTGGAGGGTGAACAATCCCAATTTTTCGAGGTGTTCTTTGTAGCTCAAATTCTCCACACCTTTTATTAGCTTCGTGGCTCGTTTCTGCACCCTCTCCAGCAGAGTTATATCCTTCTTTAGGTAGGGAGACCAGTGCTGGACACAGTATTCCAAGTGTGGTCTGACCATTGCTCAATAAAGCGGCATTATGACGTCCGCCGATCTACTCGTGATTTACCTAATATTTTCTGTAGGCAATTTCAAAGTGTAGCTTTTTCTTTAACAAGTGTTAACTTGTAATATTTGAAAATTGCATAAATAAAAATAAAAAAAATTGATTTGATTGCTTATCATGGTTTACTAAGCGATGGTCAATTTTAATTTAAAAAGGGTACATTTTGATATAAAATATAGACACAAAGAAAATAAAAACACTGACTGGTACAAGAGGAGAGGAGGGGAAGAAATACAATCATCTATAGAAAAGAACATTTAAGGTAAAGAACAGTATGGAGGGGATTAGAAATAAAATGTAAATCTGAGGGGAGTTCTAAAGTATAAGCATTTTTGAATGGAAAGCATTTCAGGTTGCTTTTGAAGCGGTCTAGGTTCATTTCTTAAGTATGGTGTTAGGGCAGTGGTCACAAACTCACGGTCCAGGGGCCCATGCAGCCCGCCAGGTACTATTTTGAAGCCCTCAGTATGTTTATCATAATCACAATAGTAAAATAAAAGTTTCTTTATCATATGTCTCTTTAGCTATAAATTACAATATTATTATTAAGACTTAACCAAAAGGAAAGATTTATAAACTATGCAAAATTGTCATTTCCTTAATAAGACATTAACTATATTTTTTTCTGAGGCCCTCCAGCTACCTACAAATCCAAAAGGTGGTCTTGCAAAGGGTTTGAGTTTGAGATCACTGAGTTAGGGGGTTCCAATGTTTTCGGTGCGGTAACTGAGAAAATGTCTTGATGACACGTACCTATTATCTTTGGCTGCTTCCAATGAAATTGAAATTGAGAATGCCTGATCATAATACAGGGTCTTGAAGGATGATAAGTTGTGGATGGTATGGTCTATTTCCTGACTGAAGACCTGTGTATTTGGAGTAGGCATCCAATATCTGGGTTATTAAAATAAATGTTCTCACATAATTTGCTTTTAGCCATCTAGGATGAAAGGGGAAGAAAGGTTTAGGAATAACCATGTAGTCCCAGGAAAGATCATTTTTGTTTGCATTCAGGTACTCAAGCATTTTTCCCTATCTGTCCTGGCAGGCTCACACTCTATCTAATGTACCTGGGGCAATAGGGGATTAAGTGACTTGCTCAGGATCACAAGGAGCAGTGTGGGATTTGAACCCACAACCTCAGGCTGCGGAGGCTGTGGCTCTAACCACTGCACCACACACTCCCCACCTATCCATAACTGGTCCAACACAATAGTATCCTAATTAAGGAAGACCCTTTTTATGTTGCTTCAAACCTTCATGTATTTTTCATGTTGCCCATGGTATGTTAAAGTTGAAGTTCACTAGTTGGCAATTAACATATACAGTATCTGGATGTGTAAATATAGGTATTTATTTGCAGCTGGATTTGTTGAGGGAGGAAAGGGGAATGAGGAAGGTTACAAGCTGCACCTTTCCAGTAACCGATGATGCATTCAGTGCATCAATGGATACATTTGCCATGACTTTATTACTGATTTACTAAGAGGTCTTTCTGCTTCTCTAACAATATTTCTTTTTGTGCTCCTTTACAGGTCACTATTATCTTTAAATCTTACCAAGGTTGCACAGACCAAAAGGTGTACCAGGCAGTGACGGATGACTTACCAGCTGCCTTTGTAGATGGCACAACTAGTGGAGGTGACGGAGATACCAAGAGCTTGCACATTGTAGAGAGAGTCGGTGGCAAACATGTGGAGATGCATGCCAAATACATTGGGACCACTGTCTACGTGCGCCAGCTTGGTCACTACCTGACACTGGCCATTCGCATGCCAGAGGAGTTGGCCATGACTTATGAAGAAAGCCAGGATCTGCAGTTGTGTGTGAATGGCTGCCCTTTAAGCGAGCGCATTGACAACGCAGGTCACCTTCCTGTGCCTGTGATGGGGCACGTAGTCCCCCACCCCGCTTTCGCTCAGAGCTCGCATGCGTTCACAAAGGAAACCGCGACTGCCAAATGTCTGGAGAAGATGCCAGTGAAAGACCTGTACTTCCACTCCTGTGTGTTTGACCTCCTCACTACTGGGGATGTAAATTTTACCATAGCGGCTCATAGTGCCTTGGAGGATTTAGAGGCGCTTCACCCCAAAAAAGAGCGATGGCGTATTTTCCCCAGCAGTGGGAACGGCGCTGTTTGCAAGAGTGGCACATCACCTGCCATAAGTCTCGGACTTGTATGCTTCATCCTTGTTTCATTTTTGTAGGGTTTTTGTGTCTATAAGCAAAATTTTAAAATATATATATTGTGATAATATATTGAGTAAAAATAAGAGTATATATGTATATACCTTGTATATGAAGGGATATTTGTTCCTGGACACTCATGAGATTTGTGTATATATCATGTAAATCTTTTCATGTATGTTGAATGTAGTAGTTTTTTTGATTGTATCTGTTTTATTTTTTTTGCAGTTTGTGAAATGTTTATGTCCCTTCTTTGGGACTTGTTAGAAAGCACTTTATTTTTTATATATTATTTGGTGTGCATATGTGAGTAATGTATAATGGCATACATGCTCTATACACAGTGCTCGCTCTAATTTCTTATATACACACTTGAGTCAAAAAAAATCTGTCCACAAACAGACAAATTTTCCCCCCATTTGATTTTTATAAAGCTATTATCCCATTAGTCTTGCAGATCTGTGAATTTTCCCTCCTTTTATCCCAAGTATCTTTTTAGCAATGTAACCTTATAAGATGCTGCTAATAATCAAAAGAGATAGCTAGTTTGGAAGAGCTTAAAGCCTTTGTGCCTGGAGCTCTTGAGCCTCTTTTCTCACCAAATGTAACAGCTAATGTGAGACGTGCTATGTTTGTTTGTTTTTTCTCCCCATTTGGGGGGGGGGGGGGATAGGATGGGTCTATGGGCTAGATTCACTGACTAAGCAAACCGATCATGTACCGATCGGTTTGCGAGCCCTTAGTGACCAGATTTCCCTTCTGCAGTATTCACTAACCTGTATATAGCGATCCGCTTCTGGTGTGTGCATGCAAATGAGGGGAACTGCATGCAAAGTTAGCAGGGGTGTGATTCACTAAACTTTTTTTCAATCCAACTGGGCTCACAAAAAGCGACTGCTCAGGACCAGTTGCTGAAGCCCTTTGCGTCTGCCCTGCCTGCCTGCCTTCCCCAGTCTCTCCTGTCTGCTCGCCCCGACTCTCCTGCTCTCTGCTGCCCTTCCCCACAGTGCAAGCCTGTGGTTTTAAAGCTCACACTGAAGGGAAGGAGGGAAGAGGCTGCTGCTTCCACATAGGAGCAGGAGAGTCAGGCCCCGAACATGCCTGCCCAGACTGCCTGTGCAAGCCCGTGGTTTTAACTCGAAGCGGGTTAAACCCACGGGCTCGCAAAAGTTTAAAGTTTAAAAAAAAAAAGTTGCGGCTAGGACGGGTCTGCGCATGTGCGATCCCTGCAGGCAGATTGGGGTGTTCCTCCTATCACCCCCATCTGCATATTTTAGGTTAGTGAATTTGTCGGACCTGCCTGAATTGGAAACGGATTGTTCCGATTCGGCCAGGTTAGTGAATCTAGCCCTATCTTTGGAGACTAAAATGCAACAACAACAGCAACAACAAAAAGTGCCAGCTAGTATGTTACCTCTGAAGTTTTAGGTTTTCTTTTTAATTGTATATTTTTAATAAAATTAGCAGCCTAAAAGAGGCCCTTATTTTTCTTTGGAACCAGGTTTTAGTGCTGTAATTTTTAGTGATCTAATGGTTTTCTTTTAGCTTTGCTTTTTTTGAAAGCAGAGGGGAAGTAAGTCTGGGCTGTAGAATTCCTATTCATTGGACTATAGTGCAGCTGTGCTCTTTTTATTCTGCACCCAATGTTGCTGGTAAATGGGTAAAGTTCTTGATGGCCACATTCTAGTATTTGGTTACAGGTGGCAAATTTACCTGTGTTTTGGATTTTTAGCCTGCTTTATATAATTGATTCACTGTGGCTTACAATTCAACTAAAGTTCTTGCTCATAAAACCTTATAACATAGTTGTACCTTATGCTTATTGTTGGGGGAGGGGGGGAAGTAGGGTATAGTTATTTTTGAATAATGGATGCAGCATAAACTTTTAATGGAAAACCTGTAGCATGGCTAGATAAGGGTCAGCAATTATAAATAATGTGTACACACTATACACACACTCTAATTGTCATCTTTAAGAATACGAAGGAAGAA
The DNA here is from genome assembly GCF_902459505.1 of Geotrypetes seraphini. Lineage (NCBI taxonomy): Eukaryota > Metazoa > Chordata > Amphibia > Gymnophiona > Dermophiidae > Geotrypetes > Geotrypetes seraphini. The sequence goes on along the minus strand of NC_047084.1, from coordinate 1,060,235 downwards.
TAATTGCTCTCGGCTTGATCTGAGGAATCTGATCCACACCCCTTCACCTCACCAGCGCCTGCTTCCACTTCTCATTTCTTCTTATCAATCTCCAGGTATCCCTTTTCATCCCTCTTGTTTCTCTTTTACCTATGGCTTTGTGATATGTGGCCTGCAGTGACCTCTTATGGCCAGAACACTGTAGCACAAGCAACATGGTCCTTTACTGACACCCTTTGAAAACGTACCATGTATGTTACATATTTACAGGTATGACCAAAAGTTTGCAACTATGTAGTTCTCAACAGTTACATTGAGCTTTGTTAACTTATTTTGTATTGTGCTATACTTTGGCCTGTATGTAATCTTTTATTTATGTGAGCTACTTGTTGTTCTGTCTTGGCAGCTGCCACCATCTTGATTTGTCACTTTCAAGTAGTTCATGTGACATTTAAGTGCTTCTTGTTCCATAAAATCCATAGCAGATCCCAGAAGTTTGCTGTACAGGGTCAGACTGAAGGTCCATCAAGTTCAGTATTCTGTTTTTAACAGAGGGTGATCCCAAAAGAGTAAATTGAGTCCATGGTTCTTATTACCAGGAATAAGCAGTAGTTTTCTTCAAGTCCACGTTTAATAATAGTTGTTAGACTTTTCTTCTAGGAAGTTGTCCAAACCATTTTTAAATCCTGCTGCACTAATAACTTTTACCATTCTTGCAGCAAATTCCAGAGACTTACATGCTGAGTGAAGAAATATGTCTTCACAAGTTATTTTTAAATTAGAGAATGGCATGGGGACACATTTCCCCCCGTCCCCGGAGGAACTCAATTGCCCCATCCTGCCTCCTTCCCCCTTTCCTGTAAGCTCTACCTTAATTGCACAAGCCTTGAAAACGTATGCTTTTAAAGTGTTTGAGGGTGGTGCAGATGAGGACAGATCTTGCAGGAATGGGGCAGAAAGGAAAAGAACTCACCGGAACGGGAAAATGAGTTCCTGTGGGGACGGGGAAAAATTTGTCCCCATGTCATTCTCTATTTTAAATGTACTACTTAGTAACGTCTTTGCATGTCCCAAAGTCCTTGTACTCTGAGTAAATAAGTGATTCACATCCAAAAGTTGCTCTCCACTTATTTATTTTATAGACCTCTTGTATTTCCCCTCGGCCTGCTAAGCCAAAAAGCCCTTAATATCTTTTAGCCTTTCTGCATAGGGGAGTTATTCCAGTTCCTTTATTTTTTTGGTTGCCATTCTCTTTACCTCTTCTAATTTGGCCCTTTATTTAGATGCAACAACCAGAATTAATTGAGGTGTGGTTATACCATAGAGCAATAGAGAATGAAAATGACTTTTTTTGTTTTCTTGATAGCTGCTCCATACTGAGCAGGGGATTTGCCTGGGTAGCGACTCCTAACGTGGAATTCTGTATCTGGAATTACAGTTTGGTTGCTGTTCCTTACGTGTATCACTTTACACTTGCTCACATTAAATTTAATCTGCTCAACTCCCAGTCTCATAAGGTTCACTTGCAATTTCTCACAATGTTCTTGTGATTTAACTATTTTGAATAACTTTTAAATCAGAAAACTGATCACCAGGTCATTCTAAACATATTAAAGAGTAGATGTGGTAGTACAGATCCCTGGGGAACCCCAGTATTCATCCTTCTCCATTGAAAATATTGACCATTTAACCCTGCTCTGTTTTCTCAGTCCGCAACAGGACATTGCTTCCTATCCCCCCATGACTTGTTAATTTCCTCATGAGTTGTTCATGAGGTACTTTTTTGAAAATGCAGAAGGCTCATCTTTAACACTGCTGGCTGTCATTTGGTCTTCCTCTCACCTTTTTAAATATATAGAATATCTGGTCTGTACTTCCAGGATGATATATTGAATGTCCACACCTGATTTAAACTAATTTTTTGCAACTGCTCCTCGATGAAGGGGGGGGGGGGGGTGTTTAATCATTTTCCTCATTTTATCATAGCCGCTTTTTTGAAAGTTTAAATGCTAACTTGTTTTCACTCCAATTTATAAATTTGATTTATGTTGTGATCACTGTTGCCAAGTGGCCTAAACACAGTTACCTCTTGATTTAAATACTGTGTTTCACTAAGGACTAGATCCAGAATTGCTTCCCTATAAAGCAGTCATCTTATTTTTCCAACTCTATTCCATTATCTGATATTGTTAAAAGAAGTGTCATTCTCTGAAAATATTGAAGTAGTCACAAATGTGAGTGAAATTAATGGTATGACAAATATCTTAATCTTTTTTGTAGCATTTTGACTCTGTTGCACAGATAAAGGATAGAAGTTCAGTTCTGAATTTGGTAACAAGTTGATTATAGTATAGAAGCTAAATTGTATACTTTTTCTCTTGAGGTATAAGAAACTAAAATATCTCGAGACATCTGTATGGGTATTCTGTAATGTTTTTGATCCTATATTTATTGGGTTATGGACTGGTATAGCATCAGAGAATAGTTAAGCTCTGGAATGCGTTGCCAGAGGATGTGGCAAGAGTGGATAGCGTAGCTGGTTTTAAGGAAGGTTTGGACAAGTTCCTGGAGGAGAAGTCCATAGTCTGTTGTTGAGAAAAACATGGGGGAAGCCACTGCTTGCCCTGGATCGGTAGCATGCAATGTTGCTACTCCTTGGGCTTTGGCCAGGTACTAGGGACCTGGCTTGGCCACCGTGAGAATGACCTACTGGACTTGATGGACCCAGTAAGGCTGCTATTATATTTTTATGGTGCTTGAGAAGGAGCGCACACTAGAGAAAGGAACACAGATGGATAGTAATTCTGTGCTTAGAAAACATATCACTGAGAGCAAGCACAGAGATGCTGAAGGTGGCTCATCCAGTAGGCATAATTCATGAACAGTTTTCAGTAATGAGTATCCTCTGGGCAACCTAGAGCTATGAATATGTGAATGGATAATGCAATCATTGATAGCAAAATTCTCCTTAAGGGTGATAGTTGATCAAGATTTTTCAACTATTCCAATCAAGAAAGCCAGTAGCAGGATGATATGTAGAAGATCATTCAATGCTTTTTCTTTGATCATACCAGCTAGCTTGAAAGCCAGAGTTGTCTGCCAGAAATATTAGATTTGGTTCACTTTCTTCCACAAATACAAGTGATAGACAGCTGTGCAATAGCGTCTGTGTTTTCAGATGAAAGCACCTTCATTTGGCTCTCTAGTTTTTGTAGACACATAAGACCATCAAAGCAGAGCCACAACCCAAGGTATATTCTACCCACAGTGAAGCAAGCACAAAAAGGCAATTTAGGGTGCAGTTTCAGGGGCTGATTGAGCAGGGTTATGGATTTGTATTTTTGAGCGTATGGAAGGAAGCTCCCCCAAATTTCATGTACTTTTCTGTCATCACCTATTTTCAACAGGATGGCACAAAAGCTTTGAAAGCATGGCTGGCTCAGCAATGAATACAGGCAGTCCCCGGGTTAAGAACAAGTTTGGGTTTTGTTTTTTTTAACTGTTCTGAAATCCTGTACAGTACACAGTCTATAAAAACATTAAAGAAACAGTCCTCAAAACAAAGTCCTGTAGTTTAAATAGAAAGAAAAGATAGGTTTACACTTACTTTTGTTCTTATCCATCCCACTGTTCCCTCTCCACCACCACATCCAACATTTCTCTCTCATTTTTCTTCTTCATCTTGCATCTGTACCTCACGTCTCCCTCCCTATACCCAACACCCCACTCTTTCTTCATTTCCCCATGTGCACCATCTCCTTCCCTCTCACTTAGACATCCAGGCCCAACACTTCTCCCTTTCCATTCTCTCCCCACCTCAGCATCTTTCCTTCACTCCCTCCAGTGTTCCATCCTTTCTCCCAAGATCATGCTCCCTCCCTTCTTTCTTCCTTCCTCCCATCCTTTGTCTGCAGTTTGTGATGAAGTTTCAAAGTTTATTCATGGCTTGATATACCGACCGTCACATGTATCTGGGCAGTTTACAATATCACAAATTAAAAAGTTTAATATGAATAGATAAAATAAAATAATATGGGGTAAACCTAAAACTATGACAATTGAGGCTGATTAGAAATGAAAGGATTTTTGGGGATAGAAAAGTAATTAATTAGATTGATAAATAAAAATAAAGGTGGGTAGAGGGAAGGAAGGTAACATGAGGAAGGTAGGGATAACGCTTCTTAAAAGCGTTGTTTTTTTTTTGTTGTTGTCTCACTCACTTATTTCCTACTTATTGGTAGGCATCTTTAAAGAGAAAGGTTTTAAGATTTGTTTTAAATTTGATTAGGGAGTCTTCATTGCGAAGATGGAATTGCATTGCGTTCCAGAGAGAAGGTGCAAAGACTGAAAAAATGGAATTTTTGGTGTAGTACAGGTCTTTTATTGATGGTACTGTCGATAGATTTTGATTCGTTGATCTCTGAGGACCCTAGAAGGAGTATGTGGAGTGAGATATTTGTCTAAAAAGGAAGGAAGTTGAGAAGTCTTCTCTGTCCCAATATATCCCTGCTTCTCCCTTCTTGTGTCAACACGCCTCCCTTCCTATCCAAACGTGAACCCTCCTCCCTTCCGTGTCCCAAATTTGTGGTCTCCTGCGGGTGTTTACCTCCAGGTTCTTGTATGTGGCCTGTGGCTAACCCGGAAGCCTTCCCTCTGATGTGAGAGAAGGTTTCTGGGTTAGCTGCAAGCCTCATGCTCGAACCAACGGTTGCGGCTTCGCAAAGAGAAGTGCCACTGGGAGGAGAGAGGAGGTAAACGCCTGCAGGAAACACGAAGGGTCAAGCTGCTGGGTCAGCTGCAGCTTTGCAAAAAGAACTGCGATGGGAGGAGGGAGCTGGCCAGAGGAGGTAAACACCTGTGGGAGGCTCAAATTTGGGGCGCAGAATGGAGGGAAAGATGACTAGGGGCGCGTTGTGACACAGGAAGGGAGAGGCTGGACCCTGGTTCGTAAGTATGAGTTTGATGCAAGTTGGGGGCGTTCTTAAACCAGGGACTGCCTGTACATCTATTAAACCCTGGACAGAAAATAGCTTCAATTTTAACATCATTGAAAATATATAGGCAGCGATGAAACAGTCCATTTTCTAAAGCAGGCCTGATACAATGTGGACCAGGGAAGCTCACAGTGATACCTGGCAATGTAAATGCCATGACAATACAGGCAGTCCTCAAGGCTATCACTGCAAGTATAGCCAAAAACTTTCTGTAGACTGAGAGCAGCATGATATTTGTATTAAAAAGCACTGCCTGTGCACCTGGCTTTGGCTACACAAACAAAGGTGGTGGTTGCAAACTTTTGGTCATGACTCTACATGCATTAGGATTGTTTTTGAATGTTTGAAACTGGTAAGCATTTTAATATTCATTGGAGTAAAATGAATCTATTAGGTGTATCTGTGAGTTGCCATGTGGTTGATTTGGGGGATGTTGGGTGATTATGTTAGCAAGCGGTAGTCTTGAAAAAGAAAAGCAAACTTTCCATGATGTATCGTTGCAGTTTTGCATAATGTAGTTTTTATCCATAAGTACAAAATGTTTTACTACTTCCTTTCTGCTCTGGGATTTCTTGAAAAAAAAATGTTGTTTGTTCATGTCTGGTTCATAAAGCCCATGCTAGCCAAGAGAGTTTTTGCTAATGCCAAACACATGGACATTTTGAAGCTAGTGAAGGCTCTCTGGGGAGGGCTGTAACGTAAGGGGAACACTGGTTTTAACAGACACTCCAAACAGCTGTGTTTAGAAGGCTTCACTTTTTTTTTCTCTCTTAGAAACCTCCCACAGTGTGTCAGTCTTTGAGGAAAACTTTTGGATTTAGCTCATGGATGTACTAGTACATATTTGTTTGTGTAAAAGTGACTGTGCAGTGTGTAAATACTTTAAATTATTATGCTAGAAGAATAAAGTTACTACCATACTGTGGAATGTTTTTGACATGTGGTCTTCTACTGCCATCTGCTGTTTTACTGCAAAATGTTGAAATCAATGGGGTTTGTGTATTGAGAAGTTTGAAGGATGGATGGGACTGCTAAAAATGCCACTTTTCAAGAGTGGGTGAACTGGCCATGTTTTATGCTTAAGTGGTGTGGGCATGGGGATGGTGGTGATTTGATATTGGATAAAATATGAAGTTGATATTATACACTTGATTTGTTTTTAAAACTTGGGGGCCCTTTTACTAAGGAGCACTAGCTGTTTTAGCGCACACTAATATTTGGCGCACGTTAAAACAGCTAGCACGCCTTAGTAAAAGGACTCCTGGATTTTAAAACTTGATTTGTTTTTAAAACTTAAGCTAGGTCCGTTAGCACAATACTAATTGTAATGCAATTTCTTCCATCCATTTTTCATATACACACACAATATAATCTTATTAATACATAATGGTAACCACAAAATTAAAAACACAAAGCACACTGTACGCAGAGAAAATGTTATCATTTATATTTGGGTTTTTTAAAAAAGATGTTCAAGACCGATAATTTTAAAATATGTAATGTCACCTCAGAAACAATTATAGAAAAATAGACAAATATAGTGCAAAATATAGACAGCAGATATAAATTCTCAAAACTGACACATTTTGATAATTAAATTGAAAATAATATCATTTTTCCTACCTTTGTTTGGTGATTTCATGAGTCTCTGGTTGCACTTCCTTCTGACTGTGCATCCAATATTTATTTCTTTCTTTCTGCCTCCAGACCTCATTCCATTCCCCAACCAACATCTCTCTCTGTCCCTCTAGGAGTCCAACTTTTCTTCCTCTCTCATCCCCCAGAGATCATGTGCAGCATTTTTCACCTCTGCCCACCAGCCTCATGCCCATTTCTCCTTCTTTCAACCCTTTCCAACACCATGCCACATCTCTCCCTCCATCACCATGCCCAACATTCCTCCCCCTTGTAACCCCTTCAATCTGTCCCTCTCCACTACCATATCCAACATTTCTCCCTCTCATCCTTCTCTTTCCCATGTGCACCATCTCTTTCCCTCTCACTCACACACTCAAGCCCAACAATTGTCCCTTTCTATTCCTTCCCTCCCTCCTTCCTATGTCCCAAGTTAGTGCCCCTTTCCTCTCTCCCTTGTGTAAAATGGCCACATTTACTGTTTTTCCTATTAATGCCCCCTCCTTTCTGTGGCCTGAGTTTGTGCCCCTATTAATGCCCCCTTCCTTCCTTCTGTGTCTCGAGTTTGTGCACCCTCCCCCCCTCACTACCTTACAGCCTTTGACCCACCTGCTTCCTTCCTCCTCCGAAGCTGACCCATGCCAAAGCATGCCTGCCCCCAAGCTGACCCGCTGCCAATTGTCCTCTCCCCCGGTCCACTGCTGCCACCCACCAGCTCCATTTAATTATCCCATGCCGCTGCCTCAATTCCAGGAAGGGTCAGGTGCGTGCAGCGATTTCATGTTGCCGGCACTCAAGCCTTCCCCCCCCCCCGACATCAATTCTGACATCGCAGAGAAGGTTTGAGCCAGCGATTGGCTGGCCCGGAACCTTCTCTCTGATATCAGAATTGATGGGGGGAAGGCTTGTGGGCCGGCAGCGTGCAATCGCTGCACTTACCTGGCTCTTCCTTGCCTGGAGTTGCGGCAGCGGTGGGGGATAATTAAATGGGGGTGGCAGGGAGGAATCGGCGGTCAGCCTGTGTACCCTCAACATGCGGTCCTTATTCCCCAGGTTGAGAAACACAGCTTTAGCATACCTGACTGTATTACATAACTTTTGGCTCTAGTGAAGATGTTTGTTGTGTTTTTGTTTTGAGCACCATTTTTTAAAATTTGTCTTTATACAGTCATGTATTTTCTTATTAACACGTTAGATTTATTTTTTTTTTTCAGCATCCCTGGAAGATTTTTAGTATTTGATGGTAAAGTACTTTACATCTTTCTTGTATAAACTGTTAAAAAAAAAAATCCTTTCCTTTTCAAGTAAATTTCCTTATTGCTTTACATGCTATAATTTGCTAGTAGCTGGTAAAAAGTCTTCACATCCCTTGTACATTTTTCTCATTCTGCTGTCAAAAAACTATAATTCAAAATGCCTTAAAAGTAAGAGTTTGTTTTACTTATCTATACAACATCCTCTACTTTCAGCATGAGAGAACAATTATAGAAATAGTCAAAAGGTAATTAAGTACAAAAAAACAAGTCTGATTGCATAAATCTTCATTCTCTTCATCATGTTAAAACCTAAATTAGCATTCTTTACAAAAATTGCCCTAATGAGGCCCATAATAAGTTAAATAACCCACCTGTTTGCAATCATGCTGTTGAGCAGATTTAAATACTGCTTGATGAAGAAACCCACCATTTTGTGCTGGGTGAAGAGAATTTTAAAAGCAAAAGGGTGCTGAAAGAATCTAGTATAATTTATTCAAATGTACAAATTAAGAGAAGGGAATAAGCAAATTTCAGTTTTAAACAATTCTAACGTTCATTGTTTTATAGAAGATGCAGTTTGGTATTGCCAGACACTGCCTCAATCAGGTTACTAGCAGTAGTTTAAGGAAATGTCTGAGGAAGCTCAGAGTGATACCTAAAATTAATTTAAAATGGTATTTATAGTTTGCTTCTGTCAACAAGGATTCAAAGTTTACTGCATTTACATATAAAGTAAAACTAAAATAACTTTCAAAACATTATGGCTGCATTTTGCTGACTAGAAGGAAAATATAGATTATCAACACTTTTTAGTTTTACACCTCAAAAATGGCCTCTTGGCAAGGGGTAGCAAGAAATTATACAGCCTGGACACTTTCATTTACAAAGAAACAAAGGTGTTGTGGTCTGCTGAGACCAACATGGAACTTCTTGTTTGCAGTGATAAGTAGGTGTTGTGCCACTGTGCCTGTTGTAAAGCATACCTGGAGCTGATTTTCAGGAGTTGGGGATAAGGGGGCTTGTGGAGATGGGAAGAAGGATTGGTGGTGCAAAATACAAGTTGATCCTGAAGCAAAACCTGTTCTAATCTGTTACAAACCTCTAGGGCCGGGTTAGGCAATTCCAGTCTTCGAGAGCCACAGGCAGGTCAGGTTTTCAGGATATCCACAATAAATATGCATGTGATAGATTTGCATCTCAAGGAGGCAGTGCATGCAGATCCATCTCATACATATTCATTGTGGATATCCTGAAAACCTGACCTGCCTGTGGCTCTTGAGGACTGGAAGTGCCTACCCCTGCTCTAGGGTGAAGAGTGGTCTTCACCAAAACAACCCTGAGCAGAATGAAAAACAAAAGGGTTGCATAGCAAGAAGAAAAGCTTAATCCAGACTTGACGACTAAAGTCCAAAATTAATCCCCAACCAACCTGAAAAAGTTTGACTTGTTCTACCTAGAAAATGAGCAAAAACTGCACTATCTTTTTAATAAGGCAGATCATCAGAAAATAATATTTTTGTTCCTGCATATACAAGAGGAAACTTTGTTTTAGCTGTTTGAATGATTTGTAAAGCTTGGTTGTAACGCAGGAGCTTCATGATGATTGGCCGCGGAGAAGACTTATTCGAGCTCGGGCCAGATGGGATTCTGTGGGTCCTTTCAATTTCAAGGGGCATCGAAAATTGTATAGAAAGGAGCTGAGGTATGTTTTTTTGTCAGGAAAGACATTAATCTGCTCCTTCGGTTTGTTCAAGCAGCCAGATTAGCCAAACATTACATCTCCGCATTCTATTCGAGAGGTCTTCCAATTCAGACTGAAGAGTAGTTAGCTTGCGAAGCTCAGATCTAGTGGCCGCATGTTGTTCATCGTGCGCGCCAACGTGTTCTTCCAGCAACACCAGGCGCATGTTGAAGTGAGTAAATTTGTGCAGACATAGCAGAGAGATCATTTTTAATGTCGTAAGTCGCTTTTAAATTTTGCTCCCTGAGATCTTTCAGGAGCTTTAGACCACTCGCCACAGAAGATGAAACCACAGGGTCAGACAGCAGCGGAGTGGTCGCAGCCTTGTCTGGAGTAGACGGTTTAGAGATGGACTGCGTTTGATTAGCTGTCTCGTTTTTACCTAACTTTGAAACCATTGTTATCAAGGGGAAGACAAAGTAGAAGGGCGCTCACAAGAAGAAAAATCGGCTGACATACTTAATTTTTCCTCACTGCTGGTGGAAGTGATTGTCTCATGTGTCCATGCGCGAATCGGTCACATGACATCCGTCTTTATATAACAAAGTTGAAACAGCTACCTTGAACAACAACTAGCTGTTGCTACTAAAGCTGCAGAGATTTAACGAAGAAAGGGGTTCTTTTATGTTTAAATCTTTTTTACTAACGGTTCAAAATTTGACAGCAAACAGATACAATATGTGCCTTTACAAAGACAATCAACTGTTACAACTTGACAGCAACCAATCCCACCACCTCCCTCCCTCCCCGGGAGCAGCAGCAGCAGCGAGTATGTATACAGGGGTCTCCCCTTCTAGGTACATAGTAACAGAGAAGCAGAAAAACATAACGGTAGTGAAATGCCTCCCATGTGCCCATTCCAGGCCCCTGGGAGGGTAACAAACTGCTCAAACTCCAAGCTTGTTCCGAATGAATGGGGTCAGTGTCATGCAGAAAGGAGTGCAACATTGCTCAAACTGGTGCCCCTTTCTCGTGCTCAGGTCTCCAACATCTTTCCTTTCCATCAGTACTTGTTGAATCATCAGAGACCTCCAATGCGAGATAGTGGGTGGCTGTGGAGAAAGCCAGCAATGCAGAATACTGGTTTTGCCCAAAACAATAGTTCTCCAAAGAAAGGCTGCACAACCCGGTCGAATAGGATGAAGACGGGCTTGCAACATAAAAAGAAAACTAGGAGGAAATCGCCATGTGCAATTCCAAAGTTGCACCACATATGCTATAAGCTGAGTCCAAAACTGAGATACACAAGGACAGAGCCAAAACATGTGTCCAAATGTGGCGTGTGCCTGCAAACATTTAAGACAGTGATCGTCCTCACAGAGTTTCGCTATATAGGCCCTGTTAGGGGCAAAGAAAGCCCTCAAGACAAATTAATAATTACGTTCTTTATCCGTAGCTTGAGTCAAGTGTTTATTACCCAGCTGTAATCCTTTTTTCAACATATCAGACATCATAGAGACCCGCAGGTCTTGAGTCCATTTCTGCACTAGTCCAGTATAGTTCACCTCACCCGCCACTTCCTGCAAAAATTTGTGATGAAATCTCAGCGGAATCGGGATCTGAGCCGTGAGACACAGGGCCTCCGACATCTTTTCCTGGACCTCTTCCTGCAACACTGCTGGTGTTATTTCAGATAAGTAATGACGAAGCTATAGGTAAGCATACCAGTCCCCAACAGGAAGATGATAGGTCGTTCATAGATCCTCAAAAGGCAGCGGTAACCCTTCGGGGGACACAGCTTGAGAGACGTAAGAAAAGCCTCTCTGTGCCCACAACGCAAAGGAGGCCTGAAGCATACCAGGGCAGATAGCACCATTGCCCACTATAGCCAAGCAAGGCATAACTTGTGGCAATACGTGCAACAGTTTACATAGCCGTTTCCAGGTCAGCCGCATAGCTGGCAAAAAGACGTCATGTTGTAAGCGAGGCAAATCACTAAATAACTAAAATGGTAAGGTCTGTAAAAAGCACACTCCACATCAGACAAAGAAAAATGTACTGTACCACAGAACCAATCATTAAGATGTCGAATTTGGCAGGCAATATTGAAAGGGTTCTTTTATGATGATGTGCAGTTGTAAAATGGCTGATTTTCTATTTTTTTGTGTTAATGGCCATACACTAATGTTGCCAGTAATCACTCATAACAGTAATTTTTTTTTTTAAATAGCTGTGTGAGTAATTACTGCTACCTGTTATCTAGGCCAGAGTTTCTCAGCTTCTTCAAGCCACGTACCCCCTAGGTCTAACAAATATCAATCGAGTACTCCCCGCCCAGGCTCTGCCCCTGACCCCACCCCCATAATAATAGTTCTAATTGTAATGCAATTTCTTCCATCCATTTTTCATGGAATATAAACTTATTAATACATAATGGTAACCACAAAATTAAAGAAACCCAAAGCACACTGTACGCACAGAAAATGTTAATTATCATTTATATTCATATTATTTTTTCAAAGAGGTCAAAGCAGATGACTTTAAAATATCCAATGTCACCTTAGTAACAATTATAGAAAAATAGACAAATATAGTGATAAATACAGACAGCAGATATAAATTCTCAAAACTGACACATTTCGATCACTAAATTGAAGATAAAATTATTTTTACTACCGTTGCCTGGCGATTTCATGATTCTCTGGTTGCTCTTCCTTCTGATTGTGCATCTAATATTTCTTTCTTTCTGCCTTCTACACGCTTCCTTTCCTCCGGACCTCATTCCCTTCACCCAACCAACACCTCTCTTTGTCCCTCCATGAGTCCAACTTTTCTTCCTCTATCCTCCATCCCCATTGACTACAAGTCTCCATCTCTCACTGCCCTTCTCTCATTTCCTCCCTTGCTGCAAAGGGAGTGAGAAAAGAGAGAGATCCAGGGGTGCATCTCTCCCACCTCCTCTACTGCTACATCCAACATTTCTCCCTCCCTCGTCCCCCGGATCATGTGCAGCATTTTTCACCACTGCCCACCAGCCCCATACCCATTTCTCCTTCTATCACCCCTCTCCAGCAGAATGCCACATCTCTCCTTCCATCACTATTTTCAACATTCCTCCCCCTTGCATCTCCTCCAATCTGTCCCTCTGTTCCCTCTCCACCACCCTATCCAACATTTATCCCTCTCATCCTATTATACCCATGCATCTCTACCTCACTCTATGCCCAATTTTCCTTTCCCCATGTGCACCATCTCTTTCCCTCTCACACACTCATGCCCAACAATTCTTCCTTTCTATTCCCTCCCTCCTATGTCCTAAGTTAGTGCTCCCTTCCTCCCTCCCTTCTGTGTCCCATGTTCGTGCCCCCCTGCCTTTGCCCCCAAATCATGCCCCTCCCATGTCCCAATGCGCTCTTTTCCCCTACTCCTTTCATTGTCCCAGATTGTCCCCTCTCTCCTTTTACGTGCTTGAGCCACACTCGTGTCTTTCAGGGCTGTCTAGCTGGGCTGCTTCTGGCTTCAGCGACAGTTGTTGCAGGGATGCTTGTTACACGCTGCACATGTCTGACCCACAAGCCTTCACACTGATGTCAGCTCTGACAGAGAAAAGGTTTCTAGGTCAGTTATGTGCAGCGTGAAAGGGCAGCCAGTGCCGCTTAAGGCAGAAAGGAGGTAACTGTGATCCCTTTCTTTCCCTCCAACCTAAATCCATCCAGTATCCTTCCCCCTTGGTTTCCCCCTTTTCTCTGCACACCAATTCCATCAACATTAGCCTTTCTTTCCCTCCAACCTAAATCCATCCAGTATCCTTCCCCCTTGTTTTCCCCCTTTCCCTACACACCAATTCCATCAGCATATGCCCCCTTTCTCTTCCTCCACCACCCTTTCCACACAGCAATGGCAACACGCCCCCCCTTACGGCAACGGGCCCCCCTCTTCCCTCCACAGCAACGGGCCCCCACCTGATGACGCCGGCCCTCCCCCCAGCATTGACCGACGGCAATGCAGCCAATGAAGCTCGAAGAAGATCCCGCGATGACTGCATCTGCCGGTTCATCCCCCTCCAACGTCACTTATTTCTTCCGGCAGACACAGTCATCGTGAGATCTTCGAGCTTCATTGGCTGCATTGCCATCGATCGATGCTGAGGGGGAAGGCTGTGTTGTCGTTGGATGGGGGCCCGTTGGTTGGGGGGGCGCGTTGTCGTCAGGTGAGGGCCCGTTACCGTGGAGGGAAGAGGGGGGCCCATTGCCGTCTGGTATGTCGTCCTTCAGCAGGCCCCACCTGACTATTTCGGGCCTTAGGCATGTGCCTAGTTGGCCTATTGGGTAATCTGGCCCTGTATACTGGTAGCTTATAGTTTCAGTGGAGAGATTTGTAGCAGCCCAATTTGTTTTGTTTGCTCAGTAGATGACGTGTTGGGGTTGCAATGTTTGATGGAGTTATTGCAGTGCTGCCTTTTCACACATAAATTAATGCTCCGAGTCCTGGTTATTAGTGCTATTTTGCTATGGTAAGGTTCCGAGTGTGTTTTTACACAAGCTTGTGCATAGTGTTTTGCAGTGATGGGATACAATAAATTACAAATAAATTAATAATGCAAAGTTACAAAAAAAATAAAAAAAAGGGTTTTTGGAGCTTTTTGTTTTTTAGAATTTGGGTAAAGGATCTTGTACCCAGTACTACTAAACTGAGAGTAAAGATCCACTTTTGCAGAAGAAATCTAGATGTTTTATGTTTAGCAGGGCTCCTATGGATTTTAGGGTTTAGCTGTGCCTTGGGAAACAAAGAACCTTGGGAGTTCTAGAGCCTGAATGCTCAGCAGCATTGATAATTTTGCATCTTCCTTTGATGTGCTCTTGACCAGAAAATTATCCAACTAGGGAAACGTGCACCCCCAGTCTACATAGAGATGCTGTGACAACTTCAACATATTTTGAGAATACTCTTGGTGTTGACATGAGGCCAAAAGGCAATGTTTCCCTACTAAAAATCTCTCAAGATACTTCCTGTGAAACTGAATGTGTTTTATGTGGGTATAAGCACCCTTGAAACTCAGAGAGCATAATGAATTCCCTTTTTATAGAAAAGGAATGAGGGTACCTAAGGAACCCATCACTCCCATATTCTCTTCCCTCTTTCCCATCGGCACCAATTCTCTTTGTAGAGACTCTTGCTGCTGTATCAAAAGTAAAAGTTAAACAGACTATGCTTTTCCACACTCCTTTTCCTTAGTTAGTCTCATGGAGTTTATTGGTCGCTCAAGGGACAGTGTCATTCAACTTCTCTAAACTGCACACAATGTTCCTCAAGAATATGCTCATACAGCTATGCTGTAATTATAGTCTGAACTTCGATATACTTGATACTAAATTTCTTTTCCTGCTTTAAATACATTATTGTTTGTAAAGCACTATGACTACCGTGTTTCCCCGAAAATAAGACACTGTCTTATATTAATTTTGGGCCCAAAAAGGCACTAGGTCTTATTTTCGGGTAGGTCTTATTTTTTTTTTCATGTACAGTGATCATCTCTCCTCCACTCCAATTCTTACTATTTCCTTTCTCTCCCCCACATGTGCAGCATCTTTCCTCCCCTCTCACCCATTCCCCTCTGCAGCAGAACCCTTGTAGCTTCTATCCCTCCCCTCCCTTGTGCAGCATCTTTCTATCCCTCTCAACCCCCTTGCCGCACACCTCCCCCGACCCTTCAATCTCTCTGTCCCTGCGAACCCAGCCCATGAGCTGAAATACCTGGAAACAAATGGCAGTGTCAGCAGCACAGGCTGGATCGTGGCCTGCCCTTCTCATGTCCGGGTGCTCCTCTGCCATATCACTGATGATGTCATCAGCAACACAGCATGGAACGGCTGGGTGTGAGAAGGGGAGACCACGATCCAGCCTGTGTTGCCAACACTGCTGTTTGTTTCCAGGTATTTCAGCTCGCGGTTGGGGTTCGCATGGGGGGGGGGGAAGCGCTGCGTTAGCGACTAGGCTTATTTTCAGGGGTAGAGTTTATATTAAGACCTACCCTGAAAATCATGCTAGGGCTTATTTTCGGGGTAGATCTTATTTTTAGGGAAACACGGTATATACTAAATAGTGGTATATTGAGTCCATGATTAACTGTCCTTCCAAAACTCCAGTCCTTGCCTTTCGCCACAGGCATAAAGAACACGTCTTTGCCTACCATGGAACGGTGAGGAAGCTGTAGCTTCTTAAATCCTGAGGCCGGCTTTTGAACTCAACCTTAACAGGAGGCATGGGGGTAGGAGGGAAGATATCGCCCACATTCACATCCTTTAGGATTCTATGAAAGGACACCACCACAGCTTCCTTAAAAGTGTGTGTGGGGGGGGGGAGAGGGGGCTTGAGGAATTGCAAGTTATCTAGAGTTCCTGTCCTGGGTTCTTCCTCCACCTCTAACTAAATGGGACAACCTTAGCTATCTTCCTAATAAACTTGGTAAACAAGAACTCCTCTGGGAGATATTTAGTCTCTCATGTGGTGGGTTCTGATGGGAAGCAAGTTGACTCCTTTTCAAGACCACCCCTAGCTCTTCTGAAGACACCAAGGAATGTTTCAATTCAAACTCATAAAAACATTCAATGGGAGATATCAGAGTCTCTGCCTCATATGACTGATCTCCTGGTGAACTCTGGGCATTGGGCACTGATGCATCAGGGAATTCTGCTGCACTGAGGATACCGAGGAAGTTGGCATCGATTCCAAACCCCTTCAAGAACTCAGTGTTGATGCAGCAGGAAGTGAATAAATCTCAAGCCTTGACACTAATGCCAAAGTACTCCATCAGCTCTTCAAAGTTCTTCAAGAGCTGTTTCTCAAAGGCTGCGTTCGACAAGGCAGGAGTATCACAGTTGGAATGACAATATCCTCCTGCGTTGCTTGCGGCATTATTGGGAGCTAGATCTCAGCTCCATGGAGACTACTGCATGGTACTTGCAAATGGGGCACTTTGAACACATGGGTGATCTCAATACCTTGATGCTCTTGGTGACATGCCACAGTCTATAAGTGAAAGACAGCTGATGAAGACAAATCCTCTATCAATGTTCAAAGCCAAGAGTGACCAAGACATACTCAATATCAATGTCACCAGTGGTCGACGCAGGTCTGGGAGCCACGGAACTGGGTACTGCCAATGCTGAAGTTGATGGGACCAGTCTTATCTGCATCAAAAATTCATTCATACTGCTTCTCATAATCACAAATGCCTCTCCGACATCTGTGAACACAAAATACGAGAGAGATCATGATTCGGTGCCAGACACTAAATACCACAAATGAGGAATCGATTATGAAAAGCTACTGCAACATCAGGAATACTTAAAGCCAAACTTTTTTCTGGGACAGGTCAGTAAGATAGCCTTGCTAATATCTTTTCTAGTAGATAGGTATGTCATTCTGGATGGACAGGTACTATTCCAGTGCCTGCGAGCCATGCAGAAGGAATCTACTCTGGCTTTTGAATCCCTCCTACATCACCAAAGAGCTCTGCTGCCCCCTTCAGTTTTGTTCCAACACAGGCGATGGTCCCTTCACACATGTAAAGGAGGGGTATGGGGAAGAAACTCACTGAAGAACAAATCTGTTCTGCTCTGAAAGTATAACAAAATTGTATAGGGTCAAGGCATCTACTTGATTGTATAGATTATTTAATAAATGTGCCTTCTTATTTGTGCAAGATAGCAGCTGAGGAAAGTCAAATTAAACAATAAGCCTCAAAGTCTAAATACTCCAGGAGGACACAGCCGCCTATAAGGAGTTTATTGCTAATCATTGGCTCCACCCAGAAAACCCCTAGAGAAAAAAATAAACCCACTATAGAGAAGAAAAGTTCTCTAGGTTAAAAACTAGGTATATACACTACGCTTGAACTGCCTACCAAGCACAAACAGCTAACAGCAACAGGAATTGTTAGAAAAAAAATTGATAGCTTCCAAATGATTATGTGAAGCTCTTGTACCACAGCGTACTGGTCCCTGAGCACAGAGACGCCAAAATTTTCAATTGTTGCTACTTCCAGCAGCAGGTTCAAATAAGGTTCCCAGTACTTAAAGATATAGGCCCACTAATCCAAAATTTTGAAAACGGCAAGAGGATTATTCTCCTGATGCAGAATTAGTCACGAAACAAAGACTTGCATGTTCTCTTGTTGGGATTTGTCAATTTTGGATTAGAGGACCTAGAGAATCAGTAATAATATCCAGCAGAGTCAAGGAGGAGCAGAGCAGAGGACTGTGGGATCATCCCCATGATCGAGGGCCATCACATAGTCTAATGCAGATGTACCTGTCTGCAATCCTGCATTTCCTGACAGGGAGGATGCATCCTGAGACAGCAAGGGCATAGTTAAGAGACCCTTTACCCGCTGTATTTTCCTCAGAAAGATCCCCTAGAACCTTGTCAGGCCTTGAAAGGCTTTCCACATCAAATCAACATTCTTGAGAAAATGCTGTACTAGGCAGCACTGAGTCTCCTATAGAGGACTCCAACTTGTGTCTCTTGGGCTGTGCGACCATGCGGACAACCACCATTTTGTGGCTCCTAAAGAAATATAGCCCCAACCAACGGGCTACCTGCCCATTCTTCAGCCCTAGAGAGAAAAGGGGAGGCTAAGCTGACCGCTTCTGCCCCCTCACATGCGGTATGACACATGGCACAAGGGTGCTCTTCAGGTGGCCATCCAGCGCACACCTGGCATGAATTAGGGTCAAAAAAGCACTAGGACTCCTTCCCTGCCAGTTATGAGGCAAATGAGGTGATTTGGAGTTTCTGGAGAACTTTTTTTTTTTTTTTTTTGGGGGGGGGGATTGGGAAATCCAAGATGGCCACCATGGCAGCGTTATGGCGCAAAAAAACAACAACAAAAAGCTCAAGTACTAAAATGCTAAAATAAAACTGAAAAAGTAGCAATTCTAGGATTTTGGAGGTGAGGGAACATCAGGGAACAAGCAGAAACAATTAAAATTTACAACCCCCCTTTCCCACATAGGCTGCAACAACCTCACTCATTGTGAGCTGTGCTGCATTTTGCCTCAGCTCCAAAAGGTAGCTGGATTTGGGAGAAGAAATCAATGCATCACAACTGAATGTCGTCTTAGCGATGAGCCTCCAATCCCTGCAGACCCAAAAATGGGGGAGGCAAAATGTAGCTGGCACCCTGTGAGACCCTGCTAAGCTCCCTAAGGATGCTAACATCCTGCACTTAAGCTACTGCAATGCAGTAGGTGAGCAATGCTACAAGAGGTAAGGCCCGAGCTTCAAAAATGCTTATGCAGGCTGGCCAACAGGTATCACAGACTGGCCTGTCAGCTGCAGACCTCGGTCTGCTTCTCCTGCACGCAGGCAGAACTATACCCTCAACTAGGGGAGCTCTTAGCACGGAAATGAAGCAGAGAGACTACAAAAAGACCAAAATAAACCAACAAAAATAAAGAAATAAGCAGAGCAGATCAGAAAGACTCCTTGAGGCTCATAGGAAAAACCTGAAAGGGGCAGCAGAGCCCTCTGGTGAAGTAGGAGGGATTCTAAAGCCAGAGTGGACTCTTTCTGCATGGCTCGTGGGCACTGGGATATTACCAGTCCGTCCATAATGACACACCTATTGCACTAGAAATACTAGTGCCTGAAGCCTGCTGAGGCCAAGATTGAGCTGATGAAAAAGAAAGGAACCTACATCAATCAAAAAACCTGAGGTTGCCTACCAGGAAAAAGAGACACCTTATAACAGTGACAAAGCTTACTCAACAATAAACTTGAATAATAAAAGAAAACCAGTATAAATTGAATACCAGATATGAGCTGATGGGGCACACCAGAAAGTGTGACCATTAAGCACTGCAGAAAAATAGCATGACAGTTGCAGGTGAGAAGACATGCATACATGCCCAATGAACTCTCAAGTTTTACTAAAGCTGGAGAGTTGTTTTTGTGTGGGGCTCCATTGGATCACTTCACTCATGTGACAATGTGATATTTCTTACAACACAACCTGTATCTAATTCATTAAAAAATGATTTACTTATCACAAATTCTTCCCAGTAAACTTCTTGGGTTTTCAGTCAGTTATCATCATAAGAAAAAGCCCAATACCATATACATTTTATAATTATCACAATCAGTAGTTTATCATGGGATCAACTAGTACAGAGTTAAAACTGGGCAGTCATGATTTATCACCCTCCCCAACCCAAATATCAAGAGGAGAAAGTGTTTTTTTTCATTATGGTGGCAGCATAAAACAGGCCAAAAAAATTATTGATGCCTTAGGTTTTTGACCTATTCCTGGGGTTATTTGGGGCGCTAATTCAGAAAATTGCATTGGACAGACCACATCAGCTCTAGTTTCTTAGATATGCTTTTGGGATAGTAGAGCCAAACTTGGCAAAAAAAGATTTCCCTCAGAGGGAATATATGGTGGTTGGAGGACAAAATGTAATCAATGAACCTTTGGTATCACGGGATAGAATCATATTGCCACCACTACATATAAAGCTAGGCCTGATGAAACAATTTGTAAAAGCTTTGAATAAAAACAGTTCATTGAATACATAGCGCATATGTTACCTGGACTTACCATGGAAAACTGAAGGCAGGAATTTTCGATGGTCCACATATCAGACAACTTATAAATGACCCACATTTCATAGCATCAATGAATGAAATTGAATTATATGCCTGGTCTTCATTTGTTCTTGTGAAAACTTTCTTGGCAACAAGAAGGCAGATAATTACACACAATTAGTAGAGGATACACTCTTTTCATTTCAACAGGCTTGGCTGTAACATGGGTGTTAAAGTCCATTATCTGTACCAGAGAGCCTTGGTGACTTAAGTGAAGAGCAAGGCAAAAGATTTCACCAAGACATAAAAACAATGAAAGCCAGATACCAAAGAAGATGGGATGTACACGATGACAAGACTATTGTTGGAATTTTATGCGGGATTGTCCTGGCAAATCCCACTCTCGGAAGTCTTACAAAGGAGCTTCTTGTGTGTTGAATGAATGGAAAGTTTGTATCATAAACTTGTGCTTTTGGTATGAAATAAGTAGATATTCATGTTGTATACTTTTCTTTTAATTTTTAGTATGTTTCCTTCATGCTTAAAAGATATTAATTTAAACACTACATTAAAATATCCTGATTTTGTAATGGGCAAGTAGAGTGAAGAATGGTTTATGGCACATGTTTTGTATCTAAAAAACTAGAGCTGATAGGAGGAAACTGGTGCCATTTTTGGAATCAGCAGGCCAAATATACACAGAACCAGGTCTAACATTTGAGGCACCAAAATGAGTGTTGGCTAGTATAATCTTAAGATCCTCTCAGGGTAAACCACAGGACTTATTAGCCTAAGTGAAGGAAAAAGGTCTCAGAGCACCACACCAAGGATCATATGCTTTTCTCCTTTGGTTATCGTGGTGATGGGTATCTTTCATAGACCAAACATCCTTCACATTAATATTGCTGTCAATTACCAGCTTTTAATAAACTTATTGTTACAATTTACTTCTTAATATTTTTGGCTTTTCAAATAATTTATTTATTTTTATGGATTTTTGCAATTTCACAACTTATTATTAAATCAAACACCCAACTAATATTCGTGATAGCAGGAGAAATTTAAGCAAATTACAGCTTCAAATGTCAAATGCCTCAATAGCAATTATACACTTCTCCCTCCATATTCGCAGTGATAGGGGATTAACAGAACCGCAAATACAGAAAAACCACAAATAATTTTTACATATGCTATTCGCTGTTTTCTATTAAAAACCATTGTGAATATAGTGAAACCATGAATAACATGTTGGGAGACCTGGTCTGTTCCTGAAGGAGAGGCAAAACACGATGAAGAAAGTGATGGGAATTAGAGAATGACACGGGGAAAAAATCTGTCCCCGTCCCCAGCCCACCATCCTCTGCACCGCCATTCCATTCACCGCCCCGTCACCGCCACTGCCATTCCTTTCACCGCCCCGTCACCGCCACTGCCATCCCATTCACCGCCCCGTCACCGTCTCCGCAGCATCCATATAAGCCTTAGTACTCTAATATTTAGCGTATTCCATTCTTATAAATCAAAGTTCCTGCTGCTGAACTAGAGAAAGAGATGTTCAGCTGGCAGGGCTTTGTTTATAAATTTTTATTAACACAACTAATATACCACCATAATGTTTCCGACAGAGGACAAGTATGCAATAAATGCATTTTGCTGTTTCAATGCCAGTGCTCAGCAGAACAACAGACAGCAATATGGACATTCACCTTATGTAGTACTTTTTTAATATATAAAAATAGGCAAAATTAGTTGCTGTTTTATCATTATATTTTCTTGCCATTATAGTATTCTTCATTGATCATTTTTCTTTTTAAATTCAAAACAAATTCAACCTATCTTGTGTCCCAGCATGAATTCATGTTTCACTCAATTGGCTGTTTCAAGGGAATTAACCCTCCAACTTCCATTTGCAAAAATACCCAATGTTGTTCCTTCTATGAGCAATATTTAAATTATGAGGAACAACATTGGGTATTTTTGCTGAATTGTGTGACACCATTTGGGCTGAACATGAAGATTGAAAATGCCTGGTTAGCCCTGGACAGATGATTTGAACAGCCAGGAGCCTGTCCTGGCCATTTAAATCATTTTGAATATCTAGTCCAATGATAACAGAATTAGGGTGATTATAGAAACATAGAACTTTGTTGATCACTAAAAACAGTGGAGACTAAGGGTCTATCAAGCTCAGCATCCTGTCTTTGACACTGGCCAGTCTTGGTCTTTGGAACTGCCCATTGTGTCAGAAGCAATAGGGATTAAGTGACTTGCCCAGGGTCACAAGGAGTGTAGTGTAGCTCTAACCACTGGATTTAGAAGTTGGCTTCTTTTGGGATCTTTAACTCATCATCGCTAGGACTCGAATCTGAGTCCGTGGCACCTAACATAGAATGGAATTAGTATGGCAAAGTAATGAAGAATGGTCCAGCAGCCCCCACCCTCCCTCCACCTCACCTTAAATTTCGAGTTTTCCGGCTTCCTTTTTTCCGTGCCGCACGTGTTCAAAAATCCGTGCACGCGCGGCTGCGCAAGTCAATCAAACTTCTCTCCTGCAACTTCCTGTTTCCGGTTGCGTCAGAGGAGAAGATTGATTGACTCGCGCAGCCGCGCGTGCACGGATTTTTGAACACGTGCGGCTCGGAAAAAAGGAAGCCGGAAAACTCGAAATTTAAGGTGAGGTGGAGGGAGGGAGCTGGCTAAATGCTACGGGCGGGCGGGCGGTGGCTGCGGGGACCGCGCGATCCTTGATACCTCACTGCGGAGACAAGACCATTCACCGCCCCGCGGGCGGTGAATGGCCTTGTCCCCGTCGCCGCAGCGACTGCTAGTTTTCTTCCCCGTTTTCGGCGGGTGACCCGCGGCTAAAATGCGGTGGCCGCGGGTAAACCGCCACCGTGTCATTCTCTAATGGGAATCGGCAATTTTCTCTGTAAACGCTTGGCATGAGCGATTTCTCTATGCAAGCTGATGTAATTTGGGGGGAGGAGCCAGCAAGCTAAAAACCATGAATAATCAAAACTGTGAATGCTGAAACCGCAAATACGGAGGGAGAAGTGTAATTGATTTAGCATTGAGATTTTACTTATCTCAGGTTTGTAGCTTGATTATTTGTTGATTCTACTGCCAGAACTGCATAGTTCTTTTCAGCGGAACAAATCTGAACATGCCCAAAATTTCAGCTTGTACTATAAAGTTGCCTGAATGCTAAAACCCGACCTTAAAACCTTGATGAAGCCGATTTGATGTGGGGAAACAGGTCCCGTCGGACAATATGAGTTCATAGAACAAGCTGAAATTCTGGGCATGCTCGGATTTGTTCCGCTGAAAAGAACTATGCCAAAAATTTTAAGAAGTAAATTGTAACAATAAGTTTATAAAAAGCTGGTAATTGACAGCAATATTAATGTGAAGGTTGTTTGGTCTATGAAAGATACCCATCACCACGATAACCAAAGGAGAAAAGCATATGATCCTTGGTGTGGTGCTTTGAGACCTTTTTCTTCACTTAGGCTAATAAGTTCTGTGGTTTACCCTGTGAGGATCTTGTATTAATATTGGTAAACTGTTTTTTTTAGTATAACTTTAAACATGGTAAATGAGAAAAACTTTTACATATAACACATAACATAGCTATAACTTGAACGTTTCAATCTAAATATTCCTGTTCTCTATAAAGAGGGCTGGCCAGGCATGAAGACAAGATAACTTTCCAAAAATTTCTGTGTGGGGTACAGACCTACTAAAGACAAACACTAACCAATTACAGTACCACTCATCATGTCATAAACTTAACAGTTTTACATTGGCTGTCAGATTTTTTTAATATTTGACTCATAACCCATAACATGACTCATAACTGGTCAGTCAGCAGAATTGCAAACTGTCATCCCGAGCTGAAGAGGCTGGAGGCAACAAACGGCTCACTGATGCCTAACTCCCTATTTTATGCTGCAATGATTAAATTAACCATCTGAAAGCTCAAAGGAAGAGATTGGGGAGGGGGGAATTAGGCGGGATAACAGCTGCTAGGGTGAGCTTTGCAAAATGGTTGAGGTCTGCATGCCAGCTCCTTGTACACAGGGATATGTGCATTCTCAAAAAACTATAATCATTAATCAGACCTAATTCACATCAGGAAAAATAAACTGTTGGATCGGGTAAGACCACAATCTTTGTTCTCTATTCACTTCCTACCTTCCCTCCCTAAATTACAATGACTAACCCCCTCTTCTACAAAACCGCGTGGCAACAACCCCGAAGCCCTTTAAATCTCTATGGGCTTCGGGGCTGTTATCGCATGGCAGCCGCTAGCACGGCTTTGTAGAAAAGAGGGTAAATGTTCTATTCCTAAATACCTCCTATCCTGCCTGTCTGCCTCTTACTACTACTGTAACACAAGGATGCTTAAATCAATGTCGATTTGATTGCTACTGTCCTATATAAGCTTCCTTTGCCTTTTATGATTTTACCTCTTTGTATTCCTAGAATATATTGCCCTTTATTGAAAATATCCATTAAGCAGAAAAGAAATGGTTCACAATTGTGCCTTTTACATCGGATTATCACTATGTTGCGACCCATGCTTTTGTTATTTCCATTGCAAGGTCAATACTGTAGAATTAGCTTCCTGAGAGTCTAAAGCAGAGATCCTCAAACTTTTGAAACCGGGGGCCAGTTTATGGTCCCTCAGACTGTTGGGGGCCAGAGTATAATTTGAGAAAAAAACAACAATCCATGAATGAATTCCCATGCACACTGAACTTATCTTATTTGTAGTGCAGAAAACCCCCATGAAAGAACAATACAATATTTAAAATGAAGAACAATTTTAACAAACACGTTCTTGGACCCAGCGTGTCACGTGACTGTGTCCTCCCAGCTGACGCTAATGATGCTGGAGCAGCAAAAAAACTAACAGATAGTATGGGGGATCACGACAAAGCACCCAAACACCTGCAGAAAGAAGTAGATGGTAACTACTGAGAAAAGCTATTGGAGCGCCAGAATGAGATTTGGAATTCCCAAAAAGAGCCGAAACAGCATACTGAAGTTTGGAATGTTCAGTTAAGTACTATCAAGCCCCTGCAATAAATTAGCCCAAATATTCGGCAACTCACTAATGTCAAAAGTTTACAGCCAGCCGTACCAAACTTCCAAGAAATCCAGCAGCAACAGGGCTGTGCACACCAGCCCATGTGCTCAGCGGATTGCTCAGCGGAAGTGTGATGTCAGCGCTATGTGTCTGGCCGTCCAGCTCACGTGCGGGGGTTACTGGCCCCATGCAATGAGGAACAGTAAGAACTGCATAGCCCTATAGTGAGAAAGCCACAAAGGAGCAAGTCAGCAATGGTTAGGAGCAGTAAACTCTTTAGCAGGGGCCGGGTAAATGACCTAGGACCATATCAGGCCCAGTGGCCGTAGTTTGAGGACCCCTGGTCTAAGTTACGTGCTAATGTTCTCCAGTTCAGGAAATATTTGAAGGCTCATTATTTTGTACAAACTTTTATGAAATGAGAATTGTTTGAATTGTATCATTGTGATTACTGTTTTATATGCATTTGTTTTATTATATTTTGCATGTTTTTATGTAACCTGCTTTAGTTGAAAGTGGAATATAAATGAAATGAATGAAATTTATCAATGTAATAAATTGCAGTGCTTATTGATTTCTACCTTTAGAAAATATAATTGTACAACGATTAAACAAATTTGACAATATATTTTTCAAGGTTTAAAGGTATTTGCAAAAACAAAAATCAAAACCAACTCAAATGACAAGATTTCAAGGAACTGCAACCTAAAGTAAAAAAAAATATAGACTATTATGCAAATCATAAATCTCACTCAACTAGTATTTATGCACTTTGGCAGTATGGATGGAGCTGATTTATAATGCAGGAAGATCTCTAGCACTGGAGGATTTTTTTTAAAGAGCAGATAAGACATTTACTTGGAATGGTTTCATGTAACACATGAACCTTTGAAAAAAAAGAATGGTTTAAATTATCTCCTGAAGTTAAAGAACTGAGGCCTGGATGCACTAAAGATAATTGGTAATACTGGCTGGATCCCTGTTGGCTGATTCTCTGGCCGATTGTGAACCAGTAATCGATGCGCTACTAAGTTTGCATGCAAATGATTTGCACAGAAGTGTGAATCATTTGCATGCAAAAACAGATCAATCGCTCACTGAGCGATTGACACATGTGCAGAGCCCTAACAGCAGTGACAGAGGAAGCAACCTCCTGTCACTGCTAAGGCTTTTATTTAATGGCACAGATGTGCGTTGTTACATGCACACAATTTGTCCCATTTAAGAAAAAAAGAAAAAAGCCCCCCAGCGCTGATGGCCCTCCCCAACGCCCCCCTTAACGAATCGGCACTGCAACTCCCCCACAGCAGCAAAAATGGAAAAAGGGATTCTTACTCCCTCCTGCCTGGCCAAATACTCCTGTGCAATGCCCCCACCTGGTCCTGGACCTCCCCAACCATCCCCTACCATCCTGAGAAAAAAAAGGCAGGAGGGATGCCCACTCCCTCCAGTCACCGGATGCTCCCCCAAACCTCCTCCCGTACCTTTGGTAGACATTGGGAGCTGGAAGCATGGTCCCCTCCAGGTCCGAAGCATGCCCGTCTAAAATGACAGGCCTTTCCCTCCCTGGTGCACCATTTGATGCATGGGGAGTAGCTAAGGCCCCACCCAAGGCCTTAGGCAACTGAGCCAATCAGGGAATTGGGCTCCATCCTATGTATGCTATGTCATGCATGGAGAGGGGCCTAAGGCCCTGATTTGGTGCACCGGGGAGAGGAGGGTCCGTCATTTTTGATGGGCAGGCCTCAGACCTGGAGAAACCGTGCTTCTTTCCAGCCCCCAATGTCTATCAAAGGTATGGGAGTGGGGTTTCAGGCAGGAGGGAGTAGGCATCCTTCCTGCTTTTTTGGGATGGGGAGAGGGTAGGGGATGGTTTGGAGGGGCCTCCATTAGCAGGAGGAAGCGGGCATCCATCCTGCCAATTCTCTCTCGTGATGGGGAGGGGGGAGGGATTCCCAGTGCTGTGTTCTTCTGGGGTCATTAGGGAGGGCAGTCATTAACAGTGGGGGGTTTTTCTTTCTTTTTTTTTAATGGGACAGATATTTGCATGTGTAACACACGCAAAATATCTGTCGTTGGGAAAAAAAAAAATCGGGCAGACCTGTCGGTTTTTTTTCCAATACTAAAATCTTTTTTTTTTTTGCATAGCCAAGCGATGTTAGTACATCTATCGCTTGGCTACTTTGCATGGGGTTTTAGCTAATTTGCATGAAGGATAGGAAAATGGGTGATCAAAGGGAAAAACACACAGTGAGCAGTTTTGTGAATCGGGTCGGTAAAAGCGATTGTTGCTAAAGCCGTGAAAACAGGAATAGCTACGATTGCTGACTTTAGTGCATCTAGTCCTCAATCCTGGAAGTTAATTTGTTTTATGCAGAGGAACAATTAAAAATGATAAAAAGGAATTCTGTATCTAACACTCCATAAATACTGACTATGAGTTTTAATATGGGCCAGCTAGGTAAATGCTCTGATGCTCGTAGGAACTGAATGAACATCGGAGCTTTTACCTCGGTAAAACCCTCTACCGCAGTTTGGTAAAAGGAGTCCTATATTAATTATGGCAATTATGATTAAATGGCCTAAGTTATTTATTTTGCACTAAATCCTAGCACAAAATTACAGGAGTCCACTGTTTTTTGTTAAATTTAATTTGTCATATACAGAAGTTATCTATGTACAATCAATCTCAATGTGCATTGTAACAATTTATTAAGTCCATCAATTTATCTGGCCTGCATAGCACATCAGACATTATTGCCCATATTGAAAAAAGGGAAAACAAATGGATTTACAATAAATTGACTGATTTGGAAAATGAACACTATTCACAAACAGAAATTATTTTCTTATTAAACCAAAGCACCTGAAAACTGGCTTTCAACTGCTTAAGTTTCAAGGTTACATATTTTCTCATCACTAGAACAAGCACAACACAGACACTTTGTTAAAAAAATATTAATATCTAATCAAATATCCTATAAAAACAGAGCACTGAAGGACACACCAATGGAATAAAGTATTTCCTTTCCCCATTTGTACATTCCAAACAGTGATTTAATCAAGACAATAAAGTTACACATGGATGTGAGTGTTCATATTAGTGACAAAAAGGCCTGAGTTGGTGGGGGAAAGGAATTGTGAAAAAAAATGCCTGAGAAAAGAAGAAAGCTCATTTGACTTATTTATAATAATTTACAGCAGTTTATTTTGTAAAAAGGCATTACAATTGATTGAACAGGAACACTCCTGGCTATCTTACAGTTGTAGGTACAGAATTTAAATATTCAAGCTTGTGATGAGAAGCGGCAAGGTGGTCGTTGTGTACAATGTAAACAAGTAGCTTTGGAAAGTGAGCAAAGTCCTTAAGAGTGCTCTTCAAAGGTTAAAAACCTTTCTAGTCCTTTCTGAAACATGATCACAGGTCAAGTGTGTAAGGTTTCTTTACAAACACTATTTAAACCAAGGTCAGCCTAAAGACCACTCTGGTATGAAAAGTTCTGTAGTAAGATCCAGTCTGAATGGGGCAGTGTTGAGGTCTGTGTAATAGTAAACATCTTCCATTTCTTGTTATTTAAAAAAATGCCACAATATTTGTAGCACAGTGCAGCATAAACCTTAAATACAAAAATAATTTTCTCTTTCTTGGAACAACAGACCTTGCATCCTGGAAAGAAGCAACAATACTGCTGACAGCAGATTCAGTCCTTATCTTTCAAGTCATGTAAGGCAATTACTGTGTTAGTTTATTGAATATGGCTACAGAAAGGTCCAGACAGATCATCTGTCTTTGTTATGTTTTACGGCTATTCCATATATGCTCTGGTGTACTTTTGTAATCAGATGAATATTCAAAAGGAGATCTGTGTCCTAAAGGAGATCTAGAGTCATAAGGAGATCTCTGGTCCAGAGGTGACCTAGGGTCACTGCTAGAAGCTCTATGGTCCATCTGCCAGTCCGAATGATATCTGTAATCTCTAGTTGATTTCTGATGGCTGTACTCTGAGCTGGAATGATGATCTGAGTTTAGTCGATATTCTGAATGAGACCTATTGTCTTTTATGTTTCCTTCCAGATTTGACCTGTGATCTCTACTCCTGTGGTCATCCAATTTTCTATATTTCCCATCATTGTAATATCTGATAAATAAAAGAATTAGATTATATAGAATGAAATAAAAGAAATGAAAAAGTCCAAGTGATAGTCAAAAGCATGCAACAGGGTTATACAATCATTACAGAACTAAGCTAGTTTGGTTCTTTACCCAAGCACTAAAGTCTCGCGTGCTGTAAAAGGGACTACGAAAAGCTAGTATAGCAAGCAGCACAAGCATTGTTATCATAAAATTTCTGATTAAAGTCATGGCATAAAACAATAATATGGTTATTGTTGAAGGCTCTTTTTATTACCCATCTTGGGTGTCATGGAGAACACAGACATTGCAAAATGAACTCTTCTCCTGTGTGCTCACTGCTATCTTTAGCTACATGTAGTGTATGTATTTTCACTGTTAAAGGAACACACACTACTTTCTCCAAGAACACTCATGACATAATGCACTTAATTATTCTTTCCAATACAACGGAATGCAGAATTTTCAAACTTTTCTCTCTGAGGCAAAATAACACTCCAAAAATTTAATGGAACAAGTATTTGTTTTATATGGTGAATAGAAATATTGTGTGAATTGAAATTGGTGTGTTGTGATTCTCGCTGTAAGCATTGTATTCTGGTTTGTACACAACAATCTGTTCTAAATAAACTTTGCCTGCATCTTGAAAAAAAAAAAAAAAATGAACAAGTTTAGGATGCTGAAAAAACTAGAGACACATTGGCCCTGATTCTGTATAGAACGCCCGGGAGAGGTGTCCTATACAGAATCGGGCTTACACTAACCCCGATTCTGTAACTGGCGTCCATGTTACAGACGCTGGTTAGAGAATCGGGTTAGAGTAGAGGCGGCCGCTACACTTATCGCGGCAAGGGATAAGTATAGCGACCGCCTGTCCAATCGCCGGCAAGAGGGTGCTGAACCCCTCCTGCCGGAAAGCCGTTCCTGCCCCCCGAAACTGTAGATCGCCGGCAGGAGGGTGCTGAACTCCTCCTGCCGGAACCCCCCAAACTCCCAATCACCGGCAGGAGGGTGCCCAACCACTCCTTCTGGAAAGCCGGACCCCCTATGCTAACGACCTCTCCCCCCGATGACTCCCCTAACCACCCCCCCAACTAACCTTTAAATGTTGGCCGGCTGGACGGGTCTTGCTGCCGTTCAGCCGACAGGCCCGCCTCGTCAAAATGAGACGGGCCCGCCCCTTCCTGGCCCATCCCCGCTAAGTCTAAGGCCTAATTGGCCCAAGCTCGTAGGCACATGGGCCAATCAGGCCTTAGACTTAGCAGGGATGGGCCGGGACCGTCTCATTTCGACGAGGTGGGCCTGTCGGCTGGACAACAGCAAGCCCCGTCTAGCCGGTCAACATATAAAGGTTAGATGGGGGGAGGTCAAGGGAGTCATCGTGGGGGGGGGGGAAGTCGTTAGCGTGGGGAGGAAGCCGTTAGCATGGGGGGTCCATAGGGGGTCCGGCTTTCCGGCAGGAGGGGTTGGGCACCCTCCTGCTGGCGATTGGGAGTTTGGGGGGTTCCGGCAGGAGGGGCTCGGCACCCTCCTGCCGGTGATCGGACAGGCGGCCGCTATACTTATTGCGGCAGGGAGATCTATTTTGCTGGCCTACATTTTAAGCGTCTCTTCCTGTACTAGGGAGATGTGTAGGGCCGCCTAGGTTCGCCTAAGGCCCTTAGGTGAGCTTAGGCGTCTAGCGGGCCTCCCTAGGCTCCCGGAGGCGCTTTCAATATAGGCGGCCTGTCTGGAGAGCATTTTTTTAAAAAACGTGCATCCCGATTGGCCAATTAGACAGCTGTAGGATGCCTACAGCTGCCTAAAATTGGGTCGGCACTTTGCAGAATCAGGGCCATTGTGTTGAAAAAATGGTCCTGAACAGAAAATATATTTACTCACTTCTAGCATGTGTTCTCCAATGACAACAGGGTAGGAATCATCAATGTGTGTGATGTCATCTGACAGAGCCCACACAGGAAGCATCTCACCAAGCATTTGTGACTTTTCTCGCTTGCTGCTGTCTTGCAAATTTTTTTTTAAATAAAACACCTTGGAGAAGAGAGTGGGTTGTGAGGATTCCTATCCTGCTGACCTTGGAGAACATCTGTTACAGTTAAATAACTGCATTTTCTCTGAGGACAAGAAAATAGATGAATTCCCACATATGGGACTCTAGTCATAGACTGCCTTCAACAGAAAAAAAAGAGAACAAAGCAGAGCTCAGAAGTGTGCAATAAACAAACACCAAAACTGTTGCTGTTTGTCAGTTTAACATTATATTTGTGTTTTGTGAGGCCACCTGGAATTAAAAGAAATGAGCTTAGTTGGGGAATGGAGTTGGAATCTAACGGATTCAAGAAGACAGAATGGATAAACCCCTAGCAAAAGACAAGATGTGACGGTAGCAAAGATAGCAATATAAAAAGAGATTATGTACTTACCCTGCTCATTTCTAGTAGATAGGTGAGACATTCTAGACAGTAGGGTTATTTCCCCATAGTTGCATGCTGCTGCAGAAGGAATCCACTCCGGATATCTCTGTTGTACTTCACTAGGCTCTCTAGCTCTACCTTCAGTTAGGACCCAAGCACGTAGAGCCACCCAACATACGTGGAGAGGCACCTGAAGCAATAGGCTTAAACAAAGTGATCTGCTCAAAAGTAACTAAAGTGTACCATCAAGTGCCAACACAGGCTTCAAAGGAGCTCAGAAACTGCTCCCCAATAAATTGAAACATATAAACAAATTCTTCCCAGCCCTCAACGGCTGACAGGCATCCAAGAATCAGCTTGGAGAAGCATAAACAGACTGAAAACTGTAAGCAGGCACAGAAAGGACAGGATGGGAGTCTAGAATGTCTCACCTATCTACTGGAAAAGAGCTTACCAGGGTAAGTACATAATCTTTTTTTCCAATGCAATAGGTAAGACATTCTAGACAGTAGAGATGTACAAAAGCAGTCCTCCAAAAAGCTAGGGCAGGCTTGTTGCACCGACCTTTAAGATCAAGGACACAAATGTGGAGTCCTGTTTTACCACCACGTGACACAATGCTGCTCCGCAAATCTCCTCAGGGGAGATAGTTCTAGCTTTGGCCCATAAAGAAGCAACACTTCTGGTAGAATGTGCATTGATGGAAACAGAAGACTGTATCCCAGTAAGAATGTAAGCTGACAAAATGGCCCTATGGCTCCATTTGGAAATCATGGCCTTGGAAGCAGGAATGCTCCGCTTAACTGAATGAGTCAACACAAACAAATGGTCAGACATGAAACTCATTTGTGACCTCCAGATAATGCAGAAAAACTCTGCGCACAACCAGTTTCTTCAACAGGCGATCAATCCTGCGTCTTGGAAACTGTCGGTTGAAATGCAAGCAAACACATTTCCTGATTAACATGGAAAGTCAAAACCACCTTTGGCAGGAACCCCCCCCCCCCACCTCCGAAATACGGAGAAAAGGGTCTCGGGCAAGACAAAGCCTGCAGTTCCAACACATGATGCGCCAACGTAATGGCAACCAGAAAAACGGTATTGAGCATCAAGTCCAAGAAGGAAGCATCCCGAAGGGGCTCAAAAAGAGCCTTGGTAAGGCTAGACAACACCAAGTTAAGATCCCAGGAAGGGAAAGGGTGCTTAACTGGCAGTCTGACACAAAGAGTCCCTTTCAAGAATCTAACAACATTAGGACAAGACACCAAGGAAGACCGATGCTCCTGGGATCTAAACAGGAGAACCCGGCCACTTGGACCTGAAGAGAAGCCACAGTGAGGCCTTTATCCAAACCAGCCTGAAGAAAGGCAAGAATTAGCGAGATTGGAGCTGAATAAGGGTCCACCTGGTCCTGGGAATACCAGTTTTGGAAGGCCTTCCACACCTTAGCATAAGCTGACACCATGGACGACTTCTTAGGCTTGAGAAGAGTATCAACAACCAGGTCAGAAAGCAATGTTACTTACCGTAACAGTTGTTATCCAGGGACAGCAGGCAGCTATTCTCACTAGTGGGTGATGTCCAGTGTTCCCTCTAAGCGGGCGGGTGTTGTGAGCAAACTTTTTTCACTGTGAGCTAAAAATATCGGGCGCCAGCAAGTTATGAGCCAAATAAATATGTTGCTTTCTACCACAGAACTTCCTTACGTTTGTATGGAATCTATCCCCTTTCAACTTTAGAGAGTGCCCTCTCGTTCTCCCTGCCTTAGCTACTAAGTCTATTCCCTTCAGTACCTTGAATGTTTCTATCATGTCCCCTCTCAATCTCCTCTGCTCAAGGGAGAAGAGGCCCAGTTTCTCTAATCTTTCGCTGTACGGCAACTCCTCCAGCCCCTTAACCATTTTAGTTGCTCTTCTCTGGATCCTTTCGAGTAGTACCGTGTCCTTCTTAAAGTACCAGTGCTGGACGCAGTACTCCAGGTGAGGGCGTACCATGGCCCGGTACAGCAGCATGATAACCTTCTCTGTCTCTTCAGTCCAGCATCTGCCCCTTCCATTCACTGTCTGTCTTTCCCTGCCATCTCTCCTCCTGCCCCCCCCCACCCCCCAATTTGGTCTAGCATCCATCATCTTCCTTCTGTTCCCCTCATGGTCTGGCATCTCTATCCTTCCCTCCCCCCTGTGGTTTTTAGCATATCTCTCTTCTCATTTCCTCCACTCAGATCTGATCATTCTCTGCTCTCTCTTCCCTTTTCTTCTCTGGTCTTCCTTCTCTATTTTCTGCCTCCATCTAAATTAAATTCTTTCTTACTATTTAGTCCCGTTTCCCTCTTTTCACTGTGTCTACACACAGCTTGTCACCCCTTTCCCTCACCCCTCCATTATCTTACTATTTTCTTCCCCCTTTATTTATCTCCTCCTTCCATCCAGTATGTGTTCTTTTCCCACTTCCATTCAGCATCTGCTCTCCCTTCTCAACTGACATCCATCTGCCTTCTGCTCTCTCTCCCTTCTTCTCACTTCCATCATCTGTCCCCTTCTCTCTCTCTCTCATCTCCTCCATTCCATCATCTGCCCCTTCTCTCTCTCTCCCCCCCCCCCAACTTCCATCATCTGCCCCCCTTCCCCTCACCTTTGTGGGTCACTTTCTTTCCCCTGAGGGTGGCTCATGTCACAGGGGAAGCTTTGGCCGAGCAGAACCGCTTGATTGACAGTGGAACTTACTTGATTGATGTCGATGCTGGGGCCCGTTGCCGTTTGAAGGAAAAAAAAAAAAGGTGGAAAAAAGGAACCTGTAAAGGCGAGAGGAAGGGAAACCTCCAGGACAGCTGCTTTTTGCCCTCCTTCAGCGGCCCAAGAGTTCAGACCAGCAGCGGCAGCTCTGTATGCTTTTAACTTCGGCACAGAGCTGCCCCTAATCAATAGTTTAGCGCGGTTTCATGAGGCAGCCTCGGGGCCTTTGATAGCCGGCCCGCTTCGATGATGCGATGTGGGCCGGCCTAGCAAAGGCCCCGAGGCTGCCTTATGAAACCGCGCTAAACTATTGATTAGGGGCAGCTCTGTGCCGAAGTTAAAAGCATACACAGCTGCCGCTGCTGGTCTGGAGGTGCGGAGACAAGGCAGGAGGCAAACGCGGTGGAAGGCAGGAGTCCCGGCACAGCGACTGCAACAGGAAGTTGCAAGTCAGCTGACGCCGGCCTTTCGTTGCGGCGGGGACCGAATCCTTCGCGGACCGGCAAGATTTTGTTTGCGGACCGGCGGTTGAAGAACTGTGCTCTACACTGTGTGCGCTGTGACGAGAAACTTGTGCGCTGCGAGGTAATATTTTGTGCGCGTGCGCACGTCAACGCAGCTTAGCGGGAACACTGGTGATGTCATCAGACAGAGCCCCGGTACGGACGTCTCACAAGCACGTGTTGCTTGTAGAAACTTAAAGTTTCTAGATGCCCGCACCGCGCATGCGCCGGTGCCTTCCTACCCGGAGATCCGGGCGTGTCTCCTCAGTTCAGGTAGCTAGCCTGAGAAGCCAACCCAGGGGAGGTGGGTGGGACGTGAGAATAGCTGCCTGCTTTCCCTGGATAACAACTGTTACGGTAAGTAACATTGCTTTATCCCAGGACAAGCAGGCAGGTATTCTCACTAGTGGGTGACCTCCAAGCTAACCTCAGTGGGATGGAGGGGAGTTGGCGACTTAAGAGAATAAATTTTTCAATACTGTTTGGCCAAACTGTCCATCCCGTCTGGAGAGGGTATCCAGACAATAATGTGAGGTGAATGTGTGAACCGAGGACCAGGTGGCAGCCTTGCAAATTTCCTCGATTGGTGTTGATCTGAGGAATGCTACTGAGGCTGCCATTGCTCTGACCTTATGGGCTGTGACCTTACAAGGGAGTGATAATCCAGCCTGGGCATAGCAGAAAGAGATACAAGCCGCCATCCAGTTAGAGATGGTGCGCTTTGATACGGGTCTTCCCAACTTGTTAGGATCGAAGGAGACAAAAAGTTGAGGAGTGGTTCTGTGTGGCTTGGTGCGATCCAGGTAGAAAGCCAAGGCACGTTTACAGTCTAGAGTGTGAAGGGCCGATTCTCCGTGGTGAGAATGAGGCTTAGGGAAGAATACTGGAAGTACAATGGATTGGTTGAGATGAAATTCGGAGACCACCTTAGGCAGGAATTTCGGGTGAGTGCGGAGGACCACCTTGTCATGGTGGAATACTGTGAATGGTGGGTCCGCCATCAATGCCTGGAGTTCGCTGACTCTGCGAGCGGACGTAAGGGCTACAAGGAAAAGCACTTTCCAGGTGAGATACTTCAGAGGGGCCCTGTTGAGTGGTTCAAACGGGGGCTTCATGAGGTGGGAAAGGACTACATTGAGGTCCCAAACCACTGGGGGTGGTTTGAGAGGAGGGTTAACATGGAAGAGTCCTTTCATAAATCTGGCGACCACCGGATGGGCCGAGAGGGGTTTCCCTTGTAGAGGCTGGTGGAACGCCGCAATAGCGCTCAGGTGGACCCGTATGGATGTGGACTTGAGCCCAGATTGAGATAGGTGCAGGAGATAGTCCAGCACGGAGGATAAGGAAGCTCGTTGAGGTTCCTTTGACTTAGAAACGCACCATGAGGAGAATCTGGTCCATTTCTGGGAGTAGCATTGTCGAGTGGCGGGCTTCCTGGAAGCTTCCAAGACTTCCCTCACTTCTTGTGAGAATTGGTGAGGGGTTACGTTGAGAGGAACCAAGCTGTCAGGTGGAGAGACTGCAGGTTGGGATGAAGTAGTGATCCTTGATGTTGAGTAAGTAGTGAA
Organism: Geotrypetes seraphini; assembly: GCF_902459505.1. Lineage (NCBI taxonomy): Eukaryota > Metazoa > Chordata > Amphibia > Gymnophiona > Dermophiidae > Geotrypetes > Geotrypetes seraphini. The sequence goes on along the minus strand of NC_047084.1, from coordinate 1,023,662 downwards.
GGAAACACTGGAAGTGGTACTGGTTCCCTGCTGCTGAGTTGAAGTAGGAGGGAGAACCAAGGTTGTCTGGGCCACCGAGGGGCTATTAGAATCATGGTGGCCCGTTCGAGTTTCAGCTTGACCAGAGTCTTCTGGATCAGCGGGAATGGTGGGAACGCATATAGAAATCGTTTCCCCCAGTTCAGTAGAAAAGCATCTGCCTCGAGGCGATGAGGAGTGTAGATCCTGGAGCAAAACTGAGGCAGTTTGGCGTTGTGGGGAGCCGCAAAGAGGTCTATCTGAGGCGTCCCCCATTGCGTGAAGATTTGGTGAAGGGGGTTGGAATGGAGAGTCCATTCGTGCGGTTGTAGCAGACGGCTTAGTTTGTCTGCTAGGACGTTGTTCTCCCCCTGGATGTATACTGCTCTGAGTAGGGCGTTGTGGCGCACCGCCCAGTCCCAGACTCGTAGAGCTTCCTGGCAAAGGAGGGACGAGCCCGTGCCCCCTTGCTTGTTGATGTAATACATGGCAGCCTGATTGTCTGTGCGAATGAGGATTACCATGTCGTGAAGTAGATGTTGGAAAGCTTGGAGCGCATTGAAGATGGCTCTGAGTTCCAATAGATTGATTTGGTGTAGTCTTTCCGCACTGGTCCAGAATCCTTGGGTGCGGAGACCCTCCAGGTGGGCCCCCCATGCGTAATTCGACGAATCGGTTGTGAGAACTTTCTGATGGGGGGGAGAGTGCATCAGCAAACCTCTGGATAGATTTGAAGAGGTCATCCACCAAAGTAGAGACTGCCGAAGAGCAGGTGTGACTACGATGCGTTTGGATAGTGGATCGGATGTCTGATTCCACTGTGATGCCAGGGTCCACTGGGGGATCCTGAGGTGGAGTCTGGCAAAGGGTGTCACGTGTACTGTGGAGGCCATATGGCCCAGGAGCACCATCAGTTGTCTCGCCGGTATGGTTTGGTGAGTGATCACCGACTGGCAGAGATGAAGAAGAGACTCCATGCGTTGCCGGGGCAGGAATGCTCGGAGTCGGGTGGTGTCCAGGACCGCTCCGATGAAGGGGAGGGACTGGGTGGGTTGTAGATGGGACTTGGAGAAGTTGATCTCGAAGCCCAAATTCTGGAGGAAGTAGGTTGTAGCCAAGGCCGCCGAAGTGACCTCTGGGGCTGACGGGGCCTTGATGAGCCAGTCGTCGAGGTATGGAAAGACCTGTAGACCCCTGTCCCTGAGTGCTGCGGCCACTACCACCAGGCACTTTGTGAAGACTCTGGGGGACGAAGATAGGCCGAATGGTAGCACTCGATACTGTAGGTGCAGATTTCCCACCCGAAATCTGAGGAACTTTCGGGAGGCCGGGTGAATGGGGATGTGAGTGTAGGCCTCTTTGAGATCCAGGGAGCATAACCAGTCGTTCTGCTCGAGGAGGGGGTATAGAGAAGCCAAAGTCAACATGCGAAACTTCTCTTTGACCAGGAACTTGTTGAGGGCCCGAAGGTCTAAAATGGGTCGCAGGTCGCCCGTTTTCTTCGGGACGAGGAAGTACCGGGAGTAAAACCCTCGGTTCAATTGGTCTGACGGGACCGTCTCGACCGCCCGAAGCTGAAGTAAGTTTTGGACTTCCTGAAGAAGAAGGGCGGTCTGCGTCGAGCTTGAAGGATACTCTCTTGAAGGATGGTCCGGGGGGACCCGGTGGAATTGAAGAGAGTATCCTTCTCTTATGATGGAGAGGACCCATAGGTCCGTGGTTATGGCCTCCCATCTGTGGTAAAAAAGATGGAGGCGGCCCCCTATGGGAGAGGCCGAGGTTATGCTCCCGGGAGGGGCGTCAAAAGGGCTGGGGAGCCTTAGGTACAGCGGGTGGCTGGACTTTTTGCTGAGACTTCTGGGGGGGTTGTCTCTTCGCAGGCTGTCTCGCCGCGGGCGTTTGTCTGGGCATGTAACGCCGCTGGTAAATCAGGGGTGGCCTGGAAGGTCGAGACTGTTGAGGTTTGGGTTTGGGCCGTAGGATGGATTGAAAGGATTTTTCATGATCCGACAGCTTCTTGGTAACAGTTTCGATAGACTCATCGAACAGGTCGGCTCCAGCACATGGTACGTTGGCGAGTCTGTCCTGTAGGTTGGGATCCATATCGATAGTACGGAGCCATGCCAGGCGACGCATAGCTACCGCGCTTGCGGCGGCGCGTGCCGAGAGTTCGAATGCATCGAAGGAGGATTGCATCAGCTGGAGTCGTAATTGGGAGAGGGAGGCTACCACTTCCTCGAACTCGAATCGAGCTTGGTTGTCTATGAACGGAGTGAACTTGCGGAGTACCGGCAAGAAGAACTCCAGATAGGAAGAGAAAAAGAAGTTGTAGTTTAGCACCCGTGACGCCATCATGGAGTTTTGGTAGAATTTTCTACCAAATTTGTCCATCGTTCTTCCCTCTCGGCCCGGCGGTACAGAAGCGTAGACCTGGGAGGGATGAGAGCGTTTGAGGGAGGACTCGACCAGTAGGGATTGGTGGGAGAGTTGGGGGCCCTCGAACCCTTTATGGTGCACGATGCGGTATCGAGCATCGAGTTTGCTGGGGATCGCCGGTATGGAATACGGCGTTTCGAAGCACTGCATAAAGGTCTGGTCCAGTAATTTATGCAGGGGGAGCCGAAGCGACTCCGTTGGAGGGTTAGGTAAGTGCATGGTGTCCAGATACTCTTTGGAGTATCTGGAGCCCGTGTCAAGGGTCACATCCAGATCATCCGCCATTTGTCGGAGGAATGATGAGAAGGACAGTTGTTCCGCCAGCGTCGGTCTGTGGGACGGGCTGGAGGAGGATGAGGCCTCCAGGTCTGTGGACATCGGGGAGTGACAAGGAGAATCGGGTACCGGTGTCTCCTCGTACTCCGGGCCCCTCGGAGGGGACACCTCTGTTGAGGAGTATCCCCTACGTTGCAGTTTTTTCTGCGGTGACACCTCCGAATGGCGTGAGGAGTGCCAGGATGAGTGTCTCGATCGGTGCCCTTCTCGGTGGCGGGACGGGGATCGGGATCGTCTGTGCATCGCATGGTCTCCCGAGGCCCCCAAGTGGATAGGGCTGGAAGCGGTGGATCGCAACTGGGTTTGCGATGCGGGTTCTTGCGATGCTACCCAAGTCTGGTAAGGAGTGCGGAAGAACTCTTCCTGACTATGCCCAGGGCTTCGAGTATCGAGCGGGGGTCTGGTCCCATGTTGGCGCGGAGGCGTAATGGGTTCTAATGGCGGCATATCGGTAAGCGAGGCTTGCCGCGTGGGCATCGCCGCCCTCCCCCGTTCGTCCTCGTCGGTTGTCGAGGTCGAACGGTGTGGGGGAGGGGGCGGACCGCCCCTTTGGATCGGTACCGGGAGGTCACCGTATGGCAGCGATGAGCCCGGGTCCGATGGTCTGCATGAGCTCAACGAATTGAGCTTCCAGCACGGACCGTAGCGAAGCCGATAGGGAGGGATCCGCACCGAAAGGGGGTCCTCCTGCACGGACATCGCGCTCCTTCGAGGTCGAGTGCTTCTGCTTAGTAGCTTTCGGCACTTTGATGACCATTGGTGGCACTGTGGAAGGAAGAGGTACCTGAACCGAGGAGACCGGGGCAGGCACCGACGTCGAGCTCGTGGATGGTGTCGGGGCGAGCGATGCCGGTTTCACCACACTCGATGCAGGGGTGGTCGATGCCGGTTTCGCCCGAACCGGGGAGGTATCAGATGAAGTGGAGGCTGTGGGATCCTTAGCTGCGTCCATCTTGAACATCGATTCCCACAATAGGCAACGCCGCTTGAATGAGCGTGCCGTAAGGGTAGAGCAAGGCCCGCACGATTTCGGGATGTGGTCAGGGCCCAAACACTGCAAACAGCGCCAGTGAGGGTCCGTGAGTGAAATCGCGCGTTGGCACTTGCTGCACTTTTTAAACCCGGTGGTTGGCCGGGACATAGGCCGGAAAATCTCCGCCGCGAGGTCGAAGCCCGTGGGCCTGAGCCACGTGGCCGGCCCGTTCGACCCGCCGGAGGAAATAATCTTCTTTTTTTTTTTTTTTTTTTTTTTACGAAAATAAAAGAACTGTTAACTGTAATTAAAAGAAAAGCGAAAACGCGGACAAGGAAGGCAAATTTAACTGAATTCAGCTAGCGCATGATGAAGTTGAACTTCTCAGCTCCGCGGAAAAGAAAGAACTGAGGAGACACGCCCGGATCTCCGGGTAGGAAGGCACCGGCGCATGCGCGGTGCGGGCATCTAGAAACTTTAAGTTTCTACAAGCAACACGTGCTTGTGAGACGTCCGTACCGGGGCTCTGTCTGATGACATCACCCACTAGTGAGAATACCTGCCTGCTTGTCCTGGGATAATATCCTTTATGCTTTAAGGCTGCATGCTCAAGAGCCATGTCGTAAGAGTAAAGTGACTCGGATCCTCCATGGATACTGGACCATGCTTGAGAAGGTCCAGATAGGTGCTCAGCCGAAGGTTGCGACCTTTGCGCAGACACATCAGATCTGCATTCCATAGTCTCCGAGGCCAATCTGGAGCCACCAGAATGATAAGAACATAAGATTTGTCGCTGTTGGGTCAGACCAGTGGTCCATCATGCCCAGCAATCCGCTCACGCAGTGGCTCCTAGGTCAAAGACCAGTGCCCTAACAGACTAGCCTTACCTGTGTATGTTCTGGTTCAGCAGGAATTTGTCTAACTTTATGTTGAATCCCTGGAGGGTGTTTTCCCCTATAACAGCCTCCGGAAGAGCGTTCCAGTTTTCCACTACTCTCTGGGTGAAGAACTTCCTAACGTTTGTACGGAATCTATCCCCTTTTCGCTTTAGAAAGTGCCCTCTTGTTCTCTCCACCTTGGAGAGGGTGAACCTCTCTATCTACTAAGTCTATTCCCTTCATTATCTTGAATGTTTCTATCATGTCCCCTCTCAGTCTCCTCTTTTCAAGGGAGAAGAGGCCCAGTTTCTCTAATCTCCTCCAGCCCCTTAACCATTTTGACCCTTTTGAGCAATACCGTGTCCTCCTTCATGTACGGCTAGTGCTGGACGCAGTATTCCAGGTGGGGGCATATCATGGCCCGGTACAGCAGCATGATAACCTTCTCCAACCTGCTCGTGATCCCCTTCTTAATCATTCCTAGCATTCTGTTCGCCCTTTTTGCCGCCGCCACCTGTATCAGCCGTGATCCTGAAAATGACCCGGCCGATCATCGGCCAAGGAGGAGAAATATATAGGAAAACCTCCTGAGGCCATTGCTGCACCAGAATGTCGAATCCCGCACTGCTGGGCTCGGATCTTCGACTGAAGAAGCGATCTACTTTCTTGTTTCTTGCCATCAGGTCAAACTGGGGCCACCCCCAGTGCCCCACTATCGCTTGCCCACTTTCCCAGATCCAGAGTGTTTGCTGAGGAAGGCTGCTTAAACATTGTCTACTCCCGCCACATGCGCTGCCATCAGCACTAGGAAATGATGTTCTGCACAAAGAAAAAGAAGGCGGGCTTCCTGAGCCAGAGGAGTGCTCTTGGTCTGGCCAGAAAAGCATAATGACGCCAGGCCGAGGGATGCTCCTATGCGGATAGGGGCCAACTCTCAGCATTTCTTCCCGCTGACCAGTGGGTCTGTAGGACAGCAAGATCATCCATAGGATCCAAGACCCCAGAGGGATCCACTGATCCAGCACACAGCCCTTGATCTTCCACTCCAGAAAGCGCTGTACCTTCTTAACAAGGGATCAGTAAGGGAAACATTGGCATCTGGGCCCCCCAGATCATGATCAGGTACCACAAAAGGAACAGCAAGCAGGCTGAGGCGAAGATGTGCCCAAAGGCACCATGCCACGGAGGTGGATTGAGACTGCTCAGGGGGAGAACACTTGTTCTGAAACTCTGACCGCAAAAATTTCATAAATTTAGAGAAAGTATCTGGCTCCTGGGGCATAATGTCACCCTTAGATGGCTTGCATTTACGTTTCTTAGGCTGCATAGGGTCCACAGCCTGGATAACAGAAGTACCAGCTGTGCTGAGCCCCGAAAGCAATGATGGATGCCCCGCCGGACTAGCTGAGCATTTGGTCACCTGCTTCAGCAGGGAAGAAGCTAAGTTGGATGCTGTAGCCCCCCCCCTAGCTGCGCCACACAACATGTGGCACAAGGACACTCTAAAAGCGCTAAATTTGTATAATCCTAGTAAGAATCCATATGAGGAGAGCCTAAGGACTCTATCCCAGCAGGTTTCCAGGCAAAATTTGCAGTTTTGAAAAAGCAGGGAACTTTAGAAAAAAAAGATTGCTAAAAATCCAAGATGGCTGCAGTCAAAAAATTTGTGCCAAAACTGCAATAAAGTGGTAACTTGGTTTGTGAGCATAATTTGTTCCAGAAGCATGCTCGTAATCCAAAGTGCTCATATATGAAAGCAAAGTTCCCCATAGGCCATAATGGCAACTCGGATGATTCATTCCACTGACTTAATAGGCACATCTCTCCGACCCAACCCATATCTCTTCCTCTGTCTTCTCCCACTGCTGTCCTCCACTTTGACACCCCAACCTGGGAACCGGCTTTGCTGATGACCCGAGGCCATCGGCGCTGCTCCCTCCCTTTGTGACCGAGATAGCCTCCTCCCCCCACTGACCAACCCTGTGCTTACCTGTGCACCGGAGCTGAAAGTGCCTGCTGCTGGCTCTTTGCTGGGCTGCTGCGGGGCCTTGAGCATCTACACATGCTCAAGGCCTTCTGGCTCTCACCCTCTCCGAGATTCTCCCTTGACCCCTGATTAACAGTAAGTGAGACCACCTCAGGGACAGTCCCGAGCTCCCAAAAAAACTGCAGGCTGGCTAACAGGTACCCACTCTCTAGCATACAGAGTGTGATATAAGGATGAAAGATCTCAGAAACCAACTTGGTATTTGGTAAATAAACCACAGCCAAGACTTCCACTTTTTGATCATTCTCCCTCTTTCTTCCTATATCATTTCAAATTGATACTATTTATTCAAATTCTTCTTTAAAAATCCATTTGGTTTTACTTCTTTAACTTCAAATATGTATTAAAGAAGGGTATCAAATAACTTATCTTTCATATGATGATCTAGGCAGCCACTACCTGACGGGGCCCTGCAAGGTAATGGCGGAATAGAAATCACTAATGTAATGTAATGTTTTGCCAAAAATGAATGGCTTTATCAAGGGTACAACCTAAAACTAGTTACCCCAGCAGCATATAATATAATCAGGAAAATAGTATATAATACTGCTCATACTGGACAATACATATCTGTATTAGAGGCCCAACATACTCGAAGGGCTCTGGCCCCAGAATCGGAGCCCACGCACAGCAGCGAATCACAAACTGAAAAGATCCGCGGATCTTCTCAGTTTGTGATTCGCTGCTGTGCGTGGGCTCCGATTCTGGGGCTAGAGCCCTTCGAGTATGTTGGGCCTCTAATACAGATATGTATTGTCCAGTATGAGCAGTATTATATACTATTTTCCTGGCTTTATCAAGGGTTCATATTTTCTGCCGCTTATATCTGCAATATATATTTAAAAAATTGAGAGTGGTTCAAAACACTGCAGTTCGATTGATTTTTGGTTTGAAAAAATGGGAGCATATTACACCATATTATCAGAAACTTCATTGGTTGCCGATTGAGGCCAGAATTTTGTTTAAGTTTGCTTGTATTTGTTATAAATCAATCTTTGGCTTGTCACCTAGATACCTTGTTTCCCATTTATCTTTGAACTACTCAAACAGGTTCACATGTAGAGTTTGTATGTTTACATTTCCTTCTGTTAAATTATGTTGTTATAAAAGATTTCTTGAGAGAACTCTCTCTTTTCAGGCTGCTAAACTGAATGGTTGGTTTTGAAAAAGCTTCTTCTTATCTTGATTTTAGAAAATTATTGAAGACCCAATTATTTGATAAATTTGTATCCTAATGGTATCCTGCCTTTTTTTAAAATTTTACGCATTTCTTATGTTTTATTATCTGATGTATTTCCATTTTAAATTGTATTCTTCGTTGTATGATCAGTTTTCATTTGTTGTGAACCACCTTGAACCATTCCTGGTTAGGCGGCATATAAAAAATTATTATTATTAATATAAGGACACACACTAAGTGCATCACTGCTATATTTCCCTCCACTTGTTCCTGCTGGACTCACTGTTGGATAATCTAACTAATTTTCTAACTCATATACACATCTTTCACTCAGTATGAACCTAGCAAACATTCACTTATTACAAATCCCCTACTTGGTCACACATTTCAATTGCCTCAAATAACTTAAATCATCCATACTTTATAAATATCAATACAGTCAAACCTCGGTTTGCGAGTAACGTGGTTTGTGTTTTGCAACTCTTGCCTCGCAAAACAAGTTCTCACCTCCCAAATTCAGCCGTCTGCCATCCTGATAACTTGCGCATTATCGGGATGGTGGATGGCTGTATTCAGGACCTGAGAGCTCATGCTTACACGGGACGGCGGCCAGCTGAATTTGGGAGGTGAGAGGCGTTGGCGGATGGCACAGAGGCATCATTTGAAGCAGGAGGGCAGCTGTATGGAGCCCTGGCCACCTCAAGGAAGTCACCCTGCTGAAGGGGCTGCAGTACCAGGGCATCATCCAGGCAGGCACCCACCCCTGGGCTACCATTGTTGTGGAACGCATCGTCTTAGCTTCATTTATTCCCTACGAGCTATATGAGTGCTTTAGATTATGAACATGCTTCTAGAATGAATTATGCTCATAAACCAAGGTACCGCTGTATATATATATAATCACTCTTCTCCAAGAAATCTTATAAAACAATCCTTGTTTAATATATATTTGAAGTTAAAGAAGTAAAACCGAATGGATTTTTAAAGAAGAATTTGAATAAATAGTATCAATTTGAAATGATATAGGAAGGAGAAAGATCAATGATCAAAAAGTGGAATCATAGAAATCTTGGCTGTGGTTTATTTACCAAATACCAAGTTTGGTTTCTGAGATCTTTCCTCCCTATCTCTGTGCTAGAGAGTGGGTATCTTACTGCATGGTTGGATTTTGTCCATATTGGTCCCACTTACCATCTAGTTGATAAACAGTTGGCTAACAGGTAGGTACCCCAGTGGGATTGGTCTGTCAGCTACAGACTGAAGTCTGTGAATTTTCAAGTAGGCAGAGCTTCAAAATTGCTCCAAACACTAAATTACCCAAAAAGGAGCAGAAATTACATTGAATTAAAATAAGAAAATGAGGAAAGCAGAACAAACACTCCTGCAGGCACGCAATGACCACAACTTCTCGCAGGCTAAGCAACAAAAATGATGATCTGCAAGCCCTGATATAAGAGGCAGACTTGGATATTGTTGCTATCAGACACATGGTTCAGTGATTCCCATGGATAGGATGCAAACATATTGGGCTATAATCTTTTTAGGAAGGATAGAGATGGTCGAAAATGTGGAAGAGTTGCTCTAAATGTAAAGACCAATATCCAAGCGACTAAAATGCAGGAGGCCTGGGGAAAGGAAAAAGAGATTACGTACTTACCTTGGTAAGCTCTTTTCCAATAGATAGGTGACACATTCTAGACAGATTGGTAATGTCCCCATGGCTGCTTGCCATCTACAGAAGGAATTCACTCCGGATTTTTTCTTTGTGCCTCTGCTGTACTTCACTGTGCTCTCTAGCTCCACCTACAGTCAGTACCCAAGCACTAAGAGCCACCAAATCAACGTGAAATAGAGACACCCATGGCAATCAAGGTCAGCAACAACCGTTCTGTTCAAGAATTAACATTGGATCATCAAGTGCAAACAGCCAACAAGGCCTCAAAGGAGCTCAAACTATTCTCACAGAAAAAGTAACATATATACAATATTCTTCCCAGCCCTCAAGAGCTGACATGCATCCAAGAAACAACTTGGAGAAGCATAAATAGATTGAGACAGTAGACAGGCACAGGAAGGACAGGGCGGGAGTCTAGAATATCTCACCTATCTTCTGGAAAAGAGCTTACCAGGTTAAGTACATCTCTTTTTTCAGTGCAACAGGCGAGACATTCTAAACAGATGGGACGTACAAAAGCAGTCCCCAAAAAGCTATGGCGGGCTAGCTATGCCAGCCTGTAAAAAAGCTAGGGCTTGCTGCCACATCCACTCTGTAGAATTTGTGAAGAGAAGACCACACTGCTGCCCTGCAGATCTCCTCAGGAGAGACAACTCTAGCTTCAGCCCACAAAGAACCAACACTCCTGGTAGAATGCACCTTGATGGAAACAGGAAACTGTTTCCCAGAAAGAATATAGGCTGACAAAATGGCCCTATGGATCCATCTGGAAATCATGGCCTTGGAAGTGGGAGTGCCCCGCTTAACAGAATGAGGCAGCACAAACTGATGATCAGAGACACAAAATTCGTTAGTGACCTCTAGGTGGTGAAGAAACACTCTGTGCACATCCAGTTTCTTCAAAAGGTGATCTTGCGTCTTGGAACCAGTAGACCGAAAAGCAAGCACACACACTTGTTGATTAACAAGGAAAGTTGAAACCCCACTTTTGGTAGGCAGGAAGAAACTGTATGCAGGGAAATTCCAGTTTCCGAGATGCAGAGGAATGATTCCCTACAAAAGAGAGCCTGGAGATCTGAGACCCGCCATGCTGAGGTAACAGCGACCAGAAACATGGTCTTGATTGTAAGTCCAAGAGGGAAGCATCCTGAAGGGGTTCAAAGGAAGCCTTGGTAAGGCTAGACAGGTTGACAAGGTTGAGATCCAAGGAAGGGAATGGCTGCTTGACTGGCAGTCTGATGCGAAGAGCCCCTTTCAAAAATCTAGCGACATCAGGATGAGACGCCAAAGAAGGACGACAATCTTGGGCTCTAAAACAAGAGAGTCCAGCTACTTGGATCTGAAAAGACGCTACTTTATGCCTTTATCAAGTCCACCTTGCAGAAAGGCAAGAATCACCAAGATCGGAGATGAATATGGGTCCATCTAGTCCTGAGTGAACCAATGCTGAAAAGCCTTCCACACTTTAGCATAAGCAGAAACTGTGGATGACTTCTCAGACTTGAGAAGAGTGTTAACAACCACAGCAGAATAGCCTTTGTGTTCTAAGGCTATGCGCTCAAGAGCCATGCCGTAAGAGCAAAGCGACTCAGGTCCTCCATGTAGTCTGAACCCTGCATAAGCAGGTCTGGACGGGCGCTGAGACGAAGGCTGCAACACTTGCAAAGACGCATCAGATCTGCATACCATGGTATGCGAGACCAATCTGGAACCACCAGAATGACTTGACCCTGAAGGATCGCAATCTGCTGAACGACTTGGCCTATTAGAACAAAAGAACATAAGAATATGCCGCTGCTGAGTCAGACCAATGGTCCATCGTGTCCAGCAGTCTGCTCCCGCGGTAGCCCCCAGGTCAAAGACCAGTACCCCGAGACCAGCCCTACCTGCATACGTTCCGGTTCAACAGGAACCTGTCCAACTTTGTCTTAAATCCCTGGAGGGTGTTTTCCCCTATAACAGCCTCCGGAAGAGCGTTCCAATTTTCCTTCACTCTCTGGGTGAAGAAGAACTTCCTTACGTTTGTACAGAATCTATCCCCTTTTAACTTTAGAGAGTGCCCTCTCATTCTCCCTACCTTGGAGAGGGTAAACAACCAGTCTTTATCTACTAAGTCTATTCCCTTCAGTATCTTGAATGTTTCTATCATGTCCCCTCTCAGTCTCCTCTTTTCAAGAGAGAAGAGGCCCACTTTCTCTAATCTCTCACTGTATGACAACTCCTCCAGCCCCTTTACCATTTTAATCGCTCTTCTCTGGACTTTTTCGAGTAGTACCGTGTCCTTCTTCATGTACGGCAACCAGTGCTGGACGCAGTACTCCAGGTGAGGGCACACCATGGCCCGGTACAGCAGCATGATAACCTTCTCCGATCTGTTCGTGATCCCCTTCTTAATCATTCCCAGCATTCTGTTCGCCCTTTTCACCGCCGCCGCACACTGTGCGGACGGCTTCATTGATTTGTCGACTAGTACTCCCAAGTTTCTTTCCTGGGGGGTCTCTCTAAGTACCGCCCCAGACATCCTGTATTCGTGTATAAGATTTTTGTTACCGACATACATCACTTTACACTTATCCACGTTGAACCTCATCTGCCATGTCGCGGCCCATTTCTCGAGCATGTTTATGTCACGTTGCAAATGGTCACAATCCTGCGTCTTCACTACTCTGAATAACTTCGTATCATCCGCAAATTTAATCACCTCACTCGTCGTACCAATTTCCAGATCGTTTATAAATATGTTGAAGAGCACGGGTCCAAGCACTGAACCCTGCGGCACTCCACTGGTGATACTTTTCCAGTCCGAGTATTGTCCATTTACTTCCACTCTCTGTTTCCTATCCACCAGCCAATTTTTAATCCATGTGAGTATTTCACCCTCGATTCCCATGGCTCGCAATTTTTCGAAGTAGTCGTTCATGCAGAACCTTGTCGAAAGCCTTCTGAAAATCCAGATATACAATGCCAACCAGGTCCACCCTTGTCTATCCGTCTATTTACTCCTTCGAAGAAGTGCAGCAAGTTCATCAAGCAAGATCTTCCTCTGCTGAACCCATACTGGCTGGTCCTCATCAGATCGTATCCATCAAGGTGCTCAATGATGCAGTCCTTTATCAGCGCTTCTACCAACTTTCCCTGTACCGAGGTCAGACTCGCCAGTCTGTAGTTTCCCGGATCACCCCTCAAACCTTTCTTGAAGATTGATGTAACATTCGCCACCTTCCAGTTTTTGGGAACCCTTCCCGATTTGAGCGACAAATTGGCTATCAGTTGAAGCAGTTCAGCTATAGTCTCTTTCAGTTCCTTGATTACCCTCGGCTGTATGCCATCCGGTCCTGGGGATTTATCATTTTTAAGCCTATCAATCTGCCGGCATACCTCTTCTCGACTGACCAACAACACTGTCAGTTTCCCGTCTTCATTTCCCCCGTATAGCCTGTCGACTTCTGGTATGTTGTGTATATCCTCTTCAGTAAATACAGACGCAAAAAATGTGTTCAGTTTGTCAGCGATGGCTTTGTCCTCCTTTAGCACTCCCTTCATTCCTCGGTCATCCAAAGGCCCTACCGCTTCCTTCGCGGGTCGTTTCCCCTTAAAATATCGAAAGAACGGCTTGGGCCAGGGAGGGAAGACATACAGAGAATCTTCTGAGGCCACTTCTGTACTAGAGCACCAAGACCATCACTTCCGGGCTCAGATCTTCGACTGAAGAAATGATCCACTTTTTTGTTCTTCGCCATGGCCATGAGGTCGAAGCAGGGCTGGCCCCAGTTTCACACTATGGTTTGGAATGCCACTGCGGACAGATCCAGAGTCTGTCTACTGAGAAAGATGACTTAAGCATTGTTGACTCCCGCCACATGCGCTGCTGATAGTGCCTGGAAATGATGTTCCTCCCACAGAAACAGAAGGCGGGCTTCATGAGCTGGGGCGGGGGGGGGGGGGGAATCTTGGCTCCACCCTTGTGATTGACATAGGCTACTGCTGTTGCATTGTCGGACAAGACTCTAACTGCTTGACCCTCCAGAGTCATATGTAATCGCATCAGAGCCAGCCCAATGACTCTCAACTCCAACTGGTTGATTGACCATTTCCTCTGAGAGGGTGTCCAACACCCCTGGATGGGACAACAATTGCAGTGAGCACCTCAGCCCTGAAAGCTGGCATCTATCATCACCACGATCCAAGAGGCAATCCACAGAACGCCCCTGCACAGCAACTATGGGAGAAGCCACCAATCCATGCTGATTCAAGCCTCTAGAGTCCAGGGTAGACAGGTCTGTAAATCATCCCTGTATGGAGCCCAGAAAGAGAGTAAAGTAAGGCATGCTAGAGAGGACACATGTATGCCCTCACCAACAACACTACATCTATAGTGGCCGTCATGGATAGTCCCATGCCGAAGAAGCCAGCAGCTCCAGAAGGGAAGAAATCTGGGCACACAATTTCAGTATACATGCCTCTGGAAGAGATACATGGCCTGTAGTCATTTCTAAGAGGTCCCCCAGATATTTCAGTAACTGCGTGGGCATCAGATTGTACTGTCTTTAGTTCAGGATCCATCCCAGGTCCTCCAGCACCACTGATCCACTGTGCACCAACCCTGAGCCAATGAGGTAGCCCTTATCAGCCAGTTGTCCAGGTAAGGGTGAACCTGCAGACCCATTTTTCGCAAATAAGCTGCTACGATTTACCATCACAACAGCTGCCAGGCCAAAGGATAGAGCTAAGAAATGGCAATTCTGTTCCAGGATATAAAAACTTAAGAATTTGCAATGGGCTAGAAAAATCAGAATGTGCAAGTAGGTTTCCGTGAGATACAGAGAAGCAAGGAACTCTCCCCAGGGCCACCGCTGCAATGACCGATCGCACTGTCTATGTGAAAGTGTGAAACCTTAAGAGCTGCATTCACATGCCTCCAGTCTTTGGAGCCTCTCTTTGGCACAATAAAGTATATACGAGAATAGTTTGCGGTGGGCACTGGAGGATTAAGGGTTGGAAGAGAGAGAAGAGAAGCCTTATAAGGGTCAGAAGGAGCAGCACTGGGATTCAAGCAGAAAGGTTGAAAGACAGAGAAGCCCTAAAAGGGTACAGGGAAGGGGAAGATCCAGAGTCTGTCTACTGAGAAAGATGACTTAAGCATTGTTGACTCCCGCCACATGCGCTGCTGATAGTGCCTGGAAATGATGTTCCTCCCACAGAAACAGAAGGCGGGCTTCATGAGCTGGGGCGGGGGGGGGGGAATCTTGGCTCCACCCTTGTGATTGACATAGGCTACTGCTGTTGCATTGTCGGACAAGACTCTAACTGCTTGACCCTCCAGAGTCATATGTAATCGCATCAGAGCCAGCCCAATGACTCTCAACTCCAACTGGTTGATTGACCATTTCCTCTGAGAGGGTGTCCAACACCCCTGGATGGGACAACAATTGCAGTGAGCACCTCAGCCCTGAAAGCTGGCATCTATCATCACCACGATCCAAGAGGCAATCCACAGAATGCCCCTGCACAGCAACTATGGGAGAAGCCACCAATCCATGCTGATTCAAGCCTCTAGAGTCCAGGGTAGACAGGTCTGTAAATCATCCCTGTATGGAGCCCAGAAAGAGAGTAAAGTAAGGCATGCTAGAGAGGACACATGTATGCCCTCACCAACAACACTACATCTATAGTGGCCGTCATGGATAGTCCCATGCCGAAGAAGCCAGCAGCTCCAGAAGGGAAGAAATCTGGGCACACAATTTCAGTATACATGCCTCTGGAAGAGATACATGGCCTGTAGTCATTTCTAAGAGGTCCCCCAGATATTTCAGTAACTGCGTGGGCATCAGATTGTACTGTCTTTAGTTCAGGATCCATCCCAGGTCCTCCAGCACCACTGATCCACTGTGCACCAACCCTGAGCCAATGAGGTAGCCCTTATCAGCCAGTTGTCCAGGTAAGGGTGAACCTGCAGACCCATTTTTCGCAAATAAGCTGCTACGATTTACCATCACAACAGCTGCCAGGCCAAAGGATAGAGCTAAGAAATGGCAATTCTGTTCCAGGATATAAAAACTTAAGAATTTGCAATGGGCTAGAAAAATCAGAATGTGCAAGTAGGTTTCCGTGAGATACAGAGAAGCAAGGAACTCTCCCCAGGGCCACCGCTGCAATGACCGATCGCACTGTCTATGTGAAAGTGTGAAACCTTAAGAGCTGCATTCACATGCCTCCAGTCTTTGGAGCCTCTCTTTGGCACAATAAAGTATATACGAGAATAGTTTGCGGTGGGCACTGGAGGATTAAGGGTTGGAAGAGAGAGAAGAGAAGCCTTATAAGGGTCAGAAGGAGCAGCACTGGGATTCAAGCAGAAAGGTTGAAAGACAGAGAAGCCCTAAAAGGGTACAGGGAAGGGGAAGTAATCCACACTGGGATTCAAATTACCTTTCTAGTCTTGATTCCCCCACCCTCCTTAGAGGCTACACATTCCTGATATGTAAAGCAATTAGTACTTCCTTCAGTCTTGTTTGAAATACCAAAATGTAAACTGCTTTGAATGTGGTTGCAGAACTACAAAAAGGTGGTATATAAACCCAATCCCTTTTCCTTTATGCATAGTTTAGACTAGAATGCACAAGAGAATCCTGTTTTTCATACTTTGGTCTCTACCTTTGGTCCTCCCTTTCCCTAGAGCTAAGATGTGAAACCAATCGTCTTAGCTATTGTAAGGTTTTCTTGAATCAATCTATTCTCTGTGGCTTGTAATGACACTTGAGCATTTCAATTACTTAGAAATTTGAGGACTTTCCCTTCCCTTTTTATTACTTCTTTGCTTTATCACCCTTCCTTGATCCTTTTCTATTTCTTCTCTAAGGAACTGATACCATAAATTTTTTTCTTTTCCCCTTACCTCTATTTTGTTAATAACCTTATTATGTCCAAAGGTGGTCTGAAAGGCAGCACATATCATATCAAGCAATACAACTAAACACCACTCACCTGCTTTCCTGTTTATAATGGTGATCCCAGTCTCTATGGTCTTTGCCATTATTGAAGGCCGGGTATGGCCTTTTCCTAGAGTCATTTGTTTTATAAATTTCTCCTTGATGTCTTTCTTTGTGAAGATGGTCATGATATTGTAACAAATGTCTATCAGAAGAATAACTGTCTCTGCTGCTGTCATCATGGTTAGTATTTTCTTTCAGCCTTTCCACATCTGTTTTATAAAATGAAGAGCACCATTACATTATACTGTATTACGATGTAAGAGGATGATAAAATTATAGAACCATGGCCAGCATGATTCCAAGAGTAACCTAGTATAGTGATTTCCAGGATATCCGATTTTCAAGATATCTACAATGTTTATTCATAAGAAAGATTAATATGTAATGGAGGCAGTCGATGCAAATCTATCTTATGCATATTCATAAGGGATATTATAAAAACCATAATGACTTGGGGGGAGGGCTCCAAGACAGGTTTGGAAATCACTGCTCTATTTGTTAGGTAACTACTCTAAGAACTAGAAAAGGCCACGACTCAAATCCCGTATCTCCCATTTACATAAAGGAAAATAATACAGTGTACTGTAGAAAAGATGTTCTTGATGCAGTTACTGTATTTATTCAATCCAATGGATATTATCTCTTTTTTCCCCAGTGTGTGTATGGGGAGATGCATTGGAAAAGCTGTTGAGTAGTTATATGAGTGAAATCACTGGATGGATAGAGAAGCAGGGTTTAAGATTGAATGTAAACAAGACTGAGTTAATGTTTGTGGGGAAATCAGACCATGTTAAATGGCCAAAAACATTAAAAGTAATGGATGAGGTACTACTTACTAGTGAGGGAGTCTATGACAGTATTGGCAATAAAACTGGACCCATGGTTTACTATGAATTGTCAAATAGTAAAAACAGTGCAAATATGTTTTGCACAAATACACTTATTGTACTGGGTGAAACCAATGCTGTCATTACCTGACTTCCGTGCTGATGTACAAGCAATGGTCTTGTCACGCCTGGATTGCTGCAATGTCCTGTATCTGGGAATAACTAAGACCAGATGTAGGGCATTGCAGGTGGTCCAGAATGCTGCAGCTAGGTTGATAATCAGATCATCAAGACATGAGCATACTACTCCATATCTTCAACAACTGCATTGGTTGCTAGTTGTGCTTTGAATTCAGTACAAGGCAATCATGTTAAGTCATCAATTCTTATAAGGTACAATGCCTGAATATGATGTCTTGTTATCAACCACAAAGGTCCTTGCATTCTGCAGGTGCTGTATTGTTGAAAACAAAGGCCAATTCTAAACATGTAGATACGAATGTTATGACTTACATGTGGAGAGAGGAGCTCTTTTAGGAAAATGTTGAAGACTCAGCTATTTGTTAATGCATTTTTCTGAGCAATTGATTCATACTATGCTGAATTCATGCTGTACTGAATATTTCTAATTTATCTTCTTATTTTGTATAGACTTTTAACATTTTATGTATGTAACCCCTTGTAAACTGTTTTGGATAAAAATAGTATAGAAATTTTAAAAATAAATAAATAAATACATAGTAATCTACATATAACAACATAGATATTTGAATGGTGCAGACCCAACACAGGCTGTGCTTTGGTTGAGAATGCCTTCTTCAGGGGTCCTATGAAATATATTAATATATACATATCACAAAGTGCATAGGAACCTTAAATTATACAATGAGTGAGGATGAAAAAATGAATAAAGATGAGAAAGGAGATGAAAACATAGCTCTGGTATGTATTTTCATCTCTTATTATTTTCTCATTTATTTATTCATTTGCAATAATTGAAACAGTTATGAAAAAATATTGTGGCTATTGCCAAAATATCTGGCCATATAAAGTTCCTGTGGCCACCACCAACTCAACTGTTCTCTAGGTACTGTAACCTCTAGTTCCAATATAGCTATCCCACATCCTGTGGTGCTACTAGGCTGTACTTTCTTTACCTACTCCATGTTTTCTCCTTTATCACCTATCTTCTCTCAAGGCACTGAAAGGTGAATTGTTTGCAATACTACACACCCACCCCTATCAACTTTCTTCTATATCTATCTCAAATATACTTGGATTTTGTCACAGGACTGTTTATACTACCTCTGCTGATAGGTTATTCCAGACATTCATCATCCTTTAAGAAAGAAAATATTGCTCAATTTTCTCTGAATGGAAGATTAGGTTCTTACCTTGGTAATCTTTCTATTAGAAGACATAGGATTTTGTATTGATGTTGTTGTCCTCCTATAATTGTGAACTTTGAGAAAGGTATCACTCATATCTTTCAACTCCTCCCCTTCACTAGTGGAGAATGTTTTGGTACTAACTGAAGAGGGATCCAATCAAACTCTACTGAAACATAAGAAAAGCAGGGGCACAAGGAATTGCCCTGTGACAAACTACATTTCTGTTCTGCTCTGTAAATCATGAAAAAGAACAATAATTAACAATAAATAACAAACTTGAACTCAGGAGTATCTAGGAACCAACTTATGTACATCTAGTACTATCACATAAAACCCCCCAAAGGATAAGAAGAATAGTATTATTCATATTCCTGTAGCTCTGCTTTTTCTATTATTATTTTTTTTACTCATCCAAATGACAGGCGAAGTCTCATGAAGGACACCTGTAATGTCCATGGAAGTAAACAGGTGAATTGGCCTGCAAAGGGACATATGAAGCCAGTGCCAGAGGGAGGGACAGATGAGCCTGCTTACAGCACCAGAGATCCAAATGTGGCATCCTTTCAGGCTGCCACATCCACTTTATAGATCCTTGTAAAGTCTAGTTGAATGTGCTGTAGTGGAGATAGGTAGCAGTTTTCCACAGTTAATATATGATGAAGAAATTGCCATGCAAATCCATCTGGCAATTGAGGCCTGCCTGCCTTGTCTTAATTAGCTGGTCAGCACAAAAAGATGGTCAGACAGACAGGAATAATTCTTCTTCTTCGGGTAGTGGAGCAGAACTCTTTGCACATCCAGCCTCTCCAAAATCCTGTCCTGTTTAGTCAAACCTTTAGGGTGAAAAGCAGGCAAATGAATCTCTTGATTGACATGAAAAGCTGATATCACCTTTGGAAGAAAGGAAGCAGCCATTCACAAAGGAACACCAGACTATATAAACCTGAGGAAAGGTTCTCTGCAAGAGAGCCTGTAATTCTGAGATTTGCCTCACTAAGACAATAGCACCCAGAATGACTGTGAGATCCAAAGGGACGTGTTTTGCAGAGCTTAAATGGAGCCTGAGAGAGGCTCTTCAGAACGACATTAATGTCCCATGACGGGAAAGGCCGACACAATGAAGGATACAATCTGAGCCAAGTGATGTCTGGATGAGACGCCAGGTACTGCTTACCTCCCTGAGCCTGAAAACACGAGAGGCTTTTTTCAAGTCTGGCTTGCAAAACTGCCAGGATCACTGGAATTGGTGTCTGAAAAGGCTCTACTTGATTCTTAGCACACCATAGCTGGAAAGTCTTCCAGGTTTTAGCATATGCTGCAAACATCGAAGGCTTCTTTGCTCTAAGGAGAGTCTCAATGACTACCTCCAAGTAACCCTTACGAGTTAAGGCTGAGAACTCAAAGGGCTAAGCACTCAAGAACCATGCCATAAGACCAAAGCGCTCTAGATATTTTCGGGGAACTGGGCCCTGACTGAGGAGTCCTGAATGAACAGGCAGCTTGAGACACCTGCTTCTGCAGATACACCAGATCCGCCTACCATGGCCAATGAGGCCAGTCCGGAGCAACCAGTATTATCAGACCCTGGTGGCTTGTGACTCTGTGGATGATCCGACCCACCATAGGAACCTATAGAGTAGTTTCTCTGTGGGCCAGGGCTGAACCAAAGCATCCAGCCCTGCACTTCCTAGTTCAGCTCTTTGACTATAGAAGAGATCCACTTTTGCATTCTAGGCTGAGGCCATGAGATCCATTTCCAATCTTCCCCAGCACCGCACAATGAGGTTGAATGCTCTCTGGAACATGGACCACTCCCCCAGATCCAGTTTGCCTGCTTAACAAGTTGGCTTGGATGTTCTCTATTCCTAAATAAGCCCCTCACATTCAATAACGTCAAAATAATATAATAATAAATATGGAAAAGCAAAAAAGTATAAATGTCAGAAATAGACTTATAAACAATTTACAAAACTTTATTCATTTCAGAAATATTATAATATGAAAAGTATCATTAACTTAATAAAACTATTATAAAATCAGTATAAAGATTTATAAGAGACTCAAGCCCCACTAGCAAAAACTGTAAGCTTCATGATCATAAATGAAAAAGGGATCCCAATAGCAAAAATTTCCACCCTTTGAACACTATTAAATCTAGAAAATATCATCTATATAAACCAAAAAGAGTGCTCGGAAACCAAAGCATCAATAGTAGAATAAATAGATACAATTTTAAATGTATAAAACAAACATGTATGGTAGCATAACAGCTTAAAAGATGCAAAAACGATTACATTCAATAATAGTTACATACAGAGCAAACACAGGCAGAAAAAACACATGAAAGGGTCACCTAACAATCAAATGAAAATATCATGCAAAAATAAAGAGTTCAATCAGGTAAAAAGTGAAAACAAGTTCAGGCAAAATCCAAACAAAAAAAGTTTAAAGCAAATGTCCTGAAAACAAAGCAAGTAAAAAAAAAAAGAACCAAAGAATGAAACAACGTTTGCGTGGCGACGGCGAGTCTTATCTCTGATGAGCCCAGCTTTGACTTCCTGCCTGTGGCGTTTCTTCCTTTTGAAAAAGAAAGCTTGAAACACGGCCTGTGTCAAGGAAGAAGGAAAGAGGAAGAATGAGTTAAGAAGAATGTTCATGACTCTGATTTAGAACTGCCCCTCTTGCTCATGGGCTTCTTGACTGTGAACTTCTGGTGTATCCGTGGTGGTCCCTTACCTTACGTCAAAGACTTTAGTATACAGGATGTTCAGTCCTAGGATTTTCAGTCCTAGGATTCTAAGAACTTTGTTTCTTTCTTTGGAGTCGAGGAAGAGGTCAAATCCATCCTGAAGAGCCTCTCCACTGAAAGTAGACGCCATTTAAGGGCTCGAGGTTGACGAATAGCACAGCGCTTGCACAACTTCGGATGATGGTCTGGCCCAAGGCACTTGAGGCACCTACTGTGTGGGTCTGTGATAGAAATCGCACGCTGACACTGGCTACACTTCTTAAAGCCTGTTGTTGGCCGGGACATAGGAAGAAAAACAGCTGCTGCAAGGTCTTAGTAAAATAAATACAGCGATTCATGAAGAAAAATAACACAAACCGTGGTGAGAGAAGGCACAAAGTAAGCAAATTAAACGCAGAGAGTCAAAGACGGACTTCTCGGCTCCACGGAAAACTGAGAACTGAGGAGATGCGCCCTGTGATGGGCGGGAAGGCACTCGCGCATGCGCGGTGCGGCTGACTCAAAACTTCTAGTTTCTACAAGCAAGTCTGCTTGCAAGGCTTCCGCATCGAGGCTCTGTCAGTGATGTAACCCATATGTGAGAATGGGCTGCCTGCTTGTCCTGGGATAAACAGGTGAACCTGTATGCCCATCCTGCGAAGGTGAGCTACCACCACAACCATCACCTTGGTAAAGTTACATGTGGCCATGGCCAATCTGAAAGGCAGCGCCACAACTGGGAGGGCTCCTAGAGAACATGGAATTTCAGATATTTTCTGTGATCTGGAGAAATGGGAATGTCAAGATATGCCTCAGCTAAATCCAGATAAGATATATTTTATTATTTTAATATTTGTATGTTAGATTGTATGTGTTTGTATTTTTGTAAACCGCTTAAGGTTTAAGCGGGTTAGAAATTTTTTTAAATAAATAAATTCCCCTGGAGCTACCACCATAAGAACATAAGAATTGCCGCTGCTGGGTCAGACCAGTGGTCCATCGTGCCCAGCAGTCCGCTCACGCGGCAGCCCTCAGGTCAAAGACTAGTGCTCTAAACGAGTCCAGTCTCACCTGCGTACGTTCCAGTTTAGCAGGAACTTGTCCAGCTTTGTCTTGAAACCCCGGAGGGTGTTTTCCCCTATAATAGACTCCGGAAGAGATGATGACTAACCCGATCATCTCCATGCAGAAACATGGAACTCTTAATGTCTCATTTACTGACTTTAGGTCCAAGATAGGCTTCCAATCTTCTGTGCCTTTCTTGGGCACTATGAGTATTATGGCTTATCTGTCAGAGCTCAATGAGTCTTTGAGAACTGGTTCTATGGCTTGAATGTTCAAGAGTTGTTGGACTGTCGCTCGGACCCTGGACTCCTTTTCTGGCATCTGGATGGGGAGTCAAGGAACAGATCTGGAGGGGTGTGAAAAAACTCAATCTTGTGCCCCTCCCAAATAACATTCAAAGCCCAGAGGTCTGATACCATTCCCTTCAGAAAACTGACAGTCTCCCGCCAATGAAAGGAGGCATGGCAGTCAACCTGACATAATTGTTGCTTTTTGATGGCTGAGCCGCTGTGTGACCCAGAGGGTTGTTGGTGTCTGTAGCTGCCAAATCTCTGTCTGAACCCTTGGAAAGGTCTCCGGGAAGAGGACCCAGAGTAGAACTGGCGGGATCGTCAAGAGGAACAAAAACTGCCTTTGCCGCCCCCGGTGGAATGTCAAATTCTGCTGTCTGGTAGAGATTTGAGACAGTGATTCACCACGCTGGCCCTTAAAGAGTAAACTGCTTAGAATAGCCTTGGAGGCTGAATTGCCCACTCACTGTCTAGTCTAGAGAATCCGGTGCGCAGAAACGGCATAAGCAGACATCTTGCTCATGACTCTGATGATATCATAAAATGCCTCAACCACATAATCTACTCCCTCCATAATCAAATGGCTCCATTTCTGAAGGACTACGCCGCAACCTGGTATGACAGGCTTGTGCCACAAAGGAGGCATCCCCTGTAGCTTTGATACCCAAAGCCAGTGCTTCAAACTCTTAAGGACCCCATCCACCTTGCAATCCTGTGCATCCTTCAGCATCACCCCTTCCTTGCTATAAAGGGAGGTACGCTTACTCACTTGAGCTACTGCGGAATCCACATTTGGTTGCAAAAACAGCTGTTGGAAGTCTGGAGTCATAGGAGAGAGACTGGACATAGCTTTTGCCACCTTTAGGAAGCCTTCTGGAGACTCCCATTGGTTAATGACTAATGAGATGATGTCCAGATGAGTTGAAAAGAAGGTAGTCTGTGCACGTGCACCGCTCATAACAGAACACTGGGAGGTAGAGGGCTATTTTGGGTCCAACTTCAATTCAGAGAGTGTCCAAAATGACATGTAAAACAGTGACAGACTTGAAAAGATGGCACACTGAGGGACTGTCACCCTGACCTCTGGCTCCAGCCCCTAAATCATCCAAGGACACAGTTGATCCTTGTGATAATGAAAGAATGGAAAGAGACTTCCAGTCCTCCCAGTCTTGCTCCAAATGGTCACTGATGCTCACTTCTTTAAAGATGTTTTCAATTCCAAATGCTAACCCACCTAAGAATTAATATCTTATCATTCCCTCTGTAATTTCCTCACTTGAGCACAGTATATTAAAGTATCTTCTTGTCCAGTTTGTCTGTCTTGACTAGATTGTAAGCTATTTTGAGCAAGGACTGTCTTTTCTGTGTTCTGATGTACAGTGCTGCATGTGTCTAGTAGCACTATATAGAAATAATTATTAGTAATAGTACTGACACTTGGACCTGGCTTATTCCGAGGGTGGAAGTCTGCTTTTGATTGAACTCTCCATGTATCATCAGTGCAGACATGAAGGCTGCCAAACAAGTGGAGAAGGCTTCATCCAAGGCGAGGCAAATGATGGGATGTATCAATAGAAGCTTCGTCAGCCGCAAACCTGAAGTCATAATGCCACTGTATAGAACCATGGTGAGACCTCATCTAGAGTACTGTGTGCAATTCTGGAGGCCACATTACCGTAAAGATGTGATTCGAGCTGAGTCGGTCCAGCGAATGGCCACTAGGAAGGTCTCTGGACTCAAGGGTCTCTCATACGAGGAAAGACTGGGCAAATTGCAGCTGTACTCTCTAGAGGAGCGCAGGGAAAGGGGTGACATGATTGAGACTTTTAAGTACGTCACAGGTCGTGTCGAGGTAGAAAACGATATATTCCTTCCCAAGGGACCCTCGGTCACAAGGGGGCACCCGCTCAAACTCAGGGGAGGGAAATTTAGAGGTGACATCAGGAAGTATTTCTTCACAGAAAGAGTGGTGGATCACTGGAACAAACTTCCGATGCAGGTAATCAAGGCCACAAGCGTGCTCGACTTTAAGAATAAATGGGACATCCACGTGGGATCCCTACGTGGGTCGAGCAGCACTCAGACTTAATGGGGTGGGCCAGTAGAGTGGGCAGACTTGATGGGCTGTAGCCCTTTTCTGCCGTCACCTTTCTATGTTTCTATGTTATGTATTGGTGCTGGTTCACTCTCAGGCAGCACAGCGCACTCTGGGACTGTCAAATAGGCTTTCAACAAGAGATTGACAATCTGAAAACCCCTGGACAGGTGGCCCTAAGAACCCCTGCAGGACCCCTGACTGGGGTAGATGGACCTCTACCGCTTCCACGTGCTTGTGTTTCGCAGCCTCTTTGTGTGTGGTTTCGGAATGGGATCTCTTCCCTGTTGGCCAGGCTTTATGGGGTTCTCCCATCCTGAAAGACTCTAAGGAGGCTGAGCCTTAAGCTCCCGCCCCTTCCTCCCACACCCAGAGACACGTAGAACACTCTCGCTCATCTGCTGACAAAGCTGTGCGAAAAAGGCATGAAACAAAGGCAGATTAGTCTGGGGAATCCATTGCAGATGATCCCTGGGCAAAATGAGGGGTTTTGAGGCAGAGGGAAGCCTTTGAATAAAAGATCAATAAGAAATCTAAGATGTCCGCCGTCAGTAAAATTGTGTCAAAAACGACCCGTGGAAGCATTGCTGAAAAACAAAAAACATTGAATAAGTTGTTTTAGAGATGATGGTGGTGGTGGTGGTAGATGATACACACACACACACACCTAACTCTTAACCCCAGAAACCCTCGGCTCTACCTTTTTCTAACACTCCCCCCCCCACCCCACCAATTTCCTCGTAGGGAATAAAAGGATGGTTTCTGGTGTCTGTTTGTCAGCTTGCAGCAGCCTGCCTCAGAGACTATCTGGAAACAAATCCACCACAGGAAATCTGGCTGCCGGTCAGGAGGACTCTGCCCAACAACTCTGAATACCAAGAATCCACAGAGTGTGTCGGAGAGAGATAATTTGCAGTTGGCTCTCTGATACCCAAAGGGTTGTTAGACAGGGGACCCACAACCTGCACTCAAGTATCTGATAAATCAGTAGGCGAGCTTTGGATGGATGACAAAGCAGGCTGGCTCCACAGGTACTCCCTTAGCATGTGAGCAGCAGCCCATCCTCATGTGTCTGCGTCCTTTCCCTGGCGAAGTAAGCCCAAGAAGGGGGACCTCTGGGCACCGAATCCATGAAAAAAGAAGAGACAGACAAAAAGACCTGAAAATAATAAAAAGGAAGCAGAACAGATCAGAACACACCTTCTCAGTTCATTTGCAAAAGGAAAAACTGAAGAGGGCACTATTTTCCACTGGTGAAGGGGAGGAATTGAAAGATATGAGTGACACGCTTCTGCAAAATTCATGACTATAGGTCAGTGGTAGACAAACTCATTAGTCAAAAGAGCCAAAGATCAGCAGTACAACGATTAAGATTTCTTTTGAGAGCCATACCCCGCGCCCACTTGCGCTATGACAATCCGACTGACACCCCGCTCGCCCGCACGTAGTCGAAATCGATTTGTGGCAGAGCCTAGAGAATGACACGGGGAAAAAATTTGTCTCCATCCCCACCCTGTCCTGAGCTAGGTCCCTGTTCCCGCAAACCATCTGATCCCTTCCACACAAGCCTCGAATAGTTTTATACTGAACTTATTATATTAAAGCATAAAAAGAAACAATATTCTGTACAATTGCCAATTTATAAATCAGCATCTTCTCCCCACTCTCTCTTCCCCATTTCCCTTCAGCGTCCTCAGCCCACTCTCTCTCCACTTCCCTTCAGCGCACGCACCTAAAAACAAGCAAGCAATTTTTAAATCATTTTCATTCTATTCATTCATAGAAATTAAAGTATAAATAATGCCAGTCACATAACAAAACATGATTTTACAAAAATAATTCCCTGCACAGTCAAGCCTGCAAGGATTACTAGATGTCTTTCAGCAACTCCCCTCCCTCCCCCTTACCTTCGTGGCCAAGCTGTTAGGATGGGAGGATATAAGAGAAGTAGAAAGACAGTGGTCTAAGCTGAAAGGAGCGATAAAAATGGCTACGGACCTTTATGTGAAGAAAATCAATAAAAACAAGAGAAAAAGGAAGCCGATATGGTTCTCCAACCTAGTGGCTGAGAAAATAAAGGCGAAAGAGTTGGCGTTCGTGAAATATAAAAAAAACCAAGAAGAGGAGAGCAGAAAGGACTTCAGAGTGAAACTGAAAGAAGCCAAGGGAGAGATACGTCTGGCGAAAGCACAGGCGGAAGAACAAATGGCTAAAAATGTAAAAAAGGGAGACAAAAATTTTTTCATATATATTAGTGAAAGGAGGAAGATGAAAAATGGAATTGCTAGGCTAAAAGATGCTGGGAACCAATATGTGGAAAGTGATGAGGAGAAAGCGAATGTGCTAAACAAATACTTCTGTTCTGTGTTCACAGAAGAAAATCCTGGAGAAGGACCGAGATTGTCTAGCAAAGTTACACGAGAAAATGGAGTAGATTCTGCGCCGTTCATGGAGGAGGGTGTTTATGAGCAACTTGAAAAACTGAAGGTGGACAAAGCGATGGGACCAGACGGGATCCATCCCAGGATACTAAGGGAGCTCAGAGAGGTTCTGGCGAGTCATATTAAAGACTTGTTCAACAAATCTCTGGAGACAGGAGTGATTCCTGGGGATTGGAGGAGAGCGGATGTGGTCCCTTTTCATAAAAGTGGTCACAGGGATGAAGCAGGAAACTACAGGCCGGTGAGCCTCACTTCAGTTGTTAGAAAAATAATGGAAGTTTTGCTGAAAGAAAGGATAGTGTACTTCCTTGAATCTAATGGGTTACAGGATCCGAGGCAACATGGCTTTACAAAAGGTAAATCTTGCCAAACGAACCTGATTGAATTTTTTGATTGGGTGACCAGAGAGCTGGATCGAGGACATATGCTACATGTAATTTACTTGGATTTCAGCAAAGCCTTTGATACAGTTCCTCATAGGAGGCTGTTGAACAAACTTGAAGGGCTGAAGTTAGGACCCAAAGTGGTGAACTGGGTCAGAAACTGGCTGTCGGACAGACGCCAGAGGGTGGTAGTTAATGGAAGTTGCTCGAAGGAAGGAAAGGTGAGTAGTGGAGTCCCTCAGGGATCAGTGCTGGGGCCAATCCTGTTCAATATGTTTGTGAGTGACATTGCTGAAGGGTTAGAAGCAAAAGTGTGCCTTTTTGCAGATGAAACCAAGATTTGTAACAGAGTAGACACCGAAGAGGGAGTGGAAAATATGAAAAAGGATCTGCAAAAGTTAAAGGAATGGTCTAATGCCTGGCAACTAAAATTCAATGCAAAGAAATGCAGAGTAATGCATTTGGGGATTAATAATAGGAAGGAACCGTATATGCTGGGAGGAGAGAAGCTGATATGCACAGACGGGGAGAGGGACCTTGGGGTGATAGTGTCCGAAGATCTAAAGGTGAAAAAACAATGTGACAAGGCAGTGGCTGCTGCCAGAAGGATGCTGGGCTGTATAAAGAGAGGCGTAGTCAGTAGAAGGAAGAAGGTGTTGATGCCCCTGTACAGGTCATTGGTAAGGCCCCACTTGGAGTATTGTGTTCAATTTTGGAGACTGTATCTGGCGAAGGACGTAAGAAGACTTGAGGCGATCCAGAGGAGGGCGACGAAAATGATAGGAGGCTTGCGCCAGAAGACGTATGAGGAGAGACTGGAAGCCCTGAATATGTATACCCTAGAGGAAAGGAGAGACAGGGGAGATATGATTCAGACGTTCAAATACTTGAAGGGCATTAACGAAGAACAAAATCTTTTTCAGAGAAAGGAAAATGGTAAAACCAGAGGACATAATTTGAGGTTGAGGGGTGGTAGATTCAAAGGCAATGTTAGGAAATTCTACTTTACGGAGAGGGTGGTGGATGCCTGGAATGCGCTCCCGAGAGAGGTGGTGGAGAGTAAAACTGTGACTGAGTTCAAAGAAGCGTGGGATGAACACAAAGGATCTGAATCAGAAAATAAGATTAAATATTGAACTAGGCCAGTACTGGGTAGACTTGCACGGTCTGTGTCTGTATATGGCCGTTTGGAGGAGGATGGGCTGGGGAGGGCTTCAATGGCTAGGAGGGTGTAGATGGGCTGGAGTAAGTATTAACAGAGATTTCGGCAGTTGGAACCCAAGCACAGTACAGGGTAAAGCTTTGGATTCTTGCCCAGAAATAGCTAAGAAGAAAAAATTAAAAAATTTAAATTGAATCAGGTTGGGCAGACTGGATGGACCATTCGGGTCTTTATCTGCCGTCATCTACTATGTTACTAAGTCAAAATGATCTACCAAACAATAAAATTTAAAAAAACACAAAGCACACTGTAAGCAGAGAAAATGTTAATTATCATTTATATTCAGGGGGAGGGGGGGAGGGTGTTCAAAGAGGTCAAGGCAGATGACTTTAAAATATGCAGTCACCTCAGTAACAACTATACAAAAATAGATAAATATACCCTCTCCCTTTTTACTAAACCGCGATAGCGGTTTTTAGCGCAGGGAGCTGCACTGAATGCCCTGCGCTGCTCTCGATGCTCATAGGCTCCCTGCGCTAAAAACCGCTATTGCGGTTTGGTAAAAAGGGGCTATAGTACAAAATATAGACAGCAGATATAAATTCTCAAAACCAACACAATTTGATCACTAAATTGAAAATAAAATCATTTTTCCTACCTTTGTTGTCTGGTAATTTCATCAGTCTCTGGTTGCACTTTATTCTTCTGACTGTGCATCCAATATTTCTTCCCTTCTTTCAGCCTCCTGTATGCTTCCTCTCCTCCAGACCTCATTCCCTCCCCCAACTTTTTCTTTCTTTCACCCTGCCCCCCTTCTTTCTTTTTTTCTCCATGCCCCCTTTCTTTCTGTATGTCTGTCTTTCTCTCTCCATGCCCCCTTTCTGTCTGTCTCCCTGTCTTTCTTTCTGTCTCCATGCCCCCCCTTTCTTTCTCCCTGTCCTTTCCCAAGCCACAGCCACTGGAGAACAGGCCGCCACCGCCATCGTGGAACAGGCCGCCGCCGAGTTCTGAGCTCTCTCTGCTTCCCTTCCCCGTAAAAAGGATGCAGAAGCGCCGGGTCGACCATCTTTCACCACCCGACGTCAATTATGACGTCGGAAAAGAAGTTCTGGGCCAACCAGGCACTGATTGACATTGGGTGGCGAAAGTTGGTTGGCCCGGTGCTTCAATGTCCTTTTTATGGGGAAGGGAAGCAGGTTGGGCACCCCTGCTCTAGCTAGCTGAGCCGCGAGCCACACTCAAGTAGCTAAAGAGCCACATGTGGCTCGTGAGCCGCGGTTTGCCGACCACTGTTATAGGAGGACAACAGCTTCAGAACAGAATCCTAAGCAACATAACTTTCCTTCTTTCAACTTCATATAAGGATTATTTGTCCTTGAAATGCAGAATAAGCAAAGAAAAGATAACACATTTAAGATCTGTTTTTTGATTCTTCAAGCTGGAGATTAATTGCATCGAAAACCAATATCTCATAGTTTGTATGTTCAGCACAATCCTATATATTCCAATAAATCAGTAACAACTACTACATACTATCAGATCATAATCTATATACAAGATGGTTCGCATAATGTCCAAAGGAACCAATCATTCTATAGTTTTAATTCTATGACTCTCTTACCTGAATTTCTAACTGTATAACTGTTCACACTGCTGCTGATATTCTGGTCATTGTGCTGTTCAAATATAAAAACATAAACCATAGTCATAATTACAGTTCTGAAACTGGGGTAAAATAATTTTTAAAAATTTCCTCATTGAAACCATAAGCAATATATATGCTTGTAAAATCTCCCTATTTACTTCACTAATTACATTCACTTGTCATAATACTGTATGCTAACGTGTTTAAGCTTTCATTAGTCTATTAGCTTAATTCTAACAAAACTGTTACCTGAGATTCTTGTCGCTTTTTGATTGCATGTTTGTATAGTTTGTGCAGCTTTCTTGCATCAAATTCTGTAAACTTTGACACAAATATCCATAAATTTCTAAAAGAAAAACAATTTATAAGCTTACTCTTCTTGCAAACTCAAACACATTATAGAACAGACATACAGTGATAATAAAAATAAATGTGGTGGACAAGAACAGGCTTTCAGCATCAATTTCCAATGACCTTTAAGTGTGTTTTAAAAAAAGGGAACAATGCATACAGGAAAGCTGAATTTACACAAATTCAGCCAATGCAAAACACTAGGGGGCAATTCTAGTGCACAGTAAAACCTATTATATGATGGAATTTATGCTCTGTTATAGAATACTAGCATAAAAAGAGATTATGGTATGTTCTTACCTTGATAATATATTTTTCAGTAGATAGGGTGAGACATTCTCTAGACAAGTGGGATATCTCCCAATGGCTATGTGCCATATACAGAAAGAATCCACTCTGGATTTTTTCTGTGAATCTCCTCTACTTCACTGGAAGCTCTACAACCACATGTAGTTAATACCCAAGCACAAAGAGCTCCAAGGAAAGTACGTGAAGTAGGGACCCCAAGGGAACATTCCCCAAAATCAACTTCTGCTCAACAAAGGAACCTAAGAGCATCAACTCCAAAACAGCTAACAAAGGCATCAAAGGAGCTCAGGAAAGACCCCCTGCGTGCACATAAACATAAATACAGAATTCTTCAAAACTTCAAAGGTCTGACTGGCATCCAAGAACGACTTGGAGAAGCATACTGTAAAAAGAATGAGACAGTAGGCAGATGCAGGAAGGACAGGGTGGGAGTCCTCACCTATCTACTAGAAAAGATATTATCAAGGTAAGAACATACTGATTGGATCGCTGTTGGCCGATTGTCGACCAGCGATCAATGCGCTACCAAGTTTGCATGCAAATGATGTGCACAGAGGTGCACATCATTTGCATGCAAACTCAACAGATCAATCGCTCAGTGAATGATTGACACATGTAGCAGTGACAAGGGAAGCAGCCTCCTGTCACTGCTGTTAGGGCTTCTATTTTTTTTTTTTAAATGGCAGGCAAATCTGCCCCATTACATTTTTTTTTTTAATGACAGGCAAATCTGCCCCATAAAAAAAAGCCCCCCTTTGCTGATGGCCTACCCAACAACCCCTTCTCGGCAGCAAAAATGGCAGGCGGGATGCCTACAGTATGTTTCAAGATTAAGACTGGTAATTGAAATCACCCATTATTATATCATTGCCCAATTTGCCAGCTTCCTAAGCTCTGTAAATATTTCTTTATCTCAAGTTTATTCAGGGTTTCTAATCCACATATTTTACAATGCATTCTAAGTGCAATCTAGCCAAGGGAAAGGGATATAAATTATAGTTACAGACAATAAAGAGTGTGGTACAATGGTTAAAGCTACAGTCTCAGCACCCTGAGGTTGTGGGGTCATATCCCATGCTGCTCCTTGTGACCCTGACTCCTGAGCATAGAGTGGGCAGAGCGAGCCATAGCTCAGGCCACTAGTAGACCCAAGTCAGGGGAAGCCTCCTGGGCTAAGATAAGAACCTGCAGCGCAGCATGGATATGGAAGGTTTTTTGGAGGCCTCTTAGTGCCCGACATCATAGAGTGGAAGTAGACTCAGAACCAACTGGATCAGGAGATGACATGCTCAGCACCTCCAACGCATGAGAAATAAGGGATTGGAGATCCTCTTTATGGAAGGGCATCATCACCATAGGTTATCCTCTTCCTCAGAAGGGAGCTCAATCTCCTCCAGGGGATCAGACAACAAGAGGCACTAAATTCCTCACAAGGGAGCATCAGACTAGTGGTCCGATGGCAAAGCAACTCATTGAGCTTCCATATGTGTTCTCTTTGGCTGGTGACCCACTATTTCCCCAGAGGGGTCCCTCAAAGGAGGCAGAGAAGAGGGGCCGCTTTGACCGAAAGGCCCGATGCGTAAGGAGGGCAAACTTTGGGAAAACAGAGTGTCCAAAGAGGTCTGGGCCAAAAGATACCCCAAATGTTTCATTTAGCCCCCTACAACTCAGAGAGGGCCAAAAACCACTGCTTGAAAGGAACCCTGCTCAGGATATCCCAAGAATCAGGTGCTGGCACTTCAAAGATGGCCCCTTGGGCACATGTTCTGAGAACAGCACCATTGAAGCCCACCAAAACCTCTTCACGCAGCCCTGCTAAAGCTAGCACTGAGAGGAAGCATCAGGTGAAGCCCCAGTATAAAATGTGCAAAGGACTGATGCTACTCTCTGGCTCCTATACCAGGGGCAGTGCTTTACCATTTCTGCTTGGGACTGACTTACAGATGATAAAATCAAAACACATATACCTACACACCAAGATTTCACTGGCAGAGCTGCAAAAGAACCGGTGCCAAATATGGCTGCCCATAGCGGGATCCGGCAATTACCAGCTTCCTCCAAGCTGCCACAGCTCCTTTTTTTGTTTTGGTAGGCTGATAAAAGAGGCAGGAGTGGAAGAGTTGTGGTTTTTTTTTTTTTTTAAGATAAGGTCAAGCCAGCTTCACCAAAGAAGGAACAAAGGCAGTGACAGTGATGGGGAAAGGGCAGGGACCTAGTATCACCAGGTGTACAGGACGATAAATCCACCACAAATCAAAAGCAAAACACAAACAGTGGAGGAGCTGCATCAGCAAATGGCAATCCATAGCCCCTGCTCAACTTGGTCTGAGGGAACAGGCCAAGAGCTAGGAGCCAGCACTAGAGAAAACTGCACAGGCTATGCCCAACCACCTGCTAAGATAGAGAGAATACTGAAGAGAGGCTGTGGCACAGGATCCTTACGGCAGAGCACTTTGTTCTCTATCTCCATCAGCTGGTAGATGGACATAACCCATAATCTAATCTAATCTAATCTAAACCTTAAGTTTATATACCGCATCATCTCCATGAGTGTCTGGAGTGATCTCTGGGACATAATGGAAATGGTATTCTGAAGTCAGATACTTGTCTGCTTGTATTAGGAACCCATGGATTCTGGTTTTTTTCACTTGAATTTCGGCAGTTTATGATTTTTACTTATTCCTGAGGCAATCTACTCAAAACTGTGGGTAGATTTAGTTCATTACATACAAGTAGCTGCACATCATCGCAGATATAGAATTTTGTGTCCATCAACCAAAGCAGCTTGGCTACAAGCTTGAAGTAGATATTGAATAAAATAGGTGACAGTATGGTTCCCTGTGACACCCCACACAGTTCATTACCCAAGATGATGTGATGCGGTTGAACAGAACTTCTTGTTGTCTGGCTGGCAAATTGGATCTGAACCATGCAAAAAAGCATGCTACTGATGCCTCTTTCTGTCAGCCATGTAATGATATTACATTCCACGATGTTCAAAGCTGCTGACAAATCCAAAAGTACAATTGAGGCAGATTTTCTATTGCATTTTCTGTGGAGATCATCAGGCAGGGAATACAAGAACTTCTTTTGTTCCAAACACAAGTCTGAAGCCAGCTTGACATAACTATACTCTGTTCTGAGCCTCAGTACAAGGAAGCATTACTAAAAAAGTAAGTAAATGAGAAGTACCACTTACTCTAAGAGCTTGCAATGTTGTAGATACTGAGAGGCAGAAAAAGCCATTGAGCCTGAGAAGGCAAAGGAACACACAGAACGAGAGGCTAAGGCCCACTGGCACTTTGAGAGCGAAGTTCTTTCTACAAAGATATCAAAACTCAGTGATACTGCTAACATGGGAAAGATTGCCAGACTGAAGTATCGCAGTGAGAATGAAGCTGAAAACTACTGAGATTGAGAGGCTGACCTCTACTGGTGACAGTGAGATTAAGCAGCAACCTCTAGAGAAATGCTGAAACCCACCCTATTGCTAAAAGATAAAGAATAAATACAGTTAAAACGGAGGATGAAACCAAGAAGACGCTGAGAAACAAGCACTGTCAGTATGGAAAAGCTAAAGCAGCTCCACCTCAAATAAGCTACAAGAATCTGAAAATGTGAGAAGAAACAGCTGATATTTTGTGAAAATAAACCTTAATTGTTTTAATAATTGTTTTATAACTTTGTATTTTTATTCTCTAGTGTAATATCATTGTGTAAACCGCCATGAACTTATGGTTTGGCAGCATATAAAAATAAGCTATTATTATTAATAATGCTTTAGACTCAATAAAGAGGAGCTCAGTCTATGAGACTACAGCGGCACTGATGAGGCCAGAGAATCAGAGCAGCTGAATCTTCAAGGTGGATCACAAATTGAGCAAGCTAAACACAGCTGACTCCTTGAAGTCTATGAATCTATGATAGTTGATGTTAAAAAAAAAAAAATAGTACAGCTGATTCTGTGAGGATAAGCAAAGTTGGTTTTCTGAAGCTAAAGCCGAAAAGATTGTGGAAGGATCAGGTACATAGAGTTTGTGCAACAACACACTGCTGATTTAATAAGTTAAAGCTCAGTCAAAACTACAAAGATGTGCCTACCTAAAGATATTAGAAAAAAATCCAGCTGTTATGAGAACACTAAAGGCAGACTTTCTGAGGATATGAACAAGCCATTTTGTGACATTAAGTTTAGCTGATGCTAGGCAGCCAAGTCCAACTGATACTTTGAGAATAATCCCAGCCAAATCTGGGAGGCCAAGTGCAGATGATTCTGTTGATCATACAAGTCTAAGTTGAAATGATTACATGAGGCCAAATATGGCCAATTAAAGGATAATGTCCAGAAGATTACATGCAGCTTTGAAACATGATGGGCAGCTAAAGTCAAATTGCCCATACAGTCTGCCCATCTGTAGCATCCACCATCTCCTACTCTCCCTAAGAGATCCCACATGCTTGTCCCATGTTTTCTTGAATTCAGATACAGCCTTTGCCTCTACCACCTCTACCGGGAAACTATACCACACATCTATCACCCTTTCTGTAAAAAATTATTTCCTTAGATTACCGTATTTTCTCGCATATAACGCGCGCGTTATACGTGGTTTTTACGTACCGCGCATACCCTTGCACGTTATACGCGTGAGCGCGTTGTACAAAATTTTTTTTTACATAGTTCCCCCCCGACGTCCGATTCACCCCCCCCTGCAGGACCGCTCACACGCACCCGCACCCCCACCCCGAAGGACCGCTCGCACGCACTCCCACTCGCAGCCGCACCCCCACCCTGAAGGACCGCTCGCACCCCACAGCCTCCCGACCCCCCCCCCATCATGTAGAAGCTCCTACCGGTGTCCTGCTGCTTCCTCTTGGCGGTCCCGACACCCGACACGATCGGGGCAAGAGGGAGCTCAAGCCCTCTTGCCCCAGCCAACCGCGGCACCCCCGACACAATCGGGGCAAGAGGGAGCTCAAGCCCTCTTGCCCCAGCTGATCGGGGCAAGAGGCAGCTCAAGCCCTCTTGCCCCCCTGACTCCCCGACACGATCGGGGCAAAAGGGAGCCCAAGCCCTCTTGCCCCGCCGACTCCCCAACTCCCCGACAATATCGGGCCAGGAGGGAGCCCAAGTCCTCCTGGCCCTGGCGACCCCCCCCCCTAGTTGTTCGGGCCAGGAGGGAGCCCAAACCCTCCTGGCCACGGTGACCCCCTACCCCCACCCCGCACTACATTACGGGCAGGAGGGATCCCAGGCCCTCCTGTCCTCGACGCAAGCCCCCCTCCCCCCAATGACCGCCCCCCCCAAGAACCTCCGACCGCCCCCCAGCCGACCCGCGACCCCCCCTGGCCGACCCCCACGACACCCCCACCCCCCTTCCCCATACCTTTGTGTAGTTGGCCGGACAGACGGGAGTCAAACTCGCCTGTCCGGCAGGCAGCCAACGACGGAATGAGGCCGGATTGGCCCATCCGTCCCAAAGCTCCGCCTACTGGTGGGGCCTAAGGCGCCTGGGCCAATGAGAATAGGCCCGGGAGACTTAGGTCCCACCTGGGGGCGGGGCCTGAGGCACAGGAGCTCCCTCTTGCCCCGATCGTGTCGGTGGTGCCGTGGTTGGCTGGGGCAAGAGGGCTTGAGCTCCCTCTTGCCCCGATTGTGTCAGGGAGTCGGGACCGCCAAGAGGAAGCAGCAGGACATCGGTAGGAGCTTCTACATGATGGGGGGGGGGTCGGGAAGCTGTGGGGGTGCGAGCGGTCCTTCAGGGTGGGGGTGCGGGTGCGTGCGAGCGGTCCTTTGGGGTGGGGGTGCGGGTGCGTGCGAGCGGTCCTTTGGGGTGGGGGTGCGAGCGGTCCTACGGGGGGGGTGAATCGGACGTGGGGGGGCATCAGGCTTTCAGGGTGGGGACAGGACTTCAAGGGGGAGAGGAGAGTCGGGGCGGGCGAAAGGAGAGTCGGGCAGCACGCGCGGTATATAAAAATTTCTGTACATAAATTTGTGTTTTTCGCGTGCTATACCCGTGTGCGCGTTTTACACGGGTGCGCGTTATCTACGTGAAAATACGGTACTCCTCTTAACTTAATCCTATGCCCTCTCATTCTGAAGCTTCTTTCAAATGAAAGAGACTCGCCCCACGTGAACTTATGTCACATAGGTACTTAAATGTCTATCATATCTCCCCTCTCTCACCTTTCCTCCAAAGTATATATATTGAGACCTTTAAGTCTGTTCCCATATGCTTTATGATGAAGACCATCCTGTTTATACCATATTTCTGCGAAAATAAGACAGTGTCTTATATTAATTTTGGGCCCCAAAAAATGCACTAGGTCTTATTTTTGGGGTAGGGCTTATTTTTTTTCATGTACATGATCATCTCTCCCTTCCTCTTTCCTTTCTCTCCCCTACATGTGCAGCATCTTTCCTCCCCTCTCACCCATCCTCTTGTGCCTTCCCTCTGCAGTATCTTTCTATCCCTCCCTCCTGTGCAGCAGAACCCTTGCCCAGCTTCTATTCTTCCCTCCCATCCCTCGTGCAGCAGAATCCTAGCCCAGCTTCTATCCTTCCCTCATAAGCAATGCCTCTGCTGGGTCAGACCCGAGGTCCATCGCGCCCAGCAGTCCGCTCACGCGGCGGCCCAACAGGTCCAGGACCTGTGCAGCAATCCTCTATCTATACCCCTCTATCCCCTTTTTCAACAGAAAATTGTCCAATCCTTTCTTAAACCCCATTACCGTACTCTGCCCTATTACGTCCTCTGGAAGCGCATTCCAGGTATCCACCACCCGTTGAGTAAAGAAAAACTTCCTAGCATTTGTTTTGAATCTATCCCCTACCAATTTTTCCGAATGCCCTCTTGTTCTTTTATGTTTTGAAATTTTGAAGAATCTATCTCTCTCTACTTTCTCTATGCTCTTCATGATCTTGTAGGTTTCTATCATGTCTCCTCTGAGTCTCCGCTTTTCCAAGGAGAAGAGCTCTAGCCTCTCCAGTCTTTCAGTGTATGAAAGGTTTTCCATGCCCTTAATCATTCGTGTCGCTCTCCTCTGGACCCTCTCAAGTATTGCCATATCCTTCTTGAGGTACGGTGACCAATACTGAACACAGTACTCCAGGTGCGGGCGCACCATTGCCCGATACAACGGCAGGATGACTTCTTTTGTTCTGGTCATAATACCATTTTTAATAATACCCAACATTCTGTTTGCCTTCTTCGCGGCTGCTGCGCATTGCGCCGTTGACTTCATTGTTGTATCCACCAGTACACCCAAATCTCTTTCAAGGTTACTTCCCTCTAATACTAATCCCCCCATTTGGTAGCTGAACATCGGGTTTTTTCTCCCTATATGCATGACCTTGCATTTCCCTACATTGAATTTCATCTGCCATTTATTCGCCCACTCCTCCAGTTTGTTTAGGTCCCTTTGTAGATCCTCACACTCTTCCGTAGTTCTAACCCTTCTACAGAGTTTAGTGTCGTCCGCAAATTTTATAACTTCACATTTCGTCCCCGTTTCCAGGTCATTTATAAATATATTGAACAGCAGCGGTCCAAGTACAGACCCCTGCGGAACTCCGCTCGTGACTTTCCTCCAGCCCGAGTAGTGACCCTTCACTCCAACCCTCTGTCTCCTGCCTGCCAACCAGTGTTTGATCCATCTGTATACGTCCCCTTCCACCCCGTGGTTCCACAGCTTCCTAAGCAGCCGCTCATGGGGTACCTTGTCAAAGGCCTTTTGGAAGTCAAGGTAAATGATGTCTAAAGGTTCCCCTTTGTCCAACTGGCTGTTTACCCCCTCAAAGAAGTGCAGTAAGTTTGTTTGGCACGATCTTCCCTTGCAGAAGCCATGTTGGCTCGCTTTCATCAGCCCATTTTTTTCGATGTGCTCACAGATGCTGTCCTTTATCAGTGCTTCTACCATCTTGCCTGGAACCGATGTCAAACTTACCGGCCTATAGTTTCCCGGGTCTCCTCTTGACCCCTTTTTAAAGATAGGTGTAACATTTGCTATCTTCCAGTCCTCCGGAATCTCTCCAGTTTTCAAGGATAGGTTGCAAACTCTTTGGAGTATTCCCGCTATCTCGTTTCTTAGTTCTTTTAGTACCCTAGGGTGGATTCCGTCCGGGCCTGGTGATTTGTCGCTTTTCAATCTATCTATCTGTTGGAGGACATCCTCATGGCTCACCTCTATTGCTGACAGTTTTTCTTCTTGGTCACCATGGAAGATCACGTCGGGTTCCGGTACACTGGATGTGTCCTCGCTTGTGAAGACTGACGAGAAGAACTTGTTTAACCTGTCGGCTACCTCTTTTTGCTCCTTTATCACTCCCTTTTTGTCTCCATCATCCAACGGTCCTACTTCCTCCCTCGCTGGTTTCTTCCCCTTAACATATCTGAAGAATGATTTGAAGTTTTTTGCTTCCCTGGCCAGTTTCTCTTCGTATTCTCTTTTCGCTCTCCTAACCACTTGATGACATTCTCTTTGGCGTTTCCTGTGTTCATTCCAGTTTTCCCCAGTTTGGTCCTTTTTCCATTTCCGGAATGATTTTTTCTTGTCTCCTATCGCTTTCTTCACCTCGTCGTTTATCCATGCGGGGTTTTTTGTTCGGTTTTTTTTGCACCCTTTTCTAAATCTGGGGATGTACATATGTTGTGCTTCTTGCACTGTGCCCTTGAATAGAGACCAGGCTTGCTCTACCGTTTCTGTTTTCCTTGAGCTGTTTCTAAGTTTTTTTTTAACCATTGCTCTCATAGCATCATAGTTCCCTTTCTTGAAGTTGAACGTTGTCACTGTGGTTCTCTTCCCTTTTGCTGTACTTACTCCTAATTTGTACTGGATCATGTTGTGATCGCTGTTTCCTAGTGGTCCTACTACTTCCACTTCTTTTGCAGGTCCCCCTATTCCGTTGAGGATTAGGTCAAGAGTGGCATATCCTCTTGTTGGTTCCTTGACAAGCTGATCCATAAAGCAGTCCCTCACAGCCTCTAGGAATTCTGTTTCCCTCGCACAGTTTGAGTTTCCAATATTCCAGTTAATCCCGGGGTAGTTAAAATCTCCCATTACTGTCACATTACTGTTGTTGCCTTCCCGCCTCAGTTCTGCTGCCAGATCTTTGTCGTTTGCTTCCGTTTGTCCCGGTGGACGATAGTATAGACCCAATCTTATGTCAAGGCCACTTTTTCCTGGTAATTTGACCCATAATGACTCCAGTCCTTCCGCCTTTGGTTCTATATCCACTCCGGACGAGGGAATGGTGTCTTTTATGTATAGTGCTATTCCTCCACCCCTCTTATGGGTCCTGTCTCTTCTATAGAGTTTGTACCCTGGCAGCACTACGTCCCACTGGTTATCCTCATTCCACCATGTTTCCGTGATTCCAATGATGTCTAGGTTTTCTTTTTTGGCTATGGCTTCTAATTCTCCCATTTTGGTCTTTAGGCTCCTTGCATTAGCGTACAAGCAATTTAAGTCCTGGTCTTTTCTTTTCTCTGCTGGTTTTACATGTGTTTTGCTTCTCTTACCTTCCCCTAGTTGGGCTGCCAGTCCCTCATTTCTGTTCCTTTCTTCCTCATTTTTTGGTGTATCTTTTCTGTTCTTTTCTTCCTCATGTTTTGGTGTATCTTTTTCGTCTGCAACCTGATTTCCTGATCTCTCCTGTTCCTCTAAGTTTATCTGTTTGCCCTTTTTGTTGGTCAACAGCTTCTGTTGTTCGTCTCTTGCCTGTTCCCAGCATTTTTCCCGCTCAGTATCTTCTTTGGATACTCTTGTCCGAACCGTCGACGTCAGGTCGATTATCGGCTTTCCCCTTCTTCTCAGTTTAAAGCCTGCTCAATTCCTCTCTTGACGTTGTTTGCTAGCAGTCTCGTTCCTGCCTTGCTCAGGTGTAGTCCGTCCCTCCTGAAGAGCTTGTTCTTCCCCCAAAAAGTTGTCCAGTTTCTTACAAAAAGGAATCCTTCTTCTTCGCACCATCTCCTCAACCAAGCGTTTATTGCTTGTAGCTCGGTCTGCCTCTTCACGTCTGCCCTCGGTACTGGCAGAATCTCTGAGAATGCTATCTTCTGTGTCCTCAGCTTCAGTTTCCTTCCTAGGATCTTGAACTGTTCAATTAGGGTAGTCCTGCTGTAATTTCTCCTGCTTTGCAGCCTCCTCTGTCGGGGAATTCCCTCTGCCGCATCATTGATGATGTTATCAGTAACACAGCAAAAGGAAGGCCCCGGCAGAAGGCCGCCAAGTAGCCTGTTTAGATTGATGCCGGCCCGACGCTGCTCTAGAGGGAGGTATGGCAAAGGACAGTACAATACATTACAATGCAATCTTTATTTGGGTAACTATGACATTTTAATATTAAATGAGTTTGAATGGGGGAAAATGAAAGGCTTTAGGAGACATTAGAGTTCTTTGTGTATATAACTTGTTGCTAGCACCAAGCCAGCTTCCCTTACTGTCAAACTTGCAACCCTTAGGACCTTTGCATTTCCTAGTTGAACACACAAACTTCAACTAACTTTTCAGCGGTCGGCGGGGTTCAGATGGGAGGGAGGGAAGGATGGAGGGTCAGCGGGGGTTCGGCTGCGCGGCGGGGGAAAACACTGCTGCCAGTGACTAGAGCTTATTTTCAGGGGTAGAGCTTATATTAAGACCTACCACAAAAACCATGCTAGGTCTTATTTTCGGGGAAACACAGTATCTTTTTGAAGGTGCAGTCTCCAGAATTGTACACAATATTCTAAATGAGGTCTCAGCAGAGTCTCATACAGTAGCATCAATACCTCATTTTTTCCAATAGATATCACCATTTCCTCTTCAACCTGTTTGGCCACCTTAAGATCATCACATACTATCACACCCAAGTCCCGCTCCTCTTTCATGCACAAAAGTTCTTTACTCCTTAAACTGTACCATTTCCTTGAGTTTTTGCAACCCAAATTCATGACATGCGTTTTTTAGCATTAAATCTAAGTTGACAAATTTCAGACTATTCTTTAAGCTTTGCTAGGTCCTTTCTCATGTTATTCACACAATTAGGGGTGTCTACTATATAGATTTTGGTATAATCCACAAAGAGGCAAGTCTTACCTGACAGTCCCTTCAGCAATATCACTTACAAAAATGTTAAAAAGAACAGGCCTAAGAACCAAACCCTGAGGCACACTACTGGTAACATTTTTCCACAGAGTGATCTCCACTGACCACTACCTTTAGTCCACAGGATACTGTGAGGAAAGCACATATGGTTCCATAAGGCTAAATTCAACTGAACTGAAAGAAGGCATCTTCCATTGATTCTATGCAAGAAAGCATGCCTGTGGGAAGAAAGAGCTGGGACTAGAAGTTAAGGCTAGATGAATCTGAGAAAATAAGTGTGACTGAGTCAACGAGGCTAAGTACAACCAAATCTGAAAGACTAAGCAAAGTATGTAAGCTAAGACAAGACAGAGCCTATGAAGATGAGCTTCAACTGAGTGTATGAGATCAAGCATAGCTGTATCCATGAAGATAAACACAGCTTCATCTGTGAGGTGAAAAACAGCTAAGTCTAAGAAAAGAAACCCAGGAAAGATGGTGAGGTTAATCACAGCTCAGTCTGCAAAAGCAAAAATATTTGAGATAAACATAACTTAGTTTGTGCAGGTAAGCCCAGCTGAGATTGGAAAAATTAAAATACCTGATCCAGCTCAGTAAATTACTGTCAAACCAAAGTAAAACACTACAGACTGGATAAGGGTAAGAACATAATAGCCTTACTGGGTCAGATCAATGGTCCATTGTGCCCAGTAGCCCGTTCTCACAGTGGCCAATCCAGGTCCCTAGTACCTGGCCAAAACCCAAAGAGTAGCAACATTCCATGCTACCGATCTAGGGCAAGCAGTGGCTTCTCCCATGTCTCTCTCAATAACCAACTATGGACTTTTCCTCGATGAAATTGTCCAAACTTTTACGAAAACCAGCTATGCTATCTGCTCTTACCATGACCTCTGGCAATGTGTTCCAGAGCTTAATTATTCTCTAAGTGAAATAATATTTCATGCTATTGGTTTTAAAAGTTCCCTGTAATTTCATTGAGTGTACCCTAGTCTTTGTAATTTTTGACGGAGTGAAAAATCAATCCACTTGTACCCATTCTACTCCAACTCATAATTTTGTAACTTCAATCATATCTCCCCTCAGCTGTCTCTTTATCAAGCTGAAGAGCCCTAACCTAACCTTTTAGTCTTTCTTCTTATGTGAGGCATTCCATCCCCTTTATCATCTTGGTCACTCTTTTTTGAACCTTTTCTAGTGCTGCTATATCTTTCTTGAGATAAGGAGACCAGAATTGAATGAAAAAGCCCAGGTGAGATCGCATCATAGAGCAAGATAGAGGCATTATAACCTTCTTGGTCTTGTTAACCATCCCCTTTTTAATAATCCCTAGCATCTTGCTTGCTTTTTTGGCCGCTGCCATAAATTGGATGGAAGGTTTCATCGTATTGCCTACAAAGACACCCGGATCCTTTACTTGGGTGCTTACCTCCAAGTTGGACCCTAGCATCTGGTAACTGTGATTTGGGTTATTCTTCCCAATGTGCATCACTTTGCATTTGTCTACATT
Organism: Geotrypetes seraphini; assembly: GCF_902459505.1. Taxonomy (NCBI): domain Eukaryota; kingdom Metazoa; phylum Chordata; class Amphibia; order Gymnophiona; family Dermophiidae; genus Geotrypetes; species Geotrypetes seraphini. The sequence goes on along the minus strand of NC_047084.1, from coordinate 979,854 downwards.
AAATTTCATCTGCCATTTGGATACCCAGTCTTCCAAATTCCTAAGGTCTGCCTGCAATTTTTCACAATCTGCATGCATTTTACTAACTTTGAACAGTTTAGTGTCATCTGCAAATTTAATCACCTCACTCGTCGTTCCAATTTCATAGATCATTTATAAATAAGTTAAATAGCACCAGTCCCAGTATAGATCCCTGCGGCACTCCACTGTTAACTCTCCTCCATTGAGAAAAATGACCATTTAACCGTACCTTCTGTTTTCTATCCGATAAACAATTCCTAATCCATAACTGAACTTTGCCACCTATCCCACGACTCTTAAGTTTCTCAGGAGCCTTTCAGGAGGAACTTTGTCAAAAGCTTGCTGAAAATCGAGATACACTATATCAGTGGTCTCAAACTTGCGGCCCAGGGACCACATGTGGCCCGTCAGGTATTATTTTGAGACCCTCGGTATTTTATCAATCACAAAAGTAAAATAAAACAGTTTCTTGATCATATGTCTCTTTAGCTATAAATTACAATATTATTATAAAGACTTAGCCAAAAGGAAAGAATTATAAACTATACAGAGTTTACCTCATGCATAAGAACATAAGAACATAAGCAGTGCCTCCGCCGGGTCAGACCATAGGTCCATCCTGCCCGGCAGTCCGCTCCCGCGGCGGCCCAAACAGGTCACGACCTGTCTGAATCACCAGAAGGGGCTCCCCTGCCTCCTTGGCTTCCCATTGAAGTCCCATCTTCCCATCGAAGTCCTAACCCTCCGGTCTTGCGCATGCACGACCTGGTTGGGCTTCTATACTTATTAGCTTTCTATACTTGTGTTACATCCCAGCTCCTCCCTCAGTATCCCACGATCCCTTTATCCCTCAGGAATTCGTCCAATCCCTGTTTGAATCCCTGTACCGTACTCTGCCTGATCACTTCCTCCGGTAGCGCATTCCAAGTGTCCACGACCCTTTGCGTGAAAAAAAACTTCCTTGCATTTGTTTTGAACCTATCTCCCTTCAGTTTCTCCGAATGCCCCCTCGTACCTGTTGTCCCCTTCAGCCTGAAGAATCTGTCCCTATCTACCCTCTCTATGCCCCTCATGATCTTGAAGGTCTCTATCATATCTCCCCTGAGCCTCCTTTTTTCCAGAGAGAAAAGTCCCAGCCTATCCAACCTCTCAGCGTATGGGCAGTGTTCCAGCCCTCTTACCAGTTTCGTTGCTCTCCTTTGGACTCTCTCAAGTACCGCCATGTCTTTCTTGAGGTACGGCGACCAATATTGAACGCAGTATTCCAGATGTGGACGCACCATCGCTCGATACAATGGCATGATGACTTCCCGCGTCCTGGTTGTTATGCCCCTCTTTATGATGCCCAGCATCCTGTTGGCTTTTTTCGAGGCTGCTGCGCACTGTGCAGATGGCTTCAGTGATGCAACCACCAGCACACCCAAGTCTCTCTCAAGTCTGCTGTCTCCCAACAATGCCCCCCCCAATTTGTAGTTGAACAACGGGTTCTTTTTCCCTATATGCATGACCTTGCATTTTTCCACGTTAAAGCGCATTTGCCATTTGTTTGCCCAGTCTTCCAGCTTGTCCAGGTCCCTTTGCAGGTCCTCACACTCCTCCCTGGACCTAACTCTGCCGCACAGTTTGGTATCATCTGCAAATTTTATAACCTTGCACTTTGCCTCCTTTTCCAGGTCATTGATAAATATGTTGAAGAGTAACGGCCCCAGCACCGATCCCTGTGGCACACCGCTCGTGACTCCCCGCCAGTCAGAATATTGTCCCTTTACTCCGACCCTCTGCAGTCTACCCGACAACCAGTGCTCGATCCATCTGTGCACATCCCCTCCCACCCCGTGATTCCACAGCTTCCTAAGCAGCCTTTCATGTGGCACCTTGTCGAAAGCCTTTTGAAAATCGAGGTAAATGATGTCTATAGGTTCCCATTGTCCACCCGACTGCTTATTCCCTCAAAGAAGTACAGAAGGTTCGTTAAGCATGACCTTCCCTTACAGAATCCATGCTGGCTTGTTCTCAGTAGGCCATTTCCCTCGATGTGCTCGCAAATACTGTCCTTGATCATAGCTTCCACCATCTTCCCTATAATTGAAGTCAGGCTCACCGGCCTGTAGTTCCCGGGGTCACCCCTCGATCCCTTCTTGAAGATAGGTGTGACATTCGCCAATTTCCAGTCCTCTGGTACCTCTCCAGTTTTCAAGGATAGGTTGCAAACATGCTGGATTGTGCCCGCTATTTCTTGTCTTAGTTCCTTTAGAACCCTTGGGTGGATCCCGTCTGGGCCCGGCGATTTGCCGCACTTTAACCTGTCTATCTGTTTGAGGACATCCTCCTTACTTACCTCTATGTGTTCCAATTTTTCAGCCTGTTCTCCACTCATGAGCTCCTCTGAGTCCGGTATATTAGATGTGTCTTCTCTCGTGAAAACCGACGAGAAGAACGTGTTCAACCTCTCAGCTACCTCTTTATCCTCCTTAATCACTCCCTTCCTATCCCCATCGTCCAACGGCCCCACCTCTTCTCTCGCTGGTCGCTTCCCCTTTACGTAACTGAAGAATGCCTTGAAGTTTTTCGTCTCCCTGGCCAGCCCCTCTTCGTATTTCCCTTTTGCTTTTCTAACCTCTCGGTGGCATTCCTTTTGGCATTTCTTGTGCGCCTGGAGATTTTCCTCCGTTGGGTCCTTTTTCCATCTCCGGAAGGATACTTTTTTGTCATTTATTGCCCTCTTTACTTCTGTTGAGATCCAAACCGGGTCCTTTGACCGATTGTTCTTGCCGCCTTTCCTGAAACTGGGGACGTACATTCTTTGTGCTTCCTGCAGGGTGTCCCTGAATAGGGTCCAGGCGCTTCCTACAGTCTCCATCCTAAGGATGTTTCTGAGCTTCCTCCCCACCATTTCCCTCATAGCAACATAGTTCCCTTTCCTGAAGTTGAGCGCGGTTGTTGCGGTCCTCCTTACTGTGGGTGTCCCCCTTTCTAATGTGAATCTGATCGCGTTGTGGTCACTGTTGCCTAGTGGTTCTCCCACTTCTACCCCTCTTGCAGGCCCCCCTAATCCGTTTAGGATGAGGTCAAGAGTAGCACTCCCTCGTGTTGGTTCTCTGACTAGTTGCTCCATGAAGCAGTCCCTCACAGCTTCTACAAATCCTGATTCCCTAGTGCAGTTGGAGTGACCCATACTCCAGTCAATCCCCGGGTAGTTGAAGTCCCCCATCACTGTTACACTTCCAGTCCTGCATTCTTGTCTCAGTTCAGCTTCCAAGTCGTGTCCGACTCCTTCCGGCGTACCAGGTGGGCGATAGTACAGCCCCAGTTTTATGCCTGCACCCTTGTTTCCCGGCAATTTGACCCATAGCGATTCCAGCCCCTCTGCCTTCTTTGCCATATCCATCCCGACCGAGTAGATAGAGTCCTTTATATATAGTGCTATGCCTCCCCCCTTCTTGTGGGTCCTGTCCCTCCTGTAGAGCTTGTACCCCGGCAGCGCCACCTCCCATTGATTCTCCTCTGTCCACCATGTTTCTGTAATTCCAATTATATCCAGGTCTTCCCCCTTGGCCACGACCTCTAGTTCACCCATCTTGGCCATGAGGCTTCTTGCATTTGCGTACAAGCACCGCAGGTCCCGTCGTTTTTCCTCCACCTCTGTATTTACCTGGGCCGCCTCCCCTTGAACTTCGGGCAGTTTTCCTGTTCCCTGTGCTTCTGCTTTGCCCTTAGCCCTTACCCTCGTAGCTTTCAGTTTCCCCACATTCCCGCCACCCCACTTCCCCGCTTTTCCTCTGGGTTTTCTAGCCCTACCGGCCCCCTCCTGGGCTATCATCCCTTGAGCCTCCGTTTGATCCCCCTCGCCTTGTGGCACCCCTATATTGCCCTCAGCTTTCGCTCTCGTGCCACCCAGTCCCCTTGTGTCTCCATGCCCCTTAGTCTCCTCCCAACAAGCTCCCTTTACCTGATGTTTCCCTCGCTGTCTGATCATAAGATCCATTGTCATTTCTTTAATAAGACATTAACTATTTTTCTGAAGCCCTCCAAGTACCTACAAATCCAAAATGTGGCCCTGCAAAGGGTTTGAGTTTGAGACCATTGCACTATATCGATCATCTCACCTTTATCCACGTTTATTCACACCTTAAAAGAAGTCAAGCAAATTGGTGAGGAAAGATCCCCCTCAACTGAACCCATTACATTACAGTAGTGATTTATATTCCGCCATTACCTTGCAGTTCAAGGCGGATTACAAAAGAGATATCAGGTTACAAGAGTTGTAACATTACATAAGAATTGTCGTACGCATTACATAAGAATTACATAAGAACTGTCGAGAACTTAAGAATTTACATAAGAGTTGTCGAGAACTTAAGAATTACATAAGACTTGTTGAGAACTTAAGGAGCAACATGTTGGGTAATTAGGAACATTTTAGCTTGGATATGGGTGGAGTGTGTGATGGGTGGAGTTATGGAAGGAACTGGTCATGTTAAACAGGTTTTATGTGTTTTTTGAAGGGTTTTAGTTTCTTTTTTGAAGGTTTTGTAGTCTGTTGTCAACATGTTATACAATTTTATTTTTTATAATTGTTTCCACCATTTTGCCCGGCACTGAAGTCAGGCTTACCAGTCTGTAATTGGATCTCCCATGGAACCCTTTTTAAAAATTGGCATTAACATAGGCTAAGCTTACTTGATTCACTAATAATAATAATAACTTTATTTTTATATACCGCAATACCAAACATTTCAGAGCGGTTTACAGAGGAAGAGACTGTATGCAGACAGCGATATTATAAAAAAAATTCAAAATTACATTAACATGGTAAGATTAATCAATTTTTCCTGAAAGTGTTTTAGAAGTACATCATGGTAGAAATGGAGTCAGAAAAATTTGTCAAACAGATTAGTTTTGATTGACTTCCTAAAAGTTTGGTAAGAAAGAGCGTTTGAGATAAAGTTGGTTAAACATTTATTCCATTTGCTTGCTTGGAATTATAGTGGTAAAGAAACTGCTGAATCTCATAAGTACTCATTGTTCCATATGTATCCTGGCTAGAATAAAAGTGCCGGTTAGCAGAAAAATACATTAAAATACAGTAAATTTAAAGGGAAAGTACCCTTTAGACCAGCACAGCCTCAGAATTTTTTTTTTTTCCAGAACAGACGCCACTGGCTCTCTAAGCCGGAAGCCTGACTGGTTTCGGTGGCCAGGCTGCCAGCTGAGGCACCTCTACAAAAAACTTGGGGAGGTGGAGGAAGGTGGGGGGAGGGACTAGCACGAGACCCACCGGGTTTGACACCCCCAAGATCGGACAGATACCTAAGCAGGACCCATCCAAGCTCCATCCGGCACCAGAAATGGGACCAGGAGTCCTAAACAAAATTCAACAGCTCTTACAGGGGGGAGCCTTAAATTTTTTCCTATCTCACCTGCTTGGAGACTGAGAAAGACTGGGTTAGGAGAGGGAGTCTCAGCTAATAAACTACAACCAAAGATTTGGTCTGTCTCCACCTGCTGGTCCCAGTGAGATATTACCCATAAGTAAAGAACTCTACCTGTCTAGAGAGCGACACAGAAGAGTAAGTTTTCCTGAGCTACAGATTGAGGAAGTCGAGATCCTTAATTACAATGGCAGAAACGATATGCAATTGAAAACCGCTTTGGAAGTCTTCTGCTCATGAGCAGTGTATCAAAACCTTAATACACTTAACTTTTAATGTGTTCATGCTAGGTTATCAAGGTAAATATAGGATAAGCTTCAGGAAGAACTTTAGCAACCAGAAAACATAGCTGGCATCAACAGAAGTGCAGCTAAAATTGAGAAAAGGAGAACAATCACAGTATAGGGAAACAGAGACCCTGGTAACGGTGCCAGAAGCAAAGCAGGCTGCCTAAAGCTCAAACTCTGAAGACTGGCATGAAGGTAAACTGCTACCCAAATCTGCAGTATTAGACAAAGGCATGGTAAGGGGGTGGGGGTGAAGAGAGGGGCGGACCGCCCTGGGTGCCATGTTAGTGGGGGTGCCGGCACTCCTCCTTTCCACTCCCTATCTCTTCCGATTATTCTACTCCATGCATTCCCCCCTTTCCTTCCCCCCTAGTTGAAGATGTGGTTTGCGGCTGTCAATGTGTTCTTCACGACCCCATCGGCTCTCCCGCTGACATCACTTCCGGGTACTTCATATAGGAAGTGACATCAGAGGGAGAGCTAAAGGGGCTGCGAGGAGCATGTTGTTGACTGCCACGAGCAACAACTTCAACTAGAGGTAAAAGGGAAGAGGGGACGCTCGCGTCAAGAGGGATTTGGGAAGGAGCAGGGGGGGTGCACTTGTGTTAGGCGGGACCGGGAAAGAAGCGGGAGGGATGGGACGGGACAGGGACTGACGTGGAGACAAGGGCAGGGGAGGGGTGTCACCACTCCAGGTGCCTCTCATCCTTGCTACAAACACTAGACAACAAGCTCCATGCAATTACAGTGGCACTGGGGGAGGAGGGATGAGACTTAGCACCATCAAGTATTGTCCTCTAGTACTCAAACTCCAGAAAGAACACCATATTTGACTGGGTTCCAGCCTGAAAATACTTCACATTTCACTATGAAAGGAGTCCCCTTACAATTCTCATATAAAACCAAAATTCTGGGTGTAATAATAGCTAATACCCTAAGCTTTCATTCACACATTTCTAAGTTGGTTTCCTCATCTTTCTTTGCTCTCTGCCAAATTTGATCCATTTGTTTATTTCTTCAACAAAGTTCACTCCGTATTCTAATACATTCTATTGTTTTGAGCAAACTTGATTATTGCAATTCTATTCTTATTGGACTCCCGAAATACCAATTACATCATCTACAATTAGTCCAGAATACTGCAGTGAGATTAGTACATCAATGTTACATTACATTACAGATTTCTATTCCGCTTGTGCCTTGCGGTTCTAAGCGGATTACAAATTAAGATACTGTATAATTTCAGGAATAATACAGTATATAGAATCAGGAAAGTATCAAGTTACAATTGATTAGTCTGGACGTTTCCAGGAAGCATTTAGAGCATATAGTAGATAAATAGTAGGTTGTTGAAGTGAGTTGTACAATGTTTAGGTATAGTTATGCTGGTGGTGTTCGTGTGTGTATTTTCTAGTGCTATGTAGAGGTTAAGATGATGGAAAGTATTTTTTGAAGAGATGAGTTTTGATTTCTTTTCGGAATTCCTTTATGTCTATTGAATTGATCAGTAGATTGGAGATGGTAGTGTCAATTTTTGCTGCCTGTGTAGCTAAAAGGCTGTCATATATTTTCTTGCGTCTTACACCTTTGAGAGGAGGGTAAGCGAATAGTTTTTGAGTTCTCCTTATTCTGTGTGAGAGATTACGGTGTAGACTTTTGTTTAGGTAGCTGGGTGCTGTTCCGTGTGTTACTTTGTATAGTAGACAGTAGAATTTGAACTGGGATCTTGCTTTTATTGGTAGCCAGTGTGATTCAAGGTAAGCGTTGGTGATGTGGTCAAATTTGCTGAGGGAGTAGATGAGTCTGAGGGCCGTGTTCTGAACAGTTTGTAATTGTTTTATCATGTAGTTTGGGCATGATAGGTATAGGCTGTTGCAGTAGTCTACTATGCTTAGTACTAGGGATTGTACTACTATCTTGTATTGATCTTTGATGAAGAATTTTCTTATTTTTCTTAGGTTACGCATTGTGAAAAATGCTCTTTGGATGATTTTGTGGATTTGGGACTGCATTGTGCAATTTCTGTCTAGTTGAATTCCTAGGATCTTGAGTGTGCTTTGCATTGGGTACTTGATTGTGTTTAATTCCAGTTCTGTGCATGATGGTTTTTTTTCCTTCTCTAATAGTAGGAATTTAGTTTTTTCTGAGTTCAGTTTCAGTTTATGACTTGACATCCATTTTTCTACCGTTTCCATTATTATATTCAGGTGGTTTGTGGATAGGGGGTCTTGTATGTTGAAGGGGATGAGGATTGTTATATCATCCGCATAGCTAAATGATATTGTGTTTAGGGCATCTAGGGTGTTGCCGAGGGATGCTATGAAGAGGTTGAATAATATAGGAGATAATGGTGATCCTTGTGGTACTCCGCATGGGTTTGACCATGGGTCGGATAGATGCTCTTTTGACTTGACTCTGTATGTTCGTGTTTTGAGGAAGCCTTGGAACCAGTTGTAAACATTACCCGAGATTCCAATTGCATCTAATGTCTGGAGTAGTGTGGGGTGGTCAACTAGGTCAAATGCAGCAGAGAGATCGAGTTGAATGAGAAGTAGTTTGTTTCCTTTGCTAAGGTGTTGTCGGGCTGTGTCTAATAGTGATATCAGTAGGGTTTCTGTGCTATGGTTAGATCTGAATCCAGATTGGGATGGATGTAGTATATGATGGTTTTCAAGGAAATTGGAGAGATATTGTGCGACTAGGCCTTCTGTTAGTTTGATATATAGAGGGATTGAGGCGATTGGTCTGTAGTTTGTAGGATTGTCTATAGGACCTTTGGGATCTTTTAGGATAGGAGTAATTATGATTTCTCCTAGTTCCGGTGGGTAATGACCTTCCCTTAGTGTAGTTTGAAGCCATAGTGTGAGGTTGGCTTTAAATTTGGTGGAGGCTGTAGTTAGTAAGTATGGGGGACAATTGTTCAGGTCACATGATGATTTGCTGTATTTTTTGTAAAGTCTGTCTACGTCTGACCATTGTATCTTTGGGAAGGTTGTCCAGATCCTGTCTGCTGGGATTGCTTCATCTATTGTGGGATTGATTTGTATTTCTTCTAAGTTGATTCGTGAATTGTTGAATGTGGATCTGGTTGTGATGATTTTGTGTTTGAAATGGTCCGCTAATTGGGTGGCTGTGGGAGTTTGGTTTCCTTGGGTGGCGAGACATGGTTTGGTGTCGGTGAGGTTTCTTACGATGTCGAAAAGTTTTTTAGTGTCTGGTTTTTCGGTGCCGATGAGTTTAGAGTAGAAGTTTTTTCGTTTTTCCTTTAGTTTGGTATTGTATAGTTTGATTTGGATTTTCCATTTATCTTTGGTATGATTGTGTTTCTGTTTTTTCCATGACCTTTCTAGTTGTCTGCATTTCCTTTTTAGTTGTAAGAGTTCGTCGTCGAACCATTTGTTGGATGGTCTGTCTATTTTGTTTTTGTTTTTTATTGGAGCTAGTTCGTTTAATGTAGTTTCGCTGAGGGTCCGCCAACTGTTTATGAAGTCTTTGGGGTTGTTGGGGTCTATTTCTGGGTCGACTGTGTTCCAGAATGTGGTAGGTTCAATTTTCGGTCTGATCTTGATGTGCGATTTTTTTGGGATGGGTTTGCTGTTATTTTGAGCCCAGTTGATAGAGAATGAATATTTGTAGTGGTCTGACCAGAGGGTAGGGTGCCAGGACCCATTTGAGATGTGAATATTTTGTGTGTTTTGGTTTGGAGGTGAGTAATGTTCTCAGTTCGATCACATCTCACCGCTTCTAAGATCAGAACACATGCTTCCGGTGTCATATCACAACCCCTTTAAATATAATATCCTTTCCCACCAGATTCTCTCGAGTGGTCATCTGATCCCATAGTCGCCTCAAAGAACCTTATGCTCCTCACAACAGCAGTTGTTAGTCATGCCCTCATTTAGACAACTTTTTCTGGATTTCCATAGGAATTCTACATTCTGTGTTATGGCTCCTACTTTGGAATTCTTTGCCTTTTAACCTTCGGTCAGAGAAATCATTTGTAACCTTCAAGGCACAATTAAAGGCATACTACTTCTCTTTGGCCTTTAGCACTTAACTTACTTCCTCCTGATGGCTACTTTTCTTCTGTGTGGGCAGATTTAAATTCTTTGTTCCCTCCCTTAATACACTGTTCATCCCTTTCCCCAACCTTTTTATTTTTATTGTAATCCCCGATTCCCTCTATCCCCATGTTTCTCACGTATTTTTCTTTACGTTTTGTCTTCTTTCTGTTCTTACCCAATTTAATTTGATTTTTGTTGTTTTACATTTTTTAATTGTAAACTGCTTAGATTTGCCTTCTGGTTTTATATTTGCGGTATATTAAATAAATTGAACTTGAACTAAGAAACTGGCCTAGGAGTCAGCCTTAACAGGACTAACCTGGAGGCCTCTCAACTCTAAGCACCCCTCACAGAAGAATTTTAGCTTAAGAAAGCCAAAAATATATTAGATTGGGAACTATGAGTGCTGATTAACCAAGGAACTGAGTGGTGCACATAACCACTTGCTGGAGTCAGAAATACTGCATGTTCTAAGATTGCATAATACCCTTGAGGGGTGAATCACCAAGAATTACTTTCTTTGTGTTTCCATCTGCTGATCGACAGACATAACCCACAAGTTCTGGGCTGATCTGTGGGATACTAAGGAAGGGATGATTCATTTTCTCCCCCCCCCCTTAAATGTTGCTTGTAAAGCCTTTTACTACTAAGTTTCACAGTATTTGGCTTTTTATGTTCATCTATATTTTATCCTTATCTTAGATGTATATCTAAAATATTTATGGTGATGTGCTCAGACCTGTAACCCAATAAATAGTGAAGCCACAATTAAAGGATGAAGGATTTATAATGAGCTATCAGGAACATCTAGCTCAAATGGATAAATATCAAAAAGAACAACGACAATTGAAAATAAAGAAATTTCGACGTGACGAAGCAGATTTCACCAAGGGTTATGTATACCCTTGGATGAATCGCAATGTAAAAACGAGAAGACAAAACACTAATTACAATAAAAACAAAAAGATCACGTTCAATTTATCCACAAGCAATTCATCATCTTCAGAAGATAATTTACCTGTTCCTCGACAATACAATGAGTCGGTGTATAAAGATCCAAATGCTTTACCGGAATCTTTTTTAAGAATACAACCCAGAGAAGGAATATCAACCACAGCAAAAAAAGTAGAAACACGCAGCACGAACAAACACAAGAAATAAACACACCAAAAATTACAGGGATTTTTAATCTCTCTTCGAGAGGATTGAATAAACAGGAGGAGGAAGTTCTCATGAAAGGTCTTTCATTCGTTCCGAGCATCAAACATGACAGTTTTGAAGCCAGAGTGCATCTCCAAAGATTTTTTCGATCTATTAAATTAAAGCATTTTTTCCAGGATAAACAAACTTATGCACCTTCCTTACCAGAGGGGTTGAAACTTAAATCCACTTGGATGCCGCCAGGACAACCGGATCCCTTAATAACAACTTTTGAAAAATTAGTCATAAGGGACGTCCAATATTTGGAATCTCAAGGCAGATCCATTAATCATTCCAATTTAACTCATTTACAGAGGAATATCATACAAGACCTTCAAGCAGATCAATCAATAATAATATCTAGGGCCGACAAAGGAGGGGGAATTGTCATCCAGGACTATAAAGATTACAAGGAAGAAGCTTTGCGTCAATTAGATGACACAACATATTATACAAAGTTACAGCAAGATCCTACAGTGCAGATCAAATCAAGAATAGATGAAATGATAAACACCGCCAGGGACCAACAAATATTGACCAATAAAGAAATTAAATTTTTAACTAGCGATTTTCCCAGGATACCCAAAATCAATTTCATACCTAAAATACACAAATCAGATACAAAACCACCGGGACGTCCAATAGTTGTTGGAATAGGTTCAGTTTTAGAGCCTATATCTCAATATCTAGACAGTCAATTAAAACATCTGGTTCCTCGGGCTGAGTCATATATTAAAGATTCATCACATTTCTTACAAGTCATAGAACAATACTCCCGAAGTTCAATATCAGAAGACTCAATATTGGTCACCGCTGACGTAGTGGCATTATATACTAATGTTCCACAGAAAGAAGCAATAAATTTAGTCAAAACCCAATTATGTAAACTTAAATTAACAGACCAGAAAACATCTTTATTGACTAAACTAGCAGAATTAGTTATACATAATAATTACTTTAAATTTGAAAATGATATTTTCCTTCAAACAAAGGGGGTAGCAATGGGGGCCACAGTGGCCCCGACACTTGCCTGTCTTTATATGACTCAGTTCGAGGAAAAACATATATACACATCACCACACTTCCAGCATGTTGCCTGCTGGAAGCGTTTCATAGATGATGTCTTTTTTGTGTGGAGTGGTGGAGATGAAAGTTTAAATATATTTTTAGAAGAACTTAATCAAAAAGATGAAAATATAAATTTCACCCATACAATAAATAAAAATCAAGTTACATTTTTAGACATTAAGATTATCAAACAGAATCAATACATCTCCACCACTCTACACAAAAAGATATCTGACAGAAACACTTTGTTACAGTATCAGAGTTTTCACCCACGGGCATTAAAAAACAGTATTCCTACTGGGCAGTTTCTCCGTTTACGGAGAATCTGCTCAGAGGAAACGGACTTTCAGAAAGAGGCGAATGATATGTATAACAAATTTATACATAGAGGGTATCCTGCGAAAACCGTGAAGAAAGCATGGAAAAGGGCAAAAAACTGTCACCGGTCTTGGTTAATCCATGACAAGCAAAACAAAAAAGAAGAACAAAATTTAGTTTGCGTCATGCCTTATACAAATAAAAGCAATGCCATAAAACAGATTATATTGAAACATTGGAAAATATTGCAATATTATCCATCTTTATATGACCAACCTAAATTTGCATTTTCTAGAGCTAAAAACATAGGTGAACAGTTAAAACACAATTTAAACCACCATAACATCAGGAATAAGTTTCCCCACAAGCCTTGTGGTAAGTGCAGGGTCTGCCGTTATATATTGGATATGGACAATATTGAAATACCGGGGGAGGTAGGACGAAGCTTTAAATTAAATACAGGAACAAATTGTGAATCAAAAAAAGTAATATATTGCATACTATGTCCCTGCAAAAAACTATACATTGGCCAAACGGCTCGTATGATTAAAACACGAATCATAGAACACCTGAGCAACATAAGAAAAAATCGTGTCTCCGCCCCCCTGGTATCTCATTGGATGGAAAAATCACATGCACTAGAGGATCTCAAATACACAGTGCTAATACAAATTCACAATACAGAGGGAGACATCTCGAAAACATTAATCCAGAAAGAACAGCGGTTTATATATAACTGGCAGACCCTGCACCCACATGGTTTGAATGTGGACATCGAGTGGTTAGCTATATAACAAAATACGAAATTTCCCTGGCGGCGTTTACATCTGGGGATTTAATAAGACCAGCCCCTTCCCGTTTAGTCTCATATATAAGCACAAAGGTAGAGCAGAGTTATTCAGATGGCCCGAGGATTTTGAAAGAATCAGGTCTCAGTAAGCCGATATCAGGTAGCAAATTATGATAATTTTATTAATTAAGAATATAAAGAGCACTTTGAAGAGATGTAGCTTGGATTGTATTTCATAATAATTTGTAAGATTTATAAGAATAGCAGGATTAATGAATATATTTTGATTTAGATTTCTTTTTTCTTTTTTTTTTTTATTATTTATTTAATTTTATAGATATACATTCATACAATATGTATATGAGAAAGAGAGATTAAACACATTAATTAAAAAGAAAAAGGAAAAAGAAGAAAACTAAACAACTTCCAATACAATATAAATCATCTCTCAACAAAAAGTCCACATTATTGGAAAAGCAATTCACATTAGTAGGGCCTTATATTATACAGAAATTTATAATACGAAAATGCAGTGTTACTTCTTCAAATAAATGAAAACTAGACCTTATTCCACTGTGGGAGCACTGGACAGCATTACCCCTTTAGACTCAAGAAAAAATCGTAATTGGGGGGGATCAAAAAAAATATATGAATGTTGATCCAACAAGATCAAACATTTGCAGGGATATCTGAGTTGAAACTTAGCCCCCAAAGTTAATACAAATTGTCTCATTTCCAGGAACTGTTTCCTTCGGGATTGAGTTAATTTAGATACATCCGGAAACATGGAAATCTTTGAGTCCATAAAGGTCACCTCTTTAAGCCTAAAAAACAGCCTAAGAAGTGCCTCTTTATCTTGCTGAAAAACAAATGTCACCAGAAGTGTAGAATATGAGATGACTTCATCCTCTGAGGTTTCCAAAATTTTTGTAACATCCATAGGGCTTAAATTAGCTGAAGCCTCAGTTTTAGAAGCCTTCTTTGAAACTGGAAGGTAATAAACTTTGTGTAATGGAGGAAAACCATTCTCAGGATATTTAAATATCTCTTTCAGAAATTTGTAGAATAAATCTTTAGGCGTCATTGCTAAAGTTTTAGGAAAGTTAAGTAATCTTAAATTCAACATTTTAGTATAATTTTCCAAATTTTCTACTTTCCTTACCAATAGCAATTTGTCCTTCATTAAAATAGTCTGTGTTAATTGAATGCCTTGGACCCGTTGATCCAGGCAATCCATCTTTTCCCCCTGAGTTTTTATTTCCTCCTGCATAGAGTTAATCTTTATATTATGTGCATTTACCAAAGGAAGAGTTCCTGCACATAATTTGTATAGTGAGTCTAAAGCAGTCCAGATAGATTCCAGAGTGAATTCAGTTGGCCTTACCAGTGGGGGGACGATGGAATTTGTCCCCCAACTTCTGATGCCAACTCTGCCTTCTCCAACGCTGAAGTCTCTGCCTGAGCAACCAGGGATACCGGTGAGCCCTCCAGCTCTCTCAGGGTGGATCCTTCCTGTCTCTGCAGAGCCGCCGTAGTTCCCTGGTCTCACGGCTGTTGAGGAGACTCGGGTCCTGCAGGGCTAAGTGAGATATCACTCCCGATAGCCGAGACCTCCCTCTGCCTCGGCTGAGCCGGTTCGCCCCAGGGGGAAGAAGAGAAGAAGCTCGAAATCGTCTCCTGTCTTCTCGGGGTAAGTTCAGCCTGCCGGGCTGTGGCAGCCGCTCTTCCCCTTCTTTTCGGCATATCGAGCCGACTCACGGGGAACGTGCGATCGGCGAGGAAAATAGTAAACGCAGGAGAACCGATAATGAGCGTCCTCACTGCACCGTGGCCATCTTGCTTCTCCTAGATTTCTAGTGTCCCTCCCCGACGAAGCGGACGAAACTCGAGTCGGGGGGACGGGAATTGTTAAGAACTGATGAGGATAAACACAATCTTCATTGAATTTTAATCTTCACTTTATTGGTTAGAACACAGTCACCAGTGAGATTTAACAAGACCAAGATCAACAACTAAAACCTCTCCATTCAGATAAGTAATATCATAGTATTTGAAAAGTAACGAGATCATTTAGGGAGGGTCGGGGACAGGTGGTTGCAATGATGGTCCCCTTGTTAAACTCATGGTAGTGGCTTCACTATTTATTGGGTTACAGGTCTGAGCACATCACCATAAATATTTTAGATATACATCTAAGATAAGGATAAAATATAGATGAACATAAAAAGCCAAATACTGTGAAACTTAGTAGTAAATTGATTGATAGTAGTTCACAGAATATTATTGTATATCTTCCTATTATTGTTCAATATAGAGGCTTGTAAAGCCTTAACATATGCCACAAAAGCTAGGAATTGTGAGGAATGAGTCAAAGCTGCTACATTATACCAGAACAGATTCTTGAGTTAGTACAGTACAGTACCTATGCAAAATGGATCACTACTTACTTTCTCCATTGTTTAATTTGTTCAGGATTGGAGTACTCTTTTAAACACTCTGTGATGTGATCTCCAATTTTGATCAAGCACTGCCGGGTGTGCTCTAGCTGTTCTCTCTCTGAAAGACCCTTCTCCGGCCTATCCAGTTGTTTCAGTGCTGCTTTGACAGGTCTCATTCTCTCTTTGCACTGTGAAATAAGGAAAGGAAATTACAGTTCTACTAAAGTTTAAAAGACAATATACCTATTTATGTAGGCTGGGGCAGCACTACTCTAAACCAAAGTAAATGTTAGGTCCTCTTTGAAGTCTATTTTACTGCAATTTTCCTTTGGAAAAGTAATAAACTAGACTAACTAAATTCACAATTACTGCTTTCATATTCTTTATATTAGAAGTAGGATACTGCAATAGATACATTCACTCTTAGGGCTTCATGTACTATACATCTTCCCCCACTAAATACAAAGGCCCAAATTCTGTATAGGATGCCTGGTCTCAGGAGTCGATGGGCGTCCTATACAGAATCGCACCTAAGACCCCCTAAAAAAGAATCTGATTCTCTAACCGACATCCATGTTACAGATGCCGGTTAGAGAATCAGGTCATATAAGTAGACGTGGCCGCTGAGCTTATCACGGCAAGGGATCTCCCTGCTGAGATAAGTTTAGTGGCTGCCCATCCCCCTGAACAATCGCTGGCAGGAGGGATGCCCAATCCCTCCTGCCAGAAACCCCCAGACCCTTCCACCACCCCAATCCCTCCTGCCAGAACCCTCTCCCTGTAGGTCGTGCAGTCCCTCATCCGGTCTCCCCCCCCCTGGACTCCCCTCTAACCTTTTTTGAAGGTCGGCCGGGTCTTCACTCCAACCGGCAGGCCCGCCTCCATCTGAATGAAGCGGGTCTGTCCCTTCCCGGTACAGGGGCAGGGCTTAAGGCCTGATTGGCCCAGGTGCTTAATGCCCCGCCTATAGGAGGGGTTCTAGTGTATGTTTGTGTGGGGGGGGTCCGTGTGTGTGTGAGATCAGGCAGTGAAATCTACAGGGGGTTCCAGCATGAGGGACTGGGCATCCCTCCTGTCGGTGATCGTTGGGGGGGGAAGGGAACGACAGGCAGCCGCTAAACTTATCGCGGCAGGGAGATCCCTTGCCGTGATAAGCTTAGCGACAACGTCTACTTACAATGTAGGCCTAGGGAGACGCGTAAGGCCACCTAAGGCTACTTCCAGGCAAAACCACACCCTCCCCTATCCTTAGGCGAGTATAGGTGGCCTTGCGCACCTCCCTAGGCTCCTGGAGGCGCCTCCAATGTAGGCGGCCTGCCTCAGGAGCTTTTTTTTTAAAAAAAAAACATTTAAATGATAGAATTTCAAATGATGTATTTATTGACAAATGTTTAATATATATGTATTTGTTGTAAGATGAAAAATGAATAAAGAATTTTAAAAAACACCCATGCGTCCTGATTAGCTGGTTAGATAGTGGTAGGACACCTACTGCTGCCTACAATCGGGATGCCGTTTACAGAAACCGGGCCAAAATGAGAGAAAGCCTTCAGACAAAGGCCTCTAATTCAAGAACATTTATCTGAACCAGAACTAACATGGCGTGAAGAGAAGAACCTTGACTAGAGAAAAAGAGAAAAATTATTGAGGCATTTGTTTCTAAACTGTTTCTAGCTTTTCTTTTGGGGTTTTTTTTGTTGGGGGGGAATCAAAATGTCCGGTTCACTTAAGAGATTAGTCAAATATTCAGAAAACATATTCAGAAGCCAACTCCAAGTCCATTCAAAAGCACTCAACTAGTGAACAAGAAATAAACATATGAAGGACTATGGTCCATTTTTATTATTATTAGTTAATTCAGTAAGAATATTTTTTATTTATTTTAAACAAGAATCTAGCAGGGTGATTTTTAGAAAGCTGCTACCTACTCGTGTAGATAGCAAAAATGCATTGATTTCAAAGGGATGTGTTTCAGGCATGACTAGGACAGGATGAAAATTTATAAATGAATTTATCATTTTATAATGGGTATACATATAGATTTTATACAACTTTATCGGTATTTGTACCAGCTCTGAGGCACGCATAGGTTTTCTAGTAATAATTCTAGCAAAGGCTTAAGAATTACTACTATTTAAGCACTGAAAGGCATAAGCAGTGCTGTACATTTGACATGTAATAGATGGTCCCTGCTCTGAAGAGCTTACAATCTAGTTTGAACAGACATCTAGGGGTAGCGTCTGTGCCTCACTTATCCTCTCTGTCTTTCCCTCCTGCCCCAACATAGTCTGGCATCTGTCCTTCTTCCTCTCTTTCCCCTGCAGTCCTTTAAACCTGCCTTTGTTGATCGTATGCTGTCTCCAGCCAACCCTGGATTATTATTCCAAGTTTATTCTATATTGGACATACAGATCATTGACAAATATCTGGTCGGTTTACAATACTAAAATTAAGGAACAATTTTAAAAGAAAAGGGGTCATTTACTAAATATAACATAAGTGGCTGATGAGACAGACTTGTTACGTGAGGTATTGGGGATAGGGATATGAAAAATAAATCAAAGTAAAAAAAATTTAAGAGGAAGGTAAGAAGGGGAGGGGAAGAAACAAGGAGGAGGGAATCACTTCTTAAAAGTGGTTCTCTTTCATCATTGATCTGCATCCCATCCATATAAAAACAGGAATGTGAATCAGAGGTGGTGGGATTCAGCAGTGAGGAAGACTTGGGGGGCTAGCTATAGGCAGCATATGTTAATTGTCTGGTGATATATTAGTTTCAAAAACAAGTGAGAAAGGAGCAATTCTTCTCAAGTCTCCCATTTTGTAATTGCGACTCAAAAATAAACAAAAGTTTTAAAGCTATACTAGTTAATTGGCACCACTTGTATGTAAAGATTTTTAAATTTGGGCCACTATACGCATACATTTTGGCACTTATATGTGGAAGCTGATTACTGATGTTGCTTTTTCCCTCCCATGTGTATCGATGCTGCCATTGTTTGTGCTAGCTAATACCTGTCCTTGGACAAATTTTACAAAAGGCTCTGCATTAGGCAAAATACTAGGGAAAATGTGAAAAAGTCTCAACTTGGAAGACCCATTTCCTATGCCATGCCCATCTACAGAAAGGGGCTTATTGTGTATTCCTGAAAACAGTATTATGACCGGGAGCTGAAAAGTTCTCAGCCTAGCCAACCAACTTCCAAAATTCTGAGTATTATTTTGCCACTGTAGCTGAAAAGAGTGTTACCTTATTTTGTTAAGTGCTAATTTGCAGGTACATGCCTCTAACTGGTATTCTCTGAAATTAATACAATTAGTATTCAAATTTTTCTCTTTAAAATACAAGCTGAAAAATGAATTTCAAAAGGATATGGATACTAATATTGGTTCCAACGTTACGCCCATTTTTAAAAAGGGATCAAGAGGTGACCCGGGAAACTACAGACCGGTGAGTCTTATCTCGGTTCCGGGGAAAATGGCGGAAGCACTGATAAAAGAAAGCATCGATGAACATTTTGAAAGAAATGAACTTCTGATAACCAGCCAACATGGTTTCTGCATGGGGAGACTGTGCCTAACTAACTTATTGCACTTTTTTGAAGGAATTAATAAACGGATGGACAGAGGAGACCCCATAGGCATCATATACCTGGATTTCCAAAAAGCCTTTGACAAGGTGCCTTATGAACGTCTACTCCAGAAACTGAAGAACCATGGAGTGGACGGAGACATACATAGATGGATCAGAAACTGGTTGGCGGGTAGGAAACAGAGGTTAGGGGTGAAAGGCCACTACTCGGACTGGAGGACGGTCATGAGTGGTGTTCCGCAGGGCTCGGTGCTCGGGCCGCTGCTATTTAATATATTCATAAATGATCTAGAAACAGGGACGAAGTGTGAGATAATAAAATTCGCGGACGACACCAAACTATTTAGTGGAGCTCGGACCAAGGAGGACTGCGAAGAATTGCAGAGGGACTTGAACAAACTAGGGGAATGAGCGACGAGATGGCAGATGAAGTTCAACATTGAAAAATGTAAAGTATTACATGTGGGAAGCAGAAACCTGAGATACAACTATACAATGGGAGGGATGTTATTGAATGAGAGTACCCAAGAAAGGGACTTGGGGGTAATTGTGGACATGACAATGAAGCCGACGGCACAGTGCGCAGCGGCCACTAAGAAGGCAAATAGAATGCTAGGCATAATCAAGAAGGGTATTACAACCAGAACGAAAGAAATTATCCTGCCGTTGTATCGGCCGATGGTGCGTCCGCATCTGGAGTACTGTGTCCAATATTGGTCGCCGTACCTTAAGAAGGCTATGGCGTTATTCGAAAGGGCTCAGAGGAGAGCGACGCGTCTGATAAAAGGGATGGAAAACCTTTCATACGCTGAGAGATTGGAGAAACTGGGTCTCTTTTCCCTGGAGAAGAGGAGACTTAGAGG
This sequence comes from Geotrypetes seraphini, assembly GCF_902459505.1. Lineage (NCBI taxonomy): Eukaryota > Metazoa > Chordata > Amphibia > Gymnophiona > Dermophiidae > Geotrypetes > Geotrypetes seraphini. Next base: position 959,781 of record NC_047084.1, on the reverse strand, counting down.
GCATATGATAGAAACTTACAAGATCATGAAGGGCATAGAGAGAGTAGAGAAGAACTGATTCTTCAAACTTTCAAAGAATAAAAGAACAAGAGGGCATTCGGAAAAGTTGAAAGGGGACAGATTCAAAACAAATGCCAGGAAGTTCTTCTTTACCCAACGTGTGGTGGACACCTGGAATGCGCTTCCAGAGGACGTAATAGGGCAGAGCACGGTACTGGAGTTTAAGAAAGGATTGGACAACTTCCTGCTGGAAAAGGGAATAGAGGGGTATAGATAGAGGATTACTGCACAGGCCCTGGACCTGTTGGGCCGTCGCTTGCGCAGACTGCTGGGCACGATGGACCTCGGGTCTGACCCAGCGGAGGCATTGCTTATGTTCTTATGTTATTAAAACACACACAGTACTATTCTATTTTCTTCTCAGTATTTATGTTCTATGTCAACAAGGATTCCAAACAGGTTACAATAATATATGAAATACAAAAGATATTTAGTGCAATGATCAAACTATATATAGTATTAACATATATATTAAAAATGTGTTTTCAGAGCTTTACAAAACAAGAAATATTCTGGGAAAGTATGAATTTGCTAAGGAATAGAGTTCCAAATTCCTACAAGACTGATAAATGAGTTACCTAGAATTCTTCTGTATCGAACCTTTTTATTAGTTGGAAATCCAGGTAGCAGTGTAGAATGAAAACATGAACTTTTCCAAAAAACCGGGAAAGATATTAATCGAGTATATCAATAAGAACAGTAACCATGTAAAATATTAAATATTAAGGACAACACAAGGGAATCCAACAAAAACTGCAGTATCACCAGCCAAAGCAAAAACAAAAACAAACTGCAGACTCCTATGTACCAGATGCAGGCAATGTTTATTATACCAAATATTTTATGCAGTTGAAAATACCACCTTATAATAAACCAAGAGACCTGACACAGTCCATGTTTCGGAAAACACTCCCTCTTCAGAGGTCCATGGTTGCTAAGGTATAAAGATATTAATCGAGCTCCAGTGTAAACCGCAATAAAAGGTATAAAACAGCCGTCTGTATGGTATCCTTCTCCACTTAGAGTGTGCAACGCAAAACTAGTAAAACAAATGCAAAAAGACAGAATAAAAACAAACAGGCTCAAAAATATACCACTTTGTATACCGCCTTATTTATCTCAATCATTTACAGAACTCAATATACTGCTAAAAATCCAAATCACAATATTTGTTTGCAAGTAAAAATATATATCATCAAGTTGTATATTAAAAATAGTAACATCTAAAACCATACCCTACCCTTCTCCAAAATAAGGGAATCAAACAAAAATAAGATAATCTAAATCAGAGTTGCATTCTATTTTGCTCTGACTTGATTGGTAGTTTTGCTGCAACAGCTTTCACAAGAAGTGAATCTATGCTTCTAATCCCAACCCAATAAAGCAAGGCTAAAATACAACAGTGCCAAGACATCACATTTTCCAGAGAAGACTAGAATATCTTTTTGAGGTTTTATGCACTGCTAGTACCAGAACATCATGCACCCATGACAAGAAATACATCAAAATGTGTCTTGAGGCATCAAAGAGTCCACCTAAGAGAAAGCAGCAGAATCAACACTCCAACTCCACCTCCCTTGAAGAACTGGTATGCAGGAACTGGAGCTCAAAAACTCCAAAACTGCTAGTGACAGTAGTGATTAGTGATACCTTCTGAGGGCTAAAGAGGTGTTCAGCAGCCAACCAGACACAATTTGTGAAGTCTGCTGTTTTCCCAGTGCCATAAAATGAAATATTATGAAGAATTTTCTATGACAGGAAACCTACTGACTTATTGGATGCTATTCATTCATGTTATAGGCATGAATGATATTGCTAGATATCCCTATGAACATATTAAAAACGACTTCATGGATCAGGTGTACAGGTCTCACCAATCCTCCCCATTGTGGGTAAAGATTGAAATGGAGAGGGTTGAATCCTGGAGATGAATGAATGGCTGCAAAGATGTCATTGCTTCTTGGACTAGGGGATGACTTTTCAAGGGCTGTTGAACAGTGATGGTGCCCACCTATTGAAGAAGGGACAAAGGCCCTGATTCTATTAACTCTGCCTAACGTTAGGCGCCAATATCAGCACTGATTCTATAAAATTTAAGTGCCCATTATACGAGGATATTTCAAAAAGTGAACTGTATATTTATGTATATTGTTATTAGATCCCTAGTATACGTCAAGTTAGAATAAAAACTTGTATCAAAAAAACTTGTGCTGTAACTATGGCAAACTGTAACCTGTTAACTGTATATTACATATGTTAACCTGAGCTCTTCAGGGAGAACGGGATAGAAAACAAATTAAATATACAATTCAATTAGAGATACTAATTTTATGTAATTTTTCTACATAATCACCCTCCTTTTCAACACACTTCTCACACTGTTGCACCAACTTCTTTATTCCATTGGAAAAAAACATTTTGGGTTATGCATTCAGCCAGGAATGCATGCTTCTTTGACCTCGTCATTGCTTCCAAATCTTCATCCTCTTAAAGTATCCTTCAAGGATCCAAACACATGATAATCAGAGGGAGCAAGATCAGGGCTGTAAGATCTGAAATCTCGATCTCCGAATGGTGTCATGAATTGCAGTGGCCACGTGAGGGAGTGTGTTATCACGAAGGAGAACAATGCCTTTAGACCCGGGGTGTCAAAGTCCCTCCTCGAGGGCCGCAATCCAGTTGGTTTTTCAGGATTTCCCCAATGAGTATGCATGAGATCTATTTGCATGTACTGCTTTCATTGTATGCTAATAAATCTCATGCATATTCATTGGGGAAATCCTGAAAACCCGACTGGATTGCAGCCCTCGAGGAGGGACTTTGACACCCCTGCTTTAGACAAACGTCCTCTGCGACAACTCATTTTTGACTTCAGCTCCTCCTCCAGCATTGCACTGTATCGGGCATTATTCACAGTTTCATCCGTTTCCTGATAGGGCTCCAAAATTGGTCCATTCATTTCAAACAGGACCTTTCCAATGGAGGGTTCAAACTTGACTGGTGATGATGTGTGACGCCACTGTGAAGACTACCTCTTGTTTTTAGGCTCATAGTGATGCACCCACGTTTCATCCCCTGTAACTATACGTGCCAGGAAGACTTCTCCTCCACTGTTATACTGCACCAAAATAGTAGTGGAAGTCTGCACACAAATCATCTTGTGCTCATCAGATAGTATTCTAGGCACCCACCTTGCACACAACTTGCAATACTTGAGATATGTGTGAATCCGATACTGACATTCAATTCCCTGGCCAGAACTTCTAAAGAAATGTGCCTAATTTTATGAATGGCATCAGTATGACCCACTTTTTCATCTGTGCCAGGATAGCCAGAGTGTTCCTCATCGGGGATTGATGTTTTTAAAAGAATCTGCCCACTTGTACACTCTTCTCTTGCCACTATTGAATCATTCTTCTATGAATTTCATGAGGTTTCATACCCTCTGACCACAAGAATCTGATGATTGCTCGCTGCTCCTCTGCCGTGAAAACAGCTAAGGATACCATTTTGTATATGGTGCCCTACCAATTAAGCATGTCATGCCATCTACTCGGCAGTGGCAACACTTCCTCTAAGAATATATCTTTCTTGCACAGCAGTTTGAAATGCCATGGGTGTTTGTTTCATGAAATACTGTCAATTTGCTGTTACTCTCTGAAATGCCCTCGTAGAATCACACTCAATATCACCTAAGCATGCTTAGGCAGAACTCAGCATCCTAACATTTAGGCGTCTCCAATTTATGCCAGGGTTTTCTATGCCTAAGGATAGGCACTGATATCAGAGTCTAACGGGACATGATTCACAATGTGCGCCTAACTCAAAAACATGCCCATAATCTACCCCTAACCACGCCCAGTTTTAGTGTAGGTGCTTTGGGCTAGATGCTTACTTTTTAAAGAATTGGGATTATCAAGTTAAACTTCTAACTTTCAAAAAGACCAATTAAGACTGATTGTGTGGTGTTGTGTGCCAATATCAGCACTGATTAAGCCTATTGCTCAATTAAAGTAGGCACCGATATTGGTGCCTAACTTTAGGCAGATTTATAGAATCAGGGCCAAAGTGCCTTCTGTTGTAGACTAACTTATTAAAAAGGGCTTTAAATTAGGATTGTTGTGGATGGATAAATAAAGCCCTCAAATAAGCAAAATATTAAATACCTCTACAGAAACAGGAAAAAGAGGTAACATCAATATACTAATGCCTGTAACATGGGAATTAAGGGTCTGGATCAACACAAATGTGGTTCACAGAGAACCATGAATGAGTTATAGTTATACTGAGCTATAATCTATGCAGGAAGGACTGGAGGATGGCAGATGAAATTTAATGTGGACAAATGCAAAGTGATGCACATTGATAAGAATAATCCAAATCATAGTTACCGGATGCTAGGATCCACCTTGGGGGTCAGCGCTCAAGAAAAAGATCTGGGTGTCATTGTGGACAATACACTGAAACCTTCCACCCAATGTATGGATGTGGCCAAGAAAGCAAACAAGATGCCAGGAATTATTTGAAAAGGGATGGTTAACATGACTAGGAATGTTATAATGCCTCTGTATTGCTCAATGGTGCAACCTCACCTTGAGTATTGCATTCAGTTCTAGTCTCCTTATTTCAAAAAAGTTTTAGCAGCAATAGAAAAAGTTCAAAGAAAAGCAACCAAGATGATAAAGGGGATGGAACTCCTCTCGTATGAGGAAAGACTAGAGAGGTTAGGGCTCTTCAGCTTGGAAAACAGACAGCTAAAGGGAGATATGATTGAAGTCTCCAAATAGTGTAAAATGGACACAAGTGGATCGATTTTTTACTGCATCAAGATTTACAAAGACTAGGGGACACTCAATGACGTTGCAGAGTAAATCTTTTAAAACCAATAGGAGGAAATATTATTTCACTCAGAGCAATCATGGGGTATGGAGGGCTATGTATGTTAATGCACACAGTTTAGGCAATAAGATTCTAGAATTAGAGACCAAAATAATGAATGCCGACCTTGACGTGGTGGCAATATCCGAAACTTGGTTCACAGACTCTCATGGGTGGGATACGGCTATACCGGGATACAACTTATTTCGTCAGGTCAGAGAGGGAAAGTCAGGGGGAGGAGTGGCACTATACATTAAAGAAGACATCAAAACTACCAGAATCATAGATGTCAAGTACACTGGGGAATCCCTCTGGGTGAACCTGGCCAGAGGCCAGGGAAAAATGCCTGTATCTTGGTGTAGTATATAGACCTCCAAGACAACTGGAAGACAAAGACTCCAAATTAATTGAAGACATAGAGAATATCACTCTACGGGGAGACGCTGTTCTGCTAGGGGACTTCAACACGCCTGACGCAGATTGGAACTCATACTCAGCAACAACCAGCGGCAGCAGGAGACTGTTAACATCCATAAAGGGAGCACGACTCAAACAAATGGTATTGGAACCCACTAGGGCCCAGGCGATACTGGACCTGGTACTCACCAATGGGGATAGCGTCTCGAAGGTCTCGGTAGGAGATATGCTAGCCTCCAGTGACCACAACATGGTGTGGTTCTACCTCAGGAAAGGTTTCCCTAGATCAAACACGAAAACAAAAGTACTCAACTTCCGAGGCACTGACTTCGAATGCATGGGAGATTTCGTCCACCGGACACTGCAGAACCAAGCTACGACCGATGATGTGGAAGCTATGTGGTCATCCCTGAAATCTACCATACATGAAGCAACAAGCCTCTACACAAACGGCGGAGAAACAACAAACCCCAATGGTACTCCGCAGAAATCTCGCACCTCGTCAAGGAGAAGAAAAAAGCATTTATTTCCTACAAACGAACGGAGACTAGGGAAGCTAAACTAGAACATAGGGCGAGGTCTGCAGCGGTCAAAACGGCAGTCAGGGAGGCCAAACTTCGAGTGGAAGAGACTCTGGCAAAGAACATGAAGAAAGGGAACAAATCCTTCTTCAGGTATATTAGTGATAGGAAAAAGAACACAGAAAACCAGATGGGAACTGCGCAGAATCAGATTCCGATAAAGCAGAACTACTGAATGAATACTTCTGCTCGGTCTTCACCTGCGAGGCACCGGGGCATGGTCCACAGTTGCAGGCAAGGCCCAGCGTGGAAGACCCGTTTCAGAATTTTGAGTTCACACCTGGCGACGTCTACTACGAACTGGCAAGACTCAAGGTGAACAAAGCCATGGGACCGGACAATCTACACCCCAGGGTGCTCAGTGAGCTGCGTGATGTCTTGGCAGAACCGCTATTAGGACTCTTCAAACTCTCCCTAAGTTCGGGGAGAGTCCCCATAGACTGGAAAACAGCTAACGTCGTTCCACTGCACAAAAAGGGTTGCAGGGCAGAGGCTGCAAACTACAGACCGGTGAGTCTCACATCAATAGTATGCAAACTCATGGAAACACTAATCAAACGTAAATTAGACGCAATTTTGGATGAGGAGAATCTATGGGATCCCAGTCAACACGGATTCACCAAGGGTAGGTCCTGCCAATCCAATCTCATCAGCTTCTTTGACTGGGTAACAAAACAGTTAGACTTGGGAGAATCCGTGGACGTCGTATACCTAGACTTCAGCAAAGCTTTCGATAGTGTCCCGCATCGCAGGCTGTTGAGCAAGATGAAATCAATGGGGCTGGGTGAAACACTAACTACATGGGTCAATGACTAGCTGAGTGGCAGACTTCAGAAGGTGGTAGTTAACGGTACCCTCTCTAAAACATAGGAGGTGACCAGTGGAGTACCGCAGGGCTCAGTCTTGGGCCCGCTCCTTTTCAACATATTCATAGGTGACCTAACTCAGGGGCTTCAAGGTAAGGTAACGTTATTCGCTGACGACGCCAAACTATGCAATATAGTGAGAGATGGCAATTCACCCGATAGTATGACACAGGACCTACATTTGTTGGAGCTTTGGTCCTCGACCTGGCAGCTGGGCTTCAACGCTAAGAAATGCAAGATCATGCACCTCAGCAGCAGAAATCCGTGCAGAACTTACACCTTGAATGGTGAGACCTTAGCTAGAACTTCAACAGAACGAGACTTGGGAGTGATCATCAGCGCAGACATGAAAACTGCTGATCATGTGGAGAAGGCTTCATCTAAGGCAAGACAGTTGTTAGGTTGCATCCGCAGCAGTTTCGTCAGCCAGAAGCCTGAAGTCATAATGCCATTATACAGAACCATGGTGAGACCTCATTTGGAATACTGTGTGCAATTTTGGAGGCCACACTACCGAAAAGATGACCTGAGAGTGGAGTTGGTGCAACGGATGGCCACCAGGATGGTCTCGGGACTCAAGGATCTATCGTACGAGGAAAGGCTGAAAAATTTGCGGCTGTACTCACTCGAGGAATGTAGGGAGAGAGGAGACATGATTTGAGACGTTTAAGTATATTACCGGACGTATCGAGATGGAAGAAGAGATTCTCTTTCTCAAAAGACCCTCAGCCACAAGAGGGCATCCGCTCAAACTCAGGGGCGGGAAATTTCATGGCGACACCAGGAAATATTTATTCACCAAGAGAGTGGTTGATCCTTGGAACGAGCTCCCGGTGCAGGTAATCGAGGCAAACAGCGTGCAAGAATTTAAGAGCAAATGGGATGCCCATGTGGGATCCCTTAGAGGGTTAAGCCAAGGGAACCTGTCACCAGGAGTGGGTTCCCTAGGATAGTAGACTTGGGGGTGGGTCAGTAGAGTGGGCAGACCTGATGGGCTATGGCCCTTATCTGCCGTCATCTTCTATGCTTCTATACATTGTTGCCCATCAAATTAGGACTCTTTAATATTAAAGCAACAGAATTGCAGGATTTATAGAGTAAGGAGGTAGCATTGTGGCTTAATCTGGCAAGAGGGAATGAAACATCTCTTTATATTGGTGTGATCTATATACCTCCTAAATAGACAGAAGTGGACAGAGATTTAACTGAAGACATTCATAGTATAGCAATGAAAGGGGAAGTCCTATTAAAAAGAAAGATTATGTTCTTACCTTCATAATATCTTTTCCAGTAGATAGGTGAAACATTCTAGACAAGTGGGTTCTAGACAAGTGCCATATGCAGAAGGAATCCACTTCAGATTTTTTTCTGTGATTTTCCTCTACTTCACTGGCAACTTTAGTATTCTCTACAGTTAGTACCCAAAACAAAGAGCTCCAACAATATTATATGAAGTAGGGACCCCAATGGGAACATTCCGAAGAATCAACTGTTCTGCTCAACAAAATAACATGAAAACATCAATTGCAAAACAGCTAACTAAGGCATCAAAGGAGCTCAGGAAAGATCTCTCAATACACATGAACATATATTCAGAATTCTTTAAAACCCCAAAGGGGATGACTGGCATCCAAGAAACAACTTTGAGAAGCATAAAAAGAATGAGACAGTAGGCAGGCACAGGAAGGACATGGCGGGAGTCTAGAATGTCTTACCTATCTACAGGAAAAGATATTATCATGGAAAGGACAATCTCTTTCCAGTGAAATAGGTGAGACATTTTAGACAAGTGGGACGTACAAAATCAGTGCCAAAAAGCTAGGGTGGGCTGACTGCACTGGCCCTCAAGACTGAGGGCCCAAAGGCAAAGTCCTGTCCTGCCATCACTTCTACTTGGTAAAATTTAGCAAACATGTGCAGAGTGGACCACACTGCTGCCCTGCAAATCTCCTCTGGGGAGACTGCTCTAGCATCTGTCCAAGAAGAAGCCTCACTTTTGGTAGAATGCACCATATCATAGACCGAGGGTGGGGTGTGAAGAAGAGACTGTTGCCTGGAAAGAATGTAGGCCAACCAAATGGCTCTATGGATCCATCTGGAAATAGTGGCCTTGGAATTGGGAGCACCCCGCTTGGAAGAATGAGTAAGCACAAACAAATGGTCAGAGAGACAAACTTGTTAGTTACCTCTAGATAGCGCAAAAGAACTCTGTGCCCATCTAATTTTCTCAAGAGGCGATCCTGTTTCTTTGAGCCAGTAGACTAAAACACAGGCAAAAACACCTCCTGATTAATATGGAAAGCCGAAACCACTTTCGGCAGAAAGGAAGGGATCTAGTGCAAGGAAATCCCAGTATCTGAAATCCTCAGGAAGGGCTCTTGACAAGAAAGAGCTTGGAGTTCCGAGACAAGTCTTGCTGAAGTAATGATGACCAGAAAAAATGACTTGAGTGTCAAGTCCAAGAAGGAAGTGTCTCTTGGAGGCTCAAAAGGAGCTTTGGCCAAGCCATACAAAACTAAGTTCAAGTCCCAAGAAAGGAACGGTGGCTTGAGTGATGGTCTAATGTGAATGCTAATGAGAAATCTGGCAATATCATGGTGAGAAGCAAGCGAGGAATGACGATCCCTGGCCCTGAAATGAGAAAGCCTAGCAACTTGGACCTGAAGGGATGCTACAGTAAAGGCCTTTATCAAGGCCCGCTTGGAGGAAGATGAGAACTTCCGAAACTTGGAGCAGAATATGGCTCCACCTTCTCTTGCTCACACCAGAGATGGAAAGTTTTCCACTTCTTAGCGTAGGCAGACACAGTAGTCAACTTCATAGACTTGAGCAGATTAGCAATGAACATAAGTATTGCCGCTGCTGGGTCAGACCAGTGGTCCATCATGCTCAGCAGTCCGCTCACGCGGTGGCCCTCCGGTCAAAGACCAGCGCCCTAACTGAGACTAGCCCTACCTGCGTACATCCGTGTTCAGCAGGAACTTATCTAGCTTTGCCTTGAATCCCTGGAGGGTGTTTTCCCCTATGACAGACTCCGGAAGAACGTTCCAGCTCTCCACTACTCTCTGGGTGAAGAAGAACTTCCTTACGTTTGTATGGAATCTATCCCCTTTCAATTTTAGAGAGTGCCCTCTTGTTCTCCCTACCTTGGAGAGGGTGAGCAACCTGTCCTTGCCTACTAAGTCTATCCCCTTCAGTACCTTGATGTTTTGATCATGTCCCCTCTCAATCTCCTCTGTTCGAGGGAGAAGCCCAGTTTCTCTAATCTTTTGCTGTACGGCAGCTCCTCCAACCCTTTAACCATCTTAGTTGCTCTTCTCTGGACCCTTTCGAGTAGTACCATGTCCTTCCTCATGTACGGCGACCAGTGCTGTACGCAGTACTCCAAGTGAGGATGCACCATGGCCCAGTTCAGCGGCATGATAACCTTCTCCAATCTGTTCGTGATCCCCTTCTTTATCATTCCTAGCTTTCTGTTTGCCCTTTTCGCCGCCGCTGCACATTACGCGGACGTCTTCATCGACTTGTTGATCAGAACTCCCAAGTCTCTTTCCTGGGAGGTCTCTTCAAGTACCGCCCCGGACATCCTGTATTAGTGCATGAGATTTTTGTTACCTACATGCATCACTTTACACTTATCCACGTTGAACCTCATCTGTCATGTTGATGCCCATTCCTCGAGCCTGATTATGTCACATTGTAGATCTTCGCAATCCCCCTGCGTCTTCACTACTCTGAATAACTTCGTATCGTCTGCGAATTTAATTACCTCACTCGTCGTACCTATTTCCAGATCATTTATAAAGATGTTGAAGACCGGTGATGCTCCTCCAGTCCAAGTATTGTCCATTTACCCCCACTCTCTGTTTCCTATGCTCCAGCCAGTTTTTAATCCACATGAGTATTTCACCCTCAATTCCATGGCTCGCAATTTTCCGAAGTAGTCGTTCATGCGGAATCTTGTCGAACGCCTTCTGAAAGTCCAGATATACAATGTCAACCGGGTTGCCCTTGTCTATCTGCCTGTTTACTCCCTCGAAGAAGTGCAGCAAGTTTGTCAAACAAGATCTGCCTTTGCTGAAATCGTGCTGGCTGGTCCTCATCAGCCCATGTCCGTCAAGGTGATCAATGATGCGGTCCTTTATCAGCGCCTCTACCATCTTTCCCAGTATCGAGGTCAGACTCACCGGTCTGTAGTTTCCCGGGTCTCCCCTTGAACCTTTTTTGAAGATCGGCGTAACATTCGCCACCTTCCAGTCCTCCGGAATCTTTCCTGATACGATCGACAGATTGGCTATTAGTTGAAGCAGTTCAGCTATGGTCCCTTTCAGTTCATTGATGACCCTTGGATGGATGCCATCTGGTCCCGTGGATTTATCGCTCTTAAGCCTATCAATCTGCCTGCATACCTCTTCTAGACTGACCGTTAACCTGTCCCATAACAGAATACCCTTTATGCATTATGGCTGTCAGTTTCCCGTTTTCACTCCCATAACAGAATACCCTTTACGCACTACGGCTGTGCACTCAATAGCCAAGCCATAAGAGCAAAGCGATTCGGATCCTCCATGCAGACTGCACCTTAAGTCCAGAGGTGAGCGGAACCGCAGTGTGCAACCTCAACGAAGATACATCAGATGTGTGTACCACAGCCTGCAAGGCCAATCCAGAGTCATCAGAATGACTTTTCCCTGAAGGGCTGCAATCCGGTGAATGACTCAGCTTATCATGGGTCAGGGAGGAAACACATACAGGACTCCCTGCAGCCACGGCTGAACTAGTGTCAGCACCCACACGCCCGGATTTAAACTGTTGAGAAAGTCTGCTGGAATATTGTCCACTCCCGCTACATACACTGCTGAGAGTGCCTGGAGGTGATGCTCTGCCCAGTGAAAGAGCAGGCGGGCTTCCAGAGCCAGAGATGCACTCTTTGTACCTCCTTGGCTATTGACAGAGGCCACCGAAGTTACACTGTCGGAAAAGAACTTGACCGCTTGGCCCTCTAAGAGTCTTCTGCAATTTCACTAGATCCAAACGAATGGCCCTTAGCTCCAACCTGTTGATCAACCGTTTCTGCTGAGAGGGTGTTCAACACCCCTGAATGGGACAATGATTGCAATGGGCTCCCTAGCCCCGAAGGCTGGCATCTGTCTTCACAACGACCCAGGAAACAATTTGCTGTGTCATGCCCTTGGAAAGAGACTGCGTTAGAAGCCAAGTCATGTTGGCCCAGGCCTCCAGAGTCTAAGAAAAACAGGTCTGTAATGCATCCCTGTGCGGAGACCTGTGGAAAAACTAGGCATGCTGGGAAAGGAAAGGAGAAATTAGGTTAACTTTCTTCTAATTTTCTTTCTTTTAGACTTTCCAGACCAGTACAGCCTTTACTGATGGGTAATAGCTCATCATAACCAGCAGATGGAGAATGAGACCAAACTTTTGGTTATAGTACTTAATAGCTGTCCCTCCCTATAACAGTCTGCTGAATAGCCAAGCAGAACTAAGAAAAGCTAAGTATAAACAATAACACTCCAAACAGGAATAACAACTAATATACAGGAATTATGTTGGAAAATGAATAGGGATTCACAGTCTGAATCCCCATGGCCTGAATCCCAACAGCAAAATGTCCCCACAGCTTGCCAGCTGAACCACAGTTGTTGTTCTTTAATCTCCCTAGCCCTAGAAAAAACAAAATCTTCACACGAAAAACCCGCAAGAACGACAACAGACAGGGTGGGGTGCGGTACTGGTCTGGAAAGTCTAAAAGAAAGAAAATTAGCAGGTAAGAACCTAATTTCTCCTTCATCACCTTTCCAGACCGGTACAGCCTTTATTGATGGGACATACCAAAGCAGTACCCATCACAGGTGGGACCCCCAAAGGCCTGACACCAGAACATGCTCACCGAACACAGTGTCCCGATGCGCCTGAACGTCCACATGATAGTGTCGCACAAAGGAACATAACATAACTTTATTTTTCTATACCGCCTTAATCAGAAGAATTCTAGGTGGTTTCCACAAAAGAGAAAAACTGGACAATGCAGAGACCAAACTGCAGCTTTACAAATACCCACTGGAGGCACAAGCGAAGACTCAGCCCAAGAGGCTGCCTGACCCCTGAGAGGCGAAACAAGCCACTTGTTGAAGGATTGGGCATGGATTCTGGACTCTACATCTGATTGGTGCTGTGGCGTTTTCATCAGTAGTCTGGCCAGACATTTTCAATCAACACAGCATGGCGTTTCAGACCATGTTTCCCAAGCTAAGTGAAATTTTTTGATTTTGCTTTTCCTGTGCACAGTGATGGGTATATTACCCTTTTGATAATTACATTTCGGTGGTGGTGGAGTTTTTTTGCCAGTGATAGTAAATTAAGCAGCTTGAATCTTAAATTAGTATTGAGAGTTGTCTGCTGCTGCGTTGAAAATTTTGAAGCTTTTTCTCCACTTTGTTGTGAAATGTTTATCGGGGGTGTGCAGCCCATCTCTGATGAGTAATATTTTTGTAGATTGATTTTTGGGATTTTCCTATAACTTTATAATTTTTTCTTGAGAGAAGTTTAAATACCTACGTAATATAAATGCGCATGAGTCGAATCTCTTTCATTTGAAAGGAATCTCTGGAATGAGAGGGAATAGGATGAAGTTAAGAGATGATAGGCTCAGGAGTAGAGAGTTGCGCGGGGAGAGAAATCCCACCCATCCCCGCCAAAGTCCCACCCGTCCCCACCCGTCCCCGTGAGGAATCCCATCCGTCCCCACGAGAAATCCCATCCGTCCCCGCCCGTCCCTATAAACTACAGAAATAGTTATTTTATTTAATTATGCTACTGAATTAAAGGCTCTGGTAGAAACCCATTTACAAATAAGCAAAAAGACTTTATTAATTTGGAAATATTAATTGGGAAGAATACATACTTTGTAAACGGGTTTCTACCACACCCTCTAATGTTTATAAATTTTTATCAGCACAACTAATATACTACTTTATCCTAAAGCAAAAAAAAAAAAAAATAATAATAATTTTTTTTCCTACCTTTGTTGCCTGGTTTCTGCTTTCCTCATGTTCTCATTCAATTCCTTCCATCCACTGTCTCTCTTCTCTCTGCATCTTCCATTTGCTCTGTTACTGTGCCTCCCTTTCTCCCCCCCTTCCAAATTGGTCTGGCACCCATCTTCTTCCCTCCGCTCCCCCCATAGTCTGGCATCTATGTCTTCTTCCCTGCCAGCGTCTTCTCCCCACTCTCTCTTCCCCATTTCCTTTCAGCGTCCTGCTCCCCCCATCTTCCCCATGTCCTGTCAGCGTCCTTCTCCCCCCTCTATCTTCCCCATGTCCTTTCAGCGTCCTTCTCCACCCCTTTGTCTTCCCCATGTGCTTTCAGCGTCCTTCTCCACCCCTTTGTCTTCCCCATGTCCTTTCAGCGTCCTTCTCCCCCCCATCTTCCCCATGTCCTTTCAGCGTTCTTCTCCACCCCTTTGTCTTCCCTAGTGCTTTCAGCGTCCTTCTCCCCCCTCAGTTTTACCTTAAGCGCCTTTTCCTCTCCACTCCATCTTTCCTCCCTTTCTCCCTCCCTGCCCCTTACCTTTGTGGCGCTTACCCGCCCAACTGACAACAGAACAGGCCCGGTCCAACAAACCTCCCTGCCCTGTAGCCGTGAATCTAAATAACCTTCTTACAGCAGCTGGAGTATTGAAGCTGCTGTAAGAAAGTGTATGAAGAGAGATTAAATACTACTTGTTCTTTGTCCTGCTCGACTTGTCTCGTTGTGCTCGTGTGATTGGTTGTTTTGTGGTCCGTCCTCTTTGTTTTCCTTTTGTTCTGTTTTGCCCTATTCCTCCGGTTCTGTTTTGCCCTAGATTTCAGTGTTGTCCCGCGGTCTCACATTTGTTCCTATTCAGCTTCTGCAAACCTTTAAATTAAGAATCAACATAGAGAGATTCTTTAGGAAACTTCATCTTAAAGAATTTTTTGCCCAACATTCCTTTGCCAGTACCGACGAGTCAGTCATTAGTAAGAAATCCACCTGGATTCCTTCCACCTCCCCGAGTCCCCATCTGATGTTGTATAAGGAATTAGTCATTAGAGATGTTAAGAAATTCACTAACAGAAGTATGAAAAGATATCAACCGTACAACTAGTCACGTGACAAATTTATAGCTTTGAAACAACTTAGGACTAATCGGCAGATTAGAATCTGTAGGGCCGACAAAGGAGGTGGTATTGTGGTCCTGGACATGGCTAAATACAAGGCTGAAGTGTTCAGGCTATTAAATGTATCAACTGATTACAGAGAGCTAGATGCCGACCCTACCCCTTATCTAGCTTCTGAAATACAATCTTTGACATCTTCCGCTTTAGAAAGGGGTTTTTTGACCAACAAAGAATATGAGTATTTGAACATGGTAAATCCTAGGATCCCTGTATTCTATGCTTTACCTAAGATCCACAAGGACATGGATAATCCTCCGGGTCGTCCTATTGTTTCAAGTAAAGGGTCTATTTTAGAACCCTTATCCTCTTTTGTTGATGTGTTTCTTCGACCTATAGTAACTAAAGGGTTCTCATATCTACGGGACTCTTCTCAATTCCTAACAAAACTTTCGGAAATTACAAATTCAGATGAAATAACTTTTCTTGTCACGCTTGATGTTAAATCATTATATACCATTATCTCTCAGGACGAAGCTATTGTCATTGTGGAGGAATTTCTTCAGAACAACATGAGCATCATAGAATTCTTATTCACTTTATAATACAATTCTTGTCTTTGGCCATGAAAAGAAATTACTTCAGATTTCAAAAAAAATTTTTTTCAACAAATTTCGGGGGTGGCCATGGGGGCGACTATGGCCCCCTTGATTGCTAATCTCTTCATGCAGAAATTTGAGAACAAGTGGATTATGAACAACCCTTTTTCAGAGAAAATCCTCACGTGGCTACGTTTCATCAATGACATTTTTGTCATCTGGATAGGTTCCAGAGAAGAACTTGACCCACTTTTACATCTGGTTAAACTCGAGGCATCAGAAAGTAGAATTTAGTATGGCGTGCCATCCAGACCATAAATCCTTTCTGGATGTCAGTGTCCTCAGAGAGAATGGCTCCATCAGGACGACAGTCCACAGAAAAAGCACAGATAGGAATACTTTTCTCAGTTTTTCCAGTAACCATCCAACTGCATTGAAACGCAGTCTACCTACATCTCAGTTTTTCCTGTACCGACGCCTATGCTTGGACACTTCGGACTATAAATCTAAGAGTAAACAACTATATACCCGTCTGAAGAACAGAGGGTATCCTACAACAGTACTGAAAAAAGCTTACAAAAGGGCCAAGTTCTTAAATAGAGACCTTCTATTTCTTCCCAGAGAAAAAGAAAAAGACAATGAAACTGTGGAAAACATTGTCACATGTGTACTTGAATATTCCCCTAACATCAATAGCATTACAAAAATTCTCAGACGTCATTGGGAAGTAATGGAACTGCATCCAATATTCAGTGACACTCATTTAAGGATGGCATACTCTCGTCAAAAGAACTTTAAAGAACTTTTAAGTCCATCCGACATTACAGATTCACGCCCAACCGCTGTTCAATTCGCAGGCCACTTTAAATGTGGAAAATGTTCCATTTGTATGGTAACACGGGAACTCATTGACTTTTTTGTTCACCCAAGCACAGGCCAGACGTTCAGGCTGAAACACACTACCTCATGCAATTCCACTTTTGTGGTCTACACTTTTATCTGCCCATGTCCTATGATCTATGTGGGTCAAACGATTCGCCCTTTTAAAACACGGG
This sequence comes from Geotrypetes seraphini, assembly GCF_902459505.1. NCBI lineage: Eukaryota > Metazoa > Chordata > Amphibia > Gymnophiona > Dermophiidae > Geotrypetes > Geotrypetes seraphini. Next base: position 943,175 of record NC_047084.1, on the reverse strand, counting down.
CGACTGAGCATAAAAGTTGTATCCGAAACAATAGACTTCAAACCCCCATGGTCACTCATTGTTTAGAGTATAATCATTCATTCACGGATTTACAATGTTGTGTGATTGACCATATAGATGAAAGCTACATAGATCGACAACAGCGACTCCTAAGGGCAGAACAAATATGGATTCACAAATTGAACAGTGAGGAACCGAATGGGCTAAATTCAAGATTGGAGTGGAACTCCTTTAACTCTCTTCTTTTTGATCTTTTGATCTTCTTATTTTTTGCATATCCTTATTTTGGGATTGTATTTTGTAGATTGATAGGATTTTTCACGTTGTGTTTGAGTACTAACAGCAATAGGAATGAGTCACAAGTTTATTTTTGTAATTCAAAATTATACATACTTTTGAAAAACAAATATACTTTGGAATAGCTCTCAACTTTTTTTAATACATATGAAAAACATGAGAAAAAACACAAAAGTTAAGAGAAAGCCAAAATAAAAACTAAATAATATAAAAGCTCAATAAAACAAAATAAAACAAAACAATTTCACATCAGGAAGACAGTACTATAATTGACAGATATAGAAGTTCTTCATGATCTATTGCTGTAACGTGTTTCTCCTTGTTGTTGTATCTCTTTCCTATGATAAGTACATTTTTCAATAGCAATGTAGCTAAGCTGATCTGTTACGTGTCAGCAGCTTGATCAGCATTTTTACTGAATAACCACTTCCGGGTTCTAACGTCACCTCCCGGGAGTTCTTAACCCCGTACAGTCGTGGTGCTGCCATCTTTTTGATTTGAAGAGACGTTACTACATCCAGGTTAAGAGGTATGTCATAGTGGCTTCTTAAGATCTTTTTGAAGTCGTGCATAAGTCCAGATTATTGATGTAATTTTCTTTTCTGGCCCTAGTTTGATCGGACTGTGTTACACCCTGAGGCAGCAAGTTAGTGAAACGCTGGCCATCGTTGGTGTACCGATCAACAGAGATAAGTTGAAAGCTTTTTTCATCTATCAACTCTGCATAGACAGCCCTGCTTATAGTTTTTTCATTTGGGAGTGCAATGGAGGTTTTTTGCCAGTGAGGTTACCACCCAACCACCTTTATCCACCATTGTGGTGGTGGGAGGGCATTTGTCTGAGGCTTTTTCCTCCATTTTTTGAAATACACCCCTTTAAACTGAAGCAGCACTGCCTACAATTATATATGACATTATCATTTTTTGTGAAAGTGTGGTTGATTATATTATTGATATTTCACTTATCCGAGTTCTTTTTGCTATATATTTAGGTAACAAAAATCTTATACATGAATACAGGATGTCCGGTGTGTTACTCGGAGAGACCCCCCAGGAAAGAGTCTTGGGAGTACTGGTCAACAAGTCGATGAAGCTGTCTGCGCAATGTGCGGCGGCGGTGAAAAGGGTGAACAGAATACTAGGAATGATTAAGAAGGGGATTACGAACAGATCGGAGAAGGTTATCATGCCGCTGTACCGGGCCATGGTACGCCCCCTCCTAGAATACTGCATCCAGCACTGGTTGCTGTACTTGAAGAAGGACACGGTACTACTTAAAGGGTCCAGAGAAGAGCGACATTAGAGAAACTGGGCCTCTTCTCCTTTGAAAAGAGGAGACTGAGAAGGGACATGATCGAAACGTTCAAGATAATGAAGGGAATAGACTTAGTAGATAAAGACAGGTTGTTTACCCTCTCCGAAGTAGGGAGAACGAGAGGGAACTCTGTAAAGTTAAAAGGGGATAGGTTCCATACAAACATAAGGAAGTTCTTCTTCACCCAGAGAGTGGTGGAAAACTGGAACGCTCTTCTGGAGGCTGTTATAGGGGAAAACACCCTCCAGGGATTCAAGACAAAGTTAGACAAGTTCCTGCTAAATCGGAACGTACGCAGGTAAGGCTAGACTCAGGGCACTGGTTTTTGACCTAAGGGCCGCCGTGGGAGCGGACTCCTGGGCACGATGGACTACTGGTCTGACCCAGAGGTGACAATTCTTAAGTTATGTTCTTAAATGCTCTTTATTGCAGCAAGATAAAACTTAATATGGTTCAACATGAGCTTCTCATCCTGTTTCTCTAGGGATGAAAGATTCCCAGCTTCAGAGAAACAGGAGGGGCTTGGTGGCACCAACCTATATACTCCCAATGAGAGGTGATATTATGGAGCCACTGAGCTTCTTTTGTTGTTCCTTTGAGAGTTAGAGGTGATATATTTGGGGCTGCCGAGCATCTATTGTTCTTGCTCTGGGGATATACTGGTTCTTCTGAACTTTATTGCTTTGTCTGGTGGAGTGAAAGATCCGCTCAACCTCAGAGAACTAGCAAGAGGGGCTTGACAGAGGAAAGTATAAACCAGAGTTTGAGACCAAAATGATTAGAAAACTGACCAGTTAAAGGTAGAAAAAATAATTTTATTTTCTATGTTGTGTTTAGAATATGTCCATTTTTGGAATGTATGACATCTGCCAGAGCACAGAATATAACAACACTAACTGGGCTAATTTCCAAATTTTCTAAGCACAAAGGCTACACTTTGGATAGATGTAGAAGATATAGAGGTATTGAAGAGATATTGAGGTATTGAAAACACTGCTGAAATTGCAGTAGTAAAGAACCACAGCATTGGCCTATTTCCTTACCTTTTGTAATAGCAACAATTATATGTTTGTGTATGTGTATAACACAATATTCAAAGTGAAAAAGGACTTACTACACTGAATGTCTTTTGATCAAGTTCTTCTGACTCCTCTGAGATGGGAACTGGATCACTACTTGCGGTAATATGAACTGGAGTTTCTGCTGCTATGATTTTCTTCGTTTTTTCTTTGTTATCAGATTTGATTTCATTTACCTGTAAAAGAAAAATAAAATAAAACAAAACCAATATTTGAAAAGCATGCTGATAAATATATTTTGTAATTGCTAAATAAAGATAGGCATCTTTGCCAATATAACCAGTTAATGTATACAACTAAATGGATTAGCAGTGTACCATCTCCTGCATCACAAAATACTGTGGAGTACTGAAGTTACATAAAATCTGACCACCACTCTCTAACCCTTTAAAAAAAAATTTAACACTATCATCAAAACACCACAAAGCAATTGGCACGTCAGATACATGAGTCCATAGGATTTTTTCAATGCAACCTTCTCTATAAGTTCCCACAAACATTATTCAAAACATCTATAAAATGCCCTCTCCTCTCCCACTCCTTCCTCCCATCCCCCTACCCCTCTCCTCCACGACTCTAGGGACCAAGAATCATCATCACACAATCAGTTCTGGCACCATCTTTAGAAGATCCACTATCATCACTTGAACAATTCCAGCCAATAGGAGCAGAAGGCTGTCTAGCAATACATATCATATCAGCTATCCAATTTGTCCACAACCGTCCTTCAGTCTGGAGAGACTAGCTATTTCCAGATAGAAGTCAGCACCAGACATGCAGAAGTACATACAAACTGGCACAATCTGTCCTGCCCCCCATCCAGATTCTCCATTGGACTGCTAAGCAAAGCAATTTCTATGGAAGGGTGAATCGGCATGCCTAACATTTGTGATAAGTCAAAAACCCAAAAAGGGTGCACCTGTACATATTCTCACTACGTATGAATACAAGTCAACTGGGTCTCACATTAGAGAGTTAAATGCCCCCACCCATCCCCGGTAGAATCAAATCCATCCCTGCCCAAGTCGAATCCATTCCCGCTGGAATCAGTCCGTCCGTCCCTCCCATCCTTATAAATCTCAGAAGTAGTTATTTCATTTAATTATGCTACTGAATTAAAGGCTCTGGTACCTGAACTGCTCCTATAGCTGAACTGCTCCAACTAATAGCCAATCTCTCGATCAAATCAAGAAGGATTCCGGAAGACTGATATGTGGCGAATGTTATGCCAATCCTCAAGAAAGGTTCGAGGGGAGATCCAGGAAATTACAGACCAGTGAATCTGACCTCGGTACAGGGAAAGATGGTAGAGGCACTGATAAATGACCGCATCATTGATCACCTTGACCGATACAATCTGATGAGTACCAGCCAGCACGGCTTCAGCACAGGAAGATCTTGCTTGATGAACTTGCTGCACTTCTTCGAGGGAGTAAACAGGCAGATAGACAAGGGTAACCCGGTCGACATTGTATATTTGGATTTTCAGAAGGCGTTTGATAAAGTCCTGCATAAACGACTACCGTATTTTCATGCATATAACGCGCGTGTTATACGCGTTTTTACCTACCGCGCATACCCCTCGCGTGTTATATGCGTGAGCGCGGTATACAAAATTTTTTTTACATAGTTCCCACCCCGCCCGACTCACCCCCCCCCAGCAGGACCGCTCGCACCCCCACCACGAACGACCGCTCGCACGCGCTCCCACCCGCACCCGCATCCACGATCGGAGCAAGAGGGAGCCCAAGCCCTCTTGCCCGGCCGACTCCCCAACTCCCCGACAATATCGGGCCAGGAGGGAGCCCAAACCCTCCTGGCCACGGCGACCCCCTATCCCCACCCCGCACTACATTACGGGCAGGAGGGATCCCAGGCCCTCCTGCCCTCGACGCAAACCCCCCTCCCTCCAACGACCACCCCCCCAAGAACCTCCGACCGCCCCCCCAGCCGACCCGCGACCCCCCTGGCCGACCCCCACGACACCCCCACCCCCCTTCCCCGTACCTTTGGTAGTTGGCCGGACAGACGGGAGCCAAACCTGCCTGTCCGGCAGGCAGCCAACGACGGAATGAGGCCGGATTGGCCCATCCGTCCCAAAGCTCCGCCTACTGGTGGGGCCTAAGGCGCGTGGGCCAATCAGAATAGGCCCTGGAGCCTTAGGTCCCACCTGAACGGAGAGTCGGGACAGCGCACGGAGAGGCGGGGCAGTGCACGGAAAGTCAGGTAGGGTGAACGGATAGTCGGGACAGCGCACGGAGAGTCGGGGAGGGCGAAAGGAGAGTCGGGGTGGCCAGAGGAGAGTCGGGGCGGGCGAAAGGACAGTCGGGCAGCATGCGCGGTATACCCGTGAGCGTGGTATACAAAAGTTTTTGTACATAAAATCGTGGTTTCTGCGCGCTATACCCGTGTGCGCGTTTTACACGGGTGCGCGTTATCTGCGTGAAAATACGGTACTTCGAAAAATTGGGAGCCATGGAATCAAGGGTGAAATACTCACGTGGATTAAAAACTGGTTGGCGGATAGGAAACAGAGAGTGGGGGGTAAATGGACAATACTTGAACTGGAAAAGCGTCATGAGTGGAGAGCCACAGGGTTTGGTGATTGGGTCCGTGCTCTTCAACATATTTATAAATGACCTGGAAATTGGTACGACGAGCGAGGTGATTAAATTCGCAGACGATACAAAGTTATTTAGAATAGTGAAGATACAGAAGGATTGCAAAGACTTGCAATGTAACAAACATACTCGAGAAATGGGCCGCGAAATGGCAAATGAGGTTCAATGTGGATAAGTGCCCTCGGCCTGACCGTCTCTGTGACGACTGAAGAAGCGGGGCCATCAGGTCCATGAGGGGCTGACCCCAAGACTGCACTATCAACTAAAAGGCCACGTGGCTTATATACCACTCTTCGGGATATAGCACGTGACGACTGAGGAAGTCCGCTTGAATATTCTCCACTCCAGCTATGTGGGAGGCCGAGATGTCATGAAGATGCGACTCTGCCCAGACCATGAGCAGAGCCGCCTCCTGTGCCACATGAGTACTCTTGGTGCCCCTCTGACGATTGACATAGGCCACCGCCGTGGCATTGTCCAACAAAACCCTGACCAATTTGCCCGTCAAGAAAGAACAGAAGGCTAACAGCGCCAGACGGACGGCTCTGGTCTCCAGAACATCGATCGACCAGGAAGCTTCCTCTGTAAACTAGGTGCCCTGAGCTGAGTGACCTAGACACTGAGCTCCCCAACTGAGGAGATTGGCATCTATGAGAAGCAATGTGGCTTCTGTGTGAAGCAGTCTGGCTGAGCCAGACTCATCCCTTGAACCACCAACGAAGACTGCAGCGAGCCAAGCCCCGCAGAGGAACAGGATGATCCAGACTGTGCCTCTAGGGTGACCACCTCTGAAGCAGAGCATACTGAAGAGGACACATGTGTGCCTGAGGCCACTTCACCACATCGAGGGAAGCCGCAATCGACTCCAAGAATTGGAGGAAATCCTGCGCCAGAGGACAATGGGATGCCATAAGCAGGCAAATCTGATATTGCAATTTGCTTACCTGGACCTCTGGGAGGAAGACCCTCCCCATGGAGGCATCAAATGCAACCCGAAGATACTCCAGGTGCTGTGAGGGGGGCCAACAGGCTCTTGGCAAGGTTGACAACCCATCCCAGTGACTGCAGGAACTCCATCACCTGAGCCGTGACCCGGGTGCTCTCCTGGAATGACTTTACGCGAATCAACCAGTTGTCCAGGTAGGGATGCACCAGAATGCCCTCTGTCCACAAGGCTGCCGCAACGACCACCATAACCTTGGTGAATGTCCGTGCAGCCACGGCCAGACCAAAAGAAAGTGCACAGAACTGATAGTGCAGACCCAAGATCGCAAAACCAAGGAAGCGCTGATGGGCGGCCCGGATTGGAACATGCAAGTAGGTCTCTGTCAGGTCGAGAGAGGTTAGATACTCCCCTGGCTGAACCGCCAGAATCGCAGATCGCAGTGTCTCCATGCGACAAGTCAGAACTCTGAGAGCCCTGTTGACCCCCTTCAAATCTAAGATGGGCCAAAAAGTCCCCTCTTTCTTGAGCACCACAAAGTAAATCGAGTACCTGCCGGTGCAACACTCCTGAGGAGCACTGGAACCATAGCTCTGAGATTTAGCAATCTTTGAAAGGTTTGACAAAAAGCCTGCTTCTTCCACTCTGCCTGAGAAGCTAGAAAATGATCTGGCAGGGAGCGGGCAAACTCCAGACCATAACCATTCCAAATCACCTCCAGGATCCACTGATCGGATGTGATCTATGTCCACTTGTGAGAAAACTCATGCAGCTGGGCACCCACCGGAACCATAGGGGGCTCTGGCAAGGAGTCATCGGGCAGGACGAGCTGCAGGGGAACCAGTGGGGAGAATCCCAGCCCCCTGACAGGCTCCCCAAAAGGACTGCATGCGCTGAAAGAAACGCCCCCCGGAAAACCCAGAAGTTAGTAAGGTAGCAGCCCCACGCCCAGGGTGGAATCTGCGGAAATCCCTCAGACGCCACATAGCAGTGCCACCTCTAACCGCCAGGCGAGCACGGTCCTCAGGTAGGTGGGGCACTTTAGAGTCCATCAGAGTCTGAACCAACTTATCCAAATCCTCTCCAAACAAAAAAGACCCCTGAAAAGGAAATTTTGTGAATTTAGTCTTGGATGCCGCATTCGCTGACCAAGCATGCAGTCACAAGGTACAACGTGTGGCCACCTCAAAAGCCACAGATTTGGCAGAGGTCCGCACCAAGTCATAGTGGGCGTCCGAGAGGAAAGAGGCCACCATCTCAATCTTCACCACATCTTGATCCACCAAGGGCCAATCATCAGATTCATGGTCAAGAACACGCTCGGCCCGAAACACGGTCCGAGCCACGAGCCCCCCACAAATAGCCTTCTGAATTCCCACAGTATGCCATTTTGCAATAGCGGAGACCACCGCATCCACCACTGGCGACTTCCAAGGTAGGCCTATCCCCCTCCGGGATGGGATACAAATGAACCATGGAGCGCAAAAACCGAAACGGCGCCTTTGGTGTATTCCACTGCGCCAAGACAATATCCCGAAGCATAGGAAAAGAGCGGGACACAGGGCGGATCCCCCGAAGAGGGTCCTTCACACGCGGGGGTCTCAGGTGGCGTTTCCTCAAAGTGTAATGCTGAGGAGACCTGTTGAATCAAATCTGGGAGCTCGTCTCTCTGAAAAAGGCGCATCACGGACGCCTCTTCGCTGGTAGCCAGAAAAACCAACGTCCCGCTACCAGCGGCCATCCCCTTAAGAGGATCCTGGAGGTCTCCCCAAGGGTCCAGGTGCTCATCCAGATCCACACGCTCCTCAGACCACAAGTCTTCGTCCCAAGCCACATGCGGGCGCTTGGATGACGGAGGAGGAGGAGGGAACGTAAAAGGAGTAGAGAGGGGGCAAAGTCGCAGAGGGAACAACCTCCCCCCCGGGAAAACTGCAAAACCCCTGGCCGCCTGAAAATAAGCTCTGCAGAAAGCAAAAAATAAATCAGGGGAAAACCCCCCTGGCAGCCCTATAGGACCTCCTGCCCGAGCAGGGGACCCAGCAGAAACCTGCCCCTGTTTTTCCAAGACAGGGGGACGGTCACCTGATGTGGCAGAGCAAATAAAGGGTTGGCTAGGCAAAAATGGCGAAGTTCCCACCAAAAATAACCCCTCCAGGGCCTGTAGTGGCTGGGAAGCTTCAAATGTCCCAGCCGCTAAAGCAGGCAAGCCAGCATCAGCTGTTAAAGAAACAGCTGTGAGGGAATCTTCAGCCGCTACGGCGGTAAGGAAATCCTTTTTTCCCTCACCACCGGCGGCTAGGGAAGACTGGGCTTCCCCGAAGTCAGCTACCGGCTCGTGAGGCACTGAAGTCGGGAAGACCTGCACAGCATCTACACAGGCCAGATGTGAGGCAAACTGACCACTTTTTCCCTTGAGAAGTGCTCATTGCTTCATACATGACCTAGCTAAAAGAAAAGTGCCAGTTAGTTAAAAATACAGTAATTTATATTAAATTTAAAGGGAAAGCAATCCTTTAGACTGGCACTACCTCAGAATTTCTTTTACAGAACAGACTCCACTTGGCTCTCCAAATAGTATGCCTTACCAACCAGGGGGTAAGGCTTACTGTTGAGACACCTCTAAAAAAATTTGGGGGAGGTGGAAAAAAGGGGGGGGGGGGAGGGACCCAGCACGAGACCCCTGGGGTTTGACCCCTCCCAGAGGTTGGACGGACCCCCAAACAGGGTCCACCCAAGCTCAATCCGGCACCAAAAAGGGGACAAAAAGCCCTAAACAAATTGCAACAGCTTTAAGGGAGATGGGTACAGCTCACCAACACCTGCTGGAGACTGGAAGACTGAAGTAATTAGGGGGATGACACCTGATATATACTATTCCAAAGTTTTGTCTCAGTCTCCACCTGCTGGTCATGAGATATAACCCGCTTGTAAGATTAACCTAAGCCGGTCTGGAGAGTTGCTAAAGAAGTGGATCCTATTATATTTTTCAGCACTTGTATAGCACTGCACATATGGATGTCAAAAGTGTCCCTGGAGGCTTTGCTTGTTTTGTATGAGACCAGTTGCACAGTTGGTATTGATTCACACACACCTAACAAGGTCTTTTTTATTCACACTTTTTGCTTTTTTGGCATACTTGAGGGTGCTCTCATCCATTAGCATTTGTATGCTTTGATTGGAAGGGTTGCAATTATTGAATTCTTTAGGTATATTTAGTCTGTATCACATACTGACACAATCCCTTCTGACCAACTACGTCTTTCTTTATTAAAATAGAATAAGGAAATAGTATGACGGATTTCTATCCTATCACGGTATAGTGTTACTTTAAAAATAAGTCTATTTCTATTTTTTTATGTGTAAACCACTATGATCTACCGTATTTTCACGCAAATAATGCGCACCCGTATAAAACGCGCACACGGGTATAGCGCGCAGAAATCACGATGATATGTACAAAAACTTTGGTATACCGCGCTCACGGGTATACCGCGCATGCTGCCCGACGCTCCTTTCGCCCGCCCTGACTTTCCGTGCGCTGTCCCGACTCTCCGTTCACCCCCCCTGACTTCTGTGCACTGCCCTGACTTTCCGTGCGCTGTCCCGACTCTCCGTTCACCCCCCCTGACTTCCGTGCACTGTCCCCCCTTGAAGGTCTGTCCCCATCCTGAAAGCCTGATGCCCCCCCGACGTCCGATACATCCCTCCCCCCGAAGGACCGCCGACTCCCCAACAATATCGGGCCAGGAGGGAGCCCAAATCCTCCTGGCCACGGCGACCCCCTAACCCCACCCCGCACTACATTACAGGCAGGAGGGATCCCAGGCCCTCCTGCCCTCGACGCAAACCCCCCTCCCCCCAACGACCGCCCCCCCCAAGAACCTCCGACCGCCCCCCCAGCCGACCCGCGACCCCCCTGGCGACCCCCACGACCCCCCACCCCCCTTCCCCGTACCTTTGGTAGTTGGGCCAGAAGGGAGCCCAAACCCTCCTGGCCACGGCGACCCCCTAACCCCACCCCGCACTACATTACGGGCAGGAGGGATCCCAGGCCCTCCTGCCCTCGACGCAAACCCCCCTCCCCCAACGACCGCCCCCCTCAAGAACCTCCGACCGCCCCCCCAGTCGACCCGCGACCCCCCCTGGCGACCCCCACGACCCCCCCACCCCCCTTCCCCGTACCTTTGGTAGTTGGCCGGACAGACGGGAGCCAAACCCGCCTGTCCGGCAGGCAGCCAACGAAGGAATGAGGCCGGATTGGCCCATCCATCCTAAAGCTCCGCCTACTGGTGGGGCCTAAGGCGCGTGGGCCAATCAGAATAGGCCCTGGAGCCTTAGGTCCCACCTGGGGGCGCGGCCTGAGGCACATGGTCGGGTTGGGCCCATGTGCCTCAGGCCGCGCCCCCAGGTGGGACCTAAGGCTCCAGGGCCTATTCTGATTGGCCCACGCGCCTTAGGCCCCACCAGTAGGCGGAGCTTTAGGATGGATGGGCCAATCCGGCCTCATTCCTTCGTTGGCTGCCTGCCGGACAGGCGGGTTTGGCTCCCGTCTGTCCGGCCAACTACCAAAGGTACGGGGAAGGGGGGTGGGGGGGTCGCCAGGGGGATCGCGGGTCGGCTGGGGGGGCGGTCGGAGGTTCTTGGGGGGGGCGGTCGTTGGGGGGGAGGGGGGTTTGCGTCGAGGGCAGGAGGGCCTGGGATCCCTCCTGCCCGTAATGTAGTGCGGGATGGGGTTAGGGGGTCGCCGTGGCCAGGAGGGTTTGGGCTCCCTTCTGGCCCGATATTGTCGGGAAGTCGGCAGTCCTTCGGGGTGGGGGTGCGAGTGGTCCTGCCGGGGAGGGGGATGTATCGGACGTCGGGGAGTCGGCCGGGCAAGAGGGCTTGGGCTCCCTCTTGCTCCGATCGTGGATGCGGGTGCGGGTGGGAGCGCGTGCGAGCGGTCGTTCGGGGTGGGGGTGCGAGCGGTCCTGCTGGGGGGGTGAATCGGGCGTCGGGCGGGGTGGGAACTATGTTTTAAAACTTTTGTATACCGCGCTCACGCATATAACGCGCGAGGGGTATGCGCGGTAGGTAAAAACGCGTATAACGCACGCGTTATATGCGTGAAAATACGGTACATATCAGTAATGGTGGTAATATTGTTTTAAATAAGCAAACATGTTGTTTACAGTGAAGGTCTATCTTTGGAAAATCAAATATGCAATTTCTAGCGCTTTATGTTTTTGTTCTTGCAATCTGATAACCAATGCACAATTGAAATTTGCATGATCACCTTTTCATCTTTGCTTTCTTTTTCTTTCAGCACAAGCTCTTTCAGTTTTTCTCTCTTCTCTTTTGCTTCTTTTTCTTTTACATCCTTTCTGTCCTCCTTTTCTTTTTTGGATTCTTTTTTGTTTTCTTTCTCCTTTGACTCTCTTTTTTCTTCAGTTTCTTTCTTTGCACTACTTTCTGACTCTATTATTTCTTCGTTTTCTTTTTCTATCTTCTTTTTATTAAGAAGTTTAACTGATGCAACCTCCTCCTGAAATATAAGAAATACATTTGTCACATGATATAACTGTTTCTTTCTTTCCAATAGGCAAGTATTTTTTAAACAATGTTTATATCAGAAAGATTCAAAAACAAACAAAAATTTCCCTCCTTCTATGTTTGTTTTGAATTATTTAACCCCCCCCCCCCCCCACTTAAAAGACAAAACAAACAGAACAAGGCTGGGAAGAGATGCTAAATATTTGTAAAGGATAATATGTTTGTTTGAAGATAGGACTTTAACTATCCTGAAACCATGCATTTTGAAATGTTTATGAGCCATAAAAATGAAAAGAAAAGTTCTACCTCCACTAGGTTTTAAAATTCCATCTTCAGTGTTTATCTAATATAATAAAACGGTAAGCCGCGCATTCGCACTTCCTATGTGTGCGCCGGTTTTCCGTGAGCTGTAGCAACCCATAGGAAGTGCGCATGCGCGGCTTACGGTCTGGCCTCATGTGAGGCAAGACAAGTGCGCATGCGGGCCCTTCCCTGCTCTCCACCTGCGGAGCAGCGGCTGCCGGCCGCTAGCACCCCCTGCCCTCTCCGTCGCCTCCCGGCTCCAGCGGCATAGGCAGCACTATAAACACGCTGCTTCACGCCCTTCTCTACCGATTTCCTCTGCCGCGTCTCTGATGACATCATCGGAGACAGACGCGGCAGAGGAAATCGGCAGTAGAAGGTCGCAAAGTAGCATGTTTAAAGTGCTGCCTACACGGCTGGAGCCCCGAGATTTGTCAGCGGTGGGAGGGTCAGAAGCAGGCCGGATTGACAACGGCAGTAAAAAAGGGGGAGGGGGGCCGAACGGAGCAGGGAAGAGAAGGTAAGAGAAAGGGAAAGGGGGGGGGGATATGCTGCTACTGCTTTTGCACCTGCACAGGAAAGGTGGGGGGATAGGAGGGAAATGCTGTTGATGCTGCATAGGCAAGTGGGATGGAAATGCTGCTGCACAGGGAACTGGGGGAAAAATGACAGACAGAAAGAAAGAAAGACACAGGGGCAGGGAGAGGGACAGAAAGACAGACAGAGAAAGGGGGCCAGAGAGAGAGTCAGCGGGAGAGGGGTGTGCTGGGGGGAGACAGAAGGGGCCATGGAGAGATAGGGAAAGGGGGCTGCTTTGGGGAGAGGTGTGCTGGGGACAGACAGCTTTGCTCTGGGGGGGGGGGGAAGACAGAAGAGGGCCATGGAGAGACATTTGGGGGGGAGGTGTGTGTGCTGAAGACAGACAGACATATATTCTAGCACCCGTTAATGTAACGGGCTTAAAGACTAGTTAGTACATAAAACCGAAGCTATTTACCTTTAACAGGCATAATAATGATTTACAACTTTCAAATGGGTAATGCTTCAAAAAAGGCATTAAGATCTCAAAGAGAGCTTCACAGTGTACAGAAATCTATCTTCCTTTTAAGTATTAAAAGTCTAGTCCAGTCTAATCTTTGATTTATACACCAGGTCATCTCGTGATAGAGCTTTACTCGGTTCACAAATAATTAAAATCAGGTAACATATGGAAAAACCTAATGAAGCTGTTTTTTAAAAACATGACTCTTAGATTCAGATGGAATTCAAGCAGTTTTTGTATGAATCATGAAAAGGAATCTAGGGCCTTTCCATCTCTCCAGTATTATCACATATTTTTTGCACATGGCCCATCAGCATGCCATTTATAGGAAGCAATATTGTATTAGGAAATCAAGTGTTGAGTTTTAGCACTTGGCTCTAATGCACAGTAACTGCATCAGCCCCTCTGAGCTCTGGAACACTGAAGAAAGAAGTGCATTTCCTTTAATACTGAAAAACAAATACCGTATTTTTCGCTCCATAAGACGCACCTGACTATAAGATGCACCCTAGATATAGAGGAGGAAAACAAGAAAAAAAATATTTTAAGCCAAATGGTGCACTAATATATTTAATAAAATATAACAGAATAATATTTCAACCATGTAAAGTTAACAGCAGTATTAAGAACCATCATCACTGTCATTAAAAAATGAGGAGAGACTTTTAAGGTTCAAGCACTCTTCTAGTTTTCTGGAAACCCCAAGAACTCATCATCACTAGTGTCAGAATTTAAGAAGCTCAGTTGCTCACAATCACTGATATCACTTTCTTCGCTATCTTCATATATGATACTATCTTCAATTTCATCTAAGACATTGCTAATGTCACATTTTTTGAATGACCGTGCAACGGTTTCATCTTTCTCTGAGTGCCATGATGTTTTAACCCATTCACAAACTTGAGTGATAGTGGGCCCCTTCATTCGTCCAGTAGATGTCAGATCATGATTACCAGCAACCATCCATTTGTTCCACTCTGCTCGCATAAAAACTTTAAATGGTTTGTTGATGGAAACGTTGAGAGGTTGCACCTGACTAGTAAGACCCCAGGAATTAAAGCTAGATGAGTCTTCACTTCTTTAAAGCACATTTTTGTAGTTTCGCTAATATGTGCTCTAAACTGGTCAAGCATTACTAAAGCAGGTTTTTTCAGAAGCCCTCCAGGATGTTTGGACTACACTTTTTCAACGAATACTCTCATTCCATTTTCAGCTATTCACCCTTTCTCATTAATATGCACAACAACTCCTTGTGGAATCACTTCTTTTGGAAACCTTTTCCTTTTGAAAATTAACATCGGTGGCAATTTGGTGCCTTCAGCACAGCATTACAACACAACTATGTAATGTGTTTTCTCATGTCCTAAGGTTTTCACAGTTATGGTTTTGGCACCTTTCAGATCAAGTCTTAATAAATGGCACATCAAAGGTTAGCGGGACTTTATCCATATTCCCAATCTGGCCAATTTCAAAATCATTTTTCTTCATAGTATCAATTCTAAATTTATGGAAAGACAGAATCTTAGATTCATATTGTTTTGGCATTTTTTGCGCAATTCTAGTTTCGGTGCGCGTAGCAAGGCCACATTGTAGCACTATGATGTTGATCCAGTAAAATCCTGAATGCCTTTATCAACAGCAATGCGTTTGGCTTCAAATATTATCATTTTTGTAGAAACTGAGAAGCCATTATTCTGGTGACTTGTGATCCATTCTTTCATGTCCACGTCTAACTGTGGCTACTTTGCAGCATGCACACATAAAGTGTGCTTATTTTTATATACTTTTTGCAGCTGATCCTCCTGTTTCTTCCATTCTCTTATCATTTTTTCAGTTACAGGTGGCCCAAAATGTCTCTCCGCTGCTGTTTCCATGTTCCTTAGCATATTTTAGTACTTCCAGTTTAAAAGGAATTTTATATGCTAGTCTTTTCTTTTCAAACTTATATGAAAAGGCTGATTGCTTCCTTAGAAATCTGGTCAATAAAGTTAGAATTGTTTCTAAGGTATTTGGCTGTTTGTCTTTCAAATCCAACATCTAGTTTAACTGAGTGCTCATAATGTTTGGAAAGCACTTCTTTTTTGTTTTTTCATAAGACCTCAGAACCACCACTCCTCCGTCCCACCAAAGTGTATATACGGGGAGTTACAAATGGTGAAATCCTCACCGGTCTCTTAAAAGTTTTAAATAACATGCATTTCTTAGTGTATTATTACTTAATTTAGTAATGGTGAAATCTTGTTTTTCATGCGGACTGAACGGTAAGACCCGACATGTTTCACTGAAGTTTCGTCAGGGGTCTACCCACTACCGCAGCCATGCACTTCAAATCCATTAGTGTTATGAGGTCTTATGAAAAAACAAAAAAGAAGTGCTTTCCAAACATTATGAACACTCAGTCTTTTCTTTTCGACATCTGTGTACCGGTATGTAGCATGAGGCGGTAATATTTTTCTGCAAGGAAATACAGTAAGTTGTGGGCCAAATTTGTTATTAAGATACTTAGGGGTCCTTTTATTAAGGTACGCTAACCGATATAGCGCGTGCTAAAGACTAGCACATGCTAAATGCGCACCTTAATAAAAGGACCCCTTAGTCTTAGTAGAAGTATAGGGTTACAACCTCTCCCCACAGTCCTTGGGCTCTGAACCATGTCCTCCCTCTATGCCAGGCTATGAACCAAGCCCCCTTCCCTGCCAAGCTCTGCACCCAGCCCCCTTCCTTCCCGGCTATGGAGCCAGCCCCTCTCCCTGCCAGGCTCTGTACCCTGCCCCCCCTCTGGTGATCTAGTGGTAGGCCAGGGCAGGAGGGATCCGTTCCAACCAACTAACAATTTTTACACCCCCACTACCTTTTTAAATCATCCCCTGTACCCCGTCCAGTACTTTTAAATCATCCCCCAGTACCTTTTTAATAAAATCATCCCCCCCACACACCCCAGTACTTTTAAATCATCCCAATATTTTTAAATCAACCCCCCGTACCTTTTAAAATCCCTCCCTCCCTAGATAGCTGTCTTGTCCTATTTCCTGGTCAGCGGCGCACAGGTCAGGAGCATGGTCAGGCGTGAGCTTTCCACGCTCCCACCTGGCCCTATGCCATTTTCTGAATGGTTGTCATTAGTTCTCACGAGTTCTGAAAGAATTGAAGCTAGCCATTCAGAAAGTGGTGTGAACACAAGCGGGAGCGCGGAAAGCTTACTCCTGACCTGTGTGCCGCTAGCGAGGGAGGGATATACGCTGGACCACCAGGTACTATGATGGTGGGTGGGTGTTTTAAAAGGTGCGGCGACAGCGGGTAGGTAGGTGGGTGTGTTTTAAAAAGGTGCGGCGGGGTGCTTTAAAATGGTGCAGGGGGAGGGTTAAAAATGGTACCTTCGCTCCATAAGACACACCAAGATTTCTACCCATTTTTGGGTGGAAAAAAGTTCATCTTATGGAGTGAAAAATATGGTATATACAATGAAATGCACATTTTCAAGCTAACAAATTTCAATTCTAAAAACTGACAACAATTATTTTCTATCTTTATTGTCTAATCATTTTCTTTTCCCAGCTGGATTTGTCCTAGTCTCTTTACCACATTCTCTTGTTGGTTTTCTCTTGTTCTTTTCCAGGATCTCATTTCCATTGTCTGTTTCTTCACTTTTCCTGTCTTTCTTTCTTACATCTATTTATTCTTTTGTTCTCTTTTTTCTCCATTTTTTTCAACTGCCTTTTATTTAAGCTAGATTCCATTCTTTCTTCTCCTCCCAACCTCTAATCCTGTCTTCCTCTACTTCCTCCGCTTATCTCTCCAGTCCTCCCATTAACCACCTGTCTCATTCTTTCCCTAGCCTCTAATTCCAATTTTTCACCCACTTTCTAGTCAACCATTTTTCCCCCTGTACTCATCCCCTCCCCAGCCTTATCTACTTTCTTTTTTCACACATCTCATAATGGATTAATGACTTCATGTAGAAGGTCATGTAAAAATTATACCTAAGGATCTGGCTGGTAAGCATGGAATTTTGAAAGAGATGTTTCCCAAACTTGTTCAGGATTTTTCCCTCTCTTCCTGGAGGAGTGCTAGCATAAGCTCTGGAACTGCTAGCTTTCTTAAGTGCAGACTCTACCAGGAGGAACTGGTGTAATTGAGATTATTCTGGACAAGATTGTACTCTGTAAAGAGAATCCAGCTTTCTGGGAGCCACTGGGACCAGAAGTGGAGCCCCCTCCCATCCGTTTTTAAACATAATATCTTTTATCAGGTTATGAAAGGGCAGTTTCAGACAGTTTTGGGGAACCTGCTGAAAATCCAGGGCTTCAAAGAGTTCTGCCTTGGGTTTAGACTCTCACTCCATTTTCACTGGAAGAGCCTGGCCCATTTAAGAACATAAGAATAGCCTTACTGAGTCAGACCAATGGTCCATCAAGCCCAGTAGCCCGTTCTCACGGTGGCCAATCCAGGTCACTAGTACCTGGCCAAAACCCAAGAAGTAGCAATATTCCATGTTACCGATCCAGGGCAAGCAGTGGTTTTCCCCATGTCTCTCTCAATAACAGACTATGGATTTTTCCTCCAGGTAATTGTCCATATTTTTCTTAAAACCAGCTACGCTAACCGCTCTTACCACAACCTCTGGCAATGCATTCCAGTGCTTAATTCTCTGAGTGAAAAAAAATTTCTTCCTATTGGTTTTAAATGTATTTCCCTGTAACTTCATCAAGTGTCCTCTAGTCTTTGTAATTTTTGATGGAGTGAAAAATCAATCCACTTGTACCCGTTCTACTCCACTCAGGATTTTGTAGACTTCAATCATGTCTCTCCTCAGCCGTCTCTTTTCCAAGCTGAAGAGTCCTAACCTTTTTAGTCTTTCCTCATACGAGAGGAGTTCCATCCCCTTTATCATCTTCTTCGCTCTTCTCTGAACTTTTTCTAGCACTACTATATCTTTCTTGAGATAAGGAGACCAGAATTGAATGCAATACTCCAGATGAGGTCGCACCAGGGAGCGATACAGGAGCAATATACCATTCTTAGTTTTGTTAATCATCCCTTTTAAAATAATTCTTAGCACCTGTTTGTTTTTTGGCTGCCGCCGCACATTGAGTATAAGGTAGAGAATGACATGGGGAGAGATCCCCGCAGTGAGCCGCGGGGAGCCTGCGGTTTGGCTGCGGGCTTCAGAGACTCTATACTCAAATCGCCGCAGACACGGGGAAAAAAGTTTTCACCGACCGCAGGCGCAGGTGAAAAGATTTGTCCCCGCAGGCCAATGTACCCCCTTCAAAGAACCGCTATTTACCGTGTCTTCACCGTGAGTCTTTGGTCGTGACCGGGTGTCATTTTTTTCCAGGCGGCCATGTTTGTCTTCGCGTGGTCTGTCTCCTCAACCCGACTTGCACGTTGCCGCATTGACTCCGCCCCCTAAGAAGAGGACCAATCGCTACAGCCACACCTGTAATTAAACCTCCTTCGCGGCTTTCTCCTCCCTCTGACGCGTCACTGATGACGCTACTGTTGGGAGGTTTGCTGCTTTCGCTGGGAAAGTCGGAAAGGTTCGGCGGGGGTTCGGCTGGGAGGAGGTTCGGGGGTTCGGTCTGCCTCGGTGCTCCAAGGCCTGGCGCCATTACCTTTTTCGCCCCTCCCGCCCCCCCCCTTGGTACGCTACTGCTCTCCAGCTTTCCTTAGTTTGCCGGTTTTCTTTTTCGGCCTTGTTCTCTGCCGGGTCCTGCCTACTTCCTGTTTTCATGAAGACAGGACCCGACAGAGAGGAAGGCCTGAAGCGGGCAACAGAAGTGAATTGTGAATGCTGCTGCTGCCCGATGAAGTTCAGGACATCGAGGAAGGAGCAGAGTGAAATCGGCTGCTGGCTTGGGGGTGAGTGTAGGGAAAGAATCGTGGAAGTGGAGAAATTGGCACGATGAATTTTGCTTCACCTATATTCACGTTCAATGCTATTTCAATGTTCAATAATGTGTGTTTCTCCATATGTACTGTTTCCTGTGATTTCATGATTGTTATCTAATAGTTTTTAAAATATATATTAATCAGATTCATTTGCATATCCTCTATATATCTATTGCTCTACACCTTTCTTTCTGAATTTCAATTTGTCTGCTAGGTTGTTATGATTTCTTTTGCCTCCCTATGCATTTTGTTCCTTCTATTTCAGCATGAGAATGTGTATGCTATTGGAAAGAGTAGCTCAGCCAGTCTCTTTTACTAAGCCACATTAGAGGTTTCTAGTAGGACTGTTTGTGTGAAAAAAAAAACCAGCTCCGTGGAGGACAATTAAAAGTACATGTCGTGTTTTGTTTTTGTATAGTTATTAACTAATATTTAACTAAGTTTTAAAGTTTTAAAGAATGTTTCCTTTATACGTAAATAAAGAAAAGTATATAAAATCGTACCCGTTTGAGGCTTTTATGTATGCAGCGGTGACGGTGACGGGGCGGTGAATGGGGTTGCAGTGGCGGTGACGGGGCGGTGAATGGGGTGGCAGTGGCGGTGACGGGGCGGTGAAGGGAATGGCGGTGACGGGGCGGTGCAGAGGATGGTGAGACGGGGACGGGGCGGTGACGGGGACCAATTTTTTCACCGTGTCATTCTCTAGTATAAGGTTTCATCGTATTGTCCTTTTCTCGGATACTAACCCCCAAGGTGGACCCTAGCATCCAGTAACTGTGATTCGGATTATTCTTCCCAATATGCATCCCTTTGCATTTGTCCACATTAAATTTCATCTGCCACTTGGACGCCCAGTCTTTCAATTTTCTACAATTTTTCACAATCCGTAAACGTTTTAACAACTTTGAACAGTTTAGTGTCATCTGCAAATTTAATCACCTCGCTTGTCGTTCCAATTTCCAGATCATTTATAAATAAATTAAATGGATGATACATGTGAAAGACAGACTCTCCAGAGGTGATCTCCTACAAGGTGGTGGTGGAGATGGATCACAAGATAGAACATATGATTCTTCTGTTGAGATGTCCAGGCACTCAAGAGTAGGTTTGATGAGACAAATCCAAGTCATACTCTTCGATGCCTGGTGGTGGTGAGGAAGATCGTCTCAACTGTTGCCTTAACATACGTCGATGTGAAGGAGAGTGTCAGCTGCAACAATGATGTAAGCGCCTACAAGCACTCCTGAATTGTCAACGATGCTGGTCCGATGTCGAGTAAGAGGAAGAGCTCCAATGTCTAGTTGTCCTGGTTCTCGACTGGTGTTGATGGGGAGTGTGTGACCTGGTCCTCAAGCCCTTTAAGGAGTGATGATCAGGCTGGGCCGGTACTGTTGGTGTCACAGTAGTTGCATGAGCTGCTTGTATCTGCAGCATAGAAGCCAAGTCTCTCTACACTAGTTCCCTGATCTGCTCCTGCATCGATGGTACTGGTACTGTGATGGACATCAGTATAGTAAGTGCCGAGGGATGTCAAGGTGTTGGTGACCTCGATGATGACATGCACCTCTGCAAGGAAGGAGAGCGGATCTCTGGGCATTGACGAATGGAATGCATGGATGGAGTCGATGCCTGGGAAGACTCCGATGCTCTCCGGGGTGGAAAAGCAAGCTTGCGCTTCTTAGCTTTCTTAGTAGATGTCCCTGATGGAGGCAAAGAAAACAAAGCCGATGTTCCCAACGACAAACTGAAGAGTATTTTTGTTCTGGGATCACCTAGCCTTCAGAGATCTTTTTTTGCAGCTAGCAGCTGTGCTTACAGGATTCTATCCAATGATCAGTGCCCAGACATGGTCCAGACATGCCCGAGATGGTCCTGTTGCACTAAGCTTAAACATGCTAGAAGGCTTAGACATCGAGGGGAAAACCACCAATGCAAAATCAAAGGATTCAATGGTCCAAGGGAGGTTGAGTAGATCGTATACTGAAAAATGGTTGACGCTCCTGGCCTAAAAATAGACTCCACGGGGGCAGAAATCTGAAAAAACGAAAATGGGAAAAAATTAAAGGAAAATTTTAAAAATAAGATAAAATTTGGAAAGAAAAATGAAATACTGAAGAAAATAAAGACTGGAAGGCACAAAAAAAGAGTACAGTTTGACGCATTTTGGAGTAGCTCCAAAAATACAGCTTCTCAGCTCAGCGGAAAACTGAGAACTAATGGTCCCATGAGCAGACGTCAGGTAGGAAGGCACCAGTGCACATGCAGTATGAACTGTCTTGAGACTTTTGAAGAAGTTTAAAGTGACAGTACACTTTTGCACTGTCCATACCCGGGATTCGTGGATGACGTTAACTATTTGTGAGAATATACTGCCTGCTTGTCCTGGGATGAAATGAACTATCTGACCTGAGGTTTCTCTAAAACTGTTAGTAACCAAGGTCATAAAAGTACATTGTATCAACTAAAGAGCAGCACCAGTAACAGCCCAGGATTTGCCAACAAGATATTACCTTGAAAAAATCATGGGAGGCTGGTGATATTTTATATATTACTCAAATTACTAAGGTATAAGGTTGGCTAATCTATAAAGTGCCATTAGCCACCATCATTTTTGCTAATACAGTACACCCTCTGATTCTGCAGTTTCAGTACCTGCGGATTCAGTTATCTGCGATTTTTTTTTTTTTTTAAGAAATGCTGCATCCTGGATCTTCCCCAGACCTTACCTTGAGACTACAACGGGAACTCATGGCAGCCATTTTGATGATGACTCTGCATGGGGCAGGAGCATAGGACGATCGATCCTGCCTCGCATTGCCACTAGACCACCAGGTAAAGTCTGGGGAAGGTCTGGGACGCAAGAGGGAGGCAGGTCAGAGCCGGCCCTGAAAGTTATCCGCGATATTTCAATATTCGCAGGCCGGCTCTGCCTCTAACCCCCGTGAATATTGAGGGTCTGCTGTACAGGCTAACATAGCTTCTCTTCTGGAAGCTTTTAGAATCTCTAATCCCAAATAAAACTGTCAGCCAAACTTTCTAAAATGTATTAAATTTGGCTTGCTGTTATGGGACATAATGTTACATGGACAACAAAAAGTTCTCTGTTTTTGCATTCTTCTTCACACTTTGGAACTTTACCAATTACTGTTGTCAACAGATTGGTAATAAGTTGTCATAACAATACAAGTGACTAACTCTATTGGGATAAAACCAGAAATATTTAATTTAACAAATTACTTAAGAAGTAAATCTGCAGAAGCTATAAACCTAGATATATGTTAACATACTTACTTTGTCATCTTCCCTTTCTTCATCAGATTTCTCAGATAATGAGGGAGATGAACCACTTTTAATTTCCTCTTTAACCTTCGTAATTTTTACTGTTTTGTTTTTCTTAGTTCTTGTTTTTCTTCTCTTTGAATTTCCCTATAAATAAACATTTTTTAAACTCAGTATCACTTTACAGAACTATTCTCTACATTCATCTTTGGCGTTCCCAATTCAAGGCACTAACAAAGGCTTATGCTACATTCTTCAGATAAATATTAAGACTGTATGATACTGTGGAATGAGAGAATTCCATGATATTCAACTCATTCCTCTCCCCCTGTACCACAATTACTTATTAATGAAAGATGTTATGATAAACAGTCTATGAATCCAGCTTTGCATCTAACTTTGTAGCACCTACTAGTATTAACTATGGATTACATAGTCTGTGGAAGTGTTAACATCCTTTGTTCAGATTTTACACTTTAGAAAATAATTTGTTAGAAGTTATATCTAAATATCACTTTAAAAATTCTTCATATCTGAAGACTGACCTCAGAAGCAGTACACAGAGTATAGAGAGAAACACTTTGGTGTTTTATGGAAGCAGTAATAGCTAAGTAATGCTACATCCCTAAACAGTTATAGCAATGGAAAAAGGAAACAGTTTGTCAAGAAAAATGTTTAAGATTCAGATAAGAGGTAGACAAGTTCATATTCTGCATGGCATTCCAGTAGTAATCATTTTTGAGGTAAGGGAAACATCAGGCTCAGAGTTATTTGAGCTTCTAAATATTATAAAACTGTGTCAAATCAGAATGGATTTTACAAAATAGGTAATTAGGTTCTGTAGGTAGATTTATGGATGACTAATCAGTTACATAAACAAGTTACGTGCCTGTCTTGGTTTTGTAGGGGAAAACTATAAACTCCTTACCCAAGGTTCGTTATTTTGCAAGTTTATACTAAGAATAGAGACCAAGGCTATATGAAGAATTTTATTAGAAATATAAAAATATAATTCATAAGCCATCAGTAAATAATAAACTAATTATTTGTTGACAATGTCTCTGAATACATATATATATATCTATATCTCATTACATAATTATTACACATATTTTCAATGTAATTAGAAAGTAAAACGCATGCAGACTGATGATGGCTTCTACAAAACTGTCAAAAACTGGTTCAAGGAACTGGAGGGAGCATGGTTTAAATAGCTCCAGTTCTGCGCCTCTGTGTCACGCCGACGAAGGAGCACACTCCTTGGTCACACTCCTTTGGGTAGGATTTTGGGGGAAGGTTTTTATTTGTTATATTTTTTAGGGGAAAATGGATTGTTATGGTAGGGCAAGGTAGATATGGGAGATTGAGGAGTTTGCCTTCTTGTAGAAGGGATAGACCAGGAGTGACTGAGGTTTTGAAGTATGTACCTATGATAAGTAAATGTTATAGTGGGTTAAAATGTGGGTATATAAATGTGAGAATAGCAAGAAACAAGATAATTTTAATTTATATGATTTAGAGTGAGAGAGGATATGATATATTATGTGTTACAGAGTCATGGTTTCTTGAAACTGATTTGGTATTGATTAGACAATGTTGTCCTCCCGAGTTTAGTTGGGAATAAGCATGTAAGAGGGGTGGTGGTGTTTACAAGGTTGAGTTTTGGATCCAAACTGGTTGATAGAATGGTATGTGATTTAGGTTGAGTGTGTAGTGTTAAAGAATGAGAATATTGTAGTATGCTTGGTTTATCTACCGAATAGGCTTCAAAAAAAACAAAACTATCTACCACCAGGAGTGATTGGGATGCATGATTTCCCTTTTTTAGACTTTTTAATGGGGGTTAAATACTGATCTTAACAGGATTTGTATTTTATGAGATTTTAATATTCCTAATGAAATTGAGAGAATAGGTTCAGAACATGGTGTGTTTGTTTCACTATTAGCATTGATGCTGCAGCAGATTGTAAAAGAAAGCACTCATCAAACAGGTCATGTTTTAGATTTAATTTTTATGTCTCAGGAATGTATATGTTGGTTTGATGGCATATTAGAGGTAGAGCAGGTAGATTGTTCTGATCATAGTTTGATATCCTTTGCATTTAGGCCTACTTATGAGATTAAGAAACAAGTGGTGACATGTAAAATAAGATCTCAATTTGATATTAAAGAATTAGAAAGGGAATGGTTGCCACATATAAAATTAAATGAGATGGATACTGTAGATGAAATGGTTACACAATGGAATGATAGCCTGGTTAATGCTTTAAATGTGGTGGCACCAGAAAAAGTTAGAGAGTTAAAAGGGAAATATAAATCTTGCCCATGGAGATCAGAGGCAATTTTTCATGTTAGAAGTGAGGTAGGAAGAGCAGAACGTTTATATCATAAGACAAAAGATGTTGATGATCATGAAAGCTTTAAACTATGCCTAGTTCAATATTTAGGTCTATGTGAAAATGAAAAATCGTTATTCTAAAGAACGAGTTAAGGGTGCTTTAAATCGACCACAAGAATTATTTGCTACAATTAAATATTTGATTGATGGATACGATGGTGCTGTTGAATGTAATGATATTGATGAAGAGAAATATGCACAATTCTGAGCTGATAAAATGGGGGGGTGGGGGGGACACCAATTCCACTCATTGGATGATAATTTGGTTATGGAGACAGATAAAGAGATGGGAGTATGGAAGGTATTTGATGATGTAGATGAAAAAGAGGTTTGTAATGCCATTCATAGTATACATGTATATACTCACACGTGCTTTTCAAGATCCATGCTCGTCATCTATCATGAGATAAATGGCAGAGAAGGTGTCCCCTGAAATTACTAGAATAGTTAATAAATCATTGGGAGAGGGAATCTTCCCAAAAGATTGTATACAATCTACTGTAAGACCAGCCCTTAAATGGAAAGGGCTGGATATGAGGTATGAAAAATTTTAGACTAATTTCGATACTGCCTTTTATAGGTAAAATTTTGGAGAAAATTGTTTTGCCTCAATTAGATCAAGTTTCAAGTTTCAAGTTTATTAGGATTTTATATACCGCCTATCAAGGTTATCTAAGCGGTTTTTACAATCAGGTACTCAAGCATTTTCCCTCTCTGTCCCGGTGGGCTCACAATCTATCTAACGTACCTGGGGATATGGAGGATTAAGTGACTTGCCCAGGGTCACAAGGAGCAGTGCGGGGTTTGAACCCACAACCCCAGGGTGCTGAGGCTGTAGATCCAACCACTGCGCCACACAGGAAACTGGGTGCCTGGATCGTAACCAATTTGGTTTTCGGAAAACTCATACTGTAAAGCTATTATTGACATCATTATTAGACACCTTATGTTTGGGATTGGATCAATTTGTAACTTGTTTAATATCTTTAGATAAATCAGGAGCTTTTGACTCAGCAGACCTTCAGAAATTGTTGTTAAGACTGAAAGATCTCAGGGTGGGTGGTACAGTTTTCAAATGGCTTAATTTGTATTTGAAAGATTGCTCCTTTAAAGTAAGAAATGGGAATAAGATCTCGAGTAAATTTCAAGTGAGAAGTGGAGTCCACCTGGGATTGGCGCTTTCAGCATTACTATTCAATATTTATATTTTATTTTATGGAAACTAAGAACTGTAAAAAAATATTTTGACATGGCGTCCTTTAGGATACTAGTTCAATCCACCATCCTATCCACCTTACATTATTGTAATATCACATATCTAGGGTCAACCAAGAAAACACTACAAAGACTTCACCTGGTTCAAAATGCTGCTGTATGTTTGATCTTTGGACTGAAAAAGTTTGACCATATAACCCCTTTTTACATGCAACTCCATTGGCTCCCTTTTGAAGCTAGAGTCATTTTTAAATTCAGCTGCTTCTGCTATAAAGCTATCTTTGGATTACTACCATCATACTTATCTTCCTTTCACATCAAGCAAGAACACAAGAAACTCGGGCATGTTCAGGTACCCTACTCTGAAAGCCTGCCACTGTAAAAGTTTTTTAGATAAAACTCTAGCCTTTCAAGCGGGGAGAATGAACTCTTGGATGTGTTCCGATTGCCTACTCCCAATCTTACTATGGGGCTCATAATCGAAAGAGAAAAACGTCCAAAAACTGTCCTAAGTCGGCACTTGAATGAACATTTCCCAAATATGTCCAAGTGCCGATAATAAAAATGGGTTTTGGATGTATTTCTAAACAACCTAGGCCTTCATAGTGCCTCTGAACGACCAAAGTTAAACGGGGCATTTCGGGAGGAGTGTCGAGGGCGGGAGTTGGGCGGGATGTGGGCCAGCTTAGACTTAGTCGTACAGCATGTATAACCGAAAGTTATACAATCCAGGATCGACGGAACTTGGACGTTGTGACTTAGACCATGTAAAACATAGTCTAAGTCACAAAAATCCACCTAAAGTCACCAGATAAGTACTGCAAACACATAAAACAGACCATCACACACTACCCCAGTGATCACCCACCCCCATAAAAATATTAATCACACCTTTAAAATTCAGCCTCCAGACCATCATCATCTGGCCACCTGACATAGGAAAGCCTAGTCGTCCAGCACAGAGGCGGCTTAAGTTATCTTGGGGATGGGTTAGGGACCCCTGGAGAGGAGAACCCATGCCCATAAGCCCCTACACCCCCAAAATCCTTTTTTACTGGCATATAAGTGGCTCCGGCAGCCATGAGGGCTATTTGGATGGTAGATAAGTGGGTCAAGGGGATTCTGGAGGTGGTTTGGGGGGCTCACTATGAACTATAAGGGAGCTGTAGTGAGATGATAACATGGCACCCTTTTTGTGAAGTTCACAGCAGTGCCTTGTAAGGTACCCCACTATTTAGGTGCCATGTCTGGGTGTTCAGTCCATCACTTTGCAGACCCCTCCCATGTCCAACAGGGTTTGTTCTAGGCATTTTGGACTTGGACGAAACGTTGGACAAAAATGTGGTATAAAGATAGACGATTTAGCGGCTTGGATGATCAGATCGGCAGGACGTATAATTAGACAATTTTCAAAACAAAAAAAATTTTGGACGTATTTTTCAAAAATGTGTTCTAGGCTGTTTTTTTACTTTGAACGACTTGCAATTTAGACGCAAACGGACTTAGACGTCCCTTTCGATTATGCCCCTCTATGAGTTTAGAAAATCACTGAAAATCTATCTGTTTGGTAAATTTATGCGATGACTTTGCTTTGTATCACTCTACATTATATCATGTTGTATTTTATTGTATTGAATAGCATTGAATTCTACTGATTCCTACTGTATCTTGCATCTTCACTGATATGCCTCAGTTCTCTTGCTGTGAACTGCCTGGATCTTCTGGTTGGGTGGTATATAAGAAATAAAATTATTATTATTATTATATGACCACAACTGGTCAGTTATTCCAATCTTTAGGGGTTGAATACTGCATAAATGCAGATATCATCTTCTTCTTCCCAGTGTGTGTTTGGGGGGATGGGTTAGAGAAATTGATGAGTAATTATATGAGTGAAATTACTGGATGGATGGAAAGGCAAGGTTTGAGATTGAATATAGAAAAGACAGAGGTAATGTTTGTGGGTAAATCTGACTGGGTCAAAAACATTAAAAGTGATAAGATGAGGTATTGCTGGTGAGGGAGTCAATGAAAGTCCTGGGAGTAAAATTGGACCCAGGACTTACGATGAGTTGGCAAGTGGTAAAGACAGTGCAAGTATGCTTTGCACAGACACATTTATTGCATCGTTTAAAACCAATGCTATCACCAATTGACTTTCGTGCTGTTGTACAAGCAATGATTTTGACGGGGCTGGACTGCTGCAATGTCCTCTACCTGGGAATAACTAAAACCAGGTGCAGGGATTTGCAAGTGATCCAGAACGCCATGGCCAGATTGATAACCGGAATGCCAAGATATGAGCATATTACCCCATATATCCGACAACTGCATTGGCTACCAGTTGTATTTAGAATCCAATATACAGCAATTATGCTAAGTGATCAATTTTTATATGGCACGATTCTCGAATTTAAGAGTTTGATGTCTGGTTACCAACCATCAAGATCATTGTGCTCTGAAAATTCAGCATTGTTGAAAACAAAGGCCAATCCCAAGTATGTGGAAACATAAGCATAAGAACATAAGCAATGCCTCTGCTGGGTCAGACCTGAGGTCCAGCGTGCCCATCAGCCCGCTCACGCGGCGGCCCAACAGGTCCAGGACCTGTGCAGTGATCCTCTATTTATACCCTTCTATCCCCCTTTCCAGCAGGAAATTGTCCAATCCTTTCTTAAACCCCAATACCGTACTCTGCCCTATTATGTCCTCTGGAAGAGCATTCCAGGTGTCCACCACACACTGGGTAAAGAAGAACTTCCTAGCATTTGTTTTGAATCTGTCCCCTTTCAGTTTTTCCGAATGCCCTCTTGTTCTTATATTTTTTTGAAAGTTTGAATAATCTGTCCCTCTCTATTCTCTCTATGCCCCTCATGATCTTATAAGTCTCTATCATATCCCCTCTAAGTCTCCTCTTCTCCAGGGAAAATAGACCCAGTTTCTCCAATCTCTCAGTGTATGAAAGGTTTTCCATCCCTTTTATCAGACGTGTCGCTCTCCTCTGAACCCTCTCGAGTAACGCCATATCCTTCTTAAGGTACGGTGACCAATATTGGACGCAGTATTCCAGATGCGGGCGCACCATTGCCCGATACAGTGGCAGGATAACTTCTTTCGTCCTAGTTGTAATACCCTTCTTGATTATACCTAGCATTCTATTCGCTCTCTTAGCGGCCGCTGCGCACTGTGCCGTCGGCTTCATTGTCATGTCCACCATTACCCCCAAATCCCTTTCTTGGGTACTCTCATTCAATAACATCCCTCCCATCGTATAGTTGTATCTCGGGTTTCTGCTTCCCACATGTAATACTTTACATTTTTCAATGTTGAACTTCATCTGCCATCTCGTCGCCCATTCCCCTAGTTTGTTCAAGTCCCTCTGCAATTCTTCGCAGTCCTCCTTAGTCCAAGCTCCACTAAATAGTTTGATGTTGTCCGCAAATTTTATTATCTCACACTTCGTCCCTGTTTCTAGATCATTTATGAATATATTAAATAGCGGCCCGAGCACCGAGCCCTGCAGAACACCACTCGTGACCGTCCTCCAGTCCGAGTATTGGCCCTTCACCCCTACCCTCTGTTTCCTACCCGCCAACCAGTTTCTGATCCATCTGTGTACGTCCATGGTTCTTCAGTTTCCGGAGTAGACATTCATGAGGCACCTTGTCAAATGCTTTTTGGAAATCCAGGTATATGATGTCTATGGGGTCTCCTCTGTCTATCCGTTTGTTAATTCCTTCAAAAAAGTGCAATAAGTTAGTTAGGCACGATCTCCCCTTGCAGAAACCATGTTGGCTGGTTATCAGAAGTTCGTTTCTTTCAAAATGGGATTTTGGAAAGGAGGTCTTGTACATCCCATACCATATAATTTATTATATCCCACAATTTTCTACAATGAATCAATGCAGCTTACAATACATTGGCATCCAAAGCTGAAATGTAGAGCCAAGCCTGCCTGCGAATTGCAATATACTACTGAAGTGTGGGAGGTGTTGTCAAAGGCATTAAATGTAGTTCTGACCATATATTTTCTGGTTTCTAACAAATCAGTGGTCAGATGTTGAAAGACATGAGCTGACTTGATACTGCTCATAATCTGTTTAATCAAAGACTTCAAATAAAAAGTCATATAAAAGTTGTCACCGAGTATTCTGCTAGCGAGCAAAATTGCTTGGAATACTCTTGCCAAATTTGTATAAGGCTCTGTAGCAGTAATTAGGTGCAATAAATCTTACACAATCTCAAAGCTGAAATTATCTAGGACTTGTGTCTAGAGAAACAGCACCTAATAAAATGTCCCATAAGTTCTTCCTAGATGCAACCTTATTGGAATAATAAAGTCAGAGTATAACTGAATCTTATTTTATTATAAAAATAGACAAAGGTCTTAGAAAAATATGGCAAGCAATACAAAAAATATACTAATGATTATGATTTTATATATCAGCATACACAATTGGTAAATATGTAAATACTGGTAATCAGAAAATATAACTAACTAAACCACACAATATGTACTTGTTATATAACTAAAGATTACCTGAGAAGATAATATAAGCAGACACTATGATATATGGCTTGGGCTAATTACCAAAGAGTCTCAAAAAAACCTCTCCTTAGTAAGCACAAGGGAACTCCTATCTAACCCAGCAAACTGTAGAGAAATCTCTCTCATACCTTCCTTCAGCTAGGGTCAGCAACAGATATGGAAATAATCCTCTTTGGGGCTACAAGTTTTCTTAGTGAGTCCTTATGCTCTGGCAGGAAATATCTCAGAATTCCAACACAGCTACGGCACAAGGTCTTTCAGTCAGATAATAGCCAGAGCACTGAGCTGAAGATCCTTTGGGGAACAAGTCGTAGTCCAGAGGTAAAGTTCATTAGTGTCCAGGCACAGAAAAGTCTCTGCCCATGATACCCATAAGAAAAGGCAGATAAAGGCCAAATGGCCCATCCAGTCTGTCCATCCGTAGCAACCATTATTTCTTCCTCTCTAAGAGATCCCACATGTTTGAATTCAGATAGAGTCTCAGTCTCCATTGCCTCTTCTGGGAGACTGTTCCATGCATCTACTACCCTGTCTGTAAAAAAGTATTTCCTTAGATTACTCCTGAGCCTCTCACCTCTTAACTTCATCCTATGCTATCTCATTCTAGAGCTTTCTTTCAAATGAAACTCCACATAGGTATTTAAACGTCTCTATCGGTACTGGTGTTGATGAATGGGCGTCAGTGTTGGAGTCTCCAGCCATGTTTGAAGTTCCTGAAGTTGTACCAAAGAATTTATTGAATCGCATCTTTCTGACTTTAAGCAACCTCTTCTGTGTACGAGAGCAAAGCATGCGTGAAATATTTCATGGTCAGGACCTAGGCATTGCACACACCAGTCACATGGGTTGGTACCTGCTATGGTCCTTTGATATCGAGTGTACCACTTTGAACCTGCTAGGTGTCTTGGACCGATGAAAAAAACTCTGATGCAAAGGGTTCAATGGTCCAGAGAGGTCAAGTAGATGTCAAAATGAAAAAGAGCAGATGCTTCTGGCATGGGAATGGGCTGAAACAAGCTTGAAGGTCCAAAAAACCCGAAGTTGGGGAAAAAATGAATCTTTTGAAAAAACGAAAGAAAACAAATTATTATGAAAATCTGAATGAAAAAGGATTGGGAAGGCACAAAAATGACTAAAGTCTGACAAGCTTTGGGAGAACACTCAAACACAGCTTCTCAGCTCCGAAGAAATCTAAGAACTACAGGTCCTGTGAGCCATCACTGGGTGGGAAGGCACCAGCCCATGCTTGATTATGGGCAGTCCTCAAATATTTAAAGTGACAGTACACTTTTAGACTGTCCTTGCCAGGTTATGTGGATGATGTCACTCCAGATGTAAGAATACGATGCCTGTTTGTCCTTGGAGAAACAAATGTTTTCATAATATTCACAATGTTAAGAAATTCAAGAAATATTTACTATTATACATCTCATTTAGCTATATGTGAGCTCTATATTTAGCTCAGTTAGATAAAGATCTTAATATTTATACTTTAGAGCAGGGGTGTCAAATTCAAATCACATAAGGGGCTGAAATCTAAAACACAGATTAAGTCGCGGGCCGGATTTTTAAAGATATTTACCCCTTCCTTTGCTGATGCACAGCTTGGGCCCCAGCGTAAGCAAGACCCATGTTACGTGCCAGCAAAGGAGGGGGTTAGTCTTAGTAGAAGCAGTGGCATACTAAGGGGGGGGGCAGTCCGCCCCAAGTGCAGCCTTAGGGGGGGTGTACAGCCGGCCAGGTTCAGAAAACTGTATCGGGCCAATCAGCCTGCCTCTCCCCGACGTCAATTCTGCCGTCGGAGAGGAAGTTTGGGCCAGCCAATCGCTGCCTAGCTGGGCGGAACTTCCTCTCCGACGGCAGAATTGACATCGGGGAGAGGAAGGCTGGTCGGCCCGAGACAAGGAAGACGAGTTTGGGATGGTAGCGGCTTTAGAAGGTTTCACTGAAAAAAAAAAAAAAGGAGGCCAGAACTGGGTCACTGAAGGCAGCATGTTTACTTCATTCATGCTGCCGGTGGCCCGAAGAGTTGCATCAGTGCTGCTGGGAAGAACAATGAGCAAGCACCGGATCCTGCCGGGGGGGGGAGGGAGGGGGGAGAAATAGCATGGGGAGGGTAAGAGAGATGCTGGAACGCGGGGATGGGGAGAAAAGATGCCAGACATCCAAGGGAAGCAAAGGAAGGGGCTGATAGAGATGCCAGACCACGGGAGAGAGGAAGGAAAGGGTGGAAGAAAGATTGGATGCACAGTCAGAAGAAGAAAGTGCAACCAGAGACTCAACAGGCAACAAGGTAGAAAAAATGATTTTATTTTAAATTTAGTGATCAAAATGTGTCTGAATTTATATCTGCTCTCTTTATTTTGCACTATGGCCCCCCTTTTACTAAACCACAATAGCGGTTTTTAGCACAGGGAGCCTATGAGTGTCGAGAGCAGCCCTGGGCATTCAGCGCAGCTCCCTGCGCTAAAAACTGCTATTGTGCTTTAGTAAAAAGGGAGGGGGTATTTGTCTATTTTTGTATGGTTGTTACTGAGGTGACAGTGCATAGAGTCATCTGCCTTGACCTCTTTGAAAAAACCCCAGAATAGGAATGATAATTAACATTTTCTCAGCGTACAGTGTGCTTTATGTTTTTTTTTAAAATTTTATTGTTGATAGATCATTTTGACTTGGTCATTTTAAATGTAGCTCGCAAGCCCAAAAAGTGTGGGCACCCCTGAGCTAGAGCATTGAAGTTGCGTGTTTCTGCCGTAAAGGTCATCTCTGATGCAACCGGAAGTTGCATCAGAGACAACCTTTACAGCAGCCATATGCAACTACAACACTCCGGCTGCTGTAAGAAGGCAGTTTAGACATCGCCGGCCACAGGGCAGGGAGATTTGTCGGACCGGGCCTGTTGTCCGGGCCGGGGGGGGGGGAGGAGAAAGCACCAAGAAGGTAAAGGGCAGGGAGGGAGAAAGGAAGAAAAGGTGGGGTGGAGAGGAAAACAGGGTAAAACAGAGGGGGGAGAAGGACGCTGAAAGCACATGGGGAAGACAGAGGGGGAGAAGTACGCTGAAAGCACATGGGGAAGACAGAGTGGGAAGAAGATGCTGAATGGAAATAGGGAACAGAGAGTGGGGAGAAGACGCTGAAGGGAAATGGGGAAGAGAGAGTTGGGAGAAGATGCTGGCAGGGAAGAAGACAGAGATGCCAGACTATGGGAGGAGCGGAGGGAAGAAGATGGGTGCCAGATCAATTTTGAAGGAGGGAGAAAGGGAGAGGCACAGTAACAGAGCAAATGGAAGATGCAGAGAGAAGAAGGACAGTAGATGGAAGGAAGAGAGTAACAAGAAGATGAGGAAAGCAGAAACCAGAGAAGACAAAGGTAGAACAAAAATTTTCTATTTATTTATTGCTTTAGGAGACCTGTGTCACTGTTTCTGTGGTGTTGCATTGTATGCAGAGTCCAGCTTCTTGCTGGTTCAATTTAACCTTTGTCTATGTATTTCTATTTTATCCCCCCTTTTACAAAACTGTGGAACATTTTTTAGCGTCAGCCGTGGTGGTAGCAGCTCTGATGCTCAGAATTCTATGAGTGTTGGTGCTTTTACCACCGTGGCTAAAATTCACACTACAGTTTTGTAAAAGGGGGAGGGGTTAGCTTGTGATGACATATTCCATACTAGGCGAAGGTGTTTTCTGTGTTCTGTGTATTCGAAAGACATGGTTTTCTGTTAGGATTGACGGTGTAGGATTGATATGTACTAGTCTGGCTTGTTTAGTTTTACAATGGGTGTATTGATGTTGTACTGCTCACTGCAGTATGTAAGATGCTGCCTTTTCCTAGGTAATCATGTGTGACACGTGGCTTGTTACTAAAAATCATGTTTTTTGTACAGATGGGGGGGTGCCAAAAAATGATGGGCCCCGGGTGTCACATATGCTAGGTACGCCACTGAATAGAAGTATAGGGATTCAACCTCTCCAACCCCACGCTGGCTACAAAATAAATAAAAAAGACTTTTCCTCTTTTTTTAGGTCCTAGTTCACGCTTGCTGTCTAACACCAGCTCTGGCAGGATACACATTTCATATCTGACATATTGTAATCACAAAATAGAAAATGAAAATATTTTTTCTACCTTCTTTTGTTTGGTCATTTTGCTTTTAGTCCCAGTTTCTTTCTGATTTTGTCTATATTCTAATTCTCTTTCCAGTGTCTGCTGTCCGTTTTTTTTCTCCTCTTCTCTCTTGCTCCAATCCATGTCTCCACCATATTGATTTTTCCCTTTCAACATTTCTCTTTTTTTCTGCCTGTCCACGCAAATCTCGCCCTCTTTCTCATCCTTCTCCTTTTTAAATTTTCAGCTACCTATCAATTTTCCATCTTTTCTTATTCTGTAGCTCTCCCATTTCCCATCTCTATTTCCTTTCCCAGCCTCTATTTCCTTCTATCTCTCCTCCTCTCTCCTCTTGGTCCCTCTCTTTTCTGTTGTTCTTCTTCCCTCAACCCTCAATGAGATAGAAGGAAAAAAAAAGAGATGCTGTATCTTTGTCTCCCTTCCACCCCCAGGCCTAACATTTCTCCCTCCCTTCCATCTCCAGATCCAACTTCTCTCCCTCTCTCTTCCCAACTGCCCCCCCCATCTCTCCCCTCTGTCTGCCTCCCTCTCCCCAGGTCCACCATTTCTCCCTTTCTCTTCCCAACGGTTCTCCCTTCAAGTATCTTTTCCCCTCTTCCTCTACACTACCCCAAGTCCAATCTCTCTCCCTTCATCTCGCTCTCTTCACAGCCCAGCATGCCTTTCCCTCCAGCGCAGGTCCCTCTATCCTCACCGCCCAGCTTGCCTTTCTCTCCGGCGCCGGTCTGATGTCGCTGCCAAGCTGAGGAATTTGCCAGCCTCAGCGATTCAGCAGTATTGTACGTGGCTCCTCCTCCAGCTTTTCGTTTGCTTTGGTGTGTCTCCAATGACACACAACTTCCTGTTTCCGCCCGAGTGGACCGCAGCAGATGGAAGGCAGGAGGGGGAGCCACGGACAACACTGCCAAAGCCGTCAGACTTTCCGGCGTGACAGCGATGTCGGATCAGCGCGGGAGGGAGGATATGCTGGGCTGTGAGAAGGGGACGTTTGTAAGCATTGCCAAGGGCCACATAAAAGTGGGCCAAATTCGGACCGCGGGCCTTGTGCTTGACACATGTGCTTTAGAGGAAAGGCAGGATAGGGGAGATATGATAGAGATGTTTAAATGTCTACATGGCATAATTGCATGTGAGGCAAGTCTCAACTGAAAGGGGCATAGGATGAAGGTGAAAGGGGATAGATTCAGAAGTAACCTCAGAAAATACTTTTTCATGGAAAGTCATGGAATGGCCTCCCAGTGGAGTTGGTGGAGATGAAAACTATGTCTCAGTTCAAGAAAGCTTGGGATAAATACATTTGATCTGTAAGGGATAGTAGATGGAATAGAAAAGCAGACTAGATAGATTATATGGTTTTTCTTTGCCTTCATATTTCTATTGTTCTATGTTACATAAATAGCATAGTACACCCCAAAAGAAAACTGTATAAGTATGCTTATCACTATTTTTCAATGCATAGCCCACAAGGCAATTATAGCCTCCATGAATCAGATGTCTTCACCTGCTTCTAAAAGACAGGAGCAATGCCTGCTACCTCCGGTGCCACCATCTTTCAAAATGTTAGCACCTGACCCCTAGCATTGCATTTCAAAGCACTGCTAGGGGCCAATCAGGCAATGTACAAAATATTGCCATATTCGGTAGAATGCACTAGAAGTGGTTAGGCACTCCATTCTGAAGGAATGAGGCACCACTCCTGCATTTAAAGGTGTAGCAGCTTCACGTGAGGTGAGGTGGGGTGGGGTGGCACTGAGAATGCTGGATCTGGTGGAACAGAAAGGGAAACAGAGATGCTGAACCTCTGGGGAGGGGAGGAGAGGAAGAGCTTGGTGGCATAAACCTAGGTAAAGGGCACATTTCAGAGACACAAATTGATGGAGATAGATGCCAGTAACACACACTGAGTGGTGTAAAGTCCTGAATGGAAAGATATGCATCAGCTTCTCCTTCAGCAGTTCTGGACCCAAAGCAGCTGACTTAAAAATTAGCAAAGACCACTGGTGTATATCATATGAGATTTACTAATAATGCATCCCTGCTTCTGCTTTCTAAGCCTAATAAACTAAAGTGTGTTACTTTAATAATCCTTTTTTTATTTTTGAACTTTACATATTTTTAATACACTAGCAGAGAGAGAATAAAATTTGATATGAGGTATAATTATAACTACAAGCATCTGTACAGATTAACACAGTACAACAGGCCTACCTTTCAAATTCAGAGTGAAATTTAACAGAGGATTGAAGAGAAAAACAGACTTCATTAACAACTACAGATAAATACATCAGTAGCCATATCAATCACAGCAGTTGTTTCAAATGTCCAATTTAAACCCATTGCTTAACATCTAAATTTGACTTACAGCACCAGCAAGTCTTTGTGCTTCTTTTCTTGCAATATCTTTATTAAGTAATTTAATGAGGTAGTCTGCTCTTGTTTGCAACTGCTTGGCCTGGGGTTTTTTATCTGGATCATCTGGTAAAATCTGGAAGAAAAAAAACACTCCTCAAGTTTAATTATACAACTTAATATACCACCATTCATTAATCAACTCAATGATTTACAAAAACTTGACTATAAAGTAGGGATGGACAAATCCTGGGTAGAAATTGCACACTGGCATCTGGGATTTCATGATCCCTCCCCCACCCCAGTATTTTAGTGGATCTTTTTCTTTTTGTTATAGTACCCAGCCTCTTTTGCTTCAGCACCAAAAGTGATTCAGCTCTCCATGTAAAGTTGAACTGTGCGCCAAGATCAGTCCAAACTTCCTGTATGGCATGGCTCAAATTTACATGAGATCTGAATTGCTGCAAATGCTAGGAAGCATGCTGTTTTCTCTGCAAAAAGTAGTCTGTGAGGAGAATAGATAAGTGTTAGAGAGAAAAAGTGGGCGGGTGGAGGCTGGAGGGGGGGAACTGAGAGGGGTGGGTGGCTATATGTGAGCATGAGAGAGACAGGGTGATCTGTAGGGAGAGTGATATGTGCGAGCATAGAAACACAGAAACACGATGGCAGATAAAGGCCAAATGGCACATCCAGTGTGCCCATCCACAGCATCCCTTATCTCCTCTTCTTCCTAAGAGATCCCACATATCTGTTCCATGCTTTTTAGAATTCAGACACAAGTGTTTGTCCATGCATCTACCATCTTTTCTGTAAAAAAGTATTTCCTTACATTACTCCTCAGCCTATCACCTCTTAACTTCATTCTATGCCCTCTCATTCTGGAGATTTCCTTCATTTGAAAATGACTCACCATCTGTACATCAATACCACAAAGATAATTTAAATGGCTCTATCATATCCCCTCTCTCCCACCTTTCTTCTAGAATATACATATGAAATCTCTAAGCAGGGTAGATCTGATTTAAATCACTACTAAGAAAGACTTGATTTAAATCATGTTTTCTACAGACTCATTCTTGCTGGTATGATCTTAAAATTTACAACCAGATGTTACCAGAATAGGCTAGTTCTTGATATACTGCTAAAAACCATCCACTACAGAGCTCCATCTAACATCTTGTGAGCGCATTTGCTTAGTTCCACACATTGTGCAGCAAAATGATTGTTATGAAAGTATTTAGCAATTTCAACATTAGTTTCTTCATGCTCTTTTTTCTTCTCATCTTGGATACATTTGCAGCATTGCCTGTGACTAAACTACGTACTAGACATTAGAATTTTTGTTCACATTTTATTATAGCTTTTGCTGTTATTTCCTGTAAGTATTCTGCTGTATGTACATTTTGTGAGGTGTCAAAGTATCTGCAAGTAAGATATTCCCTTCTTCTGTTGTTATATGTAAGGATGGAGATCCGATAAGTTCTGATCTAGGGCATCAGAACACTGGCGGGGTCCGCACGCAGGCGGTTCTGAGCGCAGGCCAGGTTGGCACACCGACCTAGGCCCTGTGTGTGGATCCAGGCCTGAGTTTGGTTCTGAGGCCCTGTTTCTCATTTCCTCTATCCTCCTGCCTCGTATACATTCTAAGCAAGGACAAGGGTTGCACCTTGAGCAGAAGGCTGAGGCATTCCCCCCTCCCTTGCCACATATTAACCAGACATACATTTACCCTTTTTCTCTTATCTTGTTTAAGCATCCCTTATATGGGCAACAATCAGACTTTGCCTGAGCAAGGCTAATCAAGAGAGCTTAAGAAGCATGCATTATAACCTTTGGACTGTCACATGCCATAGTAAGATTTGAACTCCTGTTGATCACAGTTATATCTTCTAAATA
This sequence comes from Geotrypetes seraphini, assembly GCF_902459505.1. NCBI lineage: Eukaryota > Metazoa > Chordata > Amphibia > Gymnophiona > Dermophiidae > Geotrypetes > Geotrypetes seraphini. The sequence continues at coordinate 904,343 of NC_047084.1, read as the reverse complement.
TATTATTTCTTAAAACTTATAAGATTATATGAATATATATCATAAGGTGATGTGCTCAGACCTTTTACCCAATAAATAGTGTAGTCACTACAATGGGTTTAACAAGGGGACCATCATTGCAACCACCTGTCCACGCCCTCCCTCAATGTTCTTTAGCTAATTGTAACGCTAAATTTGTACTTATCTGAGTGGGGAGGCTTTGCGTGGATAAGCTTGTCTTTGTTAAACCTCATCGGTAACCAAATTAAAGTGATAACGTGCAGTGTTAAAATCCAAAACTGTGGTTTCTTATATCATTCCCGTCCCCCCGACTCGAGTTTCGTATCCTTCGTCGGGGAGGGACACTATAAAAGAAAATACACTAGTTAGATCTACTTATCTTTGTTAGATTTATAAAAGATCTAAGCTATAGCTATTGATACTGTTGTTTCAATTAAAGACTTTTCAAAAATGGTATATTACCTGATAGCGGCAAACAGAGGTCAAACTGCTTCAAAACCTGGAACTCGGTTTTTAATTTGGTTACCGATGAGGTTTAACAAAGACAAGCTTATCCACGCAAAGCCTCCCCACTCAGATAAGTACAAATTTAGCGTTACAATTAGCTAAAGAACATTGAGGGAGGGCGGGGACAGGTGGTTGCAATGATGGTCCCCTTGTTAAACCCATTGTAGTGACTACACTATTTATTGGGTAAAAGGTCTGAGCACATCACCTTATGATATATATTCATATAATCTTATAAGTTTTAAGAAATAATATATTTAGAAGATATAACTGTGATCAACAGGAGTTCAATATCAACGAGAAAGTCACAGAATATAACATTATATCTCCCCATTTATACCACAATAGTAAGATTTGAGACATATCAGAAATGTACACATTGGGAATCACTTTATTATAACTGTTATTATGTATTCATATGTCACGTGAGATAGTAGCTTTGAGACACATGATATAGATAAACAATGGTTTAATCCTCATTGTAAATGCATTATGAAATTATAACCTTGTAATTAATGGAGATATGATTCTCAATAAAAAGAGGGAGAGACCATTCATTTGGAGCGTCTCCTCTCGACTCTAAGATTGCGTGTGTGTTTACTGTGGGGCATTCCTACAGTTATACAAGCACATGCAGCAAAATCATAGTGGACAGTACTCCACACATCAAGACTTATCAAAAATTGTAAACATTGCATGACTATATAACCTCATGCTACATAATTAAAAATAATCCTTATGAATAACTTTTCATTATTCATTATGAATAACTTTTAGATTAACATAGTAACATAGCAAATGACAGAATAAAGACCTCCAGTCTGTCCAATAGTCACACACATTGTCATTTTTTAAATATTTCTGGACAATAGATCCTACCGACTGTCTTTAGGCTACCACTGCTGGAGTTGCCACTGAAGCTCATTCTAGCCTATCCTAACCATCCTGTCACTGGAACTTCTTTCAAAGCCTTTCCCAGCTCATCCTAAACCAAATCATCATATATGGGACACAGACTGTGCAGGATTGCCCAGTACTGGCTTTAGTTTGTTTTATACCATTCATTTTCTAGTTAGAGATCCTCAGTATTCATCTCACTTTTTTTGAATTCCGTCACCATTTTCATCTCCACTACTTCTCCCTGGAGGGCATTCCAGGCATCTACCACCATCTCTATGGGAAAAATTTCCTAACATTACTCCTAAGTTTGCCACCCCGCAACTTCAATTCATGCTCTCTAGTATTACCATTTTCCTTTCTCTGGAAAAGATTTGTTTCTATATTAATATATTGCAAGTATTTAAACATCAGTATCATAGCTCCCTTATCCCTCCTCCCTTCTAGAGTATACATATTCAGGTCTTCCAATCTTTTCTTGTATGTCTTTTGGTGCAAGTCCCATACCATTTACGTTGCTTTTCTCTGGACCGCTTCAAGTCTTTTTACATCCTTAGCCAGATAAGGCCTCCAAAACTTAACAGTACTCCAAGTGGGGCCTCACCAACGACCTGTACAGGGGCATCAATACCTTCTTTCTTCTGCTGGTTATGCTTCATTTTATACAGCCCAGCATCCTTCTGGCTACAGCCACCACCTTGTCACACAGTTTCGTTGCCTTCATTTCCTCAGACACTATCACTCCAAGGTCCCTCTCCCCATTTGTGCATATCAGTTTCTCACCTCTCAGCACATATGGTTCCCTCAGATTTCTACTCGCTAAGTGCATCATTCTGCACTTCTTTACATTGAATTTTAGTTGCCAAACATTAGACCATTCTTCTAATTTTTGCAAATCCTTTTTCATGTTTTCCACTCCCTCCAGGGTGTCCACTCTGTTACAAATCTTAGTATCATCCATAAAAAGGTAAATCTTATCTTCTAACCCTTCAGCAATGTCGCTCACAAATATATTGAACATAATCGGCCCCAACACAGATCCTTATGGCCCCAACACAGATCCTTATGGCCCCAACACAGATCCTTATGGCAGTCCACTACTCACCTTTCCTTCCTCTGAGCAAATTCCATTAACCATCACCTTCTGGCGTCTGTTCATCAACCAGTTTCTAATCCAGTTCACCATTTTGGGTCCTAACTTCAGCTGGTCAAGTTTGTTCAAGAGCCTCCTATGAGGAACTGTGTTAAAGGCTTTGCTGAAATCTAAGTAAATTATACAGTCATGTGAAAAAATTAGGTCACCCCATGAAATATTCAATTCTTTCTTAAGAAATGTTCACATATCGATGTCAAACCTTTGTTTTATTTATCACTGGGAAAGAAAGAGATGTAATTTAAAGGTAAACAAAAAAAAATTCCTTGATTTACTCAAGAAACAAAAGATATCCACAAAAATGTGTATTCTGAGGAATAAATTAGAAAATGGCAGGAGGAATGCCCACTTTCTCCTGCCATGCTGACTCCACCTCCCCCACGCGAGGAAAAAAGGAAGGAGGGATGCCCACTCCCTCCTGCCACCAGAGGTTCCCAGAAACCCCATCCCCCGAACCACCTCCCATACCTTTTTAGAGAAGTTAGAGCTAGAGAATGACACGGACAAATTTGTCCCTGCAGAAACTCAATTTTCCCATTCCGTCCCCGTGAGTTTTGTCGCCGTCCCATTACTGTAAGCTCTGCCTTAACCACACAAACCTCGAACACTTATGATTTTAAAGTGTTTGAGGCTTGTGTAGATGAGGATGGAGCTTGTAGAAATGAGGCAGGGACAGGAAAAGAAATTGCGGGGACAGGATGGGAAAACACAGTTACTTACAGTAACAGGTGTTATCCAGGGACAGCAGGCATATATTCTCACATGTGGGTGACATCATCTACGGAGCCCCGATGCGGACAGCTTTTTCAAGCAAACTTGATTGAAGATTTTAAGTTTGCTCTGCTGCTCCACGCATGCGTGCCTTCCTGCTCCACTAGGGGGCACATCTCCCCCTCGTGGTCTCCAGTTCACTTAACCAGCAAAGAAGCCAACCTCGGGGAGGCGGGCGGGTTGTGAAAATATATGCCTGCTGTCCCTGGATAACACCTGTTACGGTAAGTAACTGTGCTTTATCCCAGGACAAGCAGGCATGATATTCTCACATGTGGGTGACCTCCAAGCTAACTGAAAAAGGGATGGAGGGAAGTTGGCAATTTAAGCAAATAGATTACGCAATACCGATTGGCCAAAACGGCCATCGCTCCTGGACAATGTATCCAGGCAGTAGTGGGAGGTGAAAGTATGAACCGAGGACCACGTGGCAGCCTTGCAGATTTCCTCAATGGGTGTAGACCGGAGGAAAGCAACGGAGGCTGCCATCGCTCGGACTTTATGTCCTGTTACTCGACCATGCAGTGCGAGACCAGCCTGAGCGTAGCAAAAAGAAATACAAGCAGCCAACCAGTTGGACAAGGTGCGCTTGGAAACTGGGCGACCCAGCCGATTAGGGTCGAAGGACAAAAACAATTGTGGGACTGTCCGATGAGACTGAGTGCGTTGGAGGTAAAAGGCCAACGCTTTCTTACAGTCAAGCGTGTGTAGCGCCATCTCTCGGGGTGAGAGTGGGGCTTGGGGAAAAATACTGGCAAGACGATGGACTGGTTGAGATGGAAATCAGACACCACTTTAGGTAAGAACTTGGGGTTAGTGCGGAGGACCACCTTGTCATGATGAAATACAGTGAAAGGTGGGTCCGCCACCAGAGCCTGTAGCTCGCTAACCCGCCGAGCGGAAGTGAGTGCGAGCAGGAAGATCACCTTCCAAGTGAGGAATTTCAGATGGCATTTGTCTAACGGCTCGAATGGGGGTTTCATGAGTTGAGCCAGCACCACATTAAGGTCCCAAACCACCGGGGGAGGTTTGAGAGGAGGGTGGACATTCAAAAGACCTTTCATGAAACGAGAAACTAAGGGATGGAGTGAAAGGGCTTTTCCTTCCAAGGGTTGATGGAAGGCAGCAATTGCACTAAGATGTACCTGAATGGAGTTAGTCTTCAGGCCGGAGTGAGAAAGATGGAGCAAATACTCCAGGACCAGGGGGACCGGGACCGACACCGGGTCATGGTCGTGCGAGGAACACCATGACGAGAATCTGGTCCACTTTTGGGAATAGCAGGTTCTAGTCGAGGCCTTCCTCGAGGCTTCCAGTATTTCCTTGACTGATTGCGACACAGGGAGAGAAGTCAGGGGGAGAGAAACCAAGCATTCAGATGAAGAGACTGAAGATTTGGATGCAACAGCGAACCCTGGCTCTGCGATAGCAGAGAGGGAAACATAGGTAGAGGCAGTGGATCTCTGGTACTGAGTTGAAGTAGAAGGGAAAACCAAGGCTGGCGTGGCCACCGAGGAGCAATCAAGATCATAGTGGCTCGCACTGGTTTGAGATGGACCAGCGTCCGCAGAATCAGAGGAAAAGGCGGAAACGTGTATAGAAACCTTCCCTCCCACTCTAGGAGGAAGGCGTCGGCCTCGAGGCGGTCCGGGGAGTACATCCGGGAGCAGAATTGAGGGAGTTTGTGGTTGAGGGGGGAGGCGAACAGATCTATCTGAGGAGTCCCCCACTTCTCGAACACCTGTCGTAAGGTTTGAGCGTGCAGCGACCACTCGTGTGGCTGGAGGAGGCGGCTGAGTCTGTCTGCCAGGCAGTTCCGCTCTCCTTGTATGTACACCGCTCGAAGGAAGGTGTTGTTGGAGATTGCCCACTTCCAGAGGCGCAGGGCTTCCTGACAGAGGGCCCGAGACCCCGTCCCCCCTTGCTTGTTTACGTAGTACATTGCTACCTGGTTGTCGGTTCGGATGAGAACCACCCGGTCGTGGAGCATATGTTGAAAGGCTACAGCGGCAAGATAGATGGCCCGAAGCTCCAGCACGTTGATGTGGCAGCGGCGGTCCTCTGTTGACCACATCCCCTGAGTGCGTAGGTCATCCAGGTGAGCTCCCCAAGCGTACTCCGACGAATCCGTGGTGAGTACCTTGCTGTGTGGAGGGGCGAGAAAAAGTAAACCTTTGGACAGATTTGAAGAGTCGGCCCACCAGAGGAGCGATCGTTGCAAGGAAGGAGTCACTGTCACGGGACGGTCGATTGGGTCCCGGTCCTGACGCCATTGGGAGGCCAGGGTCCATTGAGGAATCCTCAGGTGGAGGCGGGCGAAGGGTATGACGTGGACGGTAGAGGCCATGTGGCCCAGAAGAGTCATCATCTGCCGAGCTGATACCGAGGTCAGCAGCGAAATCCTTCGACTCAGGCTTACTAGCGCCTCTTGACGTGGAGGGGGAAGGAAGGAGCGGAGTCGAACCGTATCCAGCACGGCCCCGATGAACTGTAAGGACTGAGAGGGGCGCAGCTGGGATTTTAGGAAGTTTACCTCGAACCCCAGACCTTGAAGGTAGATAAGTCTGTCGGGTCGCTGAGATAACCCCCTCCCTGGACGGGGCTTTGATCAGCCAGTCGTCCAGGTAGGGGAATACCTGGAGGCCCTGCGAGCGTAAGGCAGCTGCGACCACCACGAGGCACTTCGTGAAGACTCGGGGTGATGACACCAGGCCAAAGGGGAGGACTCGGTATTGTAGGTGCAGGTCCCACACCTGAAAGCGCAGGTACTTGCGGTGAGCGGGGTGCACTGGAACATGTGTGTAGGCTTCCTTCAGATCGAGGGAGCAGAGCCAATCGCCCTCGTCAATGAGAGGGTAGAGAATCGGTAGGGAAAGCATCCGGAACTTTTCCCGCACCAGAAATTTGTTGAGTCGCCTCAAGTCTAGAATTGGGCGCAGGTCTCTTGTCTTCTTCGGTACCAGGAAGTAACGGGAGTAAAACCCTTTCTCCCGTTGGTCGGGGGGAACCACCTCCACTGCCTGTAGGCGAAGCAGTTCTCGAGCTTCTGAGAGAAGGAGGGGTAACTGAGTTCTGTTGGGAGGGCACACTCTTGGAGGATTGTCTGGAGGGGTTTCCCGAAAGTTGAGAGAGTATCCTGATGAGATCACGCCAAGGACCCATGCGTCCGACGTGACTTGTTCCCAGCGCGGGTAGAAGGCTCTGAGGCATCCCCCAATGGGAAAGAGGCCTGGGGCTGTGGCGGAGGGGGCCAGCCCCCATCCGCTTATCCCGTCAAAAGGACGGGGATGGTTTGGCGGTCGCAGGCGGCTGGGACTTTGGGGGAGCCCGATGGTGAGCTTGCGGACGTCGGGGTGGAGGCTGTGAGAAGACAGGGGTAGATTTTTGAGGGTAGCGGCGTGGAGGGGCCCTGAACGGCCTGGACGCTGGCGGTTTAGGCTTTTGCCGAACGAGGGAGGCAAACAAGCGTTTGTGCTCCGAAAGACGTTTCGTAGCTGCCTCGATAGTGTCATCAAAAAGTTCTTTGCCCACGCAGGGGAGGTTAGCCAACCGGTCCTGTAAGTTGGGGTCCATGTCGACGAGGCGTAACCAGGCTAGGCGGCGCATGGCGATAGCAAAGGCTGCCACTCTGGAGGAAAGTTCGAAGCCATCATAGGCCGCGTGAAATAAATGGAGGCGTAGGTTGGAGAAAACCTCCAGGAGCAAGTTAAAGGCTCCTTGGCGTGAGGCCGGCAGGTCGGTCGCAAAGGCTCCCAACAGTCCAATGAGATGTTTCAAATAGGACGCGAAAGTGAAAGTGTAACTTTGTACCCTAGCGGCCATCATAGAGTTCAGGTACAGTCTTCTGCCGAACTTGTCAAGGGTCCGACCCTCTCGACCTGGGGGGACCACTGCTGAGACCCGGGAGGGGTGAGCCTTTTTCAGGGAAGATTCTACCAGCAGTGACTGGTGGGAGAGCTGTGGTTGCTCAAACCCGGGGTATGGTACTGTACGGTATTTGGACTCCATTTTGGAGGGGACAGCTGTTACCATATAGGGGGTCTCCAGATTCCTGAAGAAAGCCTGTTGGAGTACCGGATTGGGTGGTAAACAAAGGGACTCTCTGGGCGGTGACGGTAAATCCAGCTCCGCCAGGTACTCTTTAGAATATCTTGAGTCGGACTGGAGGTCTAAGTCCAGAGCGTGGCTCATGTCCTGGACAAAGCGAGTGAAGGAGGGGCGGGACGTTCCCGGGGCCCCGTGTGGGGACGGTGAACAAGACCTCCATCGGGCGGAGAAGGACGGGAAGGCTTCCCTCGAGTATCGAGGTTCATGCTCCGACCCGCGTTCCGAGACCGGGGAAACACTGTGGCAGTGTTCCAGGGTCGAGGACCTACGTCGTCTCGAGGAGCCCCTCGGAGACGATGCCGGGGTACGGGGTACCGATCGATGTCGAATCGGTGACCTCGACCCGGACTCCCTCGGCGAAAGCCTGGGACCTCGGCTCGGAGCTCCGGTCCGAGGGGGAGTTAGGAGGATGTGAGGGTTGGATAGTGATAACTCAGTCACCTTCAGCGGTCCTGTACGGGGCGTCGGTGAATGGCCTCGTAGTGTGGGCGAACTCCGGACCTTCTTAGAGGTACGGCGGTTTGAGGTTTCGGTCGTTTTAGCGCGACGCTTTGCCCCGCGGCGGTCCGTGGAGGGAGAGCGTCTCGGGCGCCTCGGCGAGGAATCCGAGGAGGATGGAATGCGGCGAAGCTGGCGCACTTTGCCCCGAGGGGGCTCGACGCGAGGCTCAGGCTGGTCCGGCGCACGCGAGGTCGAGGTCGGGGCCGGTTGTAGATGGGCTAGCGCAGCGGACAGCTCCGACGAGATCATCGCCCGGAGCAGGTCCTGGAAAACGGGCACGGACAGCATCGAGGGCATGTCCGATGCCTCGGTGCACTCCACCGGGGCGACCTCGTATCAGAGTATTCCCGTGTGGTGGAGGCACGGCCCGAAGGCTTGGAGGGCTTCGCCGGGGCTGAAAGCATGGGGCTTCCACCATGCGTCGCCGGTGTCCCCGAGGCTGGCTTCTTCGCTGGTGCGGAAGCTGAAGAAGGAAGAGGAGACTTACCCGGAGCCGAGGCTTTTTGCTGCCCCGAGGTCTTCGGGGTCGAGTCTTGAGGTGGTGCCGAGGTATTCGGGGTCGAGGTCAAGGCCGGGGCCGACCTCGAGGCCGAGGTAGTGGGTTGGTCGGCGGTGAAAAGGTCCGCCATGCGGGCTTTTCTTCGACGAAGGGCCTGGTTCTGAAAAGTAGCGCACTGGGGGCAGGAGTCGGTTGGATGGGCGGCCCCCAGGCAGAGGATGCACCGGCGATGCGGGTCTGTGATGGAAAGAAGCCGCTCGCACCGGGTGCACTTTTTAAAGCCGGTCAAAGGCCAGGACATAGAAAACGAAACTGGCTGCGGCCCAAGTAGCCACGCGGCTGCGGCGACCCGGAAGCCTCCGGGTCGGTCAAAATGAAGCAGAAACAGATAATAAAAACGCGCACAGCGACTAAATCAATAAAACAAGAAAAAATCGCGGTGCTAGAAGGCAGTTGGGGCAGAGCCTAAAAATACACGACTTATAGGCTCAGCGGAAAAATTTGAACTGGAGACCACGAGGGGGAGATGCGCCCCCTAGTGGAGCAGGAAGGCACTCATGCGTGGAGTAGCAGAGCAAACTTAAAATCTTCAATAAAGTTTGCTTGAAAAAGCTGTCCGCATCGGGGCTCCGTAGATGACGTAAGAAGACTTGAGGCGGTCCAGAGGAGGGCGACGAAAATGATAGGAGGCTTGCACCAGAAGACATATGAGGAGAGACTGGAAGCCCTGAATATGTATACCCTAGAGGAAAGGAGAGACAGGGGAGATATGATTCAGACGTTCAAATACTTAAAGGGTATTAACGTAGAACAAAATCTTTTCCAGAGAAAGGAAAATGGTAAAACCAGAGGACATAATTTGAGGTTGAGGGGTGGTAGATTCAGGGGCAATGTTAGGAAATTCTACTTTACGGAGAGGGTGGTGGATGCCTGGAATGCGCTCCCGGGAGAGGTGGTGGAGAGTAAAACTGTGACTGAGTTCAAAGAAGCGTGGGATGAACACAGAAAATTTAGAATCAGAAAATAATATTAAAGATTGAACTAGGCCAGTTACTGGGCAGACTTGTACGGTCTGTGTCTGTGTATGGCCGTTTGGAGGAGGATGGGCAGGGGAGGGCTTCAATGGCTGGGAGGGTGTAGATGGGCTGGAGTAAGTCTTAACAGAGATTTCGGCAGTTGGAACCCAAGCACAGTACCGGGTAAAGCTTTGGATTCTCGCCCAGAAATAGCTAAGAAGAAAAAAAAAAAAAAAAAAATTTTTAAATTGAATCAGGTTGGGCAGACTGGATGGACCATTCGGGTCTTTATCTGCCGTCATCTACTATGTTACTATGTTATGTTACTATGTCACCCACATGTGAGAATATCATGCCTGCTTGTCCTGGGATAAAATGAGTTCCCACGGGGACGGGGGAAAAATTTGTCCCCGTGTCATTCTCTAGTTGGAATGAGAGGGAAGCTCAGTCCATCCTGCTTGTAGGTCTGCCAGATCAAAACAGTGGGCCTTTCCCTCCCCGGTACATCATGTGATGCACGGGGAGGCCTTAGGTTCCTCCCTCTGTATCCCAGTATACAAAGGGGAAGGGTCTAAGGCCCTAATTAGTTCAGTCAAGCCAATCAGGGCCTTAGGCTCCTCCCTCTGTATCCCGGGATACAAGGGGGGAGGAGGCTAAGGCCCTGATTGGCTTGACTGAGCCAGTGCTTATAGGAAGCCTCATAACACAGATTCTTGAGCTCCTCCCCTCTTACCTCAGGACTGCCCCACAGGAAATCAGTTGTTGACAAAACAGCCAGGAACACCTGTAGAGGACAAAGGCAAAAGAGGGGACACTCCCCGACAAGTCAGTCAAATCTGCTCAGAACAAGAAAGTTAGAACAATCATAAACAATTGAAACAGGTCACAAAACATTAGAAACCTGAACAACAAAAGGAACAGTGCTATATAGAGACAGTCTGTACAGATACAAGGAGGCGATGTACTGAGGGACCCCCCCTCAATACAAAGTGCTAAACACATTCACATGGTACGCTTAGAAAAGCTGGTCAGGAAACTGAAATCCAGCTTACCAGTACTTGTAAAGGTAGACAATCAGCAAATCACTGAGTGGGATCCAGGAATAGTGTGTGGATTTACAAGAAGATAGAGATTAGCAATGGCAAGAACCTAATCTTTCGTTCTTGTACAATCCTACTCTATTCCTGAACTAATGAGACGTAACAAAGTAATCCTAGAGAATCAGGGTGGGATTGATGAGCCTGCTGCCAAAATGGAGGTGCCAAAAGTAGCATCCTGCTTGGCCGCCACATCGATCCTTTAAAACTTGGTAAAAGTATACAAAGAGGACCAGGTAGCAGCCCTGCAAATTTCCTCTAACATGATGATCACCGACTACTCTGCCTGAAAGGAAGATATGCCTCTGGTATAATGAGCCCTCATCGAGAGGGAGTGCTTCTTACCGGCTGCCATGTAAGCAGAGGAAATGGCCATATGGATCCATCTGGAAATGGTGGCCCTGGAAGCTGGCTTGCCCTTGCAGGTGGGACTCGCCAGTACAAAAAAATTGTCAGAGACAAAATTCATTTGTAACCTCGCAGTATCGCAGCAGGATCCTGTGTACATCCAGGGACCGCAATACACGATCATATTTCCTTGCAGCGGAGGAAGCAAAACCAGGAAATCGGGCTCCCTGGGTAACGTGGAAAGCCGAGACCATTTTTGGAAGAAAGGAGGGAACAGTGCGCAGTACCATGCCGAAATCCATGATATGTCGAAAGGGATCCAGGCAGGAAAGAGCCTAAAACTCGGACAACCTGTGGACACAAGTAATGGCCACCAGAAAAATGGACTTGACCGTAATATTTACTAAAGATGCTTGCTCCAGGGGCTCATAAGGCAGACGAGCCAGGGAATGGAGAACCAGATTGCGATTTCAGGATGGACAGGGTAATGCAGCGGGGACCGAAGCCTTAAAGCACCCAACAGAAAATGGATGATATCTAGATGAGAGGCCATGTAACCCCCTCAGGTGATCAGGGCCCAGATGAGAAAGATCTACAAACCGGACTCAAAGAGAAGCCACAGCGAGGAACTCCAGAATCTGGGGAACCGACGATACCGATGGATCTTCGTGCTTTTGAATGCACCACTTCTGATAACTTCTCCAAGCCTTCACATAGGCAACTACCATGGACTTCTTGCTGTGGAGGAGCCTGTAATGGTTGTGCTGTGGGCACCAGCACGAAACAGAGCATCCTATCTGCAGCAGTGTTGCCAACCTGTGAAAGCAGAGGCATTGTCAGGGCATCAGGATCAACAACAGGCACAGCTGGCGTATGGACAGGGACAGCCGAAGGGGGCCGGCGAGAAGATCCATGCCTTGGGAAGGAGAGGCCCGCATGGCAGGACAGCTGGCATTAATTTCTGAGCCAAATAAGCTTGCTGATTCTTCTGGGAATCCTTGGAGGACTGGTGAGATTTTTCCGCCGAATCATGCTTGAGTTTCCCCAGAGCATGAACTGCGACCTTCATAGGGCCTCCCCATCACCCTGTTTTTAGGTATGTGGGCAGAAACAGCAGGACCCCCCTTCAGAGGCCGAGGGTACCTGGGCCAGATTTTGCCCTTTCCCATGCCAAAGCACACGCAAAACATTGTAAATGGGACATAAGTCTATCAAATCCTGCCCTGGGGAGTTCAGATAGGCAATTTTCTTACAAAACCGAAGCTTGCAGAGGCTAAAAATAACTTTTTAAAAAGATTGTGAAAATCCAAGATGGTCACTGCAGGTGCTACCCAAAAGTTCGGGGAATGTGAACAGCACGCGCAAACTGGATATAGTATGCCCTTCTGCTGCTAGAGGTGTCTAGCAGTATGCTTTGTGAATCAGTGTGCCAACGGACGTGCAGCTGAGTGGTCGCGTTGTTTTGTTCTGTATGATTTTGTAAGGTTGTGTTTTAGTGACTCAGCGGATTTTGATATGATGGATTTTACTGAGCAAAGAATCTGCATCAAATTTTGTTTCAAACTAAAAAAACTGCTGCAGAAAACCATTGTATGCTCCAGGAAGCCTTTGGAGATAATGCCCATGTGCCAAAGCAAAACCTTTCTTTGGTACAAACGCTTCAAGGATGGACATCTGTCCACGATAATGACCGTTCCGGATGACTAACAAGTACAACACCGGAAACCATAGCAAAAGTTCGTGAGACTATCCTTGCAGATCATAGGCAAACTATCCACGATGTTTGTGAGATAGTAGGACAGTCATACTGTGAGGTTTTAAAGCAGTTGAGAGAGAGCATTTGGCGCAAACGCTCAGACAAGTGGAAAAACAAAAATTGGTTGCTCCACCATGACAACGCACCCACTCACATATCACTCATTGTTTGACAATTCCTGACTTCCAGAAACATTACTGTGATTACGCGCCCTCCCTATTTGCCTGACCCTGCACCCTGTGTTTTTTTCCTATTCCCCAAAATGAAATTATGGTTGAAAGAGCACCGTTTTAACACGATTGAAGAGATCCAGGCAGAATCGTAGGAGGTTCTCAATGCACTCACCCTAGATGACTTCCATAGATGCATGGACTCATTGGAAAAACGCTGGGATCGCTATATACATTTTCAAGTGGGCTACTTCGAAGGAGACAATGGAAGCTAGGAGTTTTCGTAAGCAATTTTTTTTTTTTACAATTGAATTCCCTGAACTTTTGGGTAGCACCTCGTATTTAGAGAATAAATTAGCCTTGGAAAAGCACAGGACCGGGGATTTTGCAACTTTAGGGGTGGGGACTAGGGCACACTCCCAAACTTGCTGAAACACACTTTTAAGACCCCCCCCAAATTACGGATTCAGGCTGTCAGCCTTTTACTCACTGTGCCATGTGCTACCTGGAACTGCACAGAGAAAAGCTGAAACTGCTTACAGGGAGATCCTCTGACTCAATAAGCAAGCAAACTGGATTGCTAATCTTCTGAATTCCTCCCCCCCCCCCGGCCTGACATTCATGGCCGGGGATCTCTGCCACTCTTGGACACACCTGGCAGAGGAAACAGTTGACCCTGATTCTGGGAAAACCACCACAGAGCCACGCAAACCTGGGGAAAGCAAGCTCCCAAAGGAACAGTCCCTGAGCCCTGATCTGATGTGCAGGCTGTCCAGAGGGAGCATTGCCCTGCAGTCAACCCTTTGGAAGCAGACTTAGCATATACTCTGTCATCTCCCGCAGTTAGAGCTGTCCCCATGGGGAACTCTGCAGTACAAGGGCCAAACACACGATTGAAAGGACTGAATTTAAAGAAAATAAACACGAGCAGAAAGGATGAGCTCCTGCAGTCTGGCTTGTAGGAAAGAAACTGGTTTCCTGGGTGGGGCAGTCCTGAGGGAAGAAGGGAGGAGGCTCAAGACTCTGTTATGAAGCTTCCTACAAGCTCTGGCGAGTATGGGAGAATGACCCATAGTTCAGATAGAGTGGGATTGTATAAGACCTTACAAATGTGTTCAATTAAATCTTTATCTATTTCTTCTGATCAAGAGTTCTTCTTCTTTGCCCCATATATCATGTAATTATCTCACTTTAACATTATTCTTAACATACTGTATAAAGCCAATCTTCTGCTCTTTTTACCTACCCTGTCCCTCCTGAATAGATTATAGCCACTTATAACTATATCCCAGTCACGGTTCTAAATGAACCACATCTCTATGATCGCTACTAAATACAAACCAGTTTCAATCATTAGAGCCTCTAGATCTGGAAATTTGTTTCCTATGCTACAAGCATTGGTATACAAAACTTTCCAGCTATCATCCTTTTATCTTATTTCAGTAATGGTATTTGATAAAAACATAGAAAAATGATGGCAGATAAAGGCCAAATGGCCCATCTAGTCTGCCCAACTGCATTAACCATTATCTCTTTCTCTGTCTAAGAGATCCCACATGCCTATTCCAGGCCCTTTTGAATTCAGACACACTTTCTGTCTCCACCACCTCTTCTGGGAGGCTGTTCCATGCATCTACCACCCTTTCTGTAATAAAATATTTCCTTAGATTACTCCGGAGCCAATCACCTCTTAACTTCATCCTATGCCCTCTCATTGCAGTTTCCTTGACTCATGCGCATTTACATTATGTTGGTATTTAAATGTCTTTATCATATCTCCCCTCTCCCACCTTTCCTCCAAAGTATACAGATTGAGATCTTTGTCCCCATATGCCTTATGATGAAGACCACATACCATTTTAATAGCCTTCCTCTGAAACGACTCCATACTTTTTATATCTTTTTGAAGGTGCGGCCTCTAGAATTGTACACAATATTCTAAATGAGATCTCACCAAAGTCTTATACAGGGGCATCAATACCTTGTTTTTCCTACTGGTCATACCTCTCCCTATGCAACCTAGCTTTCGTCGTCACCTTTTCAACCTGTTTGGCCACCTTAAGATCATCACATACAATCATGCCCAAATCCCACTTGTGCACATAAGTTCTTCATTCCATAAACTGTACCATTCCCTCAGTTTTTTGCAGCCCAAATGCATGACCTTGCATTTCTTAGCATTAAATTTTAACTGCCAAATTTCAAACCATTCTTTAAGCTTCCCCAGGTCTTTCTTCATGTTATTCACACCATTTGGCGTGTCTACTCTATTGCAGATTTTGGTATCATCCGCAAAGAGGCAAATCTTATCCAACAACCCCAGCCTGTCACTTTGGGACCCATCCTGAGGGCACTCAGTTTATTTATTAGATATCTGTGTAGACCATTGTCAAAGGCTTTGCTAAAATCTAAATACACCACATCTAGCACACATCCTCTATCCAATTCTCTGGTCACCCAGTCAAAGAAATTGATCATATTTGTCTGACAAGACCTACCTCTAGTGAATCCATGTTGCCTCCAGCCCTATGTTTTACATTCCTGAGAGTTATTAATTACCTTGGGCCATTTTCACCATCTTCAGCAAATTTAGTTTAAAGCCTTCTTCAGTATATTAGCCAGTCTACTAAAGACACTTTGTCCCTTCTTTGATAGATGCTCAGTAGCTCTTGAAAAATCATCCTATGGTCTAGGAAACTGAAACGCTCACATTGACACCATCCATGCTGCCACTTAGCTCCAGCTCTTGAAAAATCATCCCATGGCCTAGGAAACTGAAACGCTCACATTGACACCATCCAAGGAGCTACTCAGCTCCAGGATGTGAGTTTCCCTCATTTGTCTTTTACCCACGACAGGAACGATCGATGAGTGCACCGCCTGTGCACCTAACTGATGCTTCACCTTCTGTCTCAGTCCCAGGGCAAGACAGACTGGTTTTGGTGCATGTAAAACAAAGAGACAATTGCCTCTTTGTTTCATTTATCTAAAGGGTACTTTTATATAGTTGACAGCATGCTTTGGGAAGGGAGACTACTGGCTTTTGCTAGTGATTTGCAGAGGCACTATAAGAAACTGATTTACTAAAGTTTCTTTGTCCACAGACACAAAATAAGAACAGATCCTTAGTAAGCCAGTTTCTAAAACAGCTTTTGCTAATCAGAAAGGGAATTTTCCCCTCCAACTTCACTAGGTACAATGTAGGAATAATGGGGAGTAGCAAGAGAAGTATCGGCTCCTGGATCTTGTGAAAATTTGAGGTCTAAATTAAAGCAATAAAATAATAATTATTACAGTAGAGATGAGAACATAGATAAGAATGAGTACTGTTGCAGACACCTCCAGTCAGTAAAATAGGAAAGTTGATCATCAAAACCTTTTGGGGGAACCACACCTTATGACCAGATATAAACTTAGCAGATATGATCCAAAAATATTTGGGGAGAGAGCTCCATAAATGTGGAGCCAAAATGTAAAAGAACAAGTTATGGATTGAATAAAGAAACACAAGCTGGTGGAAAAATATACAAAAAACTAATTTGCCTGTGATGAAAGTGCTCATGAAGCAGCATGAGGAATAAGAATGTTGAAAAGCAGTGCTGGATGCCAGTGTTCTTAGCATTTGCAACAGTCAAAATCTTCAGTTTATCTCTAACTTGAAGTTAAGTGACTGATCTTCAGTAAGAGAGCTGTGTGATCGGTATGTTTTGCACAGCGAAACAGTTTGCAATATTTTGAATAAGCTGTATTTGCCTCACGGAAAGCCAGCAAATACTATTGTGCAAAGCATTATTCTATTCTATTTCAGAGATTTATATTCCACCAATTCCCAATTAGGTCCAAAGCAAAAGAACATAAGAATTGCCGCTGCTGGGTCAGACCAGTGGTCCATCGTGCCCAGCAGTCCGCTCACGCGACCCTCTGGTTAAAAGACCAGCGCCCTAACTGAGACTGGCCCTACCTGCGTACGTTCCAGTTCAGCAGGAACTTGTCTAACTTTGTCTTGAATTCCTGGAGGGTGTTTTCCCCTATAACAGACTCAGGAAGAGTGTTCCAGTTTTCTACCACTCTCTGGGTGAAGAAGAACTTCCTTACGTTTGTACGGAATCTATCCCCTTTTAACTTTAGAGAATGTCCCTCTCGTTCTCCCAACTTGTCCTTATCTACTAAGTCTATTCCCTTCAGTACCTTGAATGTTTCGATCATGTCCCCTCTCACTGTACGGCAACTTCTCCAGCCCTTTAACCATTTTAGTCGCTCTTCTCTGGACCCTTTCGAGTAGTACCGTTTCCTTCTTCATGTATGGCGACCAGTGCTGGACGCAGTACTCCAGGTGAGGGCGCACCATGGCCCGGTACAGCAGCATGATAACCTTCTCCAATCTGTTTGTGATTCCCTTCTTTATCATTCCTAGAATTCTGTTCGCCCTTTTCGCTGTGGCCGCACATTGCATGGACGGCTTCATCGACTTGTCGATCAGAACTCTCAAGTCTCTTTTCTTGGAGGTCTCTCCAAGTACCGCCCCGGACATCCTGTATTCGTGCATGAGATTTTTGTTACCGACATGCATCACTTTAAATTTATCCACGTTGAACCTCATTTGAGCCTGATTATGTCATGTAACAGATCTTCACAATCCTCCTGCATCTTCACTACTCTGAATAACTTCATATCGTCCGCAAATTTAATCATTATAAATCTTTATAAACATCTTTATAAACGATCTGGACATAGGTACTCATTGTACCTATGTCCAGATCGTTTATAAAGATGTTGAAGAGCACGGGTCCAAGCACTGAGCCCTGCAGCATCCCACTAGTGACGCTCTTCCAGTCCGAGTATTGTCCATTTACCCCCACTTTCTGTTTCCGATGCTCCAGCCAGTTTTTAATCCACGTGAGTATTTCACCCTCGATTCCATGGCTCGTAATTTTTCGAAGTAGTCGTTCATACGGAACCTTGTCAAACGCCTTCTGAAAATCCAGATATACAATGTCGACCAGATTACCCTTGTCTGTCTGTCTGTTTACTCCCTCGAAGAAGTGCAGCAAGTTCGTCAAACAAGATCTGCCTTTGCTGAAACCGTGTTGGCTGGTTCTCATCAGACCGTGTCTATCAAGGTGATCAATGATGCGGTCCTTTATCAGCGCCTCTACTATCTTTCCCGGTACCAAGGTCAGACTCACCAGTCTGTAGTTACCCGGATCCCCCCTCGAACCTTTCTTGAAGATTGGCGTAACATTCGCCACCTTCCAGTCCTCCGGAATCTTTCCCTATTTGATCGACAGATTGGCTATTAGTTGAAGCAGTTCAGCTATGGTCCCTTGCAGTTCCTTGATGACCCTCGGATGGATGCCATCCGGTCCTGGGGATTTATAGCTCTTTAGTCTATCAATCTGCCTGCATACCTCATATAGACTGACTGTCAATCCTGTCAGTTTCTCTTCTTCATTTCCAGCATATAGCCTGCTGGGTTCCGGTATGCTGTGTATATCCTCTTCGGTAAATACGGACGCAAAAAATGTGTTCAGTTTGTCGGTGATTTCTTTATCTTCCTTTTATTCCACAGCCATCCAACGGTCCCACTGCTTCCTTTGTGGGTCGTTTCCCCTTAATATATCGAAAGAACGGCTTGAAGTTTTTTGCCTCCTTGGCTATTTTTTCCTCGTAGTCTCTTTTGGCCCCTTTTACTGCCTTGTGGCACCTGCGTTGATTTTTTTTGTGCTTATTCCAGTTTTTGTCCGTTTTTGATCTTTTCAATTCCTTAATGAAATTTTCTTCTCTGATCGCTTCCTTCACCTCTACAGTAAATCAGATTAACAATAAAAAAACCAGTTAAATCAGCAAAGCAAATACATACATAAAAGTAAATTTTAAAATTGAACAATTCTACTACTACTATTAATTATTTCTATAGCGCTATCAGTCACACAGAGCCCTGCACAGTCACAAAGAGAAAGAAAACAGTCCTTGCTCGAAAGAGCTTACAATCTAAACAGGCAAGAGAGAGAACAGGATGTCATGGATACAATTAAGGGGAATAGTTAATCAGTGGGCTGGGATGGAGGGCAGAGGAGTACGGTTAAGGATTCAAAGCTATATCAAAAAGGTGGGTTTTCAGTCTGCTTTTAAACAAGGGAAGGGAGGGGGCTTGACGGACAAACTCGGGTAATTTATTCCAGGCATTAGGGGACAGCTAGATGAAAGGAACGAAGTCTGGAATATAAAGAGATTAGGTTATTACCTTGCTAATATCTTTTCCAGTAGATAGGTGTGTCATTCGGACAAGTGGGTAATCTCCCCATGGCCATAAGTCTTTGCAGAAGGAATCCACTCTGGATTTTTTCTGTATCCCTCCTACTTCACTGAGAGCTCTACTGTCACCTAGTGTAAGTCTCCAAGCAAGAGTTCTACCGATATTGGTTGAAGTAGATGTGAGCCTCAGCATTTTCGGATGGCCTAACCAACGTCAGCAAAGGTCTATGGGAAATTATATCAATCTGAGTCTGGAATGTTGATGCAGATAGACCCTAAACGCTCCTGCACAGAATTCACATACGTTAAGCATCTAGCAAGACTGGATTGTTTATCAAGAAGATATGCTACTTGAATGGGCCAAAGAAGCCAAAGACTAATCCCATCTACCATGTCTGCAAGTATCACATCTTACTTATCAATTAAACTAACAATTGTTTCAAACAGTTTACAAAAGATAGGGGTACTTAACTTCAATAGAGTCTATTGAAATTCAATAGATTCTATTTTTTAGAATAAGACTCCAATCTATAAAAGCCCCCCTCTCAACATCACCCCCTCTGGCCCTCTCTCTGCAACATCTGTTCTTTGGAACATCATCCCCCCCCCCCTCTCTACCTCTCTCTTTTTCTTTGTCCTCACAGCACTTAATCAGGAAGCTGACTTTTCTCTCTCATTCACAAGAGCACAGACAATTGTAATGCTTGATGTATCTTTATGTTTCTTTTCTGTAACATTAAGCTTATTTCTGCACAAAATATATATTCTTTATGCAAGCACTCTTAGCTGTCTTTGTCAGTAATTTTACTTCCTACTGAATCTTCTGCGAGGGTATTGAACCCAGGACCTGGCGGATTGTAAGGCTGCTTCAACATTACCCTTACATTCAAACCTTACATTTGGGGGGCTAAAACTTACAGTAGGGATATGGGAAAACTTGCCCAACTAATAAGTCTGCTCAAAGTAACATAAGAACTATGAACATTCAAACAGAGCAATAAACATGCCTGCAGAAGCATCAAAGAAGTTCAAATAGTAACCTAAAGTATACTAGTAATAGACTACTCCTCATGGCCCAAAGGGCTAACTGGCCTCCAAGAACAGAATTGGAAAAGAACATTCTTAAGACAGTAGGCAGGCACAGGAATGAAATGACAGGGAATGTCATTCTGGACTCCCACCCTATCTACTGGACAAGATATTAGCAAGGCAAGAAACTAATCTCTTTTTCCAGTGCAATAGTTATGTCATTCTGGACAAGTGGGATGTACAAAAGCACTTGGACTAAAAAAATTGAAATGACATTTGAGAAGGGTATTTTTTTAAATGAATATATGTTCTTTCTCATCCTGTATATAATTTTGGTGAAAAGAAATGTACAAAAGCAGTCCCAGAAATCTAGTGCAGGCATGTAACACTGAGGACCCAAAGGCAGAGTCCTCCCTTGCTGCCACATCCACTCTGTAAAACTTAGCAAATGTATGCAGGGTGGACCAAGTTGCCACCTTACAAATTTCCACTGGAGAGTCTGTCCTAGCTTTAGCCCATGACGAAGCTACACTTTTGGTCGAATGCGCCTTCACGGAAACAGGGGGCTGTTTCCCAGAAACAATGTATGCTCACAAAATGGCCCTTCGGATAAGGTCACAAAGGATGCCATAGAGGCTGCCTTGACTTTCAAAGACAACAGGACTCAAAAAGTCTTGAGGACCATGTGTACTTGGCTATCTTGCATATATTTTGAGCACCACGCCACCCTCACTCAGGAGACAGGGTGCATTTCGTAACCTGCACAACCAAGGAATCCACCCTGGGCTGAGCAAACAGTTGATGGCATTCCTGTGCCATGGGATACAGCCAAGTCATAGCTTTTGCAATCTTAAGAAACCCCTCTGGAGTATCCCACTGCTCTGACAGTAAGACACTGATGTAGGGATGCCAGGGAAACGTACAAGACTGAACTCTCACACCACTCATTAGAGAGGAGGTAGAAGGAATTGGCTAGGAGTCCAAATTCAGCTCTCGAAGGGATTTGGAAATGAGATACAGTAGAGCTGTGAGTTTGAATAAGCGCAGAACCATGGGATCATTCTCTGTATCAAAAGCCAACACAGGCTTCAAAGTGCTGTACTGGAGCCCTGCATCCCCCGACAGGGTGGGTGCAACCTGAGACAATAATGAACAGTGAGAGACTCCTTGTCATCTACATATGCATCGGTAATGTCTCCCATGTCCTGATCAGTGTTAACCTGTGAAGCAGGAGCATTTTGGGAGATCTTGCCCATACGTGCGTGCCTGGAGCACTTCTAGACTGTGCTACGACAGGATGGCTCTCCTCATCAAATTGACAAATTCCAGGGGAAATGCTGAACCAAAACAGGACTCAACTTGCGTCTCTCAGGCACAGGTGCATCCGAGACTTTCTGCATGGAACAGCTGCAGTTTCGGGGTCCAGAAGAGAAAATGGTGGGAACCAAAGGGCTTGCTGCCTGATTAACACAAAAAGATGATCTCAGAGACAAAACTCATTGGTCACTCCAGGTAACACAATAGGACTCTCCTGACATTCAAATCTTTAAGGACTTGTCTTTCTTCTTGGATTCTGTGGGGTGAAATGATGGCAATCTAACCTCTTGGTTGACATGAAACTCTGAAATGGCCTTCAGCAGGAAGGAAGAAACTGTACTCAAGGTCACTCCCACTTCTGTGATCCTGAGCAACAGCTCTCTGCATGTCAGGGCCTGCAATTCTGAGAATCTTCTGGCAGAAGAAATTACAACCAAGAAGACTGTTTTGACCAAAAGATCCATGAGGAAGACTCCTGTAAAGGCTCATATGGAGCTCTGCTGAGACCTCTAAAACTACATTAAGATTTCAGGACGGAAACGGGTCTCAAATTGGGGGCCTTTGTCTCAGGGCACCCTTCAAGAACCTATGTCCATATGGGCTGCTAGCAAAGCTCTCGTCTCACAGTCCCAGAAGTATGAAAGCCCTGCTACTTGAACTCTAAGGGACATCACTTGTTAAGGCCCTCTTGGAGGAATGCCAATGCTGGGATTTGGGTATTGCCCAGCTCTAACTTTTCTCTGCTGTTCCAGCACCGAAATATCTCCCATGCCAAGGTATATCCTGAAACCATTGTTGGTTTTTTGGCTCTAAGGAGAGTAGCAATGACTACTTCAGAGCATCTTTTTTGGACTAGTGCTCTGCACTCATGAGCCATGCTGTAAGACCAAGCATCCCAGTTCTTCTAGGGCAATTGGCTCCTATGAGAGCAAGTCTGGATACACTTGGAGTCTGAGACTTTGCTCCTTTTGTAGTCATACGAGATCTGTGTACCACAGTTACCTGGGTCAATCTGGTGCAACAAGAACTACTGTTCCTTTGTGATGTGCTATTCAGCGGATCACCCAGCTTCTCATGGGCCGGGAGAAACATGTACAGTAGCCCGGTCTCTGGTCATGGTTAAAAGGTGCATTTAGTCCTGCACTTCTGTGATTGTATCTTTGGCTGAAGAACTGATTTGTCTTTTTAAAAAAAAAATATTTATTGATATTTATTACAATTATAACAAAAAATCAGGAAAATTATATAGTCATTTCACCAAAACATCCAACAAAAGTAAAATATTCTAGTCTACATAATTGGAGCCGCATTTAACAAATAAACTCAAGAAAATTTTTCTAACCCAGTAACAGGCAAAATTGGCCTATTTCTCTCTCTTTTTTGTCACTAATTCCCTACAATCTCAAAATCAATATCTGAATTATTTTTCAAAATTGGTTTATCCTTCAAAAAAAGTATCTAACTGTAACTGGTCAAAAAACCATATTTATCATTGTTATAAGTAAAAAGACACTTACAAAGAAACTGTAGGAAAAAACTCGCTCCCAACACCAATATCTTAGGCTTGGACAGTAGGAACTGTTTCCTCCTAACTTGTGTATGTTTGGACATACAGTATCAGGAAACATTTGTATTTGTTGTCTACAAAACAGAGCTAGTTTTTTCTCAAAATACTTGAGAATACATTGCTTCCCAATTTCCATTTTAAAGATCACCAACAAAGTGGCTCTCTTTTCTATCACATCCTTGGAAGACAAAAAATTGAGAAATATTTAGGCTGTCAGGAGATACCAGCCTATCTAAGTCTCCTTCTTCTCTGGTAACCTTAGTACTCCTTGGAATGTAGTACAAGTTATCTGGTGAAAAAGATTCCACCTGAGTATATTGCAGAGTATCTCTTAAGTACATTTTCAGGAGTTCTAAGGGGGCCAAATAATGTGAAATTGGAAAATTGAGGTGTGAGAGACTTTTTTTTACTGTCAATTTTTCCAATTGCATATGAAGAAACATATTATTTTTAATACTTGAAGTAGCTGATTGCTGTAACCCTTTCATTGAACTATCTGATTTGCCTTTTTGTTCTTTGCAGTTGCCATGAGGTTAAACATCGGATGACCCCCCCCCCCCAACTTCTCACAATGGCCTGGAGCGCATTCAGGAACAACGACCACTTTCCCAGGTCTAACGTCTGTCTGCTGAGATAATCCACTTGAACATTGTTCACTCCAGCCACATGCGCTACAGAGATCACATACAGGTGTGTTTCTGCCCAACAGAATAATGCTTTTGCCACCTGCCAGAGTGGAGCACTCCTACTGCCTACCTGCCTGCTGACATAGGCCACTGCAGTGGCATTGCTGGAGAAGACTCTGACTGATTTGCCCTCCAGCAAAGACTGCAGTCAGTGCAGCACCAGATGAACTGAAGAATATGCCTACCATGCCCCTAACTGCTCTAACCGCTGTTATGTATGTCTGCATATATGTCAACCTTGTTGCTAGCCTTTTACTATGTATGTAAATTTGTAATCCATTCTAGGCTCTTTTGGGAGGTTGGGCTAGAAAATCGGCTACATAAATAAATAAATAAAGCACAGTTCCAGTCTGTTGATACACCACTTCTGCTGCAATGAAGTCCATTGTCTTTGAACTGAGTGACCAATGCAATTAACCCTCCAGTTGAACAAGCTGGCATCCGTCATTAGGACAACCCATGAATCGATCCAGAGCAGGATCACCTTCACTAGAGACTGAGGATGGAGCCACTAGCTCTTGCTGTGTCTGGCTGCTGCTATTCAGGGGAGCAGAACTTACAGGGAGTCTCTCTAAGGCAACTAGTGTGACAAGGCAGCATCCTGATGGGGGCACACGTGCGGCTTCACCCAGGGCACCATTTCTATTGTGGAAGCCATTGATCCAAGGATTTGAAGGCAATGCCACGCAGTAAGAACTGGCTTGGCCAATAGGCCTATAAGTTGAACCCGAAGCTTCTGGTTGCGTGCTTCTGGAAGAAAGACTCTGCCTTCTGCCATGTTGAATAAGACCCCCAGATATTTCAGGAAATGTGTCGTGACCCGTTGGCTCTTTTGAAAGTTCGCAATCCACCCCAGGCTCTATAACACTTCCACATCTGCTGCTACTGCCTTTTATCATTCTATTTGGGGAGGGATCTGAAGAGCCAATTATCCAAGCATGAGTGCACTTGTCAACCCCTTCTGTGGAGATGAGCAGCCACCACCACCATAACTTTGGTGAATGCTTGGGGCGCTGTTGCCAGCCAAAGGGAAGCGCTGAGAATTTATAGTGATTCTCCAGCACATGGACTCTGAAGAACATTCTGTGTTCCAGAAAGATTGGGATGTGAAGGTAAGCTTCCATCAAATTTAGGGTGGCTCTCCTGGCTCCAACCAGAATCAAGGAACTCTCAGGGTCTTGTTGATGTTTGAGACCCAGGATAGGTCTCCATTCGTTTGAGCCTTTCTTGGACACAACAAAGTATGGGGAGTATCTGTCAGAGCTCAAGCTTTCTAGAGGGACTAGTTCAATGGCTTGAATATCTAACAAACTTCATAGTGCTGTCTGAACATTTTCTGCCTTCTCTGGCTGGCCTGCTGGCAAATCCATGAACCAATCGGCGAGAGGGCGTGCAGACTCTATCTTGTCACCCTCTCTGATAATCTCCAGAACCCGGCGGTCAGACATCATACATTTCCTAGCCTCCAGATAGTCCGAGAGCTGACCACCAGTCGTCAGAGGAGTAGCTTGAGGACTGGCATCATTGGAGCTTTTTGGCTGGCACTGCAGAGCGGGAACCTGAACCTTGGTTCCTGGAGAATTTCTATCTGGAACCTTGAAAGGCTCTCTGGGTAGAGGTTCCTGTGGTGTACTGGTGAGTACTGTCTGGAGCAGAATTGAGGCAATTTGTGGTTTGTGAGGAATCCCCCAAAGTGAGATGTGGTGCAAGACTTTGGAATTGAGAATCCACTCATGCGGCTGAACAAATCTGCTGAACCTGTCAGCTAGAGCAATGGTTCCCAACCCTGTCCTGCAGGACCCCCAGGCCAGTCGGGTTTTCAGGCTAGCCCTAATGAATATGCATGAGAGAGATTTGCATATAATGGAAGTGACAGGCATGCAAATGTGCTCCATGCATATTCATTAGGGCTAGCCTGAAAACCCGATTGGCCTGGGGGACCTCCAGGACAGGGTTGGGAACCACTGAGCTAGAGCATTCTGTTTCCCTTGTACATATATGACTCTGAGAAAAATGCTTTGAGAAATGCCCAGTTCCAAATGTGCTCGGCTTCTTGAACAGAGGAAGAGAGCCTGTTCCTCCCTGCTTGTTGATGTAGTACATCGCTACTTGAATGTCTGTTCAAACAAAGAGGACTTGGTTGGAAAGACGCTCCTGAAAGGTTTTAGAGCACTGAAAATTGCCTGTAGCTCTAACAGGTTGATGTGAAATGCCTTTTTTTTTGAGCAGACCACCGACCTTGTGTCCTGAGACTGCCCATGTGGACTCCCCAAGCATACATGGACGTGTCTGTGGTGAGCGCTCTCTGATGTGGGGGAGTGTGAAACAACTAACCTCAGGAGAGATTTGTCTGATTCATCCACCACTGGAGAGATTGGAAAAGAGGTGACGTAATTGTGATTCATTGGGATAATGGATCGAGGGCCTGAAGTCATGCGAAGGGGGTGATATGAACTGTGGATGCTATGTGACCTATGAGTCACATCATTTGCCTTGCCGAGATGGTTTGTAGAGTGGAGACATGACTGCAAAGATGAAGTAAGGTGTCTTGTCTTTGTTGAGATCAAGAGAGCATAATCATTCCTTTTGATCCAGAAGGGGATATAATGTCACCAGAGACAACATGCAAACTTTTTCCCCAACTAGATATTTGTTGAGATTTCAGAGGTCAAGAATGGGTCGAATACCTCCTGTCTCCTTTGGAATTAGAAAATACCTGGAGTAGAGCCTTTGATTTTTCTGGGTAAGAGGAACTTCCTCTATAGCATTTAGCTGAAGTAGAGCATCTATTTCCTGAAGGGACATCTGCTGAGATGTAAGAGAGGACTCTCTTGGAGGATAGTTTGGAGGAAAGGAGAATGCCCTTCCCTTATGACTCTTAAACCCCACGATCAGTGTAATGAAAGTCCAACATGGGTAAAATGCTGGAAGATGACCTCTGATGGGAAGAGGAAGAGGCTTTAAAGGTGTTCATTTGACTATGCTTCTAGAAGTTGGTCATAAAGACTGAGCTGGTTTCTGAGACTTAGATGGTTGCTGCTTCTGAGATTTTTGCTGTCTCTGTCTCTTCTGAGATGGTGGTTTGGCTGAGGAAGAAGTAGTAGTATATCACCTTTTTATAAGAAAAGGAAGATGACTTCTGAGTAGGTCTGCTAGACTGAGGTCTCTTGGTTTTATTAAGAATGTTCCAACTCTGTTCATGAAGAGTCAACTTCTGTGTGGCAGACACCATCTTCTCACCAAAACCCTCTTCCCCTACGCAAGGTATATTTGCTAAACAGTCCTGAAGATTCCTTGTTTGTATTAAAAGAAGCTCTTTACTCAACTGCCTGATGCACTTGGTGAAAGAAAGACATTTAGGAAGGGATCTTCTCCTAGGCAGTGGGGGAGACAGTGCTGAAGGTATATCATAAGATTCAGGAGCCGACAAATCGCCCCCCCCCCCCCCCTCTTTGAGCCACTCTGATCTGACATTAAGTCTGAGTCCTGAACAAGATTCATGGATTCTTTATGACGTCGGTACCGACTTGATACTGGGATCGCCGGTATCTCGATGTATGCTTTGAAGAAGAATTAGATTGGGAACATTGTTGTTTAGATGAACATTGATGTCTTGAAGAATGTTGATGTTTTGATGAAGTGTCTCAATGACCCGAGGATGGCCCTCGATGCATCAATGCAGAATCTCAATGAGATGAAGAATGTCGATGCCTCGGTGTAGAATCCCAATGTGCAGATATACGTTGATGCTTCGAAGATGCTCAGATGAAGACGATCATCGGCGCTTGGATCGAGTGTCGATGCCCTCTGAATACAGACTTGACGCTCTGAAGATGAACATCGATGCGAAGCAGAGCAATGTTTGGAGGCAGGCTCCGAAGCGGTACCCTGTGCCCTATGAAAACTACACTCAGGTTGGGTTGGTCTGATGAAGTTGGTGCTGACACTGGCGTGGAGATTAGTTTTAATATGTTATCAAGCTCTCTACACAGGAAATCATTGACCTAGGATTGAAAATCTGGTACTGATACCTGAGACTGAATGGGTATCAATGGTACTGGAGGGTGTCTGGGTTTGGGAGACCTTGAAGAGGATGCACGCCACGTAGGAGACATCACCTATACAGAAGGAGAACCTGCATCAAGGGACTCGATGCTGACGAGACCTGCAACACTAGTTGAGAAGTAGAAGGCTTCTTTTTTTTTTTTTTATTATTTATTTATGCAATTTTAAATAAACATACAACATAAAAATGCATTAAGAAATAGAAAGCATATTGCTAATTACAAAAACAAACCACTAGATAATATTTCCCATTTGAAATTCAAGAAGCAAATATATTCATAGCAACTTTCTCTGTAAGTCCTCAATTAAAGATAGGAAGAGGATAAGGAAAAAGAGGCACATCTCAGAAAAAGGAAAAAAAAACTTAATTAAATCAATAATGACAACGTCTCACCGCCTAAACTACTACAATTTTCCACTTACTAATAATTATTATAATAATTATACTCTTTCACCCTGACCCGATACCTGTACCTGTATTTTACGCTTATTCTCAAGAAAAGCCTCCAATTGTTTGGGATCAAAGAAAAGATATCTATTTGACTCATACAATATCAAACATTTACAAGGAAAACGCAAAAAGAAATGAGCACCCAGGGCTATCACCTGAGGGCGTAGAGCCAAAAATTGCTTCCTTTTCTCCTGAGTGTCTACACAGACATCAGGGAAAACCCAAATTTTACCTCCCAAAAACAATTTATCAGAGTTACGAAAAAACACTCTCATCACCCAGTCCTTGTCAGATTCAAAAACAATGTAACTAGGAGTGTGGCTCTTATACACTCTTTTTCCAAAGATGTTTCTAATAATTGTGTTTTTTTTTTTTTTTTTTTTTTTGAAAGAACAGCGTCTGATATATAACTGGCAGACCCTGCAGCCAGCAGGATTAAATCTAGATATTGAATGGTTGGCAATATAGATCCATTGCCAGCGAAGTAATCTTACAATGTTGCATTCACTTCCGGTTGTTGTCAACAAGTTTATAAGTTAAGTTCCGGCCAGCTTCTCTATATAACACTCACCCAGTGAAGTGAGCCTCATTCGCTCAGTCCATTCTGAACTTCTCTGTTCATAGCGAGCCGATATCAGGTAATTTAATAACAAATAAAATGTATATTAGAAACTGGATATAAGAGATTTCAAGTATTTAATAACTGCTTAGATGGTAAAAATATAACCTAGTATACTTTATTTTTAGTTCGCTGTTTGAAATTTCTTAGTGTCCCTCCCTGACGAAGAGACGAAATCCGGGTCGGGGGGACGGGAGATCACCTAAGAAACTAACAACAATTTTAAAGAAGCACGAGCACTTTAATAGACACCAGTCACCTATGAGAGTTAACACCTTCAACATGAACAACCCCTGAACGAAGATAAGTACCACCACTAGTTAAGACAAAGTATTTAATAATCAGGGATGGTAGGGGACAAGTGAATGCAATGATGGTCCCCTAGTTAACCTCATAGTGGTGACATCACTACTAAATGGGTTATCAGGTCTGAGCACTTCACTAATTATTTATATAATTTTATTATCGCTATAATTTTTGCACTCACAAGTATTTTGTATTCTAAACGTTTATAGCTGTGAAAAATTGAAAAATAGTCCCTGTTAGCCACAGATTACTAAGGAACTTATCTCTCTATTGAGTAATTAATCTAATAATTGTGTTACATTTAAACTGTCCATCGATAGTTCTCCTTGGGAAGAAGTTTGTCGTTTCTTCCCCGGCATAGAATAGACTCGAGAAAATGGAGGCACAGTTTCCTTTGGAACCCCCAGAACTTCTATCAGATATTTCTTAAGCAGTTCAATGGGGGCTACAGTCCTGGATTGAGGAAAATTGATAAAACGCAGATTCAACCTACGGGTATAATTCTCCATTTTCTCCATTTTATTCCTCAGTCCAGTCATACCTTGTCCATAAATCAAGGTATTAGATTTTAAATCTTTAAGACTTTGTTGAACTTCCTCTACTTTTTTCTCAAGCTCAAAATTCTTTGCCTCCTGGATGACAATACGTGTTTTACAGTCTTGCAAGGAATTGTCCACCAAAAACTTATTTCCAATGAAAATCTTCTCCAAGCGAGCTACAGCGTCCCAGATAGAGTCTAAAGTAACATGGGGAGGTTTAACCAGAGGTGTAATTGCTGCTCACCAATATCCTGCCGCTGATCAAATTTCTCAGACCTGGAACTCTCTCCGTGCCTCTCCTCTGTACCTCCTACAGCACCTTCAGTAACCAGGTGGAGCTCAGAACTTGCTCCCATATTGTCTCCCAGCAAACTGGTTTCTCCTCTCATGCTCTGGATACCACCCTCCTCCGTTGAATAATCCGCAGCGCCAATCACAGCCTGCGTGCTCAATGCTTGTTCCGGCAGCATCACCATGCCTGGGTCAGAGGGTGGAAGTCGCTCCTCCGGGCTCAGCGTGACATTGAGCACGGGTAAGGCCGCCCCTTTGCCAGCACCCGCTCCGGGGATGTTTGCTGTTCGGACTACGAATCTCTCCATGGTGGAAAGGGGAAGGGGAGAGGACTCGGAGGGGTAAGTCCTTACTTTCCCCTTTCTCTTACCCATGTTAAAGGAATTCAGAACGCTAAACAGTGGAAGTAAAATAAGTTCCGATAGTAGCCTTCCTCAGCGTGGTTACCGGCGACACGCCATCTTAACTCCTCGAGTAGAAGGCTTCTTAACAGGTTTCCCAGGTGAAGGGAAGTCTGATGCTGAAGTCAATGCAGGAACTGATGGTACGGATGATGAAGATTTATCTGGTATACTGTGACTGAATAGGTTTTCCTTGTTAAAGTGAACGTTTTTGAAGGGTGGAACAACAAATACAGGATTCCACCCAGTGTTCAGGCACCAAACACTGGATACATCAGTTATGTGGGTCAGTGATAGAAATATACTGCTGGCATTGACAGCACTTCTTAAATCCTGTCAACGGCTTTGATATGGACAGGAAAACTTGATCAGCTAAATTAAACTCAATTTTGAGAAGAAAAAAACCCCGCCAATCACAACGCTAAACCCCCACCCTCAAAGAGGAAAAGGGGAAAGAAAAGAAATTAAGTCTTTTTAGAGAATCCTCCCCCCCTAAATAATATAAATTAAAGAAAAACGAACGTGAGGTTAGCGAAGGAAACACAGCTTCTAGAAACACAACTTCTTTGCTCTGCTGAAAACAAAGAACTGAGGTACTGTGAGCCCTCGGGCAGGAAGGCACTCACACATGCGCAGTAGCGGGTAGTCTTAAAGCTTTTGATTTCTTAAAAGTGCCGGTGTACTTTTCACTGTCCATACCGGGCTCCATGGATGACGTTATCCTCATGTGAGACGTCACACTCATGTAAGAATATGCTGCTCTTTATAAGTCATGTAAGGATATTAAGTGTTGTTTTACGTATAAAATGTATTCTTTACTGTTTTCACTTATTGAAAGTGTAAAAATGAATAAAGAATTTAAAACTAAACTAGAATATGCTGCCTGTTTGTCCTAGGATAAATGATATTACAATATTTATTTATTTATTCAATTTTCTATACTGTTCTCCCAGGGGAGCTCAGAACGGTTTACATTAATTTACTCAAGGGTTGTAGGATCCGAAGCAACATGGCTTTACCAAAGGAAAGTCCTGCCAAACGAAATCTATTGATATCTTTGACTGGGTGACCGAAGAACTGGATAAAACATGTACTAGATGTAATCTACTTGAGTTTCAGCAAAGCCTTTGATATGGTTCCTTCCAGAAGACTCTTGAATAAGACTCTTCCTCAATGCATTATCCTTCAAGATCCTAAACCCACAAACCACTCATGAAAAAGGTCATCAACTGGACATTGCAGCATTCATGACTCACCAACCAACCAATCAAGAAATCCAAACTCCTAACGGAACATGGTCCCCATCACTATGGTCAGACCACTACATCTTTAACTTCAACATCAACTGGACCAAAACCAAACACACACCTCAAACAAAAAAAACCACATATACCTCACGCAAACATATCGACCCAACCATCTTCTGGTCAAAGGTAGACGAAACCATCCAAGACTGCGACCCAAAAAATTTCATCTCCCACTGGAAAAATGTATCCGCCAACATACTTGATAAACTGGCACCCCTACATACCAAAACCAGAATCAGAAGGAAATCAGACCAATGGTTTGATAATGAATTACTCCAACTCAAAAGACAGTGTAGAAGATTAGAAAGAAAATGGAGAAAAAAGAATCAAGAACAAACAAAAACCGACTGGAAAAAAATCAACAAACAATACAAAAATCTACTAAAAGACAAGAGGAAAAGTTACTATACCAAGCTCATAGGCACAGAAACACAAGATTCCAAAAAAATCTTCCAAATACTAAAAGAATTAACAGACACCAAACCATACACTACCACCACCAACACACCTCCACCATCACCCACCATCTTAGCAGAACATTTCAAGAATAAAATCACCAACACCAGAGCCACACTCATACTCAACCCATCCAACCAAAATCTAATCACAATCCACCCCACAGGAAAAGAAGCAATCGCAGCAGACAGAACTTGGTCTCAATTCCCAAACATAAAATGGCCAGAATTTAACAAATTATACAAAAAATACAGCCATGCCTCCTGTGACCTCAACCATTGCCCCCCATATCTCCTTACCACCTCTAGTATAAAGTTCCGCACCATAATTCTACAATGGATCCAATTCACGCTCACAGAGGGCACATTCCCGGACAACCTCAGCGAAATTGTCATCACCCCAATCCAAAAAGACCCAAAGGCACCACAAAACCTCCCTTCCAACTATAGACCTATAGCCTCAATTCCGCTATATGTCAAAATAACAGAAGGCCTAGTAGCCAAACTCCTCACCAATTACATAGAGGACCACAACCTACTACACCCCATGCAATCAGGATTCAGAACAAATTTCAGCACAGAGACATTACTAGGCTCCCTCATGGATACCGTCAGACAACAACTTAGTATAGGGAAAAAAATGCTACTCATACAACTGGACCTATCGGCAGCATTCGACCTAGTAGACCACAACATCCTTCTACAGATACTAGATGCAATAGGCATCTCAGACAAAGTATACTCCTGGTTCAAAGGATTCCTAAAACTCAGAACCTACAGTGTAAAATCAAACAAAGAAAAATCAGAATCCTGGTCAAACCCATGCGGTGTACCACAAGGATCTCCACTGTCCCCCACCCTCTTCAATCTATACACTGCCTCTCTAGGAACCCATCTGGATAATCTAGGCATAACATCCTATAGCTATGCAGATGACATCACCATCCTCATCCCATACGATCATTCCAAACATACCATGACAGAGGAACTTCACCACACACTGGAAGCAGTCACAACCTGGATGGAAAATCACAAACTTAAACTCAACCAAGACAAAACCAAATTCATCCTCCTAGAAAACGACAGGATCCAAACCACAACCATCCTAGACATAAACGCAACCAAATATCCCATCCAAACAACCATAAAACTACTAGGCATGACCATAGACAGATGCTGCACAATGCAGCCACAAATAAACAAAACAACTCAAAAATCATTCGCAATCATGAGAAACCTGAGACAAGTCCGAAAATTCTTTGAATGCACACAATTCCTACTTATAGTACAATCACTAGTACTAGGAATACTGGACTACTGTAACATTCTCTTCCTCCCATGTCCGGCGACTACGATAAGACAACTCCAAACAATCCAAAATACAGCCTTAAGACTCGTCTATTCATTGAAAAAACACGACCACATCACTGAAGCCTACATCAACTCACACTGGCTCCCAATCCAAGAAAGAATCCAATTTAAATTTTACTGCATATTATTTAAAACACTACACGGAGACAGCCCATCATACCTGAATAATCGCCTCATCCAAGCAACCAGCACCAGACACAGAAAAACGCACTCCCCATTCATACCCCCCCCATCCAAAGAAGTGAAAAGAACAAAACAACATGACGGCCTCCTAGCCACACAAGCTGCAAGACTGGATAACCAAATCTCCAACCTTCTGATGACCACCCCAGACTATAAGACGTTCAGAAAAGAAATAAAAACCACACTTTTCAAGAAATTCCTAAAACAGAAATAACAACACAACCACTAAAAGCCCTCAAGATCTTCATATTACCTCTCTAGCTATGCTCTACAATTCATATAATTCTGTCATTCTGTAACGCTGTAATTCTTTATTCATTGTAATTCTGTCCTTAAACTAACCTTTTGTAATCCGCCTTGAACCGCAAGGTAATGGCGGAATAGAAATCCCTGATGTAATGTAATGTAATGTAATGTAATAAGCAAAAAAGGCTGAACTTAGGATCCAAAGTGGTGAACTGGATTGGAAACTGGTTGACCAACAAGAAAGAGAGTAGTAGAAAATGGAATTTGCTTGGAAGAAAGGAAGGTGAATAATGGCATGCCTCAAGGGTTGGTACTGAAGTCGATTCTGTTTATATTTGCGAGATACATTGTTGAAGGGTTAGAAGGAAAAGTTTGCCTTTTTGCAGATAGCCAATAGAGTGAATACCCTGGATGGAGTAGAAACAATGAGAAGAGATCTCCAAAAATAAGAAGAATGGGCAAAGATCTGGTGGTTAAAATTTAATGCAAAGAAGTGCAGAGAGATGCACTTGGGGGTTCCGAAATCCAAACGAGATATAAGATAGGAGGAGAAATTGATAAGCACAGATGAGGAGAAAGACCTCAATGTCTGATTTCAATGTGACCTAACAACGTGACAAATGCGGTGGCCATGGCCAGAAGGATGCTAGGCTGTATAGAGTGAGGCATAACCTGCAAAAGAAAGGAGGTGATGATGCCCCTGTATAAGTTGTTGATGAGGCCCCACTTGGAATGCTGTGTTCAGTTTTGAAAGTCATATCACGCTAAGGACATAAGAACATAAGAACATAAGCAGTGCCTCCGCCGGGTCAGACCATAGTTCCATCCTGCCCAGCAGTCCGCTCCTGCGGTGGCCCAAACAGGTCACGACCTGTCCAAATCACCAGAAGGGGCCCCCATGCCACCCTGGTTTCCCATTGAGTGCTATCTTCCCATCAAAGTCCTAGCCCTCCGGTCTTGCACATGCACGACCTGGTCGGGTTTCTATACTTATTTTCTGGTTAGCTTTCTCAGTATCCCACGATCCCTTTATCCCTCAGGAATCCGTCCAGTCTCTGTTTGAATCCTTGTACCGTACTCTGCCCAATCACGTCCTCCGGTAGCGCATTCCAAGTGTCCACGACCCTTTGGGTGAAAAAAAACTTCCTTGCATTCGTTTTGAACCTATCTCCCTTTAGTTTCTCCGAATGCCCCCTCGTACCTGTTGTCCCCTTCAGCCTGAAGAATCTGTCCCTATCCACCCTCTCTATGCCCCTCATGATCTTGAAGGTCTCTATCATATCACCCCTGAGCCTCCTTTTTTCCAGAGAGAAGAGCCCCAGCCTATCCAACCTCTCGGCATATGGGCAGTGTTCCAGCCCTCTTACCAGTTTCGTTGCTCTCCTTTGGACTCTCTCGAGTACCGCCATGTCCTTCTTGAGGTACGGCGACCAATATTGAACGCAATATTCCAGATGCGGACGCACCATCGCTCGATACAGTGGCATGATGACTTCCCTCGTCCTGGTTGTTATGCCCCTTTTTATGATGCCCAGCATCCTGTTGGCTTTTTTTGAGGCCGCTGCGCACTGTGCAGATGGCTTCAGTGATGCATCCACCAGCACTCCCAAGTCTCTCTCAAGACTGCTTTCTCCCAACATAAAAAGACAAATCAGTTTGGTTCAAGGAAGTCTTTTCTCCTGGTTTCAGCCAGGCTTCACAGATATCTTGAGTGGAACATTGCTGTTCAATAATCAAATCTTGGAGTAAAGATGTTTCCTTCAAACCCTTATGGGGTAGGATCTAGAGAATGGCATGAGGACAAATTTTTCTCCGTGGGATCTAACTCCATCTCCGTCCCATCTCCGCAAGTTCTGTTCCTGTTCCATCCCTGCAAGCTCTGTCCTCATCTGCACAAGCCTCAAGTGATTGAGGCTTGTGCAGATGAGGACAGTGCTTATAGAGATGGGTCAGGGACATAAATCATGGAGACGGGACAGGAATGGAGATAGATCCTACAGAGGCAAATTTGGCCCCGTGTCATTCTCTAGTAGGATCTTCAGAAAATTTTGGAATAGTAAACACTACAAAATTAAGATAGTTCTTTCTTGCAAACAAACACACATAGTCAGAAGTATCTGTGCTATTTTGAAAATGATCATACCTTCTGTGTTAAATTGAGATCAGGGTCCATTTTGATCATTTCCCAGCTTCCATAACCATACTCATAGATTCCTATTAAAAGATTAGCATCATCCTCTTTGCCCCAATCTATATCAAAGTGAGCTGCCCTGGTGTGGCAAGGGATGGTATACCTAATGAAAGAAAAAATAAAGTTAAATTCTGTCATATAAAAATGCAGTACATTTAAAGATTACAAAATCCAATGATTATATAAATGTAAAAACACTTTCACAGTCTATTAATGGAATAATTTTTTTCCATTAAAATATTTAAGTAGAAGCCTGCCCAATAGCTCAGTGCCAGCATTGTGTACTATCATGAAAGGGATTAGGTCTGATTCTCAGCTTAGGTCTTCCATTCCTCAGGTTTGCTGGGGCTGAGGATATGACAAAGACACCATTCACAATCCAAAGAAACAGGAAGATCATAGTCACTGTGAAATGGTTATACATTATAGGCAGAGTTACACCCCATTAACTACAAGATACTGGAAGGAGCTATAGCACATGGTCCCTACAATGACAAACTAAAATAAAGGT
The DNA here is from genome assembly GCF_902459505.1 of Geotrypetes seraphini. Lineage (NCBI taxonomy): Eukaryota > Metazoa > Chordata > Amphibia > Gymnophiona > Dermophiidae > Geotrypetes > Geotrypetes seraphini. Next base: position 867,731 of record NC_047084.1, on the reverse strand, counting down.
AGGCAAGAACAAAGGCTCACAATAATAGATCCAGCCCTGTGTATGACTCTGCAGGGTGCCCAAAGGAATAGCAAGCACTGCTGTTTGAAAAAAATTTTATGTGATATTGGTCAGAGCAAAATGAATTCTAGCACCACATAAGTCAGCTCACTTTTTCCTTTCTTCTGCATCAGAAGGAATGGATTTGTGTAAGGGTGCCAGTTCCTCCTCATGAGAGATGACTAGTTTTGCATTCACTTGCACTCCTGATATGCGGAATGTTGGCCCTTTCACCTTTCCACGTCTGCCTCCTATAATCAAAAGGCACACAAACTATTTATCTACAGCAATTTAACAGTATATGAAAGTAATAAGACCATGTAAATGTTTCAAGTTATCAATGCACATATTTCTTAGACACACTAGTTTAATATTTTGGTTTTATTCTTAAGACTCCTATGTTTTTGTCCAGTAGTATTATTTTTTGCGCATTTCAAAGTTTACATCAAAGCAAAAACTTTGTATAGGATAGTGAGCAAACAATTTATATCAAAGGAAATTACAATAATCAAAAAGTGAACATGTATTGAACAGCTCAATGATATAGTCCTTAAATACGTGTCCAGGAGTATTTAAAAAATATTTTTATACTATAATAAATTATATTTACTATCCATGGTCCCACTGTAGAATATCTTCTTCAAGCACACTTATAATCTGTTTGTAAAATATTCTCACTCACCTAGTGTGATACTTTCATATGACTAACAGGAATTAACATAACAGCGTCTATTTAACTTAAACTTCTAACAGTGGGAATGGCAGAGCAGAGGGCTCTTCAAAAAAAAAAAAAAAAAAACCCTCGTGCTTATCAACTAAAATTAGTTTAGAAATATGCGAAGAAATTCAGTAGTGCTATTTCAAGGAAAACCTGATCTTCAGGAAAAAAATCTGATAAGTCAGTGGCAAAGTTTTCTTTGAAACAGTACTTTTCTAGCAGGAACACACTTTAGTGAATGATCATTCAAAATGACTCAAACTCACTGTTAAATGATGTATGGGAATGCATTGATCATTAAGTAGAAGTCACCTGAAAGTTGACTTTTTGGGCATTTGAACCTAAGTGGCATTCATGGGCAGGAAAGGCTTCTCACTTCAAACCCAGCAACTTCAACTGTACATGTACTGTATCTCTGTCAACAAACAGCACTAGAGAATTGTCTGATGCACCAAGCAGCACCAAATTTGACTCAGTGCCAAGGACAACATCAAGGACAGCTTCATAGGGAAGTGGAATATAAATATGAAAAATAATTAAAACTGAGATACGAGGGCAAATCAAAAATAGAAAGCAATTGTTAAATTATGTGATAACCAATGAAATGCAACATATGTACTTATACATTTCCTGTTGGATAGTTAATCTACACACAATGCAGCGCTCGACTTTTAGTCGTGTGACAACCACAAGGTCAGAAACACGGGTGCTTAATTTCAAGACTGTATCTTCAAAGAACATGCAGTAGTACACTTTCTTTGGGTAGGAGGAGTGAAACCTGTTGAAATTCACCATCAGATATTGAATCACTATGGTCATAGCACCATGAATCAATGAAATATTTATGAGTGGGTAAAAAGGTTTAAAGTGGGAAGAATAGGTGTAACCGACAAAGGTCGTTCTGGTCACCCATCAACATTGTGCACACAAAAGCACATTGACAGGGCGGATGCCTTGATTAGAGAAAACCGACAGATAATGGTGTCTCAATTGGCTGAAAATTTGGATATCAGTTATGGATCTGCATTCTGCCATAATGCATGATGACTTGGGATACAGGAAAGTCTGGTCATGATGGGTTCCCAAGCAGCTTAGTGATCTGCACAAGTAACAGCGTGTGGAGGTTGGAACCCAGTTCCTGAGATGGTATAAAGAAGATCCGAGTATTCTGGAGAAAACTGTCACCAGCGACGAGACATGGTGCATCACTGCGACCCAGAGAGCAAAATACAAAGTATGATGAAGTTAAGGAACTAATGCTCACCTTGCTTCGTGAACAGCTAAAAAACTTCTCTGCAGGAATGTAGAAGCTAGCTGAACAATACAAAAAATGCATTGTTTTAATTGATGGGGATTATGTGGAAAAGTGATATGTTCAATTGCTCAGTTACTTCTGTTAAAGCCATTAAATGTATTTTGACTTTACTTTTTGATTTACCCTCATAAACAAAAGCTGTTGACAGTCCTTGAAGATGATAGAGGATGCAGTCAAGTATGAGAGCTGAGCTCATCTCAGGGAGAGAGGACAACTAGTGGTTAGAATTGAGGAAGGGGAAGGAAAAGGCCTGTACAGGTGAAGAGGTATGATTTCCATGAAACTGGAGGTGAAGATAGAGATCCCTGAGATCCCCAGATTAACAGAAATATGATAATACAATTACAGGCCTGAACAAGCTGTTACATCTCTCTGCTAGCATAAGCAAGGTGAAACTCATCTTTCACAACAGGCATGCTGACCTTGGAAAACAAGAAGATTGTGAGAAAGGAAAAATTACTGACATCAGAAAGAAATTAACACATCTCTATAACCTAGGCTAAGTTGATTTACCAGAAATCAACCACAAGGATATGAAATTGTCAAACTATGCAGAGAAATAATATAAGCCCTTGCTCGGAAATTGATGATTCTTGATATTAAAAGGACATGTCGGGAAATTAGGCAAGCCTTTCTAGTAAACAGGACATCAAGCTCAATATGACTCAGAAAAGTATAAATGTTGTATAATCAATGAACTGATAAGAGAAATGACAATTCTGAATAGCCAATAGAGATTAAGAACGTAACATGCAACAACGTGGTCTCAAGTTGTTAAGAATGTATAAAAGGTCAGCTTGCTAGGGAATTATAGACACCAGATATATGAAAGCTTTCTGTATATTCTCTGTTGGCTCCATTTGCTGGAAACTTGTTCTGTAGGCTGACTATTATTGTTTACTAATAAATATATTACTTATACAGCAAATAGAGTTGTGAGGTCACTGATCCATGGAGGTTTCGCAGCTGCCTTCAGAATGAACGGCTGAGAACTGGGATTCAAATCCCATTTTTGCTACTGACACCACTTATGACTTTGGGCAAATTAAGTCACTATATCCCACTGCCTCAGTACCCATATAAGAATAGCCTTACTGGGTCAGATCAATGGTCCATCAAATCCAGTAGCCCGTTCTCATGGTGGTCAATCCAGGTTACTAGTACTTGGCCAAAACCCAAAGAGTAGCAACATTCCATGCTACTGATTCAGGGCACGAAACACACTCCGGAAAAACTGCCACAACCTAAACTAGATACAACAAAAAGGCAGAAATAGTCAAAAGGGTTCAAAAAAAGGGGGCGCTCAGGGTCAGAACTGTGCACACCTCGCAAGCCGTGTAAAAACTAGCATGGATAATCCCATAATTAAAGGGTGCTCTCAGTGTGAGCGAGCAGCGACGGGAGACAAGCTCCAACGCTTCACAGATCAGGTAGAGGTAATATACCCCCACCCGCACACCATCACTGAGCACCCAAAGTGTGCAATAAAATCAAAGTGAGAAAATTCACAAATCAAAAGGAATAAATCAACTAAGGTGAATAACAGGTGAAACCTGAGCGGCCCCTAAATGAACCCTACCAGCCAACACCCCAGTTGTGATTATGGGTTTCTGAAGAAGGGTTCGTCCCCGAAACCAGCCTGGATGAACCCGGGATCCTGAGGCGTCCGTAATCTCATGCCTCAGAGATGTTCTTTCTATCTCACTTTTCAGCTAAGTTTACCATTTTTTGACTTTTTGCTGGGGTGTTGGCTGGTAGGGTTCATTTAGGGGCCGCTCAGATTTCACCTGTTATTCACCTTAGTTGATTTATTCCTTTTGATTTGTGAATTTTCTCACTTTGATTTATTGCACACTTTGGGATGGTTGGATAGGGTGGAGTGAGCTTAGTGGCAACTTCAGCAGTTGGAACCCAGGACAATAGCTTGGACTTTAATCTATGGCCCAGAAATATCAAAGGAGACACAAGTTAATTTAATAATGTATTTTTAATGAGAATAACTAATGGGCAGACTAGATGGACCTTTCAGGTCTTTATCTGACATCATTTACTATGTTAACTGCTCAGCCAAGAATAACGTGGCCATTTATTTTTTTCATCAAAATAGGACATCAGTCTCGCCCCCAATCCCGCCCTAGCCCTGCCCCAATCCCATCCATTCATTTTTCATGTACACATATCTTATTAATTCATAATGGTAACCATAAAATTTTAAAAAACTTCAAAGCACAGTATATGCAGAGAAAATGTTAATTATCATTTATATTTGGGGGGGTTCAAAGATGTCAAGGCAGATGACTTTAAAATATGCCATGTCACCTCAGTAACTATAGAAAAATAGACAAATATGGTGCAAAATATAGACAGCAGATATAAAGTCTCAAAACTGACACATTTTGATCACAAAATTGAAAATAAAATCATTTTTCCTACCTTTGCTGTCTAGTGATTTCATGAGTCTCTGATTGCGTTTCCTTCTGACTGTGTATCCTTTCTTTCTTTCTGCACAGGCCTATGTCCTTAGTACCCCTTCCTGTGTCCTTAGTGCCTCCTTCCTATGCACTCAGTACCCATTCCCATGTCCTTAGTGCCCCCAGTGCCTCCTTCCTATGTCTTTAGTGCCCCTTCCCATGTCCTTAGTGCCCCTTCCCATGTCCTTATTGCCCTCAGTGCCTCCTTCCTATGTTCTTAAGGCCCTCAGTGCCTCCTTCCCATGTCCCCCTTACTGCCTTCCAGACTTTGTCCCACCCCCACCCCTGAACCCAGCCTGCCTGCCTACCTCCTTCCCTCCCTGCTGCGCAGAAAAAAAAAAAAGCCTCTCTCCTTCCTTCCCCCTTCCCCGGGAAGAAGGCTTCTGGATGGCAATTAGCAGCAGCAGGGAGGTAAGTAAAGCAGCAGCGGCGGCGGACCGGGGAGTGTTTGAATTGGGTGCTGGAGGGAGGATTTTTTTTTTTTGCGTGGCAGGGAGGGACAGGAAGCGATCGCCTGTCCCGTTGTCCCCGCGCACAGCTTCGGGACGCTATCCCTGAAAACGGGACATTTTAATGTCCCGAAGCTGTGTGGGGACAACGGGACAGGGGATCTAAAAACGGGACATATGGTCACCTTAGCCAAGAGAACCACTAACAAAGGATAAAGACTGCAGACAAATGATCTAATAGAATAACAAACTAACCCAAATCAAAATCTTTACACTTCAGGAGATTGAAACCAACTGATGTTAAAAACTATGGTTGCATTCTAGACTGGTCTGGATGGAATTAAGGAAAGAAAATTAACATGTCAGAATTTAACCCACCCCCCCTACCACCACTTATGTTCCCCACCAGACCAGTCCAGACACTTAGGACACTGAAAACCCTGCCGCTAACACTTTGGCCTCAAAAGTCATATCACTTCGAGCTTAAAGATTCAAACTGTAGCAATGGACAAAAGAAAGCATAGATTTCCAAGCTGCCACTCATGAGGAGGAACTAAGGAGTGCTTCGCCAAAAAGGTAGATTGACCTTTGTAAAATGAGCTTTCAAAACATCTGGAACTGGATGGCCACAGTGAATATTCAAGGAAGCAATAGCCTCTTTAATCAATCAAGTGACTATTGCTTTTGATGCTGCATTTCCTTTAAGGGCTCCACCAAAAAGAATAAAGGCTTTATATGATTTCCTTATTTCTTCCATATTCTTCAGGTACTTTTTTAACTATGTCCCACATTCAATTTGTGCAAAACAACTGTACAACCCTAATTTTAAAGAGCCTAAAAAATTATTTCAATCATAACTAACTAAAGGTTGCATTTCAGGTACTATGGCAGAATCTTTAACTATTGTTTTGCCGAAGCCAAATAAAGATCCCATGTTGGTTTCATATTACAGGCCTATTTCTTTGATTAATGTAGATGGAAAACTTCTGGCTAAGTTATTGGCTTTACGCTTAGCCAAGGCTCTCCCTTATATTATCAGTATGCACCAAACGGGTTTCGTTGCTCAAAGACATTCTTCAATTGATACCAGACTGGCTTTTCCCATGTTAAACTTAATAAAAGTCATGGAAGATCCAGCCTTCTCCGTGTCCTTGGATGCAGAGGCCTTTAATCATGTAGAGTAGACGTACCAAGCAATGGATTGGTTTAGTGAAGGATCCAGATTTATTCAAATGATTCAAACCTTGTATAGTTCCCCTTCTGCCAGATTATATATTAATTTTTCAGAGCGTTTTTGTCTGGAGAGGGGAGTAAGACAATGGTGTCCACTATCCCCTTTGCTTTTTGGCATTGCTCTGGAACCCTTGTTATTGGCTATTCAACAGGCAAAGGAGATACAAGGTATTCCTTATGCAGGTCAGGAATATAAGGCCTCTGCTTATGCAGATGATATTTTGCTTCTTTTGAAGAATCCTGACTATACCATTCCGCATTTACTTGATTTGATTGACTGATTTGGAAAATTTTCTAGATATAAAATAAATTGGAGTAAATCGGAGGTTTTTCTGCGAAATATACATTGTGTAAAAGGATTATTTGATTCATTCCCTTTCCTTTGGAAGGAAGAGGGTATAAAATATTTAGGTATTTAGATTCAAAAAACGCTGGAAGATACAATGACAATAAATGAAAAATCTATATTGCTAAAGGTCACATAATTGTGTGAGCAATGGAACCCATTACATCTTTCTTGTTGGGGGTGAGAGTTCAAACTGTCAAGATGATGATTTTGCCTCTAATTTGCTACCAAATGAGTATGTTGCCAGTTTATTTTCAAGGGTCTTTTTATAAGAAATTAAATAGTATTCTTACTAAATTTATTTGGCTGGGTAAAACTCTCAAAATAGCTTTAGAATCTTTACAAAAACCAATTGTGGCAGGTGAGGTAAATTTCCCTAATTTTTATAGGTACCATCAGGCCTATATACTGTGTCAGGGTATGTATTGGATCCTTCCTGAGCTCATGGAACATCTTCCAGATTGTCTTTACTTATAATGGCAACTTATGTCCCCATTAAGATTATGTCATACGGTGAGTATCAAATTGCCCAGAATTTATTTGGACAATAGTATCTTATTTGCCACATGGAACACCTTAAAATTTATTAACAACTTAAAAGAGATTCCAGTAGAAAAATCCATGTGGAAGCATTGGTTGCAGGCAGGTGTACGTACGCTAGATGATGTGATATCTAATGGGAAAATGCTTGATTTTTCACGACTGCAACAATCATTCAGTATTTCAAAATCTCAAATATATAAGTGGTTGCAGTTGAAGCAAGCCATTCAGAAGGGGTTCCCTGAGTGGCGAAATCTAAAAAATCAGTATAGCTTGCTGTGCATATGCTTTCAGACAGGTTTGCTGGGGCATCAGGCAGCCAAGTGGTATAAATTAATATCTGGCTATATGAATAAGAAACCAAAAACAAGTTGCATTGAGATTAAGCAGCAGATTTCTGCTACTCAATGGCCATGGATTTGGTCTTGGGAGGATGAGGTGTACGGCGGATTTGGTCTTGGGAGGATGAGGTGTACGGCGTCAGCATCTATGAGACTAACATGTTTTTTTGTTTTTGGACCCCTGTTCGTTTGCAGAAATTAGATAGTTCCATCAAATAGATTCTGGCACTGTCATTTCGATATAGGGACACTGGATCATCTATTGTTCTATTGTCCTTTGATACTCAGTTTTTGGAGATCTATATGGGGACATATTAGTCTGATTCTGGAGACTGTGGTTCCACCATCATGTGAAACAGTATTATATGGGACACTGTTATCTCCTACATCTCCAGTAGACAGGCATAAAAACAGGTTATTGGGTATGACGACTGGGGTAGTCAGCCAAATGATTACAAAAAACTGGAAGAATTGTGACCGCTTAAATTTCACTTTTTGGTGGAATTTGATATGCTTGTGTTATCGTTATGAGAAAATGATGTCTGAACAAAGAGGTAATATTAAGTGGTTCAATCTGATGTGGGGTCCATTGACCAATTTTATTGATTCTAATTGAATGGTTTTTCCCTTTACTTTTGGTTATACTTTTTACATCCAGGGAAGGGGGGTGGGTGGGAGGAAGAAGGATAATGTATAGGGACTGGTTTATTTATGAGTTGTTAATATTATTGTATGGGTATCTTGAATATATTGAAATCAGGGGGGAGGGGGTGAAAATTATTCTTATGTATTTCACTGATGGATATACGTGCTGTTTTTTCAGGCAACTTGTTATGCAATTTTTGTATGCACTGTTTTTAGAATGAAAATGAATAAAGATATATATAAAAAAGAGCCTAAAAATGTCTGATTCAGTGGGAAAGACAATACCACTTTGGGAAGGAACGATGGAAATGGTGTAAGCACAATCTTTTCCTTGCTAAAGATTTTAAAAAGTTCTCTAAAGGGCAAAGTCTGCAATTCTTGAAATTCACCTAGCTGAATAAATAGCTACAAGAAAAACTGTCTTAAGGATAACATCTTTTAAGGTTGTGGAATCCAAGGTAGATAAGTTTAAATATCGGCAGAAATCAATGGACAATGTGGCAAATTGATACATTTAACTCCTCGTAATAAAAAGTACTACGCTGGATGCAAAACCTATCTTTTGCCCTTCACTAGACCTCAAAATTCAGGACAAAGCAGTCAGCTGCATCTTCAATGAGGCAAATGCCAGTTTTCTGTCAAAATCATTTTGCAAGAAATCCAAAGTACCTGGAACAGAAGAATGCAAAAGAAAAATACATTTATTTTGAAACAAATTCTCAAAAATCCTTCAAACCCTTTTGTATGCTAACAAAAGTAGACCTTTTCTAGAACGTAACCTTACATAAATAGCTTTTCTATAAGTTTGCCCTCTCAAGAGTCAAGCTACAAGACAAAAATGAGATTTCTGGTATGTCGATCAGGCCTTGAGCCAATAGACACTCCTTGCTTGGTAGAGAGAGAAAATTCTCTACTTTCAAATGCATTAAGTACCTGTACAAGACCAATCCAGAGCATTCAACAAAACTAGACCCCGACGCTTTTCTGTCTTTTAACTGACTGAGTGACTAAAGCTGATGTACATAGAGAAGAGCAGAACAGCACAGAGGACCTCCAAGTAATGCTGATCAACTTAAAGTAGAATCTCAGCTATCAACACCCTTAGGGACTGGATTGGTGGATACCGGATAACTGATTTTCTGGTTGAGTGTGTATTAGAAAACTTGTTAGAAACCTTGTCTAACACAGTCTCAATTTTCTCCCCCCCTCCCAAGCACCAGCATGGCAGTGGTCCTGAGCCGCAAAGCCCTCCTCCTTGAAGCTCCGAAGTGGCAGAAGCAGGCGGTGGTCCTAAACCACAAATCCCCTCACTCCCTCACTCGAAGCGCAGTAGGAGGAAGCCTCAAAACAAGCTGCTGGTGGCCAGCCACAGCAGGGCCTTTCCTCTGATGTGTCCGAAGTGACTCATCAGAGGAAAGGCACTGCTGGGGCTGGCTGCGAGCAGCCCGTTTTGAGGCTGCCTTCTGCTGACCGCTGCACTTCTGTCAATAAGGGGCTTGAGGGAGGGAAGGAATGGGGCTTTGCGGCTCAGGATCGTTACCACACTAGTGCTTTAGGGCACGAGGGAGGTGGGGTTCACAGCTCAGGACTGCTGCCACTTGTAGTTCTTTGAGGTCTGAGGGAGGTTGGTTTGCGGGTCAGGACCGCTGCTGCTGGTGTTTTGGGGGACATTATTTTTTCACCGCCAATTTTCTTTTTTTGACGATTGGGTGAAAGTCCCGGTTAACTGAGATTCTACTGTATATTTACATAGTAACATAGTAAATGATGGAAGATAAAGATCTGAGTGGTCATCCAGTCTGCCCAACCATACAAGCTCCATAAATTAATTTAGTTTTAATGGTCCTTTTTCTCAGATATTTCTGGGCCATAAATCCATAGCCCTGCCCAGTAGTGTGCTCAGGTTCCATCTACTGGAGTTTCCATCAAAGCTCACTCCAGCCCATCTTAACCATCCCAGCCATCAAAACCCTCCCCAGCCCATCCTCAACTGAATGTCCATATATGGGAAACAGGACGTGCAAGCCTGCCCAGTACTGGCCTTAGTTCCTTCAATGTATACCCATTATTTTCTGATTAGAGATCCTCTGTGTTCATCCCACACTTGTTTGAACTCTGTCACCGTTTTCTTCTCCACCACCTCCCTCGGGAACGCATACCACGCATCAACCACCCTCTCCGTAAAGAAAAATTTTCTAACATTACTCTTTAATCTACTACCCCTCAATCCCAAATTATGCCCTCTGGTTTTATCATTTTCCTTTTTTATGGAATACATTTTGTTCTACATTAATACCTTTGAAGTATTTGAACGTCTGAATCATATCTCCCCTGTCCCACCTTCCCTCTAGGGTATACATATTCAGGGCTTCCAGGCTCTCCTCATACGTCTTCTGGCACAAACCTCCTACCATTTTCGTTGCCTTCCTCTGGACCGCTTCAAGTCTTTTTATGTCCTTCGCCAGATATGGTCTCCAAAATTGAACACAATACTCCAAGTGGGGTCTCACCATCAACCTGTGAAGGAGCATCAACACCTTCTTTCTTCTACTGGTCATGCCTCTCTCTATACAGCCTAGCATCCTTCTGGCAACAGTCACTGCCTTGTTACACTGTTTCTTCACCTTTAGATCTTCAGACACTATCACCCCAAGGTCCCTCTCCCCATCCGTGCATATCAGCCTCTCACCTCCCAGCATATACGGATCCTTCTGATTTCTAATCCCTTCATTGTAACTCCTTTTCAACCTAACCCTGTAAACCGTGCCGAGCTCTACGCTTGTGGAGATGGTGCGATATACAAACCTAAGGTTTAGTTTAGTTTAGTTTAAATGCATTACTCTGCACTTCTCTGCATTGAATTTTAGTTGCCAGATATTAGACTATTCTTCTAACTTTTGCAGATCCTTTTTCATTTTCCACTCCCTCCTCGGTGTCTACTCTGTTACAAATCTTGGTATCATCCGCAAAGAGGCAAACTTTTCCTTCTAACCCTTCAGCAATGTCGCTCACAAACATATTGAACAAGATCAGCCCCAGCACTGATCCCTGAGGGACTCCACTACTCACCTTTCCCTCCTCCGAGCAAATTCCATTAACCACCACCCTCTGGCATCTATCCATCAACCAGTTTCTAATCCAGTTCACCACTTTGGGTCCTAACTTTAGCCCATCAAGTTTGTTTAAGAGCCTTCTATGAGGAACCGTGTGAAAGGCTTTGCTGAAATCTAAGTAAATTACGTCTAGCATATGTCCTTGATCCAATTCTCCAGTCACTCAATCAAAAAATTCAATCAGATTCGTCTGGCATGATTTACCTTTTGTAAAATCATGTTGCCTTGGATCCTGTAACTCATTTGATTCTAGGAAATTCACTATCCTTTCTTTCAGCAACGCTTCCATTATTTTTCCAATAACCGAAGTGAGGTTTTACCGGCCTGTAATTTCCTGCCTCATCTCTGTGACCACTTTTGTGAATAGGGACCACATCTGCTATTCTCCAATCCCCAGGAACCACTTCTGTCTCCAAAGATTTGTTGAAAAAATCTTTAATAGGACCCGCCAGAACCTTTCTGAGCTCCCTCAATATCCTGGGATGGATCCCATACGGTCCCATCGCTTTGTCCACCTTCAATTTTTCAAGTTGTTCATAAACACTTTCTTCCATGAACGACATGGTATCTACTCCATTCTCATGTGTAACTTTGTCAGACAATCTTGGTCCTTCTCCAGGATCTTCTTCCGTGAACACAGAACAGAAGTATTTGTTTAACATGTTTGCTTTTTCCTCATCACTCTCCACATATCAATGCATATCATCTTTTAGTCTTGCAATTCCATTTTTCTTCTTCTTCCTTTCACTAATATATCTGTAAAAAAAATTTTTCTCCCTTTTTTACATTCCTGGCCATTTTCTATTCCGCTTTTGCCAGATGTATCTCTCGCTTTGCTTCTTTCAGTTTCACCCGGTAGTCCTTTCTGTACTCCTCTTCTTGGGTTTGTTTAAATTTCATGAACGCGAGCTCTTTTGACTTTATTTTCTCCGCAACAAGTTTAGAGAACCATTTTGGTTTCCTTTCCCTATTGTTTTTATTTATTTTCCTCATATAAAGGTCAGTAGTCATTTTTATTGCTCCTTTCAGCTTAGACTATTGTTTTTTCACTTCCCTTATGTCATCCCATCCTAACAGCTCTTTCTTCAGGTACGCTCCCATTTTACAAAAGTCAGCACGTTTGAAATCTAGGACTGAGTTTTATGTGACCGTCCTCCACTTTAGCTGTTATATCAAACCATACCATTTGATGATCGCTATTTCCCAGGTGGGCACCCACTCAAACATTAGAGATACTCTCCCCATTAGTATCGCTTTTTCCCTCGTGGGTTCCATCACCATTTGTCTGAGCATAGCCTCTTGAAAGGCATCCACAATCTCCCTACTTCTTTTCGATTCCGCAGATGAACATTCCAGTCCACATGCGGCAGATTGAAGTCACCCAACAGCACCACCTCCCTCTTTTCTTCCCAAACTTTTGGATATCCGCAATCAGATCTTTATCAATTTGCTGCAACTGAGTCAGAGGTCTGTAGACTACACCCACACAAATAGAAGTTTCATCTTATCTTTAAGACCCAACATGGGCTCTGTTGTGGCGTATCTGCCTGAGACAGAGGTCTGTTTCAAAAATATATAAAAACAAAACACGAATGAATCATGACATATAACTATAAAACATGAAAGAAATATATATGATGAAATTAAAATATTATGAACCATGCATAAAAAACCAATACATATCAGGAAAAAAAAAGAAACTATAAAAGTAAATATAGCAAAATGTCACATGGGAGATGAAGGGGATCACGAACAGATCGGAGAAAGTTATCATGCCGCTGTACCAGGCCATGGTATGCCCTCACCTGGAATACTGCGTCCAGCACTGGTCGCTGTACATGAAGAATGACACGGTACTACTCAAAAGGGTCCAGAGAAGAGTGATTAAAATGGTAAAGGGGATGGAAGAGTTGCTGTACAGCGAGAGATTAGAGAAACTGGGCCTCTTCTCCCTTGAAAAGAGGAGACTGAGAAGGGACATGATAGAAACATTCAAGATACTGAAGGGAATAGACTTAGTACATAAAGACAGGTTGTTCACCCTATCCAAGGTAGGGAGAATGAGAGGGCACTCTCTAAAGTTAAAAGGGGATAGATTCTGTACAAACGTAAGGAAGTTCTTCTTCACCCAGAGGGTGGTGGAGAACTGGAACGCACTTCCGGAGGCTATTAAAGGAGAAAACACCCTCCAGGGATTCAAGACAAAGTTAGACAAGTTCCTGCTGAACTGGAACGTACGCAGGCAGGGCTCTGGTAGGGCACTGGTCTTTGACCTGGGGGCCACCGCGGGAGCGGACTGCTGGGCACGATGGACCACTGGTCTGACCCAGCAGTGGCAATTCTTATGTTCTTATGTGAAGTGAGGAATGATATTATTAACATAAATAATGTAAGCGTCAACACCAATGTAACTATCACCAAAGGTGAAGCTGAGCATCATATATAAACATGACAAGTCTCACCTATATGTCTATGGAATCAGTCCTGAGATTATCACATATAAAAAAAAATCTAAAACATTAAAATGATAAATGAAATAAAACAGTATGCAGGAACTTTGATATACTACTCATGTTAATATTCTGGAAACATGTAATGCAATCCATTCTCTGACTGAAAAAAAAAAAGATGGAAAACTTCCCATTCTTACATGTTGGCCCCATTCTTACATGTTGGCATCTATTACCACAAATGTACTACTTCCAAGAAAGCAACCTCTAATAGATTCATTTTCCTGGATACAGAGAACTCCTGCTGAGGTAATCTACCTGAATATTTTGGTCCTAGCCACATGTGCTTCTGATGTGTCTTCTATATTCTCCTCTACCCAATTCATCAACATTTACACTTTTTCTGCCACTTGCAGATTCCTTGTTTGTTGATATAGGCTACTGCTGTTTGTTGAAATAGGCACTGTGGGGGTGAAAATCCTTATACTTTGTTTTGAAGTAGCTGACAAAATCAAAAAGAACTAAGGGGATCCTTATATTTTGTTTGAGCATTAATCTTCTACTGAAGAACACCAACCTTGTGCTTGTTTGATGAGACAACATGTCCTCCAATCTGAGACTTACATCCAATTTGGGGTTTCCAAACTCCTTCCTTCAGCTAGATTATTGCTGCATTTCCACCAATTGAGACTCCAAATTCTAGTGCTACTGGTAGTATAAGGCAGTACTCTTGGCTTTGTGGAGATCATCGAGAGAGAAGAGACATTTATAATGGTCTCATGTGCATCCTAGCCCATGCTACCAAGGTCACAGTCATTGATTCCAATGTTTGAAGGAAATACCAAACCACTGGTTTGAGAAGGCTTATATCAGGCTGCAACTTTTCCCTTCTTATTGCAGAAAGAAACAGTTTGCTTTGGGGAGTGCTAAACTTTGACCCAAATATTCCAACATTTCCAAGTTTGCTTTTGGAGAAAGAGAACACCCAACACTTGTAAGAAGTGCACAGCTTTCCTTATAACCGTTTTGATTTCTTGGAATGATATTGCTCTTATTAACCAGTTACCTAAATAAGGGTGGACCATAATAACCAGTTACCTAAATAAGGGTGTAAGACAGCTGCCACTACCATCTTTATGAGCATATGTGGTGCCATAGCCAGTCTAAAAGGTAGAGCACAAAAGTGGAAATATCCCAAGATCATAACCTCAGGAAATGATGAGACTTCCTTATGAGAACGTGTATGTAAGCTTCTACTAGATCAAAAAAAAATAAAAGCACCACTACACACACAGATCTTAAATGTTTCCATTCATAAAATTGGAGCCTTAAGAAACTTGTCGACTTCTTTGAGATCAAGAACTGGATGGAAGGTACCTGCTTGTCTTTGTAACTGCACAATGAATTGAATAGCTGCTTTGATGCAGAAAATTTCCAGGAGAAAGGTCAGCAGAGTGAAAGAAAAGTTACAATTTAAATCTACCCGCTTAATTTCCTATCTTTTAGTTCTGCCAAACTAGTTCAGATAAGTGGGTTATGTCTTTCTGCCTACAGACATATACACAGGAAAAAACAAATCTCAAAGTTGACTTCTAAGGAGTTGGTACTGTCTTCAGCTCTTCAGTAACCTATTCTAAAACTCAAACACCCAAATATAAAACACACTGAAAATGATAAAAATCATCTTGTTTGAGTTTCCAAACACCATCAAAACAAATGAAAAACTTTTCTCCTTGGTAAATAACTAAGTTAAAAGATACTATCCTAAATCATGGATAAAGTGTAACTTTTTGCTTTCCCTTGCACTACTATAAATGTTACTATTGTAAACCCACAAACTTATTTTTTTCCATTATACAAAAACCTTGATAATGCAATAATGACCTCTATTGAAAATAAAAAGTCTCAGAGCTTGACAAAAGCCTATACTTTTGGCCTTTTCAATTGTCAAACATTTCATAATCACAAAAAAAAATCTTCTCCTTTTATTACATTACATTAGTGACTTTTATTCTGCCATTACCTTGTGGTTCAAGGCGGATTACAAAAGATGTTATCTGGATAATTCCAGAAGAGTTACATAGTTGAGTGGGTTATTTGGGGGGATTGAAATGCTTCCTGTGGCGTTAGTTTGTCTTGATGGATTTCTTGAATAGCAGGGTTTTTATTTCTTTTCTGAAAGTTTTGTAGTCTGGTGTCGTGATCAGTAGATTTGATAATTGGTGATCAAGTTTCACTGCCTGCATGGCCAGTAGGCCATCATACATTTTTTTTTGCATTTTGTAGCGTGGCCGGCTCACGCTTATAATATTCCCTTAGCGTGCTTCCCCAAGAGGGAGGAAGACCCTGTTGTGGATAAACTATCCTGTATCCAAAAACAATATGGCTTCACACAGGTAGGTTTCAAAAGAAAGAACTCAAATTTATTGTTCATCTGAACAGGTCCAAACAAAAAAGGCATGAAAGGTAACAGCCTCAAAAGGTCATGGCAATAATAGGGCAAACAAAATAATATTGTGCTTACCAGCCTGGTCTGGTTAATTCTCCCAGAGTTTTACTAATGTCCCAGGTAAGTTCTACTGGCAAGTAGTGAGAACAGTCTAAAGTATAATAGAGTCTGGCAGCCTTTAACTCTCAAACAAAGAAACACTCTGAGCAGTCAAAATGTAGCCGTGCTTCTCCCTTCCCTTCAAGCATATAGGAGCGGAAGGATATGAGCTCTACCAATACAGCTCCTGGGTACAGCAAAGCACAAATGAAAAATATAACCCCCAAACATACTATCCGGTAGTCATGCAAACTGTCTCCCAATCTTCTGGGTTTTCACAGTTCTCCCCAGTAATGCTTTGCTCATGTGGCTTAATTGTCCTTAAGCCAAGTTCCTGCAGCAAGTCACTCAGCACCCAAAAAAGTCCATTAACAAAACTCAACTCTGAAAAACACACACCCAGCCAGTTCAGCTTACTTCCATGGCTTCCGCACATTCCAGCTCTGGAAGGGAACTGCAATCCATGTCCTCTGGTATCTGGGTCTCTGGTGCTTTCTGGTCTTCCGCTGGGTCAACCATTTCCACGTCTGTGGGCTCGAGAGAAGGTGGCGGTTCCGTCCACCTGGGAACTTCCTTTCCTCCTCCTGGACAGCCAGCTCTCCAAGTGTTCTAAGGCTGCTGTGCCCCGCCCAACAAACAGCTCAGGCCCTCCAAATTGAATAGAAATTATATGCTGCTTACCATCCTGAGAGCTCTGGTCAGGTCGAAAGAATGAACAGAACTTTTAAGACCCTTCTCACGAAACAAATTGAAGAAACCAATCTGTCCTGGCCTGTCATGCTGCCCTCTGTCCTATTTCAGATTAGATGCACCCCATCTAAACCCACTAAATTGTCCCCATTTGAGCTCATGATCGGCCGACCACCACCCATTATGAATCCAGACCCTGGTTCCTTTGCTACTCTGGGATCAGATATCCTCCAGAGTCAGGTCCAATCTTTAGCTAAGGCCCTTCAAGAGCTCCACAAATGGGTCCTGGAAAGGGCCCCACTATCGATAGCTACACAAGTCCATGGGTATATCCCTGGAAATACAGTATGGCTAAAACTTGGAAGTCAGACCCTCTGAAACCTAGATGGATAGGTCCTTTTACTGTCCTAATTTCTTCTCTTACAGTTGTCAAGGTGTCCAGACATGAAACTTGGTTCCACTACTACACGGATCTTCAGCTGAAGCTTTCTAAGACCTCAAAAGTTCTGAATATTTACCACTGTACTTAGCAGGTGTTCTGAATATAATTCTTTATAAGTGTTTGAGTTTAATTGACTGCCTGTTGTTCACCACTGCCTTTAGCAAGTGTCTTGAGTATAACTGTTTGAAGTTTTCTAAGTTGTGCCTGAAAGAAAAATGAGCTTCCTATGTTAGCATTGTAGGCATTTTTTGTCTTATATATATCTGATATTTGTGTTGTCCTCACTTATGTTTCTTTTTATTTCTGTATTTCTTTCCTATTATACTTAACAAGTGCCCCTAGCCCTTTTGCCTGATGTTTGTTTGCATGAAGGAGTTAAGTACAGAAAGTGTCAAATATCTGAGGGTATTTTCTGTTTCCAACCTACTGGTGATGAAGTTTAAAAGTGGGCGGAAATCTGCATTGATAATGTTGAGGGTCCACTTATCAACCAGACTCTTATTGTAGACCCCACTCGCCCAGTGTCTTTGTATTGCGATACATTTGTGCTATTTGATGTTGCCCAGGGTCATGATTTTGCCCCTAAATTAGTTTTGTGTGGCTCCCTAGATTGATAGCGTTATTATACCAAATGTGCTAAGTATATATGTCTGTATAACCTGATGCCTTTAAGAACTGCCCCTATGAGGAAACCTTCACTAATGGTGGAGCCTGTCCTTTATGAGAAAGTATCTTGTGGGCTACCTACAATAACCCACACAAATATCCCCCTAATGCCCCCTCTGCCTCCATTACTATAGGTCCTAGCTCCGGCTTCTTGTGTACTACAGGCCACTGTAATCCCATGGTTTTCACTATCACTGACCCATATAACTGGAATGCCAATGTCCAAGTCCAGAAGGCCAGAGACCGCATGGCATTGTATATTGATGGTAAAAGGTGAGACCCAGGTACTGTTGTATATGTCCGAATTGTATTCCACTCATGTGCTCCTGTCCATCACTCTGTGGTGTTTCCCCAGTTTTATGAAATTATGAAAGTAGATACTGATATCCTGTAATCACTAGAAATCTGTTTATACAGTTTGCTGAAACTATAGGTCAGACTCTTAATGTTAGCAATTGTTTTGTATGAGGAGGGACTGGTATGGGAGAACAGTGGCTATGGGAGGCAAAGCAGCTGGACATGTTAAACCTGACTTCACAGACCCTCACTTTTACGTCAGGTCCACAACCTTCACAATGGGCCTTGTGAACCTCCATTGTTGCTTCCCACTGTCTTCAGCGCCCTTCAGACACTGCTTAATGGAACTTCCTATGAATGATGGTCAGCTCCTGATAGTTGATATTGGCTCTGTGATCTGTTTGCCTACTCTTGGTTGTCTGCTAACTGGACTGGTACATGTGTACTTTGCATGATCCGTCCCAGCTTCTTCCTGTTACCGCTGGCTGATGGTGAACACCTGGGAGCCCCTGTATTCAACATCAGGGGTCGCCAAAAGCGGTCTAAGAACATAAGAAGTTGCCACCACTGGGTCAGACCAGAGGTCCATCGCGCCCAGCGGTCCGCTCCCGCGGCGGCCCATCAGGTCTATGACCTGTGATGTGGTTCCTGTCCATTTCTGTAACCTACCTCTTCTTTTTATCTACTTCCACCAATTCCCTTAAAATAGGTGAATGGGGTGATGACTGTCCTGCAGAATGGATCATTGCTGTTTACGGACCTGCCACATGGACCGAGGACGACACCTGGGGCTATCGGACCCCAATCTATATGCTGAACTGCATTATTCGTCTACAAGCTGTATTCGAACTGATAACTAATGAGACCACCCGAGCTTTGAGTACCATTGGCAGAGCGAATGCTAAAATGCGCACTGCTATCTATCAGAACTGCCTAGTTCTAGACAGAAGGCGGTGTCTGTGGTAAATTCAACCTCTTCAACTACTGCCTTGAACTTGAGTAAAGTGATTGAGGACGATATGGATCGTATCACCAAACTGGCTCATGTTCCTGACCAGACCTGGCGTGACCTTACTGCAGACTGGATCTCTGGTACCTTCGGCTCCTGGTTGCCCTCTGGTTCAGCACTGAAGACCATCTTTCTGGTTGCCGCCCTGTCTTCTCTGCTCCTTTGCTGCCTGCCCTGTGTGGTCCCCATAGCCATAAAGCTGCTCCACTGAACTATGGACTCTGCTGTCAACCGTTCTACTGCTGCATTGGCCCTTGCCCTCTCCCAGTATCGTCCCTTACCCACTGGGGACCCTGACTTTCCTGACCCCTAACTTTATTTTGTCAGGCTTGGCTCCTTAGGTACACCAGCCTGAAAGGGGGGAATGTAGGGTCATGAAATGGTTAACTGTTGTTTAAAATATTGCTCTGGCCTACCTAGCTGAAAACAGTGTACAATCTACTGTCCTCATCTGCCTAAAATGTATGTCCCTACCTTACCACATTGTAAGCTAAATAGATAAGAGTTTGAGCCATGATGCACCCTGCCCTTCTGTACATGTAACATTTAGACCTGTAAGATTTAGATAAGCAGAGAAATGAGCTAGTTTCCTAAAGGACTATAAGTTGTATCCCTGAACCTATCATAAGTGCTGGCTTAGGAACAATAATAATTGTAGAAAAGTTATAGAACTAACAAATGAAAATTGTAGTTTTTGCATATATTAGTTTGCATATGTTTAGTGAAAAGGGCATAAAAGTCCATGCATTTCCTGATTCTAACACTCTAGTAGGCAGGCTGTGTTAACTGCACTAGAGTCCAGTATGCTGTAATAAACCTCTTGTACTTTCTTCACGCCTCTGACTTTGTGTGTCCAAGTGACCTTTCAATACCACCATCTCTCTAAAGATTATGCTGTACGTGAAGGGCTGCAGAAGTCATAAACATTTCACTGTGAAATTATAAGTGCTTCATCGTTTCAGTACAAAATAAAGTGTGCTTACATACACAGTGTCCAGAAAAAAAAGTACCCCAACATTTTTTCAAATACCCAAAAGTGTCCTACTGCAGTAAAAGGTTTTGTCTGAAATTAAAGACATTTCTGGGTACTTCATTTTTTAACAGGATGGAGCTCCAGTGCCTCAAGCTCACAAATCAATTGAGATCTTAATTCATTAACAGCTGAGTAGGGTCAAATATTTTGTGAATGTGTTAAGGTTGAAGGACAATTTGAACACAAATTATGAAGAAAAAAACAATTATACTAAATATTTAAACAATTGCAAAGTATCTGGAAATTATGTAAGGGGTTCTGTTTTTTTCAGGATAGTAGACATTTTATTGTACCCCATGCAGAATTGTTGGATTCTGCAGGCAATATATTTAAAATAAATAAATGTTTTCTGTTGTAACATACCTGTTCTTTCTGGTCCTGAGGTACTGTCTTTCAAAGCTTTAATGCAGCCATTGTGCACTAGTTCCCCAAGGCGTCGAAGGTCAGTCTCTGATTTATCAACCAATTCAGAATCACGAGCTATGGCATCCAACCTGTACATAAGAACATAAGAATAGCCATACTAGGACAGACCAATGGTCCATCTAGCCAACACAGGTTGCAAGTACCTGGTAGAAACTCAAATAAATCAACATTCCACACTACCAATCCCAGGGCAAACAGTGGTTTCCCCCATGTCTATCTCAATAGCAGATTATGGACTTTATCTCCAGGAACATGTCCAAACCTGTTTTAGACCCAGATTTGCTAACTGCTGTTACCACATCTTTAGCTATTCAGAGTGAAAAAAATTTCTCCTATTCAATTTAAAAGCATTTTTTGTACTTTTCGAAAGAATAAAGCCGTCTTCTATCAAACTGCGATAGCAGTTTTTAGCGCAGAGAGCCACGCTGAATGGCCCGAACTGCTCCCGGCGCTCATTGAGTTCCTATGAGCGTCGGGAGCAGCGCAGGCCATTCAGCATGGCTCCCCGCGCTTAAAACTGCTATTTGCAGTTTGATAGAAGAGGGCCTAAATAATTGATTCACTTTTACCTCTTTCATATCCCTCCTCAGCGTCCCTCTTCTAAGCTGAAGAGACCTAACCTCTTTAGCCTTTTCTCATGTGAAAGGAATTCCATCCCCTTTATCATTCTGGTCACTCTTCTTTGAACCTTTTCTAATACCGTTGTATCTTTTTTAGATTCAGTGACGAGAATTAAACCCAACAGTAAAAGTGATTTTCCAGTTTCCTTATATATCACAATTCTTGGGGATCATGTGAAAGAATCAAACACTTAATAGTTTATGCAGGATTTAAGAAATATTTAGACAAATTTCCCAAATTTTTATCCAATAAGACTACAGTTTAACACTTAAAAATTGACATTACCCCAAATCATAAAAATCAAAGTATCAAACTTCATGTTCCTCCTCTCTCATCAAATTTCCCTCTCTTCCCATCTATATAAAACCATGAAAGCAAAAGAAGTAGCAGTGAGCACAAGAGTCTTGTCTCAGGGCTAGATTCTCAAAACTTTGTGGTAAAAACCGATCGGCCACCGCCGCAGGTATTATTGTAGTGATTTTAAAAAGGTGAGTCATTCTCAAAAAACTGTGCATGCAAATGAGGTTGACAGAGAGTAGTGAAGTTTCTCTAAATTTACATGAGATGAGTCGCTGGTGATAGTGATCGGCATATGTGCAGAATACATCAAGAAAGAGGCATGTGCGTGATTTGTTTGAGCATAAAATATACTCACGCCATATGCACGTGACACATGCAACTGTAGCCGTTGGGTGCTCGTGTCACAAAAACAGATAAAACTACTATAATTCATGTAAATCTTGTAATTTGTTTTTAACATCATATTTTACCATGAACTACAACTGAAGGAGTCTGGGACTGGTTTTCCAAGTGTTGAACTGAGTTTTCTCTTTAATAAAATGCTGAATTATGTTTAGCTGCAGTCCTAACTTATCTGATGTTCTAGCCTGCCTGCACTGGGTGTTAGCTTGGGCATTTTAGCTTCTTATGCTTATCTCAGCATACACAATATTGTATTACGCCCTCCTGGACATGTAACAGAAAGACTGCAGAGTTAGATAAGTGACCTGCTAGTGTGAGCTTAGAACCAATGAGTGTTAAGAAAAGTAACACGTGAAAAGCTTTTTCTAGAATTCAGTTGTATAGCCAGAAAAATGAATAAATATCTCTTTAACTTCCTGGTTTCGGCACTTCTGAGCCAGCTTGGAGCTCAGGGGTCCGCATATGCTGAATAAACCATCTGTGCTTTCAAGTCTCTAAGTTTTTTTTCTGCCCAAAGTGACCTTTCACAACCAGAAACACAAAAGAAACAGATATAATACACACGCTCAAGAAGTGTGCTTTTGTCCAACTCCCCAAAGACTATAATTTATGTGAATTGTGTAATTTTTATTTTGTTTCATTAGCCACAGTCAAAACATATGCCAGAGATGCGCTGTTCACAGTGTTGGCACAGTACCAGCATCCCAGGACCAGTCGCTGATTTTTGCTCGCCAAAAGCTGACGTTGCTCTTTGAGAATCACTTGGTGATGTTGTAGAATCCATTGAGTGCTCATTTAAATACTGATGAGCCTTTTTGGATGGCAGAATCAGAGACTGCTAGGAAGCTCGGAAAAGACCATGGTAACTCGTTTTGATAATCTGCCATTAAAATACATGCATGCTAAACCAGCTGGAACCAGTTTAGCGAACGCGTTAAAGGTAACCTTAAGTTTTGAGAATCTGACCCTCAGTGTGCATTTACAGATCCCAATGCTCTATACAAGTTTTCAGTCTAACAGGAAGTCTTCAAAAGAAGAGAAGGAAGGACCTGCGAACCTTCAATGAATCACAAACTCCATACTGACTGGTACTACTAGGCACAGTCTCAGTGAAGGTCCAGGGGGGGAAAAACAGCAGCTCTGTTTCTGTAATCTACTAAGGTAAGCCCATTTGAGCTTCTAACCTACAGTTTGGGAACCACTGATTTAGGACAGGGTACAGGGTGCAACCCTTGAGGATAAGAAACAACCAAAATCCACAGAGAGCGAAGAAGAGAGAAAAAGACTAGAGATGAAGAGGACCGGAAGGGGTATCAGACAACCCGACACTCAACAATAGAGTGCTGGGAGCGAATCCTCATTTAACCCCACGGAACCTCCACCACCTCGTTATATGAGTTATATTTTTTTCATAAATTCTAATACTTTTGTACTTAGCTAAATAGCTCATTGGTTTAATGTTTGTAAGGCCATTAAAGTTGCTTGTATTGCATGTCAATTAAACATAACTTAGCTTTTATTTTCAGCAAAATCCTTCCCCTGAACGCCAATTTTGCTGAAAATAAAAGCTAAGTTATGTTTAATTGACATGCAATACAAGCAACTTTAATGGCCTTACAAACATTAAACCAATGAGCTATTTAGCTAAGTACCAAAGTATTAGAATTTATGAAAAAAATATAACTCATATAACGAGGTGGTGGAGGTTCCGTGGGGTTAAATGAGGATTCGCTCCAAGCACTCTATTGTTGAGTGTCGGGTTGTCTGATACCCCTTCCGGTCCTCTTCATCTCTAGTCTTTTTCTCTCTTCTTCGCTCTCTGTGGATTTTGGTTGTTTCTTATTGGAATTTTTTATACAGAAGATTGTGGAGTTGTTAACCCTTGAGGATAGGCATGCTGCAGAGAAGGGGTATACATGCAGAAGCAACCAATTTCCTTCACAGGATGTGATGCTTTTTTTTTCTGCTGTAGCTATGGGAACCTGTAAGTCAGCAAGCTGCAGGAATGAGAGGAAAACACATGAGAAACTGTTTCATGCCTGCACTCTTTTCCTGTCATCCTCATGCTTAAGCCCTGTCTTTTACTTGACTTGGGTCACTCCCTCCTCCCCAATTAAAGAAAATATTGCTGGGAAGGAAATAGCAACACTCACCCTGCAAGACATGTGAGAACTCCATATTCTGATCCAATTAGGAGCAACCTAATGATTAATACCTAAAAACCAGGGGATCCAGGTTCAATTCCCACTACAGCTCCTTGTGACTCTGGCCAAGTCACTTAACCCTCTACTGCCCCAGGTACAAAAGAAGCAAGTCACTTAACCCTTTACTGCCCCAGGTACAAAAGAAGTATCTGTATATAATATATAAAGTGCTTTAATTGGACCACAGAAGGTGGTATATCAATTCCCATCCCCTATCCCATATTTCCATGAGTTTAACTATTCCCCAGCCTTGCCTGCCTGGTGTCATTGTTCCCTCTAAGTAACATAGCTATGCACTTTCTCTTAAGAAGCAGCAGTTTTGCCCACCTGTGTAGCAGGCGCACTGGGACCTGCTCCTCCTCCCACTACTACCTCCTCAAATCATCATCAGCAACAAAATAAAACACAGCCATCACAAGACTGACTGCATATTTGTGGTGTCTATCCCCAACACCTCTGACATCATTTGCCTATTCTGGAGTAGAGCCTGCAACCACAAATACAGTATACAGAAATGGCCCATGATGGCTGTGCTTTATTTTGTGGCTGCTACTGCTGCTGATCTTGGAGGAGGAATAGCAGCAGCAGGGTTGTAGGGTGGGAGATAGATGCTGGATGGATGAGTCAAAGAGAGGCTGGAATAAAGGGTAGATGGAAGGGTCAGAAAGAAGGGGTGTTTGCTGGATGGAAGCAGGGGGAAAAAAAGGTGAGAGATTGGATGGAAGTGGGATGAGAAAAAGAGGGCACTTGTGGGATGGAAAAGGGAGAAAAAAGGGTAGGCAATGAATAGAAGAGGAAGAGAAAAAAAATTACCGGTAGATGTTGGATAGAAGGAGGGGGGAAGAGGATAGAGTTGGTAAGAGACAGGGAAATAACAGGAAGTGAAATAGAAGAGCTGGGATGAGGAAGAGAGGTGACAAACTGTAGACAGACACAGTGAAAAGAGGAGGAATGGATAGTAAGAAAATTAAAACTAGATAGAGGCAGAAAATAAACTGAAGAAAGCTAAAATGAAACGGGGGAGAGAAAAACAACAAATGGACATGAAATCCTGACAAGAGAGTTAAGAGAAGATGAGGAAAGCAAAAACCATAGAGATCTGGGCCAATACAATTGGTCAGACAACAAAGGTAAAAAAAAAAAAAGTATTCTTAGTTTAAGATAAAGTAGTAAGGTAGCTATGCTAAAAAATAAAAAAATCAGAATCCCCACTGGCACCTGAACAGTGGATTGGATTAGGAGAAATTCAGGATGCGGGGGAGGGGAGGTAATAAAGCAATATGAGTTTGTGGGACATTACAAGAGCACAAGCTTTCTGCAAATGCTGGGATATTTTTTTTCTACGAAGTGGGAGAGATAATAGGGGGGGAGAGGAATAATTTTGGAATTTGGGATAATACACTGACATATTAGATTATTTGCAGACTTGTTTTATTTTGATGTATCATTCTTGGATTAATGCTGGGGAGGGGAGAGGATTGAGGTTGGGGTGAAGGGAGATTGGGGCATTTTGATTTATCTAAATATGCAAAATAAACTGTTTTGCAAATTTTTTAATTTTCATTCAATAAAAAATGTTGAAAATTATAAAATGGAAATAAGGTGTTTCTTTTAATTGGATGAATTTCATAACCTTTTTGACTAACTTTCAGAAGCCAAAATCTTCTTCCTCGAGTCAGGAAAGGATACCTAACAGCAGTAAACTGTACTGACCTAAGGAAGGGTGGTTTTGGCTTCTGAAAACTAATTGAAAAATGTATTTAGTTCAATAAAATGGTATCTTATTTTCCATTTTTTATTTGTATTTGTTCATTTGTAATACAATGATTGGAATCTGTCAGTTTTTGAAACTTACGACTACCATCTTTATACTTTGCACAGAATAGAGGGGGTCATGCATCACTGTTTCTTTTTCTCTGGGGTTGCACTGTATACAGAATCGAGTTCAGTTAAAATTTTTATTTCTATATTTAGCTCCTGGTTACTTTTTCTATACTGGGTGAGGGTCTGTGTCCTCTGTGTGTGAAAGAGACATGGTTTCTGACTGCAGGATCAATCTGTACTAATTTGGCTTGTTTAGTTTTCCAATGGGTTTATTAATGTTCTAGTGCCCACTGCGGTGTTTGTGATTTTGTCTTTTCCCTGTTTTGTAATTCAAGGAAATTACTGCTATTATAGTATGCTGGAATTGCTCTGTAGGTCCTGAGTGACATTTGTAGTGTTTTGTGTTACTTCACACTATGCCTACTATTGTATTTTGGACTTGGATTTACACTATGTACATCTTTCTCATTAATATCACATTCAGGTACAGTAGGTATTTTCCTGTCCCTTGAAGGCTTACAATTACGGTAAAGCTTTGTATCTGAGGTAATGGTGGGTTACGGGACTTGTCCAAAATCTCAAGGAGCATCAGTGCAGTGGGAGTATCAGAAGAGGTGCTGTGAGTCAACTTCAAGACAGAGAGAGAGCTTCACTGGTAAGAATTTTGCTAGGAAGTTGCTTATATACTTGGGAAAGGATAGATTTAAAGTAAATTAAATAAGTCCAGGGACTTTATTTTACGTATTCTACTCATTTTGCAGTGGAGTTTTAAGAGAAAGCTTTTCTTAGCATAGAATGTCTGTTACAGTTCATAGGCTAGCATTTAAAGAGATTATTTTAGGATTGCAATAGTATAAAGCTCAACTAAGAAGCACAGAACACCTCAATTTAGAGTGGGTGTCTAACCTGCGGCCCCGTGAAGTATTTTGTGCAGTCCCGGGTCAAGGGCCATGCAGTGTTTTCCTCTGCTGCCCTTGGGTGTTTACTGTCTTGCTGGCTCCCTCCTCTGTCTTGCTGCAGCGTTTGCGCGACCCTAGAAAAAATTTTTCGGCTAATGCGGCCCAGGGAAGCCAAAATGTTGGACACCCCTGGTTTAGACTTTAATTCCCTACCGCCACCCTTAGCTTTACCTCTGATTTATAGGCCCTTGAACCAATTAAAAGGTTACAAAAATAATTAGCTCTTAGAAATATAACCTATTAGGATCCTTAGAGAGGAACCTATCAATAACATTGCAAAATAAAAACTAAATATTACCGTAGCTTAACATATAACTAGCAATCTTAGGTGACCTAATCCTAGTATACATATTCCCACTCCCTTAGTAACCTAACAAAGGATTCATCAATATCAAGATGCAGACAGCAGTGCAATGGGGGCTTTCCAGTCTTTTGCACTGAGTGTCACATATTTAACTATCTCCCAGGTGGTGAGAGGTCTTCTGTGTGTACTAAATACAAAGAGCTCCTAACTCTTGGGGAATGGGACTGATCTCTTGAGGCTAGAAAACAGACTTGGAGAAGCCGAGGGAGAAAGAGAGGAACATAGAGGAGACCTACAGGGACGTTGCAGAGAAGTCCCACCTCCAGTCTGGCAGCCCCAGTGCTGGCTTGGAGGGATGTCATCTTATAGGAGAGTATCACCCTGGTGAAGTAAAAAAAAACAATCAAACTGTAGCCAGTATGTGCCTGCTAGGGGATGCAATATCCTCTCACATTGAGGATGTGTCTCCAGGGGCTTCTGCTCAAGAGGGAAGGGTTAGGACAACCAATGCAGTGGGAGATTCAATCATTAAGAATGCAGATAGCTGAGTGGCTTGGATCACTTGGGGCTAGATTCACTAAGCAAACCAATCGTGTACCGATCGGTTTGCGAGCACTTTGTGACCCGATTTTCCTCAGACTCGATTCACTAACCTCTGTCCTGATCATCCTCTGATCCGCGCATGCAAATGAAGGGGGAACGGCATTCAAATGCAGACAGGAAGCGATTCATTAAAATAAAAAAGCAACACCAACTGGGTTGACCAATCCAAAATAAGTGACTGCTGAGGACCAGTCGTTGAGGTCCTTTCCAACTGACCTGCCTTTTGCCGCCCTGCTCTCTGCACAGATCTTGTGGTCTGCCTCAACTCGCCGCCCTGCTCTTGCCCCGAATCTCTCCTGCCTGCCGCCCCAACTCGCCACCCTGCTCTTGACCCGAATCTCTCCTGCCTGCTGCCCTGACTTTCCTGTCCTTCCCCGCACTGCGAGCCCGTGGTTTTAACTCATGGGTTTAAAGTGGGTTAAAACCACAGGCTCACTGGGCTAATAAAAGTTTTAAAAAAAGTTAAAAAAAAAAAAGTTGCGGTTCTAGACGGCTCTTAGACGCATGCACAGACCATCTGCAGATGGTCTGCATATGCGTCGGGATCGCACACTAGCAATCCGTGTGGTCGAAGGGGGGCGTTCCTCCGATCACTCTCATTTTAATTTTTTGGTTTTGTAAATTGGTCGTGCCTGCACAAATCGGCCATGCAAAGGTTAGTGAATCTAGTCCTTGGTCATTTGCTTGCCTGGTGCGAAGGTAGCAGACCAAAAGCGTGAGTTAGATAAGATTATAGACAGCTCTGGGAGGTGTCTGTTGTCTTGACATAGGGAAATGTGGTAGAGAGGTTCAGAAAGCCAAATTTAGACTCAGGTAGGAAGTTTATATCCAGCACCTCCAGGGTAACATTTTCAGAAATGCTTCCTTTTCCATGCGCAGGACCCAAGAGACAGAAGAAGATGTAAGAGTTCTACCTAAACCAAAAATGGTTTTCAAGGGTAATGATGCGGAGGAACTGAAAGAAATCTTGGTGAACTTGAAGATGTCCTGAGTCAAATCAACAACTTAAAGAGTGATAAATCACCTGGATTAGACGGTATACATCCCAGGGTACTGAAAGAACTCAAACATGAAATTGCTGATCTGCTGGTAGTGAACACTTCAGCTGACAACCTATTGCTGTACTACCTGAGGATTGGAGGGTCGCTAATGTTACGCCAATTTTTATAAAAGGGTTTCAGAGGTGATCTAGGAAATTACAGACTGGTGAGCTGGGAAAAATAGTTGAAACCATTATATCTATAAAAAATAAATGGTTTAATGGGAGAGTCAGAATGGGTTCAGTCAAGGGAAGTCTGGCCTCATCAGTTTGCTGCACTTCTTTGAAAGCGTGAATAAACATGTGGATAAAGGTCTGCTGGTTGTCGTAGTGTATCTAGATTTTCAGAAAGTTTTTGACAAGTTACTCATGAGATGCTCCTGAGAAAATTAAAGAGTCATGAGATAGGAAGCAATGTTTTTTTGTGGCTCAGAAATTGGTTATTGGACAGAAAACAGAGAGGGTGGGGTTAAATGGCCATTTTTCTCAATGGAAGAGGATAAATAATGGAGTGCTGCAGGGAGATGCACTGGGACCAATGCTATTTAACATATTTATAAATGATCTGGAAATTGGAACGAGTAAGATAATTATATTTGCAGATGATACTAAACTGTTCAAAGTTGTTAAAATGCATGCAGATTGTGAAAAACTGCAAGCAGACCTTAGGAAATTGGAAGACCAGGCATTTAAATGGCAGATGAAATTTAATTTAGACAAATACAAAGTGATGCACATTGGAAAATAACCCAAATCATAGTTACCAGACGCAAGGGTTCATCTTATGGGTCAGCGCCCAAGAAAAAGATCTAAGTGTCATCATGGACAATACACTGAAACCGTCCCCCCAATGTACGGCGGCAGCCATAAAAGTAAACACGATGCTAGGAATTATTAAAAAGGGATGGTAAATAAGTAAGTCTGCATATGGCCTGGGGAGAGTTTCAATGACTGGGAGGGTGTAGATGGACTGGAGTGAGCTTTGACTGAGACTTCAGCAGTTGGAACCTAAGCACAGTACCGGGTAGAGCTTTGGATTCTTGCCCAGAAATAGCTAAGAAGAAAAAAATTAAATAAAAAAATTTTTTTTAAATTGAATCAGGTTGGGCAGACTGGATGGACCATCTGGCTCTTTATCTGCCATCATCTACTATGTTACAATGTATGTTATAATGCCTCTGTATCGTTCCATGGTGTGACCTCACCTTTAATGCAATACTCAATTTTGGTTGCTGTAAAGGTTCAAAGAACAGTGACCAAGCTTATAAAGAAGATGGAACTATTCTTATATGAGGAAAGACTAGAGGTTAGGGCTCTTCAGCTTGGAAAAGAGATGGCTGAGGGGAGATATGATTGAAGTCTACAAAATCCTGAGTGTGTAGAACAGGTACAAGTGAATCAATTTTTTACTCCCATCAAAAAGTCTAGGGGGTCACTCAAAGTTACAGGGAAATATTCTTAAAACCAATAGGAGGAAATATTTTTTTCACTCAGAGAATAGTTAAGCTCTGTAAAATGATACCAGAGGATTTAATAGCGGTTAACATAGTTGGTTTTAAAAAAAGGTTTGGAGAAGTTCATGGAGGAAAAGTCTACAGTCTGCTATTGATTCAGACATGGGGAAGCCACTGCTTGCCCTGGGTTTCGTAGCATGAAATGTTGCTACTATTTGGGTTTATGTCAGGTACTTGAGACCTGGACTGGTCACCATGGAAGCAGGATACTGGGCTAGATGGATCACTAGCCCAGGATAGCTATTTTTATGAATCTTGGCTTCCCTGTTTCCCAGCCTGCTGCTTTAGACATTAGGTACAGCTAATACATAATCTGTATTGGCTGTACCTAAAGTTTGGTAACTCAACAGCAAATTAAAAGCTAGCAGAGCCGCAGTCTGGCAGCCATCTGGCAACCTACCAAAATCATCAATAGGTAAATTATTTTCCAAGCTTATTTTATATTTGATATATCGCCCCATTGGTTGGAAGTAAATCTCAGAATTTCTATTACAGTATTATTATAGTTCATATGGCCAACAGGAAGACAAAGCCAAGTTGTCAACCTGTACATATTTCCAGACTGCAATAAATGCTACTCTCTAATATATTTTGATTTTTGGTACATAGTTCTCTGGTGTGCATATAGTGTTTATGTGTATAATGCCATCAGTAACGGAGATACTAGCCCCCCTACCCCACCCCCACCTTTTACAAAAGTGTAGTGTGGTTTTTAGAGCTGGCTGCGGCAGTAAGAGCTCCAACGCTCATAGAATTCTTATGAGCATAGGAGCTGTTACCACAATAGCTGGCGCTACAAACCGCGCTACACTTTTGAAAAAAGGGGTGGGTGGGGGTGGGGGGAAGATAGGTGAGGCAGCTGGTAACAGTGAATTAATTCTTCCTTGCTGTGTCCAAAAGTACCCCTACTGTCAACCCTCTCCCCCCACCCCCTTTTTTTTTTTTTCTAAGTGTGGTGTTCATATAAGGGGAACAGTATTCCTTTTTAAGCTCTGTTAAACATCTAGTATCTGAATAAAATTCAGAGTAACTATAAACTTTATGCGAACAAGTACGGAAAGCATGCAGAGTAGGGCTCATAGCATTTTCTATCCTCGAGAAGGAACGAGTGTGTATGTGTGCGCACAATATCTGTGTATCTGTAAGAAGTGTTCATAAGTCAATGCAACAGAAAATCTTTGCTCACATCAACTCAGTCCTTAGAGGAAACATTGGCTGGTGCTCCCAAATTGATAGCAGTAACTCATAAAAAAGCCGTGTATCTGCTTGAGGCACAAGGTAATGGCAAGCATGCCACTTGAATCCAAAGAATAGACACTGAGCTGCATGTGCAGTCCCAGACAAGAATGGAAGAGAAACTAGTGATGAGGGGGTCTGCCAGTACTGGTTTATGGATCTCAAAGAAGAATTTGTAGTTTCTAAAAGTAAGGTGCTGGCAAAAGTAGGCAACTTGAGTGAAAAGATGGGAGAGATAACTTGAAGACACTGAGATGAGCATGGAAGAATGGAGAAAAACATAAGAATTGCCATACTGGGACAGAGTTAAGGTCCATCAAACTCAGTATTCTGTTTCCAACAGTGGCCAACCCAAGTCCCAAGCACCTAGCTAGATCCCAAGTAGCAAAACAGAGTCTATGTTGCTTATCCTAGGAATAAAGCAGTGAATTTTCCCAAGCTAACTCAATAATGGCCTATGGACTTCTCTTTTAGGAAATTATCCAAACCATTTTTAAACCCCACTAAGCTAACTGATTTCACCACATTCTCTGGCAACAAATTCCAGAGTTTAATTACACGTTGTGTGAAGAAATATTTTCTATGGTTTGTTTTAAATCTACTACTTAGTAGATTCATTACATGTTCCCTAGTCTTAGTATTTTTGGAAAGAGTGAACAAGCAATTCACATTTACCCTTTTCCACACCACTCATAATTTTATAGACCTCTATCATATCATCTCTGAGCCACCTCTTCTCCAAGCTGAAGAGCCCTAGCTGATGCAAACATTACAAACCGAGGAAAAACAAATGCAAGAAGATAGAGGAGATAGAAAATAAATAGAATGTGCAGAAATAATCTATATACATATGTGCTTAACTGGAGATTTATAAGAACTGTAAACTAGTGGCACAAAAAAAAATGTGATGAAGTGCTATAAGCTGAGAAACTGTAGACTACAGAGCTCTGATATGAAATTATACCAGACAGCTGCATGAGAACGGGGCAATGGGAATCCCAAAGAGTCCACGGGGATCCCGCCAGGTCCCCAGGGATCATCCAGGAATCCCCTTCAGAATCATGGAAATTCCGCAGGGATGTGAATGGTTAGTTCGGGGCTCCCATGGGTGTACTACCTTCCTCCAGGTCCAGCAGCACTTGCTCTCTTCAGGCCTGCTGGCAGCGTTCCTTTCTACATGCTGCAGATGGCTAACTTGGAAGCTTTCCCTCTGACATGTTTTGCATTAAAGGGAAGCCCTCCTTCTGACGAATGTGGAGTTCCTTAACTGAAGATTTATAAGGATTAAACTAGTGGCACAAAAAATATATGCTGAAGTGCTATAAGATGAGAAACTATGAACTACAGTGCTCTGATGTGAAATTATATTGGACAGCTGAAGTGGAATTGGGGCAACAGGAATCCCCTCCAGACTAGAGGGGATGGGAATGGTTAGCTTGGGGCTACTGCAGGTGTACTACCTTCCTCCAAGTCCAGCAGCACTTGCTCTCTTCAGGCCTGCCAGCAGCCCTATACGCTGCAAGTGGCTAACCAGGAAGCAGTTTTACAATTGGACAATGGGTGACTAGTTTACGACAACCGTTTGTAGGATCATAAGAACATAAGAATTGCCGCTGTTGAGTCAGACCAGTGGTCCATCGTGCCCAGCAGTCCGCTCTCACGGCGGCCCCTAAGTCAAAGACCAGTGCCCTAACTGAGATCAAGCCTACCTGCGTACGTTCCGGTTCAGCAGGAACTTGTCTAACTTTGTCTTGAATCCCTGGAGGGTGTTTTCCCCTATAACAGCCTCCGGAAGAGCATTCTAGTTTTCCACCACTCTCTGGGTGAAGAACTTCCTTACGTTTGTATGGAATCTATCCCCTTTTAACTTTAGAGAGTGCCCTCTTGTTCTCTCTACCTTGGAGAGGGTGAACAACTTGTCTCTATCTACTAGTGCTGCCCGATCCAGGAAAAAAAATTTCGATTTGATTCAGCCTATTGAATCGATTTTTCAATTCGATTCGATTTTCCTGCCCAATTGAGTGTTTTTTTTTCAAACATCCTGATGGGTTTATTTTATAGCCTCTTCACTCCCTTTGCCTTCTCCTAACCACAATGGCGCTGTGATGTAAACAAAATAAACAAACAAAAAAGACTTTTCCTCTCTCTGTTAAATCCTAGCTCACGTTTGCGGTCTAACAAAAGCTCTGGCAGGATACACTTTTCAAATCTGACATATTGTAATCACAAAACAGAAAATAAAATTATTTTTTCTACCTTTTGTTGTCTGATCAATATTCAAATCCTGGTCCCAAGCTCTGGTTGTCTTCTGATAACTTGCTTGCCAGGGTCTCCTCCTTTTCTTCTTTCTCCGTGCTAACCATCAATCTTCTATCTCTGTCCTCCCCTTCCGTTTCCCTTCCCTCCCCTGGAGGTCTGGCATCTTTCCTTTTTTCGTCTCCATCCACAGATCCATCTTTTCTCAACTACCCTTTCATCAAGCATCTCTCCGTCCTTTCCCACCAGCTCTCCCATTCTCTTTCTAACTACCTCCTATCCAGTATCTCTATCCCCCCTCTACACCATCCCTTGTATCCAACTTCTCTCCCTTTCTGTTCCTTCCCTCCCTAAATCCCATTATCCACCATCTCTCTCCCACTCCTGTTTTTAGACCCATTATTTCTTCCCCCAAAGTACGGCATATGCACGTATCTTTAAACCCCCCCTTCCCTCCATGTACTTCTACCCCAGGACCCCCTCCCCTTAAGGCCTGTCCCCCCCTGAAGGCCTGCTCCCCCCTGAAGGCCTGCTCCCCCCCTGAAGGCCTGCTCCCCCCTGAAGGCCTGCTCCCCCCTGAAGGCCTGCTCCCCCCCTGAAGGCCTGCTCCCCCCTGAAGGCCTGCACCCCCCCTGAAAGCCTGTCCCCCCTGAAAGCCTACACCCCACCCCTGAAGGCCTGCATCACCCCGAAGGCCTGTCCCACCAAAAGGACTGTACCTCCCCTCTGAAGGTCTACACCCCCCCCCGAAGGACTGTCCCCCCCCCCCGGAAGGCCTGTGTGTTCCCCTCTCATACCCGCACCTCCCTTTACCTGATTGCAGCCTTCAGAAAGGATCGCGGGTACTTTAGCAATCCTTGCAGGTTGCCTTAGGCCTCAGGAGCTGTCATCCTTCTGTCTCGGTCCCGCCCCTCCTCTGACATCAGAGGATCGCGGCAGAGGGATGACAGCTCCAGAGGCCTATGGCAACTGCTTTCTGCCGCAATGAGGTAAAGGGAGGCAAGGGGGGAAGCCGGACACTGCAACACTTCACGACTGACCCTCCCCCCTCGCCCTCTAAAGCAGGAGCGGCAGCGCTGACCAGCAAGAGGCAGTGCTGCCGATCCTGCTTTAGGGGGCGAGGGGGAAGGGCCAGACAGTGAATCAGGAGGCCAATTTTTTTTGGTTTTGAATCGATTTAAATCGATTCACCCGAAATGAATCGGTGAATCGATTTGAATCGTGAATCGGGCAGCACTACTATCTACTAAGTCTATTCCCTTCATTATGTTGAATGTTTCGATCATGTCCCCTCTCAGTTTCCTCTCACAGTACGGCAACTTCTCCAGCCCTTTAACCATTTTAGTCACTCTTCTCTGGACCCTTTCGAGTAGTATCGTGTCCTTCTTCATGTACGGCGACCAATGCTAGACGTAGTATTCCAGGTGGGGGGCGTACCATGGCCCAGTACAGTGGCATGATCCCCTTCTTAACCATTCCTAGCATTCTGTTCTTCCCTTTTGCTGCCACTGCTCATTGCGCGGACGCCTTCATTGACTTGTCGACCAATACTCCCAAGTTTTTTTCCTGGGGGGTCTCTCCAAGTACCGCAACAGACATCCTGTATTCATGTATATGATTTTTGTTACCAACATGCATCACCACGTTAAACCTCATTTACCAGTTCTCGAGCATGTTTATGTCCCGTTGCAGTCTTCACAATCCTTCTGCGTCTTCACTACTCTGAATAGCTTCGTATCGTCCGCAAATTTAATCACCTCGCTCGTCGTACCAATTTCCAGGTCGTTTATAAATATGTCGAAGAGCACGGGTCCAAGCATCAAACCCTGCGGCTTTTCGTGACGCTTTTCCAGTCCGAATATTGTCCATTTACCCCCCATTCTCTGTTTCCTATCCGTCAACCAGTTTTTTATCCACATGAGTATTTCACCCTCGATTCCATGGCTCACAATTTTTCGAAGTAGTCGTTCGTGCGGGACCTTGTCGAACGCCTTCTGAAAATCCAGGTATAAGGGGCTTTTAAGGTGTCGGATTTTTATAAATGTCAATTGTATAGGTTTGCCAATAAAAGCAGTCACCTCTTGGCTCGGATGGCCACTCCTAAAACTGAACGGCTGGGAATCACCACGTTACGAGATTCTCAGGGGATCCTACAGATATTTGTGATATTATGGAGCAGTTTCTAGGGGCCCTTTATGCTGTGCCGAATTCCGATGGCTTGGATGGCGCTGTTTACTTGGACAGTCTGGATTTCCTGAAATTGACTGATCATGACCGTAGTTCTTTGGAGCTGCCCATCTCAGCTGAGGAAGTAGAGTAGGGTATTCGAAGAGGCCCTCTAAGGAAGACTCCTGGCCCTGATGGGCTGCACGCAGTTTTACAAATTGTTGGTGTAAGAGATAGCCCCCTTGCTTGCGGAGATCTTTAATTTGGGGATGGCGAAGGGATTTCTGCTGCACTATTTTAATATGACATAGATTATGGTGCTGCCGAAGATCAGATGCTTCCTGAGTTCTATCGGCTGATATCTTTGCTTAATATTGAAGCCAAGCTTCTGGCAAAAGTTTTGGTTAACCAACTGGAAAGGATCCTGCCATTCTTGATATCAGAACAACAGGTGGGCTTTGTGAGGGCCCGCTCAGTATCTAAGAATATTTGCAGAATACTGTTGGCTTTGGAAAAGGCACGGACGGACGGGACCCCCTCCCTGCTAATTAGTTTTGATGCTGAAAAGGCTTTTGATTGGGTACAGTGGAGATATTTGTTTGTGGTGCTTAAGGCTTATGGGGTGGGGCCATTCTTCTTTAGTGCAGTCCATATGTTCTACAGTGACCCGGCTGCTAGTATTAAGGTCAATAAGATGTGCTCAGCGCCCATTCACATTCGTCAGGGAACAAGACAAGGTTGTCCCTTAAAACTGCTATTATTTGTTCTTTCATTAGATACTTTGATTAGGGAAATTCAGGTCAATGCGGAGATAAGTGGATTACCTTTGGGGGATAGGCACTTTAAGATAGCAGCGCTCACGGACGACCTCTTGGTTTTTCTTTCTAATCCACAGCAGTCACTGCTAATTCTACTAGAAAATCTGCAGGAATATGGTGACTTCTCAGGATTTACTTTGAACTTTGACAAGTCTGAGGCCTTGGCTTCTTCGCCATCCTTGCAAGAGCACTGGGGAGTGGACTTCCCGCTCAGATGGGTGAAGATTTCCTTTCGTTACCTTGGCATTCAGCTCATAATGGATGTGTCCAGAATATATCGGATTAATATTGATAAGTTGCTGTCTGAAATGTGTTCTAAATTGGAGCGCTGGAAAGGATTACCCTTGTCTTTGATGGGCAGAATTAATCTATTTCGTATGATCTTGTTTCCCAAGTGGTTATATGTCCTCCAGACGATCCCTGTACATAAGAACATAAGCAATGCCTCTGCTGGGTCAGACCTGAGGTCCATCGTGCCCAGCAGTCTGCTCACGCAGCGGCACAACAGGTCCAGGACCTGTGCAGTAATCCTCTATCTATACCCCTCTATCCCCTTTTCCAGCAGGAAATTGTCCAATCCTTTCTTAAACCCCAGTACTGTACTCTGCCCTATTACGTCCTCTGGAAGCGCATTCCACGTGTCCACCACACGTTGGGTAAAGAAGAACTTCCTAGCATTCGTTTTGAGTCTGTCCCCTTTCAACTTTTCCGAATGCCCTCTTGTTCTTTTATTCTTTGAAAGTTTGAAGAATCTGTCCCTCTCTACTCTCTCTATGCCCTTCATGATCTTGTAAGTCTCTGTCATATCCCCTCTAAGTCTCCTCTTCTCCAGGGAAAAGAGACCCAGTTTCTCCAATCTCTCAGCGTATGAAAGGTTTTCCATCCCTTTTATCAGACGTTTCGCTCTCCTCTGAACCCTCACAAGTAACGCCATATCCTTCTTAAGGTACGGCGACCAATATTGGACATAGTACTAGATGCGGATGCACCACTGCCTGATACAACGGCAGGATAACTTCTTTCGTTCTGGTTGTAATACCCTTCTTGATTATACCTAGCATTCTATTCACTCTCTTAGCAGACGCTGTGCACTGTGCCGTCGGCTTCATTGTCATGTCCACCATTACCCCCAAGTCCTTTTCTTGGGTACTCTCATTCAATAACATTCCTCCCATCGTGTAGTTGTAACTCGGATTTCTGTTTCCCACATGTAATACTTTACATTTATCAACGTTGAACTTCATCTGCCATCTCGTCGCCCATTCCCCTAGTTTGTTCAAGTCCCTTTGCAATTCTTCACAGTCCTCTTTAGTCCAAGCTCCACTAAATAATTTGGTGTCGTCCACAAATTTTATTATCTCACACTTCGTCTCTGTTTCTAGATCATTTATGAATATATTAAATAGCAGCGGCCCGAGCACCGAGCCCTGCAGAACACCACTCGTGACCCTTCTCCAGTCCAAGTAGTGGCCCTTCACCCCTACCCTCTGTTTCCTACCCGCCAACCAGTTTCTGATCCATCTATGTATGTCTCCTTCCACCCCATGGTTCTTCAGTTTCCGGAGTAGACGCTCATGAGGCACCTTGTCAAAGGCTTTTTGGAAATCTAGGTATATGATGTCTATGGGGTCTCCTCTGTCCATCTGTTTAATTCCTTCAAAAAAAATGCAGTAAGTTAGTTAGGCACGATCTCCCCTTGCAGAAACCATGTTGGCTGGTTTG
Source organism: Geotrypetes seraphini (assembly GCF_902459505.1). Classification (NCBI taxonomy): domain Eukaryota; kingdom Metazoa; phylum Chordata; class Amphibia; order Gymnophiona; family Dermophiidae; genus Geotrypetes; species Geotrypetes seraphini. The sequence continues at coordinate 828,992 of NC_047084.1, read as the reverse complement.
CAGAAGTTTGTTTCTTTCAAAATGTTCATCGATGTTTTCTTTTATCAGTGCTTCCGCCATTTTCCCCGGAACCGAGGTGAAACTCATCGGTCTGTAGTTTCCCGGGTCACCTCTTGATCCCTTTTTAAAGATGGGCATAATGTTGGCTATCTTCCAATCCTCCGGGATCACGCCTGTTTTCAGGGATAGGTTGCAAATTTGCTGCAGTAGTTCCGCTATCTCCTCCTTTAATTCCTTCAGAACCCTTGGATGGATTCCATCCGGACCCGGGGATTTATCAGTTTTTAGTTTTTCTATCTGCCTGCGCACATCTTCAAGGCTCACTTCCATGGATGTTAATTTTTCTGCTTGATTTCCATTGAAGAATTGCTCAGGTTCCGGTATGTTGGTTGTGTCTTCGTTTGTAAATACAGACAAAAAGAACTTGTTAAGTCTTTCCGCGACTTCTTTTTCCTCCTTCACCATTCCCTTCCTGTCTCCGTTGTCCATCGGTCCCACCTCCTCCCTAGCTGGCTGCTTCCCTTTAACATATCTGAAGAACGGTTTGAAATTTCGTGCTTTCCTGGCTAGCCTCTCTTCATACTCTCTTTTGGCTTTTCGAACCACAGGGTGACATTCTTTTTGATACTTCATGTGCTCTTTCCAGTTCCCCTCAGTTTTGTCCTTTTTCCATTTCCTGAATTAATTTTTCTTATTGCCTATCGCTTCCTTCACTATTTTAGTTATCCACGCCGGGTCTTTTGTTCGACTCTTTTTGCACCCCTTTCTGAATCTGGGGATATACAGATTTTGCGCCTCGCTCACCATGTCCTTGAAAAAAGACCAGGCATGTTCTACCGATTGCCATTTTTTGGAAGTGTTCCTAAGTTTCTTCCTTACCATTTCCCTCATTGCTTTGTAGTTTCCTTTCTTGAAGTTAAATTTGTCACTATGGTTCTTTTTCCTTTCGGTATTCCAACCTCAACCTTGAACTTGATCATATTAGGATCGCTGTTTTCCAATGGTCCCACTACTTCCACTTCCTTTGCAGGTCCCCTTAACCCATTTAGGATTAGATCCAGAGTCGCATTTCCTCTCGTCGGTTCTCTAACAAGCTGCTTCATGAAGCAATGTTGTGTAGCCTCCAGGAATTCTGTCTCCCTAGTGCATCTTGAGCTTCCAAGACTCCAGTCTATCCCGGGGTAGTTGAAGTCTCCCATAATAACCGTGTTACCGCTTTTGCATTCTCGCTTCATCTCGGCTTCCATTTCTTCATCAATATCTCCGGTTTGCCCGGGTGGACGATAGTATAGGCCCATCTTTATTTCAGGTCCTTTCCTTCCCGGTATTTTAACCCATAGCGATTCCAGCTTGTTGGTCATCTCTGGTGTGTCCAATCTTGTCGATTGTATGCTTTCTTTTATGTATAGGGCTATTTCACCTCCTTTCTGTCCTGACCTATCCTGGCGATAGAGCTTGTACCCTGGCAGTGCTGTATCCCATTTGCTTTCCTCATTCCACCATGTTTCAGTGATTCCAATGATGTCTATGTCCTCTGCATTGGCCATGGCTTCTAATTCCCCCATTTGTTTCTTAGGGTACTTGCATTAGTATATATGAAATTTAGATCCTGGTATTTTGTTGTCTTCATTTCCTTTCCCTGTGCTGCGGTCTTTAGTGTCTTCTCTTTTGCTACAATCTTTATAACCTCATCTTCTGGGTTAGTCGACTCCTGTAATTTGTCCCTTGTTTCCTCCCAGCCTTGTTTCCCCTTAGTATCTACACGGGATACCTTCTTCCGAATTGTCGACGCTTGGTCGACTGTCGGCTTTCCCCTACCTCTTAGCCTGTTCTATTCCTTCTTGACATTGTTTGCTAGAAGTCTAGTTCCTGCCGAGCTCAGGTGCAGTCCATCTCTCCTGTAGAACTTGCTCTTGCCCCAGAATGTTGTCCAGTTCTTCACGAAGTGGAAACCTTCTTCCTCACACCATTTCCTCATTCACGCATTTATTGATTGTAATTCCTCCTGCCTTTTCACATCTGCCCTCAGTACTGATAGGATCTCTGAGAACGCTATCTTCTCGGTCCTCATCTTCAGCTTCCTTCCCAGAATCTTGAATTGTTCTATCAGTGTACTTCTTTTGTAGTCTCTCCTGCTGACATCATTCGTCGTGATGTGGATCATTACTGTGGTCTCTTCCGTCTCCGCTCTTTCCAGGATCTTTCAAATTTTGTCCACAATGTCCTTGGTTCTTGCTCCTGGGAGGCAGGTCACCAGTCGATCTTCTCTCCCTCCTGCTATGTGGCTGTCCACATGCCTCAGGCTCAAGTCTCCCACTAGGATCGCTGACTTTCCCTTCTTCAATTTTCGCTTCGGTCTCAGGTCAATGTCCTCGGTGTTCCATGTTGGTGTTGGTGTAACTTCATCTTCCATCTGAAGTTCGTTTTCTTCCACCCTCGTCAATGAATTTCTCGAGTTCCCTGACTTCCTCCTTGATGTGTCTCTCACTCATGAAGTCCTCAGCTGCCCTGATTGGGTCCTCTGTGGTGTAAAGTCCTTCTAGCTCCTGTATTTTGTCCTCTAGTTGCTTGACTTCCTTCAAGCTTTTCAGCGCCTGACACCGACTGCATACATATGACTGTCTCCCCGAGGGGAGTTAGTCATACATATGACAGTCTGTGCAGAACACTAGAAAGCTCATCTTCTGGTTTCCCTCTGCTTCCATCGTCGTTCCTACTTTAAGATAACAGTTAAGATTACGTGTTCCTTCTGTGCCTGCTTCTTGCCTTTGCCTTCTTCTTGTGTGTGCTGCCTTCGCTCTACCTTACCTTACTTTTGCTTGTGTATTTGTCCCTTCTGTGCCTGCTTCCTTCTGCGCTTGGTTCTTACCTTGCTGCCTTCTTCTTGTATGTGCTACCTTCGCTCTACCTTACCTTACTGTTGCTTGTGTGTGTTCGTTCCTTCTGCGTCGGCTTCTTCCTTACCTTCTGTGCTTGCTGCTTCCTTACCTTTCAGTCTATTCCTGGTGCTCTCGGGTGCAGTGACTTGGCCCTTCTTGAGGCCCTTCGCAAAGGTGCTCTCGCTAAGGCGAGCGTCTTTGCTGCTCGCATTCGCCGCGCGCCGAATGGCTGGGCGCCGTTGGCTCCTTCCCTTTTAAGGGGGAGTTTGGCACTGGCTCTGACGTGGTGGGGGTGGGCAGAGCGAACTCTCGCCTCTGCCCCAAGATACTGTTCTTATCTGGCTTGTTCTGTCTGCTCCTTTCTGCCTCCTCTTAGTGCTCCTTACCGATGCTTCTCCTCCCTTCCTGTTCAGTACCGCGTGTGCTGCATTGGCTCCTCCCCTATTAATGGGGAGTTCGGCGCTGGCTCTGACGCGGCCGGGGTGGGCGGAGCAAACTCTCGCCTTTGCCCCAAGCTGCTGTTCTTATCTGGCTTGTTCTGTCTGCTCCTTACTGCCTCCTCTTAGTGCTCCTTGCCGATGCTTCTCCTCCCTTTCTTCCGTTCCTGTTCAGCCCCTGTTCTTATCTGGCTTGATCTGTCTGCTCCTTACTGCCTCCTCTTAGTGCTCCTTGCCGATGCTTCTCCTCCCTTCCTTCCGTTCCTGTTCAGCCCTTAATACTTTGCTATCTAGGTTTTTCGGGGGGGGAGGGGGGAGGCAGAGGCCTAAGCTTCGATGGACTATCATGGGGGGACATTGGGCCCAGGGAGCTTTGGGTATCCCGGATCTTAGGCTCTATAATTAGGCTTGTATTCTCCACCATATCCTTGATTGGGTGTTAGACAGAGATCTCTATACGGATGTGACCTTTGAGAAAGACTATTTCTATTCTTACCATTTACTGTACCTTTTGCATGCCCGACTTAAAGATGTGTCTCAGCCCACCCGGGGTAGTGTGTTGTTCCATCCCCTTTGGGCAGTGTGGAAACAAGTTATTTCTTATTAGGGGCAGGATCCCCATCTTAGTGTGTTCATGCCCTTGGTGGGCAATGCTACATTTCTACCGGGGCTTTTGCCTTCAATTTTCAGCCGGTGGACGAGTAGGGGTATATTCCAATTATGTCATAATTTGCAAGAAGAGGGCACCTTACTTTCTTATGCGGACTTGCTTGCCAGAGGGATTCCGGTTTTGGGGGCGCACTATGCTTATCAGCAACTTCTGCATTATGTGGAGTCCCTTCCGGTGGGTTCTCTCTCCTGGGACTTTGGGGTCAGGTTTGAGGAATTTCTGGAGGCCTTTTTGGAGAATGGGGTATCTGTTTCTTATTATCATAAGGGATTGCTTCAATTACAAACTTTAGGAACTTTTTCTGGGATAATTTAGCACTGGCAGAGGGATCTCACTTGGAAATAAAACCTACCTGTTTGATTGAGGGCCATTAAGGGCATTCCAGGGCTGGTGGGGAGTGCAGAACTACAAGAATGTCATTACCGTATTTCCCCACATATAGGGTGCCCTCCCTACTTAGGCCGCACTCATGTATATGCTGCAGAAAAGGGCGGCCTATGTTTAAAACCGGAAGATAAGCCGCCAAGGTATTAGCTACGGCTTATCTTCCGGTACCTTCCCTGCCTTTTCCATTCATCCCCCTCCACCCCCGGAACCTTTTTCATAAGCCCCCTCACTGGCGCTTGGCTCGGGTCTCCAGCGGTGCACGGCAGCAGCAATCTCTTTGGTATTTGGCATGCCCCACACCGCCCGCTGAATGGCCAGTCAGCTTGCATGGAACTCGCGAGAACTGACCTCAGACACTCAGCAAGTGGTGTGGGGGCAAAGGCGAAGAGATCACGAAAAAGAGATGCCGAAGAGATCACGGCTGCCTTGCACCGCTAGAGATTTGAGCTGTGCGCCAGCGAGGGGGCATACGAAAAAAGTACCGGGGTGGGGGGGATGATTACAATTTTTTAATATAAGCCGCTCCCAAAACACGGGTTTGTAAAACCCATGTATAGGCTGTGCCTATTTATGAGGAAATACTACGGTACCATACTATGCTGAGGGCTTATGTACCCCAGAGCCAGGCATATCATATGGGGTGTATAGACACACAGCTTTGTATAAAATGTTATAAAACCGTGAATTCCTAAGTGCATGGTCTGTGGGAGTGCTCCACAATTCAGAGGTTCTGGCGGGAGATGGCTCTTTTTTTGGGTACAACTCTGAACAGTACAGTCTCTCTCTTGGCGCCTGTTATGCTTTTCTGTCTCCATCGGTTAGAGGTTGTAAATTTAAAAGTTATCACCAACATCTTTTCTCACATCAAGCAGCATTATTGGGTAAAGACCTGGAACAACTGCTCATGCCTACTAGTTATTGGGAATTCAGGAAACGCCTAAAAACACATCTGTTCCTGAAGTACTTAGGTAACTGACCTATACAATCTTAGTCCTCAACAAATGATCTTTAGAACTGTTATTCTCTAACTCTGAACTCGATCTGTAATACCTTTTAATCATTGTAAACCGCATAGAACTTCACGGTCCTGTGGTTTATAAACTGTTATTATTATTATTATTCAATATGCATCCAAGTCCGGGAACAACTGTTTCTTAGTAAGTGTTATGTAGTAGGGGAAAAATGTATTAAGACCCATTGGCTAGCTAAGCAACCTCCTTCTATTTGGTACTGGAGGAATAAGCTACATGTTTTGATGCGGTGGGAGGCGAGAGCAGTAGCAGGCTCCCAAAAGTGGCGTACAGCTTTCTTTCAAGTGTGGACTCCTTATTTGCAGGTTCCGAGTCCGAGAGGCCGCAGTCAGATTTTGAATACTCTATGAGCTGAAGTTTGTGAATTGTTTACTTGGGTTGCCTATTGTCTCTTGTGGGATGGGTGGGGGTAGGGGGGGAGTGGAGTTGCTGGGCAGGATGGTCTTGGAGGGGTGGGTGGTTGGTGGATGGGTAGAGTATGGGGTCTTGTTATTGAATTTCTTGTCTTGGTTGAAAGTTGTATATTTTTTCTTGTTTGCAATAAAAATATTTTCAAATAAAATTTTTAAAAATGAAGGCGATACAAAAGCTGTTAGACATATGCTTAATGGAGCCTATCACTGCTGATCAGGATCATCATCTTACTGTGTATCAAGCAAACATTTTGGGATCTTTTCTAGGATGATGGAACATTCAGGATAATACGGATGAGATAAGGAAACAGATGCTTTTATACTTTGGACTGTTTAAACCAGTGATTTTCAACCAGTGTGTCACACAAAATTTTACAAATTAGACAGCTTGCCTATACTTTACCTAACAACAGAGCTCTGAATTGTGAGGGTTTGGAAGGATATAAGATTGCACATAATAGAACTACCTGTGCCTTAAATCTGGGGAGAGAAGAGACCCAGAGAGATCATGTATTTTAAAGACCCATTAATAATAATAATAATAATAATAATAACAGTTTATATACCGCAGGACCGTGAAGTTCTATGCGGTTTACAATGATTAAAAGGTATTACAGATCGAGTAGAATAAACAAAGCTCAGTTAGTGAATAACAGTTCTAAAGATCATTTTTTGAGGACTAAGATTGTATAGGTCAGTTACCTAAGTACTTCAGGAACAGATGTTCTTAGGCGTTTCCTAAATTCCCTATAAGTAGTAGGCACTACTTCCAATGATAAATACTGTCACCAGTCTCAATTAGAAATGTTGCAGATTTGCTATTCATATATTATGGGTAGCCAATTTGTATGATTTTGTATTACTTTACAGTACTTGGCAGCAAAGGAATTTTATGTTGCTGATACTTAGGCAACACTAGAATTTTAAATATATATTGAATTTTAAATATATATTTGTTTTGTATGACAAGCAATAAGAGAAACCTCCCTAGCTAGCTCTGTACTTTAAGATGTGTAAAATTTATTGATATTGACAGTAAGTTAGTATGAATTTGCCTACCATTCAAACCCAAATTGAAAACTATATGCAACATATTAGTCTCAGTTCGTATACAGCCAGTACTTTTTAAGAAAAAATATTTGATATTTTAGCAGTTTAATAAAAAATAAATTTTGTTTTAAGTATATTTTATATTTCCCTGGCATCATTAATAATGAAATATTTAGGTCTGATAGTGCTATAGTAATACCATATATTCAACTATAAGTCAATCTGAATACAAATCGAGACCCCGATTTTCCCCCCAAAAAGGAGGAAAAATGGTTGACTCGAATATAAGTTGGGAAGTTTAATATTCCCCTTCCTGTCAGGCATTGCACCCAGTCCCCTTCGCTCTTTCCCCTATCAGGCTTTGCACCCAGCCCCCTTCCCTCCCAACCCCTGTCAGGCTCTGCACCCAGCCCCCTTCCTTCCTTCACTCCCTCCTCAGTCAGGCTCTGACTGGCTCCTGCAAATTCTTGTGAGAATTCACGGGAACCAGTCAAGAAGCCACTCAGCGCTGAGCAGCAGCGCCAAAGTCGCTCCTGTTTAGTGCTGCTCAGCAGCTGAAGAAACCTGATCTCACGACAGCCACCACCGGCCGGATTAACAACAGGGCAGGAGGGAGGAAAGCTTGCTCCTGCCCACTGCACCTCTGGACCATCAGGGATCGGCAGAGGAGGTATAAGGACAGGGCAGGGAGGGGTGACAGAGTGCAGAGCCTGGCAGCGGCCTGCAATAATTCTGGGAGGGAGGCACTGGCCCAAATATAAACCAGGACCCCCATTTTTGTTTTTTTTATGGCCCAAGAATCCAGGTTTATATTTGAGTACATATGGTAATCAATAGTAGTAGTAGATATTTTTGCTCAGATGTTAATTTTAGTGTTCATTGTGTCACACATATGACACATTGCCTGTCAGGTGTGTCATAGCAGAAAAAACAAAAAAGATAAGAACCACTGATTTAGATTACAAAAGGGGGGGAGGGAAGATCAAGGGTATGGGGCTATATCGATGGGTGGAATATTATTTGTTGTATTGTTCAAGTTAATACAAATAATGGTTAGCAAAAATAAATTATGTACTTACCCTGGTAAGCTCTTTTCCAGTAGATAGGGGAGACATTCTAGAAAAGTAGGTAGTGTCCCCATGGCCCTGTGCCATCTGCAGAAGGAATCCAATCCGGATTTTCTCTCTGTGACTCTGCTCTACTCAGTGTGCAATCTAGCTCCACCTACAGTTAGTAACCAAGCACCAAGAGCCATCTTATAAACGTGAAGTAGACACACCTATGGCAATGAAGACCATAAACAAGTGTTCTGCTCAAGAATAAATATGAAAACAACAAATGCTAGACCAGACACTGAAAATTATTAGAACGGCTCTCTACAAGAAAGAGCTTGAAGTTCTGAGACATAGCTCGCTGAAGTAACAGCGACCAAAAAGACAATCTGGAAAGTCAAGGCCAAGAGGGAAGCACCCCAAATAGGCTCAAAGGGAGCTGTGGTAAAGTCACACAGCACCCGGATGAGGTCCCATAAAGGAAACAGTGGTGTAATAGGCAGTCTAATGCAAAGAACCCTGCTCAGAAACCTGGCAATGGCAGGGTGAGATGCCCAAGACTAAGAATGGTCCGGGGCTCTGAAGCAACAGAGCCCAGGTACTTGGACACGAAGGGATGCCACAGTGAGGCCTGTATGTAAACCAGTCAGAAGAACGGCGAGAACCACTAAAATCAGAGCAGAATACAGTTCCGTCTGTTCCTAGTAACACCGATGTTGGAAAGTCTGCCATGCTCTAGCATAGGCAGACACAGTTGTCAACTTCATAGACTTGAGGAGCATGGCAATAACTACTTCCAAATAATCTGTGTGCTCTAAAGCTGCACATGCAAAAGCCATGCTGTAAGAGCAAAGCGACCCAAGTCTTCCATAGAGATCGGATCCTGAGAAAGTAGGTCTGGAGGGGCGCAGAACCTAAGACCATGACATCTGCGAAGACACAGCATATCTGCGTATCACGGCCTGTGAGGCTAGTACGGAACCACTAGAAAGACATGGCCTGGAAGGGTCATTATCCGCTGAATGACTCGGCCTATCATGGGTCAAGGAGAAAAGATATACAGGTGAATCCCCTGAGGCCATGGCTGCACGAGTACATCGACATCTGGCTGTCAGGCTTGGATCTGCATCTGAAGAACTGAGGCATCGTCATGCCATGTGCTATGGCCACGAGGACAAAGCGGGGATGGCCCCAGTGCTGCACAATGGCTTGGAACGCTGCTAAGGACAGCTTCCATTTGTCTGGATCCAAAGTCTGTCAGCTGACTCGAAACTTCTAGTTTCTTCAAGCAAGTTTGCTTGCGAGGCTTCCGCATCCGGGCTCCGTCGGTGACGTCACCCATATGTGAGAATAGCTGCCTGCTGTCCCTGGATAACACCTGTTACGGTAAGTAACTGTGCTTTCCTGATCTTCAGTCTGGATCTCTGCAGGAGTTGATTTGGTTGCTCAGCTGACTCTGTCCACTTTTTCCTCCTGGCTTTGTGTAGTATGCTCTCAGTCTTCTACCTTTCCCTGGCACCCTGATAGGAGCATTTTAATCTCAAAGCAGTATATCTTTTTGAAAGGAACTCTTAAGATAGCATGGCCATTGTCTCACTTTTATCCGCTGGCACAGGAGTGCCAGCAGCTACTGGGTCAGCCTAGGGTGGATTTTTGAGTTGGGTAGGTGTCTTCCAGTACCTCTTTTCCCAGGGCAGGTGGTGTGGTACTTACAGATATGCAGGAGCGCCTGGTGGATGGTGTCCTCCAGGGGCTTTTTCTGCAGCTGCTTTAGGCATTAAGGCTGCTTCGGCCGCATCCTTTGTCACTTGCACCTGTCTGTCTCAACTGAGATGCTCTGGAAACTGGGGTTGTGGAACTTCCTCCTCATCTTCTTTTGACTTCTTATGCGTGTACTAGCTAAGGTGCCAATGTACTCTCTTCTTGCTTGCTGGATGCTCTGGATCTGCCACTAAGTTGCTCATTCCACTTACAAGACTCCTTTGGCTAACCTTTCCTTTATGGAGCGGTTTACAGTCCAGAGTATGGACGAGCTGAGGAGATGCGCCCTGTGTTGTGTTGTGCGGGAAGGCACTCGCGCATGCGCGCGACTCGAAACTTCTAGTTTCTTCAAGCAAGTTTGCTTGTGAGGCGTCCGCATCGGGGCTCCGTCGGATGACGTTACCCATATGTGAGAATACCTGCATGCTTGTCCTGGGATAATGGAGGGAATGCATAGATGAAGAGATTCGTCCATTCCAAAAGAAAAGCGTCTGCCTCGAGGCGATGAGGAGAATATATCCTGGAGCAGAACTGAGGCAGTTTGTGGTTGTGGGGAGCTGCAAAGAGATCTTTCTGAAGCGTTCCCCACTGTGAAAAGATGTGATGAAGAGGCGAGGAATGGAGCGCCAATTTGTGAGGTTGGAGAAGATGACTCAAGGTGTCTGCCAAGCAATTATTCGCCCCTTGGATGTAGACAACTTTGAGGAAGGTGTGACAGATTGCCCAGTTCCAAACCTTCAGAACTTCTTGACAAAGGGAGGAAGATCCCGTCCCTCCCTGTTTGTTGATATAGTACATGGCAACTTGGTTGTCCGTCCGAATAAGGACTACCTGGTCGTGAAGAAGATGTTGAAAAGCGTTGAGAGCCTTGAAAATCGCTCTGAGTTCCAACAGATTGATGTGACACTGACGAGATGAGCGCCCCTAGCGTAGGTCGAGGAATCTGTGGTGAGGACCTTCTGATGAGGGGGCGTTTGAAACAGCAAGCCTCTGGAGAGTTGAGAAGAGAGTATCCACCAACGGAAAGACTGCTTCAAGGAAGGAGTGACAGTTATGTGTCGAGATAGAGGGTCGCAAACCTGTGTCCATTGAGATGCCAGGGTCCACTGAGGAATTCTGAAGTGAAGTCTGGCAAAAAGAGTCACGTGTACTGTCGAAGCCATGTGACCCAGGAGTACCGTCATGTGTCTCGCTGAGATGGAAGAGCAGAAAGACATTGTATGACAGAGTTGCAGGAGAGCTTCCAGACATTGTTGTGGAAGGAAAGCTCCGAGTTGGACAGTGTCCAGAACAGCTTCGATGAATTGTAGATTCTGAGAGGGTGAAAGTTGAGATTTGGGAAAGTTGATTTCGAATCCCAAGCGTTGTAGAAACCATGTAGTCCATTGGGTCGCTACAATAACCCCCTGAGATGTTGAATCTTTGATGAGCCAGTCGTCTAGGTAGGGAAATACCTGAAGACCATGGTTCCGTAGAGCTGCTGCAACCACTACGAGGCACTTGGTGAACACTCTGGGAGATTAAGCCAGGCCAAGCCACTCTGTACTGATAATACAGATTCCCCACCCGAAATCTGAGGTATTGGCGGGAGGCCGGATGAATGGGAATATGAGTATAAACCTCCTTGAGATCCAGAATGCATAACCAGTCGTTCTGATCTAGGAGGAGAATGGGTTGCAGATCGTCCGTCTTCTTCGGAACAAGGAAGTAACGGGAGTAAAACCCCCTGTTCTGCTGTTCCAAAGGAACAGGTTCAATGGCATGGAGATGAAGCGAGCTTCCTGAAGAAGGGCGGTCTGGGATGGGCTGAAAAGATACTCTCGGAGGAAGCTCTGGTGGAATCTGAGTGAAATGAAGAGTATCCTTCCCTGATGATGGACAGCACCCAGAGGTCGGATGTGATTGTCTCCTATTGGTGGTAAAAATGATGGAGATGACCTCCAAGAGGGGGAAGATAGGACAGAGACAGAACGGTGGAGGTTATGCTCTGTTTTAAACAGTCAAAAAGGCTGTGTAGCCTTAGGTGCAGCAGAAGGTTGAGATTTTTGTTGCTTCTGAGGGTGCTGTTGCATAGGAGGAGGGCGATTGTAAGGAGCCACTCTCAAAGCAAAACGCCTCTGGTAAACTGGAGAAGGGCGTGCAGGATGAGCAGGAGCTGGCTTTAGCATAGGTCTGACAAAAGAAACAAAGGATTTGTCATGCTCAGACAATTCTATGGTGGCTACCTCAATGGATTCATCGAAGAGGTCATTGGCAGCACAAAGAATATTAGCCAAGGTGTCCTGAAAAGTAGGATCCATGTGAATGGTATGAAGCCAAGTGAGGCGGCGCATTGCAACAGAACAAGCAGCCGCTCAGGCAGACAACTCGAAGGCATCATAATAAGACTGAAGGAGATGCAATCTGAGTTGTGATAGAAAACTATGACATCTTGAAATTCTAAGTGCTTTTGAGTATGCAAATAACTCAAAAATTTAGGCAAAAGAAGCAATAAAATGAAAATTATAATGAAGGACTTTTAGAGGACATCATAGCATTTTGAGAGATGCGACGTTCAAATTTGTCCAGTCTTCCCATCCCTTCCAGTAGTGCAATGTGCCTGGAACAGCTGGAATGGTATGAGGAGATCCGGTAATGCCCTGCCTGGAGAAGGACTCGAGGATGTCGAGGCAGCTTGGGTCGAAGATGAAACTTCGGTTGGAAGAAAGGCATCAAAAGAATAGGGAGACATGGACGAGGTAATCGAGGCCGCTGAGTCGTCGATCGAGGAGTCGACGGTCTAGAACAGTGGTCTCAAACTCAAACCCTTAGTGGGGCCACATTTTGGATTTGTAGGTACTTGGAGGGCCGCAGAAAAAATAGTTAATGTCTTATTAAAGAAATGACAACTTTGCATGAGGTAAAACTTTTTATAGTTTATAAATCTTTCCTTTAACAGTTAAAGGAAAGATTTATAAACTATAAAGAGTTTTACCTTATGCAAAATAGTCATTAACTATTTTTTCTGCGGCCCTCCAAGTACCCTATTTTTTCTGCAACCCTCACATTTAAAGTTTAATATCTTCCCTTTCTCAAAACTGACACAAAACTGACACATTTCAATCACTATATTGAAAATAAAACCATTTTCCCTACCTTTGTTGGTTGGTGACTTTATTTTTCTGTGCTTTTAACTGTTTCCAGGGCCTTCTTGTCCTTTGACTGTTTTTCTCTCCGTCTTCACTTTCTGCCTTGCATCCATCTTTGGCATTAATTTGATATTCAATTTTTCTGCTTTCTTTTCAAAATCTATGTTTCCATGTCTTACCTTCCCTTCTATCTCTCTCTTCTTCCTTCCCTATTTCCATGGTCTGACATCTCTTTCTTTCCTTTCTCTCCCTCCCTCCTTCCTTCCTTCCTTTCACCTGGTCTGGCATCTGTCTCCTTCCCTCCCCCAACTTTTTATTTCTTTTACCTTGCCCCCTTCTTTCTCTCTCTCTCTGTGCCCCCTTTCTTTCTTTTTTTTTCTCCATGCCCACCCTTTCTTTGTCTTTCTCTCTCCATATCCTTTCTGTCCCATCTCCCTTCTTTCTTTCTGTCTCCCTGCCCCCCCCTTTCTTTCTTTCTTTCTCCCTGCCCTCCCCCAAGCCACCACCATTGGGGAACAGGCCGCCACTGCTGCAATCGGGGAACAGGCTAGCGCCGAGGTCTTAGCTCTCCCTGCTTATCTTCCCCAGCGCGGGCCGACCAATTCTCGCCACCCGACGTCAATTCTAATGTCGGAGAGGAAGTTCCAGGCCAGCCAGGCAGCGATTGGCTGGCCCAGAACTTCCTCCCCGACGTTAGAATTGACATCGGGTGGCAAGAATTGGTCGGCTCCGAGCTGGGGAAGATAAGCAGGGAGAGCTAAGACCTCAGCGCTGGCCTGTTCCCCGATTGCGGTGGCTTGGGGGAGGGCAGTGAGACGGAAAGGGAAGCAGAGGACAGATCGCGGGCCACAAAATAGTCCCTGGGGGGCAGCATGCGACCCATGGGCCGCGTGTTTGAGACCGCTGATCTAGGAGATGCAAGTGTAGATCGAGGCGTAGTGGAAGACAGGCGCTCCTTAGAAGAAGAGCAATGCCTGGAAGCATGCCTCGAACGTCGATGACAACTTTGCTTGGAAGCAGATCTCTAAGGTCAAAGAGCCTTCGCCCCGGTGATGGAAGCAGGCGATGCCACCAGAGAATGGATGGGGCTTGGAGCTGTGGATCGAAGCTCCAGAGGCTGGATGGAGGAATCTCAATGCACTCCCAAAGACTCTGCTCCTTGCATGGAGGGTGAGGAGTCCTGTCGAGGCACATGCAAAGACTCTGCTCCTTGCTTCACGTGCTTAGATGCCAGATCAGACACTCGCAAAGACTGTGCTCCTTGCATCGAGTGTGTATATTCCAGGCTAAACACTCGCAAAGACTCTGCTCCTTGCATCGAATGTGTATATGCCAGACCAGACACTCGCAAAGATTCTGCTCCTTGCATCGAGTGTATATATGCCAAACCAGACACTCGCAAAGATTCTGCTCCTTGCATCGAGTGTATATATGACAAACCAGACACTCGCAAAGATTCTGCTCCTTGCATCGAGTGTATATATGCCAAACCAGACACTCGCAAAGACTCTGCTCCTTGCATAGAGTGCAAATCTGGAGCTCGGGACAGAAGCAAAGACTCGACCTCGCGGGAGACTGCTGATTTCCCAGCTGAAGTAGAAGAGGCAATGTTGAGGCAAAACTATATTTGCTCAATAACTGAACAAATTGATGCCCAAACATGGTCTGGAAAGAAGCCGGCAAGAATGGATCCGCGTCTTAAACCGGACCACCTGCCTTGGCTGGAGGTTCCACCGAGGCAGTGGAAATGTGCTTCGACTGGGAAGTCTTAGGCACCTGAAACACCACCGGTGGAACTGTCTACTGTGCTAGCTCACCTGAGGATACAGGGGAAGATGCAGCAGTCGTTGTCGAGGAAAGAGCCATTGCAAAGGAGGCTCGAGGTCGAAGCAGTGGAGGCCGGTGGACCCTCGGTCGAAGTCGAGGCCGGGGTCGACTTCGGAGTCGAGGAATAAGTGGATTCCATCTGGAAGAGCCTCTCCACTGAAAGTAGACGATGTGTAAGCACGAGGTTGAAGAGCAGTACAGCGGTCGCACGACTTCGGTTGATGGTGAGGTGCAAGGCACTTAAGGCACCTGATATGTGGGTCCGGGAGAGAAATCGAACGCTGACACTGGCTACACTTCATGAAGCCCGTAGCTGGCCGGGATATAGAAGGAAAAAACAGCTGCTGTAAGGTCGAAACCTGTGGGCTGCGGCCGAGCGACCTGCCCCGGTAACCGAACGGAACAAAGAAAAAATTTTTATTTTTATAAACAAGAAATAAAAGAAACACAGTGATTCGTGAAGAAAATAACACAAAACCGCGGTGAGAGAAGGCACGAAGTTAGTTAAACACAGAGAGTCAAAACGGACTTCTCGGCTCCCGATTCAGGAAATAAATTTTCAATTTGATTCAGCCTATTAAATTGATTTTTTGATTTTGCTGCCCAACTGGGTGTTTTTTCAAACATCCTGGTGGTTTTATTTTATAGCCTGTTCACCCACTTCACCCCCTTTGCCCTCTTCTACCCACACTAGCGCTGTGGTGTAAACAAAATAAACAAACAAAAAAGACTTTTCTTCTCTGTTAAATCTTCGCATTTGAGGTCTAATACCAGCTCTGACACATTGTAATCACAAAACAGAAAATAAAATTATTTTTTCTACCTTTTGTTGTCTGGTCATTATTCAAATCATTTTGGTCCCAAGCTCTGCGACAAATGTCTTCTGATAACTCGCTTGACAGGGTCTCTTGCCCATTTGTCGTTTTCTTCTTTCTCCATGCTAACCATCCATCTTCCATCTCTGTCTTCCCCTTCCGTTTCCCTTCCCTCCCTCGGAGGTCTGGCATCTTTCCTTTTTTTCATCTCTATTTCTGTAGCTGCTGCGATGGACCCCCCACCATCCCCAGATCCACCATCTCTCCTTTTTTCAACTACCCTTTCATCAAGCATCTCTCCCTCCTTCCCCACCAGCTCTTCCTTTCTCTTTCTAACTACCCTCCTATCCAGTATCTCTATTCCCCCTCTACACCATCCCTTGTATCCAACTTATCTCCCTTTCTGTTCCTTCCCTCCCTAAATCTCATTGTCCACCATCTCTCTCCCTCTCCTGATTTTAGATCCATTTCTTCTATCCCTCCCTCATCTCCCCTCTCCATGATCTCCCCAAAATCCATCTCCCCCTCCACCATCCATCTTCCCTCTCCATCTTTTCCTCATCTCTCCCTCTCCAGTCCACCAACTCCCCCAAGTCCATCTCTCCCTCTCCATCATCTCCCCCAAGTCCATCTCTCCATCTCCCCCATGTCCATCTCCCCCCACTCTATTTCTCCCTCCTCCACCCATCTTCCCTCTCTACCAAGTTCATCTCTCCCATCCATCTTCTCCCCATTTCTCCTTCTCCAGTCCACCAACTCCCCCAAGTCCATCTCCCCTCCCCCCATCTACCTTTATTGTGACGTTACATGCCGGTGATGGTAGTGATTTAGCGATCCACTCCTGCCGCCACTCCTTGCGTCTTCTCTCCACTGTGGCCTGTCCTCAGTGAAAACTTCCTGTTTTTGCTTGAGCGGCCGAATGGAGAGATGCCTGGAGTAGCGGCAGGGTAGTGAATCGCATTCACTACCGCCACTTTTGCCTAGCTTGGGAGGAGAGGAGAAATACTTCTGGCCGGGGAGGAGAGAGCCTTGCTACTGCCAATCTGCACACAGAGACCCGTTCGGGCTTTCCCTCTGCCACCGGAGTCCTTGCTTCTGATGTAACTTTGCAAAATTAGATGGAAGGACTCCAGTGGCAAAGGGAAAGCCCGAACGGGTCTTTAGCAAGGGGGGGGGGGGTCGACGAATCGGTAAATTTGATTTTTTGCCAAAACAAATCAATTTGAATCGATTCACCCGAAGTGAATCATGAATTGATTTGAATTGCGAATCAGGCAGCACTACTGAGGACTCCAAAGAGCCAGAATGCAGTCCCTGATTTCCTGTGCCTGGAAGCACTGCACTAGAGAATACAGGACCAGCAAGCTGGTCATCGTCTGAAGCATCACCCAGATCAGCGCTGGAACAGCGGCGGACTGAGAGGAAGACGTGCCCATAGAAGCAATGCCTCTTACAGATCAGAGGCGGAGTGGGACTGTGAAGGGGAAAAACACCTGCTGCAAGATGCATTCTGCAAATATGCCATAAAGTCTGCGAAGGCCTTTGGCTCCTGGGGCGCAGAGTCATCGTGAGATGATGGAAGAATGTGGTTCTGACGCAGCGGTGGGTCCACAGACCTGCACATGGAACCATCAGTCGTGCCAAGCCCTAAAAAGAAAATATGTTACCCCACCAGGTTAGCCTAGCATTTAGTCTCCTGTTGAATCAGGGGAGAGGCAAAGCTTTGTGCTGCTGCCATTTCCGGTTGCACCATGTGACACAAAATGCTCAATTTACACAGTTCTGGCGAGAATCCACATTAGGAGAGCCCAAGGACTCCATCCCACCAAGATTGGAGGCAAAAATTGCAGTTTTGGAGAATCAGGGAGCTTTTGAAAAAAAGGATTGCTACCCTAGATGGCCACTGCTAAGAAATTTGCACCAAAATTGTGATATTTTTCATATACAGCAAACATTAAGACTGGCAATTTTAGGATTTTTAAGGTGGGGGAACACAGGGGGACATGCAGAAACCTTGAAAACTGCTAAATCCAGACCTCTCCCCCCAATTCTCCTTAGAGGCTGTGACAGCCTTTGCTCACTGTGACCAGTGTTGAAATGCTGGAAATGTGCTGCAGCCTGCCACAGCTCTCTCACAGTAGCTAGAATCAGAGAACCACTGCACCAAGCTTAAATTGCTTCCAGGATACTGATCTTCGGGCTGTCAGTCAGACTCCAAGCCTGACTGCACCTCCACTCCTTCAGATCAAAAGACAAACTCAGGAATGGGCAGAGGCGCAGAATGCAGCCGGCACCCTGTGAGACACTGCCCAGTCTCCTAGGTATGTAGGAGAAACGGGGATGACCTGAACTCCTCAGAAGCAGATACAGGCTGGCTGACAGGTACCCACTGGGATTGGCCTGTCAGCAGCAGACTGAAGTCTGTGAGTTCTTAGACATAGGCAGAGCTTAATATCGTTCTGAGCACAAGAAATCCCGAAAAGAGAGACAAAAAACACCAAATAAAATAATAAAAAGGAGGAGCAGAACACACACCTGCTGGCATGCGTGCAGAAGGGAAAAACTGTAGGTGGAGCCAGAGAGCACACTGAAGTAGAGCAGAGTCATAGAGAGGGGGACACTATCCACTTGTCTAGAATGTCTCCCCTATTGCACTGGAAAAAGTATTGCTGTGCTGCCATTGTTGCTGCTAGACTGACCCCCTGCTCTCTCCTTCATTCCACACACTCCCCCCCTCCCCCCCGGCACACAAAAAAAAAGGAGGAGAGGCAGAAAAACAGCAAAATCCCTGGTTTTTTTTTCTTCTGAGGGAAATGTAAAAGTGACAGAGGAGGTGGGATAGAGTGAAGAATTGGGGGTAAGTGGTAGGAGAGAAAGCATTGGCCAGAAAGATGACTTGGAGCAGAAAGAGGTGTGTTTATGTTGGGTTGAAGGATGGAAAAGAGCAGGAGCAAAGGGTAAATTGGGAAAGAGGAAAGATGGAACCATCAGTCGTTGGGAGACACAGGGGAAGTTTGGGGGCAAATGGGAAGAGAGGGAACGGGGCAGAGATAGGGAGTGTTAAGTGGGAGTCAGAGTGAGAGCATAAGTATGGGATAAGGGAGTGGAGGAATAACCGAGTTCATGTGGAGCATGTGAAGAGGCTGAAGTAAGAAATCAAAGAAAGACCTAGAAGAGGAGTCAAAAGGGTCAAGAGGAAAGTCTAAAAAGAGAGCTGGCTTGGGGGACACAGAGACATCATTCCTCAGAGGAAACAGCTGCCTATTAAGAGAAAAGCTGAGAGGGGCTTGAAGATGTTGTATTAGGGCCACTAAGCCCCTGTTCTTGTGTGTGTGTGTGTGTTAGTGGATAGGAGCAGCCCTTTTATCTTTCAAAAGCTGTTGCTAGGCCCCTAGAGAAAGATGGCTCAAACTGCCTACTGGCAGGAGAGCATAGTGGTGAGACAAGTTGGTGGTACTGGAGCTGCCAAGTCCCCCTCCCCTTACTTTTTGTACATATGAGAAAGGGACAGAATGACTTATGTTGTAGTACCAAATACAAGTAGTTCCTTTGTGCATGTGAGAGCACATGGGAGTTGGATCTGTTCTTCCTTTTGAGATATTTCTGAGTATTTTCAGATGTTTGATGGCACTTGCTATTTCAAAAAGTTTGAGAGAAACTGATTTTAGGAGATAAGAAAACAAACAGAATGTGTATGCAACCCTTACCATAATGCATACACGTGTCAAACCAGGAATGACAAACTCCAGCCCTCAAATGCTACAAACAGATCTGCTCTCTTATGTTAATTAAAATACACAAATTAATCCATTACATGAATGCAATTATGAAAATTCATCATAAAACTAGTAAATATTAGATCCAATACCTTTTTATGTCCACATCTTAGTTTTCCTTTTTTAACCTGAATGCTAAAAATCTGCTTAAAGATGAATATACAACATATAACAAATAACCTTGGAACTTGAACCTGTTTGTGGCAATGAAGAATGAACTTTGCTATCATTGGTTTAACCTAAATTGTTGAAATTACCTTTCAAGAGGGCCACCAAATTTCTTATAACTTTTGATAAACCTGAAGGGAGAACAAAACAAATATAAAAGTTAATGGTAACAGTCATATCATGTTGCCATTAAACTGAAATGTTACTAAACTAGAACAAGCCAACATGTGGAAGGACAATCTCAAATTTACAGAGATATTCAAAGATGTACCTCAGATATATATATAATGAACAAGAGGCAAACATTTCTCCCTGAACATAAAATTATAAAATATGGGGTTATAGTATTAGGCTGAAAGGGGATCAATCCAAGAGTAACAAAAGTCAAGTAGAGTCTACACTACGAAAGTCTTCAAACGATGGAGCCCAACCAAGAAAGTTTCTTCATCTTAGTATATACTAGAAGCTTTTCAGTTGCTTTACCTCACAGGGACACAACTTCCTGCCTGCCACTGTTTCAGGAAATTATCTCAGTCTAGGCATCCAGCTTGAATATAATACATCTTCCTGGTGAGGTGGGCAGATATGTAAGGACCTGTATCTTGTTGTCCATGAAAAACACTTGTAACTCGGTTTTCTCTGAGAAAAGCAGCATAGCAAGTCCTCAAAGCATGGGACTTCTTGCTACAAGATGAATGCAACAGAAAAAAGGGAAACTAATGAACTGTAACAAACACATGAATATATATATATATATTTTTTTTATTTTGTAACTAGGCTTTTATATACTCTTCCTTTATGTCTAGCTATACTTTTTTTAAAAACTTGAAAGGCAGTCTGAAATAGAAACGAGAATGGACCAGGTGGAGGATGAGGGGTAATAGAGTTGGATTTTAATCCCCAAAGATATTCTGGAGAAGACTGATCAGGCAGTAATGGGATGTGAATATATCAATTAGGATGTCCATGCCACAGCTCTACAAATTTCCTCAATAGAGTCTTTCAAGTATGTTACTGACACTGACATAGTCTAACATTGAACTATGACATGACCTTCAGGAGTCAAACTGCCTGGGGCAGACTCCAACTAATACAAAATGTGTCTATGAAGCTAATTTTTTGTTTATAAATTTGAATCAGTTACAACTTTTTTATACAGCTGCATTAGCTATTGGTTCAGTGTCAGATTTTTTTTTTTTTTTTTTCAAACTCTGGGCCGGATTCTCAAAACATACCATGCCTTTAACGATGGATGCAAAACCGGTTCAAGCCTGTTTAGCGTGCCAGTATTTTACTGCCTGATTATCAGAACGGCTCACTGTGATCTTTTCCAAGCTTCCTAGCAGCCTCCCACTTTGCCATGCAAATGTACTACAATGAGGTCATTACTATTAAAATGGTGGTAAAATGGGCTCATTAATATTTAAATGATCACTCTGGGTGTTTCTCTATCATTGTTGGGTGATTCTCCAAGTGAAGCACAATCATAATTACTGGCAGGTCTGGGGGTGCCAGTACTGTGAAAAGCGCATCTCAGGTATGTGTTTCTGGCTGTGGCTCATGATAAAAATGAAAAACCACACTATTCACATAAATTGAATACTAGGTTCTTACCTTTGCTAATCTTCTTTCTTGTAAATCCACACTTTATTCCGGGACCAGTGGATTATTTCTGTCTACCTGCCAGGACTTTGTAGGAAGCCACAAGTTTCAGAGATTTAAACCCTTCCGTCTCATACCTCATCACTGTACATGCTCCTCATTTAGTCTAAAAGCAGAGAATATTAACAAGAGAGGGGAATGGTGAAACTCCCCAGCAAATAAATCAATTCTGCTCATAACAACAAATGCAAAACAGCAACAATAAAAAATGAGAGAACAGGTTATTAAACATTAGAAACTTGAATGACAAAACAGTGCTATAAGGAGACACAGCCTGCACTGTTAGAAGGGGGCGCCTGAACCAGAGACACCCCCCACCCCCCAACTAAGTGCTAAATACATTCTGATGGCACTCACGTAAAGGCTGGTCAGAAAACAGCTTACCAGTACTTGTAAATGCAGATGATCGGAAAATCAGCAAGGAATAGGGCAGGTTCCTGGAATAAAGTGTGGATTTACAAGAAAGAAGATTAGCAAAAGTAAGAACTTAATTTGTTTGCTCTTGTACAAAACCACTTTATTCCGGGACTGGTGGGATGTAACAGAGCAGTACCAAAAATTCAAGGTGGGACTGATGAGCCCTCTGCCAAAACAGAGGCACCAAAAAGCAGCATCCTGCTTGGCCGCCACATTGATTCTGCAAAACGTGGGGAATATAACTTCCCGTTGTTCGGCGGTTTGTGACACTGCTCATGGTTTATCCAATTTCTTGCCCTATCCTGTACTGCTCTTCCTCTTGAAAAAAATACTATTGAAACACAGCTAGTGGGTTGAGGGAGCTGTATTTGTATTGGAACTGCTGCTGCTTGTTTTCGGGGTTGGATTTGCCCATGTGGGTTTTGAATTGGATTACTTGTGAAACACTTAATGAAGCACCTGCACTTGCACTTTATGGATTAACTTTTCACAAACTTGGACTGGCAACATTTGGACTTCTAAAGTTTTTTATTTTTTAATTTATTCTCTATTTATTCATTGGTCTTAGGAATGGATGGTTGAATGTTTTACTATGCTCTTCCTGCCGATATTTGTATGTTCATTAATGTTTGTAGGTTATGAATGATGTCTTATGAATTTTATGACAATATTTATACGTTATAATTTGAATTAAAGTTATTACTGTGATTATATTTACGAACTTGGATTCTCTTATAATATGTTATGAATACAAGGAAGGATCAGGTAGCGGCCCTACAAATCTCATCCAGAGAACCAGCCGACAACTCTGCCCTCTGGCTGAATAAGCCGGAACCACGAGGAGGTGGGGGTTCTTTCCAGCCACACCATCCAAATCCACCTAGAAATGGTGGCCTTAAAAGCCAGCCTATCTTTGTGGGCAGGACCTGCCAGAACAAATAGGTGGTCAGCAAGACGAAACTCGTTGGTGACCTCCAGATACTAAAACAAAATCCTGCACACATCCAAGGACTGCAATACCCGGTGACAGGTCAAAAGCGCGCGCCGACAAAGGCGTGCCAAGACAACTGAGCGCAAGGTGGAAGCCCGCGCCGAAGAAAAACAGTGTTTTAAGGGGCTCTTATGAGGGGTGTGGGGGGAACCCCCCCACTTTACTGAATACAGATCGCGCCGAGTTGTGGGGGTTTGGGGGGTTGTAACCCCCCACATTATACTGAAAACTTCACTTTT
The DNA here is from genome assembly GCF_902459505.1 of Geotrypetes seraphini. Taxonomy (NCBI): domain Eukaryota; kingdom Metazoa; phylum Chordata; class Amphibia; order Gymnophiona; family Dermophiidae; genus Geotrypetes; species Geotrypetes seraphini. Next base: position 806,289 of record NC_047084.1, on the reverse strand, counting down.
TCCCTAAAAAACAGGGAAAAAGTTAAGTTTCCAATATAATGAGGGGGGTTACAACCCCCCCAAGCCCCCCACGCCGGTGCGAACTGTATTCAATAAAGTGGGGGGGTTCCCCACCAACAACCCCTGTTGGAGCCCCTTAAAACACTGTTTTTCTTCGGCGTGGGCTTCCGCCTTGCGCTTAGTTGTCTCGGCGCACCTTTGTCACCATGCACTTTTGACTATGAACCGCAATACCCGGTCCTGCTACCTCGAACTAGAGAAAGCAAAATCAAGAAGCTGGACTTCCTGATTCACATGGAAAGCAGAAAACACTTTCAGAAGAAAAAAAAGTAATAGTATGCAGCATCACAGTGGAATCCGTGATATGGAGAAAAGGATCTCTGCAGGAAAAGGCCTGAAGTTCTGAAACCCTATGAGCTGAGGTAATAGCCACCAGGAAGACTGTCCTGATTGTGAGATCCATCAGAGATGCCTGCTCCAGAGGCTCATAAGGTGGATGACCTAGAGCAGGGGTGTCCAACCCGCGGCCCGCATGCGGCTCCGTGAAGAATTTTGTGCGGCCCCACTCGCGCTCGAGAACAATGTGGTGTTTTCCTTCTGCCACCCCCAGCTGTTTAACATCTTGTTGGCTCCCTCCTCCATCTTGCAGTGTTCACTCAAAGCCGTGGGCAGCGGCTCCTACGTGCTTCCTATGGACCTGGAAGCATTCCCTCTGATGTTGTGACGTCAGAGGGAACGCTTCCAGATCAGCCACAGGACGCATGTAGGAACCGCTGCCTGCGGCTTTGAGTGAACGCTGCAAGACAGAGGAAGGAGCAGGAAAAAGGTAAACATCTGTGGCCCAGAAGGGAGAAAGGGAGATGGGTGTGTTGAGGGAACGCTTCCAGATCAAGTGTGTGGGAGCCGCTGCCCGCGGCTTTGAGTGAACGCTGCAAGACGGAGGAGGGAGCAGGAAAAAGGTAAACACCCGCGGCCCAGAAGGGAGAAAGGGCGTGAGACTTGAGAGAGAGGGAGCATAAACTTAGGAAAAATGATGGAAGGAAGGAGGGAGGGGCATGAACTTAGGACACAGAATGAAGGGAAAGATAGAGGGGAGCATGAGCCGTAAGATGGAAGAATGGCGGGAGTGAGGGGAAAGAGATGCAGAGGTGAGGGAGATAATAGAAAGGGAGAAAGGAGAGGGAAAGAGATGGTGCAATTGGTGAGATAAAGAAAGAGGAGAACTGTTGGGCAGAGAGAGGAGGGATGGAGACAGAGAGAGAATTATTGGACATGGTGGTGGGAGAGGAGTGAGATAGAGATGCATGGGTGCAAAGAGAAAGGGGAGAACATGCTAGGCCTAGGAAGTCTCCTGGATGTTGTTTTTTTCTTTTTTTGGGGGGAGGGTATTAAAAGAAGTACCAGATTGGGCCTGGGGGGGGGGGGAGAGCTTATGGGGCCAGAAACAGAGGACAGAGAGAGAGAGAGATGGTGGGCAATGGTCTGAAGGGAGAGAAGTTTGACCTGGGGTGGTGTGGAGGAAGAGGGAAAGAGATACTTGAAGGGAGAACTGTTGGCAAGAGAAAGGAAGAAATGGTGGACCTGGGGAAGGGAGGCAGGCAGATAGGGGGAGAGATGGGATGGGGGGCAGTTGGGAAGAGAAAGGGAGAGAAGTTGGATCTAGGGATGGGAGGGAGGGAGAAATATTAGGCCTGTGGAAGGAAGGCAGAGAGAAGCAGCATCTCTCTTTTTTTCTCCATTTCATTGTTCAGCATCAAGAGGGGAGAGAATAAGAAAAACAGAAAAAAGAGGGAGCAAAATGTTGGACCATGGAGATAGAGGAGGAGAGATGGAACCATGGAAGGGCAGGAGGGAAGAGAGCTGGGATAAGATGATGCTAGGGATGGAAAGAAAGGGACAAGGAATTATAGCCTGACCAGTGGAGAGAGGGACAGGGGGTTATAGCCTGACCAGTGGAGAGAGGGAGGGGGATTCTGAAAGTGGTGAGCCATGTGGATGAGGTCAAAAGGGAGATGACGAGTGAGAGTGCAGTGAGTACAGTGGTAGAAATGTGGTAATGGGGAGTAGATAGAAGGGAATAGGAGGCTGGGAAGGCAAGAGAAAAGAAAGAAAGGCAAGAGAAAAGACACTGGTCCACCAGAGCAGGGGTCCCTGTGACCGGCACAAAGGCCGGCATAAGGGAAACAGGCAGAGACTTTTTAACCAAGTATGCCTGATAAAGCATATTCACAAATTCTGGAGAAAACCTATCCTCCCTGGTGGGAGCCAACCTTTGTACATCAGTTTTGGACTATTTGGATGATTTACAAGGTTTATCACTAGAGACACACTTGCATTTTGCTGAAGTGTCATCAGTACACTCCCCAGCCCCCCCCCCCCCCCCCGGCAATGCCATTTTTGCGGGAGTCGGGGTAGGAGACGCTTGAAGACCCTCCTTGGAAATTGAAGGCACCAAATACAGGCAAGCCTCGTACCTCTCAGCACACGTGGAAAACGGCTGTGCATCTGACAGCCATCCACTGCAAATTAGGCATGAATATATTCTATTCTGCCTTGGGGAGGCCATCTATGTGGTTTTCTTCCAAAAACTAAGTTTGGAAGTATAAAAACTAAGTTTGGAAGTATAAAAACTATGTTTATATTCAAATCGGGAAAAAATCCACGATGGCCGCTGCGGGTGCTGATTTTGACTAAAAATAGCCTGGGAAAATCATAGGAATCCTAAAAAAAACCCAAAACAACCCCCAAAATGGTGATTTTGGGATTTTAGAGGTGAGGAGGGGTAAGGAATGCATGAACCCCCCCCCTCAAAAAAAAAAAAAAAAAATTGTTGATTCGGGTTGTCAGCTTGTACTCACTGTGACATGTGCTGAATGGAAAACACTGCAGACAGAGCTGAAACAGCTCACAGGGAGATCCTTTGTCTCAAAGAATAAGAAATATGAATTTCAACTCTTCTGACTGCCCCACCAGCCTGATCTTCCCGGCCAGAAACCTCAGCCACCCTCAGACACTGTGACACCCGGGGTCCGGGCTGTCTCCCACAGAACTTATTTTGGCGTGTCCTCAATAACACTGTTCTTCAACCGCAGGTCCATGGACCAGTGTCGGTCCGCAGGAAATTTCTGCCGATCCGCATAGGGCTGGCGAGATTGACTAACTTCAATTTCCTGCCGGTCCGCGCAGGGCCGGCAAGATCAACGAGTTAGTTATTTTCATCTGGTCCGTGCTGGGCCGGAGAGTTCATGGGGAGCCTCCGACAGTGGCTTTCTTCCCTCTCTGCAGATCTCCTTTACTTACCAGCGCAGCGATTCATGAAGGCAGCCTTGGGGCTTTTGCTGAGTCACGGCCACCTTTGATGATGCAACTTCCTCTTTCCTCAGAGGTGGTGCGACCCAACAAAGGACCCGAGGCTGCCTTCCTGAATCGTTGCGCTGGCAAGTAAGGAGAGCTGCTGGGAGGGGAGAAAGCCACTGTAAGAGGCTGGGAAGCTGCTGGGCAAGGGAAAAAAGGGACAGCTGCTACTGGACCTGGAGAGAGAGAAGGACAGATGCTGCTGGGAGGGGAGGAGGGAAAGGAGTCTAGGAAGCTGCTGGGCAAGGGGAAAAAAGGGACAGCTGCTACTGTACCTGGAGAGGGAGAAGGAGAAATGCTGCTGGGAGGGGAGGAGGTAAAGGAGTCTGGGAAGCTGCTGGGCAAGGGAAAAAAAGGGACAGCTGCTACTGGACGTGGAGAGGGAAAAGGAGAGATGCTGCTGGGAGGGGAGGAAGGGAAGAGAGTTACTGCTGGACAGGAGGAGGAGGGAAGGGAGAAGGAAAAAAATGAAGGAAACAGCTGGCAGGGAGATTAGAGAAGGGGAAGGGGAGAGACAGGCATGAGAAAGTAGAGAGATTGATGATGGGAAAGGGTCAGCAGAGAAATAAGCAGAGAGTGACAATGATGCTAGATCTGGTATAGGAGAGATAAAAATGAAGAGAGCAGTGAAGCTGGAATGAATCATGTAAAAAGGAGAGGGGGCACAGGCTGGATGGAAGGAGGAGAGAGCAGACAGTTGATGGAAGGGGCAGATGCTGGATTGAAGAGACAGAGAGGGCAGACTCCGGAAGGAAAAGAGTGAAAAGAAGATGAAAGCAGAAACCAGAGATGACAAAAGGTAGAAAAAAATAATTTTATTTCTATTTTGTGATTAGAATATATCAGATTTGAAATATATATCCTGCTAGAGCTGGTGTTAGACATAACTGTGGACTTCAAAGCCCAGGCAGTGCTTCTTTAGCTTCCAGCTGGCTTAGGGCGCTCTCTGACCAGGGGGCAGTTGCCCTAGTTGCACTCCCCTAAAACTATTCCTGTCATGTGTGACTGCAGTATTCTGTTAGTAAGATATTTCTCTGTAGCATTCTGTAATAATTTGATTTGTTCAGTTTTCTTGATAGTAGAGGGGATATATGTGAAGGGAAGGGGAGACAGGGGTTTTGTTGATCCTTGCTCTGTATTATTTGTATTTATAAAATGACAATTGTACAGAATATTGTTTTTTTTTATACTTTAATAAAATACTTTCAATATAAAATCATAACTGAGGCTTGTGTGGATGGGATCAGATGATTTGTGGGGACCGAGCTCGCGGAGATGGGGCGGAAACGGGGTTTTAAAATTTTAGTCCTAGTAGTTTGCCGGTCCACAAAATAATTATTTTATTTCTGCCAGTCCACGGGTGTAAAAAGGTTGGAAAAACACTGCTGTATAACTTGGGGAACTCTCAGGTCTCTTTTTACCCGGTTTACTGTGGTTTACAGGATGATTTTGGTAAGTAACCTTTCTCTCTTGGTACTAAAGCACAAAGGTCAGAATGGCTTCCGTTTCCAAGCTTTTATTATGGATCACATCAATCCTCTGCTGCTGACCCAGAAAGCAACAAAACAGACTCCTTCTGGAAACAGTAAAAGGAAAAATCAAAACCTCAAAATCCAAAACATATCACATTGTTTTCTGCTCAACGAAATTTCAAAGGGGAAAAAGAGCTCCAGAGTTTCAAATGGCTTCTTCCATGAATCTACTGATTCAGGTTTGTTTACCCACAACAGCCTGTCCGTTAGCCACAGCTCTATAACAATAATATCTAGCTCAGTTCTTTCCCTGCTCAGCAAAAATAGCACAGTTCAAAGAAACTCTCCAAAAGAAATACAGCACAAAAGTAAGTACATTAACACACAGCACTCACATACTCTGCCATTTGAGAATAGCTCCTGGTCACAGCTGCTAGCAAGCGTTTTTAATTAGGTACTGCAGCCTGCATGAGCTCCAGCTAGCAAATGTCTCTCACTGGTGAATAGCAAATGAGTTCACAAACTCTGCACAACTCAGAGTCTCTCAAAAGAATGTCCAAACTTTCTTCAGACCAAACTTCATAGAAGGAAAAACAAAAGGCAAAACAGTCCTTTCCAGGTTTAAGTCACCCAGGTTTGTAGATCCTGATGACACAGTTCCAGCCACAGTGATTAATCACAGCAAACTCACAGACTCATGTTTGCACAGTTGATATCCATTGCTTCTTCACCCCCACTGGGGCTAAATCCTGATTCCTGGAAGTCCATCCATTCAATCTTGTCAGGCTGAAAAGTGTCTACTTACATCTTACAGTTATCTTGGTTTGGCTCCTGCAGTTCTGGAGAAAGACTCCTTTTCTCTCTCTGCAGCTCTGGAGAGAGACACCTTCTCTTTCCCCCCCCCCCCCCCTTCTTTCTCCTCTCAGCAGCAGGCAGGCTTTTACTATGCTCTAAACCCCTACTTCTCAGCTGGGCATGGGGTGAAGAGTGCTAGCTCTCTAGCTGATTGTCTCAGCCTAGCAACAGGGAGCTTTTTCTGACCCTTTCCTAACAGAGCATCAGAATTCTTAACTCCTATCAGAATTAGATCCCCTTCTACAAGGAGACAAACTATGCTGTCTTTCTTCACCAGCATTATGCTGGCTCATCCAGCAGTAGTCATTGCACTCAGGCTCTATAATACTGATCTGGTCAGCTCTACAGCACTGGGGACATCTGTATTTCCCAACCCCAACTAGAACAAAGCCTCTGGGAACAGTGGGTTTGCTACAACACGCAGTGCAGATGCCTGGCGGAGGAACGCAGTCTGGTTCCGAACCCAGTCACGCCTCCACAGAACCGCTCAGCCTGTGCTCTACCCACTAGCAAACGAACCTGGGGTGAGCAAGCTCCCACGGGAACGGTCCCTGAGCCTTGATCCAATGTGCAGGCTGTCCAGGAGATTTACTGACGAGCAGGGAACCCCCTAGAAGCAGACTTTTCCAAAGGTATGTGATCTCCCGCAGTTAAGGATGTTCCTGCAGGGAACAAGGGTGAAAACCACGAACGCAAAATACTGAAATTGCATGAAATTAAACACAAGCAGAAAAGATAAGCTCCTACAGCCTGGCACTTAGGAAGGAAGACAGGAACATGCACAGTGATGAGGTATGAGAAGGAGTTTAAGTCTCTGAAATTTGAGGCTTCCTACAAAGTCCTGCTGAGTAGACTGAAATAACCCACTGGTACCGGAATAAAAGTGGGATTGTAAAAGAATATAGTAAAATAATGATGGGAAAAACTCTCAAAAGCATGCGTCTCAGGCACGTGTATTAGAGGCATGTATGTCCTATACAAGCTTGTTGATTGCACCTCCTTTCCCTTCCCCTCCAATAGTGCTGCATGCCTATGATTGACACAACATAGCATTGCTGGCAATTTTTCTTCGTCCCTCTATCCACCCATAACTCTTTCCGTGGACTATTACATTACAGATTTCTATTCCGCCATTACCTTTCGGTTCAAAGCGGATTACAAAAAGAGTTATGGAAGAAGGGTTACAAAGTTAGATCAGAGATCGTTTCCAAGAGAGGGTTAAGTAGGATCAGGGGTTAGGGAGGGGATGGTAAGAAGGAGGTATTCGTGGTATTAAGCTTTATTCAGGGATTTCTTGAAGAGTATAGTTTTTATTTCCTTTCTGAACATCTTGTACTCTGGGGTTGTTATCTGTGCATATGCCGATCGTTATCACATGTAAATTTAGCAAATCCTTGTGAACTTTCACAAACTTCCTTATTTGCATGTGCAGTTCTAGAATGACTCATCTTTTTTGAATCATTAGGTTTATGGCCACTAAAATGACCCACTGGATTTTACCAGCAATATTAGAGAATCCGGCCTTCTATGTTTTTGTTTTAAGTTATTACAAGGGGAATTGCCCCCATATTTGTACACTTATTTTCAATGGTTGCAGGAATGGGAAGACAGAAATTTGTATTAAGCTTTCCTTCTATCAGATCTGTAAGATTATACAAATTTTACAATAATAGTTTATCTCTTCAGGTAGCTTCTATATAGAATTCTCTTCCACTCTCTTTTAAGACAAGAACCTAGTTTTCCTGTGTTTTATAAGTTGTTAAAAACTTATTTAGGAAATTTGTGCTGTGAATAATTAGGTATAGTTTTAATGGAATTCCTGATGGTTGTTCAGTCTTTCTTTTGTTAACCGCTCTGGCCTCTAGCTGGAATTATGCGGTTTACAAATTTCTTTTAACGTAATGTGATGCAAAACAAAAAATATTTGGATGGAATTTCTAAGGACATAGGCTCGGATGCAGTAAACTCACTGTGAATCTAAAGATCGTTGCTAAACCAGTTGAACTTGCTTAGCATCGGATGTAATTTACTGACCAGTATCAAAAATGGCTCACCATGGGCTTTTTCATGCGTTCATTGCAGCCTCTGGCTCTGCCATGCAAATGACCTCATTAGTATTAAAATGAGTTCATGTTGATTTCCTTCACTTTAAATTTATGATGACTTTCTATTACATCCAAATAACCAACTCCCTTTCTTCAAACCCATGCCATCTCTTTGCCATGCTGAACTCCCTCCTCAAAGCGCCTCCCCCCTCCGACTCTCTCTCCCCAGATGATGGCTGATTACTTCTATGACAAAGTTCACAAGATCGCCCTTGAATCCCCAGTGTCACATCCTTCTCCTCTTTCCACCATCCACTCTTCTGACATTCAAGCTCACACCATCCCCTTCATCCTTCTCCTAAACTCGGTATGCACCCGCACATTCTTCCCTTGCCCTGGTCCCACCCTCTTAACCCTCCTTCACCAACCGCCGACTTTTCTTCCTTCCTTCCTTGAATTTGCGGAGGAAGAACCTGCACAATTTCTGTCCTCAGCCAAGCATACTACATACCCCTCAGACCCTATACCCACCCCTCTACTTGACCCCATCTCACATGCTATTATCCCTTCCATCTGCCATGTCCTCAACGTATCCATTTCCACAACAGTCCCCAAAGCCTAAACCTTTGCTAGACCCCCCACCTGCCTGTCCAACTATCACACCAAGAACATAAGAATAGCCTTATTGTATTATCTTATTGGATCCGATCATTTATAAATAAGTTAAATAGCACTGGTCCCAGTACAGATCCCTGCGGCACTCCACTATTTACCCTTGTCCATTGAGAAAAATGGCCATTTAACCCTACCCTTTGTTTTCTATCCGATAACCAATTCTTAATCCACAACTGAACACTGCCTCCTGTCTCCCTTCTTCGGTTTCTAACCAAGCTATTCAATCATGCTGTCCTATGTCGCTGCCTTGACTTCCTTCTATATCAACCACAATTGATCCTCTACAATCAGGCTTCCAACACCTACACTCAAAAGATTGCCCTCACCAAAGTCTGCAGTGACCTGTTTCTGGCCAGATCTAAGGGCCTTTACTCGATTCTCATCCTCCTTGACCTATCTGCTGCCTTTGACACTATTAATCACTGCTTACTACTTGATACACTGTCCTTGCTTGGATTCCATGAATCTGTCCTCTCTTGGTTTGCCTCCTACCTCATTTCGTGTATGCATCAGAAGGTCCTCTTCTGCTGCTATCCCGCAAGTGGCTGGCATAACCAAGGGTTCTGTCTTAGGACCTTTTCTTTTCTCTCTGTACACTTCCTCCCTCGGTGTCCTGATTAGAGAATGACACGGTGGCGGTTTACCCGCGGCCACCGGGTTTAGCCGCGGGTAACCCGCCAAAATGGGGAACGAAAACTAGCAGTTGCTGCGGCGACGGGGACAAGGCCATTCACCGCCCCATGGAGCGGTGAATGGTCTTGTCCCCGCAGTGAGGCATGAAGGATCGCGCGGTCCCTGCAGCCCACACCCACCTGCCCAATTGATCCTAGTGCTTAGCCAGCTCTCTCCCTTCTCCTAACCTTAGTTTGTAGGTTTTCTTTTTCGGCTACCCGCACGCTATCAAAGAGCCGCGCATCCGCTGCTGCTCAGTTTCGATCTTCTACTCTGTTGCAACCGGAAACAGGAAGTTGCAGCAGAGCAGAAGATTGAACACTGAGCAGCCGCGCGTGCGCGGCTCTTTGGGAAAGCGTGCAGGTCGCCGAAAAATGAAAGCATGCAAACTAAGGTGAGGAGAAGGGAGAGAGCTGGCTAAACACTAGGATCGACTGGGCAGGCGGGTGGGGGCTGCGAGGACCGTGCGATCGCCCGTGTTCCCGGCTCAAACTGGAAGGAGGGAGTGAAAGGGAAAAGGATTCTGGGCCAAGGGGATGAAGATGGAAAGAAAAACCCACAGCAGGAAAGAAAGGGAAGGACAGGCAGGTGAGCCAGATGCTAGAAGCAGGGGGGGGGGGGGAAAGGAAGAGTTGAAAAGAAGAGACACACTGGTATGGAAGAGGAAGATAGGGGAAAGCTGGACACAGGAAGGTAACAGAAAGAGGGGAAAATATGTGCATGGGGCATAGGGACAGAGACATAAAGGGGACATGCCATGGGGATGGTATATAGACACAGGGGGGGGGCAATGGCAGATACATAGGGGAGATATTAGAAATGGGAAAAATAGGAGCACAGAAGCGAGATGGTTTGTGGGGATGGGACAGGGACCGAGCTCGCAGGCTCCAATGGCTTGCACAAATTACATTGTAACGTGCCATGAAAATAAGAGGGAGGAAGGTAGATAGATAGGCCACGCGAGAGGAGTTGAAGGGTGGTAGAAAGGAACAGATGGTAAAGGAGGGAGGGAAGGGTGGTGGTGGAAAGGAATAGGACAGACATTGAAGGAGGGTGGAGAGGAACATACCCTGAAGGGAAATGTGGAAGACAGAATGGGAAGAAGACAGATGCCAGACTATGGGGGAGCGGAGGGAAGAAGATGGGTACTAGACCAATGGGGGGGGGGGTGAAGGGTGAAGGGAGAGGCACAGTAACAGCAAATGGAAGACGCAGAGAGAAGACACACAGTGGATGGAAGGAATTGAATGAGAAGATGTGGAAAGCAGAAACCAGACAACAAAGGTAGAAAAAAAATTATATTTATTTATTTTTTGCTTTAGGACAAAGTAGTATTTAGTTGTGTTGATAAAAATTTATAAACAAAGCCCTGCCAGCTGAACATCTCTTTCTCTAGTTCAGCAGCAGGAACTTTGATTTATAAGAAAGGAATAAGCTAAATATTACAGTACTAAGGCTTATATGGATGCAGCGGGGACGGTGACGGGGCGGTAAATGGGATGGCAGTGGCGGTGACGGGGTGGTGAAAGGGATGGTGGTGACGGGGCGGTGAAGGGAACGGCGGTGACGGGGCGGTGCAGAGGATGGTGGGCCGGGGACGGGGACAGATTTTTTCCCCGTGTCATTCTCTAGTCCTGATCTCATCCCATGGCTTCCAGTATCACCTATATGTTGATGACTCCCAGATCTACCTCTCTACACCAAAAATTTCACCTAAGAAATAGTCTCAGCCTGTTTGGCTGACATTGCTGCCTGGATGTCCTGCTGTCATCTGAAACTAAACATGTTCAAGACTGAGCTGCTCCTCTCTCTATTCTCCGTCCCTATAAATAATACAGTTATTATTCTAGTCTCCTCTTCCTGTAACCTTAGTGTCATCTTCATAGAAATATGATGGCAGATAAAGGACAAATGGCCCATCTAGTCTGCCCATCCGCAGTAACCATTATCTCTTTCACTCTCCAAGATATTGCACGTGCTTATCCCAAGCCCTTTTAAATTCAGACACAGTCTCTGTCTCCACCACCTCTTCCGGGAGTCTGTTCCATGCACCTACCACCCTTTCTGTAAAAAAGTATTTCCTTAGATTACTCCAGAGCCTATCACCTATTAACTTCATCCTATGCTCTCTCATTGCTGAGTTTCCTTTCAAATGAAAGAGACTTGACTTATGTGCATTTACATATGTAGTTATTTAAACTTCTCTATGATATCTCCACCTGCCCGTCTTTCCTCCAAAGTATAAAGATTGAGATCTTTAAGTCTGTCCCCATAAGCCTTATGATGAAGACCATGCACCATTATAGTAGCCTTCCCCTGGACCGACTCCATCCTTTTTATATCTTTTTGAAGGTGCGGCCTCCAGAATTGTACACAATATTCTAAATGAGGTCTCACCAAAGTCTTACACAGGGGCATCAATACCTCCTTTTTCCTACTGGCCATACCTATCCCTATGCAACCTAGAATCCTTCTAGCTTTCGCCGTTACCTTTTCAACCTCTTTGGCCACCTTAAGATCATACGCAGTTGAGGCTGGACTCATTTAGAGCACTGGTATTTGACCTGGGGGCTGCTGCGTGAGCGGACTGCTGGGCACGATGGACCACTGGTCTGACCCAGCAGCGGCAATTTTTATGTCATGTTCTTATCACATACAATCACATCCAAGTCCCCCTCTTCTGTTTTGCACATAAGTTCTTCACCCCCTAAACTGTACTCTGATTTTTGAAGCCCAAATGCATGAAATTGCATTTCTTAGCATTCAATTTTAACTGCCAAATTTTAGACCATTCTTCAAGCTTTGCCAGGTCTTTCTTTATGTTATTCACACCATCCGGCGTGTCTACTCTATTCAGATTTTGGCACACCACTGGTAACATCCCTTTCCTCAGAGTGATCTCCATTGATTACTAACCTCTGTTACCTTCTACTCAACCAGTTCTTGACCCAGCCCGTCACTTTGAGAGCCATCCCAAGGGCACTCAGTTTATTTATTAGACGTCTGTGTGGAACATTGTCAAAAGCTTTGCTAAAATCTAAATACACCACATCTAGTGCACAACCTCTATCCAATTCTCTGGTTACCCAAAGAAATTGATCAGATTTGTTTGACAAGACCTATCTCTAGTGAATCCATGTTGCCTCTGGTCCTATAATCCACAGGATTCCAGAAACTTGACCATTCTTTGTTTTAATAGCGTTTCCATTAATTTACTTAGCACAGAAGTCAGACTTACTGGCCTGTAATTCCCTACTTCTTCCTTACTTCTGCTTTTGTGGAGAGGGACCACATCCATCCTTCTCCAGTCCTCTGATACTACTCCCAACTCTAGAGACTCGTTGAAACAGTCAGTCAGCGGAGCTACCAGAACTTCCCTAAGTTCCTTCAGCACCCTCGGATGTACACCATCCGGCCCCATCGCTTTGTCTACCTTTATTTTACCTAGCTCCTCACGAACACAACCCTCTGAAAATCGATCAGGGTCTATTACTCCTCCATCCCTATTCACGTTTGTCTTCTGCGGTCCCACTCCCGACACTTCAGCCGTGAACACAGAACAGAAATATTTGTTAAGCAATTCGGTCTTTTCTTTATCAGCTTCTACATATTCTTCTCATTCACCTTTGAGTCTCACAATGCCACTTTTGCACTTCTTCCTATCACTAATATATCTCAAAAAATGTCTTGTCTCTCCGTTTTACTGTCAGCTATTTTTTCTTCCATTTGCATCTTTGCTTTCCTGACTACAGGACCAGCCTCTTAACTTTTCCAGATATTTTTGCCTGTCTTCCTTTTTCTGCAATCTGTTGTAGTTTATGAAAGCTAACCTATTATTCCTTACCTTCTCAGCTACTACTTTTGAGAACCAAAGCGGCCTTCTTGTCCTCTTACTTTTACTTACTTGCCTCACAAAAAGGTTTGTCGCCCTTACAATCGCTCCTTTCAGTTTTGCCCACCTCATTTCCACTCCTTCCAGACGTTCCCACCCACACAACAATTCCTTGATATAAACCCCCATCCGAACAAAGTTAGTTTTTTCTAAAGTCTAGAAACTTTGTTTTTGAATGAGCCCTCTCTATACCCATCTTAATATTAAACCATACCATGCAGTGATCACTGGATGCCTGATGATCACCCACGGTAACATCAGAAACACTTTCCCCGTTTGTCCTTCCCCCCACTCCTGCTTGTCTTTGGACTACTGATGGCACTGAGTGTTCAATTCAGTATTTTCTTGTCTGATACTAATAATTCCCTACATAGGCCTTGAATGAAAAGGCACTTTTGTTTATTTGTTTTCTTTCTAAACTCCTGAGAATTATTAACCATTTGTTTCTGAATATCGTACCATGTGTGTTTTGCCAACTGCTGGAACAGTTCTTGTAGAAAATCCGGAATCTCCCTACTTCTAGAAAACCCCACAATAGGGATACCCAATCAACATCTGGAATGTTAAAATCACCTATTAGCAAGACTTCACCTTTTTTAGATATATTCTAAATGTCTACTATTAAATATCTACTTTTTCCATCTGTGAAGGAGGCCTGTATATCACACCAATGTAAATATATTCACCATTCCCTCTTTCCAAATTGATCCACAGTGCCTCTTCCGCGCTCTACAGATCCTGCAATTGTGTGGCTTTAATATGATATTTAACATAGAACGCTACTCCTCCTCTTTCTTCCTACCCTGTCTTTCCTGAACAGATTATAGCCAAATATAACTACATCCAAGTCAAGGTTCTCTGTGAACCATGTCTCTGTGATCACCACTATATCCAACTCCTCTTCTTCCATCATAGTTTCAAGATCCAGAATCTTGTTTCCCATGCTTTGAGCATTAATAAATATTGCTTTCTAGACATTGCTCCCTTTTCCCATCCATGTAGAGGTATTCATTGATTTACTTACCTGAGGGCTTATACTCACCCAGGAGCTTTTATTACTCTTTGATTCTGATCTTTCATTTTCTATGCATATCCAACAAAGTTCTGTCACTTCCATCTCTACATCTCCAAAATTCTCCCTTTCCTCTCTGAGCACAATATCCAGACCCTTGTCCATACTCTTGTAACCTCACACTTATATTACTGCAATCTACTTCTAACTGGTCTCCCGCTGTCATCTCTCCCCTCCCCTTATAATCTGTGAAAAACTCTACTACACGACTCATCTTCTACTGACCTCGCTACACTCTTGTTACCCCTTCTCCTTAAATCACTTCACTTGCTTCCTATCTTCGCATATAGTTCAAACTCCTATTACTAATCTAGCTAGGTACTTGGGACCTGGGTTGGCTAATTTTGGAAATAGGATACTGGGCTTGATGGACATTTAGTCTGTCCCAGTATGGCAATTCTTATGTTCTTAGTGTTCATTCTGCTGCCCCACAATCTCTCTCCTCTCTCCTTACACACCTCCCAGAGGACTCTGTCCTTCAGATCAGCTGCTCTTAGCTGTACCCTTCATTGTCAATTCCAGACTTTGTTCCTTTCATTCAGCTATCCTGTATGCCTGGAATAACCTACCTGAGTTTGTCCACCACACCCATTCCCATGTTTTAAAAACAGACTGAAAACCAACTTTACTGATGTAGCCTTACTTCCCACTGCTCTAACCAGCAGATTAACCATTCCCCCTAACCGTATCCATGGCATCCTATTTGTATCTTGTCTGTTTAGATTGTAAGCTCCTTCGAGCAGGGACTGTCTTCTTCGTGACTCTGTACAGCGCTGCATACATCTGGTAGCACTATAGAAATAATTAATAGTAGTAGTAGTAATTAAAACAAGCACCCCGATCGATGCTCTAATATTGCTTAGGCATGCCCTAAATCTAGCGACTGCTACAAACGACCCAAAATTGCCGACAGGTCTGCCATAGTCAGCCACAAAGGGCCCGCCCCCCCCCCCCAAAAAAAAAATAAATAAATAAAAGAGGAGGGCTATCCACTCCCTCCTGCCTCAGAAACCCAGACACCTCCCCCTCCCAGAGATCGTGTCAACTGAAACCCCTAAGTTCCTGACCCCCCCTAAGATTGGAGCCACCCAAAACCCTACATTCCTGACCCTCCCCCCTGTGAAGATTGTGGCCACATGATCCCCTACCCCTACTGACCCTCCCTACCACATAGACTGCAGCCACCCAGACCCCCCCCCTCCCCCACCCCCACTCCTGACACCCCTCCCCAGGAAGACTGTTGGCAGGAAGATTACCGACTCCTTCCTGCCTCTGCCCCCTCACTCCATCCCACCCCATACCTCATATAGAAGATGACAGTAGGAGGGATGCTCAGTCTCTCCTGTCTGCAGACCTGCCTCTCCAAAATGGCAGGCCTTCCCCTTCCCGGTGCATCCTGAGATGCACCGGGAAGGGCCTAAGGCCCTGATTGGCTCAGGCACCTAAGAGCCCTCCCTGGGGTATCTCAAGACCCCAGGGGCACTGAATATACTGTCAAGGCCATGTGGCCCAACATTCTCAATATGTTTCCATGCTGATGGCTACTCTTTTGAATTTATACAGAAGCAAAGAAAATGACAGAGAATGAAGACCATATAGCCTATCCAGTCTGCCCCATCCATACCATCTATTCTTTCTCTCCCTAAGAGATCCCATGTACATGCTTTCTTGAATTCAGATTCAGTCCTTGTATCATAACTTCCACTGGGAACTCATTCCACATATCCACCACCGTTTCTGTAAAGAGGTATTTCCTTAGATTTCTCCTTAGCCTTTCACTTTTTAACTTCATCTTATGTCCTCTCATTCCAATTTTTCAATCGAAAGAAATTTGTCTCTTCTGCCTTTGCTTTACAGAAGTATTTAAAAGTCTCTACTATCTCTTCTCTCTTATCTTTCTTCCAAAGTACACATACTAAGGAATATGTCTATCCCCATATGCTTATGATGAGACCAACTGACTATTTTAGTAGCTTCCGTATGAACTAACTCCATCCATTTTATGGTACAACAATTTTTTTATTGGTTTTCAATGAAAATACAAACAAGCATATGGAGCATAGCCCCAGACCAAAACACATAAGCAATAGTAAACAGCATAGTACTCCCCACCCCCTACCCAAAACAGGAAGCAACCTCCGGTATGCGGTACAAAAATACTAAGACCACAGCAAGAAAGTAGACCTCATACCCTCAGATAATAACCCAACATTTAGACAAAGTAAGAAATAAAACAGTGCATTTCAACAGCAATTCCAATAGGAAATGAAAACCAACAGCTCAATGAACCAGACTATAATACCCCCCCAATCCCTACGTCTCCATCCATTTTATATCTTTTTGAAGGTACAGTTGTCTCCAGAAATATACACTGTACTGTAAATGAGGCCTCACCAGAGTCTTATACTGAGGCACTTTCACCTTTTTCCTATTGGCTAGTCCCCTCTCTCTATGCACCCAAGCATCTATCTCACTTTAGACCATACCTTTTATTTTCTTTTTTAAAGAAACAATACACATAAGAAATAGACAAAGTCCATACAGAAAAAGTCAAAGGGCAGTACAGCGAAATAACAGTCAGCAATGTAGATGCAGTCAGTAACAGAAACATGAGTATCTCCCGTGCAAGTTCCCATTTTTGGTATGACAAATCCCTCCCATCCCCCCTAAACCCTCCAAGCCCATCCCCCCTTCCACATCCCAGGACTCTAACCCACCTTAAGTTCACTCCCAAGTCCTGCTGTTTATGCATAGTACTTCACACTTTACCACCCCCTCAGGTTTTTTGCAGCCCAAATGCATGACCCTGTATTTATTTTAACAATAAATCTTAGTTAATTTCTGGAGCATTCTTCAAGCTTCCCTTGGTCCCTCTCTCATGCTATCCCCATCAACAGGGGTGTCTATCTTATTACAGAGTTTGTTAATATCCTGAAAGAGGCAAGCCTTTCCAAATAGTCCTTCCGCAATACTTTTCTTATTGATATCTTCTTTATTGGGAGTTTTGGGGAAGTTCTGTTATCGTATGTTATAAACAAAATAAAACTGGAGTTGAAAAAAAAAAAGCCAGACCAAGAATCAATCCCTCATAAAACACTACAATTGGTTCTGGATGCCATATACTTGCTTGAAACACAGCTGCATTAAAAAAAAAAAAAAGTTTTCTATTGCTGTGCTGTCAGTTTATTAGCATTTAGAATTTTTAATAAAGCATAGAGCAGAGTTCTCCATAGATGGAACGGTCATACAGAAACACAAATGGTATTAAGAGCCCAGAAAAACCCACATGATTTTCCTGGATATGTGTGGGGGTTGTAAATCTCTCCCAGCATCTCAGGAAGTACAGATGAATAGTACCTTGCTCTGGGTCCATTCTATGTACAGTTACAGAGCATAACAGAGGGCATATGGATCAAAATACATTCAGAGTAACTTCTCATGCTGGGTCCAGAATCCCTATGTATGAAGATAAAGAACCCCTCAACCTAAATTAGATGCACCTGTAGTAATTTATTTTATTTACACTGATTGTAGTCCATATAATGTAAATATTTGCAGCGGTTAAAGAAAAAGTTACTTACCAGTATTAGCTGTTCTCCAAGGACAGCAGGATAACATTCTAACAGCTAGGTCATCTGATGGGGCCCAGCATGGAGCATGCTAGCATAAAAATATGCAGATGGTTCCAGCAACTCCATCCATACCACACAAGCATAGCAGAAAGAATACACCTCCAAGGGGAGGTGGGAAGGTAAGTAAGAATATCTGGCCTGCTGTCCTTGAATAACTCCTGTTACAGGTAAGTAACTGTTTTCTCCAAGGACAAGCAATACTCCTAGTCTAATAGCTGGGAATCCCTAGCTATCAGGCTAGCCAGAAACAAGGCTAGAAAAATAGGGACTCAAAATGTTGAGTCATGTACAGCAATTTACCTGAGAAATAAACATATATTAATGTGGAGGAGCTGCCTAGAACAGAATAAAACAAGGGCCTAGGAGAGTGGAGTTGGATTCTGCCATTCCATGTCTAGCATGCTATGTTTTGTCATGCTATGCTTGCCTTACTATTTTACCATATCATGTCATACTAAGTTTGCCATTCTATGCTCACCATGCCATGTTTTGTCAGACCATGTTTTGCCATGCTTTTACAGTATGTTGCCATCGCCTCGTATAAATATGCTTTATTATTATAATTATTTTTTAATTTCTAATTATAAATAAAAATTTACAAGAATGCATCTTGCTCCATTAAACACAGGTAGGAAAAACAAATCAAGGTATTAAAATTCAATCTTACGATATCAAACAATCTTATTCCCCTTCTTAGACCACTATATTGGGGAGAATGGTAAGCAGTTACATAAAATGAGAGAAGAAAAAAAAGGAAATTGATTAAATTAAAAAGGCCTAGTGTATCTAAACAACTGCTTTACTTCTATTATCCTTCTTTCAACATTCCTTGACGATCTTCTTAACATCTAAAAACACCTTCAGGTGATTTGGAGAGAAAAAGGTGTATTTGACTCCTAAATACCTAACCAAGCATTTCCAGGGATATGCTAAAAGAAACGTGGCCCCTAATTTAATAGTCTCTTGACGCATAGAGAGAAATTATTTCCTCCGTTCTTGAGTGGTCTTAGTGACATCTGGATAAATCCATATTTTCTGTTCCCCTAATAATTTTGGGGAATTTTTAAAATACAATTTCAGAATCATGTTAACATCTTGCTCAAATACAAATAATGCTTTATTATGCATGTAAACTTGTAACCCATTCTGAGCTCTTCTGGGAGGACGGGATATAAAACCAAATAAACAAATACCAAACAAATTCTGCAGGACTGTTAGATTGAACCAGTTGTCATGTCAGGAATTCTGTCCAAGACAGTAATGAGATGTGAATGTGTGGATAGATGACCACATCACAGTTTTGCATATCTTCTCTATGAAGGCTGATCCCAAGTGGGCTGACATTGCCATGGTTCTGACATTATGAGGCTTGACATCATCCCCGAGTCAGTCCTACCAGAGTATAAGTAAAGGAAATGCAATCCGATAGCCAATTAGAAATCAAAAAGAAACAAAAAGCTGGGTGAACTGTCTATGGGTATCAGTCCACTCTAGATAGAAGGCAAAGGCTCACTTGCAGTCTAAAGTATGTAGTAACTTTACCAGAATGAGCAAGTGGTATTAGGAAAAATGATGGCAAAAGAAAAGACTGGTTAAGATGGAACTTTGTCATTACCTTAGGAAGGAACTTCAGGTGAGTGTGGAGAACTATTCTGTTGTGATGAAGTTTAGTGTAAGGTGGGTCTGCTACTATAGCCAGAATCTGCGAACTGAAGTGACTGCTAGCAAAAATACTTTCCGGGTCAAAAACGTCAGATGATAGCAATCAAGTGGTTCAAAAGGAACTTTCATCAACTGGGTGAGAACCATGTTGAGATTCCATGACACAGGGGGAGGTTTGATAGAGGGCTTTGTCAATAACAAATCTCTCATGAATGGAACAACTAGAGATTATATTGAGACGGGCTTACCTCCTACATGAGAATTGTAAACATTACTAGAGATAATCAAGCAGTTTTTTGTGTAGAGCAAGTGAAAGGATCTATGGTCTTGTCCTCAAACTAGATAGCAAACTTCTTCCACTTGAATTTAACACCTCTTAGTGGAAGCAAGCAAGATGCAGGAGACACCCTCAGGCTAACCCAGAGATTCAAATTCTTCACTCTCAACATCCAGACCCTGAGGGCCAGTGACTGAAGGCTGGTATGTAGAAAGGACCACTTACCACTTGTTTGCAAGGTAAGAATTAGAATCTTTGGAGGACAATCCCAGAAGAGGGAACCAGATCTGTCTCAGCCAATAAGGTGCTTTCAGGAACATGGGTCTCTGATTTTGTTTGAGTTTCAGCAAGGTTTTCTCTATGAGAGGTATTAGAGAATGTGTGTACAGAATACCTGCCTCCCAATTTAGAAGGAAGGCACTAGACGTAAGTCTGTTGGATGTGAGCCTGTAACAGAACTGATGTATCTTGTTGAGATGCGTGGCAAAAATTTCCAATTAGGGGATGCCTCTGAATAGAAAGATCTTGCAAGCTATATCCATGTTGAACAATCAACTGTGCAGATGCAAAGCCCTGCTCAGTTTATCTGCCAGGTTGTTATTCTTGCCTGCAAGGCACGTGGCCCGAAAGACAGTTCTGTGAAGGAGGGTCCACTGCCACATCACCACAGCCTCTCAATACAAGGGGTAGGAGCCCGTATCCCCCTGCTTCTTCACATAAAACAATGCAAACTAATTGTCTGTTTGAATGAGAACAATTTGAATCTATAGCTCATTTCTGAAAACATTTAGAGCGTTCTATACAACTCTTAGCTCCAGGAGGTTGACATGGAAGTTCTGTTTCCAGAGCTGACCATTTTCTCTGAGTGTGATGCCCATCTACTTGGGTCCTCATCCAAGTTGGATGTATCTATTGCTAATACCTACCTGTGGAGGCAGTGACATACTGACAAGGCAGTACCCCCCCTCCTATAGATAGTAGGAGGGTGCATGTAACAGTCATGGGGTTGCAGACTGCCTGCGCATGGCTGTCGGCCCTGCCAGTCCCCCACTCCAGAACAGGAATTTGACATCAGAGGGGGGCGAGGACTGGCAGAGCCAATGGCCAAGCATAGGTAGACCATACCACAGTGACTGTTCTAGCACCCGCTAACTCCCTGCAACCAGTGAGAACCCATCCCTACCGTCCCATCCTTGATGCACTACTTTGTGGAAATACCAGAGTCAGACTGAATGGTTCACCAGAGAAGGGAGTGACTCAACTCTGGTGTTACAAAGATGACATCCACTAGATTTCCAGTGGCTTGAGACCACTGGAAAGCTAAGGTATACTGGGCTTCTCTCAAATGTTGATGGGTTTGACATGCAATGTGGAGGCCATGTGACTCATAACCTCAACACGTGCAGAGCTGTGACCTACTCATTGTTTTGGACTTGGAAGGCCAGAGTCACAAAGGTGTCTGCCCTCGTTTGAGGCAGTTAAGATCGAACCTGCAATGTATCTAGCAAGGCTTCTATGTAACAGGAAATAGGTGGGTCTTGGGGGTAATTTCACAAATCCTAGACCTCTAGCGCCCAAATGGATCTATGCATGGACTGAGAAGTGTGCATGGGATATTCGGCCCTGGTCAATTCTTTTTCATCCCCATCCCTGTCCTATTGGTACTGTCTCTGTACCATCCCCATAGTTTTGTTTCTCATCCCCATCCCCAACTTGCAGGTTCAACGCTCCCTCTCCTTCCATCCCCAGGTCCAACTTTCCTTAATTCCTTTCTCCCTCCTGTCTTGGCCCTGCCCAGGTTCTTTTAATTCCCTCCGCCCCATCCACCAACAAGTTCTGGTATCATCTCGCTCCCCTCCTGGACCCAATTTGGCTGCCCCCCTCAATCCCCTCCCAGACTCAACACAGCTGCTCTTCCACCCCTCCCTCTGGGTCCACATGGTCTGGCATCACCTTCCCTCATCTTGGATCCAATATGGCTGCTCTTCCAGCCAACTGCCACCTACATTTAAAGTCAGTCTTTGAGAATGTAGGCAAGTGGCAGTTGTATAAAAAGACTGCCTATAGCATGCACCATCTGGAACAGGAAGTTGCATCAGAAAGGGCAGGCCAGGACAGAGGGAAAGGCCTGATGCAGGCTTTAAGCAGTCTTTCTATATGGCTGCTGCTGGCTTACAGGGCTGAAGACTGACTTTAAAGGTAGATGGGTGGTGATCAGCCTCGTTGGGTCAGGTGTGGAGGAAGGTGATACTGGATCACAAGGGCAGACAGGTTCCAAGGCCATGAGACTGAGGTGTGCAGGGGAAATAATTTAGTGCCCATCCCCTCTGTTCCTGCCATAATAAAGATTTTTTGTCCCCATCCCCGTGTACACTACTCTGAAGCTTCTTCTTGTGTCATGCTCTTGACCAGCCAATCATCCAGACAAGGAAACACAGACCCCTCCAGCCTGCTTAGAGACACTGCTACTACTGCTAAGCATTTGGTAAACATCCTGGGAGCTGATGTGAGGCCAAAAGGCAGAACGTGATACTGGTAGTGGTGTATCCCTATTCAATTCGATTTCAAATATGTTTATTGAAACTTTTAGTCAAATAAAACAAAACAAATAGAACAGAAACAGAGTCTGCCAAAGTATGAGTACATAATGATATAGAACCATATTGAACACATGTAGGAAATGTGAAGGTATGCAAACACACAAGGCAACCCCGTAGATGTCAAAAGTGGAACCTGGAGAGGGAGGAAATAGTACCATGCTCAATTGTTGAGAAATGAGGTCAGAATGTGTTAATAGGAGTAAGCACCAGAAAATTGTAAATTGTCAGGAGTCAACAACAGATAATGTAATTCAGTACGCAATAACATTGCAGAGTTATGGTGGAGATGTCAGTGGCTGTTGAGAAAAGTTTACTATAAGTAGCGGAATTCTCTAACAGACAAACCACTATCCCTATTCAAAATCTGAGATATATCCTGTGACTGGGAAGTATCAAAATGTGAGTGTAGGCATTTTTCAAGTCCAAAGAAAATAGCAATTTTTTTTTCCGAGTCATGGGAAAGAGGGTGTCCAGGGAAATCATCCTGATCTCTTCTTTGACCAGGAATTTGTTCAGGGCCCTTAGGTCTGGGATGGAATGAAATCTCCTAGTTGTTTTGGGCTGTTTTTTATGCACAAAAAAGTACCTTGAGCAAAATCCCTTCCCATTGTCTCCTGGTGACACAGGCATAACCACAATGGCTTGCAAAAGGGTGGAGATTTCCTGAATTAGTACTTGCTTGTGAGGAAAGACAGGAATGATATTGTCAGTGGGCAATCTGGTAGTCTCTGACACCAATTCAAGACATAACCAAAATGGATTATTTGAAGAACCCACTAATCAGAAGTTACAAGGGGCCAATTTGGAGCCAGTCAAAATATTTTTTCCTTGCTTTGACTGGGAGATAGATCTTCTGTTGAATGGGATGCTGAGATTGGAAATGCTCAGGCTGGGACTGCTGGGCAGGGCAAGAAGGTGGTGGATACCTATGCCTTTGAGAGTGGTATGGTTGTCTCTGTTCCTGCATGGAAACCTCCTAGTTGAAGACGATGCAGCTGCAGGCTGCTAAGATAGGGACTAGATGACAGCCTTTTTTTTTTTTTTTAAATGGAGCTCATCGATCTCTTGCACTTTGTCCTCAAACAGGCTCTTTCCATGGCAGGGAACATCTGTTAGCCTCTCCTGAACCAGTAGTTCTAAGTCAACGACATGCAGCCTTGACAGACTGCATGTCCCCACACTTAATGCAGAGAGTCTGGATGCAATATCAAAAGTGTTGTAAGTGCTCATCGTCTGATATTTCCAACATTGCAGCTGCTCACTGGCCAGCTGAAGATCTTCAGCCTCCTCCGTGGGGAGAAATCTTGCAAAAAATAACATACTTTCATGCTAGAGACTGCAAGTATATGTTCATTTAGAGCTGGTAGGACTGGATATGGGAAATAAGCATTGAGGTATGAAACATCCTCCTTCCAAACAAGTCCAAAGTCCTGGCCTTTCTAACTAGGGAAGCTGGAGCATGAGTCCTACCATTTTTGGCCCACTTGAGAGCAGATTCTACCACCATAGAGTGGTGAGGTAGCTGGGCCCTCTCAAATCACGGAGCCTTTTGGATATGGTACTGCGTATTTACCTTCTTAGGTGTGACCTGCACTGAGAGGGGAGATACCCAGTTCTTCAACAGTGCATCCTTAAGGACAGGGTGCAATTGTACTGCGACTCCTTTTTTGGGAGGAGTCACAATAGTCCAACATAAAGTGGAAGAGGTTGCTGACCTCCAAATACTGCTTCTATCCAGTTTCTGTCTCAGCAGCTTGCAGCTGAATCCTCCTCAACTAGAAAGTTTTCAGGTAAGAATATAAGGCAACCCTATTACATCTCAGCCCTAGGCTCTTCCTATGTCTCTAACTCAAAAATGGGATAGCTAAAGCCATCTCCCATACATAACCAGTGAAAAACTCAGGTGGAGATTTTCTTCTCTCGAGGTGGTGTATGGTCCATAAGGGATTCCACATTCTTCTCCTCTGAACAGTAATGTGGATACTCATCTGTATCCCAAGAATGATACCAATCAGATTCTTTTCCTATGAAAAAATGTAATGAGGGGGCCTCAATCTACCTTAGCTCAGAGGGTCGGTGGCTCTAAGCTAAGGTCTCCAAGGTTCAAGCCTACCATTGGACTCTGGTGAAAATTCCTCTCCTGATGTAGAAGGTGGTACTCTGTGCGTTGATGCCAACATTGAAACCCTTTGAGGTTCTGATGTCAAGGCTCAATACACAGGCTCCTTATGAACTTCAGGGGAATGAGACTGGCGCAAGTACCCTCAATACTGAGTGGGTTGCAGCTGAAAAGTCTGTGCTAGCTCCTCCCTGAGAATAGCTCAGTACTGCTCATAGAAAATTGGAATCAGACTAAAGAGTTTAGGGCTCTTCAACTTGGAAAAGAGACAGCTGAGGGGAAATATGATTGAAGTCTACAAAATCCTGAGTGGTGTAGAACGGGTACAACTGGATATATACCGTATTTTCACGCATATAACGCGCGCGTTATACGCGTTTTTACCTACCGCGCATACCCCTCGCGCGTTATACGCGTGAGCGCGGTATACAAAAGTTTTTCTACATAGTTCCCACTCCGCCTGACGCCCGATTCACCCCCCCCAGCAGGACCGCTCGCACCCCCACCCCAAACGACCGCTCGCACGTGCTCCCACCCGCACCCGCGATCAGAGCAAGAGGGAGCCCAAGCCCTCTTGCCCGGCCGACTCCCCGACAATATCGGGCCAGGAGGGAGCCCAAACCCTCCTGGCCACGGCGACCCCCTACCCCCACCCCGCACTACATTACGGGCAGGAGGGATCCCAGGCCCTCCTGCCCTCGACGCAAACCCCCCTCCCTCCAACGACCGCCCCCCCCAAGAACCTCCGACCGCCCCCCAGCCGACCCGCAACCCCCCTGGCCAACCCCCACGACACCCCCACCCCCCTTCCCCGTACCTTTGGTAGTTGGCCGGACAGACGGGAGCCAAACCCGCCTGTCCGGCAGGCAGCCAACGACGGAATGAGGCCGGATTGGCCCATCCGTCCCAAAGCTCCGCCTACTGGTGGGGCCTAAGGCACGTGGGCCAATCAGAATAGGCCCTGGAGCCTTAGGTCCCACCTGGGGGCGCGGCCTGAGGCACATAGTCGGGTTGGGCCCATGTGCCTCAGGCCGCGCCCCCAGGTGGGACCTAAGGCTCCAGGGCCTATTCTGATTGGCCCACGCGCCTTAGGCCCCACCAGTAGGCGGAGCTTTGGGATGGATGGGCCAATCCGGCCTCATTCCGTTGTTGGCTGCCTGCCGGACAGGCGGGTTTGGCTCCCGTCTGTCCGGCCAACTACCAAAGGTACGGGGAAGGGGGTGGGGGTGTCGTGGGGGTCGGCCAGGGGGGTCGCGGGTCGGCTGGGGGGGCGGTCGGAGGTTCTTGGGGGGGGCGGTCGTTGGAGGGAGGGGGGTTTGCGTCGAGGGCAGGAGGGCCTGGGATCCCTCCTGCCCGTAATGTAGTGCGGGGTGGGGGTAGGGGGTCGCCGTGGCCAGGAGGGTTTGGGCTCCCTCCTGGCCCGATATTGTCGGGGAGTCGGCCGGGCAAGAGGGCTTGGGCTCCCTCTTGCTCTGATCGCGGGTGCGGGTGGGAGCGCGTGCGAGCGGTCGTTCGGGGTGGGGGTGCGAGCGATCCTGCTGGGGGGGGGTGAATCGGGCGTCGGGCGGGGTGGGAACTATGTAGAAAAACTTTTGTATCTCGTGGGCTCTTATTAGACTCTCTGCTGTGTCTTCCAGAAGGGAGGATATTTAGTGGGCAAGCCATAAGCTTCTAATAAAAGCATTTATGAGGGGGCGGTCGGAGGTTCTTGGGGGGGGGGCGGTCGTTGGAGGGAGGGGGGTTTGCGTCGAGGGCAGGAGGGCCTGGGATCCCTCCTGCCCGTAATGTAGTGCGGGGTGGGGGTAGGGGGTCGCCGTGGCCAGGAGGGTTTGGGCTCCCTTCTGGCCCGATATTGTCGGGGAGTCGGCGGTCCTTCGGGGTGGGGGTGCGAGTGGTCCTGCCGGGGGGGGGGGGGGGTGCAGGGCAGTGCGGGTAAACGGAGAGTCGGGACAGCGCACGGAGAGTCGGGGAGGGCGAAAGGAGAGTCGGGGTGGCCAGAGGAGAGTCGGGGCGGGCGAAAGGACAGTCGGGCAGCATGCGCGTTATACCCGTGAGCGCGGTATACAAAAGTTTTTATACATAATATCGTGGTTTCTGCGCGCTATACCCGTGTGCGCGTTATACACGGGTGCGCGTTATCTGCGT
Source organism: Geotrypetes seraphini (assembly GCF_902459505.1). NCBI lineage: Eukaryota > Metazoa > Chordata > Amphibia > Gymnophiona > Dermophiidae > Geotrypetes > Geotrypetes seraphini. The sequence goes on along the minus strand of NC_047084.1, from coordinate 779,817 downwards.
GAAAATACGGTATATATATATATTTTTTTTTTACTGCATCAAGATTTACTAAGACTAGGAGACACTCGAAGTTACAGAATAATACTTTTAAAACCAATAGGAGGAAATATTTTTCACACAAAGAATAGTTATGTTCTGGAATGCATTGCTAGATGTGGTAAGAGCAGTTAATGTTGCTGGTTTTAAAAAAAGGTTTGGAGGAAAAGTCCATATTGTTGAGACAGAGATAAGGGAAGCCACTGCTTGCCCTGATCAGTGGCATGGAATGCTGCTATTTGGGTTTTTGCCAGATACTTGTGACTTGGATTGGCCTCTGTGAAGATGGGATAATGGGCTACATAGACCATTGGTCTGACCCAGTAAGGCTATTCTTAAGCTCTTAAAGGCTGGAGAGCTATGGGAAAGACAGGCTGAGAAGGCGTTGGTGCCGGATTTGAAACAGAGACCTGGCTGCCCAGAGACTTACATAGTGGAATATCCACTAGAAAGGGGGAGTTATCTTCTTGGTATAGGTGCTTCTCAGGTATCAGAGTCTCCATTGTCCCAGCACTCCTGGCACTGTACATCAAAGAGGACCAATGCTTGTGCTTCCCGACACTCAGCATCTTGGTCCATCAGTGCCAATTAGAGTGACACGGTGACTGTTACCTGCGGGTACGGGGACAAGGCCATTCACTGCCCTGTGGAGCGGTGAATGGCCTTGTCCCCGCAGTAAAGTATCTGTCATGAGTTGCCTCCCGTTCCTTTCCCACCCATCCGGTCAGCAGCCCTTCTTAGCATGATCGTATGTCCAGCAGCCCCCTTTGTGGGTGCAAGTCCCCCCTCGTGTGGGTCCAACAGCCCCTCCCCCCCAATGGCCAGTAGCAAAAAACCTCAACAAACCTGTGACCCTCCTGGCTGAGTTGGCCCCATTGCACCTTCCGAGGCGGGCCGTCCAGTCTGTTAGATGTTTCCTGGAGGCCTGCTCCGACTGGAATCTTCTTGCCACTGAATCCCTCCATCTGATGTAACTTCCAGCCAGAAGTTACATCGGAAGGAGCAAGAAAGGTGACCCAGCCAGGAGAGTCACAGGTTTGTTGTTTTTTTTGTTGCCGGCCATCGGGAAGGTGCCAGGGTGAGGGCTGTTGGACTCACGATAGGGAGGGAGGGGGGCTTCTGGAACCGTGAGGGGGGGACTGTTGCCACACCTGCAAAGGGGTGCTTGGGCTGCTGGACGTGGACCTGCTGGAACTGAAGGGAAAGGAGACAGTTGCTGAATCTTGTCTGGGATTTGGGGGAAAGAGAAACAGGTGTTAGGCCTATGTGGTGGGTGAAGAGGGGCTGGAGGAAAGGGAGAGGTGCCAGACCTACACCTAGGCACTGAAGGGAGGGGATAGAGGTGTTGGGAAGGGGGAGGGGTATAGGACCTGCAGGGAGAAACATAGAAACATGATGGCAGATAAAGGTCAAATGGCCCATCTAGTCTGCCCATCTGAAGAACCATTATCTCTTTCTCTCTCCAAAAAAGAAGGAAAGTTAAAGCAAAAAGCTGAACCAAGAGGATGAAGGAAGAGTGAGTGAAATATTGAACATAGAGGAGGGAGAGAGGGAGAAAAGAGAGTATATCAGAGACACATTGGTGTAAGGGAGTAAGAGAGGAGAGAAGCTGGACACAGGGAGATATGCAAAAAGAGGGAAGATGGTGGGCATTAGAGAATGACACGGGGAAAAAATCTGTCCCCGTCACTGTCCCGTCCCTGGCCCACCATCCTCTGCACCGCCCCGCCACCGCCGTTCCCTTCACCGCCCCGTCACCGTCACCCCTTTCACCGCCACCCCATTCACCGCCCCATCACCGTCCCTGCTGCATCCATATAAGCCTTAGTACTGTAATATTTAGCTTATTCCTTTCTTATAAATCAAAGTTCCTGCTGCTGAACTAGAGAAAGAAATGTTCAGCTGGCAGGGCTTTGTTTATAAATTTTTATCAACACAACTAATATACTATTTTATCCTAAAGCAAAAAATAAATAAATAAATATAATTATTTTTTCTACCTTTGTTGTCTGGTTTCTGCTTTCCACTTCTTCTCATTCAATTCCTTCCATCCACTGTGTGTCTTCTCTCTGCGTCTTCCATTTGCTGTTACTGTGCCTCTCCCTTCCCCACCCCCCCCAATTGGTCTAGCACCCATCTTCTTCCCTCCGCTCCCCCATAGTCTGGCATCTGTCTTCTTCCCACTCTGTCTTCCACATTTCCCTTCAGGGTCTGTTCCTCTCCACCCTCCTTCAATGTCTGTCCTATTCCTTTCCACCACCACCCTTCCCTCCCTCCTTTACCATCTGTTCCTTTCTACTACCCTTCAGCTCCTCTCGCATGGCCTATCTATCTACCTTCCTCCCTCTTATTTTCAAGGCACGTTACAATGTAATTTGTGCAAGCCACTGGAGCCTGCGAGCTCGGTCCCTGTCCCATCCCCACAAATCATCTCGCTTCTGTGCTCCTATTTTCCCCATTTCTAATATCTCCTCTATGTATCTGACATTGCCCCCCCTGAGTCCATATACCATCCCCATGGCATGTCCCCTTTATGTCTCTGTCCCTATGCCCCATGCACATAATTTCCCCTCTTTCTATTACCTTCCTGTGTCCAGATTTCCCCTATCTTCCTCTTTCATACCAGTGTGTCTCTTCTTTTCAACCCCATCTAGCTTTTTTCCCTCTTTCTTCCCCCCCCCCTCTGCTTCTAACATCTGGCTCACCTGCCTGTCCTTCCCTTTCTTTCCTGCTGTGGGTTTTTCTTTCCGTCTTCATCCCTCTTGTCCCAGAATCCTTTTCCCTTTCACTCCCTCCTTCCAGTTTGAGCTGGGAACACGAGCGATCGCACGGTCCCCGCAGCAACCACCCCGCCTGCCCAATCGATCCTAGTGTTTAGCCAGCTCTCTCCATTCTCCTCACCTTAGTTTGTAGGTTTTCTTTTTCGGCGACCTGCAAGCTTTCCCAAAGAGCCGCGCACGCGCGGCTGCTCAGTGCTCAATCTTCTGCTCTGCTGCAACTTCCTGGTTCCGGTTGCGTCAGAGCAGAAGATCGAAACTGAGCAGCAGCGGGTGCGCGGCTCTCTGATAGCGTGCGGGTCGCCGAAAAAGAAAACCTACAAACTAAGGTGAGGAGAAGGGAGAGAGCTGGCTAAACACTAGGATCGATTGGGCAGGCGGGTGTGGGCTGCGGGGACCGCGCGATCCTTCATGCCTCACTGCGGGGACAAGACCATTCACCGCCCCGTGGGGCGGTGAATGGCCTTGTCCCCGTTGCCGCAGCGACTGCTAGTTTCCGTTCCCCATTTTGGCGGGTCATCCGCGGATAAACGCGGTGGCCGCGGGTACACCGCCACCGTGTCATTCTCTAGTGGGCATGAATGGGAGCATAGGAATAGGGACAAAGGGGAATAAAAGATTAGGTTTCTTACCTCTGCTAATCTTCCTTCTTGTAAATCTGCTCTGGAGGCTGAACTCGTGGGATCTTGCATCCTTTTTAGCCTTGGTTGCACAGCTAATAAAACTTGCTCCCTCCCCTCTAGGCTATCTGCCTGGTAGCTTCCTGTCATGCTCAGTTTGTCAAAAAGCCAGTAATATCTAGTGCAAACAGGAAAAAGAAAAGAGGGTGCAAGAACTCCCGCTACCAGTCAATTCTGCTCATGAGAACATTAAACACAAGGAACCAAAGCCAAAAAAGGCCAACTTTTTTTTTTTTTATACATATAAGAAATAGAAATTTGAACATGTACAAATTGCAAAACAATAAATACACCTAACGTAGACACAACCCGAAATTAAGATGGGGCCCCACCCAGGAACCCCAGCAACCCTTGAACCCAATCTAAGGGAGGCGATCTGCGAATCAGACAAAACAGATGGGAGGGAGTTCAGCCTCCAAATGAGATGTACAAGGAAGATTAGCAGAGGTAAGAAACCTAATCTTTCACCCTTGTATAATCCCTCTGGAGGCTGAACTCGTGGGACGTATCAAAGCAGTCTCAATTCTCAGGGGGGGGGGGCATGGCTGATGAGCTTGCCGCCAGAACAGAAGCACCAAAGGCAGCATCACCCCTAGCTGCCCCATCAAGCTGGTAAAACCCAGTAAAGGCATGAATTGAAGCCCACATGGCCGCCCTACAAATCTCCTCAGGTGAAACCACCAGAGACTCTGCCATAGAAGAAGCCAAGCCTCTGGTAGAGCAAGCCTTCATCCCAAGGGGAGGCTTCTTCCCCGCTGAAACAGACAGCAGAAATGGCCACTCATATCCAACGCGAGATGGTAGCCCTAGAAGCAGGCCTCACTGGTGCGCGGGGTCCGCTAGAACAAAGAGATGATCTGACAGACGGCAAGCATTAGTGGCCTCCAGGTATCTCAAAAGGAGATGCAGTACATTCAGAGACCACAAAACACGTTCTTTAGATTTGGAACCCGAAGGAACAAAGGCTGACAGCCGAACTTCCTGGTTGACATGGAAAGAGGAAATCACTTTCAGAAGGAAGGAAGACAGTCCAAAAAATCACCGCCGACACAGTGATGCAAAGAAAAGGATCTCTGCACAACAGAGCCTGAAGCTCCGACATTCTCCGCGCCGAAGTGACCGCCACAAGAAAAACAGTCATAATGGCAAGTTCTTTCAGAGAGATGCCATCCAGGGGTTCACAGGGTGGACGAGTCAGGGAGTGTAGGACCAAATTCAGGTGCCACATCGGACACGACTGCCATAAAGGAGGCCATAGTCTCCCAGCTCCTCTCAAGAACCAGACGACGTCCAGGTGAGATCCCAGATAACCCATGAACGAAGAGGGACCTAAACAGGATAATCCCGCAATCTGGACACAGAGCGAAGAGACCATCAAACTCTTCCTGAGGCCAGCTTGCAGGAAGTCCAGAACATGAGCCATTGACGGTACCAATAGGTCCACCTGAACTCCCGCACATCAAGCCTGAAAGCACCTCCAGGCTTTCGCGTAGGCTGATACAGTTGATTTCTGTTTGCTCTGAAGGAGCGCAGTGAAAACCGCAGAGGAATAACCCCTGGCTTTTAAGGCCGCTTGCTCAAGCGCCAGGCCATAAGACCAAAGCGGACCGGATAATGAAGTGCAATCGGGCCCTGCGTGAGTAACCTCCGATTGCAAGGAAGACGCAGACCCCTCTCCAAGCTCAACTTCACAAGGTCTGCGTATTAAGGTCTTCTGGGCCATACCGGAGCCACAAGGATCACCGGATCCCTGTGAGAGGACACCCAGCGTAGCACGTGCCATAACATGGGCCATGGGGTAAAGACGTACAGAAGTTCCCCTTCGTGCCAAGGTTGAACCAGAGTGTCGATTCCTTCGCTGCCAACCTCCCATCGGCAGCTGAAGAAGCTTTGAAGACGCAGCTGAAGAAGCTTTGAAGACGCCATTAGATTGAAGGTGGGACGACCCCAGCGGTGTACTATGGCCTTGAACGCTAGCCCAGTCAGGGACCATTCACCCTGGTTCAGAGTCTGACGACTGAGAAAGTTTGCCTGAACGTTGTCAACATCGGCGGGACTAAGCGCTTGGAAAATTCCGAAGTCAAGGGATACAATTTAGCCATGGCCCTAGCGCACTTCAGGGGACCCTCTGGGGCCTCCCAACCTCCAAGAGCAAATCCACCAAGTCTGCGTGATCCAGAAATGCAGCGGAAAGCGAGGGCATAGAACTCATGACAGAACACTCTGCCTGTACCGCTGAGTCTGAATCAAGTTTCAATGTCCGCAGGAACTCAGAGATAAGATCAGGAAGGCGGCTGGACTTAAAGAGACTGAGCACTGTCTGATCCTCTCCCAGATTGCGGAAATCAGTGTTCTGGGAATCCCCGAGATCCACTAAGCTAGCCACATCAGTGGTCCTCGCCGAAGAGCCATGTGACAGCAACGGCAGAGAAATTGACGCAGGCACCGAGGCAATGGCGGGGAGCTGTCACTTACTTTCAGGTGGACCAGCAAGGGAGTAAAAGGACATGCTAGAATCCAAAGGCTGAACAAACTGCCACACTGGAGTCTGAGGGAGATACAGATATAGCCCTTTTTCTCATGAAAGCCTGATACATCATATCCACAAATTTCGGCGGAAAATAGTCCCTGGCAGCCAGAGCCGATCTGCGGGACTCAGATTTGGAATGTTTAGAAGAATTATGAGACTTTCCCCCGGAACTGCGCTTGTGTTTCGCGGAAGCACCCTCCTTGCCCAAATTTGGCATCCCAGACGCTGGAATCACGTCTCCAGCGGAGTAAAGCAGGGCCTCCCCGGAGGATAGTGCGGGATCCATGCACGGTTCACGCCCCTCGCGGGCCGTGGCACACGTGATACATGACTGCGAATCCATAAGCCATCCACTGCACTTACAGCATGAATCCATGCCATCCTGTCCTGAGGTAGCCATCTGTGAAGTTTGGAACAAAAACAAAGCTTCTAAGTCCAAAAAATATACTTTAAAAACTTTGAAGAAAATCCAAGATGGCCACCGCGGGTGCCAATTTTGCATTAAAAACAACCAGGAAAAATGCAGGGAAATGCGAAAAATTGTGATTTTACAATTTTACAGGCTGTGGGGGGGGTACTAGGGCATGCAGGGGAACTACCCAAAACCCCGATTTCAGCACCCCACAAAATCAATAAACTCTGTGACTCACAGACACCACAGAGACCTGTGCTGCAATGAAAGTCTATGGTTGCCTGCAATACACAGTACAAGCAAGGAGATCAGTATCTCAGGAGCTGATTAAACTAGATTTTTCAGGTCTTCTAACCGCCTCACCTTCCCTGTCACCACAGATCACAACCACCAGGACTCCTCAGGGAAATTAGGGAAGACATGTGGTCCGGTTCCGATCTCGGGGTACCTCCACGGAACTGCAGCAGCCTGCGCTCCACCCCTTTGCAGACGAACCAGGGGAGAGATGGCTCCTGATCCCATTGACCCGATCCAATCTGCAGGCTGTCTAGAGGGCTTACTGCAGTTTAAGCTTACAAAGCAACTTCCAGAAGCAGACAAAATTTTAAATGTCTGCACTCTTCCGCTGAAGGATCACTCCCAGAGTGGATCCGCAGCACTTGGGCAAACCCACGAAACAATAAAAAAAAGACTAAGAATTAAAAACAAATCACGAGCAGAAGAAACTGATTTCACCCTTGCAGCGAGGTTGCAGGAACAAACTGAGCATGACAGGAAGCTACCAGGTATATAGCCTAGAGGGGAGGGAACAAGTTTTATTAGCCTTGCAGCCGAGGAAGCAAGATCCCACGAGTTCAGCCTCCAGAAGGATTGTACAATGCTGCATCTGCAAGGGGGTGGACACAGAGGGGTAATGCTAGACATGGGAAGGTATATGGACACAGAGATAAGATGGCTAGACATGAGGGAGAATAAGAACACAGAGAGAAGATGCTGGACAGGCGGGGCATAGAGATATAGAGGAGTGATACTGTACACAGGAGGAGGGGATCATAGAATGGTGAGATGATGAAGGCAAGGAGATAGACATAGGGGAAATACTAGAAAGGGAAGTATAGGAGACAGAGAAGGGAGATGCTTGCTGAATGAGGGGGAAAACATGGCAAAAAGATGGATGATGAATGGTGAGCATGGAGAAACTCTGAAAATACTACCAAAATAAGAGTCCAACAAAACACAAGGCCCTGGTGATACCACATAAAAGAATCTATGCCACCACCCTAGCATATATAGGATCCAAGCTAACCCTGTGCACCTCCACCCACCTCCTCCGCTCTGAAACAGAGAAATGCCTATGTATCCCCCAGGAAGGTCTCTCCTGTCAGAAACTGCCCGCAAAGCACAGTTACTTACCGTAAAAGATGTTATCCAGGGACAGCAGGCAGATATTCTCAACATGTGGGTGATGTCACCGATGGAGCCCCCTAGCGGACGTTTTCGCAAGCAGACTTGCTTGAAGACCTTCAAGCTTGCGATTGGCCCGCGCATGCGCGCGTGCCCATCCCACCCGACCTAGGGCATGCGTCTCCTTAGCATGGCCTCAGTTCAGATAGCTAGCAAAGAAGCCAACCATGGGGAGGTGGATGGGTTGCGAGAATATCTGCCTGCTGTCCCTGGATAACACCTGTTACGGTAAGTAACTGTGTTTTATCCCAGGACAAGCAGGCAGCGTATTCTCAACATGTGGGAGACCTCCAAGCTAATCAGAATGGGATGGAGGGAGAGTTGGCAATTTAGTAGAACAGATTTTGCAAAACGAACTGGCCAAAATGGCCATCACGCCTGGAGAAAGTATCCAGACAGTAGTGTGAGGTAAACGTATGAACCGAGGACCAAGTGGCAGCTTTACAGATTTCCTCAAGCGGAGTGGAGCGGAGGAAAGCAACAGACCATCGCTCTGACCTTGTGGCCTGTGACTTGACCCGGCAGGGAGAGACCAGCCTGAGCGTAACAGAAAGAGATACAAGCGGCCAACCAGTTAGAAATGGTCTGCTTAGAAACAGAACGACCCAAGCGATTAGGAGCAGAACGATGAGGAGCAGTGCGCTTCATGTAGAAGGCCAGCGCATGCTTACAATCAAGAGAATGCAGAGACACCTCTCCAGGGTGAGAATGTGGCTTCAGAAAAACACAAAGGAAGAACAATGGATTGGTTGAGGTGAAACTCAGAAACAACCTTAGGCAAGAACTAAGGATGGGTACGGAGAACCACCGTATTATGGTGGAAGACCGTGAAAGGTGGGTCCGCAATCAAGGCTTGAAGCTCACTGACCCGACGGGCAGAAGAGCAATAAGAAACACAACTTTTCAAGTAAGAAACCTCAAGTGAGCCCGTGCTAGCGGCTCGAATGGAGGTTTCATCAAGCGAGCAAGGACCACGTTAAGATCCCAAACACCGGAGGAGGTTTAAGGGGTGGATGAATGTGGGAAAAGGCCTTTCATGAAGCGGGAAACCACAGGATGAACAGAGATAGGCTTCCTGTCAAACGGCTGATGAAAAGCAGCAATGGCACTATGGTGGACTTGAACCGAAGACAAGTGTAACAGATAATCCAGGACAGCAGATAAGGAGGCAGACAGCGGCAAACACTTGATGCAGGGTCAAGGAATGGATGGACCACTCGTGAGGCTTCAGAAGATGACTCAACCTGTCTGCCAGACAATTGTGCTGGCCCTGAATGTAGACTACCTGAAGGAATATGTTGCGGCGGATAGCCCAATCCCAGAGCCGCATCGCCTCTTGGCACAGGGACAGGGACCCCCCCCCCCCCGTACCCCCTTGTTTGTTGATATAATACATGGCGACCTGGTTATCCGTGCGGATCAGCACCACTCAGTCATGAAGCAGGTGACAAAAAGCCTTCAGGGCGAGAAAAATCGCCCAAAGCTCCAGCAGATTGATGTGACAAAGGCGATTGGCACGGGACCAAATACCCTGAGTGCGAAGACCGTCCAGATGAGCCCCCCAAGCATAGGTCAACAAGTCTGTAGTGAGGACCTTCTGCGGAGGGGGGGGCATGAAACAGAAAACCTTTGGAAAGATTGGAAGAGAGCATCCAGACTTCTTCAACCAAGGAGTCACAACAATGAGTCAAGAGACAGGATCCCGATCCTGGTTCCATTGGGACGTAAGATGATACGGAGGTGAAGTCTAGCAAAAGGAGTTACGTGAACCGTAGAGGCCATGTGACCCAGGAGGACCATCAGGAGCCGAGCCGGGGCCGAGGACAGATGGGCCACCCTCTGGCATAAACAAACAAAGGCCTCTTGACGAGGCCGAGGCAAGAAGGAGCGGAGACGAACCGTGTTCAGGACCGCTCCGATGAATTCCAGAGACTAGGACGGACAGAGGTGGGACTTGGGGAAGTTCCATTTAGTAATCACTAAAGCAGAAAATGTTGAAGACAGAAAGTGAGGTAAATTGGAAAATTCCACAGTGTAAAGATTCCCTCACTTATTAGAGTTCAATCACCAAATTTCAAAAAAGGCAAAATTTGCTCAGTCTGTAAAAAGCTGTTTCTTTACAATTCAATAATCAACAGTTAGTCCATCGTTATTTACTTATCCTTTATTGCAGTATAAATTGCTTGCCCCAACAATTGTATGCCCGACGGGACCCGTTTCGCCTAAACAGGCTTTCTCAAGGGTTCCAACAGGGAGCACTGATTTTTGGCGTCCTCTCATTTAAGGGGCAGGAGAATCTTTACACTTAGGGAAGTTCACCTCGAAGCCGAGACTCTGAAGGAGCAAGATGATCTGATTCGTCGCTCGCAGAACTTCGTGGCGCGAGGACGCTTTGATCAACCATTCGTCGAGGTAGGGAAACACCTGTAGGCTGCGGAGACGCAGGGCCGCAGCTACCACAACTAAACACTTCATGAAAACCCTCGGAGAGGCTGCCAGGCCGAAGGGAATAACACGATATTGGAGGTGGAGATCCCCCACTCGGAATCTCAGATACCGGCGAGGCCGGGTGTATCGGAATGTGCGTGTACGCCTCCTTGAGGTCCAGGGAGCACAGCCAGTCCCCCTCGTCCAAGAGGGGGTACAAGGTAGGAAGGGTGAGCATTCTGAACCGTTCTCTGACCAGAAACTTGTTTAGAGCACGGAGGTCCAGGATCGGACGCAGATCCCCCGTCTTCTTGGGTACCAGAAAGTACCGGGAATAAAATCCGGTATTCCACTGGTCTGGAGGGACCTCCTCGACCACCCAAAGGCGAAGAAGGGCCTGAGCTTCCTGCAGAAGGAGAGGCAGCTGAGACCGGGCAGAAGGAAACTCTCTAGTAGGAAGGTCCGGTGGCACGTGACTGAAGTGAAGGGAGTACCCCTCCCGGATGATGGAAAGCACCCAACTGTCGGTGGTAAGACTTTCCCACTGGGTATAGAAATGATGGAGACCACCCCCGATGGGGATGGGGGAAAACTCCAGGAGGAAGGGAGCCCAAAGGCTCAGTCTGGAATTGTCAAAAAGACGGCCCAGGCTTCGCCGGAGCCGGCGGCTGGGCCTTAGCTTGTCACTGCTGCTGCTGTTGCGGCCACTTCAAAGGAGGCCGAGAGAACGCAGGAGTAGATTTCTGCGGATACCTCCGGAGAGGAATTTTGTATTGCCGGGCTGGAGGGGTCTTCGGCTTAAGTCTCACCAGAAAAGCGAAGGATCGATCGTGTTCCAAGAGGCACTTTGTGGCTGCCTCTATGGAATCATCAAAGAACTCATTACCCATGCAAGGGAGATTGGCAAGACGATCCTGGAGATTGGGATCCATGTCCACAATCCTGAATCAAGCGAGGCGACGCATGGCGATCGAAACACCGTGACCCTCGAGGACAACTTGAAGGCATCATAGGCCCCCTGAAACATATAGAGGTGAAGCTGGGAGAGAGTCTCCTCTAGAAGATGAAATTCCTGACGACGAGAATCCAGCACGTCCGCCCGGAATGAGTGGAGGGCTTCCACACAGAACCAGAGATAGACGTGAAGATAAAGTTATAGTTGAGGACACGGTTCGCCATCATTGAATTTTGATAAATTTGTCCATCGTACGGCCCTCCCTGCCCGGAGGGACGGCAGCGTAAACCTTCGAGGGGTTGGACTTCTTCAAGGAAGACTCAACCACCAAGGATTGGTGAGAAAGCTGAGAACTTTCAAACCCCTTAATCAGGATCGTCCGGTAAAGGGACTTCAACTTGGAGGGAATGGCCATGACCGCATAGGGGGTCTCCAGGTTCCGGAGAAATGTTTGCCGGAGAACCTGGTGCAATGGCAAGCACAGTGCCTCACGGGGCGGATGATCAACACCCATTTCTGCCAGGAATTCCTTGGTATAACGGGACTCACACTGGAGTTCAAGGTTCAAGGTCCTACCCATGTAAAGGAGGAATTTCGAGAAGAAGACTCATCTTCCTGAGGAGACCCTGAGTGAGATCTGGGGGTAGCCGAGAAAGAGGAAGAAATTTCCCTCGAATAGTAAGCCGGGGCCTCGGAGTCCCGCGAATGGGAGATCGAAGAGGCTTGACTAAAGTGTCTGGGGGGTGTTGAGAAATGACCCTGTGCAAGGTGGACCGGGGAGGACCCCGGAGTCCGAGGAATCAGCTGGTGGAGCCTCAGAGAAAACGGGGCAAAGGAAAATTCCTCCGCCGGTTTCAAAGAAGACCCCCTAGAGGCCGGCATCTGCCTCGATGGGGAACGCAAACTAGAGTCCAACTCGAGGACAAGGGTGTGCCTGGAAGGCTTTCAGGTCGAAGACCTGCCCCGAAGGGGCAGAGAAGACTGGAGCTTTTTAGGAGGGGCAAGCCTCGACATAGTAGCGGGCGTAAAGCGGACCTCTATCCTGGACCCTCAAAAAGTCACCAGTGACTTCGGGGGATGAAGAATCGCTCGAGGTGACTCGGCAAGTCTTACGGGCATGGCCCCGAGACATGAGAGAAGGACGCTCAGGCTGGTCAGACCGAGGCTGGGTCGGGACCGAGGTCAGAAGCGTCGAAATCGGGACCAGTTGGCTCACCACCGAGGAAAGCTGCGTGGTAAGTATAGCCTTAAGCATGTCCTCAAACATAGGCACCGAGACCAAAGGCTGTTGGATCGTAGATGCAGCAGTGCGCTCTTTCGGGGGCGACCTCGAGGAAGAGTATTTCCTACGTGAGGAGGCATGCTTAGAATGATGTCTCGAAGACGCCGACGAGGCAGCACTGACATGAGACTCTGAGGCAGGCTTCTTTGCCAGCACACCTGAGGAGGAAAGAGGAGACTTACCAGAGACCGGAATAGCAGATTGAGCCGAGGGGGACTTCGAGACCGAGGACTTCGAGGCCAAGGCACCCAACGAGGGTGCCGAGGCTGAGCTCGAGGCCTGTCCCGCAGGATCCATGGGGCCAAAGAGTTGGAGAATCTTGGCCACCCTCCGACGAAGAGCCCACGATTGCAAAGTCGCACAACATGGACACGATTCAGCGCGGTGCCCTGCACCCAGGCACTCCACATACCAACGATGAGGGTCGGTGATGGAGATAACCCAGTTGCACTTAGTACAGTTTTTAAACCCGGAACGAGGCCGGGACATAAGAAAAAAGACGGCCAGAACAAGACCGGTGAACCCGGTCAAAAATATACGAACGGAAAAAAAGAAAAATAAAGACGCGGGCACTGCGACTTAACTGAAATAAACCACGGTGCAAGAGAGACAACGAAATCGCGTGAAGCAAGGGAGCAGTGCTTCTGGCTCCACGGAAAACATAGAACTGAGGTCACGCTGAGGAGAGGCATGCCCTAGGTTGGGCGGGAGGAGCACGCGCACATGCACGAGCCAATCGCAAGCTTGAAGGTCTTCAAGCAAGTCTGCTTGCGAAAACGTCCGCTAGGGGGCTCCGTCGGTGACGTTACCCATATATTGAGAATATGCTGCCTGCTTGTCCTGGGATAAACACTCCTATAGCCACTTCATCCCTCATCTCTGGAACCAACTCCCCCCACAAATCAGACTACAGAACTCTGATGACCTTCCAGAAAGCAGAGGACCTCCTCTTCAACTGAAATTCTAACTGCAAACTACCCCTTGCCCCCTTATATTCCCCCTCCTTTCTGCACTCTCCTGTACTTAAGTTGCTGAATAGTCTATGAACTGTCCAAAATGTACTTAAGTTGCTGTATAGTCTTGTACTGCCCAAAATGTTTTGCATTGTGAATGATGGCTTGTAACCTGTTCTGAGCTACTGGGAGGACGGGATAGAAATCGAAATTCGGGATAGAAATTAAAATTAAATAAATAAATTGCATCTGCCTTAGGACAGCTAAACATACGGTCCCTATGGTTTCCCATGTCCAACAGCACCACGTATTTGAGGATCTCAGGTGGTGCGTTTTGGAACAGATTTCCCCTTTTTACAACGGTGATAAAAATTCTTATCTTTTGAAGAGAGAAAATTTCTGGATTTTTCATTTGAAAGCCTATTTTCCTACTGGGCTAAATGAAAATGTGGACAAATGTTTTTCTACTTAGTGTTTTTCTTTTTTCTGCTTATATGCAGATTTTCTTTTTTTCCTTTTTAAGTGTTGACGTTTACTTTGATGTCACCCCATTACTCAGTATGTTGCACATATCGAACTTCCAGGGTGTCTCTAAAAGCTCGTCGCCATTGCTCTTTTCATTGAGTTCAGCATCACTTTGCCTTAATCTGGAGCTTTTTACTAAACTAAGAAGGCCCTTTTGAAGATGTGCTTTCAACGAGGATTTAATTAATTGTTTCTGCTCCTGAAGAAGTCAACGAAACGGAGCTCTGTCGAGCCGAGACAACCACTCGTTGAGATTCAGATAAGTTTACTGAACAGAAGATGTCAATTGTGACTTGTGACTTTCCCTCTTTATTTCAATTTCATGAATGGATATGAACTGTGATCTATGATTGATTTACATACTATTTTTGGGGGGGGGGGGAAAAAAAAGAAAATAGTTTTTACACTTTAGCACTTTGCACTTTATTTTTTTTGTAACTGACATCCTTTTGAGGGGTGGGGCTTTTTGAGTCGCTTTTTATTCCCATATTTTTCCCTCAGGGTTTTTCACCGTGCATTTAATTCATATAAGAGACAAATGATATACGGGGGCAGAGCTTATTTAGGTTTTATTAAAACCTGGTGCTGGTCCCTACGAGCTTTCTACCCGGGGCAGTGAAAGGTTATCAATGTTGTATATTTAGGCCTATACTGAAGTGTCTCATATTTATTTATCATTTTTGACTGTTTGTAGCCGGTGAATACCTTTTGAGAGTTAAATATAGGGCACCGCCAATATTTTTGTGTTTTGTTGAGCATGGAGAAAGACATGTCAATGATCAGGAGACCCTGGCAAGTGAGTTAAGAGTAGACAGATGGAAACAGAAACCAGAGCCTTAGACCAATGTAATGTGATGTGAAGAATAAAATGATCAGACAACAAAAGGTAGAAAAAAAATATTTTCTATTTTGTGATTAGAATATAACAGATTTGAAATATGTATCCTGCTGGGGACTGCAAAGCCCAGACTGTGCTGCTTTAGCTTCCAGCTGGCTTAGGGCTCTCTCTAACCGGGAGTAGTTGCCCTAGTTGCACTCTCATGTGTGACTGCAGTATTCTATTAGCATGACTTTCCTGTGTAGCGTTCTGTAATAATTTGGCTTATTCAGTTTTCTCAATAGTGGAGGGGATATTAGTGAAGGGGAGGGGAGACAGCGGTTTTTTGATCCTTGCTCTGTATTATTTGTGTTTATAAAATGACAATTGTACAGAATATTGTTTCTTTTTATAATTTAATTAAATAAGTTCAATATAAAATCATAACTATTCATGTGAATGGGACCAGATGGCTTGCAGGGATGGGGACCGAGCTCATGGGGAAGGGGCAGGAAGGGGGATCAAGGTTGCAGGGCCCGAATATATCCCTTATTAACTCAAAACAAGCCCCACACGGATAAACGATACACACACCCAGCAACACTACAAGGCCTTGCTTACAACCAACAACATTCAGACTCCCCAAAGAGAAAGGGAAAAAGAAAAAAGAAAAGAAGTGGAGAAAAAGGCCTCAGTTCAGCTTCATCTGGCCAAAAAACTCCATTCCTACAAAAGCTGTTTATGTGTAAATGCTGAAAAATAGTTCAAGAAAACAGTAGCCTGCCAGGTGGTATCAAACAGCACGCCTAATACAGATGAAAGTCAATGGGTGAATGTAACAAAAGGCAGTATAGACCAGCTCATAACATCCACAGCAAAAGCAAGAAAAACAACTTAGCTGCTAATGGCCTCCAAATCCAGGCCAGGCAGTCCTTACACCCAACGGGGAACCCTCCATTTCGCATCAAATCGCTGCGTCAGGGGTGTTCATATCATTGCTTCACATCCAGATATTCCAGACCCACCATACTCCTCAATCATCCTCACCACTTCATCGATCAAAACTGACCCAGAGAGACTCTTCACCCCGGCTCTAAAAAGGCCCAAAATCTCCGCCCCTCCACATGCAGCCACCAATCAAAAAAAACACTCAAACTCAAAAGAAGGCGGACCATTCTATTCGGGCATTTAAACCCTCAGGATGGACTGATTGTAGCTGATAGATCCATCTTTGCTCCTTTTGCCACAGGAGCCGTCTTCAATCCCCCCGTCGAACCGGGAGCGCAATATGTTCAATCACAATACATCGCAGGGCTCCAAAATCATGATGTGCTTCTAAACAATGCATCACCAATGGTTCCTCCAAACGCTGGGTATTCAAACATGATCTATGTTCAATAAGTCTTGTCTTGAACTGACCGTAAGTATGCCCAACATAGATTTTCAAGCAGGGGCAAAGAATCACATAAATCACTCCCTCAGTGGAACATGAAGTGGAACACCTCAACTTATAGACAAAACCAGTTTTAGGATGTTGAAACACATCAGATTCGATCATTAGAGAACAGACAGAACAATAACCACACATCCGATGTCCCGGTGTTATGGCTGCATATGTGTCAGATGGAACTCTCAAAACATTGGGGCTTAAAACATCGCCCAAATTTTGGTTACGCACATAAGAGAACAAAATATTGAGCTGTTGAAAACAAGGATGTATCTTTAAAATGGTAAGATGTCGGCAGATCACCCGCTGTGAACATCTAGACAACTGGTTGTAAGTAGAGACGAAAGGAACCAGATCCTGAGTGGGAACCTCATCCCGATACTGTAATAAAGCCTCCCTGTGATTATACAAAGCCCTCTTCCTAGCCTGGGCTGCCACAGAAACTGGATATCCCCTATCAATAAATTTATCCTGTAGGGTCACAGATTGATGATGGAACTCAGCTGTAGTCTTACAGATGCGCCTATACCTCAGAAACTGGGCAAAAGGAATGCTGGTTTTCATGGCATGAGGATGCATACTACTGAACTGCAACAGGGAGTTACAATCAGTGTCTTTAGTGTACACCGTGGTACACAAAATTCCATCCACTAATTCCACCAAAACATCCAGAAAAGCAATCTTAGTTTGATGAAACTTCATTTCAAATCTCAAGGAGGGATGCCAACAGCTCTTCCAAAGATCCTCTCCATATTCAAAAAATATCATCTATAAAGCGGAGCCATCCCACCATCAAAGGAAAAAATCCAGAAGAGTAAACAAACTTCTCCTCAAACGCTCCCATAAACAAATTAGCTATAGTCGGAGCAAAAGTTGCACCCATAGCAACTCCTGACAGCTGCATATAGAATTGACCCTCAAACAAAAAATAGTTCTTTTTCATAGTCAGGGCAGTCAATTCTAGCAAAAACTCCGGGGGCACCAACCACGGACGAGGCATTTGATTCAAAAAATCTGATAATATCTCCAAAGCCTCGTCCTGGGGGATAGAGGTAAATAGGGATGCCACATCTAGCGTAGTGAATGTTGTTGGTTGTAAGCAAGGCCTTGTAGTGTTGCTGGGTGTGTGTATCGTTTGTCCGTGTGGGGCTTGTTTTGAGTTAATAAGGGACAAATTTTCCCCCTATGATACATCCTCGGTGTCTCAGGGCCAAGTAACAGAGCCTGATGACAAGGGAGGTGGAGACCTCCTTGAATATGGTGCACTCCAGTGTTTGTCGATGTCTGGGCAGCCATCGATGCCAATGCTCCTGATGCCTAAATTGGTTGACTAGCCTTCAAGAAGCCAAACAGCTTCTCCTGTTGAACCTGCCATGCTCCTTGTCCTTAACTTCATTTTCAAACAGAAATAACAAGTATTAAGAGTCATGGGCAGGAACAAGGCACCCAATGCGCCAACTTTGTGGGTCTATGACCGAGATCTAGTGGTGATATTGGGTGCACCTTTTAAAGCTACTGGGGTGCGGGAGGATGATATCACCTGACATTGAAAAAAGAATTGAGATTAAATTAAATTCTTCAATTATGAAGCAAAACGGGTACACACAAATTGTGGTAGTAGCTCTGGCCTGACTTTTGGCCTAACCCCATTAAAAAAAGAAACCTTAAAAGAGCCACAAAAACAAAAACACCTATTAAAATACATGGAAAAGGAGAAAATAACTTGAAAATAAAGAATATAGTAAACTGAAAAGGAAAATAAAACCTGAAGGGGAAGGCACAAAAATTGCACACAAAATTTCTGTTGAGAGAACACTCAAAACGCGTGTTCTGTGTTCTATGGATAAATATAGACTTGCTTGTGTGTCAGGCAGGAAGGCACCTGTGCATGCACAGTACAGAGTTGCTAGATTGTCTGCATATTTTTATGCTTGCAAAGTCTGTGCTGGGCTCTGTAAGAAGATGTCGCTCAGATTTGGGAATTGGAGGCCCGCTTGTCCTTGGAGAACAAGTGGTATATACAAAATCAGCATATCAAAAATAAAACCATACAACAAAAAATATCAACACAGTTTGATATCATAATTATTAGGCTCTATCTGAAAAACTCCAATGATAACATTAATTAGTACCATAAGCCTACTGAAATAATACAGTCCTCATTTCTCTCACATATTTCCATGTTTTGAATCACCCTTAGCTTAAAAGGCAAAAAGGCCCAGAGCTAAAGATTCTACAATGTTAAAGAAAGACCAATATTCTTCTAATTGCACAATATGAAATGAGGGGTTTTCCCAGCAAAGCCACCTCTGTCAATTAATACCTCTATAATGAAAAAAATCTCAGCTCTATTGGAAGTCAAAGAAATGTGAGAAAATTGTGACCAGTCAAAACTCTTGCAGCAGCGTTCTAAACCACCTCTTAAATTCCTTTAGAAAAAGAAGATGCAGTCTTGCAGGAAATGAGAGGGCCATTGTCACTGCTATTTGACGCAAGAGAGGTTGTCTGTTTTGGCCACATTGTGATATCAGTTGTCACTGCAGATGCCTCATGTGTATCCTGCTTCTGCTAAATATCCTAAGACTAACGATGGTACAAGCAGAGAATGAGCAGACATTTGTTATTTTGGGCTCTAAGGCAATGATTGTTTGGAATGTGATTTTGATGGGAAGGACTTTTTAGAATGTTGAGATGATCTCTATAAATTATATAATCTGGGTTAGTGTTACAGCTGACTTATGTGCTTTGATAATATAACCCATAAATTGCAGCAATGAAAAAATATTAAGGATGCTATGCATATCGATGTGTTTTCACCAAAATCATCCAATCACTGGAGAACACAAAGTCTTATTTGCACAGATGGGTCTTTGTTACCACAAAGCATTTTGTGAAAACCCTCAGTGCAGATGAAAAGACAAAAGGAAGTACATGGTACTAGTAATGCCAAGTCTGTAGAGAACTGGATAACTTCTAACATTGGGAATAAATAGGGGTATGTGTTTAGAAATCCATGAAATCTAAGGAGATTAGCTAATCATTCTGAAAATATAGGATGTACAGTGGCCAGTTGTTCATCTTGAATTTATCTGGCTCTAGAAACTTAAATTTTCTCAGATTTAGAATGGGTTTGAGTCCATTCATCATTCAAGCACTCGGAGAAAAATCCTTCTCATCAGTCTGGAGTTAGTATCTCCTCCACAGAAAGACCTGAAAAACATGGATAGTATGGAAAGATGTTCTGATGAATGGCAGTGGTCATGGGCCAGGATGGAAGAAACTGTCAGAAATTGATCTTGTATTCAAAACTATTGGTACACCAACAGGAGAATACTCAAAAACTGGGTCAATTTTGAGGCTGAAAGGAGCAAAAGTTAATGGTTGTTCTTTCAGGGCTTTGGCTCTGGAAGTAAGAGTAGGAGGTTGACTGTCACTGGAAGGGGCAAAAGTATAGTTTGTGTGTTGTATGTTGATAATATGGTTTTCAGAAGAACACAATACGATATAGGAAAAGGCTGGGGAACTAAGTGGATAACTCCCTCAGTCATGCAGTGGTCCTTTTTTGGTCTACTGTTCCCTCAGTTTTCCCCCTTCAGAGAACATCTTCTAAGCAAACATCATCTACAAAGAGATTATATACTTTCTCTGGAAAGCTCTTTTTCAGTAGATAGGTGAGACATTCTGGAGACAATAGGGTTATTTCCCAATATTTGCATGCTCTGCAGAAGGAATCCACTCCGGATTTTTCACTCTGCCTCTATAGTACTTCACTAATCAGTTTAGCGCCCTCTATCGTCAGTACCCAAGCACCGAGAGGCGCCCACATATGTGTATCAGAGGCACCTGTAGTAACAGGCTAAACAAAGTGTTCTGCTGAAAGGAATGAAAAAGTACTATTAAACGCCAACACAGGCTCCAAAGGAGCACAGCACAACTACCCACACATCCTTTCCAGCCCTCAAGGGTTGAGTGGTCTCCGAGAATGGAGAAGCATAAACAAACTGTAAGCAGGCACAGATAGGATAGGGAGGGGAGTCTAACCTATCTACTGGAAAAGAGCTTACCAGGGTAAATACATAATCTCTTTTTCCAGTGAAAAAGATGGAGAAGAAAACGGTGACAGAGTTCAAACAAGCATGGGATGAATACAAAGAATAATGGGAACACATTGAAAGAACTAAGGCCAGTACTGGGCAGTGACCTCCAATAATGAAGGATAACCCTGCGTACGACCAGTTTCTTCAACAGGTGGTCCTGAGTCAAGGAACCTATCGTCAGAGAGACAGGCAAACACATTGCCCGATGAATATGAAAAGCCGAAACAAAGCCCTAGAGCAGGGGTGTCCAACCTGTGGCCCGTGAACTATTCTGTACGGCCCCGGTCGAGGGCGATGCAGTGTTTTCCTCTGCTGCCCCTGGGTGTTTTTACCGTCTTGCTGGCTCCCTCCTCTGTCTTGCTGCAGTGTTTGGGTTGGACACTCCTGGCCTAGAGCGTCAAAACCAACAGAGAAATATCTGAAAGGTGGCCAAAGGGAGCCTAGATAAAGCTGTCTGACATGATGGACCCCATGTAAGAATGGAGCGACATCAGGATAAGCCGCCACACAGGACCAATTGTACTGGGCTCTAAGTAAGGCAGCCAGGCTACTGGGACCCGCAGAGAAGCCACCGTAAGGCCAGTATTTTTCCAGCAAGAAGAAAGGCAAGAATCTGCGAGATCGGAGCTGAATACGGATCAACCTGGAAGCACCAATGTTGGAAGGCCTTCCAAGCCGTAGTGAAAGTGACCCCCTGGACAACTTCTTAGACTGCAGAAGAGCCTCAACACCAAGGGCAGAACATCTCATATGTCCAAAGGTCCAGGAATTGGCATGGCAAATGGATCCTGAAGCCTCCAGAATGAACCAGGATCCTCTGAAGGACGTGGTCAACCAATGGCCCAGGAGTAAAAACAAACAGGAGAAAGAAATTACTGCCAGCACTGCATCAGTGTGTCAAGCCTTCCGCTTCCGGGCTCAGATCTTCGATGGAAGAAGAGAAGCACCTTCCATAATCATGAAGTGGCCATGAGATCAACGCGGAGACTCTACTAGAACTCCACAATCATCTGAAATGCCTGTGGGAACAGGATCCACTCGCGTAGGTCTGCTTGCATGTTGTCCATTTTCGCCACATGCGCTGCTATCAGCACCATGAGAAGACATTCTGCCCAAGAAAAAGAAGGCGGGCTTCCTGGGCCAGAGGAGCGCTCTTGGCCCTTCCCTGGCAATTGACATAGGCTACTACCGTTGCATTGGCGGAGAAGACTCTGGCCGCTTGGACCTCTCCAAGGACTTCAGCAATCTCATCAAGGCCAGACAAATGGCCCGAAGCTCCAGTCAGTTGATAGACCACTTTCTCTGCATCTTGTGACAGAGACCCTGCAAACCCTGAGCTTGAACCTCAGGAATATGAACCTAGTCCTACCAGAAGCCCAGGAAGGAAAGGTTTAGAACCCCAGAGAGAAAGGTAGAATCAAACTGATAGTCCTAGATACAAAACTGTAAAGTCTGCAAAAGCTGAGTCCCAGTTTAAGAGTGCAGGTCTCTTTAAATCACGGAACTTTAGAGAGCAGCTTTCCTCCTCAACAGACACAGCACCTGGCCAAGAAGAAAGGAAGCAGTCCAGAAAGGCAAACGCAGAGCTGCTATGAAAACTGCAAGGGAAACAACATGAGCAGGTAGAATTCCCTGATATTGAAAAGCAGGAATTGGATTCAGAAGAGGTTGTTTGTGGCCCACAAGGGGAAGTAATGGACTGGCAGCCTGCTCCTAAAATGCTGGGAAATGCAGAGGAAAGCATGGATTTTGAACATTTTCCTGAGAACATGGAGGAACTGTGAGTAACTGTACAAGCATTTGGATGTTTTTTTTCTGCTAAAAAGACTGAAGCTGATATGGGGTTTTTTTCTGCCTGATTATTGTGAATAAGAACTTAAAGCTAATTGATTGCTGGTGATAAATCCCAGGGAGGGAAAACGGGTGCACCTTGGGTACTTTTACTTTTTTACTTTTTTTACAAAAGTTGTTTTTTTTTTTAAACTTCTGAAGAGAACTGTTCTCTGTTTGAAAGCTCCCAGCAAGGACTATGGAAGGCTGGAAGCTATATACTTTTGGGGAGGATGGAAAGACCAGCGGATATTAGCTCCACCACCCTGAGAGGGCTTGTGTTTTGACCTGGCACAAAGCCCTGCCTTGCTAAGGTCAGAGCTAGAAGGGAGAGCAGCATTTTTGTGAAACATTTTTTTTTGGCTATTGGTGCTGGCAGCTGGGCTGCTCCAGAGAAGTGGAGAGCCGTGTTCCAGTTTGGAATTAAGAAAAGGAACAGCACTAAAGTGAACTTACTGGTTTAAATCCTGTATTGTGCTACATACCAGGAAAATAACAAGGAAATCCAAAGCCAGACATTTTTCTTTTGTTGGACTCTGTTGTTCAGAACAGGGGAATTGGACTGAGAAGTCTGTGCCTTGCTCAGATTCCAGAGAACTGTGTGGGTTTTTTTTGCTTTCTATGTGTTTGGTTTTTTTCCTAAAGCAAAGTGGGACACTCTGAATGCATGTTGAAAATTGCTTTTGCTGTTTTTTTTCTCTGTTCAATCTGTGTTTGAAAATCCTGACAACCTGACATTCTGAAGAAGGAAAAATAGTTGGTGTTTTTTTTTTGGTTGTGCTAATAAACCAGTCTTGTTTTCTTTCCAAGGGTCCTGGTGTGCCTTAGGAGATACCGGAGGAAGGGAAATCGGAAGTAAGACCAAGTAGCCACCTTGACCTTGTGACCCTGCGCAGGCATTCGTTCGGCTGGCTCTAGGTCCCTGTCACAGTCTGAAACCTCATCTAAGCCAAACAAATGGCCCTGAGCTCCACCGGGCAGATGGACCACTTTCTTTGTGAGTGTGTCCAACTTCTGAACAGGACAACGATTGCAATGAGCTCCCCAGCGCCGAAGGCTGGCATCTGCCCTCACCACGATCCAGGAGACAATGAGAAGCGGAATGCCCCTGCAGAGGGATTGTGGGCAAATCCACCAGTCCATACTTGCTTGTGTCTATAGAGGCCATGGCAGACAAATCTGTAAGGCACCTCGGTAAGGCACCCAGCAAGACAGGCTGAAGAGGACACATGTGCGCCCTCGTCCAAAAAACTACATCTATGTGTGGCAACTATTTAATTGTTTAAGCTCTGTCCAATTGCTAAGGTTCACCAGACTCTATTTAATTGCTCCAGTTTTGCCCAATTGACAAGCCTATCTAATTGTTTAAGTTCCGCCCAATTGCTAAAGCTCACCAGATTCCATTTAATTGTTCTAGTTCTCCCAGATTCTAGTTCACTAGATTCTATTTAATTGTTCTAGCTCTGCCCAATTCCCAAGCCTATTTAATTGTCTAAATTCCGCCCAATTGCTAAGGTTCACCAGATCCTATTTTAATTGTTTAAGCTCTGCCCAATTCCTAAGATCCACCAGATTCTTTTTAATTATTCCAGTTCTGCTCAATTGCTAAGACTTTCCTCTGTTCTTGCCTACCAAAGGCTTCCCCAACCCCTCCATGAAGCCACACCCGTGGATTTTTCTTCTCTTTCTCTGCTCATCCTCCAATATCACCCTCTGTCTGAAACCCCCCTCTCCCAACTTACCCGATCCCATTAATGTTAGCACTATTTGCCCAGGTGTCAAAATCCCCACGCTATTGCGCACCAGAAATCATCCTTTCAAAAAAAAAAACAAACAAACTCGAAGAATCAATCATGCCTCCTTAAAGCCCATTCCCCCTGCCAACCTTCCCAACCATGCCTCTGACTCTCAAACCCCAGTCCCGACACTTTACTGCAATGCCAGATCTGCATGCAACAAAACCCAAATTTTGAAGGACCTACTTGAAGATCTCGACCCCGGATTCTTATTCATCATTGAATCATGGATTGCAAAAGATGACATATTTACACAAAACAAACTTTACTCACACGGTTACCAGGGCCTCTTCTCCCCCAGAATTAACCAAAAAGGAGGTGGCTTGGTACTCCTCCACAAATCATTCTTCAATGTCCAGCTTCTCGAAAAGGGTAGCCATGCCTCTCTTGAATATATGCTTGTCTCTGTTAACGACGAACTCCACCCTCACCCACTGGGTATCCTGCTATTATATCGTCCACCATCCCCCTGGAACAAATCCTCTGAACCCGTCCTTGAGACCATTACAAACGTCTTCCTCATATTTCAAAGATTACTAATCATTGGGGATATTAATCTCCACCTAAACAATACCACCAACAAAGATGCAACTTATTCAATAACTTCCTCACTTCTTTAGGCTTCCCGCCCCCCCCCCCCCCCGGCACTCTCTCCAACTCATGAAAAAGGGCACACACTGGACATCATCAATTTCCTAGATCTCAACGATCACAAAACTTCGGTCGATGACACCCGTTAGGAACATGTCCCCTGATCCGACCACTTCCTAGGAGCTTTTTGCCTCCCCATTTTCATGTCTCACCTCGGGCCCCCTCCTCGTTCCTCATACTCCATTACCTTCCAAAAAAAAATTGCTAGCAAACTATTCTGGATCAAATTCCTAAACCTAATTTCCACCATTCCTAGCTCTCCAAACCCTGAATCCAACTGGCACAACTGGATCACCACTATCCACTAAAACTGTCTCCTACTCCCGCAAGGCCCCTTGGTACCTCCCATATCACAGAGAACTGAAACAGAAATGTCGAATACTGGAACGCATATGGAAAAAAATCTACATCCCCCACTGACAGACAATCCTGGAGGGTTAATAATAATAATAATAATAACAGCTTATATACAGCAATACCGTGAAGTTCTATGCGGTTTACAAAGATTAAGCAAAGGTACAAATTGATTGACTTTAAGAGGGGAGGAAGAAAGAGGGTTAATAGGACAGGAAATCCATTTTTGAGGAGAGAGTGATCAATAGAACAAGTTAATCGCTATAGAGGGGAGAGAGAAGAGAGGATCAGTTGTCTAGATACTTTAGGAACAGGTGTGTTTTCAGACATTTCCTAAATTCCTCATAAGTAATGGGCGAAAACAATTGTTCTAGGTCTTTACCCCATGATGCTGCTTGGTGCGAGAGAAGATGTTCATGGTGTTTTTTCAGTTTACAACCTCTCACTGGGGGGAAACGAAGTTGGAATGTGAGCTTCTCTTGTGTCTGTTGGCTGAGAAGACGAAAAGGTCAGTTATATATTTAGGGGCAAGTCCGTGTAGTGCTTTGAAGCAAAAGCAGGAAAATTTAAACTTTACGCGCGCCTCCATTGGCAGCCAATGCAGCTGCCGGTAGTAGGGTGTCACGTGGTCAAACTTTCTCAGCCCAAAGATCAGTTTGACTGCTGCATTTTGCATCAATTGTAAACGCTGCATGTTCTTTTGGGAAATTGCTAAATAGGCGATGTTACAGTAGTCAAGTAGACTCAGTACGAGGGATTGGACTAGGGTTCTGAATGCCGCTGTATCAAAATAAGCTTTAATGGATCTGAGTTTCCAGAGAGTGAAAAATCCCTTTCTGATCAAGGAGTCCACCTGGTCTCTCATGGTTAGGCACTGATCCAAAGTTACACCTAGTATCTTTATGGTAGGTTGGATAGGGTAATTAAGATTAAGTCCTACAATACCGAACTAAAAAAAGCAAGGAAGAACTACTATAGTAACAAAATCTCCAGATGTAATGTAATGTAATGTAATTTATTTCTTATATACCGCTAAATCCGTTAGGTTCGAAGCGGTTTACAGAGAAATATACATTAAAGGATCCAACAACCAAAGTAATACACTGTTCAACATCTGGCGCTCCATATCCTCTAAACATGTATCCACCACACTCCCCTCCTCTCCATCTGCCGACGATCTAGCAAAATTCTTCAATGAGAATGTCACTACCTTACGATGCTCATTCCCACTAGCACCCTCTTACAACTCTCTGGTGTCTACCGACTCCAACCCGACTCTAACCGTCACCAACCATATTCCAGTCGACAGATCCTGGACTGCCTTCGAGCTCGAATCCGATTCCCAGGTCACTAAACTCTGCCTCAAATTGAAATCCTGCAACTGTACTTTGGACCCTTTCCCCTCCTACCTATACGAGAAAATTTCCACACAAGCCATCTCATCTCTCACCAAACTTATAAATTCTGCCCTACTTTCAGGTCTATTTTCTGCAGAAATGGGACACATTGCCTTATCCCCACTTCTGAAAAAGCGGATCTAGACCCCTCCACACCAGCCAGCTTTCGCCCAATAGCAAATATTCCTCTCCTGACCAAGATGCTGGAGTCCATCATATCCACCCAACTCTCATCCTATCTTGAGAGATTCTCCATTCTCCTACCCTTCCAGCACGGCTTTAGACCCAACTTTAGCACCAAATCCCTACTGGCCTCATTAATCTCAAAGGTCGAACAACTTCACTCTTGCAATAAGTTCGCTGTTCTTCTTCAATTCGACCTTTCTGCGGCTTTCGATATTGTCCATCATAATATACTAATTCTCCAACTTTCTGAAATTGGCATAAACTCAACAGTCCTAGATTGGTTCTCAAAATTCTTACGTTCCCGCTCCTACTTCATTAACATGAATGGCTCCTCATCCCTCCCTTGGAAACCAATTTGTGGAGTTCCCCAGGGTTCTCCTCTATCTCCGATTCTTTTCAATGTTTATATGTCCTCCCTGAAACTCCTCCAACTATCCCCCTTGGAAACACTTTACACTTACGCCGATGACATCCTTGTCCTCCTCGAGACCGACTCTAACCTCACCAATCTCTCTGAGAACATCTCTTCATGTATATCAAACCTCCAATCCTGGGCCCTTACCGTACAAATGAAACTAAACGAGACCAAAACCAAACTACTATGGCTCGGCCCAAAATTAGATCAGCTATCCACCCTCATCCCACTTTCCTCTGGCACCACTTTGCAGCTTGAACACTCAAGCAAAGTTCTGGGCATCATCATTGACTCTAAACTGTCCTTTAACAACCACCTTAACTCCCTAGTAAAAAAATGCTTTTTCAATCTTCACATGTTAAGGAAAGTGAGATCCTGCTTCCATCAACAACACTTTGCTGTCCTCGTTCAATCCATTATTTTTTCCAGACTGGATTACTGTAACTCCATCTACCTAAGCCTAACAAAGAAAAGCCTTCATAGACTCCAGCAGATTCAGAACACCGCGGCTAAACTAATCTTCGCAAAAAGCAAATTCGACCACGTCTCCCCACTTCTGTCTAAGCTTCACTGGCTCCCAGTAATCCTTAGAGTTCACTACAAATGCGCCTGCCTAACCTTCAAGTCTCTACACGGCATCCTTCCTCCCCTTTTTCCACTATCTTGGAACTCCTCGAATCCCAACACCACCAGATCTACTCAAAAATTCAAACTATCCTTCCCCTCTTTAAAGGGCATATCCCATGCAGGAAAATTAGGGACATCCCTCTTCTTCAGGATCACTGAACTCTGGAACAGTTTTACTATCCCGTTTCGGAGTCTGACCTCCCTCCAACTTTTCTGAAAACATTTAAAAACATGGCTTTTCTCTAAAATGTAACGACCTCTCCCTCTTCGATATACTAAGTCTCTCTAAACTTCTCTGTACCAAGTTCTTCTACTTTTCTTTGGAGTTCCTGTCTACATCAATTCCTGTAAACCGTGCCGAGCTCTACTTCTGTGGAGATGATGTGGTATACAAAATTAAGGTTTAGTTTAGTTTAACTATGAAGCCAAAGGAGCCAGCCGCTCCAAAATCAAATAAATCTGTACACACAGCTTCTGTCTGTGAATCCTGGTCAGGCAGACACTGCCCTCAGCCATACCGACAAGGACTCCCAAGCATGCCAATAACTGCATGGGCTGCAGAGGACTGATTCTGAGGATGACAATTCAGCCCAAGTCCTCCAGCACCTGCTCCACTGTGTGACGTTGCTCGGCCGAGGAAGCTCTGATCCACCAGTCGTCTAGATATGGGTGAACTTGCAGACCCATCTTCCTCAGATAAGTAGCCACCACCACCATCACCTTGCCAGCCCAAAGAGCTTCACGTCTGTGCCAAACAATAACTGCCCCTTAAAAGACAGCCTTACTAAAAAGTCACCGTGGAAGTTGAAACACCAGCCCATTTCCTGACCCAGAGCATTCGGCGGGTCAAAAGGGAGAACACTGACACCTTTGCCAGCAGTGTCAAAAGGTCATATAAGACATCCGCTATATAAAGTGTCCCAGCCAGCAGCAGTTGAGAAGGAGGCTCCACTGCACCAATCTCTAGCTTGCGTAGTCGAGAGAAACAGGCACATGCGACAAAAGACATCACCACAGCTGATCTGATGCCCAAATTCTCTTTTTCAAAAAGTTTCTTAAGGACCACAGTGGTCCTGCATAGCTTTCAATAGAACACCTCCTGCATTGTGAAGAGAGGTGCGCTCAGTCACTTGTTCCACCAAAGAATCTTTAGCTGCCCCCAAAGCTGCTGACACTCCTGCAGTCAGGGGATACAAGCGGGACATAGCTCTAGCACTCTTCAAAGTACCTTCTGGAGAGTCAAACTAATCAGAGATAATAAAACTCATATCCAGATGCCAGGGAAAGGTTGCAGAACGCGAGCGTTCACTACCAAGCCTGGACAGAGCCGGCTGAGTGGCTCAGCTTAATTCCTGCAAAGATGAAGTATTAAGAATAGGCAGAGCCAAAAACTTGATTAAGCGCAGGACAGTAGGATCGCCACCAGGATTTGGAGCCCCCAAAGGATCCATGGATCCAGCACACAAGCCCGGATCCCCTGATCTGGAAAGGGCTGCACCGTCAAACAAGGAATCAGAGAGGTCAGGATCAGCAGCTGGATCAGGTGGTGGCATGGACACACCTGAAGGCATCACACCACCGAAAAACACCTTGGGAGGGAAAGGAGACTGCTTTTTTTCCCCTAAACTCAGAGTACATAACCTCATGATTTTAGAGAAGGTATCCAGCTCCTGAGGTATGGAGTTACCCTTAGATGACTTAAATTTATGTGTCTTAGACTGCGGAGAGCACGCAGCCAGGCTGACCGAAGAACTAGCCATGCCGAGTTTGAAAGTAATGGAGGCTGCTCCGCTGGGCTTGCTGCACATCTGATCACCTGCTTCTGTGGGGGGAAAGCAAAGCCGGTCGCTTAACCCCCCAGCTGCGCCACGCGGCATGTGGCCCAAGGATGCTCTAAAAGCACTAAATTTGCACAATCCTGGCATGAATTCACATGAGGAAACACCAAGGACTCCATCCCAGCAGGTAAAAGTCGCAGTTTTGAAGAAGCAGGAAGAAAAAATGATCGCTAAAAATCCAAGATGGGCACTGGCACAAAATTCATGCCAAAAACACAATATTTCTCACACTTCCCAATGTCCAAAAATGGTGATTTTAGGATTTTTCAGGAGGGGGAACACGGGAACATGCAGAAACTCATAAAACCCTACTTTTTAAACTTTCCCCGATGTCTCTCAATGTGACCTGATACACTGGAATTCACCTGCTCACAGCTCTTGCTCAGTAGCTGCCACAATGCTGGGAATGCTCTTACAAAGCTGATCTTTGTGCTACTGGTAAGACTCCACTGTCTGATTATGCCTCTACCCCAGACGACCAGCAGATGCACACCAGGATGGGAGGAGGTGTGAAAATGCAGCCATCACGCTACAAAACATCATTGAGCACCCTAAGCATGCCTAACAGTCTGTGCTTGACCCCTGCTTAACAGAAGGTGAGACTACTTCAGGTACGGCTCTGAGCGCCAAGGAAAACTATACTAACTGGCTAACAGGTACCCAAAAGCTACAGACTGAAGTCTGTGAATTCTCAAGCTTGCAGAGCTTCAAATTTGCTTCAAACACAAAAATACCCGCAAAGGAGACAAAACTACATTAAATTTAAAACAATAAAATAGGGAGAGCAGAACATTGTGCAGCAGACATGAGTACAGCAGGAAAGACTGTAGAAGGCGCTAAACCAATCAGTGAAGTTCTACAGAGGCAGAGTGAAAAATCAAGAGTGGATTCCTTCTGCAGAGCATGCAAGTATAGGGAAATAGCCCTATTGTCTAGAATGTCTCACCTATTGCACTGGAAATATCAATTATGGGTATTCTCCTGGAGACCTGATGCCATGAGAAATCCCATCCTGCAACCCAGCGACAACTGTTAAGTTCTGGTTGATATTGTACACATTGTGAATGGAGAAAATTGTGTATTCTATAAAGAGATTAGGTTATTACCTTTTAATATCTCTTAATACCTTTTAATATCTTTTCTAGTAGATAGATGTGTCATTCTGGACAAATGGTTTATATCCCAGTGGTTGTGAGCCTTGTAGAAGGAGTCCACTCTGGTTTTTTAATCCCTCCTACTTCACAGAGGGCTCTGCTGATCCCTATAGAGAACATAAGCAATGCCTCTGCTGGGTCAGACCTGAGGTCCATCGTGCCCAGCAGTCCGCTCACACGGCGGCCCAACAAGTCCAGGACCTGTGCAGTAATCCTCTATCTATACCCCTCTATCCCCTTTTCCAGCAGGAAATTGTCCAATCCTTTCTTGAACCCCAGTACTGTACTCTGCCCTATTACGCTCTCTGGAAGCGCATTCCAGGTGTCCACCACAGGTTGGGTAAAGAAGAACTTCCTAGCATTCGTTTTGAATCTGTCCCCTTTCAACTTTTCTGAATGCCCTCTTGTTCTTTTATTATTCAAAAGTTTGAAGAATCTGTCCCTCTCTACTCTCTCTATGCCCTTCATGATCCTGTAAGTCTCTATCATATCCCCTCTAAGTCTCCTCTTCTCCAGGGAAAAAAGACCCAGTTTCTCCAATCTCTCAGCGTATGAAAGGTTTTCCATCCCCTTTATCAGACGTGTCGCTCTCCTCTGAATCCTCTTGAGTAACGCCATGTCTTTCTTAAGGTACGGCGACCAATATTGGACACAGTACTCCAGATGCGGACGCACCATCGCCCGATACAATGGCAGGATAACTTCTTTCGTTCTGGTTTTAATACCCTTCTTGATTATGCCTAGCATTCTGTTTGCCTTCTTAGCGGCCGCTGCGTACTGTGCCGTCGGCTTCATTTTCATGTCCACCATTACCCCCAAGTCCCTTTCTTGGGTACTCTCATTTAATAACATCCCTCCCATCGTATAGTTGTACCTCGGGTTTCTGTTTCCCACATGTAATACTTTACATTTCTCAACGTTTAACTTCCATCTGCCATCTCGTTGCCCATTCCCCTAGTTTGTTCAAGTCCCTTTGCAATTCTTCGCAGTCCTCTTTAATCCAAGCTCCACTAAATAGTTTGGTGTCGTCCGCAAATTTTATTATCTCACACTTCGTCCCTGTTTCTAGATAATTTATGAATACATTAAATAGCAGCGGCTCGAGCACCGAGCCCTGTGGGACCCCACTCATGGCCCTCCTCCAGTCTGAGTAGTGGCCCTTCACTCCTACCCTCTGTTTCCTACCCGCCAACCAGTTTCTGATCCATCTATGTACGTCTCCTTCTAGAGAAACAGATATGAAGTAGGGGTATTGGAAATTCCTCAAAGAACCAGAGTGTTCTGCTCTGAAATCATAACATGTTAGCATTGAATAATCAAATCAAATGTTGGAAACTCTCCCACGCTTTAGCATAGGTTGAGATCGTTGTTGGCTTCTTAGATTTAAGCAGAGTGGCAATATTCACTTCTGAGTACCATGTGCTAACATTTCACATTAAATAGCCATGCTGTAAGAGCAAAGTGATCCAGATCTTCTATGACCACTAGACCCTAAGAAAGTAGGTCTGGTTGCACTGGTAGCCTAAGACCAGGACCTCTCTGAAGACGTACCAGATCTGCGTACCATGGCCTGCACAGCCACTTTGGAGCCACCAGAATGGCCCGTCCTCGATGACTTGCAATCCTTTGTAGGATTCAGCCTATCATGGGCCAGAGGAAACACGTCTAACAGCACACTCTGCAGCCACAGATGGACTAAAGCATCTAGACCTGCACTTCCGGGCTTGGATCTTCGCTTTCTTGTTCTTTGTTGTTGCCATGAGGTCAAACCTCAGCCAACCCCATCAATGAATAGTTTGGAAAGCTGACACCAACAGCGTCCACTCACTTGGATCCAAGGTCTGCCTGCTGAGGAAATCGGCTTGGACATTGTCCACTCCTGCCACATGCACCGCTAAGAGCGACTGAAGATGATATTCCGCCCAATTGAAGAGCAAGCAGGCTTCCAGACACAGATGGGCACTCTTGGTGCCCTCCTGGTTAACTGACACAGGCCACCGCTATATTACTGTCTGAGAAGACTTGGATTACCTGGCCTTCTAGAGTCTTTTGCAATTTCAGCAAGGTCAGCTGAATCGCTCCAGCCTGTTGATCGATTACTTTCTCTTTGAAGACCACTACCCCTGAATCGGCCAGCAACTGCACTGAGTTCCCCAGCTGAACAGAATGGCATTCATTGTTATAACCACCCAGGCAGCTATGTGAAGAGGCATGCCCTTGATGAGAGACCGAGGATGGAGCCACCAGTTCATACTGGCTCGAGCTTCCAGCATCCAAGGCAGGGACTTCTGCAGAGAGTCCGTCTGGTGTTTCAACTCATTTGTTGAAACACTGCCCGTGTCAAAGTCCACTGTAAATCTAGATAATACTTTGTACTAGAGAGTTGCGGGGGGACAGAAATCCCGCCCATCCATGCCAGTATCTCCTCTTTCCCCAGCAGAATCCCCTCCATCACCACCCGTCCCTGCAAGAAATCTCCTCCATCCCTATCCGACTCCACGAGGAATCTTCTCTGTCCCCATCCATCCTCCCCATAAAAGTTACCTGTCCCCATAAAAAGCATCAATTACTTCTGACAGTTTTGATTTTAATTTTCAAGTCTTAGTTTATTTAAATCAACAATAAAATAAAATACAATATAAATAAATAACAGTGAATAGAAATAAGAGATGCATACATCACTAGAAATAATTAGAATAAACACTAGGTCATTTGACTGTAGGGTCGACCATTTCTTGTTAAAAAAATATAAGAGTTGGATATTTTGGCAATATAAAGCTCATATCTGTAGAGCAAACAAATCTGGTTCCATCATCTGGCATAGGTAACTTGTGAGAGGTCCTTCCAAGATCCAAGATCCACAAATGGTTTTTAATGCAGCAATGAGTAAAGAATCAAAAACAGCATCAAAATCATTTAAAGCAGAAATGAGAGCCACTTTTCAGGACAATGGTTGCATAAGAAAAATGTGCCAAAACTGAACTGGAAGCCCCAAAACAAACTCAGCAAGTACTTCATTTTGTACTAAACACAACTGGTGGTATAGGCATGAGAGGGGGCTGGACCTGCCACTTTGAACTTAGCCCCTCTCAAAATGAGCATCTCCCTTGCTGTAGCTGGTGGGAAATTTTGTTTTTCCATCATCTTGGTCCCAGTTTTTGCTTTTGTCTATTTTCTACTAATTCTCTTTTCAGGCCTTGGGAATCCTGGTTCCATCACTGTGGGAGTCCTGTGAGCATTGGGGGGATCCCTGCAGGAGTCCTGTGAGTTGGGGGGGGGGGGAACCCTACGGGAGTCCCACAGGATTCCCGCAATCCCTGTTCCTGTGCAGACCTCTACTTTGTATATGCTATATTGGTTGCCATTAAAGTGTTGCTCATTTGAAGACCTAGCTCACTCTGCTCCTCCTTTGGAGACTACAACGCTAGCAATGTATGTTGGAGAGGACACATGCGAGTCTTCGTCCAGGGGACCATATGTATTGTGGACACCATGGATCCTAGCACTTGAGAGACAGTGCAACTCCAACGGAGATGGATTGGCTAGTAAGTTCATTATCTAGGAGCACAGCTTCCATCTGAATGGTTCTGGAAAACAGACAAAGCCGTCAACCATGTTGAACAATATGCCCAGGTACTCCAGGGACTACGTTGGCGACAAATGGCTCTTCTGGTAATTCAAAATCCAACACAGGTTCTCCAGGACTCGGAGGACCTGAGTTACCATGTGCTGCCCTTTGGCAAACGATGGAGCCCTGATTAGTCAGTCATCCAGACAGGGATGAACCTATAAGACCATCTTCCGCAGGTGGGCTACCGCCACCACCATCACCTTGGTGAAAGTACAAGGAGCAGTCGCCAGGCCAAAGGGAAGGACCGAGAACTGGTAATGGATTTACAGAACATAAGAATTTGCCTCCGCTGGCTCAGACCAGAGGTCCATCGTGCCCAACAGTCCGCTCCTGCGGTGGCCCATCAGGTCCATGACCTATAAGTGATCCTTTTATCCTTCCTTATTTATATCCTTCTAACTGTACCCTTTTTCTATCCTATATCTTCCCTATCTATATCCTTCAATAACTTTTTCTTTCAAGAATTTATCAAATTTCTCTTTGAAACCCTGTAAAGTACTTTGTCCTGTCACACCCTCCAGAAGCGCATTCCAGGTATCCACAACCCTCTGAGTGAAGAAGAACTTCCTAGTATTGGTTCTAAACCTGTCCCCTTTTAGTTTCTCCAAGTGCCCTCTTGTTCTTGTAGTTCCCCATAGGCTGAAGAATCTGTCCCTCTCCACATTCTCAATGCCCTTCATGATCTTATATGTCTCTATCATGTCTCCTCTGAGTCTCCGCTTCTCCAGGGAGAAGAGCCCCAGTTTCTCTAGCCTGTCTGTGTATGAAAGGTTTTCCATACACTTTATCATACGTGTAGCTCTTCTCTGGACCCTCTTAAGTATCGCCATATCCTTCTTCAGGTACGGCGACCAGTACTGGACACAGTACTCCAGATGCAGTCGCACCATCGTTTGATACAGCAGCAGGATAACTTCCTTCATTCTGGTTGTAATACCCTTCTTGATAGTACCCAGCATTCTGTTTGCTTTCCTTGAGGTCGCTGCACATTGTGCCATTGGCTTCATTGTGGTGTAGACCAGCACTCCCAAGCCCTTTTCAAGGTTACTTTCCCCCAGTACTAACTCCCCCATTTTGTAGCTGAACCTCGGGTTCTTTTTCCCTACATGCATGACCTTGCATTTCTCCACATTGAAGCTCATCTGCCATTTATTTGCCCACTCCTCCAGCTTGTTCAGGTCCGTTTGTAACTCTTCGCATTCCTCTACTGTTCTAACCCTGCTACAGAGTTTAGTGTCATCCGCAAATTTTATAACTTCACACTTCGTCCCTGTTTCTAGGTCATTAATAAATACATTGAACAGCGGTCCGAGTACTGACCCCTGCGGAACACCGCTCGTGATCTCTCTCCAGTCCGAGTAGTGGCCCTTCACTCCCACCCTCTGCTTCCTGCCTGCCTGCCAACCAGTGTTTAACTCATCTGTGTACGTCGCCTTCCACACCGTGGTTCTACAGCTTCCTAAGCAGTCGCTCATGGGGTACCTTGTCAAAGGCTTTTTGGAAGTCAAGATAAATGATGTCTATGGGATCTCCTCTGTCCATCTGTTTGTTTATCTCTTCAAAGAAGTGCAGTAAGTTCGTTTGGCACAATCTTCCTTTGCAGAAGCCGTGTTGGGTCGTTTTCAGTAGCCTATTTCTGTCTATGTGCTCACTGATGCTGTTTATTATCAGTGCTTCCACCATCTTGCCTGGAACCGAAGTCAGACTTACCGGTCTGTAGTTTCCCGGGTCCCCTCTCAATCCCTTTTTGAAGATAGGTGTAACATTTGCTACTCTCCAGTCCTCCAAGATCTCCCCTGTTTTCAAGGATAGGTTGCAAACTCGTTGGAGTAATTCTGCTATTTCGTTTTTCAGGCTTACCTCTATTGTCGATAGCTTTTCTTCTTGGTCTCCATTGAAGATTTTCTCTGGTTCCGGTACGTTGGTTGTGTCCTCTTCTCTTGTGAAGACTGATGAGAAAAACTTGTTTAACCTTTCGGCCACCTCTTTTTCCTCCTTTACTACTCCCTTTCTATCTCCATCATCCAATGGTCCTACTTCCTCTCTTGCCGGTTGCTTCCCTTTAACATATCTGTAGAACGATTTGAAGTTTTTTGCTTCCCTGGCCAGTCTCTCTTCATATTCTCTTTTTGCTCTCCTAACCAGTCGGTGGCATTCTTTTTGGAGTTTCCTGTGCTCTTTCCAGTTATTCACGGTTTTGTCTTTTTTCCACTTCTTGTCTCCTATTGCTTTTTTCACTCCATTTGTTATCCATACTGGGTCTTTTGTTTGATTCTTTGTGCACCCCTTTCTAAATCTGGGGATGTACAGATTTTGTGCTTCTTGTACCGTATCCTTGAATAGGGACCAGGCTTGTTCCACCATCTTTGTTTTGGTTTTTTTTTTTAGCTGTTCCTAAGCTTCTTTTTCACCATTGCCCTCATTGTGTCATAGTTCCCTTTCTTGAATTTGAGCGTTGTCGCTGTGGTTCTCTTCCCTTTTGATGTTCCTACTTCTAATTTGTACTGGATCATGTTGTGGTCGCTGTTTCCAAGTGGTCCTACTACTACATCCTTTGCGGGCCCTCCCAGTCCGTTGAGGATTAGGTCAAGTGTGGCATTCCCTCTTGTTGGCTCCTTGACGAGTAGTTCCATGAAACAGTCCCGCACGGCCTCTAGGAATTCTGTTTCCCTAGCGCTGGTTGAGCTTCCAATACTCCAATCTATCCCAGGAACACGAAATTTCAAACTTTCTGTGGTCTGGAAAGATGGGAATGTGCAAATAGGCCTCTGTCAGATCCAGGGACGCAAGGAACTCTCCCAGAGCCACCGTCACAATGACAGAACACACTGTCACAATACAGAAAAGCGGAACCTTGAGTGTCCCATTAACATGAGGTCTAGAATGGGTCTCCAATCGTCTGAGCCTTTCTTTGGCACAATGCAGTATATGGAGTATCTGCCCAAGCCCGAGACTTCGGGCAGTACAGGTTCTATGATCTGAAACTCCAGCAACCTTCTCACTCTGGCCTCCACTTTGAGTGCTTTTTCCAGAAGCCCCACTGGGGAGTCCACAAACCAATCCATTAAGGGTCAGGAAAAGTCCAGCTTGTAACCACTCTGGATGATTTCCAGAACCCAGTGGTCTGAAGATATCTGAACTCAGGCCTGCAGAAAATCCAAGAGCTGTCCCCTTATTTTGAGTAGGACCGCTCCAGACCTGGCATCATTGTGTCTTCTTGGAGGAAGAAGCATTACAGGAACCAGAAGCCTGGTTGCGTCTGGACTAGGCAAACCTCTGTCTATAACCTTGGAAGGGTGTCTGGGATGTGGCTCCTGAGTACTGCCAAGATTGCCTGGAGCCACAAATTAAGACGTTCTGGGTCTGCTATCGGGCAAAGATTTCGGTCAACGATCAACCACACTGGGCATAAGATCAACTAGACCCTTCCTAAATACCAGTTGTCCTTTGAAAGGGAGTCTGCTGAGGGTAGCTTTGGAGGTAGAATCTACTGCCCATTGTCTGATCCAGAGCATTCTGCAGGCAGAGACTGAATAAGCCGAAGCCTTGCTCATGACCCTAATGATGATGTATAGATCAACCACCAATTTGTCACTTTCGTGCTCCAGAGTCCATAATATGGTATGTCAGGCATAGGTTACAAAAGATGCCGCAGAAGCAGCTTTGATTCCCAAAGCTAAACCCTCTTAAGAACTACATCCACTCGGCGATCCTACATATCTTTTAAAACCACTCCACCTTCACTCAGAAGGAAGGAGCGTTTAGTAACCTGTGCCACGAGGAATCCACCTTAGGTTACACGAATAACTAGTGACACTCTTGTGCCATAGGGAACAGCAGAGTCACAGTCCTTAAGGGATCCTTCTGGAGCATACCAATGGTCTGGGACAAAAATGTTTATGTCAGGATGCCAGGGAAACTTAGAAGACTGAGCTCTCACACCACTCATAATAGAGGAAGAAGAAGGAACCTGCTGGGAGTCCAATTTAACTCCCAAAGCAAATCACTGAGAGGTCCAAGAGAGCAAAGGGTTTAAATAAGAGCAGAACTGTGGGATCAACCCAGGGATCAAGAGACATCATAGGCTCTAAAGCACTGGACTGTGCCCCAGTATCTCAGATAGGGAGGGTATGTCCTGAGACAACAATGGCATAATAAGAGAAGCATCATTATCCGTAACACCCTCAGAAAGATCTCTCAGACCCTGACTAGCTGCAGTTGGCAAAGTAGATGCACCCTGAGAGCCTCTGCCTCCTGTGCAGTGACCAAAGCGCTACCAGACTTCTCCTTAGAAGGATGGCTCTACTGAAAGGCTTTTGACATCAAACAAATTTGTGGAAAAAAGCTGTACTAGGTAGCACTGAGTCTCCAGAAGATAACTCC
Source organism: Geotrypetes seraphini (assembly GCF_902459505.1). Taxonomy (NCBI): domain Eukaryota; kingdom Metazoa; phylum Chordata; class Amphibia; order Gymnophiona; family Dermophiidae; genus Geotrypetes; species Geotrypetes seraphini. The sequence goes on along the minus strand of NC_047084.1, from coordinate 741,153 downwards.
AGCTTGCGTCTCTTTGGCTCTGCAGCTTCTGTGCCCCTCCATACGGGACAATCGCTGTTCCGAGGGCTAGTAAGAAAAATGGCCTGAACTAAGGGGCTTCTCACCCTTTTCTTGGCCCTAGATCACAAAAGAGAGGCTAAGCCAGGTGCTCCTGCCACCCCTTCACATGCTGCACGGCACGTGCCCCAAGGACACACTTCAGGCATGCAACTAGCACAATCTTGGCAAGAATTAGGGTGAAAAGAGCCTGAAGACTCCATCCCTACTAGTTTGGAAGCAAAATGAAGATTTTTGAAGCTTTTGGAGAACTTTGAAAAAAAAAAAAAATCAGGAAATCCAAGATAGTCGTCGCCAGCATTTTGGTGCCAAAAAACAGTCAAACCAAAAACAAAAACAAGCAATTTTTGGGATTTTAGAGGTGGGGGGAACACAGTGGAACATGCAGAAACCTTTAAAAGTCAGAATGTCAGAGCACCCCACACCCTATTCTTCCCATAAGCTGTAACAGCCTTACTTACTGTGACCTGTGCTAGCAATGTGATGCAGCCTGCCTCAGCTCCAATGGAAGCTGGATGAGAAAGAAGAGATCACTGCCTCAGAGAAAATGTCCTTCCAGAGCTACCAGTCAGACCGCCATCTGACCGAACGTCCACCACATGGGCACATGCAAAAATAAATGGGGGAGATGAAACGAAACGTTGCCAGCATCCTGCTAGACATCACTGAGCCTCCTATGGATGCCTGACAGCCTGCGCTTGAACTCCTGCAAGCAGTAGATGAGCTTGGTACACATGGACAGCCTCGAGCTTCAAAAATGCTTCTGAAGGCTGGCTAACAGGTACCACAAGGGATTGGCCTGTCAGCTGCAGACTGTAATTTGCTTCTTCTCCAAGCAGGCAGAGCTGAACCCTTGAACTGGGAAGCTCTTCACACCGAAAACCAAAGAAAATAGCTGAACCTCCCCCCCGACTAAAATAAATAAAAAGAGCAGAACAGAAACACTCCTTCAGGCTCACGTGCAGAAGAAAAAAATCTGTAGGTGGCAGCAGCGTCCTCTGTGAAGTAGGAGAGAGATACAGAAATAACCCAGAGTGGATTCTTCTGCAAGGCTCGCAGCTAGAGAATGACACAGTGACTGTTTCCTGAGGCTAGCCGCGGGTAACCCACAAGTACGGGGGGGGGTGGGGGGAGGTGGGGAATAGACTGGTTGCCACGAGAGCAGTGAATGGCATTGTCACAATTGTAAAGGATCTGCAGTGAGTCCCTTCCCACACCTCCAGGTCAGCATCCCACTTCACGATTGCGGGTCCTGCAGCCCCCTTCCCTCCCTATTGCGGGCCCAATAGCCCCACCTTTCTTGTTCATGATTGTGGCTACCGGCAAAAAAAATCCAAACCTGCAACTCCCCTGTCGGCCCCTTCCTTTCGGGACAGGCCTACCAGCTTCTTAGAAGCATTTGTACGACAAAGAGGCAACATCGCATTCAGAGATGCTCTGGAACCTTCTTTCCGCCAAGTCCCTCCTTCTGATGTAATGTCCGGTTTTGGGACTCAGCATAAAGAAGGTTCCAAAGCAGCCCCGTGTGTGATGTTGCCTCTTCATCCTACAAACGCTTCTAATAGGCTGGTAGGTCCACCCTGGGAGGCGCAAAGTGGCCGATGAGGAAGTTGCAGGGTTTTTTTTTTGTTGTTGGTAGCTGCAATCATGAGGGAAAGGGGCTGTTGGACCCATGATAGGGAGGGAGGGATGGGGACTGTTGGAATCGTGAGGGGGAGCTGCTGCTGCACCTGTGAAGGTGGGAGAGGGTTGCTTGGGCTGCTGGACAAGCTGAAGCTGAAGAGAAGGGAGACAGTTGCTGGATCTGGTCTGGGGATTGGGGGGAGAAGGAAAACAGGTGTTGGGCCCATGTGGTGGGTGGCGTGGAGCTGGAGGGAAAGATGTCAGATCCACACCGGGGTGCAGAAGGGAGGGGACAGAGGTGTTGAACCCATGGGAAGGGGGCTAGAGGAAAGGGAGAGAGATGTAGGACCTTCAGAGAGGAAGAGAAGGAAAGGGAAAGCGAAAAGCTAAACCAAGGGGATGAAGGAAGAGTGAGTGAAATATTGAACATGGAGGGAAGAAAGAGAGAGTGTGAGAGAGACATTGGTGTAAGGGCATAAGAGAGGAGAGAAGCTGGACACAGGGAGATATACATCCATGGTGGCCATGGATGGGAGCAGAGGAACAGGAACAAAGGGGAATTCTGCATGAGGGTGGTATATAGACACAGATGGGTAATGCTAGACATGGGAGGGTATATGGACACAAAGAGAAGATGGCTAGACATGGGGGAGAATAAGAATGCAGAAGGAAGATACTGGATTGGGGGGCATAGGGATATAGAGGAGTGATATTGTACACAGGGGGAGGGGATCATAGAATGGTGAGATTATGAAGGCAGGGAGATGGGTACAGGGTAAATACTAGACAGGGACGTATAGGAGACATAGAGAAGGGAGATGTTGAACATGAGGGACAATACATACACAGAGATAGAAGATGGATGGTGAGCATGGAGAAAGAAGAAATGTCAAATGGTCAGGAGACCCTGGCAAGTGAGTTAAGAGAAGGCAAAAAAAAAAATAGAAATCAGCGCCTGAGACCAACATGATCTGAACAATAAAATGATGAGACAATAAAAAGTAGAAATAATAATTTTATTTTCTATTTGTGATTAGAATAAGAGAATGACACGGTGACTGTTACCCACGGCTCGACGCAGGTAACCCGCAGGAATGGGGAAGAAAAGAGACTGATTGCCGTGGGTACAGGGACAAAGCCATTCACTGCCCTGCCGTAAACAGGAAAGTGCATTAGAGAAGTCTTGGGGCAGTTGCGTAGGATTTATGAGAACGGTTGCCGTGTCTGGAGACCTCAGAAAGAGAAAATTGTAAAATGTTTGTATTTCTTTCTTGAACCTTATGTATTTAGTTATGTATGGATTGTTTTGTATTGAGTTATGTATGGATTACTTTGTATATTGTATTGTCAATTTTATTTTGTTTTAGACTGCAAGCCACCTTGAAGGCTTTCCCAAGGGAGGAATATACATTTGTTAAAATAAACTTGGAAAGTTGGAAAACTCTGAAAAATGCCCACGAAGGTGAGGGGAAGGGAGGGAGATGGCCTGATGAGGGAAAGAAGTTGAGTGGTACTGAAGGGACGTGGAGAGAAAGGGGAAGGGGAGAGAAACAGATGTTGAAGAGAAGTGAGGAGGGGAGCAGACACTGAAGGGAAGTAGAGAGGGAGGCTCAAATGCTGGATGGAAGTGGGAGGGGAAGGAAGTGGGGAGCAGACGCAGAAGGCTAGAGGGAGGAGCAGACGCTGGATGGAAGTGGGGAGGGGAGAGGAGAGCAGACGCTGAAGGGAAGTGGAGAGGGAGGAGTAGACGCTGGATGGAAGTGGGGAGGGGAGAGAGAGAGGGGAGCAGACGCTGAAGGGAAGTGGAGAGGGAGGAGTAGACGCTGGATGGACGTGGGGAGGGGAGTGAGAGGGGAACAGTTGCTGAAGGGAAGTGGAGAGGGAGGAGTAGACGCTGGATGGAAGTGGGGAGGGGAGAGAGAGGGGAACAGATGCTGGATGAAAAGGGGGAGGAGACAGATACCAGAACTGAAGGTAGAGAAGGAGGAGAGATACTAAAAACTACCTGGAGGAGGGAGTGAGAGATGGCAGGGAAGGAGTGAGAGAAGCCAGACCATGGGGGTTGTGGAGGGAAGAAGATGGGTGCAAGATCAATGGGGTGGTGGGAGGGAGAGATGGGAGAGGCAGTCAGTTTCTGGTAGAGGCACAGAAATAGAGCAGATGCCAAATGGAAGAAGCAGAGTAAAGGCAGAAGGAAGAGAGTGACGAGAAAATGAGGAAAGCAGAAACCAGACAACAAAGATTGAAAAAAATTTCTATTTCTTTTCTTTTTTGCTTTAGGATAAAATAGTATTGTAGCTGTGTTATTAAACTTTTATAAATAAAGCTCTGCCAGCTGAAGATCTCTTCCCCTAGTTCTGCAGCCAGAACTCAGATTTATAAAATGACAATTGTACAGAATATTGTTTCTTTTTATACTTTAATAAAATAAGTTCAACATAAAGACATAACTATTTGAGGCTTGTGCTGATGGAATAAGATGGTTTGCGGAGACTGGGCAGGGCCGAACTGATGGGGCAGGGACAGGGACTGAGTTCATGGGGATGGGGCAGGGACCGGGGATGGGGCAGGGACCAGGGACGGGGCAGGGACAGGGGCAAATTTTTTCTCCATGTCATTCTCTACTCGCAGCTATAGGGAAATTACCCACTTGACCAGAATGACGCACATAGCTCCGCAGGATAAAAAAAGACAAGAGGGTCCTGAACTCGCATGTCAGGCAGGAAGGCACTTGCAGATGCATGATGGGGCCACTGCCAAAAGCTTAAAAGGTATAGTGCACTGGGCAGTATCTGCACTAGGCTCCACTGGCATGACATCACTCAAGTGTAAGGGATACTTCTGTCCTGCTTGTCCTTGAAGAACACAGCTTCCAGAAGGAGCAAAAAAAAATCTTTAACTGTGGAAATGTTTGTATGAATGAGTAAAAATTTAAACATGCTATTATTAGGAAGAAGGATGTTCAATCCTTTGCAATATAGCTCAATGTCAGAATCAATAAATGATTAACATGTTAGCACAGAAAACATGGTTACTCACACTCTTCATTAAACTAAGACAAAATGACTACAGTATCTAGTACAATCCCATCTATTAGAAAAACTGGGACGCAAAACAATCATTCAGACAATCCAATTAATTTCACTTTATATATAACAGACCAAACAACTGAATTGTGAATTGTTTATTCCAGTCTAAAGGTTAAAACCTTTGTAAGAATGTTTATAGTATGTATCTTCAAATATATGGAATTAACATTTTGTTTGTTAAAAGTTTATAAAGTTAATTGAACTTTCTCTACTTGCAAAAGCTAAACAGTGAGGCTCAATGATTTAAGTAGAGCAATGCAGTAAATTCCATTTCTGACCTCCGAATCTCAGCATCGCTAAAACCTTTGATGTTTTCCCGTGGGACTGTCCGTGGTCGCCCCCGTTTTTTTGGCCGCTTCCTTTCAGGGATGGAATCACTGTCAGACCCAGAGTATCTCCTATTCCTACTGCGTCTGCTTTCATTTCTATTGAAGCTGATCTGCAGTTTAAAAAAAGTAGCAAGTCACTTTCTTAATATACATAAGAACTCAACAGCTATAGAGAGGCTTCCAAATACATTAAAACCTTGGATTGCAAGTAACTTGGTATGCAAGTATTGCAAAACATTTTATTAAATTTTAACTTGATATACAAGCAAGTATATGCAGTATACACCAGGGGTGCCCAAAAGGTCGATCGTGATCGATCAGTAATTCGCGAAGGCAACGCAAGTCGATCGTGGAGCCCATCCTAGGCTCTGTGATAAGACTCACGTTGCCTTTGGGTTCTACCTGCTTCCCGACGCCTTCCTCACCTGATGTCAATTCTGACGTTGGAGAGGAAGTTCCGGGCCAGCCAATCACTGTCTGGATGGCCCAAAACTTCCTCTCCGATGTTAAACTTGATGGCGGGTGTGAAAGGCTGGTCCCGGTGCTTCTGCGTCCTCTTTAAGGCGTGGAAGCAGGGAGAGCTCAGAACGCGGCGGCAGCCTGTTCCCCAATAGCGGCGGCGGTAGTGGCCTGTTCCCCAATGGCAGCGGCAGTGGCTTGGGAGAGGGGAGGGAGAAAGAAAGAAAGGGGGGCAGGGAGACAAAGAAAGAAGGGAAACAGAAAGAAATGGGGAACAAAGAAAGAAAGGGGGCATGGAGAGAGAAAGAGGCAGAAAGGGAGCATGGAGAGAGAATGACAGAAAGAAAGAAGGGGGTATGGAGACAGAAAGACAGACAGAAAGGGGAGGGGACAGGGAGAGAGGAAGAAAAAGTTGGGGGAGGGAATGAGGTCTGGAGGAGAAGAAGCATACAGGAGGCTGAAAGAAGGGAAGAAATATTGGATGCACAGTCAGAAGAAGAAAGTGCAACCAGAGACTCATGAAATCACCAGACAACAAAGGAAGGAAAAATGATTTTATTTTCAATTTATTGATCAAAATGTATCCGTTTTGAGAATTTATATTTGCTGTCTATATTTTGCACTATGGTCCCCTTTTACTAAACCACAATAGCTGTTTTTAGCTCAGAGAGCCTATGAGCATCAAGCGCAGGGCATTCAGTGCAGCTCCCTGCGCTAAAAACCGCAAACACGGTTTAGTAAAAAGGGAGGGGGGTATATTTGTCTATTTTTGTATAGCTGTTACTGAGGTGACATTGCATAAAGTCATCTGCCTTGACCTCTTTGAAAACCCCCGGAATATAAATGATAATTAACATTTTCTATGCGTACAGTGTGCTTTATGTTTTTTTAAAATTTTATTGTTGGTAGATCATTTTGACTTGGTCATTTTAAAAGTAGCTCGCAAGCCAAAAAGTGTGGGCACCTCTGGTATACACTAAAAAGATATAAAAGATGAAAAAGTGAGGCCAAATGGAAATAACCACAGCAACTGAAATCCTCACTGTTCGGATTCAAAACAGAATGGCAATAGGGCTTTCAAAGTCAATGTCAATGCATCAAATAAATATGTCTGGCGCGCATCTCCTCAGTTCAGATAATAAGCTAAGAAGCCAACCAGGGAAGGTGGGTGGGTTGCGAGAATATCTGCCTGCTGTCCCTGGTTAACACCTATTACGGTAAGTAACTGTGCTTTATCCCAGGACAAGCAGGCAGCATATTCTCATATGTGGGTGACCTCCAAGATAACCAGAATGGGATGTTGGGAGTGTTGGTGATTTAGGAGAATAAATTTTGTAATACTGCCTGGCCAAAGTGGCCATCCAATCTGGAGAAAGAATCCAGACAGTAATGTGAGGTGAATGTATGAACCAAGGACCAAGTAGCAGCTTTGCAGATCTCCTCAATAGGAGTAGATCTAAGGAAAGCTACAGAAGCTGCCATGGCTCTAACTTTGTGGGCTGCGATTTGACCCTCCAGTTGCAGCCCAGCCTGAGCATTGCAGAATGAGATGCAAACAACCAACCAATTGGAGATTGATCTCTTGGAAACTGGATGTCCCAACTTGTTTAGATTGAAGGAGACAAAAAGTTGAAGAGAAGATCTATGTAGTTTAGTCCTTTGCATAAAGAAAGCCAAAGCACGTTTGCAATCCAGAGTATGAAGAGCTGTTTTTCCAGGATGAGAATAAGGCTTGGGAAAAAACACTGGAAGTACAATTAATTGATTGAGATGAAATTCCGTAACAACATTGGGTAAGAATTTTGGATGAGTGCAGAGTACCACCTTGTCATGATGAAATACTGTGAAAGGTGGGTCTGCTACTAAAGCTTGTAGCTCACTGACTCTGCGAGCAGACGTGAGAGCAATTAGGAAGACAACTTTCCAAGTGAGATATTTCAGATGAGCCATAGACATGGGTTCAAATGGAGGCTTCATTAATTTAGCAAGAACCACATTCAGATCCCAAACCACTGGAGGTGGTTTAAGAGGTGGCTTGACATTGAGAAGTCCTTTCATAAATCTGGAAACCAGGATGAGCAGAGAGGGGTTTCCCTTGAATAGGCTGATGAAAAGCAGCAATTACACTGAGATGGACTCTAATGGAGGTTGATTTGAGGCCAGATTGAAATAAATGATGTAGGTAATCCAGAACGGAAGACAAGGAGGTAGACTGAGGCTTCTTGTAAAGATCGCACCAAGTAAAAAACCTAGTCCACTTCTGGTTATAACATTGTCTGGTGGTAGGTTTTCTGGACGCATCTAAAATGTCTTTGACAGATTGGGAAAACTGAAGGTTTGAAGTCATGTTGATAGGAACCAAGCTGTCAGATGCAGAGACTGCAAGCTGGGATAAAGAAGAGAACCGTGACTCTGTGTAAGCAGAGATGGAAACACTGGTAGAAGTAGTGGCTCCCTGCTACTGAGTTGAAGTAGAAGGGAGAACCAAGGTTGCCTGGGCCACCAAGGAGCTATCAGAATCATGGTGGCATGCTCCTGCTCGAGTTTGACAAGAGGCTCGAGAATGAGAAAAATGGAGGGAACTCAGAGGAACTTGGTCATCCACTCCAGGAGAAAAGCATCTGCCTCTAGCCAGTGAGGAGATTAAATTCTGGATTAGAACTGGAGCAGCTTGTTGTTGTGGGGAGGTGCAAAAAGGTCTATTTGAGGAGTCCCCCACTGAGAAAAAAATGTGATGGGGAGACGGAGAATTGAGTACCCATTCATGAGGTTGCAGAAAACGACTCAGTTTGTCTACTAGTGAATTTTTCTCTTCTTGAATGTAAACAGCTTTCAGGAAAATATTGTGCAGAATTGGCCAATTCCAGACTCTGAGTTTCCTTGCAAAGAGGGAAAGATCCTGTTCCACCCTGCTTGTTCACATAGTACAGACAAATTGAGTCGTTTTCTGCAACCTCATGAATGGGTACCCAATTCTCCGTCTCTCCATCACATTTTTTTCTCAGGGGGAGGGACTCCTCAAATAGACCTTTTTGCACCTCCCCACAACAACAAGCTGTTCCAGTTCTATTCCAGAATTTAATCTCCTCATTGGCTAGAGTCAGATGCTTTTCTCCTGGAGTGGATGATCAAGTTCCTCTGAGTTCCCTCCATTTTTCTTATTCTCGAGACTCTTGTCAAAAATTCTGCCCAGCCTCGCTCCCACCGATACCGGCGACCCGCACCGAAACCAACAACCCACATGGCCCCAAGACCGCCTGCTTTCCTGCTAGGCCAGGCGTGTGAGCGTGTTCCGCCCCCCAGAAGCTGCCAGGAGCTCTTAAATTTGCTGCAGCTGAATGGCACGCTGCCGTTTGGCGTGCCGGCTAAAGCGCATGGCAAAGGCATGTGCCTTACCGCGCGCCTTCACGGAGCAACTGAGCGGAGAAAAACGAAAAGACACTTTCCACCCAGGTTTCGTCCTACGTGGCCCATCTGCGTGCGTGGGAGCCTGCTACCAGCTGCCTGCTTCGACCATTCCTATCTCCAGCTCTATAAGATCTCCCCAGAGTCTCTGACCAGACAAGCTGATAAGTATTTGCATGTCTGGAAAACTTAAGTACTGGCATGTCTGGATAATATATTAAGTACTTGCATGTTTCCAGTTAATTCTAAGTTATTCTAAGTCATCTCCCCCAAGTCTCAGACCGGACAAGCTGATAAGTATTTGCATGTCTGTATAACTTAAGTACTGTCATATCTGGCTAATATATTAAGTACTTGCATATCTGGTTAATATATTAAGTACTTGCATGACTCCAGTTAATCTGTATGTACGACTCCAGCTTGACTAGACAACTTGCTACGGGCATGTCCAGATAATTTATTAAGTACCTGCATGTCTTCAGCCAATTCTAAGTTTTATACTAAGTTTTGCATGACTGGTTAACCCAATAAGTTCTTGCAGGGTCAGCCAACTACAAGTTCCACCTCCCATTAGCGGGCCGCCCAGTCACCTTCTTCTAGTCCTGACCCGTCTGGCCGTCTTTCCCAACAGTTCAGTGAGCGTAGAGAAGCTAATCTTCCCCCTCTCTACACAAAATATAGCCTGCTCACTTCTCTTCGACCCGTTGGCCTTAGTCTCATTCACTTTAAATCCCTCTTTTAACCACGTGGCCGACTTCACAGGAAAGTTAATAGCCCTTCTCCTTCTTTACTTGTTTGGTACGAGAAATTGGGCCTCAAGAGCCTTAGCATTTGAACCGATCCCAACCTACTTCACATGGGATAGAATCACTGGGCCTGAAAAGTCTCTTTGCCCCCCTCATATCCTCCACGACTGCATGGAAACTGGTCCCTTCCCAATCTCCATGGTTAATGCCACCCGCCATTCCTCTAGACCATCGCACAAAAGAAAACGATCCCTAAAAAACATACAATGTGCTGAGCCCTCAACCCCCTCGGAACACTACACCATCTCGGGAGCATATCTGAACATCTGTTCGGTTAGGAACAAAGCTCAATTAGTCAAAGACTGGCTGGAAGAAACACACCTAGACATCCTACTTTTAACCGAAATATGGCTAATTTCCGACCAGGATGCTATCATAGGTGATATACTACCATTAGATTACAAAATTATTCCTCTATCGAGAAACTAAACAAGAGGAGGTGGTCTACCAATAATTCTCCGAGATCATTTTGAGTTTCAAATACTTGACTCTAAACCAGGGGTGTCCAACCTTTTGGCTTCCCTAGGCCGCATTGTTCGAAAAAAATGTTTCTGGGGCCGCACAAACACGCAAACGCTGCAGCAAGACAGAGGAGGGAGCCGGCAAGACAGTAAACACCCAGGGGCAACAGAGGAAAACACTGCATTGCCCTCAACCGGGGCCACATAAAATACTTCACTGGGCCGCATGTGACCCTCGGGCCGCAGGTTGGACACCTCTGCTCTAAACTAACCAACGATCTGGAAATCCTCATTTGCAAAATATCCAGAGGACTGCAAAGATAATTTGATCGTTACAGTATTTTACATGCCCCCTAACAAATGGAACCTAGCAAAAGAAGACCTCTACGAATTCCTCCTTACTAACTCGGTAGCCAGAGCTTACAATCTACTAGCCGGTGATATTAATTTACACCTCGAGCAGGAAGAGAATTCCAGCAGATCTACTCTCCTTCCTCACATCTCTAGGCTTTTCGAAACCACCTCCGACTAAAACCCACAGGAAAGGTCACCACCTAGACTTGATCACATTTCTCACCAATGCTCCAACTACCCCCAGCATAAGTTTTAAAAGTGAAACCTGGGCTAACACCCCTTGGTCAGACCACCTCCTATGTAATTTTGAATTACACTGGACCAAGAAACTACCCAAAAGGAAACTAAGATTCAATCATAGAGTGAAAACGATCTGGACAAGAGGACAACTAAACCCGGCAGAATTTTGGTCGCACTATAGTTTAACATCCATCCCTGACTTCATCCTAGGATGGAAAAATTTCAGCAATCAGGTTCTAAATGATATTGCATCATTGAAAGTTTGCAAGAAAAGACACCGTGTAACAGCCTGCTGGTACGATGCTGATCTATTGGCACTAAAACGAGAAGTAAGTAAACTGGAAAGAATATGATGTAAATCAGGAAAAGATCAGGATAGACTCACCTGGTGACTAAAAGTTATAGAGTACAAATGAATGATTAGAGAAAAGCGCTGTAAACATTATTCCCACTCTATTAACTCTCCTTCGCTGAATAGCAAAGAAATCTTCAGAACTGTCAATTCGTTATTTGATATTGAGCTACATAAACGTTCTCTGACAGATCTCCCACCCTCTGCTTCTATTCTAGCCAACTACTTTGCTTCAAAAAATTTGTAATCTGAAAACGTTCCTTACAGCTACAAGCATAGACCTATCTATCAATCTATCTGCTCCAGGAAATGAAAGCTCAACTGCAGACATGACCTGGAATCATTTCAAAAACCCAGACTGGAACCAATTCCTCAAGCTCTACTTTAAATATGCTAAATCCAACTGCCTACTAGACAACTACCCACCAACTATCATGAAAACAGCTCCCCTCCCATTTAAGCTGAACTTTTCATCTGGGTTACATTTTGTTTGTCCACCGGCTACTTCCCATTGGAACTTGGTCACATTCTCATAACTCCCATTATCAAAAACTCCAAGGAGCCAGTCACCTCGATTGCCAACTACAGACCCATTGCCACAACATATCTCTTTTCCTCAAACTAATGGAAGGTCTAGTTAACCTTGATCTCATGACATACTTAGAGAAGTTCAACATTCTACACGACTCTCAGTCAGGATTTCGCACAAATTACAGTACAGAAACAAACAGTCTTAGCCTCACTGACAGATTACCTCCTCCATCTATTCTCCCAGGGAAAAAGCACACTGGTACTTCAATTCGACTTGAGCAGTGCCTTTGACCTTGCCGACCATGACATTCTGCTCAGATGCCTCGATTCTATTGGCATCTCTGGACAGGTCCTAACCTGGTTTACAAGCTTCTTAAAAAACCGCACTTACCAGGTCCACAGCGAAGAAACCTTTTCCCATTTCTGGTGTAATCCCTGCGGAGTTCCACAGGGCTCCCCTCTCTCTCCTTCTCTGTTCAATGTCTATATGACACCATTGGGACATATGTTATCTGATTTAAAAATGAAATTGTGTGAAATTGTATGAAATTGAAATGTCATATATGCAGATGACATATATAATCATCATTCCCATAACCTCACTGACACAAGAGACAGAACAATTCACCTCATCTATCCTCACTAGGGTAGAACAATGGACTACACAATTCAAACTAAAACTGAACCCAGAAAAAAATAAGCTTTTCCTAGCAAGTCCCAACCACAAACTAACGAACACCTCCTTGAAATTAAACGGGTTAACTTACCCAATCAACTCTACCATCAAAATCCTTGGAGTCATCCTAGACCGATGCCTGTCTTTTAAAGACCATACTAACGCTCAAGTTAAAAAATGCTTTGGCACCCTTTGGAAACTTCATACCATCAAACACTATTTTGACTTCCTCTCTTTCGATTGCTGGTTCAATCTCTAATCTTAAGCACCTTAGATTATTGTTTTTTTGCGATTTATAATTTTTATTCATTTTCAAATTTTACATAAAGTGTACAAAATATACCTTAGATTATTGTAATATCATATATTTGGGGTCCTTTAATAAAACCATCAAACGACTGAGAATCATTCAGAATACTGCCGTCCATCTCATCTATGATCTCAAAAAATCTGATCACGTAAGCCCGTATTACAGAAAACTACACTGGTTGCCGATGGAGGCAAGGGTCATCTTCAAGTTTACCTGCCTCTGCTTCAAAACCATAACTGGTTTATCCCCAATCTACCTGTCGCATCATTTTGAATTTCCAGGCACCACTTGCACATGTAATGCCTATCTGTTCACCTGCCCCTTCCTGAAGGGCTGTATCTACAAGAGATTCCTTGATAGATCACTGTCATTTCAAGCAGGCAAATGGAATAAATGTCTAACCACCTCATTTCTAATTCACCCTCCTACCAATCTTTCAAGAAATCAATTAAAACCTATCTCTTTGATAAATTCCTATGACTCCTCCCTGCCTTGTAACATCTCTGAAACACTTCCGGATATACCTAACTACTTCCCAGCTTGCCAATGTAATTTGAAATTTTTCTCTGTAACATCACTGTCTGTGTACAGTCTCTTCCTCTGTAAACTGCTCTGAACTGCTTGTGGTATTGCGGTATACAAAAATAAAGGTATTATTATTATTACATGGCTACTTGATTGTCTGCACAAATGAGTACCACTTGATTGTGAAGAAGATGCTGAAAAGTTTTGAGGGCATTGAAGATCGCTCTGAGTTCCGACAGACTCATGTAATTTTGACAATTGGTGGCGGACCAATGCCCTTGAGTACAGAGACTATCTAGATGAGCCCCTCAAGCAAAGGTTGATGAGTCTGTGGTGAGAACTTTCTGAGGAGGGGGCGCTTGGAACAATAAGCCCCTGGAAATATTGGAAGAGAGCATCCACCATTGAAGAGATTGCTGTAGAAAAGATGTTACTGCAATGCGTTGAGAGATTGGGTTGAAAGCCTGCGCCCATTGAGAAGCCTGGGTCCACTGAGGAATCCTGAGGTGAAGTCTAGCAAAAGGAGTCATGTGAACTGTAGAGGCCATGTGACCTAGGAGAACCATGTGTCTCGTTGAGAGTGAAGCGAAGGTTTGACAAAGCTGGATAAGAGAATCTTGATGTTATTGGAGAAGGAACGCTCTGAGTTGCGCCGTGTCTAGAAGGGCTCCAATGAACTGCTGAGTTTGAAAGTCCTGCAGTTGAAATTTGGGAAAGTTGATTTTGAATCCCAAACTTTGCAGGACCAAATAGTCTGTTGTGTCGCTACAATAACCCCCTGAGAAGTTGGATCTTTGATAAGCCAGTCGTTCAGATATAGAAAAACCTGATGTTCGTTACTTCACAAAGTTGCTGCTACCACTACCAGACACTTGGTGAAAACTCTAGGAAATGATGCCAGGCCAAAGGGTAACACCTTGTATTGATAATGATTTCCTACCCGAGGAACTTGCGAGAGGTTGGATGAATGGGAATATGAGTGTGAGCCTCTTTGAGATCCAGAGAGCATAACCAATCGTTGTGATCCAGAAGGGGATATAAGGATGTTAGAGACCGCATCCTTTCTCTGTTGAGAAATTTGTTGAGAGCTCTGAGATCCAATATTGGTCTAGGACCCTCCCGTCTTCTTTGGGACAAGGAAGTAACGGGAGTAAAACCCCATGTTCTGCTGTTCTAGAGGAACTTTCTCAATGGCATTGAGAGCGAGCAGAGCTTGTACTTCCTGGAGAAGAAGGGGGATCTTCAGCGAATTGGAAGGACACTCTCTTGGAGGGTGATCTGATGGAATTTGCAGGAAATAAAGAGAATACCCTTTTTTGATGATTGAGATCACCCAGAGATCAGAAGTGATGAGTTCCCATCGGTGATAAAAATGGTGAAGACAACCTCCGATGGGAAGTGGAGTAGACAGAGGCAGAGAGATTGATGTTATGCTTTGGCTGAGATGGTCAAAAAGATTGTGTGGCTTTGGACGCAACCAGTGTCTGAGGCTTCTGTTGACGTCGAGGTTGTTTCTTCTGCGGTGGGGGGATAATATCTCTGATAAGAGGCAGCAGGTTTATATCCCCAAGAAACAGAAGGTTTGGGTTTAGGCCGAAGTAGAGTAGAAAAAGATTTCTCGTGCTCAATCTTTTAGTAGCAGCCTCAATGGATTCCCCGAACAACTTGTCTCCAAGACAAGGGATGTTTGCCAATCTGTCTTGGAGATTAGGATCCATATCCACAGTTCATAACCATGCCAGCCGTTGCATGACCACAGAAAATGCTGTGACACGTGAAGTCATCTCAAACGCATCATATGCTGCTTGTACCATGTGCACTCGAAGTTGTGTGAGAGTACTGTGCATAAGTTTAAATTGTGATAGCCTATGGGAAGGTAAATATTTAAAAAATGAAGGCATGAGCTTAACCCAATATTTCAAATATGAGATTAAAAAAAGTTGTAATTCAAAATTTGATTTTGTCATCATAGAATTTTGATAGTCTGCGAACAAATTTATCCATGGTCCTACCTTTATGCCCAGGGGGAACTGGAGCATACACCTTAGAAAGATTAGTTTTCTTCAGAGAAGACTCCACCACTAAAGATTGGTGGGAAAGTTGCAATTTTTCAAACCCTTTACATTGAACCATTTTGTATCGAGATTCCATTTTGCCAGGAGCTGCTGTAACTGAATATGGAATATCTAAATTTTTCTTGAAAGTATGTTTAAAATGCCATTCATGAGTAACTTAAGTGACTCCTTTGGAAGATGCTTTAACTCCAATTCCTCCAGGTATTACTTAGTGTACTTGGAATCAGACTACAGAGTAATTTTGAGATCTGTACTCATTTGGTGGAGGAACTGAGTAAACAAAACTGGTTCAGATAGTGAACATGCCCTCTGTGAGGTGGAACAAGGGTAACCTTCCACTGATACTGATAGTTGATGTCTGAATCCTAATATATGGATGAAGAGAAATAGTGCATCCAAGAGCGTTGAGGAATGGAAGGAGCAGGTGATGCTGAACACTTCCCTCTTAGCAGAAAGTGCAGGGGAAAGATGCTTAGACTTGGACATCAGCTTCCCTGATTTAGAAGATGGAAATTTAGAGAGACTGGACCCCTGTCTCGAATGCTGACACTCCGAGGAATGATGTTTTGATGAGGAAGACCCATGCCTCGATGAACATGGAGGAGAGGATGCCTCGAAGAACGATGTCGATGTTTAGGAGACTGACTTTTTCCTCGATGCTGATCGATGTCTCGATGCTGATTGATACTCCAAAGACAACACTCCTTCGATGTAGGTGAAGCAAGATGCTTCGATGGAGAGCGTTGCATTGAAGACCGATGTCTTGATGGAGATCGATGTGTAGATGACTGATGCTGTGAAGCATGGCTCAACATCGAGGCAGCATCAATGACTCAACACCAGTCAGTGGCACGGAAGTATGCTCAGGCTGAACTGGCGTTGGAGGTGTGGATATGGGAGCAAACTTGGCAAACATGTTACCAAACTCCCGTCGGAAGAGATCGAGCATCTCTTTCAGACCATGTACCACTACCGAGGGTGCAGATGTCAGTATTACAGGTGCTGTGGTGCGCTCTGGGGAGGATGGCATCGATGATGATACTCCTCGAGACTTGGAGGCATGCAGGGTCTCTGAGTGGCCAGCACGAATTGACTAGATGCCTGAATGACCAGAGACTCTGCTTGGGAAGCTGGAGGCATCTTGGTTAGCTTACCTGAGTTGGGAGACATCGACCTGGACCTAGCAACATCAGGTGATGTCAGTGTCTTCTATGAAGATGATGGCTTGGTTATCGATTTAGTCTTGGTCAACGTGGAAGCCAAAGCCGATGTCGATGACTTGACCGGAGTAGAATCCATACTGCCAAAGATTTTGCTTTGCTGGATACGGCGGTTCTTGATGGTTCGTTTTGTAGTGTGGCACACCGTGAACCCGACTCCACACAGTGGTCCAGGCACAAACACTAAATGCACCACTTGGGGGTCTTTGATCGATATTGTGTGCTGGCACTTGCTACACTTTTTAAAACGGGACATGGAAGGAAAAACCACCTCAGCTAAATCAAAATTCGAGGGCTGAGGCGGCAGAATAGGCCCCGCTGTCGAAAACGGCTTAAGAGAAAAAAAAACAAACTTTAAAAAAAAAAAAAAAAACTATAACGAAGACAAAAGACAAAGACGCAAAAAACCCAAAAGGAACTAAATCCCTTGACTTGAAGGCACTTAGTCATTCGTGCAGAACATCGAAGTAGAGACTTTCAGCTCTGCGGAAAAACTAGAACTGAGGAGAAATGTGCCCTACGTCAGGCAGGAAGGCACTCGCGCATGCGCGGTGCAGCAGTCGCAAACTTTCTAGAGTTCTTCAAGCAAGATTACTTGTCAGGCTGTCCGCATCGGGGCTCCCTGGATGACGTCACCCACATGTGAGAATATGCAGCCTGCTTGTCTTGAGATAAAGCATATTACAGCAGTTGGGGATTCACAAAGCTGATGCTGGGTTGGGGAAGGTAGTAGGGGGAGTTGAGAGATGAGATGAGATGGGGTAGGGGTATGAGAAAGGGAGATGAGGTAAGGCTATATGAAAGATGAGACAATGCTGGGGGAGAGAAAAAGAAAGACACTGACTGGTGGCCCAAAACAGAAGCTTTGTGAGAAATGGGGATGTCTGTCAGTTGTGCAACCGATGTTGATCATAATTGGGTAGATTTTTGTTGACATTACTGTAGCATCCCAGCCTCCCCCACCCAAAAAAATTGAAAATTAGTAAAAATAACTGTTTTAGGCATTAGATTTTTTAAGTTTTTGAATAAAAGCAAAAAACCTTAAAGCATGGTTGTTTTACTTTGCATGCTTTAATTCTTTTAGCCAATTTCCATTTTTAGATCCAAAGTATGCCATATCCCACTAATTGGTCCTGACCAGTTTCTTAAGTATTAAAATGTATACCTTTCTAAAGCACACTAATATTGAGTTATGTTCAAATAATTACATTACGCCTTGTGCCCGTCATACAATAAATGTTTTACTATAACAATGCACATTCTATGGCGTCATATGCAAAAATTAGATAAAATTCCAATGAAATATTTGACCCTCAATAGTATTTCATGAATTTTCATGCCCTCCTAAATAAGACAAGCAATTAAAGTAAAAAGCTAGGAAAATTTTGAAATCTAATGCCAACGTATGCTTGTAACCTATCATCAATAAATATTTCATATTTCATGCCATCCATTTGTTAGAAGACAATTAATTCTGAAATTCAGTCTGACCTGTAGTCCTAGGATTTGACCTGAAAATAGGTGATTTATATAACAGATATTTAAGTACAATATATATTGTGAAGTCTTGCAAAATTGTTAATATTATGGCAGTGTTCAGGTTATACAGGTTATTATTATTACCTGTTTTGCACAATTTCTCATTCTTGGAAGGAGGTAAATTTCTTGCAGCTCTTTCTGTCTTTCTTCTTCCTCTAGTTTTTGCCTTTGATCCTGTGGAATTATTTCTTCCCAGTTCTTTGAATTTTTTTCAGGTTCCACAATGTCATCTTCATCCATAGTTGAAAAATTAGCCACCTATTGACACAAGGAAAGCTTGTTTAAATTTTGGAAAATCCAACATTAACAATGTGACAGAAATCCTGAATCTATAGACAACATGCTAAATCTAAAATTTTTGTCCATCAATTTGTCTACAAGTGGCAAAAGGACATTTTAGAACGACTTCCTTAGAAGGACTTCTGCCCTGCAAGGCCAGCCGAAGGGAGACTGTAGGAGCTGTGCCTAGTCCTGAGCACATGGTAGAACAGTCCTGGAACAGGGAGCAGAGAGTGTGCTAGCAGGAAGGAGCGGAGAGAGGAGCAGAGAAGGAGGTGCTAGCAGCGGAAGAGGCGAGAGCTAACTCCGCCCACCCCCGACGTCACCAGCCAAACTCCCCCCATAAAAGGGGATGAGCCAACGGCAGAGTTCACAGTGCAAGGCCAGCCGAAGGGAGAATGTAGGAGCTGTGCCTAGTCCTGAGCACATGGTAGAACAGTCCTGAGCACATGGCAGAACAGTGAGTGGAGCAGGGAGCAGAGAGTGTGCTAGAAGGAAGGAGCGGAGAGAGGAGCAGAGAAGGCAGTGCTAACAGGGGAAGAGGCGAGAGCTAACTCTGCCCACTCCCGACGTCACCAGCTAAACTCCCCCCATAAAAAGGGACGAGCCAATGGCGCACAGCCATTCGGCGCGTGGCAAAGGCGCTCACCTTAGCGAGAGTGCCTTTGCGAAGAGCCTAATTTTACCCTATTCTTTAAACTTTAATCTAAACTTTCACCCTAACCCACAAGCAGACACCCTCTCAAATACCCTAATCTTTCAAACTCTCACTCTGATCTTTCAATCTCTCACTCTGACTCACAGACAGATATTTCTTCTAACTCTCTAACTTACTCACTATCAGGCAGACCTCAGCTATAACTTGGTTATGGCAGGGAGAACAAGAAGTGCCATGTCTGCAATCAAGACCATCTGTCCGGTAACTGGGGGGACCCAGGGGGCGACCACGGTGTGTGTGCAGAAGGAGGAGGACCCAGGACTGTGGACAGAGGTCTCCGTGCAGACCGAGATCATCCCCCTCCCCCCCTGTTCTCCACAGTCTCTACACAGACAGAGGAGGTCGACCAGCTAGATGGAGACATCAAGCAGGAACTTAGGAGTCTCAGGGAGGAGGCGAAACGCTTGAGAAGCATCCGAGAGGATGAGGCCTACATTGACGGAGTCGTCCAGGAGCTGTCCCAAATCACCGAGCTGGCCCAAGACATGTCCTCCCTTGAGACACCCAAATCACCAGCTTTGAAACCAACAATTGGGGTACAGGAGATGGCTGGAGATGCTGACTCCTGGCAGCTGGTGATCTCCTCCACAGGCAAACACCGGAGATCCCATCCACCTCTTTCAATCTCTTCACCCTCTTCTTTTTCTCACCAACAGGGCAGCTTTACATTCACCCCACAACTCACCCTGAGGAACAGATTCCAGATCCTACAGGTAGAAGATGTCGACAAGGAGCAGGAGGATACTGACATGGAGCAGGAGGTAGTCCAGCGCAGGGCTCCAACTCCGGGGAAAACTGATCGGCTCCCCCCAAAGAAGTGCAGAGTAATAGTCATTGGGGACTCCATGCTGAGGGGCACCGAGTGACCAATCTGCAGACCGGATATGCAGTCAAGGGAGGTTTGCTATCTGCCTGGAGCCAGGGTCCGAGATGTCACCGCCTGTCTTGATAGGCTTCTCTAGCCCCAAGATCACTTCCCCATGGTCCTCATCCACAATGGCACAAACGACACTGCAAAGAACACCCCGGAGAACATAACTAGAGACTTTGGAGCCCTGGGTGAGAGGCTGAAGCAGACAGGAGCGCAAGTGGTCTTCTCCTCGATCCTCCCAGTTAGAGGCAAAGGAAGTGCCAGGGATGAGTGTATACTGAGGACTAACGAGTGGCTTCAAGGATGGTGCCGGGAAATGAACTTCGGATTCCTGAACCATGGAGAGGCATTGCAAGGACTTCAGGGACCAGACGGACTTCATCTGACCAGCAGGGGTAAGCACGTCTTTGGACACCGACTAGCCCGCCTGCTTTGTAGGGCTTTAAACTAGGTAAGTCGGGGGAGGGTACCCACTCAGATACAAGTGCAGTAAGGAAAGATCCTGACGAGGTGAGTCGAAACTCCGATTCTAAGTCCAAAGTAAGTGCCCCCATTGCAAACAATTCTCTAGGAGTCACACTACCCCAGGTGGGAAACTCTCCACAGGGACTTAGCAATCATGGGGTATGGAGGGCTATGTATGTTAATGCACACAGTTTAGGCAATAAGATTCTAGAATTAGAGACCGAAATAATGAATGCCGACCTTGACGTGGTGGCAATATCCGAAACTTGGTTCACAGACTCTCATGGGTGGGATTTGGCTATACCGGGATACAACTTATTTTGTCAGGACAGAGAGGGAAAGTCAGGGGGAGGGGTGGCACTATACATTAAAGAAGACATCAAAA
Source organism: Geotrypetes seraphini (assembly GCF_902459505.1). Taxonomy (NCBI): domain Eukaryota; kingdom Metazoa; phylum Chordata; class Amphibia; order Gymnophiona; family Dermophiidae; genus Geotrypetes; species Geotrypetes seraphini. The sequence continues at coordinate 720,384 of NC_047084.1, read as the reverse complement.
CTACCAGAATCACAGATGTCAAGTACACCGGGGAATCCCTCTGGGTGAACCTGGCCAGAGGCAGGGAAAAATGCCTGTATCTTGGTGTAGTATATAGACCTCCAAGACAACTGGAAGACAAAGACTCCGAATTAATTGAAGACATAGAGAATATCACTCTATGGGGAGACGTTGTTCTGCTAGGGGACTTCAACATGCCTGACGTAGATTGGAACTCATACTCAGCAACAACCAGCGGCAGCAGGAGACTGTTAACATCCATAAAGGGAGCACGACTCAAACAAATGGTATTGGAACCCACTAGGGCCCAGGCGATCCTGGACCTGGTACTCACCAACGGGGATAGCGTCTCAAAGGTCTCGGTAGGAGATATGCTAGCCTCCAGCGACCACAACATGGTGTGGTTCTACCTCAGGAAAGGTTTCCCTAGATCAAACACGAAAACAAAAGTACTCAACTTCCGAGGCACTGACTTTGAACGCATGGGAGATTTCGTCCACCGGACACTGCAGAACCAAGCTACGACCGAAGATGTGGAAGCTATGTGGTCATCCCTGAAATCTACCATACATGAAGCGACAAGCCTCTGCATTAAATCAGTACAAAAACGGCGGAGAAACAACACACCCCAATGGTACTCTGCAGAAATCTCGCACCTCGTCAAGAAGAAAAAAGCATTTATTTCCTACAAACGAACGGAGACTAGGGAAGCTAAACTAGAACATAGGGTGAGGTCTGCAGCGGTCAAAACGGCAGTCAGGGAGGCCAAACTTTGAGTGGAAAAGACTCTGGCAAAGAACATGAAGAAAGGGGACAAATCCTTCTTCAGGTATATTAGTGATAGGAAAAAGAACACAGACGGGATAGTACGCCTTAGAAAACCAGAAGGGATATATTGACTGGAGTAGCAGTACAGCAAATTACACATAATTGGAAAAATTATGACAGATTGAACTATAATTTTTGGTGGAACTCAGTTTGCCATATATATAAGATGGAGCGTACATTTGCAACACAAAAAGGATATATGGATAAGTTCAAGAGGATTTGGGGACCATTAACAGATTTTTGCAATGACTGATTTTAATTTTTTCCCATAATAAGATAATGGTTAAAGAAGGGAGGGAGGGAAGGGGTAAGGAATTTATTCTCTTTATTATACATTATAAAAAATATATCATAATGAGTGATAGTCTTATGTGAAATTAACGTGATAAAGGGAGGGAAAAGGGTTCATAATTAAATAATAATTGATAAAATCATTACAATATATATGTTATATAAATTCATAAGAAAAATAATATAAAATATGGTTTATATAAAGTACATTATAGAGATATCAAGTGTATTGTTAAGATAATTGTATGGAAAATTTATAACACTTGTTGATATATGAAAAAATCAATAAAAAAACTTAAAACAAAAGAAAACCAGAAGGGCACTGCGCAGAATCAGATTCCGATAAAGCAGAACTACTGAATGAATACTTCTCCTCGGTCTTCACCTGCGAGGCACCGGGGCACGGTCCGCAGTTGCAGGCAAGGCCAAGCATGGAAGACCCGTTTCAGAATTTCGAGTTCACACCTGGCGACGTCTACTACGAACTGGCAAGACTCAAGGTGAACAAAGCCATGGGACCGGACAATTTACACCCCAGGGTGCTCAGTGAGCTGCGTGATGTCCTGGCAGAACCGCTATCAGGACTCTTCAATCTCTCCCTAAGCTCGGGGAGAGTCCCCATAGACTGGAAAACAGCTAACGTCTTTCCACTGCACAAAAAGGGTTGCAGGGCAGAGGCTGCAAACTACAGACCGGTGAGTCTCACATCAATTGTATGCAAACTCATGGAAACACTAATCAAACGTAAATTAGACGCAATCTTGGATGAAGAGAATCTACGGGATCCCAGTCAACACGGATTCACCAAGGGTAGGTCCTGCCAATCCAATCTCATCAGCTTCTTTGACTGGGTAACAAAACAGCTAGACTTGGGAGAATCCGTGGACGTCGTATACCTAGACTTTCGATAGTGTCCCGCATCGCAGGCTGTTGAGCAAGATGAAATCAATGGGGCTGGGAGAAACACTAACTACATGGGTCAATGACTGGCTGAGTGGCAGACTTCAGAGGGTGGTAGTTAACGGTACCCTCTCTAAAACATAGGAGGTGACCAGTGGAGTACTGCAGGGCCCGCTCCTTTTCAACATATTCATAGGGGACCTAACTCAGGGGCTTCAAGGTAAGGTAACGTTATTCGCTGACAACGCCAAACTATGCAATATAGTGAGAGATGGCAATTCACCCGATAGTATGACACAGGACCTACATTTGTTGGAGCTTTGGTCCTCAACCTGGCAGCTGGGCTTCAGAAATGCAAGATCATGCACCTCGGCAGCAGAAATCTGTTCAGAACTTACACCTTGAATGGTGACACCTTAGCTAGAACTTCAACAGAACGAGACTTGGGAGTGATCATCAGCGCAGACATGAAAACTGCTGATCATGTGGAGAAGGCTTCATCTAAGGCAAGACAGTTGTTAGGTTGCATCCGCAGGAGTTTCGTCAGCCGGATGCCTGAAGTCATAACGCCATTATAGAACCATGGTGAGACCTCATTTGGAATACTGTGTGCATTTCTGGAGGCTACACTACCGAAAAGATGTGCTGAGAGTAGAGTCGGTGCAACGGATGGCCACCAGGATGATCTCGGGGCTCAAGGATCTATCGTACGAGGAAAGGCTGAAAAATTTGCGGCTGTACTCACTCGAGGAACGTAGGGAGAGAGGAGACATGATCGAGATGTTTAAGTATCGGCCGTATCGAGATGGAAGAAGAGATTCTCTTTCTCAAAGGACCCTCAGCCACAAGAGGGCATCCGTTCAAACTCAGGGGCGGGAAATTTCATGGCGACACTAGGAAATATTTCTTCACCGAGAGAGTGGTTGATCCTTGGAACGAGCTCCCGGTGCAGGTGATCGAGGCAAACAGCGTGCAAGAATTTAAGAGCAAATGGGATGCCCATGTGGGATCCCTTAGAGGGTTAAACCAAGGAAACCTGTCACCAGGAGTGGGATCCCTAGGATAGTAGACTTGGGGGGGGGGGGTCAGTAGAGTGGGCAGACCTGATGGGCTATGGCCCTTATCTGCCGTCATCTTCTATGTTTCTATGTATTAATTCAGTATTTTTCAAGTCAGTCCCGAATATCCTCTACCAGTTTGGTTTTCACGATATTTCTAAATGAATATGCATGAAATATATTTGCATGAAATGAAGACAATGTATATAAATCTCTCTCATTCATTGTAGTTTACAACCACACTCAGCATTTTCTCTATTTGTCCTGGTGGGCTCACAGTCTGTCTAATGTACCTGGGGAAGTGGAGGATTAAGTGACATTGTGAATGTCCTGAAAAGTAGATTAAGTCATGATGTACTCTAGGACCAACTTAAGAAACATAGTAACTAATTATGGGTTGCCTTTTCGATTTTTCAAAACCTGCTGAAGTACACTGATCTAGTATCAAAAGACAAATATTTACAGATCACAATTTTTAAAAATGCTGCAATAACTTATAATTTTTCTAGAAAGATATAAAAAAATTGACTAAAATCAGAACAGTAAAATTTTGCTGAAAGATCAGATATAGATAATTACCTTAAACTGAGATAGCAACTCATCTCCTACAGTCAATGGTCCCCCTTCATTTTCACGGGTTTCTGCTCTCTTCAAAATTTCATCTATATCCATTTCCTGGAATAATATTTTGTGTTATTTCTTAAAGAAACCACCTATGATATTTGTTAATTGATTTATTATGAATGGATGGGGTGGGGATGGATTCCTTTATACTTTAATGATTATAAGTAAGAATGTCAAGTGATTTGTAAAAATTTTTTTTGATTATTATACACTTGCTGTAAGATATGAAAATGAATAAAGATTAAAAAAAAAAAAAAAAAAGAAACCACCTATGCATATATGCTATGCGAGCTCTTATACAGCAATTCCTCTTACCTGAGGTTCTTGTTCTTCACCTTCTGGTTCCTTAAAAAGTTCCTCAGCCCCAAACTTTAAGATGGCTGCTAACTCTTCTTTATTGAAAGGAGCAGAACTAACAAGCAAACAAAAAAACCAAATTAATCAACTGTTTTAAAACTTTAATCATTCTATAAAGTTATGATATAAAATTAAAATGCTTTTCTAGCACGTGATGCAATGTAAGAAATTCAAAATCCATGGGCAAAATTGGGGGAAGGGGGAATGTCCCCAAACACTGCAGGTTAGCACCTCAAAGGGCAGGCATACAGGCTCTGTCCTATCTACAATTTATAGCTTCCCTACTTCTGCTTTGTTCCCTATTCCTTGGTTCACTTCCATTGCCCACCATCTTCCCTTCTGAGTAGAGCAAAATTAAGAACTGATATGAGCAAACATAGCCTTTGTGCTTCAGTGCTCTTAAAGAATGCCATATCCCACCCCGTACAGTAACAGAAGTGCACATCAAAGGAGGCAGGATATGGCAGAGTCTAAGAGCATTGGGACACAAAGGCTCCACAGCCCTCATTGCTGTTTTTAATTTTGCTATTGCTGCTCTGTTGAGCCTCTCTGGGAAGGGATATTTGAGAAGGGAAGATATTGAGCCTATTAAAGGAAAGGGAGAGGTAAAGTAATACATAGTAAACATAATGGCAGAGACAGAGCAGGAAGTAGAAGTGTATAGCAAAGGTATTTACTTACCTGTAGCAGAGGTTTTCCAAGGACAGCAGGCCAATTATTCTTATGTGTGGGTGACAACATCCTCAGAACCCTAGTGTGAATACCTGTAAAGGAATAGTATAGCTCTAAGAGCATAAGACAGCATCTTACCACATATATGTGGGTGCCTTCCCTCCAGATTCGTGAGTACAGGAAAAGTAGTATAATAAAAAAAACTATAGAAATATAAACCTAGGGGAGGTGGGACAGTATGTGAGAATTATATGGCCTGCTGCCCTCAGAGAACACCTGCTTACAGGTTAAGTACCTTTGCTTTCTCCGAGGACAAACCGACCATATCATTCTTAGATGTGGGTATCCCTAGCGACCAGGTTCACCAAAAACAAACATTAGGACAATAGAGACTCACAATGGAGAGTCAAAAGATCAATCAACCTGAAAACATATGCACACTGTTGTGGAGGTGCAGCCTAGAATATAGCAAAAACAGGTCTGCAGGGGTGGAGCTGGATTCAAGACCCAAAATAAATTTTGCAGACCTGTTTGACTAAACCGTCACATCGGTGTCTTGTTTAAGGCAGTAATGAGATTTGAGTGTGTGGACCAAGGTCCACATTGCAGCCATGCAAATCTCTTCAATGGAGGCTGATTTCAAAGTGGGTTACCAACGCCACCATAGGTCTGACACTGAGAGCCTTGACAAGACCCTCTAGAACAGGGGTGCCCAACACGTCGATCGCGATCGACCAGTAGCTCAGGAAGGCAACGCGAGTCGATCGCGGAGCCCAACCCGGGCTCAGTGATAGACTCGTGTTGCCGTCCTGATCTACCGGCCAATCAGCCTTCCTCTCCAGTGTTCTCTCTAGGGCCTTTTAGCTGGGCGGTCCGCCCAGCTGTCATCTGCTGCTGCCGCCGCTGCTGAACATAAAAAAAACACCAAAAAAAAACGGCTTGGAGATTTCAGCCCGTAGCGAACTTATGCTCCGTGGCTCTAACGTGTGCGTGCCGGCTTCCCTTCTCTTCCCTCCGAAACCGGAAGTTATGTCCGGGGGGTGGGGGGGAGAAGGGAAGCCGGCACGCACATGTTGAGAGCCCTGAAGCAAGGTTTCGCTACGGGCTAAGGCGGGAGACATGTTAGTGAAGCTTTCCTCTTCTTGCTGCCGGGTCCTGACTACTTTCTGTTTCCGCGAAGGCAGGACACAGCAGCATTTCCCCCAACAGCTCCTCGCGATGCTGGTCGACTGAAGCAGGGAGAGGTTGGGGCGGCGTCGGCTTTTGGGCGTGTTATTGGCGTCAGCTTTCGGGCCTGTTATTGGTGGCGGTTTGGGTCCTGGTCCCCGATCGCAGTGGCAGTGTCTTGGGGGAGGGCAGGGAGAAAGAAAGAAAAAGGGCAGGCAGGGCAGGCAGAAGGAAAGAAGAGAAACAGAAAAAAGGAAAGGGAGGCAGAGAGAAAGAAAGGGCAGGGAGAGAGGAAGGAAAAGTTGGGGGAGGGAATGAGGTGTGGAGGAGAGGAAGCATACAGGCTAAAAGGGAAGAAAGATTGGATGCACAGTCAGAAGAAGAAAGTGCAACCAGAGACTCATTAAATCACCAGACAAGGTAGGAAAAATGATTTTATTTTAAATTTAGTGATCAAAATGTGTCTGAATTTATATCTGCTGTCTATATTTTACACTAAGGTCCCCTTTTACTAAACTGCAATAGAGTTTTTTAGCGCAGGAAGCCTATGAGCGTCGAGAGCAGCGCTGGGCATTCAGCGCAGCTCCCTGCGCTCTAAAAACTGCTATCGTGGTTTAGTAAAAAGGGAGGGGGGTATATTTGTCTATTTTTGTATGGTTGTTACTGAGGTGATAGTGCATAGAGTCATCTGCTTTGACCTCTTTGAAAAACCCTGGAATAGGAATGATAATTAACATTTTCTATGCGTACAGTGTGCGTTGTGTTTTTTAAAAATTTTATAGTTGGTAGATCATTTTGACTTGGTCATTTTAAAAGTAGCTCGCAAGCCCAAAAAGTGTGGGCACCCCTGCTCTAGAATCATCCCAGCCTGGGCATAAGGGAAGATTATGCACGTATGGAGGTGCAGCCTAGAACATAGCAAAAACAGGTCTGCAGGGGTGGAGCTGGATTCAAGACCCAAAATAAATTTTGCAGATCTGTTTGACTAAACCGTCACGTCGGTGTCTTGTTTAAGGCAGTAATGAGATTTGAGAGTGTGGACCAAGGTCCACATTGCAGCCTTGCAGATCTCTTCAATGGAGGCTGATTTCAAGTGGGTTACCAACATCACCATAGGTCTGACACTGTGAGCCTTGACAAGGCCCTCTAGAATCATCCCAGCCTGGGCATAAGGGAAGATTATGCACCTATCTTATTAATCTTCTTTCTAGGAGATAGGAACAACCATACTGAACCAGTGAGTTTGTGCACCTTCACCCATGAGGTGTGTCTAAAAAGCCTCATTTACATTTTACTGCTCCGCCTCCCTTCTCCCTGGGCTGTCCTATACTCCCTCAGTTCGTAACAAAGAAGGTGGTTAGCCCTGGAGAATAGATACACATAAGTTTCATGTAAACCTTTCTCCTTCTCTACCTATTATTTAAGTTCTTGTAAACCATGTCGAGCTCCATATTTGTGGAGATGATGCGGTATATAAACTTAAGGTTTAGATTAGATTAGATTAGAATAGATAGATAGATAGAATAGAGGACACATCCAATATCCCAGAACCCGAGGTGATTATAAACAGAGAACACGACGAAAGGCTGGCACAACTAGAGGTAAGCAAAGAGGATGTCCTCAGACAGATAGACAGACTGAAGAGCGACAAATCACCGGGCCCGGACGGCATCCACCCAAGGGTTCTAAAAGAACTGAGAAACGAAATAGCAGAGGCACTTTGCCAAATATGTAACCTCTCCCTAAAAACAGGGGAGATCCCAGAGGACTGGAAAATAGCAAATGTCACGCCCATCTTTAAGAAGGGATCAAGGGGTGACCCGGGAAACTACAGGCCTGTAAGCTTGACCTCAGTTCCGGGAAAGATGATGGAAGCAAATGGTAAAGGACACAATCTGCAAACACATAGAAAACAATGGACAACTGAAGGCGAGCCAGCATGGCTTCTGCAAGGGAAGGTCGTGCCTCACGAACTTGCTGTACTTCTTTGAGGGAATAAACAGCCAGATGGATAAGGGGGAATCCATAGACATCATTTACCTTGACTTCCAAAAAGCCTTCGACAAGGTACCTCACGAACGGCTACTAAAAAAGCTGTGGAACCACGGGGTGCAAGGGGATATCTACCGATGGATCAAACACTGGTTGGCAGGCAGGAAACAGAGGGTTGGAGTAAAGGGCCAATACTCAGACTGGCAATGGGTCACGAGCGGAGTTCCACAGGGGTCGGTGCTGGGACCTCTACTGTTCAATATATTTATTAACGATCTGGAGACGGGGACAAAATGTGAGGTTATCAAATTTGCTGATGACACCAAATTCTGCAGCAGGGTTAGAAACACGGAAGACTGTGAAGCCCTGAAAAGGGACCTAACAAGACTGGAAGACTGGGCAAAAAAGTGGCAAATGAGTTTTAACGTAGAGAAATGCAAAGTCATGCATGTAGGGAAAAAGAACCCGATGTTCAGCTACAAAATGGGGGGAACACTGCTAGGGGTGAGTAACCTTGAAAGGGACCTGGGGGTGATGGTCGACACATCACTAAAACCATCGGCGCAGTGTGCGACAGCATCAAAGAAAGCAAACAGAATGCTGGGCATCATCAAAAAGGGTATCACAACCAGGATAAAGGAAGTCATCATGCCGCCGTATCGCGCAATGGTGCGTCCGCACCTGGAGTACTGTGTTCAATACTGGTCGCCGTACCTCAAGAAGGACATGGCGGTACTCGAGGGAGTGCAGAGGAGGGCGACTAAACTGATAAAAGGTATGGAAAATTTCTCATACGCTGACAGGTTAAAGATGCTGGGGCTGTTCTCCCTGGAGAAGAGGAGACTTAGAGGGGACATGATAGAAACCTTCAAAATCCTAAAGGGCATAGAGAAAGTGAATAAGGACAGATTCTTCAAACTGTGGGGAGCCACAAGCACTAGGGGTCACTCGGAGAAATTGAAAGGGGACAGGTTTAGAACAAATGCTAGGAAGTTCTTTTTTACCCAGAGGGTGGTGGACACATGGAACAAGCTTCCGGAGGAGGTGATAAGCCAGAACACTGTACAGGGGTTCAAGGAAGGTTTGGATAGGTTCCTGAAGGATAAGGGGATAGAGGGGTACAGATAGAACTTGAGGTAGGTTATAGAAGTGGTCAGAAACCACTTCATAGGTCGCGGACCTGATGGGCCACCGCGGGAGCGGACCGCTGGGCGGGATGGACCTCTGGTCTGACCCAGTGGAGGCAACTCTTGTGTTCTTATGTTCTTATGTTAAAGGAGGGGTATGAGGACTCTCTTAGAGAAACAAATCAGTTCTGCTCATAACATATCAAAGAACAATAACATTAACAATGTTGAACACTTTATAACCTATAACAAAATGAAACAGTTCACCTACTTGAGTGCAACCTGAACTAATAGTCATGGGGTACTTGTGGACACTTTCTGTTTCTTGAGATAGGTGACTACTTTTACCTGAGCTCTTGGTAGAGGTCACAGAAAGAAGCAAACTGTCCGGTGTTACAGACAAGTCCGAGATAGGCTAGGAACCATCTGACATTCCTGTCTCCTAGAAAGAATATTAACAAGGTAAGTACATAATCTTCCTTTCAAATTCAATAGGAACGTCAGTCGTGAACCAGTGGGACATATCAAAGCAATCCCAGATATCTAGGGTGGATTAGATGAGCCTGTAGGCAGCACTGAAGCTCCAAAAGTGGTATCCAATCTTGCCGCTACATCCAACCTGTAAAAGTATGGAGAGAGGGGACCAAGTGGCCACTCTACAAATCTCTTCCGCAGGCACTGCCTTGAACTCCGCCCAGTAGGAAGCTTCGCTTTTAGTGGAGAGGGCCTTCAGCAAAGTCGGAGATATCTTCCTGCTCCCAATATAAGCCAACAAAATGGCCTTTCAAATCCATCTGGAAATGGTCGCTTTTGAAGTCAGCTGTCCCTGACGGCTAGTGCCCCCTAACACAAAGATGATCTGACAGCCAAAACTCTTTAGACACTTCTAGGAGATGCAGCAACACTCTGCAAATGTTTAGCAATTTCATGATTCAGTCCATCTTCTTGGATCCAGAAGGCATGAATGCCTCCTCAATATACTTCTCCTAGTACTCTTCGCTATGACCAGTCTGGTCTCTAGAATAAGCTCTGTTATTGTCTACTGTAGCCTATTTGTTGTCATGACTAGTCTGTTTTCAAACGATTGTGAATGTCTACTTGTAACCCATTCTTAGCTTCTGGGAGAATGGGATAGAAATTGAAATAAATAAATACATAAATAAATAAATAAATATTCCCATCTTTGATATTCTGAGGACAGCAGGATAGCACACACAGGATAGCACACGCAGTTCTGATACTCATTGTGCAGACATGATAGCCACCAAAAATGCTGCTTTCAAAGTGACATCCATTACAAACACCTTCTTTAACAGCTCATATGGCGCTCTGGCTAGAGCTTGCAGGACAAATTCAAATTCCATTCTGGGAAAGGATACTGTATTGGCAGATGCAAACGTAATGCTGCCTTCAAAAATCTGCAGACATCTGGATGAGAGGCTAATGTTCCCTTGTGGACCGAGGTCTGAAGCACGATAGACCTGCAATTTGTACTTTGAGGGAGCCCAATACTAGGCCTTTTTTCAAGGCCTTCCTGAAGGAATGCTAGCACTACTGCAATTGGGGCTGTAACTGATTTCTCGTTCTTTTGCACACAAGAGCCCTAGAAACATTTCTAGGACTTCTTGTAGGCCGACAGCATTGTCTGCTTCTTGGACTTCAGGAGAATGGCATTGACTACTTCCAAGTAGCTTTTTCATGCTAAGGCTGTGCACTCAAAATCCACACCATAAGTCCAAAGCATTCCATATTTTCCAGGGCAATGGGACCCTGTGTTAGCAGGCCTGAATAACAAGGCAGTCAAGACCCTGGTCCCACTTTTGATGGACCAAATCCGCATATCAGGGCCAACTTAGCCAATCCGGTGCCACCAGGACTACCAGTACCTGATGGTCCATTATCTTTTGCATGACCTTGTCTATCATGGGCCATGGAGGAAAGACATACAGCATCCCCTCCTGAGACCAAGCTCTTATCTACAATTGAAGAACTGAGCTGCTTTCCTGCTGGATGCCAAAGCCATGAGGTCAATTATCAGACACCTCCAGTGACCAACGATAGAATTAAATGCCTCCTGAGATAGAGCCCATTATCCAGGATCTAGCAACTGAGGAAATCCATTTGAATATTGTACACTCCCACTACATGAGCTGCTGAGATCGCCAACAGATGATTCTCCACTCAATGAAACAGCATTTGGGCCTTCAAGCACAGAGGAGCACTCTATGTGCCTCCCTGCCAATTGACATATGCTACTGCTGTTCCATTGTATGAGAATACTCAAACTGCTTTGCTCTGTAGGGAGCTCCCTAGCACCTTTAGCTCCAGGTGGATAGCTGTCAATTCCTACCTGTTGATTGACCACTTCTTCTGTGCAGAGAGCCAACATTCCTGCACCGGTCGTCCCTCGCAATGTGCTATCCAACTAAAGAGAATGGCATCTGTTGAGAGTCTTATCAAGGATGAAATTCAAAGAAGCATTACTCCGGTAAGGGACTGTGGCTGTAACCACCAACCCAGGCTGCAATATGCCAGGACAGTCCAAAAAAGAGGCTTCTGCAATTCATCCATTTCCAGGTACCAGTGGGATAAACGTGCCTCCTGTAGGGGGTACAAATGCATCCTAGCCCATGGGACCACATCTATCACTGCCACCACTGAGCAGAGTACTTGCAAGTATTGTCAAGCTGTCAGCACTGGCTTGTTCCCCAGATCCTAATTTGTTGCGTGAGCTTTAGTCTGAGGGCCTCTAGGAGAAAGACCTTGTTTTTCTTTGTGTTGAAATGCATGCCCAGGTACTCTAGGAACTGTGACAGCTCTTCCAGAAATTTATGACCCAGCCTAGGGTCTAAAGGAGCTGAACCATGGACTTCACTGATCTTCTGCCCTCGGTAGTAGACAGGGCTCGAATCAGCCAATTGTCCAGATATGGATGTACTTGTATACCCTTCTTGTGGAGGTGAGCTGCAGCTATGACCACCTTGGTGAAGGTTTGTAGTGCCTTCACCAGCCGAAATGGCAGGGCAGAGAAAGCAGTTACTTACTGTAACAGGTGTTATCCAGGGACAGCAGGCAGATATTCTCACACATGGGTGACGTCACAACGAATCCCCAGCAGGGACCACTTCAAAAGTGCATCGCCACTTTAAGTTCTTAGAAAGCTCGCGATAGCCCGCACCGCGCATGCACGAGTGCCTTCCCATCCGTCATAAGCATGTGATTCCTCAGTTAAGATAAGCCAGCTAAGAAGCCAACCAGGGGAGGTGGATGGGTTGTAAGAATATCTGCCTGCTGTCCCTGGATAACACCTGTTACGGTAAGTAACTGTGCTTTATCCGAGGACAAGCAGGCAGCATATTTTCACACATGGGTGACCTCCAAGCTAAACAGACTGGGATGGTGGGAGTGTTGGCCTTCAAGAGAATAAATTCTGTAATACTGATTGGCCGAAGTGCCCATCTCTTCTGGAGAAAGACTCCAGACAGTAATGTGAAGTGAATGTATGAACTGAGGACCAACTAGCAGCTTTACTGATTTACTCAATAGAAGTAGATCTGAGGAACGCGACAGAAGCTGCCATAGCTCGGACATTGTGAGCTTAACACATGACTCTCCAGGTGCAGTCCAGTCTGAGCATAACAGAATGATATACTGTATAGGCAGCTACCCAGTTGGAAATCGTTCTCTTGGAAACAGGATGCCTCAACTTGTTAGGATCAAATGAGATGAAGAGTTGAGGAGATGCTCGGTGTGGCTTTGTCCTATCTATGTAATAGGCCAAAGCACACTTAGGCCCTGATTCTCCAAAAGTGCGTTCCGATTTTAGGCAGCTGTAGGCGTCCTACAGCTGTCTAATCAGCCAATCGGGATGCACGTTTTTTAAAAAAAATGCTCCCCAGGCAGGCCGCCTATATTGAAGGCGAGGCCCGCAAGACACCTAGGCCCTGATTCTGTATAGGACGCCCGGGAGAGGCGTCCTATTCAGAATCGGCCTACACTAAAACCCCGATTCTGTAACCGGCGTCCATGTTACAGTCGCTGGTTAGAGAATCGGGTTAGATTAGACACGGCCCGCTACACTTATCGCGGCAAGGGATCTCTCTGCCGCTATAAGTATAGTGGGCCGCGGCCTGTCCGATCGGATGCCCCCCCCCTCTGACACTACCGACTGCCCCCTCCCACCCCGACACTACCGATCGCTGACAGGAGGGTGTCCAATCCCTCCTGCCCGAAGACGCACCCCCCCCCCCGGCGCTAACAACCCCCAGACCTCCAAACTAACCTGTTCTTCAGGCCAGACGGTTCTTGCCCGCCTCGTCGAAATGAGGCGGGCTCGCCCCTTCCCGGTCCATCCCGCCGAAGCCTAAGGCCTGATTGACCCAGGCTCTAGAAGCCTGGACCAATCAGGCCTTAGGCATAACAGGTCCGCCCATCCCCACTTAATCTAAGTCCTGATTGGTCAATCAGACTTTAGACTTAGTGGGGATGGGCGGACCCGCTATGCCTAAGGCCTGATTGGTCCAGGCTTCTAGAGCCTGGGCCAATCAGGCCTTAGGCTTCGGCGGGATTGGCCGGGAAGGGGCGGGCCCGCCCGCCTCATTTCGATGAGGCGGGCCCACCAGCTGGACGGGCAAGAACCATCTGGCCTGAAGAACAGGTTAGTTTGGAGGTTTGGGGGTTGTTAGCGATCCATATTGTCGGGGGGGCATCTTCTGGCAGGAGGGTTTGCCAGCAATCGGTAGTGTCGGGGTGGGAGGGAGATCGGTAATGTCGGGGGGGGCGGTTGGTAGTGTCGGGGGGGGGGGGGCGGTCGGTAGTGTCGGAGGGGGGGCATCCGATTGGACAGGCCGCGGCCCGCTATACTTATAGCGGCAGAGAGATCCCTTGCCGCGATAAGTATAGCGGCTGCGTCTACTTACAATGTAGACCAGCATTATGCTGGCCTACATTTTAAGGTTTCTTCCTCTACTAGGGAGACGCGTAGGGCCACCTAGGTTCGCCTAAGGCCCTTAGGCGAGCTTAGGCGTCTTGCGGGTCTCCCTAGGCTCCCGAAGGCGCCTTCAGGCCTGCCTGGGGAACATTTTTTTTAAAAAAACGTGCATCCCGATTGGCTGATTAGACAGCTGTAGGACGCCTACAGCTGCCTAAAATCGGAACGCACTTTTGGAGAATCAGGGCCTTACAGTCCAGAGTGTGAAGCGCCATTTCTCCTGCATGAGAATCAGGCTTAGGGAAAAAAAAACTGGAAGGACAATCGACTGACTGAGATGAAATTCCGTCACCACTTTCGGAAGAAACTTTGGGTGTGTGCGAAGAACCACCTTATCATGGTGAAACACTGTGAGGGGTGGATCCGCCACCAACACTTGCAACTCACTGACTCTCCTGGCAGAGGTATGAGAAATGAGATAAAACAACTTTCCAGGTGAGAAATTTCAGATGAGCTTTGGCCACTGGTTCAAATGGAAGTTTCATCAACCTGGAAAGAACTACATTTAGGTCCCAGACTACAGGTGGAGGTTTGAGAAGTTGTTTCACATTGAAAAGTCCTTTCATGAACCTGCAGACCAAGGGATGAGCAGTAAGAGGTTTTCCTTCAACTGGCAAGTGAAAAGCTGTAATAGCATTGAGATGGACTCTAATAAATGTGGATCTGAGTCCAGAGTCAGAAAGATGAAGTACTTAATCCAACACCAGTTGCACTGACAAGGAAGTTGGATCGTGATGATGAAGATGACACCAGGAAGAAAACCTAGTCCACTTTTGTTGATAACATTGTTGCGTGGCTGGCTTCCTGGAGGCGTCAATAATATTGTGGACAGGCTGAGAGAGATGTAAGGATTATGGATTCAGCCCGAGAGAAATCAAGCTGTTAGGTGTAACGATTGCAGGATGGGATGTAGAAGTGATCCTTGTTTCTGAGTAAGCAGAGTAGGAAAGATTGGTAGAGGAATTGGCTCCCTGGTGCTGCGCTGAAGTAGAAGGGAGAAAGGAGGGTGCCCGGGCCACAGTGGAGCAATGAGAATCATGGTGGCTGCTTCTCTCTTGAGCTTCAAAAGAGTTCGCAATATGAGAGGAAGAGGAGGGAATGCATATAGAAACAAACCTGTCCAATCCAGGAGAAAGGCATCTGCTGCCAGACTGAGAGGAGAGTAAAGTCTGGAGCAAAACTGGGGCAGCTGGTGATTGTGAGGAGCCGCAAATAAATCCACTTGAGGAGTGCCCTATTGAGCAAAGATGGATTGGAGAGTTGCAGAGTCAAGAGTCCATTCGTGAGGCTGAAGAACTCTGCTGAGGTTGGCTGCTAGGGAATTCTTCTCCCCTTGAATGTAAACAGCCTTCAAGAACAGATTGCGAGCTGTCACCCAAGTCCAGATTTTCTGGGCCTCCTGGCACAACAGGAGAGAGCCCGTGTCTCCTTGCTTGTTTATGTAGTACATCGCTATTTGATTGTCCGTGCAAAGGAGGAGGACTTGGGGGCAGAAAAGATGATGAAAAGCCTTGAGGGCATAAAACATGGATCTGAGTTCCAGGAAATTGATGTGAAATTTCCGCTCCCTGACAGACCAAAGACTCTGAGTCTGAAGATCGTCCATATGAGCCCCCCAGGCGTAAGGGGATGCATCCGTTGTAATGACCTTGTGATGAGGGAGCAATTGAAAAAGAAGACCTCTGGAGAGATTGGAAGAGGTCATTCACCATTGAAGCAACTGCAGAAGAGATGAGGTCACAGATATATGTTGTGATAGAGGATCTGTCGCTTGAGGAAGCAAGGGTTCACTGAGGATTGCGAAGATGAAGTCTTGCCAGAGGTGTGACATGTGGCCGAGAAGAACCATCATGTGCCTGGCAGAGATGGATTGGAGGGGAAGTAGTTGGGGAAGCAGTTGTTGACAGAGACGGATGAGAGATTGAAGGTGATCTGGAGGAAGAAATGCTCTCATGAGAGTGGTATCTAGAATTGCCCCAATGAACTATAGACGTTGAGTCGGAATGAGATGTGATTTGGGGAAGTTGACTTCGAATCCTAGAGCCTGAAGAAAAGAAATGGTATGAGATGTTGTTTGGACCACTTCCTGAGAGGATACAGCCTTGATCAACCAGTCGTCCAGGTAAGGAAAGACTTGAAGGCCATGTGAACGGAGAGATGTGGCCACTACAATCAGGCACTTCACAAATACTCTGAGAGAAGATGCCAGGTCGAAGGAAGTACTTTGTATTGGTAATGACAGTGATTGATCTTGAACCGAAGATACTTTCTGGAAGCCTGATGAATTGGGATATGCATGTTGTTGTCTCTGCCTCCTAGGTTGAGACTGAGGTGGAGGCATAGGTTTTGCAGCATAGCGACGTTGGTAGGGTGGCTGCTGCCTGAAAGGAGAGGGAGGAGGTTTCTTTTTGGTCTTCACCAAAGTATCCCATCTGGTATCAAGGGCTGACAACTTTTGAGTAGTCGTATCTAAAGATGGCCCAAAAAGTTCATCCCCCAAACAAGGAGCATTAGCCAGTCTATCCTGATGGTTAACATCAAGTTCCAACACCCTAAGCCAAGCAAGGTGCCACATAGCTACAGACTTAGCCGCAGCACGTGAGGTGAGCTCAAAGGTGTCATATATAGAGCAGACTAAATATTTTCGAAGCTGCAGCAAGTCAGAGATGTAATGCTGAAAAGCAGGCAAGTCACGGTCAGGCAAGCGTGTGTGAAAAGCGGTCACTTGGTTGACCAAATGTTTCAAATAAAAAGAAAAATGGAAACATAGTTGCCGGACCGATTGGCGAGCATGGAATTCTGGAAAAGTCACTTGCCAAAGCGGTCCATGGCATATACATTAGCTCCGGGAGACTTCTTGTGGGTTGACTCCACCAGAAGGGATTCATGTGGAAGCTGAGATTTGTCAACCTTGGTATGGGAACCATCCTTTACAAGGAATCGAGTTTGCGAGGAGCCACAGGGACAATTAAAGGAGTTTCTAAATTTTTGTAAAAGGTCTCCCTTAATATGTCATGGAGAGACAGCTTCAGAAACTCCTTAGGTGGCTGGTCATAATCTAATGCATCCAAGAACTGTTTAGATTTCTTAAGAGTTCACTTCCAGGGAAATAGAAAGAGTCTCAGACATTTCCTGCAAAAATTTAGAAAAAGAGGAGTTGTCATATTTTTGAGGAGGTTCTTGAGCAGATGGTAACTGAGAATCCTCATCAGAAGAAACCTCATCATCAGAAACAAGAGGATCTTCAGAATCACCTCAGAGGTCTGCATCTCGTGTTGGTTGAAGCCCATGTTGAGCTCTGGGAGTCAAAAGCTCAAGGGTGCTTTACTTTCCCCAAAGCTTTGCCCAATTTGACTGACAGCATATGTCGGGAGATGTCTGAGAGGAAGAGCGATGCCAAACAATCCCCGATACTAGCTATTTAACTAAGAGAGGCAATACCGATAGAGAGTCTTGAGAAGGTGGTGCCTGTGTCGAGGGCTCTGGCCTGACTGGCACCGGAGGAGCCGGCGTCACCATAATGGGGAGTAAAAGTTGCAACTGCTCCCGTAATTCCTCCTGTAGTAATTTTTTAATTTGCTTTTTGAGGGAGTGCACCGGTACCGCTGGCTTTTTCGCCGGTACCTTCGGTGCCGCTTTACGCTCCGGTGATGAGGAGGCCGATGTCGAGGCACTCACCGAAATTGGAAAAGAACGTTTTTTGGGTCTCCTCGAGGTCGGCAGGACTTGGCTCACTGCTGAAGTGACCTGAGGACCCGAAGGGATGGGGAGAAGGCTTCTTAGCCATCTTATCCATTGCCTGTGACACCGAAGTTGGCTCTGCTGAAGTCAAGAGCTGCGGTGCCGACTTAGATGGTGTCGCTGACGCCGAGATCGATGTCAAATCTCACTCCATGTCGAAAAGCATTTTCTGCTGGATGAGGCGGTTCTTAAGGGTTCACTTTTGCACAGACGAACAATGGGAACAAGTCTCTGGACGGTGCTCAGGCCCCGAACACTGGAGGCACCAGCGATGTGGATTAGTGAGGGAAATGGGCCAAGCACAGCATCCACACTTTTTAACCCCGTCTAAGGCCGGGACATTGATGGAAACACGGCCTCAGCTAAATCTAACCCGAAGGCCAAGGTGGACGAACAGGCCTCGCTGGGTTAACCCGTGAAAGGGAAAAAACAATTTTATTTTTTTTTTTTACTGAAAACAGAAAGAAAAAAAAGATAAAAGAAAAAACTGACTTCTTAGCTCCGCAGAAACTGAGGGACCGCGCACCCTACATCGGGCGGGAAGGCATTCACGCATGTGCGGTTCAGGCTATTGCGAACTTTCTAGAGTCTTAAAGTAGTGATGCACTTTTAAAGTGGTCCATACTGGGGCTTCGTCACCCATCAGTGAGAATATGCTGCCTTCTTGTCCTGGTATAAAATTGCATTACAATTAGTAAAGAGGGTGGGATCTGGAGAAGAGCTTGGGTGGGTCTAGGGTGGAGCTTGGGAGGTCTGTGGTTGGGGGTACTCAGCTGATATTTGTTAGACTTCCCTGCTGGCACGCCCTACTGGCTTTTCAGAGCTTGTCTGGAGGGCCTCTGCAAATGCGTGGATGTTGATGTGATGATGTCACACATGCGCTTGATGTCATCATGGCAACGTCCACGCACTTCTAGGTGCCTCAAGCAGTAGCCACTACCTTTAGTGTGCCCTGACTCCAGAAAGTTTGAGAGACATTGCTCTAACTACTAGGCCACTTCTTCCTCCTACTACCTACACAACCTCAACTACCATGATCCCGTCTCCCCAGCACTCTGCGCTGAACACTGGCTCCCAATTAGCCAGCGCTGTGCTTTCAAGGCCCTAGCAGTAGCCCACAAGAGAATTTATGCCACCACCCCCTCCTACATAAAATCTAAGCTTCCCATCTACACCCCCACTCGCACCCTCCGCTCAAAATCGGAAATACGCCTATGCATTCCCCCTGGAAGGTCCCTCCTCTCAGAAACTGCCCGCAAACGATCCTACAGCCACTTCATCCCACATCTCTGGAATAAACTCCCCCCCCAACTCAGGCAACAGAACTCTTTATTGACATTCCGTAAAATGGTAAAGACCCTCCTCTTCAACTAAAGGTCTCCCTCAGTCTACACCCCCCCTTAAACCCCACCTCTCTCTTCTCTCCCCTATTTAACTTCTCCTAAATTTCAGTATAGTCCTCTCTTAGTCTGTACTCTGATAAATTGTCTGTACTCTGAAAAATTGTCTGTAACCTGATAAATACTGCACAATCTTGTATGTCCAAGCATCTAAACCTATTGCACATTTATTTGCCTAACTACTTCTACTGTGTATGTTTACTTGTAGACCGTTCTGAGCTACTGGGAGAACGGGATATAAATCTAAATAAATAAATAAAATAAATACTATGCACTATGTCAAGTCATGCTCTTATAAACTTCAAGGACACAGAAATCTCCTTTTAGAGCTTAATACTAACGTATAAAAAATCAATTATCATCTATTTAATTGTACAATATATAACATGCATGAAAATGTTTTACTGTCTAGTTGATTGCTTCTATGCATTACCTTGATGGAGTAGAACCTGTATGTAAAACTGTTTTCCCTGTTGTGTCCATTCTCTGAATAACAAGATGATCCAATACCATTTTCTTCTTAGCTCTTTCAATGATTTCTTCTTCTACTGACCCCTTGGTTACCAACCGATAAATATTAACCTATAAGAAAAAAAGTAATGCATTAAGGTTGTGTACTTTAAATGAATGCATGCTCGAAATTTTAAAGTCATACTAAATTAAAATGTTTCATTTGGCAAAGCAATTTATATGCTCTTGTGAACATCTGTCCAATAGCGAAGTGCAGTCTAGTATTAAGAACACTGTGGTAAGAATGGTTTAAATTCTGCTGCTACTCCTTGTGATCTTGGGCAAGTACCAAGCCCTCCCTCATCTCAGGTACAAACCTAGAATGTAAGTACTCTGGGAAATACCTACCTTACCTTAAGCTACAATGACAGTCAAGGGGAAGATGGATGCCTGCATCTGATGTTCCATCAACAAATAAATACCCCATGCAAAGCAGAATCTAAGTTTCAAGTTTATTTTACTTTGATATACTGCCTATCGACTTGTCTAGGCAGTGTACATACAAAATAAAGAGTAACATATTTGTTGAGCAGCGATTAGGTAGTTTGGCAGAGGTTTGAGTGAGCAGAAAGTGGAACAAT
Organism: Geotrypetes seraphini; assembly: GCF_902459505.1. Taxonomy (NCBI): domain Eukaryota; kingdom Metazoa; phylum Chordata; class Amphibia; order Gymnophiona; family Dermophiidae; genus Geotrypetes; species Geotrypetes seraphini. Next base: position 700,146 of record NC_047084.1, on the reverse strand, counting down.
TACTGATGGTGTAAAAAAAAAAAAAAAAAAGACTAGAGGTGGACAAAGTGGCTCCTCGCATGTATAGGAATCCAGACGCTTGTGCTACATGTGGTGGTATAGCGCAGAAGATTGCAGCAGTGCACAGGCTGGCAAGCTTAGAGCACAAACCTCTTGATTCAGAAGTAACTCTAACCACTGATGCAGTTATTAAAGTTTCAAGTTTAATTAAAATTTCTTATACCGCCTAATCAGTCTTCTAGTTGGTGTAGAAAATCATAAAAGCATACAATAGCTAAAATACAAATTTAAGAAGACAGGGGTCGGACAAAGACTTTTGGAGACAAAACCATAACGAATGGGAACAAGAGGAAAATGGGCAAGAACTACAATTTTGAAGGTAAAAGATAACAATTTAGGGGAAAACAGTAGGAGGTGAAGTAGAAATAAAATCATTCTAGGTCGCCCTTAAAAGGGCAGTTAAATCTCAAAGGCATCAATGAAAAAAAATGTCTTTAGCTTTGTCTTGAACTGATTAAGAATTGATTCTTCGCATAAATAAGCTGGGAAACTATTACAAAGAGAAGGAACAGTCACGGAAAAAATGGAAGATCTCATTGTGTTTATGTACTTTAGTGACGGAGCAGAGAGAAGATTTTGGGCTGACGATCGAAGGGTCTTAGAAGAGTTATATGGGATAAGAAGATTATTAATGAATTCTGGTGGGTTATTTTGTCGGATTTTGAAAGTTAGCAAAAGAGTTTTATAGGTGATTCTGTGTTCTACTGGTAACCAGTGAGCTGTATGTAAAAGGGGAGTAACATGGTCATTTTTTTTTGCATTAAATATGATTTTTACTGCAGTATTCTGTACTATCTGGAGTCTTCTAATTTCTTTTTTTGTTATGCCTTTGTAAAGGGCATTGCAATAATCTATACAAATATCCTATTGAATTGAATATTGAATTTAGTAGAATATTGGGTATCATTTAGTAGAATATTGGGTATCATTAAGAAGGGTATCACGACCAGGACAAAGGAAGTCATCCTGCCATTGTATCGTGCGCCCGCACCTGGAGTACTGTGTTCAGTTCTGGTCGCTGTACCTCAAGAAGGACATGGAGGTACTTGAGAGGGTCCAGAGAAGAGCAACTAAGCTAATAAAGGGCATGGAGGACCTCTCATATACTGACAGACTGAAAAAGCTAGGGCTTTTCTCCCTGGAAAAGCAGAGCCTTAGAGGAGACATGATAGAAACCTTCAAGATCATGAAGGGCATAGAAAAAATAGACAGGGACAGATTTTTCAAATTAAGGGGATCAATAAGTACAAGGGGGCACTCAGAGAAATTGAAAGGGGAGAGGTTTAGAACAAACGCCAGGAAATTCTTTTTCACACAGAGGGTGGTGGATACATGGAACGTGCTACCAGAGGATGTGATAAACAGGAGCACGCTACAGGGGTTCAAAGAAGCTTTGGATAGGTACTTGGAAGACAAAGGGATTGAGGGGTACAGATAAGAGTAAAGGTAGATTATAGGGATGGGATCAGAGGTAAGTTACAAAATTAATCAGGGACCACTGTTCAGGCACTAGGCCTGATGGGCCGCCGCGGGAGCGGACCGCTGAGCAAGATGGACCTCTGGTCTGACTCAGCGGGGTCAACTTTTTATGTTCTTATATATTTTTAGGTTAAATACATATTTATTATGGACATCGTGAAAACCTAGCTAGCAAGGAGGTACTCCAGGACTAGCTTGGGAAATAGAGCTGTAGGACAGTAGTATATAGACCTCCAAGACAACTGGAAGACAAAGACTCCGAATTAATTGAAGACATAGAGAATATCACTCTACGGGGAGATGCTGTTCTGCTAGGGGACTTCAACATGCCTGACGCAGATTGGAACTCATACTCAGCAACAACCAGCAGCAGCAGGAGACTGTTAACATCCATAAAGGGAGCATGATTCAAACAAATGGTATTGGAACCCACTAGGGCCCAGGCAATCCTGGACCTGGTACTCACCAACGGGGATAGCATCTCGAAGGTCTCGGTAGGAGATACGCTAGCCTCCAGCGACCACAACATGGTGTGGTTCTACCTCAGGAAAAGTTTCCCTAGATCAAACACGAAAACAAAAGTACTCAACTTCCGAGGCACTGACTTTGAACGCATGGGAGATTTCGTCCACCGGACACTGCAGAACCAAGCTACAACCAATGATGTGGAAGCTATGTGGTCATCCCTGAAATCTACCATACATGAAGCGACAAGCCTCTACATTAAATCAGTACACAAACGGCGGAGAAACAACAAACCCAATGGTACTCTACAGAAATCTCACACCTCGTCAAGGAGAAGAAAAAAGCATTTATTTCCTACAAACGAACGGAGACTAGGGAAGCTAAACTAGAACATAGGGCGAGGTCTGCAGCGGTCAAAACGGCAGTCAGGGAGGCCAAACTTCGAGTGGAATAGACTCTGGCAAAGAACATGAAGAAAGGGGACAAATCCTTCTTAAGGTATATTACTGATAGGAAAAAGAACACAGACGGGATAGTACGCCTTAGAAAACCAGAAGGGAACTGCGCAGAATCAGATTCCGATAAAGTAGAACTACTGAATGAATACTTCTGCTCGGTCTTCACCTGCGAGGCACCGGGGCACGGTCCGCAGTTGCAGGCAAGGTCCTTTAAGGAGATAACTAGGGCCCTACCCGAAGCTAATGTACATTCTAGGTGGACTTTTCCATTTGGGCTTCTGGTGATTATCAATGGGTCCATAAAAAGGTGTTCTCACTAGAGGACACAAAAACATTGCTGCATAAGGAAGGTATCAAGCTGGCTGATGGAGAAACTAGAAGCATGGAGAGAAAGGATAAACTTAGACTGGCGAGTTTCTACTGGCAAACGATGGAATGGAGATGTCATATGGAGGTGGATGCTGCAGAACTTGATTGCAGGTCCCAGCTGACTGTGAATTAGAGATAAAGACTTGATATGGAATTTGACAACACCAAAGTAATTGAGTATGTGCTGTTGATGTCCTTTAACAGTGTAAATGGCTGAGGAGGGATAAAGGGGATGGGACTTGATATACTGCTTTTTCTGTGTGGTTTACTCAATCAAAGCAGTTTACATGGGGCAATGAAGTGTTAAATGACTTGCCCAGAGTCACAAGGAGCTGCAGTGGGTATCGAACTCACAACCTCAGGGTGCTGAGGCAGCTGCTCTAACCACTAGGCCATAGGAGGGGGAGAGGGGTGAGTAGACAGTTGAATTAATATGATACAGGCTGTGGATTGTATGATTATGGTATGTTTGGGGATATGTGAATAGCAGTTTAAATAGTTTAGTGTGTGTGGTGGTGGGAATTTAATGTGGAGGTGTTTAAGACGTTGAGTAGAACCAGGGGGGGATAGTTGGGAAAGAGGGATGGAAAAGGTTAAGGGAGAGGGCTGCAGTATATTGCCAAGGGGAAGGGATTATAATTTATAAGTGATAGTGGAAGTGATCAAATTGATGTCCTATAATATACAAAGCTTGAACTCACCATATAAAAGGAAAGCTATTTTTCAAGCTGGTCAGACTATGGGACATTGCTTTGTGCAGGCCCACAAGAGATGTTCAGGATCCAGATTCCCGTTGAGGCATTGGGCCACAATTGTGGATCTACCGAAAAGGGTAGAGTTGATATACTTTTTGCTAAAGGGGTTAATATGGATATTAAGAGGGTTTTATAGGGACCTCCAAGGCCACTTTTTGTTGGTTGTGCGACTTCTTAAAGAGGCTAACTTCTTTCTGTCTAATGAGCATTAGGGGGATTTTCTGTAGGCATGCCCACCAACTATTTGCAATTGTTTTGAATTATATATTGTAAACAGATTTGATCCCTTTTGGTTATATATGCGGTATATAAAGTTTTAATAAACAAACATAAAACATTTTGGGGGTGGATTTTAATTTAATGGTGACTCCAATTTAAATAATATGGGCAGGGATTGGGTACATTTCATACATTAAGAATAGGAAGGATTTTCATTTCTTGGTGAACACACACTGAACTTGGTTGATGTGTAGAAATGGTTTCACCCCATTATTCAGGATATTACCTACTTTTGATCTGTTCACTGATCCTATTCCTGAAATAGATTACAAATTTATGAATAAGGATCTATTTGGGAACGTGCAGGACCTGAGTACAGAGATGGTGACCTGCCTGACCATGTTCCTCTTTGGGCATCATTATTGGCTAAAGAGATGGACTCAGGTTTAAAACACTGGAAACTCAACAACAGTCTACTAAAAGATCTGCAGGTTGTGTGAAACAGATGCACAGCCATTTGGAATATTATTGTCCCTTAATGTGGGAAGAAAGGCTTTGTTGCAGACAGTGTGAGAAAGGTGAAGGTGACTATGAGGGGGTCAATTTCTCTCGTTAGCATCCCACTGTAAATAGCACAGAAACAGAAAATGACGACAGAAAAGCCATATGGCTCATCCAATCTATCCATCCATATCATCCACACTCCCTTCCACCCTCACCCCACACCCAGTCTGCCCATCCACAACATCCGCTATCTCTTCTTCCCCCTAAGAGATCCCTCATACCTGCTGTATGCTTTCTTGAATTCAAATAGTCTTCATCTCGACTATATCCACCAGGAGGTCATTCCACATAGCACCTACCATTTGGGTGAAGAATTTCCTAAGAGTACTTTTGAGTTGATCCCACTTCATCTTGTTCCAGAGCTTCTTTTCAGTTAAAAAAGACCCACTTCCTGTGCATTTATGCTGTGGAGTTTTCATAAATGTCTCAATCATCCTCTCTCACATCTCTATAATTTCTGTGAGTGTCTGTATATGCTTTACGATGAAGATCACTAACTACTTCAGTAGCTATCCTCTGGACCGACTCAATCTTGGTTAAATCCTTTTGAAGACGCAGTCTTCAGAACTGTATACAGTACTCTAAATGGGACCTCACCAGAGATTTATACTTAGAGGTACTATCATCTTCTTTTCCCTACAAGCCATCCATCTCCCTATGCACTTAAGCATCCTTCTGGCTTCAGTATGCTGCCCTTTTACCTGTTTGGCCGACTTAAAATTGTCAAAAATTATTATCCCCAAGTCTCGCTCTTCTTTCAAGCAAATTAGTATTTTTCCTCCTAAAGGGTACTGTTACTTCGGAGTTCTGTAGCCCAAGTGCATGGCCTTGCATTTTTTTAGCATTCAATTTTAGTTGCCAATTTCAGAACCATTTTTCTAGTTTAGCTAGATCCCCTTCTCATGTTATCCATACCATCAAGGATGTCTATTCTATTAAAGGGTTTTGTATTGTCAACAAAGAGACAACTCTTACCCGACAGCCCTTCCACACTATCATTCACAAAGATGTTATAAAGAACCAGGCCAATGACTGATCTCTGCAGTACATCGCTGGTAACATCCTTTACCTCTGAGTGAACTTCATTTACCACCTTCTTTCTGCCTTCTTCCACATTCCTAGAGGTAGGTCTTGTCAGACAAATCTGATCAATTTCTTTGACTGGGTAACCAGAGAACTGGACAGAGGGAGTGCGCTAGAAATTGTGTTTTTAGATTTTAACTAAGCCTTTGACAGTGTTCCACACAGACGTCTAATAAATAAACTGAGTGCCCTCAGGATGGGTCCCAAAGTGACGGGCTGGGTCAAGAACTAGTTAACTGGAAGGTGACAGAGGGTAGTGATCAATGGAGATCACTCTGAGGAAAGGGATGTTACCAGTGGTGTGCCTCAAGGTTCTGTTCTTGGGCCTGTTCTTTTTAACATTTCTATAAACGATATTGCTGAAGGGTTGTTGGGTAAGATTTGCCTCTTTGTGGATGATACCAAAATCTGTAATATAGAGTAGACACCCAGGATGGTGTGAATAACATGAAGAAAGACCTGGCGAAGCTTGAGAATGGTCTGAAATATGGCAGCTAAAATTTAATGCTAAGAAATACATTTGGGCTGCAAAAACCCAAGGAAACGGTACAGTTTAGGGGTTGAAGAACTTATGTGCACGATAGAAGAGTGGGACTTAGGTGTGATTGTATGTGATGATCTTAAGGTGGCTAAACAGGTTGAAAAGGTGACGGCGAAAGCTAGAAGGATGCTAGGGGGGCATAGGGAGAAGTATGGCCAGTAGGAAAAAGGAGGTATTGATGCCCCTGTACACTTCTCCCTCCGTAATTGCTGTGATAGGGGATTAACAGACCCGTGAATACAGAAAAACCGCAAATAACTTTATCATGTGTTATTCGCTGTTTTCTATTAAAAACCATTGTGAATATGGTGAAACCGCAAATAACATGGTGGGAGACCTGGCCTGCTCCTGAAGGAGAGGCAAAACACAGTGAAGAAAGTGCTGGGAATCAGCAATTTTCTCTGTAAACACCTGTAATCAGTGATTTCTCTATGCAAGCTGATGTAATTTGGGGGGAGGAGCCAGCAAGCTAAAAACCGTGAATAATCGAAACTGCGTTTGCTGAAACCGCGAATACGAAGGGAGAAGTGTATAAGACTGGTGAGACCTCATTTAGAATATTGTGTACAATTCTGGAGACAAAAACATTCAAAAGGATATAAAAAGGATGGAGTCAGTCCAAAGGAAAGCTACTAAAATGGTGTGTGTTTTTTGTCATAAGTCATATGGGGACAGACTTAAAGATCTCAATCTGTATACTTTGGAGGAAAGGCGGGAGAGGGGAGATATGATAGAGATATTTAAATACCTACGTGATGTAAATGCACATGAGCCAAGTCTCTTTCATTTGAAAAGAAGCTCTGGAATGAGAGGGCATAGGATGAAGTTAAGAGGTCATAGACTCAGGAGTAATCTAAGGAAATACTTTTTTTTTTTACAGAAAGGGTGGTAGATGTGTTCTTCTCAACTGGCTGGAAGAAGTTAAGACTAAGGAGAGGGGGTGCTGCCCAGAGAGACAAGGGGGCAGAGATAAGAAAATGATTGATGTCTTCTGCAAGCAACCCGGCAAGTTGAGGTGCTTAACTCATCTCTAAGAAATCATATGCTGTTTGCACAGGAAAAAATAATTAGCACTCAGTTGTCAACTGTCTCTAATTTTTTTTTTTTTAATGAATCCTCACCCTGCATAAACTCTGCCAGATCTTAAAGGGGAAGGAGCAATTTGCAATATACAGTCATGTGAAAAAATTAGGACACCTCATGAAATATTCAGTTCTTTCTTTAGAAAAGTTCACATATCGATATAAATTTTTTTTTTTTTAATCTCTGGAAAAAAAAGTGATCTAATTGCAAGTAAACAACAAAAATTGTCCTTGATTTACTCATGAAACAAAAGATATCCACAAAAATGTGTATTCTAACTGTAGAATAAATTAGGGCATCCTACACCCTAATAGCAAGTGTTATTCCCCCCTTTGGCAGAAATAACTGTAGTGAGACACTTCTTGTAGCCATCTACCAGTCTCTGACATCAGTCTGAGGAAAGTTTAGCCCACTCCTCAATGCAGAATTCTTTCAGCTGTGAGATGTTTGAGGGTTTTTTTGCATGTACAACCCATTTCAAATCACCCACCAGCATCTCAATATGATTAAGATCGGGGCTTTGACTCGGCCACTCCAAGACTCTCCATTTCTTAGTTCTCAGCCAGTCCTTGGTGGATTTACTGGGTTTTTTTTGGGTCACTGTCATGTTGCAGTATCCAGTTCTGCTTCAGCTTTAATTTTCTTACACATGGTCTCACATGTTCCTCAAGCACCCTCTGATATATGGTAGAATTTATGGTGGATTCTATGATGGTGAGCTGACCAGGACCTGATGCAGCAAAGCGTCCCCAAACCATGACACTTCCACCTCCATGCTTCACAATAGGTATGAGGTTCTTTTTCTGGAATGCTGTATTTGGTGTACGCCAAATATGTCCCCTTTTCTGGTGTCCAAATAATTCAATTTTAGACTCATCTGTCCATAGAACACTATGTTCTCTCTGGCAAACTTTAGTAAGGACTTGATGTTTCTCTTAGAGAGCAAAGGTTTCATCCTTGCACACCTCCCATGCAAGTTAAATTTGTGCAATCTCTTTCTGATTGTAGAGGCATGCACTGTCACATCAACAGTAGCAAGAGCCTGCTGTAGGTCCTGTGATGACATTTTAGGGCTTTTAGCATCTTGCCTTCTGCTCTATGGGTCAATTTGCTTGGATGGCCAAACCTGAGCATGTTGGCAGTTGTTTTGAAAGTCTTCCACTTGTACACTATTTTCCGGACCATGAAATGGCTAAATGTCAAATTCTTTCAAGATCTTTTTAAATCCTTTACCAGACTTATAAGCTGCTAAAATCTTCTTTCTGAAGGCCTCAGACAGCTCTTTTGATCTCACCATGGTGTTCACTCTCACCGCAGCAGTCATGAGCACACCAAACTAAATGTTTGAGATTTAAATAGGGAAAACCTCCTTCAAAATGCTGAGTAACGATGTTCTAATCATGTGCACCTGATGTGATACACCTGTATGTGATCTGAGCCACTTTAAGTGGGAGGATATGTGGGGGTGTCCTAAATTTATTCCTCGATTAGAATGAATGGATATCTTTTGTTTCAAGAGGAAATCAAAGAAAATTTTTGTTGTTTACCTGCAATTACATCACTTTCTTTTTCAGAGATAATAAAAAAAGATTTGGCATCGATATGTGAACATTTCTTAAGAAAGAACTGCATATTTCATGGGGTGTCCTAATTTTTTCACATGACTGTATATTTATCACTTCTTTTGATTTTAAATAAAAAACTCAAACTAAGCAGGCAAAAATGTTGTCCAGAACTACTTTCATATGAAAATTGCTCTCCACTTGTATAGACATTGTGAGCACTGGAATATACTAGAGATGGATCGATAAAGTCAACATTCTGACCTAAAGCTATACAAAATGTGATGGCAGGACCTGAAGCAAGATCTTCATGCAAGAAAGCACTGAGATGTCAAAGCTGAAACAGTTCTGTATGGTAGAATGAGCCAAAATACCTCAAGGGTAATGTGAAACATAGATCAACCGTTACATGAAATGGTTAGTTGAAGATATTGCTACTTAACATTCATGTTTTCACAAAAGGCTGTTGAATCTTTTCTTGAATAAATACAATTTTAAAAAAATCTGAGCTATTTATTCAATGGGGTCATCTCACTCTCTTATCAAAGTTTAGATTCAGGTCTCATCATGTTTTGGCATGAATTTTGCTAAAATACAGACAGGCCATCCTAGATAACAAATTTTATCAGAAATCTACTTATTTATTCTATTTGTTATGCATTACTAAAATCACCAGCTATGCCTTTGTCACTTATAAGTAATAACTAATTATTGAAATATTCACTATGCAAGCATACCTCACAAAACAAAGCTCCCTTTACCTGCTTCTTTTGTCCAATCCTATGAGCTCTAGCCTGTGCTTGCAAATCATTCTGTGGGTTCCAATCAGAATCAAATATAACTACAGTATCAGCAGATGCCAAGTTTATACCAAGACCTCCAGCTCTGGTAGACAGCAAGAAACAAAAGTCCTGTAGAAATAACATTTTATGTTCAATAAGGCTGCAAAGATTAATATATTTTGTTTTAGTATTGTTTATGTTTACACACAATTTTAATTTGTGGTTTACTATAGTGATGTGGAAAACTTAAAAACTGATGCAAAACATAAAAAAGATTAGATTCTTACCTCGATAATATATTTTCCAGTAGATAGGAATAATATGCTGAACCTTAGGTTACTCTGTTCATGCTCAAAAGAATACTAAGAAGAACGATGTCAATCGCAACTTTTGAAACCTCCTCCTCCCAGGAATATCCTGCTCCCCCCAGTTCGTTCCAAAGCATGTAAGAGCTCACGTAAAAAGACAGGAGGAGGGGGGCATGGGGAACTCCCCTAAACCAATGTTCTGATTTGTTCATATAACTTTATAACAGTCAATAATGAAACTAATGTATAAATGAACTAACATTACCCCTGAACAGTAAAACACATCAAATAAAAGCAACAGCTTGAATATTAGTGGAGCTCAATTATCTCTTTAGATTTTATTTACAAAACTATTTTGAACCTATAATCTGACTGGTAAAGATGTCTTAGCTATGGAGAGAACCATGATGTAACATCTTTACAGTTTGTACTTTCCCCCACCAAGAAAGACGTAAAGGATTCTAATGCTCACATATTTCTTTGACTTTCTGCAATAAAGATTTCTCATTTACTGACATTGTGTCTTCCAGAGTCTTTTTTATCTTTTAGTTTTTTTTTCAGAGGTCCTTTTATTTAAAAAAAACTATAGTATTATCACAAAATTTATTTGGCTGGGTAAAACTGCTAGAATAACTTTAGTATCATTGCAAAAACCAATTGCTGAGGGTGAGGTAAATTTCCCAAATTTCTACAGATATCATCAAGCTTTTATTATGCTGCAGGGTATGTATTGGATCCTTCCTGAGCTCATAGAACATCTTCCTGATTGGCTGTACTTAGAATGGCAACTCATTTCCCCACTGCGATTGTTTCATTTTCTGAGTATAAAGTTACCTAGATATGTTAAGGACAATAGTACTTTATTTGATACATGGAAAACACTGAAATTCATTACAAAATTAACAGATGTTCCAGTGGAAAAATCTACTTATCAGTCCTTACGGTTAAACTCCAAGGTTCAAATAGGTGGGTCTGGGAACTTCTGGAAGCATTGGATGCAACAATCATTTGGAATTTCAAATTCTCAAAATTATAGATGGCTGCAGCTGAAGCAGGCCGTTCAGAGTGGGTTCCCTGAATGGCAGAGTTTTAAAAACTATTAGTTTGCAGTTCCTATGCTTCCAGACAGATTTGCTGAGACATCAGGCTGACAGGTGGTATAAATTAATTTTTGAATAAGAAACCAAAAAATAGTCTTAGAGAAATTAGGAGCATTGAGATAAAGCAGTACATTTCTACATTTCTACATTTCGATGGCCACAAATTTGGACTTGGAGGATGAGATGTACAGCGTCAGCATCTATGAGACAAACATGGTTTTTCTTATTGCATAGAACTTTTTGGACCACTGTTCGTTTACAAAAGTTAGATAGTTCTAAGTCTACTAGATGCTGGCATTGTCATCTTGATATAAGGACACTGAATCATCTGTTGTTCTATTGTTTTTTAATACTCAAGTTCTGGAAGTCAATATAGGGACAGATTAATGCTATACTTGAGGCATTGATTCCTTTGACATATGAGGCAGTCATATGTGGAATGATGTTACATCTGAAGCCCTCATTGGACATATATAGAGGGCCGGGGTAACCATACAAATGATTACGCACAACTGAAAGAACTGGGATCGCCTTAACTTTAATTTTTGGTGGTCAAGTTTATGCTTAACTTATAGATTTGAAAAAATGAACGCAGATATAATGGGTCATACTAAGAGATTTAAGTTAATCAGGGGCCCTTTGATATATTTTATGGATGCGTTGTAATTGGTTTTTTCTTTCCTTTGATCCTATTCATATATTGCACACACACCCGGGGGAGGGAAGGTGTGAGAGGGATATTTATGTTATGGTTTTATTCTCTTGCAAGGTATTGGTTGGGGGGGGAGGATTTTCTTATCTTGCTGTGGGGATTTTGATTGATTATAAATGCATATATGAATAATGTTGTTTGAGTAGATACTGTACTGCATTTTTGTTAACTTTGGAAAATTAATAAAGATTTTTTTAAAAAAGAACCATGATGCATAAGGCAGAACAGGCACATCAGAAATTATTGGGCGAAGGATTCAGCATACCATTCCTATTGCATTGGAAAAAGAGATTAGTTTCTTACCTTGATAATATATTTTCCAGTATATAGGAATGGTATGCTGAAACCTTCACCCAATAACTTCTGATATGCCTGTTCTGCCTTATGAATCATGGTTCTCTCCATAGCTAAGCTTCCACCAAAGGTTCATATGGGGCTCTCCGAAGATCCTCCAACATGATGTTGAGATTCCAGGAAGGGAAGGGATCTCAGATCGGAAAACTGAGCCTCAGGGCTCGTTTGAAGAATCTAATGTCTGGGTGGGCAGCAAGGGAGACTCCTTTCTCTTGGCCTCTAAAGCAAGCCAGGCTTGCCATTTGGATCTTAAGGGACACCAATGCTATTCCTTTGTCCAGGCCCTCTTGAAGGAAGGCCATAAACTATGATAATGGGACTTTATTGGGCTTCGGATTCTCCTTATTGCACCAGCGCTGAAAGGTATCCCATACCTTGGCATACGCTGAAAGAGTTGATGGTTTCTTGGTCTTCAGTAGGGTGGCAATGATAACTTTTGAATATCCTTTCTTGGCTAGCGCCACGCGCTCTAAAGCCATGCCATAAGACTGAAATGACCCGGATCTTCTAGAGCAGTGGTCTCAAACTCAAACCCTTTGCAGAGCCACATTTAGGATTTGTAGGTACTTGGAGGGCCTCAGAAAAAATAGTTAATGTCTTATTAAAGAAATGACAATTTTGCATGAGGTAAAACTCTTTATAGTTTATAAATCATTCCTTTTGGCTAAGTATCGATAATAATATTGTAATTTATAGATAAAGAGACATATGATCAAGAAACTTTTATTTTACTTATGCGATTATGATAAACATACCGAGGGCCTTAAAATAGTACCTGGGCCGCAAGTTTGAGACCACTGTTCAAGAGCAACTGGCACTTGGGTGAGCAAGTTCAGATAAACCTGGAGTTGGAAACATTCGCCCACTTGTAGGCATACTAGAGCTGCAAACTAAGGGTGCCTGGGCCAATCTAGGGCCATGAGGATCAGCCTGCCTAATGAGAAGCTATGCGATGGACCACCCAGCCTATCAGAAGACACAGAGGAAACGTATATAGCAGTCTGGACTTCGATCATGGTTGCACCAAGCCATCCAGTCCTGCATTCCGGTCTCATTTCTTGGAATGCCCTACAATGTCTTGAACGCCCAAAGGTCCAACAACCACTCTCCCAGATCAAATGTCTATCCACTCTGGCTATGTGTGCCATGGTGATGTTTGAGATCAAGAATGGGTCTTCTAAGTCATCTGAATTTTTCTTGGGCACGACAAAGTACCGTATTTTTTGCTCCATAAGATGCACTTTTCCCCCCCAAAAAAGTGGGTGGAAATAAGGGTGTGTCTTATGTAGCGAATCCTCCCCCTGTACCTTTTTTTTTTTTTTTTTTTAACTTCCATAGGTCAAGCACTGTATCGGCAGGATCTTTCCACACTCCTGCCTCTCCCTCGCTGGACAACTGTCTTTTCTTCCAGCAGAGCGGCACACAAGGCAGGCACAAGCTTTTTGTGCTCCTGCCTGGTCCTGCGCCGCTCTCTGAATGGCTGCTAATTACATTTTTAGCCTTTTAATTGGTCCAAGAGTCTATAAATCAGAAATCAGACCAAGGATGAGTGGGTGCTGGGGCGGGTGGGCAGAAATTAAATACTAAACAAAGACTTTCCTCAAGTGCTATCTGTGCCCTAATCTGATCATATGCTCTGAAATGCAACTTAAAATACTAATCTAGACTAAACACTTTTTACATAAAAACCCCTAACACAGACTCTAAAGGCTACACTATTGCCTGACTGGTTTTACTGAAAAAGCAAAGTACTGAACTAAAAACTAAGGCTTAGATTCACAAAACTTACCATTCGTGTATCGATGGTTTTGTGATTGTTTCCCAACCCAATTGTTCTCCGACCCAATTCACTAAACAACTATGCGATCAATCTCCGATCCGTGCATGCAAATGAGGGGAAATTGCCTGCATAAGTAGGAAGGCAGCAATTCACTAAACAGAAGAATGAACACCAACTGAGCTTGCCGATCCAAAAAGAAGTGACTGCTGAGGACCAGTCGCTTACTGTCCTGACGACTCTCCTTTTCTCTGCCGCCCTGTCCCTGCCGCATTACATCTAATGGAACCTGCCCTACATAATGCATGTTAGCACACATGAGTACATCTAGCCCTCAGATCCTGTCCGCTGTTTCTACATTATTACTGAATCTCTTTCCTCTCCTTTAGCTTGCTAATATTTGTATTTTTTTAACTCTCCAAAAGAAGGCAAGCTCTGCCGATTCTCCTGCTCTCTGCCGCCCTGAAATTTGTCCCTGTAGTGCGAATCTGTGGTTTTAACCCACGGATTAAAAGCTTGTTCTGTCCCATAATCTGGCTAAAGCATGCTCTGTTCCATTAAATTGCAGCCATCCCCTCCCCCCTTTGTTTTGACTTCGCATATGTGGATCGCATCTACAGGCAAAGAGGATGGTCTGCACATGCATCTGGATTGCTCTGCAGCAATCTATGGTGTCGCTGTGGGGCGTGTGTCCGATCATATTAATTTGCATGAGAACTTGTAGTGAATCGGTCGCCCGGCAAGACTTGGCCACGGATCGCCCAGATCGGTGAATTTAGTGAATCTAGGGCTAGATTTACTAACCTGGAGATCCTTGTCCGATCCGTGGGCGATTGCAGGCAGGCCAACAAATTCACTAAAGGCCTGCATGCAAATAGGGGTGATAGTTGGCATGCCCCCCACCAACTGCACGGATCGCTGAAGAGCATGCGCAGACCATCTTCCTTGACTGTATATGATCTGCGCATGTGCTAGCCTTTCATGCCCGGCAGAGCTTTTTTTTTATTTAGCTGACTGTTACTTTGCGAGCCCGTGGTTTTAACCCGCTTAAAACCCTCAGGTTGAAACCAAGGGCTCGCACTTCGGGGAAGGGCAGGCGAGTCGGGGCTGAGCAGAGCAGGAGAGTCGGGGCAGAAAAGCAGGAGAAGTCGGCAGAGAGCAGGAAAGGTCATGAGCGACTGGTCCCCACCAGTCGCTTCTTTTTGGATCGGTCAGCCCAGTCAGTGTTGTTGAAAAAGTTTAGTGAATCACGTCCTTCCTGTTTTGCATGCCGCTTACCCTCATTTGCATGTGCGGATCAGAATCGGATCAGCCACGAGGTTAGTGAATTGGGTCTCAAACCAATCGGTACATGATCGGTTTGCTTAGTGAATCTAAGGCTAGATTCACAAACGTGCCTGATCGAGACCGATCCATGTCCGATCCAGGCAGGTCCGATGGATTCTCCAAACCACAATATGCAGATGGGGACGATCGGAGGAACGCCACCATCGGCCTGCCCGGATCGCTCTATAGCGATCCCAGCACATGTGAAGACCATCTGTAGATGGTCTGCGCATGCGCTGGACCTCCGGGCCTGGCAGAGATTTTTTTTCTTTATTTAACTTTTTTGGAGCCCGTGGTTTTAACCTGCTTAAGCCCGCGGGTTAAAACCATGGGCTTGCACTGCGGGGAAGGGTGGAAGAGTTGGGGCAGGTAGACGATCGGTGCAGGCAGGAGATCAGGGCAGCAGGATTGTCAAGCAGCGGGAAAGTTGGGGCTGCAGGAGAAAAGACAGCTCCTTAGCTAGGGGATGCAGGCGATCGGGGCAGGCAGGAGATCCAGGGCAGCGGGAGAGTCGGGGCTGCAGGAGGCGTTCAGGGCAGGCAGGAGACCAGGGCTGACAGGTCAGAGAGCAAGGCGGCAGAGGGCAGGGCAGTCGGAAAGGGCTTGAGCGACTGGTCCTCAGCAGTCCCCTGTTTGTGATCGGCCAGCCCAGTCGGTGTTGCAGGGTTTTGGTTAGTGAATCGCGTCCCTGCCTACTTTGCATGCCGTTGCCCTTATTTACATGCACGGATCAGAGGATGGTCGGCAGAGAGGTAAGTGAATCAGGCTGGAGGGAAAGCAGGTCGCAAAGGTGATCAGTACACGATCAGTTTGCTTTGTGAATCTAGCCCCTAGGTCTAAAAGAGAAGGACAATAAAATAACCTACTGAAGCTCAAGTTTTATCTTTTCCCAAGTTTGAATACCAGCAGGTAAGATATTTCAATGGAGTAATTCTTCCCCTTGACAGATCCTTAGCACCTTTTCAAGAAGGGGCATGATTCACTAAACCTCCAAATCGTTTTCATTTGCATGCCGGTCGACCAATTCAGTAAAGGCCTGCATGCAAATGGGGACGATCATTAAAATGCCCCCCTACCCACGGCCAGAGCGATCCCCGCTCATGCGCACACCCTGACAGTAGTGACAGGAGAAGCAGCCTCCTGTCATTGCTGTCAGGGCTCAGCCCAGCCCAGATCTCTCTTCCCTGATCCCGGACTCTCCTGCTCTCTGCCGCCGTTCCCTGCAGTGCAAGCCCGTGGTTTTAAAGCAGGCCTGCACTGCGGGGAACGGCGGCAGAGAGCAGGAAAGTCCGGGAGCAGGCAAGAGAGATCTGCTGACACCCACCCCCAACAGGCCCCTATCTCTCCTGCCTGCCCTGCTCAGACCTCTTCCTTACTCCCTCCCCGCGACCGACACAGCACGGACATCGCCCCCCCTCATGGCATGGCCCTCCCAGGCAGCCCCCCAGCACCAAAAAGTTGGGAGCAGGAGAGATTCTCAGTCCCTCTTGCTCCTAGGCCTCCCACCCTCCGGCCCACCCCTGGTCGGCCCAGGCGGTTGGGCCCGGCCCACTCACCCCAGTACCTTTTAAATAGTTGGGAGCAGGTGTGCCCGGTCCCTCCTGCTTCTTCCGTCAAGGATGTCCATCTTCGGGAGCAGAAGGGGTGCCCGGACCCTCCTGCTCCTACTCTGATTTTCCTGCTCCTACTCTGATCTTTCTGCTCCTGCTCCCCAGGTCGCCGCCGCCTAATAATGGCCTTTTGCCCCACCCCAGCACATCATCTGATGCACAGGGAGAGGCCTAAGGCCCTGATTGGCTGAGGCGCCTCAGGCTCCTCCCTTTGGAGGGGCCTGGGGCACCTCAACCTATCAGGGACTTCCTTAGGGAGGAGTCTTGTGAAGTCCCTGATTGGCCAAAACAATGGCCAATCAGGGACTTCCCTAGACTCCTCCAAAATAATGGCCAATCAAGGACTTCCCTAGACTCCTCCCTAAGGAAGCCCCTGATTGGATGAGGTGCCCCAGGCCTCTCCAAAGGCAGAAGGCGTTTTACAAGGTTCCGCATGAACGACTACTTCGGAAAATTCCTAGCCATGGAATTGAGGGTGAAATACTCACGTGGATTAAAAACTGGCTGGATCATAGGAAACAGAGAGTGGGGATAAATGGACAATACTTGGCCTGGAAGAGCGTCACCAGTGGGGTGCCGCAGGGCTCGGTGCTTGGACCCGTGTTCTTCAACATCTTTATAAATGATCTAGACATTGGTACAATGAGTGAGGTGATTAAATTTGCAGACGATACAAAGTTATTCAGAGTAGAGAAGACACAAAGGGATTGCGAAGATCTGCAATGTGACATAATCAGGCTTGAGGAATGGGCATCAACATGGCAAATGAGATTTAACGTGGATAAGTGCAAAGTGATACATATAGGTAACAAAATCTCATGCACGAATACAGGATGTCCGGGGCGGTACTTGGAGAGACCTCCCAGGAAAGAGACTTGGAAGTTATGATCGACAAGTCGATGAAGCCGTCCATGCAATGTGCGGCGGCGGCAAAAAGGGTGAACAGAATGCTAGGAATGATAAAGAAGGGGATCACATACAGATCGGAGAAGGTTATCATGCCGCTGTACCGGACCATGGTGCGCCCTCAACTGGAGTACTGCGTCCAGCACTGGTCGCCGTACATGAAGGAGAACATGATGCTACTTGAAAGGGTCCAGAGAAGGGCGACTAAGATGGCTAAGGGCTGGAGGAGTTGCCGTATAGTTAAAGATTAGAGAAACTGGGCCTTTTCTCCCTTGAACAGAGGAGACTGAGAGGGGTCATGATCGAAACATTCAAGGTACTGAAAGGAATAGACTTAGTAGATAAGGACAGGTTGTTCACCCTCTCCAAGGTAGGGAGAATGAGAGGGCACTCTCTAAAATTGAAAGGGGATAGATTCCGTACGAATGTAAGAAAGTTCTTCTTCACTCAGAGAGTGGTAGAAAACTGGAACGCTCTTCCGGAGTCTGTCGTAGGGGAAAACACCCTCCAGGGATTCAAGACAAAATTAGACAAGTTCCTGCTGAACCAGAAAATACACAGGTAGGGCTAGTCTCAGTTATGGCGCTGGTCTTTGACCAAGCACTGCCATGTGAGCGGACTGCTGGGCACGATGGACCACTGGTCTGACCTAACAGCGGCAGTTCTTATGTTCTAAACAAAAGAGCAGTTTCTAACTGCCTAATGAAAAGCCTATGAAAAACATATGCTCTGCAAGGCTACTTTTTTTTCTAGCTGTATTTTAAACTAATGCTAAATACTAAACAAATAATTTTCTCAACTTCTGTTCCCTAATCTGATTTTATGCTCTTAAATGCAACCTAAAATACAAATCTATACAGAATCTCTCACTTTGAGACGATAAGGCAAGGGTAGGGAACTCCGGTCCTCGATAACCATATTTCAGTCGGGTTTTCAGGATTTCCTCAATGAATATGCATGAGATCTATTTGCATGCACTGCTTTCAATGCATATTCATTGGGGAAATCCTGAAAACCCAACTGGAATACAGCTCTCGAGGACCGAAGTTCCCTACCCCTGCGATAAGGGAATGAAGACTGAACCTTCATCCCCTGAATCCCTGTCCGACTGACAATCAGGAGTCACGAAGTAGCTCCGCTCTCAAAGAAGCAGCTCTCTAAGGATTTTAGCTATGCACATGCCTACCAGAGAAGATTAATGAACTCTGGTAGGCATAGTAGGCAATTCTCCATCTCCTTTAGAAGGGAGGAGATGCCTCTTCTTTGACAGCAGAGCCTCTTAACCGGTATAGTGCACCGGTGCTGCTGTTCTAGGGCTCCTGGGGAGATTTTCACTCCATTAACAGCCCAGAGGCTGTGTGGGAGCTAAAATTGAAGTTCATGCCTCTCTGTTTTACTCAATGCAGCACATGGAACAAGAGCGCTCTGGATCGGTAGCATGGAATATTGCTACTCCTTGGAATTTGGCCAGGTACTAGTGACCTGGATTGGCCACCATGAGAATGGGCTACTGGGCTTGATGGACCATTTGTCTGACCCAGTAAGGCTATTCTTATGTTCAAACGCCCATCTTTCACAAACAAGGCATGATATATGGGTATTAGAGTAAGAGGACTCCATTCCTGGCAGTTCAGAAGAAAAACACAGTGTTTTTAAAAAGTTTGAGAGTTTAGAAAATTGGGAAAATCCAAGATGGCCACCACTGGTGAATTTTTAGTGCTAAAAACAGCTTATAATTACCTCAGAGCTGACCAAAGACTTAATAAAACAGGATTTTAGAGGAGGAGGACCAAGGCCCTAGCTGTAGAAACAGTTAAGAGCTTTTGAAGACCCTCCCCATGATTTTTCCCATAGGCTGTCACACTTACTTACAGACTATGTGCTGAGAAAATGGTGCTGCTGCTGCCTACTTCAGCTCCTCGCTGGAATCTTAGGGCTGCCAGTTTGAACCTCCATGGACTGACCCTTAACCCTCCCAGACCTCTCACCAGCCTGGGAGAGACTGACCCCAGTCCTCCCAGCCAGCATCATATGAGTGCCCCAAAGGAACACTATTAGTGCCTAAACAGCCTGCGTCCAGCCCCTGACCAAGTCAAAGTGGCGAGCAAACACTAGGGAAATGAACCTTGGGCTCCACTAATCTTCAGCAGGCTGGCTGAAACACGTCCCCAAAGGATATACCTGCCAGTTCAAAATTTAAAATCTATTCTTCGCCATACAAAGTAGATCCTTATCAAAAGGAATCTCTGATTTCACGAAAAAGACCGTGACTAGAGTGAAAAACCACAAAACTATTGCAAAATAAAAAAAGAAATAAACCGAGTAGATCAGATGACACCTTTCATGCTCACCTGCATAAAAAGAAAATGAAGGGGGAAGCAGACTCCTGGAAGGAGGAGGAGGTTTCAAAAGTTGTAATTGACATCTTTCTACGGTATGCTTGCGAGAATGGACAGAGTTACTCTAAGGTTCATCATACCATTCCTATTGAGTTGGAAATGTAATTCTAAATGTTAATGTTAAAAAGTTTTAAACCTTAAAATGAGCACTGAATACAAGACCTAGAGCATGGCATTTTAATTTGAATCAACTTTTTACAATGATATACTGTATAGCACAGTTACATACCTTAACAGGTTTTATCCGGGAACAGCAGACAGATATTCTCACATGTGAGTGATGTCATCCATGAGCTCGGTATGGAACAGTGCTAAAGTGTACTTGCACTTTAAGCTTTGTGAAGCTTCAAGACTGCCCACAACATGAATGCATGAGTGCCTTCCTGCCCGACGAGGGCTTGTGGTTCCTCAATTCTGTTGCAAGCTAAGAAGCCAACCAGGGGAGGTGGGAGGGGTATGAGAATATCTGCCTGCTTTCTCTGGATAACACCTGTTATGGTAAATAACTGTGCTTTATCATAGGACAGGGGTAGGCAATTCCGGTCCTAGAGAGCCGGAGCCAGGTTAGGTTTTCAGGATATCCACAATAAATATGCATGACATAGATTTGCATCTCAAGGAGGCAGTGCATGCAAATTCATCTCATACATATTCATGGTGGAGATCCTGAAAACCTGACCTGGCTCTGGCTCTCGAGGACCAGAATTGCCTACCCCTGTCCTAGGACAAGTAGGCAGCATATTCTCACATGTGGAACTCCCTAGTTTACTGAAATAGGATGGAGGGAGAGATGGCCATTAAGATGAAAATAAATTCTGTAACAACGCTTGGCCAAAATGACCATCTCATCTGGAGTAGGATTCCTGACAGTAGTGAGACATGAATGTGTGAATTGGGGACCAACTTTGCAAATATCATCAATGGGAGTAGAATGTAAGAAAGCTACTGATGCTGCCATAGCTCGGACTTTGTGTGCTGTTACATAACCCTTGAGCTGCAGCCTAGCCTGAGCATAGCAAAAAGGAGATGCAGGCCGCTAACCATGAAGAAATTGTTTGTTTGGCTACATTTATGCACAATCTATTAGGGTCAAAGGAGACGAAGAGTTGAGATGAAGCCCTGTGTGTCTTAATCCTTTAAATGTAGTAAGCCAAGGCATGCTTACAGACCAGTGTGTGAAGAGTATAAGGTTGAGAATAAGGTTTTGGGAAGAATACTGGAAGAACAATGGATTGATTCAGATGGAATTCCGTGACTTCTTGGGGAAGGAATTTCAGATGAATTTTGAGAACTACTTTGTTATGATGAAATACTGTAAAAGGTGGGTTGCAAACCAATGCTTGAAGTTCAATCACTCGACGAGCAGAAGTGTTGGAGATCAAGAAGACCCCTTTCCAAGTGAGGAACTTAAGATGAGTAGATGCTAGAGGTTCAAATGGTGGTTTCATCAGGTTGGCTAGGACTACATTAAGATACCAAACAAATGGAAAGGGCTGGAGTGGAGGTTTGAAGTTGAAGAATCCTTTAATAAACTGGGATACAAGCAGATGAGTGGCCATAGGTTTATTGTTGATAGAGTCATGGAAAGCACTAAAAGCACCAAGGTGAACTGACCAAAGTAATCTTAAGTCCAGAGTTGGATAAATGGAGAAGATAGTCCAACACTGAAGGAATAGAAGAGGAGGAAGGTTTCAAGTCATAGAGGTTACACCACGACATGAAGCATGTCCACTTATGTTGATAACATTGCTGAGTAGAAGGCTTTTTGGAAGCATCTATGATGGCTTGAACTGAGTCAGAAAGATTAAATTCTGTTGAAGTTAGATCAAGAGGTAGCAAGCTGTTAGGTGCAGTGACTGGAGAATGAGATGTAAAAAGATATCCTCAACTCTGAGTGAGTGGAGATGGAAAGATATGCAATGGAATTGGATCCCTGACACTCAGTTGAAGAAGAAGGGGGAACCAAGGTTGCTCAGGCCAACAAGGAGCTATCAGGATCATGGTGGCTGATTTGCGCTTGAGCTTGGCTAATATCTTCAGAAGGAATGGGATTGGTGGAAACGCATAGAGGAACTTGTCTGTCCAATCCAGAAGAAAAGCATCTGCTTTGAGATGATGAGGGAGTATTGTCTGGAGCAGAAGCAAGGTAACTTTTGGTTGTTTGGAGATGCAAAGAGGTTTATCTGAGGAGATTCACAAAGAAAAAAGATATAGCACGAGAGGTATTACCTGGCTTGGTGGAATTAAAGACAATGCTTCATGTCCCTGGGAGCTCAGCGGATCCCTTTTTCCATCTGAGATTGTGGCAGTTGGAGGTGCCAATTACCATCAGGCACTCGTGGAGATGACTGGATGATGTCACTAGGGTTCATCTTTTTCAAGTGAAAAAGATGCCGCAGCAGCAGGGCATGGCCAAAGGTGCTTGCTAGGCCCCCTGGGAGCCCCAAGGAATAATGAGGAGTTTGATGAGGCAAGTTCTTATTGTTTTTCTTTCCCTTTGTTATTATGGGGAAAAGAATGGTGAAATCCAGCCTCTTGGAAGCTTTGTGTACAGAAAGATAACATTGTAGGCTTGCTCCAGGACCTTCTTCCAGCCGGCTCCCTCCTTCTAATGTAACGTCCAGTGAAATCAGATGGAAAAAGGTCCCAGAGCAAGCCTGCAATGTTGCCTCTCTATCCACGAAGGTTCTAAGAGTCTGGTAGGCCGGAGGTGCAGGGTTTTTTCCCACTGCCAGTTTTGACCCATGATCGGGAGCGAGGGAGGGTGTGAGTAAGGGGGGGATGCTGGACTCGCAAGGGGGGCTACTGCTGCACCCCTGAAGGGAAGAGGGTTGCTTGTGCTCCTGGAAAGGCTGGAGCTAAAGGGAAGGAAAAAAGATGCTGGATTTGTTCTGGGTGGCAAGAGGGAAGGGAGAGAGGAGCAGGACTTGCAGGAAGGAAGGGAAAAAGAAAAGCTGAACTATGGAGATGAAGGAAGAGTGAGGGAAATGTTGAACATAGAGGAGGGAGAGAGGAAAGAGAGTGTGTGTGAGAGATACATTGGTATAAGTGAGTAAGAGAGAGGAGAAGTGGACACAGAGAGTTATACAAAAAGAGGGAAGATGGTGGACATGGGATGGTTTCGAGCTCATGGGGACGTAGCAGAGACAGGGTCTGAGCTTGCGGGGACAGGGACAGATTTGTTCCCCCATGTCATTCTCTAGTTGATACGTCAATCAGTGCCTTGTGCAGATCGACGATGCCTTGACATAGATCAACAATGTGTTGATGCAGAGTGGCACTAACAGAGTAGATCTGGAACCAGTACTTTGGGGCCTCAGAATGCTATGCTCTGGCTGGGCCAGTACCGCAGGAGTCTCTGTATGCACCGGTATAGAATACAGCTTTAAAATGTCTCCAAGCTCTATGCTAAGGAAGGAACTCCTTCAGTTGGTCTCAGAAAATTTGCACTGGTACCATTGGCTCAATGGCTGGTACCATCAGTGCTTCAGGGCATCTAAGGGTGGGTGACCTCAATGAGGATGCATACCTTGTAGGAGACACTGCCTGCATTGAAGAATGTTGGTGTCTACTCTTGGCCTGCATCGAGGGACTTGATGCAGTAGATGCCTGTAACGCTGGCTGGGAAGATGGCTTCTTAGCTGACTTCGATGGAGGAATGGCTTGATAAACCTGACTTGTTACTAGAGTCCATTGCTGAGCCAAAAACCTTCTACTGCTGGATGTATCAAGCCTTTAACAAGCGCTTTTGAAGGGTTGAACAGCGAGCACAAGCATCCACTTGATGCTCAGGCCCGAAACACTGTAAACACCAGCTGGCACCATCGGCACTTTTTAAAACTGCTCAAAAGTTTTGACGTGGAAGGGAAAATCGTAGCAGTGAAGTCAAAAGTCTCAATGGTGAAAAGCGGCACCAAAATAATAGAAAGGACACGAAGGCCTGACCGAGGAACCAAATTTGAAATAAAACATTAAAAAAACCCAACAAGATGAAAAAGTAGTACTAAAAGAAACAAGAAAAAAACGGAACCAAAAGGTGAAAAAAACATTGATGGGAAGGCAATTTTGGATGGAGTCCAAAACAACAGAACTTTTTTGCTCTGTGGAAAATGAAGAACTGAGGAACCACGAGCCGATGTCAGGCGGGAAGGCATTCGCGCATGCTTAGTGTGAGCAGTTTCAAAGCTTCACAAAGCCAGTACAGGGCACCATGGATGACATCATCCTACTTGTCCTAAGATAAACTAAAATTACAAACACAATCAACTTTTACACTGCACAGGTAGGCCTTTATAATGGTCCTATTTACTAAGGATTTCTCCTAACAGCATGGCTTTGAAAGACAGAGGATGCCATTTCTTTCTGGTCCTAGCACTTCACACCATTTATAGTCACATTCTACATTCTTACTTTTATTTCATAACTCTTAATTGCTCAGTCTCCATAGCTTATATTTTCACCCTCTCCTTTTCTGAGCACTAAAGAGACATCCATTTTCTGCTACACACAGTCCAGACTGCATATGCTCATTCCTCGCTTTTAGACATTTGCAGCCATGTGCTATACACATATCCCCTTGGTTATGGCAAACAGCACAGGAGCTTCTAAGGATCTAAGATTGTGGGCCCATTAGGGACAAGTACCTGCATATAATGTGTACAGTACTGCATACTTTTTGTAGCACTACAGAAATGAGTAGTAGTAGTAGTAGTACTAGTAGTAATAGTAAGAGACACACAGAAGAGTGGTAGCATTCTCTACCCACCCAAAAATGCTGCACTTCTATATGAGTGGTAAATTTAAGCTGGCATTGTGGCTGCAGCTCAAACTGCAAGTTTTAAAAACACATCTAAAGTGAATGCTAAAATTAGGGGACATAACCATTTACTTTCTATATAAAAGGAAAAAAAACAACACATAAAAATATGGGTGAAAATTGTTTTAAACTGTACAGTTCCCAATTATATCCTGTTTGTAGCAAGAAGGATGTCATTGTTTTCCATAACAGACATATAACAGCCCACCTCTGATCCATCTGCATTAAAATGATCTAGTGCTTGTTTCCTTAATTCACCTTTGATTGAACCATCCAGTCTCTGCGAGAAAAAAAAAATATTTTATTTTTAAAACTTTTTTTATTATAAATATGCAAATATACATATGCAATATATATATGTGTGTGTGTGCAAATATATGTATATATGTATGTATGCAAATATACATATATGCAAATACACAAAAGTTAACTCAAACATGAAACAGACTACCGTATTTTCGCGGATATAACGCGCGCGTTATACGTGATTTTACGTACCGCGCATACCCCTCGCGCGTTATATGCCTGAGCGCGGTATACAAAAGTTTTTAAACATAGTTCCCACCCCGCCCGACGCCCGATTCACCCCCCCAGCAGGACCGCTCGCACCCCCACCCCGAACGACCGCTCGCACGCGCTCCCACCCGCACCCGCATCCACGATCGGAGCAAGAGGGAGCCCAAGCCCTCTTGCCCGGCCGACTCCCCGACGTCCGATACATCCCCCCCCCCCGGCAGGACCACTCGCACCCTCACCCCGAAGGACCGCCGACTCCCCAACAATATCGGGCCAGGAGGGAGCCCAAACCCTCCTGGCCACGGCGACCCCCTAACCCCACCCCGCACTACATTACGGGCAGGAGGGATCCCAGGCCCTCCTGCCCTCGACGCAAACCCCCCTCCCTCCAACGACCGCCCCCCCCCCCAAGAACCTCCGCCCGTCCCCCAGCCGACCCGCGACCCCCCTGGCCGACCCCCACGACACCCCCACCCGCCTTCCCCGTACCTTTGTGTAGTTGGGCCAGAAGGGAGCCCAAACCCTCCTGGCCACGGCGACACCCTAACCCCACCCCGCACTACATTACGGGCAGGAGGGATCCCAGGCCCTCCTGCCCTCGACGCAAACCCCCCTCCCCCCCAGCCGACCCGCGACCCCCCTGGCCGACCCCCACGACCCCCCCACCCCCCTTCCCCGTACCTTTGGAAGTTGGCCGGACAGACGGGAGCCAAACCCGCCTGTCCGGCAGGCAGCCAACGAAGGAATGAGGCCGGATTGGCCCATCCGTCCTAAAGCTCCGCCTACTGGTGGGGCCTAAGGCGCGTGGGCCAATCAGAATAGGCCCTGGAGCCTTAGGTCCCACCTGGGGGCGCGGCCTGAGGCACATGGGCCAAACCCGACCATGTGTCTCAGGCCGCGCCCCCAGGTGGGACCTAAGGCTCCAGGGCCTATTCTGATTGGCCCACGCGCCTTAGGCCCCACCAGTAGGCGGAGCTTTAGGACGGATGGGCCAATCCGGCCTCATTCCTTCGTTGGCTGCCTGCCGGACAGGCGGGTTTGGCTCCCGTCTGTCCGGCCAACTTCCAAAGGTACGGGGAAGGGGGGTGGGGGGGTCGTGGGGGTCGGCCAGGGGGGTCGCGGGTCGGCTGGGGGGGAGGGGGGTTTGCGTCGAGGGCAGGAGGGCCTGGGATCCCTCCTGCCCGTAATGTAGTGCGGGGTGGGGTTAGGGGGTCGCCGTGGCCAGGAGGGTTTGGGCTCCCTTCTGGCCCAACTACACAAAGGTACGGGGAAGGCGGGTGGGGGTGTCGTGGGGGTCGGCCAGGGGGGTCGCGGGTCGGCTGGGGGACGGGCGGAGGTTCTTGGGGGGGGGGGCGGTCGTTGGGGGGGGGGGGTTTGCGTCGAGGGCAGGAGGGCCTGGGATCCCTCCTGCCCGTAATGTAGTGCGGGGTGGGGGTAGGGGGTCGCCGTGGCCAGGAGGGTTTGGGCTCCCTCCTGGCCCGATATTGTTGGGGAGTCGGCGGTCCTTCGGGGTGAGGGTGCGAGTGGTCCTGCCGGGGGGGGGGGATGTATCGGACGTCGGGGGGGGCATCAGGCTTTCAGGATGGGGACAGACCTTCAAGGGGGGACAGGACTTCAAGGGAGGACAGTGCACGGAAGTCAGGGGGGGTGAACGGAGAGTCGGGACAGGCACGGAAAGTCAGGGCGGGCGAAAGGAGAGTCGGGCAGCATGCGCGTTATATGCCTGAGCGCGGTATAGAAAAGTTTTTGTACATATCATCGTGATTTCTGCGCGCTATACCCCTGTGCGCGTTTTACAATGGTGCGCGTTATATCCGCGAAAATACGGTAGTTGTACATATCACAGTTAATAAGTGGGAAGATAGTATTAATTATAAGCCAAATCCAGCAGGGCCAGTAGATATAATTTCAGCTTAGAGTATATGTGTAAAGCATAGAAGAGAGTTCCCAAGCAACTTAATTAACTGACAAGAAATGACTCTATATATTTTATAAATATTACATTGATATTACATTGAGATAATTTATGCCAACGGTCCAAGTCTCAATAAAGTTGAACAAGTCTCCATACTTTGAGAAAAGAACTAATAGAATGATGTTTTTCAGCTATTACAATTTCAAATTTGTTGGTTATGCATACAGTGTTTCATCATACAATGTATTCTGCCTTAGATAAGTCCTTCCAACAGTACAAGATGTTTTTAATACTCAAGAATAATAAGATGTTAAGTAAACGAGCATTGGGCTCAGGCATAGAGTATATGAGACCATGCTGTCCAAGAATAATAATTTTAAGATGTAAGGGTTCATTAATATTTAGAATGGTGGATATGGTGTTCCAGACTTTATCCCAATACAATTTAATATGTGAGCATTGGTATAACATGTGCAGCAGTGTACCTTCAAATATTCCACAGGACCAGCATAGATTGGAGCCTTCTTTGGAAAATTTAGCGAGTTTATGTGGCGTCCAGTGGGATCGATGTAGTAGAAAGTATATTGATTGAAGGACTGGAGCCAATCTGATAGATTTGAAAACTCTAGTCCACACTTTCTGCCAAAGCTCATTATCAGCAGAAATGTCTAAGTCCGGATGCCATGCACTCATCATTAGTGATATAGACACAGGTGGTTTGTCTCAATAAAGTGTACCATTTAGAAGCAACACCTTTACGAGGAGCTGTAGTAATAATATTTTAAAGGAGATCAGGTATTGATTTCAATTCAGAAGTTCCGGAATTGAAGCACACACAACGAGTTTTAATTGAAGCCAATTAATATATTGATTGGCTGGTAGATTAAATTTATCACGTACTTCTTCAAAAGCCAACCATTAAAAGATCTTGCAATGTCTAGATATCACATTTTTACCAAATAGGCCAATTCAAGGCGATATTATTGATTTTAAAAGTGTTATTGTTCCATAATGAAATCAATGTGGTGTCCTTCCATTTGATTTTCATAATGCTATCAAAATGTAAGAGAACCTTATATGTTGAATGGAAAATAGAATTATATTTTTTCAGAGAGGAGGATATTGACAGGATGCAAGCAAGATTGTTGGTACCATATAAGATTTTTTCCAGAGACAGCCAAGGGGGGGGGGGGGGGGAGTCAGATGTAGTTTTATTAAGAAGCCATAATGAGCCCTCATGCAATATGAAGGCTTGATGATATTTTAAAAAGATTTTTAAAAAATCAAGCATACAAAAAGGAAAGTTATACTGCTCCATCATCATTATTTTGACTTTTGCTGTGACTCTGTTTTGTTTTGTTTTATCTAGATCAAATGATTCTGCCAACAGTATCAATCCTACTCTGGCTGGTTTGTCTGGGAATTATTTTCTCCTGGGAGATTCTGATGCTAATTAAGCATTTGCCAAGGATAACTGCATTTTAGATCATTTCTTTTATATTCAGTTTTTATTAAAAGGTTACTACAAGAGGGCTGTTTTCTAGATATATTGAAGCAGTTCCAACCTATCTCTAGAAAAATATCTAACTAGACTTAAAACAATGTTAAGAACATAAGAATAGCCTTACTAGATCAGACCAATGGTTCATCTAGCCCAGTATCTTGTCTTCTCAGAGGTCAATCCAAGTCACCAAGTACTTGGCTAAAACCCAAATAGTAGCAGCACTCCATGCCACTGATTCAAGGCAAGCAGTGGCTTCTCCTATGTCTATCTCAAAAGTAGTTTATGGACTGTTCCTCCAGGAACGTGTCCAAACTCTTTTTTAAAACCAGCTACATTAACCTGCTCTTGTTCAAGCTAGTATTCCTGTTCTTGCTAAACTTTTTGACAACAGCCTTATATATGAGGGGTGCTGTAAAGTTCTAGTCCAACCAAGGGAATGATGTGGAGCCATGAAATTTACAAGTTATTCCACATATTCACCTCTATGTTTTCAAGGGAGAAGCGGCCCAATTTCTCCAATCTCTCGTTATACAGCAACTCCTCCAGCCCCTTAACAATTTTAGTCGCTCTTCTCTGGACCCTTTCGAGTAGTACCATGTCCTTCTTCATGTACGGCGACCAGTGCTGGACGCAGCATTCCAGGTGAAGGAGTAACATGGCCGATACAGCTGAATGATAACCTTCTCCGATCTGTTCATGATCCTTTTCTTAATCATTCCTAGCATTCTGTTCGCTCTTTTCGCCGCTGCCGTGCATTGCGTGGAAGGCTTCATCGACTTGTCGACCAGTACTCCCAAGCCTCTTTCCTAGAGGGGTCTCTCCAAGTACCGCCCCAGACATCCTGCATAAGATTTTTGTTACCAACATGCATCACCTTACACTTATCCACGTTAAACCTCATTTGCCATGTCGCAGTCCATTTCTCGAGCATGTTTATGTCCTGTTGCAGATCTTCGCAATTCTCCTGCTTCTTCACTACTCTGAATAATTGCAATAATCTGCAAATTTAATCACCTCACTCGTCGTACCTATGTCCAGATCATTTATAAATATGTTGAACAGCATGGGCCCAAGCACCGAACCCTGTGGCACTCCACTGGTGATGCTTTTCCTGTCCAAGTATTGTCCATTTACTCACACTCTCTGTTTCCTATTCGCCAGCCAGTTTTTAATCTACGTGAGTATTTCACCCTTGATTCCATGGCTCGCAATTTTTCAAAGTAGTCGCTCATGCGGAACCTTGTCGAACACCTTCTGAAAATCCAGATATACAATGTCAACCGGGTCACCTTTGTCTATCTGCCTGTTTACTCCCTCAAAGAAGTGCAAATTCGTCAAGCAAGATCTTCCTTTGCTGAAGCCGTGCTCATCAGATTGTGTCCGTCAAGGTGCTCAATGATGTGGTCCTTTATCAGCGCCTCTACCATCTTTCCCGATACTGAGGTCAGACTCATTGGTCTGTAGTTTCCTGGATCACCCCTCAAACCTTTCTTGAAGATTCGCCACCTTCCAGTCCTCCGGAATCCTTCCTGATTTGATCGACAGATTCACTATTAGTTGAAGCAATTCAGCTATAGCCCCTTTCAGTTCCTTGATTACCCTCAGATGGATGCCATCCGGTCCCGGGAATTTATCATTTTTAAGCCTATCAATCTGCCTGCATAACTCTTCTAGGCTGACTGTCAACCCTGTCAGTTTCCCGCGTACAGCCTGTCGGCTTCTGGTATATTGTGTATATCCTCTTCGGTAAACAGACACAAAAAATGTGTTCAATTTGTCGGCGATGGCTTTGACCCTTTATTCCATTGTCATCCAACAGCTCCACTCTTCCTTCGCGGGTCGTGACCCCTTAATATATCGAAAGAATGGCTTGAAGTTTTTTGCCTTCCTTGCCTCTTTTTTCCTCGTAGTCTCTTTTGGCCCTTGTTACCGCCTTATGGTACCTGCTTTGATGCTGTTTGTGCTTTTTCCAGTTTTCAGCCGTTTTCATTCTTTTCCATTTCTTAAATGAAGTCTTCTCATGTCTGATCGCTTCCTTCACCGCTACAGTGAACCATGCCTGTTCCTTGTTCTTTTTCCTCTTGGATCCCTTGTCGATACACGGTATGTATCAATTTTGTGCCTCGGTGACTGTGTCCTTAAAAAGGGACCATGCTTATTCTAGCGTCTTTACATTGCTTATCTTTTTTTAATCTTCTTCCCCACAATGAGTCTCATCCCTTCGTAATTCCCTTTTCGGAAGTTCAGCACCATGCCCATCGTTCTGGATCGATGTTTCATCCCTGTGTCCAGGTCGAAGCGGATCATATTGTGATCACTGGTTCCCAGCGTCCCCTCTACTTCTACACCTTGCACAGCTCCTCATAATCCATTTAGAATTAAGTCTAGAATTGTATTTTCTCTCATATTTTCCTTGACAAGTTGTTCCAGCATGCAATTGCCTACAGCAGGGGTAGGCAATTCCGGTCCTCAATAGCCGGAGCCAGATCAGATTTTCAGGATATCCACAATGAATATGTATGAGATGGATTTACATGCACTCCCTCCTTGAAATACAAATCTATCTCATGCATATTTATTGTGGATATTCTGAAAACCTGACCTGGCTCTGGCTCTCGAGGACTGGAATTGTCTACCCCTGGCCTAGAGCATCCAGTGACAGGAAACTTGTTTGTCACCTCCAGGAACCGAAACACCCAGAGGAAGTAAAGGTAGGAAACCGGACCTTCTGGTTAATGTGGAAGACAGAGACCACTTTCGGAAGAAAGGAGGGAACAGACTAGAGCACAGAAACACACTAGAATCTGTGATCCTAAAAAAAGAATTCTGACAGGAAAGAGCCTGAAGCTCAGAAACCCTGTGAGTGGAGGTAATGGCCACCAGAAAAACAAGTCTTGTTTGTGAGATCCAGCAAGGATGCTTGGTCTGAGGCTCATAAGGCTCACCCGCCAAAGATTGGAGGACCACGTTGAGATTCCAAAATGTGCAGGGCAGCCGCAAGGGGGGCCAAAGCCTCAGTGCACCCTTTGGAAAACAGACGATATCTGGAAGAGAGGTCATGGAGTCCCTCAGAGGTGTAGGGCCTAGAAAGGAGAGACTGGAAATCTGTCCCCAGAGAGAAGCCAGAGTCTGGCCAGCCTGAAATATCTTCAGTATCTGGGGTATTTATTTATTTATTCAGTTTTCTATACCATTCTCCCAGGAGAGCTCAGAATGGTTTTACATTAGTTTATTCAGGTACTCAAGCATTTTTCCCTGTATGTCCTGGTGGGCTCACAATCTATCTAATGTACCTGGGGCAATGGGGAGGGGGGATTAAGTGACTTGCCCAGGGTCACAAGGAGCAGCGTGGGCTTGTGCCACACTGACGGAATAAACGGTCTTCACATTTCTGGATGCACCATATTGAATAACATCTCCAATTTATTGCATAGGCTGCCACCATGGACTTCTTGCTCCACAGAAAAGTACCAATCAAGGCTGAGGAACAGCCCATGTGAATTAAGGCCAAACGCTCAATAGCCAGACTAAAAGACCAAAGTGGTCTGGATCCACAGTACAATCGGGCCCTGCGTGAGAAGACAAGGGAGCCTGAGACCCTGATCCAGTTGTAGCCGAACCACGTGGGTGTACCATGAGCGTCTCGGTCAGTCAGGTGCAATGAAAATGACCGGAACCCCATGGGGCAACATTCCCAACAGATGGCCTATCATAGGCCACAAAGGGAAGATATACAAAAGACCCTCTGGCAGCCAGGACTGAACCAGGGCATCCAGGCCTTCAATATTGGCCTCGTGAGGGCAACTGAAGAACCAATCTGCCTTCCCATTGGCTGCTGATATCAAAAGGCTGAACATGGGATGACCCCAGCATTCCACTATGCAGATGAACACTCTGTAGGACAGAGACCATCCCCCCCGGGTCCAGAGTCTGATGACTGAGATAATATGCCTAGACGGTGTTTACTCCGGCCACGTGCACAGCTGAACGTCTCTTTTGCCCACTGAAAGAGAAGCTGGGCCTCTATGCTCAGGGAGGCGGTATAGTGCCCCCGCTCCCCCCGTTCGATTGATGTAGGCCACTGCTGTGACGTTATCTGTGAAGACACAGATGTCTTGATGCCGGAGAAGACCTTCTAAACAGAGGACAGCCACTCAGAGAACCTGAAGCTCCAGGCAATAGATCAACCATTTCTGCATGAATGATGCCTCTAGCAGTGAACCTTTGTAAGAAACAATTGGGCGTCCAGGGGGGGGGAGGGTTTCAATAGATTTATACACTTTGGGCAATAGGTAGAACACTAGTGGTTGCAATTTGTTTATTCTCTGCTTCTGCTCAGAGATCCGTTCAAAGAGAAAACCCTGAATAAGCGGTTAAAAAGTGTATGAACCGCGAAATGCTGGCCGCGTTGGTGTTTAGTGAAGCGGCTCTACACAATGTGACTGACAACTTATGACTAGAGGCGGCTAGAAATGTTGCGGTTTCAAATCTGATTATTCCAGATAAATACTGAGAGTTGAAATAGAATTAACGCTTAAAAACTAGAAGCGCGTTCCTTTCAGCAAGTGGTTCTCGTATTGGATGTCATAAGATCTGAAACTGAAGAATTTTGTGTGTAACAGAAATAGTTCATCAGGTATTAGCTCTTTGAAGAGGACATGAAATCGATTGTTACCTTTATGATATGTTGATTGCTACCCACATACCCATATTTAAAAAAGGGGAAAAAAATTAAAAATATTTATTTTTTTAGAAGAAATAGGATAAAGAAGATAAAAATAATTTTAAAAAAGGAAAAAAAGAGGTGAAAAACATATAAATAATAAGGGTGGCTGGTGGTTGGAAGCTGGTGATTGCAAAGAAGAGCGACCAAAAAGTTAAATACTAACACCCTTTGGTGAAGACGCTCTAAGTCTGAGGCTGTCCTGCCATCTAGTAAATAGGAAGAAAAGCACACTGGTTACCAATCTCGCATAGAATTACTTATAAAATTGTGTTGTTAACCTTTAAAATCCGACAATCTAATGCACTAATATTTCTGGATTGTCTTTTGATACCATATGCTCCATTTAGGACACTCAGATCATCAGAACAGCATTTATTGACTATCCCTTCTTTAAAAATAATAGGTACTAGGAGATCTACTATTTTTTCGGTTATAGCACCCCAGCTCTGAAACAACCTACCAAATTACTTACGTGATGAATACTCATTATAAAAATTAAAAAGTTCTTTAAAAAGTTTCTTGTATAAAGACACATTTGAGACATAGATAGGATAACTCGTCTAACATTAAATCTTATGCTCTAATACTTAATCTTAGCCAGACCATATGTATAGGTCGCAAACTTTTCCACCTTCTCTTCTATGCTTATCTATCTTTTTATATTTATTCTTTGATTACCTTCCAAATGTGTTCTCTTTAAATGCTTCTTTATTTTCTTTAAAGATTGTTGTTCATCCCCCTCTCCTTTTGTATCAGTAATTAAATTTTGAACGTTTATACCTTATGTTTATTTGTAATTAAATTGTATTATTTTTGTCCCCTAGTTTTAAACTGTTATACGCATTGAAGTACTTTGCATTGCATGTACAAAATTTTTTTAATAAACTTGTTTATAGATAAAATAGTTTAATAAAATAGTTTAAAGATGAATGCTACATCATACCCCAAAGTCTGTTCACTTATCTTCTGTCTTGCCTATGTTACCCCTTATATATTACCTACAAAATGGATAGTTTGCTTGCACTTTTTTATTCCCCAAGTAGTTTACCTTTCTACAGGTCTACTGACAATCTGCTTTATCTTTGCTTAATGATTTATTATCCATCTTTGCTGGTTATTTTATCAAATGCCTCTTTAAAACTATTATATGATAATGGCTTCCTATTTTACCTTATTGACACTGGAAGACAAAAAGACAAAACCTTACCTGGAAGGGAAACTGACGATACTTTAAATATTCTGCAAGGATGTCCAGCATCCGAACCATTTGAGAGAAAATGAGAACTCTGTTGCCTCGTTCTCGCAGACGAATCAGCAATTTGTCAAGGAGGATTAATTTTCCACTGCTACGGATTAAATGCTGAAGAGACAACAGAATGGCTAATTTGCAAAATAAACATGTAGTTCCTCTAGTCTAAATAATACATGCGTTGATAAATACAATGTGCTGACCAAATAAACTTTGGGCTTTTTGTCTATTCTAGTGAGCACTAATTTCCTCAAAATGGCTGTGTTAAAAATTAACAAAAGTAGAGCCACAATAAATATCA
This sequence comes from Geotrypetes seraphini, assembly GCF_902459505.1. Lineage (NCBI taxonomy): Eukaryota > Metazoa > Chordata > Amphibia > Gymnophiona > Dermophiidae > Geotrypetes > Geotrypetes seraphini. The sequence continues at coordinate 665,207 of NC_047084.1, read as the reverse complement.
AGTTGTTTCAAAATGAGTGGCTGAATGCACATCAAATAGAAACATCTACATAGTGTCTAAAAATAAGGCCCACCCAAAATGACAGTTACTTTAAGGCTGCATATATATCATAACAATTTGCTCCTAAGAAAAGATTTATTAACAGCAAGACTACAACCCCCCCCCCAAAAAAAAAAATAAATAAATAAATAAATGAACTATATCAATTTAGATAAAAGTGAAATCCCTACACTGGATTTAGCACTGGACTTTAGCTCCTAAAGAGATTCTGAAGGACTGAATGGACAAACCTGTCGCATTAAGAATCCCTTGCCAAATAATAGCGCAATATGAATGTATGGACTGAAGCCTGTCACAGCTTTGCATATCTCCACATAGGTTGACCTCAAGTAGGCTACTGATTCAACTATGGATCGTATACTAAGGGTCTATGTCTATAAACGGTGCTTAGGTTAGACACTGCTAGGTGCCCTAATCATGAATGCCTAGTGACACCTTAGTTCCACACGCAACTTAATTTTTAATTGGTTTAAATGGCATGCTGATTGACCATGCCATTAAAAATTGACTAAAAAAACATTTTAATGATCAATTTAGGTTGCCTAAGTTGAGGTGCCCTCCAACGCCTTCCTGAAAAGTAGGCATGGTTAGGGGGTGAAGAATAGGTGTAGTGAACTTAGGTGTTTGAGATAGTGTCAAGAAATTAGGCCATTGATTTATGTTTTAATTACCTTTTATCAGTATATGCTGCATATTTATTGCACACGATTTAGACAATAGTTTTCTTTGAGATGTAGAGATATGTAGATAGTATAATGTTTTATTGGCTATATAATATGCATATGATTTATTTAATGATGAATCACGGTGTGTCTGTTCTCTCAGCACAGCCAACATGCATTAGCATAATTGCCAGTAATCTTTGATGATACTGTATATTTTATTATAGTCATCACCACATAATGGACTCAAGTGTTTCTGTAAGATCTTGGTTTTGGCATTACATAATTTAATTTGCCATTAACACACTCATATCCACTCATAATAGTAGCAAACCAGAATTTATTTATACTATTTACATTTTATGTTATTTCTATCTTATTTTTTTACTTCTTATCTCTTAGTCTTAACATAGAATTCATACAGTGGTACCTCAGTTTACGAGTGCACCGGTTTGCGAGTGTTTTGCAAGACGAGCAAAACATTCGCAAAATCGGCGCCTCGATTTACGAGCGCCCCCCTCACGAATCTGGCATCCCCCTCCGCGATCTAGCATCCCCCCACCTGCATTACCCCCCCCCGGCCATGATCTGGCATCCCCCACACACCCATCCACCCACCCAAACACTTTGCTAACCCCCATCTGGCACCAACACACAGGACATGCCGGAGAGAGCGAAAACTCTAAGGCTTTGAGCATGCGCAGATGCTCAAGGCCCAGCAAAAAGAAGATGGCAGATTTTCGGGCACCGGCACCAGCATGTCCTGTGCATTGGTGCCGGTGCCAGATGGGGGTAAGCAATGTGTTCGGGTGGGTGGATGGGTGCGTGGGGGATGCCAGATCGCGGCAGGGGGGGCGACACGAGTATGGGGGGGATGACGGATCACGCGGGGGGGGGGGGGGCCTTCTTGAGTGTGGGAGCAATTCCGGTTCTCGGGGGGAGGGGGGGTGGTAGAGTAGCGCCGCTGGTCTCGGGGGGTGGGTGAGAACGTATCAAGCGAGTTTCCCTTAGTTCCTATGGGGAAACTCACTTTGATATACGAGTACTTTGGTTTACGAGCATGCTTCTGGAACGAATTATGCTCGTAAACCAAGGTTCCACTGTACTTGAATTTCACTCAATTAACTGATCATTCTAATAAAGGTACGTCTTGTTCTTATCGTATTATCGCTGTTTGTGATTATTACAAGCAAGTCTAAAGTATATTATTAAGTGCATTTAAATATTGCCACCTTTTTGTTTTCATTTATATGTTTATAAATCTATTTTGGTGCAGTATATATACATATCTTTCATATTTACCTTCCCGATTTCCTAAAGCAACCTTATCTACTCTTTATCTCCTCTAGAAATTACCAGATATCTTCCTCTTGTAATACGTTTTTTGTAATCCGCCTTGAACCGCAAGACAATGGTGGAATAGAAATCTCTAATGTAATGTAATGTAATGTAATAAACCTTGTAATATCCATTTTATTGTTAAATTTTTTAATGTAGCATATATATGTTCACATATATCTGTTTGTGTTATAAAAAGTACAGTCAATTTTTTAGGGACATTTTAATTGCTTGGTAAAATTAATGTTTAATTCATGATTCCAGCTTGTCATCAACTTTTAAATTAATTTGTTTGGTCATTATTTTTTTTATTTTTTCATCAGTTACCAATTCATATAAATTCATAACATTTTTACATTTTCAATAGATTCCGTTTTGCTTACTTTAACTTATTTACTTGAATGCATGTCTTTTTATGTCTTTATGTGATTTATTTCTTTTATGTGATTTAATTTGCGAAGACAGTTGACGTACTTCTTATACATTATAAGTTATTTTTGGCAAACTTGTACAGGTATTTTATTTGTTTTATTATTGTATCATTATAACGTGCATATTTAATAATTATTATGTGTCATTTATGTGTCATTTTTATATCCTATAAGTTCCTGAGGAAGGCCATTTTGGCCAATACACATGCGGGTCGAGCCACTGAACAGCTTTTTATGATTGACTGAATAAATTGCACACCAACATTACTACGTATCTTCACTGTAGTTTGTTCATTTATACTGAAGTTTATCACCATTCTTACTAACCATTTGAAGCAATTTTGATTAGTTGCTTTTTAAGAGAAACTCTGACTTTTGGAATTTTCACTTTGTGAACTGTTTTTTATTCTGTTTGATGCTTTTTGCGCTGTTGAATTGCTATTTGAAAAGCCACATATCATCCTGAAGTTTAATTTTCCTCACAATAAATATGATTTTGTTTCACTTTGTCACATTAGTGTTTTTGCAACTGAAGCAGCGCAGTGTGCACTAGTGCTGCCTGATTCGCGATTCAAATTGATTCACAGATTCCACTTCGGATGAATCAATTTGAATCGATTTGTTTTAGGAAAAAATTGAATTTACCGATTCGTCGGCCCCCTTGCTAGATACCCGTTCGGGCTTTCCCTATGCCACCAGAGTCCTTGCTTCTGATGTAACTTCTGATTTTGCAAAACCGGAAGTTACATCAGAAGCAAGGACTCCGGTGGCAGAGGGAAAGCCCGAACGGGTCTCTGCGTGCAGATCGGCGGCAGCAAGGCTCTCTCCTTCCCAGCCGGAAGTATTTCTCTTCTCCTCCCTGGCCAGGCAAAAGCGGCAGTAGCGAATGCAATTCACTACCCTGCCCCTACTCTGGGTGTCTTCTCTCCATTCAGTCGTCCAAGCGGAAACAGGAAGTTTTCACAGGGCGGGCCGCAGTGGAGAGAAGATGCAAGGAGTGGTGGCAGGAGTGGATCGCTAAATAACTACCGCCACCGGCAACATGTTATAACGTCAAAATAAAGGTAAATGGGGGAGGGGGCGTGGCTTGGACGCGCATTCCGATGGTCGGGTAAACGAATAGCTCCATGATCAAAAGCTATAATTTTTGAAATTACTACAAAAAAAATCAAAATTCAAAAGAAAAATATCTAAATATTGAAAGACAATGACGTCTAGCAAACAGAACAAAAGCGATTTAGGAGCAGGAGGATCCGGTACAGGAAGTAATAAACGATCAAAACCGGAGCCAAGCATCACTCCTTCAAAAGCTCCACTGCCATCAGATGACAACCTCGATGTAATGGAAGAATTAAGACAAATTAAAGAAATTGTTCTGGACAGCAACAAAAAACTACAAAAAGCTATTGAAGATGCAGCAGCATTAACTAAAAGAGTGGAAGTGACGGAAAACAGAATAAACTTAATAGAGGATAACCTTGAACAACTTAATCTGAACGCAAGACAAAACAAAATCATATGGAAAGAGGTAGAAGAAATTAAAAAAGACCTTGAAGACAGCCGGAACCGTGAAAGAAGAAATAATTTAAGAATAATAGGAATACCGGAAGGGGTAGAAAAAAATAATCCTATTACTTTTTTGGAACACTTTCTACCTAAAGTGCTACCATTAAAATTTAAAACACCACTGGAAATCGAAAGGGCACACCGGATACCAACACAAAGGAAAACTTCACAAACTGGACCAAGGACATTAATATTCAAACTACTGAGACATCAACAAGCGCTGGAAATCTGTCAATTAGCTAAAGAAAATAAAAATCTCAAATGTCAAGATTCAAAAATACATATTGTCCCTGACTTTGCGAGGGAAACTGCATTAAAAAGGAAAAATTTTTTAGATATGAGACCACAACTGAAATCTTTAGGAGCTAGATATGGGCTCCTTTATCCAGCAATAATGAAGATCACTATTGCAAATAAAACTCAGAATTTTACAGATCCAGCAAAACTACAAGAATTTCTGGATCAATATGAACAACCCATGACATCCTAAACATCTTAATGGAAAACCTAATGAGAAAAATGAGTATGTATAGATCTGTTAATACTTTACTAAAATATTCACCATATAAGAATTGATTTTATTAATAATATGACTTACAGTTAAAATTTAGAACTTGGAAGTGGATTCAAAAAACAACAGACTGGAACTACATGTGCTACAGCACACACATGGAACTATACAAAACCAACATTCTATGAAGGAAATAAAAGAAATAAAACAAACTTTATAAAAGTACATAAACTTATACTTTTTAAAGGAAAGTTTTATAAACATTTTGAAGAAAATGTACTTACAGAAGAAAACGTGGATTAAATGGAGATCCGAATGAAAAATTTACAGAGAAGTAAATATGGTAACTAAATATGGGAGTGGTTATATACAAACAGGAAATGTGGTTGATGGACAGGAAAAATCTCCAATCACGCTGCTGGGGAGTTACAAAATACAAAACAAAAAGAGATTGGTTGACAGAGAGAATATCCTGTAAAAGGAAGTGCTTCCGTTTTGATTCTAAAATGTTGCTAAGTTTGTTATGAAAGAGAGGAGATTCAGTCTGGAATAACACAGAATAAATCCAAAAAGACTGTGCTGTATGTAAGGTGTAACTGATTTTCTCCTTCTCAAATACTGAACTAGCTTCAAAGTTATTCAGCGCTTTTATTTCTCTGGCACTTTGACTGACGGGCTGTCCTCAATACTGACAAAAATAAAATCAAGTCCCTAGTCAGGAAACATCTTCATTACTTGCTCTCTTGAGGGAATGATGAATGTCTTGGACTATTTAGCAGAAACAATGAGAGAGGAATACTGAATCCTACAAGGTTGAACTGAATAGGCAACACAAAAACGTTTTTGGAGACAGAAATTGGGGGAAAGAAAAGAATCTAGGAGTCTTACAACTGGGAATTTTACCTAAATCTCTTCCTCACAACACAAATTGGAGTAAAGGTTGAAAAATAGACTGATTGCAACAAACATACCTATATAAAGACATTTTAAGACACACAGACTCCACTTCATGATCCACATAGTACTATTAAAATAATAATATTATTAGATATCAGTATAATGAATGTAAAGTTGATTCTTGATAAATTTATGCAAGATTGTAAATCTCATTGATAAATCTTATATAGATTTATCAAAAGATAAGATAATATTTTCTTATATGGATTTAAATACATTAACTTTTTATATAAAATTTATATAAGAAAATTATTTATTTGCTAGATATATAGGAAATATATTAGATAAAGGGAGATAAATTATTAGTAGTAAATAAAGAATATTTTAATTTAGCTTGGGGGAGTTATTTTAACCTAACCTCATCTTGCGTACCCAAGTAATCGTATTTAATAAGAGGGGGGAGGGGAGGGAGGGAAATAGGGATACGGGAGGGAATGGGAAAGAAAGATATATAGGAGATATAGAAATAATAAAAGGAAATTATAATTTATTAAATATATTGGGAAAATATATTAATAAAAAACATTATATATCATTATATAGAAAATATATTATAAAAATTATAATTATAAATGTCTCTTAAAATAATATCTTTGAATGTTAATGGTCTAAATCATGTTATAAAAAGGAAAAAAGCATTACTGTTCTTAAAAAGGCAAAATGCAGATATATGTTGCATACAAGAGACCCACCTTTCAAACATTGAATCTAATAAGTTGACAGGTGGTTGGATAAAGCATTGTTTTTATTCACCAGCCATAGGGAAAAAAGCAGGTGTTGCTATTCTAGTGAATAAAAAATGCTCAGCTTTATTTAAATTAAAAGAATCAGATGTTCATGGCAGATGGGTAAAAGTGGAAATATGCATGGGAAATACAACCATGACGTTGTTTAATATATATGCCCCTAATTCAAAACAAAATGAATTTTTTAAGACTCTTCAACAACTGATCTTACCACTGGCTACTTCAAATCTAATAGTAGCTGGGGATTTTAATGCTGTTATGGATCCTTTATTAGACAAAAACCCAAGTAGATATATGAAATCGATGGGACTAGATAATTTGGTACAAACTTGTAATTTGACAGATATTTGGCGAATACTTCATTTTAATGGACGGGAATTTTCTTTCTGTTCTCATGTTCATAATTCTTTTTCAAGAATAGATTATATATTTATATCAAAACACCTAGCACATCAAGTAACACAAGCTGCCATTGATCCAATCATATTATCTGATCATGGTGGAGTGTGGATTGAAATTAAAATCACAGATCAAAATACAAATAGACCAATATGGAAATTTGATAATACATTGCTTGCTGACCCAATATTCTGTGAGAATTTTCAAACAAAAATGAAAGATTATTTTCAAATAAATGATAAAGATGAAATCTCTAGGGAAATATTATGGGATGCTTTTAAGGTATCAATAAGAGGACAAATTATTTCTTATTCGGCTTATCTTAATAAACAAAATAGAAAACAATTTTCTAATTTGGAAACAGAAATAAAAATTTTAGAATCAAAATTAATAGAAAAATGGGAATATTCTATACAACAAGAATTATTAAAACTTAAAGTAAAATACAATGAATTCTCATCAAAGATAATAAGAAAAGATTTATTCTCCCAGCAGGCATTGTATTATGGAAACTCAAATAAGTCGGGAAGAATATTGGCAAATTATCTCAAAGCGAAAAAAAAGAAATCAAAAATAATTGCTATAAAAGATGAAAAAGGTGACACATTAACACAAATTGAACCTATCTTAAAACAATTTCTAAAATTTTATAAATCTCTTTATACTTCCGAGACTTATTTAAATAAAGAAAAAGATGGTTTAGAATTTCTGAAAATGTTAGAGGGTCCAAAAGTTCCTGAACATATAAAACGAAGTTTGGAAGAGCCAATATCATTAAAAGAATTAGAAACAGCTTTGAAATCCCTTAGAGTTGGATCCGCTCCAGGTGGTGATGGATATACAGTGGAATTTTATAAAACATTTCAAAATTTATTATTACCCTATTTATTAAATCTTTTTCAATATCAACTTAATAAAGGATGTATAAATGGCACTATAGCAGAATCTTTAATTATTGTTTTACCAAAGCCAAATAAAGATTCCACATTGGTTTCAAACTATAGGCCAATATCTTTAATAAATGTAGATGGAAAAATATTAGCAAAAATACTTGCATTAAGATTGGCTAATGCTCTTCCCCATATTATAGGTATGCCTCAAACAGGATTCGTTGCTCAAAGACATTCATCTCATAATACCAGATTAGCATTCCATATGTTATACTTAACAAAGAAAATGAATGAGCCTACTTTTGCTGTTTCTTTAGATGCAGAAAAGGCTTTTGATAGAATAGAATGGACATTTATGTATCAGGCTATGGAATGGTTTGGTATAAGTCCTGGATTCATACAAATGATACAAACATTATATAGCTCCCCCTCTGCTAGATTATATATAAATAATACATTTTCAGAAAAATTTAATCTACAGAGAGGAGTTAGACAAGGATGTCCCTTGTCTCCTTTACTGTTTGATATAGTTTTAGAACCCTTAATATTAGCAATCCAACAAGTAAAGGAAATACAAGGTATACCTCATTCAGATAGAGAATACAAAATATCAGCTTATGCTGATGATTTATTATTATATTTGAGGAATCCAGAATCCACCATTCCACAATTGCTTGAACTAATTGATAAATTCGGAAAGTTTTCAGGGTATAAGATAAATTGGAATAAATCAGAAATACTTCCATTAAATTTACACTGTACAAAAGGTTTATTTAATACATTCTCTTTTGTTTGGAAGGAGGATACTATTAAATATCTTGGAATTTGGATTTCAAAAGATTTAGAAGACACAATGAAAATTAATGAAAAATGTTTATTACAAAAAGTGACAGAGATGTGTGAACAATGGAATCCTTTACATTTATCTTGGTGGGGAAGAGTACAAACAGTTAAAATGATGATCTTACCTGTAGTTTGTTACCAAATGGGAATGATACCAGTTTTCTTTCAAGAATCTTTTTATACAAAGTTAAATAAGGTATTGACAAAATTTATTTGGCTTGGGAAAAATCCCAGAATTGCTTTAGTGACATTACAAAGACCAATTGCGGAGGGAGGGGTAAATTTTCCCAACTTCTATAGGTATCATCAAGCCTATATTTTACGTCAAGGTATGTATTGGATCCTCCCAGAGCCCACTGATAATATTCCAGATTGGTTCTGGCTTGAATGGAGACTCATGTTTCCTTTACGTCTCAGTCATGTAGTTAGTATCAAAATGCCAAGGCTATACAAAGAACATAAAATATTCATGGATACATGGAAAACTTTAAGATATATAAGTAATCTAACTCCTATTCCAATTAGTAAATCAACAACTCAAACGATTTGGTTAAACCCCAAGATCAAAATAGGCGGTTTCAAAATAATCTGGAAAAACTGGATGACAGCAGGTATTCGTATTTTAGATGATATAATAAAAAATGGAAAGTTGCTGGAGTTTTCACAATTGCAACATAAATTTGATCTTAAAAAAACACAATATTTTAAATGGTTGCAATTGAAGCAATCCATTCAGGTAGGGTTCCCTGAATGGAAAAATCTTACTAATTATCACAGTTTGGAATTCCTGTGTTTCCAGATTAATTCAACAGGTCATGAAGCTGCACAGTGGTATAAATTAATATCCGGTTATATAAATAAAAAACCTAAAAATGGTCTTAGAGACATTTGGAGCATTGAGATAAAGCACCAAATTAGTGCATCTCAATGGCCACGACTTTGGTCTTGGAGGCTAAAATGTACGGTATCAGCATCTATGAGACAAACTTGGTTTTTTCTTTTACATAGAGCTTTCTGGACCCCTGTTCGATTACAAAAAATAGATAGCTCTAGGTCAAATAGATGCTGGCATTGTCATGTTGAAATTGGGACATTAGATCATCTTTTATTCTATTGTCCATTCATCTTAACATTCTGGAAATCAATCTGGCCCCAAATAAATAGGATGTTAGAAAATCCGGTAGCCTTGACATATGATACCATATTATTTGGAACAACTATGAGAGCAAGAAGTCAAATATCATCAAGTAATAACAAACTTCTTTTTATTTTAACTGGAATAGCAATACAACAAATCACATTCAATTGGAAAAAACATGACAGATTAAATTATACATTCTGGTGGAATTCTGTATGTCATATATACAAAATGGAGCTCAATATAGCAACACAAAAAGGACATATAGATAAATTTCAAAAAATATGGAGACCATTAACTGAATATTGTAAAGAATGATTAATTTTCCCATGTATAGAATTTGATTAGAAGAAAAAGGGATCATATCTCTAAATATTATATAATATATTAATACTTGATTTATAATATGAAATATGGAAAGAATAGCATTTAAAAATTTTATTCATGTATTACTGAATAGAAGGGAGGGGGAAGGGGATGGGATATTATTATATTAACTAAGAATTATATAAATTTAGTTTTCTGAAATATTAGTATGAATTTATATTGTTGATGTAACATATGAAAATGAATAAAGATTTCTCATTCAGTACTGATAGGGAGGGAGGGAGGGAGGGGAAATTATTATATTCAATAATAATTATATTAATTTAAATATCTTACATAATATTATAACTTTATAAAATATTGATTTTCTAAAGAAATTTTAAATTTGATATTAATCTGTAAGTTAATCAAGTGTGATTATTCAAGTTTATAATGAATTTATTTAAAACACTTGTTGTAACATAAGAAAATGAATAAAGATTTATAAAACAAAGGTAAATGGGGGAGAGGGGAGATGGACTTGGGGGAGTTGGTGGATTGGAGGAGAGATGGGGAGAAGATGGATGGGAGAGGTGAACTTGGTGGAGGGGGGGAAGATGAATTGTGGAGGGGGGAGATGGACTTAGGGAGATCGGGAGAGGGATAGAAGAAATAATGGATCTAAAAACAGGCAAGGGAGAGAGATGTTAGACAATGGGATTTAGGGAGGGAAGGAACTTAAAGGGAGAAGTTTGACACAAGGGATGGTGTGGAGGGGGATAGAGATACTGGATAGGAGGGTAGTTAGAAAGAACATGGGAGAGCTGGTGGGGAAGGAGGGAGAGATGCTGGATGAAAGGGTAGTTGAGAAAAGGAGATATGGTGGATCTGGGAATGATGGGGGTCCATCGCTGCAGCTATGGGAATAGAGACGAAAAAAAAGAAAGATGCCAGACCTCCAGGGGAGGGAAGGGAAGGGAAATGGAAGGGGAGGACAGAAATGGAAGATGGATGCTTACCACGGTGAAAGAAGAAAACGACAAATGGGCAAGAGACCCTAGCAAGCAAGTTATCAGAAGACGTTTGTTGCAGAGCCTGGGCCCAACATGATTTGAAAAATGACCAGACAACAAAAGGTACATAAAATAATTTTATTTTCTGTTTTATGATTACAATGTGTCAGATTTGAAATTTGTATCCTGCCAGAGCTGGTATTAGACCGTGAACGTGAGCTATAATTTAACAGAGAGGAAAAGTATTTTGTTTACACCACAGCACCAGTGTGGGTAGGAGAGGGGGTAAAGAGGCTATAAAAACACCCAATTGGGCAGAAAAATTGAATCGAATCGAAAAATCGATTCAATAGGCTGAATCAATTGAAATATTTTTTCCTGAATCAGGCAGCACTAGGGTGCACCTAGAGGCCACCAGGAAAACTGCCACTTGCCACCTAAGCAGTCTTCACCTTAGGGTGCTTGTGACAATCTTCATGGGAAGATTGAGTGGAATGGAATTGAGCAGGTATTCACATTCATAGTAGAGCTTCAGAGAAGCTTCCAGATTTATCTAAGCTATAGAAGCTTCTCTACATGGGCTCTGTTAAACATCATGTATCTATGAGGACTTGCCAACCTGATTGGCCTTAGAGAATCCATTTTTGTATGACATGAAGGACAATTTAAAATTACATTTTTATGAAAAAAATATTTGTTTACCTGTAATGCATCCTGACGATTAGAGAGTTCAATACCCTCAGGTGGTTTAATGAGGTAGCAATGATTACAACACTTCTTGAGTTCCATCATGATGTTTAAGAAACCTGAGGTACTGCCCTTTGATCCTTTACTTAGAGCTTTATAATTTCTGGTTAGGATCCATCTAGGTGAAACAAATACAAAGGAAACAGTTACACTCTAAGTAATTAATATTGAATTTGTTAGAAGTGGAAAAATCCTTGAAACTAACATTTCCATTTGTGAAATCTGACTGATGCAGCCAGTTGTCCTGGGTTCCACAGCTCCAGGGGGCCCCGTGGGCCTGCATGTCTTCCTCTTCACCCCTTACTGGTCCATCTCCCTCACCTTTTAAAATGCATTTTTGATTTGTAGGGAGCAGAAATTTTCTGGCACTGCCCGTGGTCTCCTCAGGGGTGTCACTCTGCTATGGTCTGCCCAGGCAGAAACTGGAAGTTACATCAGAAAGGGGAAGACCATGGCAGAGGGACGACATAAAGACTGAGGGAAGCACCAGAGAACTGCTATTGCGCTGGCAACTCCTTGTGAACCTAAAATGCCTTTTAAAACATGAGAGGCATCGGATTAAGGCGAGAAGAACGGGAAGACATGCCAGGCCACAGGAACCCCCTGGTGCAGCTGTTTTTAAAGTAGACTGGAGGGGAGTAGGTGGAAGTGAAGAGGAAGATATGATGGACTCAGACAGAGGAGAGGGGAAGAGAGATAGTGGACAATGGGATGAAGGTAGCGAAGAGAAAGTGAGATCCTGGAAGGAATGAGGGCAAGATATTGGATGAGGGGCAGTAGGGAAAAGAGATGATAGACCTGTGAGTGGTGTGCAAGGAAGGAGAGGTTCTGAATGGGAGAGTAGTTAGAGAAACAGAGAGAAGTTGGACCCAGGGATGGCAAGAGAAAGAGAGACTGAATGGGAGGGCAGTCTAAAAGAAACAGAAAACTTTGGACCTGGTGGTAGAAAAGAGAGAGGAGGGGAACAGGGAGAAATGTTGGACCTTGGGATAGAATAGAGGGGGAGATGCTGAACAATGGGATAGAGGAAGGAAATAGAAAGAGATGTTGCATCAAGGGGGAGAGAACATAAAAGAAGGAGCAATACTGGACCATGGGGGCTGGGGAGGCATAGGTGGGAAAGAGAGATGCTAGGAGTGAAAAGAAAGGGACAAGATTATATCAGGCAATGAAAGAAGGGTGGGAAGAGCTACAAGAGTGAAGGGGGTACTGGTAATAGATCTACAGTATGCGGAAGAGGTCAGAACAGGTGGCAAAAAGAGGAGTGAAGAGGATAGCGAGTACAGAGGTACAAAAGTAGATTATGTACTTACCCTGGTAAGCTCTTTTCCAAAACATAGGTGAGACATTCTAGACCAGTGTTTCTCAACTGGGTCCTGGAGTACCCCCTTGCTAGTCAGGTTTTCAGGATATCCATAATGAATTTGCATAAACTTGATTTGCATACACTGCCTCCATTATATGCAAATGTATTTCATGCATATTCATTATGGATATCTTGAAAACTGGCAAGTGGGTACTCCAGGACCGAGTTGAAAAACACTGTTCTAGACCATAGGGTTACTTCCCACTACTCGCATGAGCTGCAGAAGAAATCCATTCCAGGTTTTGCCTCCAGAGTACATCACAGGCTAGTTTTGAGCTCTTTTAGCAATCTGTACCCAAGAATATAGTCTAAACTATTGTTCTACTCAAACAACAAAACAGTACTGTTAACCGCCAAAAGAAGTGTTAAAGGAGTTCAGAACTACTTCCTCAACAGGTCATACATATGTACAAATTCTTCTTAAGCCCCAAAGGGCTGACCGGTCTCCAAGAAATAGATTGAATAAGCAGAAGGAGACTGAAATCAGTAGCTGAAATAAGCACAGCTAGGACGGGGGGGGGGGGGTCTAGAATGTTTCACCTATCTACTGGAAAAGAACTTACCAGGGTAAGTACATAATCTCCTTTTCCAGTGCAATAGGTGAGACATTTTAGACCACAGGGATGTACAAAAGCAGTCCCCCAAGAAAGCTAGGATGGGCTTGCTATGCCGGCCCTTAAGACCGAGGCAGAGTCCTGTCTGGCAGCAATATCCACTCTGTAGAATTTGGCCAACGTGTGAAAAGAAGACCACCTCACCGCCTTGCAAATCTCCCGAGGAGAAACAGATGTAGCTTCCATCCATGAAGAAACTACACTCATGGCAGAATGGCCTAAACAGAAATAGGGGACAGTCTCTTCACAATCTTGCGACTTCTAGGCGGTTTACATTCTATGGATACCCCCAGTGATCGTAACCTTAAAAGCGAGAGAACCTCGCATAATAAAATGAGCCACCACAAACAGGTGGCCAGAAAGCAAAACTCATTAGAGACCCTGCAACAATGCAGGAGCACCCTGCGCACGTCCAACTTCTTTAGCTGACATTGGAACCCGTCAGCTGAACAACCGGGAAACACTTCCAGATGGTCATAGCAAGCCGAGATCAACTTTGGCAAAGAGGAAGGAACTGTCCACTCTCAGGATCTCGGAGCAAAGAGTGTCAACACAACGCCTGCTATTCAGAAACTCTAGAGAGAGTGACCAGAAAAAACAGGCTGGAGTGTTAAATCCTTGAGAGAAGCAACTCTCAGCAGTTCAAAAGGAGCACTGGCAAAGCCAGACAGCACCACATTAAGTTCCCAGGCTGGGAACAGATTAACGGGCGGTCGGACCCGAAGATCTTGCTATAAAACCGAGGAACATCCGGATCTAATATCAAATAGACCGGCCACCGGGATCCTTATAGATGCCACCGTGAGGCCTTAAGCCAGACCTGCTTGGAGAAAGCATGTACCCGCAAAACCTGAGCTGAATAAAGGTGCATCTGTTTTTGGTCACTCCATCATTTGAAAGGTCTTCTACACCGTAGCGTAAACCGACACCGTGGACGACTTGGTAGGCCTAAGAATCTGTAGGTATGACAAGCTCCAAATAGCATTTATTATTTCTATTCTTTTGGGAGTTTTTTTTTAGGCTAAGCCATAAGAGCAAAATGACCCAGATCCTTCATGGCAACCGGGCCTGGGAGAGAAAGTCAGGAAAGACACTCAGGCAAAGACTGTATGCCACCCATAGCCGCATCAGATCTGTGCACCACAGCCTTCCATGCAAACTGAGTGCCATCAGAATGGCGCAGCCTGTGTGAGTTGCAATCCTCCAAAGGACCCGGCCAATCAGTGGCCAAGGAAGAAAAACTTATAGAACCACCACCGGAGGCCACAGTTGCTCTAGAGCAGTGGTCTCAAACTCAAACTCTTTGGAGGGCCACGGTTTAGATTTGTAGGTACTTAGAAGGCCGCAAAAAAATAGTTAATGTCTTATTAAAGAATGACAATTTTGCATGAGGTAAAACTCTTTATAATTTATAAATCTTTTATTTAACTGTTAAAGCAAAATTGTCATTTCTTTAATAAACAGAAACATGATGGCAGATAAAGAACAAATGTCCCATCTAGTCTGCCCATCCACAGTAACCATTATCTCTTTCTCTCTCTAAGAGATCCCACGTGCCTATCCCAGGCCCTCTTAAATTCAGACACAGTCTGTTTCCACCACCTTTTCTGGGAGAATGTTCAACGCATTTACCACCCTTTCCGTTAAAAAGTATTTCCTCAGATTACTCCAGAGCCTATCACCTCTTAACTTCATCCTATGCCCTCTCATTGCAGTTTCCTTTCAAATGAAAGAGACTCGACTCGGGGAAGGAGATTGGTGCCTTGTGGAGCGATGCTTCGGGAAAGGAGATTGGTGCCTTGTGGAGCGATGCTTCGGGAAAGGAGATCGGTGCCTTGCGGAGCGATGCCTTGGGAAAGGAGATCGGTGCCTTGCGGAGCGATGCCTTGGGAAAGGAGATCGGTGCCTTGCGGAGCGATGCCTTGGGAAAGGAGATCGGTGCCTTGCGAAGCAATGCTTCGGGAAAGGAGATCGGTGCCTTGTGGAGCGATGCTTCGGAAAAGGAGATTGGTGCCTTGCGGAGCGATGCTTCGGGGATGGAGATCAGTGCCTTGCGGAGCGATGCTTCGGGGATGGAGATCAGTGCCTTGTGGAGCGATGCTTCGGGGATGGAGATCAGTGCCTTGCGGAGCGATGCTTCGGGGATGGAGATCAGTGCCTTGTGGAGCGATGCTTCGGGGATGGAGATCAGTGCCTTGCGGAGCGATGCTTCAGGGATGGAGATCGATGCCTTGCGGAGCAATGCTTCGGGGAAGGAGATTGGTGCCTTGCAGAGCAATGCTTCGGGGAAGCAGATTGGTGCCTTGCAGAGCAATGCTTCGGGGAAGCAGATCGGTGGCTTGAAGAACATTGTCTAGAAGCATGGCTTGATGACGATGATCATTGCCAAGAAGGCGGTACCGATGAGGCAGTGGTGGTACCTGCATCTCGCATGGAGCGACGCTTAGGCTGGGCCAGTACCGGATGAGCTGACATGGGAGTGATCATTTGGAACATATCTCCAAACTCCAATTTAAAGAGAGCATCGAGCTTCTCTTTGAAGGTCTGCACCAATGCCTGTGGCTTGGACGCTGGTATCAACGGTGCCGTGGCTCACTCCGGAGAGGATGACATGAAGATGCACCTCCTCAAAGTTGAAGCGAGCTGCATCAGTGGTCTCTGTTTGGCTGCTACAACTAGACTCTGTACCTTAGTGGCCTGAGACACCGTCTGGGAAACTGGTGACTTCTTAGCTGGCTTACCTGACGGAGCTATAGTCTGCGACACTGACATGGAAGCAGGTACCTCTAACGATGGTGATGCCTTAGTTTGGACGGTGTCAAAGGTATCTGTGATGCATACATGGTATCGAAAAGTAGTTTTTGTTGCAGAAGGTGACTTCTTATAGAACACTTCTGAAGTGTCGAGCAGCACAAACAAGACTACGCGGTGGTCTGGGCCCAGGCACTGGATATACCACTTGGGGGATCAGTTAAGGAAACAATGTGCCACACTTTTTAAAGCCAGTTAATGGGCGGGACATGGGAGGGAAAACTGCCTCAGCCAAATCAAAACCTGATGGTTGAGGCAGAGACAAAGGCCCCATCATCAAAAATGGCTAAATGTAAAAATAAAAATAAAGGTGTTTTTTTTTTTTGTTTTACGATTTAAGAGAAAAAAAAATCTGTGATTTCACGAGCAAGAAGGCAAAAATAAAATGCAGAACGATTCACACACGACTTCGTAGCTCCACGGAAAACTGAGACCTGAGGATACGTGCGCCTACGTCTGGCGGGAACTTTAAGTTCTTAAAATGTAACAGCGCTTTTGCAGCTGTCCGCATTGGGGTTCCATGGATGTGACAATGTGCTGCCTGCTTATCCTTGGATAACCCCGAGGTACTCCATGCACTGAGACAGAGCAACTGCAGTAACTCCACAACCTGAGCCGTAACACAGCAGCTCTCCTGAAAAGACTTTACTCGATCAACCAGTCGCTCAGATAGGGGTGAACCAGAATGCCCTCTTTGCACAAGGCCGCAGCCATGACCAACATAATCTTGGTGAACGTCCATGGAGCTGTAGCTAGACCATAAGGAAGTGCACAACATAGATAATACCGTCCCAAGATCGCAAAGCGAAGGAACCACTGATGGGAGGTGCAAATCAGAACATGCAAGTAGGCCTCTGACAGATCGAGAAAGGTCATGAATACCCCTGACTGAACCTCCAGAATGACAAATCTTAAAGGTTTCCATGAGAAAAATCAGAATT
Organism: Geotrypetes seraphini; assembly: GCF_902459505.1. Classification (NCBI taxonomy): domain Eukaryota; kingdom Metazoa; phylum Chordata; class Amphibia; order Gymnophiona; family Dermophiidae; genus Geotrypetes; species Geotrypetes seraphini. Next base: position 647,868 of record NC_047084.1, on the reverse strand, counting down.
CAGAGAGCCCTGTTGACCCCCTTCAGATCCAAGATGGCCGAAAAGTCCCCTCTTTCTTGGGCACCACGAAGTAAATGGAGTACCGCCTGGTGCAACACTCCTGAGGAGGTACTGGAACTATAGCTTTGAGATCGAGCAGCCTTTGAAGCATCCAGCAAAACGAAAGGGTGACTCCGGCACCATCCACTGTACAAGCACAGTATCCCGAATATCCTGATGCATAGGAAAAGAGCGGAAGGCTGAGCAGATCCCCCAAAGCAGGGGGTCCACAATACGTGGGGGCTCCTTCGTGTCTTCCTTGAAGCACAACACCGAGCAAACCTGAAGAATAAGCTCCTGGAGCTCTTCCCACTGAAAGATGCGCACCATCGACTTATTCTCGCCAATTGACGGAGCCAAAAAACGCCGCCAGCGGCATCCGTCCCCCCCCCCCCCCCCCCCCCGAGAGGATCCTGGAGGTCTCCCAAAGGGTCCAGGTCCTCATCAAGAGAAAACTACTCCCCATAGAAAAAAAATCATTGTCTCAAGAGACCTTTGGCCATGTGGACAAGAGAGGAGATGAGGATGAAACCGGCGCTGAGGGGGGCTGAACCGAAGTGGACGCAGAGGGGACCCTCCCCCCCCCCCCCCCCCGGAGACCCAAGCAAGACCCCCGGCCCCCTTAAGATAAGCCTTACACAAGGCAACAACAAAATCAGGGGAAACCCCCTGGTGGCCCAATGGGACTCACTGCCAAAGCAGAGGACCCAGCAGAAACCTGCCCCTGTCTCTCCAATACAGGGGGAAGGTCACCAGAGATGCACACAAAATGGAGGTGCTTCCCACCAAAATAGGAGCAAAGCCCACTGAAAAACATGCCCCTGAAGCCTGCAGCAGCTGGGAAGCCTGAACCGTCCCAGCTGCTGAAAGCGGGCAATCCAGCAGAAGCGGAAAGGGAGTCCCCAGCAGCATTGGCAGCAAAGGAAACCTTATTTCCCTGACCATCAGCGGCTGGGGGAATCCCTGTGTGGCCGGCAAGGGAAGTCCAGGCTTCCCCGTTGTCAACTGCTGGCTTGCGAGGCACTCGAACAGGGGATCCTTGAACGCCGGCACCAAAGCCGACGAGGATTCCCCTTTGCAGTGGCCAGCACACCTCGAGCACAGGCCGGCTGCATCACCCTTGCATCTGGAGCAAGAGGACTTTTTTCCCTTTAAAAGTGCTCATTGCGAAATATGCAACCTAGCTAAGGAAAAAAGTACCGTTAGCAATAACAATGAACTGAAGGCTCCCTTCAGACTGGCACTGCCACAAGATTTTTTTTTTCCTGTCATAACAGACTCCACTGGCTCTCTAAGCCGGTATCGGTGGCAAGGCTTACAGCTTAGGCACCCAAAAGAATCCCCCCAAACTCAGTCCGGCACCAAACGGGGACAAGAAGGCCACTAAACAACTTCCAACAGACCTACACTAACCACTTTTAGGGAAGAATGGCACAGATTACCACACCTGCTGAGACTGAGAACAGACTAGTTAGACTAGAGGGAAGCACAACTATTAGTATTACAGCTAAAGTTTTGTCTCAGTCTCCACCTGCTGGTCATGGTGAGCTTTTACCCATCAGTGAACTGTACCAGTCTGGAGAGATGCTAAAGAATGAGCACTTAAGAACATAAGCAGTGCCTCTGCTGGGTCAGACCAGAGGTCCATCGTGCCCAGCAGTCCGCTCACACGGCAGCCCTTTAAAAGTGCTCATTGAACAATACGCGACCTAGCTAATGAAAGAGTGCCGGGTAACAATAAAAATCAATTACAGTCAATTGAAGGCTTCCCTTCAGACCAGGACTGCCTCAGGATTTTTCTTTTCTATCAAAACAGACTCTACTGGCTTTCTAAGCCACATGCCTTCCCGGTATTGGTGGCAAGGCTTACAGGTGAGGCACCTCTACAAAATTTTGGGGAGGTGGAGAAAATGGGGGGAAAGGGACTCAACTCGTGACACTCCTGAGGTTGGATGGACCCCCGTAAGGGTCCCCCACCCCCGACCTCAGTTTGGCACCAGATTGGGAGATCACACATCACAGGAACAGGCCAAGCAGCAAGAGAGAAGGCAGTGATAGAAGTGGCATCACTGGCCCAAGCAACAGCAGTAGAGAAAGAGAGAGAGATGGGATTACAATGCGATATTGAACTTAGCTCATACCTTTCTCAGTAACAGCTCATCTTCAGTTACATTCAGGCATTTTCCTGTGGCCAATGAGTCCGGATTTCCCCAGATGTGTCCTCCTCTTTTGAGGACATGTCCAGGGGTCTGGATGGCTTTTCAAAACCCGGCACTTTGTCCAGGTTTTGAAAAGTTTTCCTCCGCATTGCATCAGGCAGGAGGACATCCGTGCATGCGCAGATGACCTCCGTGCATGCGCAGATGACCTCCTGCCCAACGAGAGCAAGCGGCGGGATTGGGGGTGGGACAAGGGCATGATGGGGCAGGGATAGGTAGAACTGGGCGGGTCTAGGAGTCCAGATTTTCCAAACGGAAAATCTGGTAACCCCACCAATGAGGTAAGAAAATAAACAAAAGTGCAGGGTCTATAAGGCTCTGCCACGCTGCCTAGGGACTGCTGGCCCTGCCCCCTCTGATATATGCTTTTCAGCTTAGAAGGGGTGGGACAAGCAGATCCTTGGAAACTGTGGTCATTGTCATTGTGGTCACAGGCTGGAAAGGGAAGACTGGCAACAGCTTACCACATCTGCTTGGAGACCGAGAACAGACTGAATATATTAGGGGGAAGCACAGCTACTTGTATTACAGCTAAAAGGTTTAGTCTCAGTCTCTATCTGATGATCATGGTGAGCTATTACCCATCAGTGAACTGGGCCGGTCTGGAGAGTTGCTAAAGAATGAAATGTCTTTCTGTCTTACCAAGCTTCAATACTTACTTGTAATACTGTTTCTGCAATGCACTCATCTCTACTCTTAAAATTTGTTCAACCTTTGCAGGAAGAGACTTCTCTACATCCTTTTTTACTCTTCTTAACAGAAATGGCTCAAGTTCTTTGTGAAGGCTTGCATAACCATATTCTCTTCCCTTGCCATGTTCTTCTTCAAAATCTTCCCAGGAAGAAAATCTTTAAAATAAATAAAATGACACAAGACAACATAAGGCACCTTTCTGATGGATACATGTATTTTATTGGGGGAAGGGGGGAAATAGGATGATTAATATTTTTATTTAATGATTGGATTTCTGTTGAAGAATTGTTAGGTGGGGGGGGAAAGGGTTATAATTTCTACTTTAATGGATTATATGTATAAGAATGTCAAGTGCTGTATATTTTATTAGTAATGTAATGTTTTAATATTAATCACTTGTTTGTCAGTTTTAAAATGAATAAAGAATTTATAAAAAAGAAAAGACAACATAAGGCACTGCATTGGGAAACACTGTTTCTAAATCAAATCAAGAGATACAATAATGGAGTTTCCAATTTACATAGAGATACTACATTAGAATGCAAAGTAAAGTAATTCGCTGCAGCAGATGTTCTCTGAGGACAGCAAGACTAATACAGTAGAATCTCGGTTAAATGGGACCCTTACTCAACCGGCAAAAAAATTGCTGGTGGGGTAAAAGGAGGAAGTGACGTCACTTGGAAGGTAGCATGGTAGTTTAATTTTTGAGCTCCGTTAGGGCTCATGCTTTCCAGTACTATATTTACTTTCTGCTGCAGCTAGCGAGCCTGCTTTTAGACCAAACAACTGCAGAGTGCATGGCGAGCAAGAAAAAATTGGAAAAGTTCCAATTCTTGGGCTCTACCAGTGTTAAAACGCGATCGCATGTGCACAGCCCTCCGCAAATTTATCGAAAGATTGAATTCAATATACTTATCAATTTGACTTACTTTTCTGGCATGATGAAGTGCAGCAAAGACCATAATTCTTTGAGAGAGTTTTGCAAAGGAGTTCCAGTGATAAGAAGACGATGGTTGGACTTAAAGTCTATCAAGGTCTTGTAAAGTAGTGAATCATCATTCTTCAATCGATGTGCTTCATCTACTCCTATGAATGCCCAATTGATACTGCCGAGGAATGACTATAAGAGAATGTCTGTTATAATAAAAATCGCTACACCTAACGTTTACTCATTATATATGCATCTATCTCAAAGTGCACATATTTTTATTTTGCAGATTGTATGTACTTTGTGCCTGAGGCAACCACTTGAATCTTTATCTGCAAATAGATTTTTCTTGGAAAAATACATATGATGGATTTCAAAGAGCCATTTCTGAGTACATTTCCTCCCCTGGCCTTCCATCACCCGTGGAAGCACTTCCTCTGAATGTAGCTAGAAGTATGTGTATTGTCGTTTAATAGAACATTTGGCCATACACTGAGGGAGGACAATTTTCTAACAGCCAATTAACCTGGATAAAATGCTTTACCTATACAAACCACTTTGAAAATTGTCATATAAACAGTGTCCTATCTTTAGCACTCAAACTAGTCAGGAAGTTTTGATCAAGCCCTTACTCTACAATGAGTTTATTTAAAATTACCCTTAATCTTTATGACTACTTAAAGGATTACAAACTGATAGAAACAACTGTTGTAAGACTATTTATGACAGCATTTCAACAAAGCCAGCAAAAGTAGAACTATATACAAAGTACAGGAAATATGAACAATGCCAGGAAAACTTCTACAGTCTGTGTCCCAAAATTGGCAGGGAAAAACAAAGATTAATTATACCAGTGTTAATTATTGAAGTGGAACCTGTAAAGAGTGTTAAATTCAACTCTGGCCACCCTGTTGGGTAGACTGGATGGACAGTTAAGGTATTTTATCTGATGACTTTTACTATATAGCAAAATTACTTATCTACAGTATATCAGGTGTTCTTGAAGGACAGCAGGCATATATTCTTACATGTGGACAATATCAAAGGAACCAGGTACAGACACAAACCAAGTACACTGTCACTTTACATATTTTAAGGCTGTGCTTGACTATGTGCGTGTTTATGCCTTCCTGCCCAATGTTGGCTTGCAGGATCTGCAGTTCAGCAGTAAAGCGATAAAGCCAAATAGGGAAAGTGGACAAGCTGTGAGAATATATGCCTGCTGTTCTTGAAACACCTGTAAGGTAAGTAACTTTGCTTTCTCTAAGGATAAGCAGGCATTATATTCTCACATATGGGAATCCCAAGCTGCCAGGATCATGACTCTCAACAAGAATAAAGGATATATCAATATGATCCTGGCAAAACCCAAGAGGGTTGGACAGGAAGTTGATGTTCACAAAGTAAAAAGACTCTGCAGAACCACTTGTCCAAACCAACTGTCTTCTTCTGGAGTTTTGTTCTAAACAGTAGTGAGAAGTGAAGGTATGAATCGAGGACTAAGTAGCCACTTTGCAAATGTCTGCAAAAGAGGTAGAGTGGAAATGAGCTACTTAGGCAACCACAGCCCTTACATTATGGGATGTTGCTCAGCTTTGTACAGTGGTACCTTGGTTTACGAGCATAATCTGTTCCAGAAGCATGCTCGTAAACCAAAATACTCGTATATCAAAGCGAGTTTCCCCATAGGAACTAAGGGAAACTTGCTTGATACGTTCCCACCCACCCCCACTCCCCGAGGCGAGCGGTGGTGCTTTAGCCCCCCCGAGAACTGGCATTGCTCCCCCCGAAGGCCCCCCCGTGTGATCCACCCCCCCCTTCCCCACGAACGGGCACCCTCTCCCCCCGCGATCCGGCATCCCCCCACTCCCCGCCGTGTTCTGAAATCCCCCAGCACCCACCCGAACACACTGCTTACCCCCATCTGGCCACCGGCACTGGTACTAATGCACAGGACATGCCGGTGCCCGAAGATCTGCGTCCTCTTCTTTGCTGGGCCTTGAGAATCTCGGAGAAAGCGTGAACTTGAAGGCCTTGAGCATGCGCAGATGCTCAAGGCCAAAGCAAAGAAGAGGATGCAGATCTTCAGGCACCAGCACCGGCATGTCCTGTGGGTTGGTGCCAGTGGCCAGATGGGGGTAAGCAGCCTGTTCGGTTGGGTGCTGGGGGAGTTCAGATCACAGCGGAGGGGGGTGACACGAGCGGGGGGATGCCGGATCGCGGGGGGAGGGTGCCGGATCGTGGGGAGCGCCGCTCGCAAATCGAGGCAAACTCGGTTTCCGAGGCGCCGATTTTGCGAATGTTTTGCTCGTCTTGCAAAACACTCGCAAACCGGTGCACTCGTAAACCGAGGTATCACTGTATATGAAAAGGCAATACAGTCCCACCAGTCAAGTGGACATGGTTCTCTTGGTACTCTAAGTCTCCTAGGGTCAAAAGCCACAAAGAGCTAAGAGGAGGTTCTATGAGGTTTAGTCCAGTCCAGATAGTACGCCAAAGTATGTTTACAGTTTAAGGTGTGAACAGCTGCTTCACCTAGATGAAAATGTGGTTTGGGGAAGAAAACAGGCAAAACTATAAACTGGTTGAGATGGAATTCTGAGACGACTTTGGACAATAATTTTAGATGAGCTCGAAGGACAGCTTTGTCATGGTAGAATCTTGTATAGGAAAGACCTGACACAAGTGCTTGAAGTTCACCAACCCAACATGCAGAAGTGAGGACTGTTAGAAAAGAAACCTTCCAAGTGAGAAGTTTGAGAGAGCAAGTTATGAATGGCTCAAAAGGAGACTTTATAAGATTAGAATGGTACAAAATTGAGATCCCAGGATAAGTGGTAAAGTCCTTTCATGAATCTGGATACAGAGGTTTCTTGTTCATGGGACTACTACTACTACTTTTCTATAGTGCTGGAGATCCCACATACCTATCCCAGGCCCTCTTGAGTTCAGACAGTCTCTATTTCTACCACCTCTTCCGGGATACTGTTCTACATAGAAACAGAACATTTAGTTTGGTGTGCTCATGACTGCTGCAGTGAGAGTGAATACCATTCTGAAATCAAAAGACCTGTCTGAGGCCTTCAAAAAGAAGACTATAGCAACTTATAGGTCTGGCAAGGGATTTAAAAAGATCTCGAAATAATTTGACATTAGCCATTATGTATCCCATCACGGATAAACTGATGATTTTCACGAGTTCCAGCAATTGTAGAGACAGTCCCAAATCTTCTTTCTTATTCGAGTTTAGCAGACTCAATTTCTTCTTTTAAAACAAACAAAAACTTGATTTTTGTCAGATTTTGGTCACAAAATGTAAACAAGTGACTTGGTGAATGAATTTGGTTTTCTTTTGCCCATTGTAAGCTTGCACGTGCTGCTAACCTTTTAGCAGTTCCACCAATTCCATCACAGGGTGACTTACCATGGCTTGTGCCAAAGAAATTCCACTCAGCATAAATACTAAAGCCAGAATAGTGAAAGCAGAGATTAACAAAGTTTTTGTATTGTGCAGAAGAGCCATCATTGAAATATCTTCCTCTTCATAGGAATAAGGGTAAGACTTTGTTAACTCTAATTAAATCCTGGTCCTGTGGCTCAGGGTGACTAAAGTAGGGAAAATCCTGTTATAAATCCTGTGTTTTAGGGTAGCCACTGATTTGTTATAGAGCCTATATTTCTGACTCACTAGTTTTTAGCCATTGTGTCTGATTAGGTGGAGAAGGGAGGGGCTCTGTTTTACTTCTAAGGTTAAATGCATTATCTTTGGGACATTGCTGTGAACAAGGCTGTCCTGTGAACTTCAATAAGATAAGTTGCTCAACATTTCATATTCTGCTCTTTTCACTAGTTTTCAGCATTATATCTGCTTAATTTCTCTTCTCCTCCCTGTTTCTTACTTAAAAAAAAAACAAAAAAGCACAAAAAAATAAACCCTTCTCTTTCTTCTGTTAAATCTTATTTCCTCTTCATAGTAATAAGGGTAAGACTTTGTTAACTCTAATTAAATCCTGGTGCCTGTGACTCAGTGTGACTAAAGTAGGGAAAATCCTGTTATAAATCCTGTGTTTTAGGGTAGCCACTGATTTGTTATAGAACCAGCATTTCTGTTTAAAATACTGTGTTTTAGGTAGTATAGAGCCTATATTTCTGACTCACTAGTTTTTAGCCATTGTGTCTGATTAGGTGGAGAAGGGAGGGGCTCTGTTTTACTTCTAAGGTTAATTGCATTATCTTTGGGACATTGCTGTGAACAAGGCTGTCCTGTGAACTTCAATAAGATAAGTTGCTCAACATTTCATATTCTGCTCTATTCACTGGTTTTCAGCATTATATCTGCTTAATTTCTCTTCTCCTCCCTGTTTCTTACTTAAAAAAACAAAAAAGCACAAAAAAATAAACTCTTCTCTTTCCTCTATTAAATCTTATTTCCTCTTCCTCTTCATAGGAATAAGGATAAGACTTATAGTCCCACCATATATAGAGACCCAAATAATCAGGACTACTCAAATCAAGTCACTTCACAATCAATCAAGATGACCTTTATTCTATGCAATCACTGCGGTGCTTTAATTCCAAGACATACTATTTGGAGGCTTAAGGCTTGCCCCATCTGTCTTCAACTTGCTAGTATTAAGGAGGAGCTCTGCAAACTTAAACAGGAATTGAATACAATTAAAGCAGCTTTCATCACTCCACAAAATCATACCAACTTACCACCTCTACCTCAAAGAATAAAACAGCCCATGAATAAATAGGTCACAGTAGGCTCAGGAAGACTGCGACATGTAACACAGAAACATGCACCTTCACAAATATTACCTCTACAGAATTCCTTCGCTCCACTAGTGCACTGCGATACTCAAGAAAACAGAAGGGAGGTGGGACTGGAACAAATGAAGGTAACTCAAGAGAGCAAGCACACCCTAAGCACAAATAAAAAGGCCAAAAACAGAAAACTATTACTGTTGGGGGATTCCATCATCAGAGGCATTAACCTTGGAACACAAGGTGAGGAGACCAAAATAGTGAAATGTCTTCCAGGTTCCTCAGCTACCAAGAGTTCCAGGCAAATACAGACTATGACTATAATTAAGGAAGAAACTAAGGATTTTAACACTGATGTTGTCATCCATCTGGGAACAAATGACCTGGCCAACAACTCCACACTTGCAGCACAGAAAGCTTTTCGGGAGCTTGGTGAGGGCGTGAAACCTTTTGTAAACACTTTAGCTTTTTCTGAAATACTGCCTGCATATGGAAAGGGGGAGCAAAGAGTGAAAAACACAGAGGACTTTAATAGATGGCTCAAAGCCTGGTGTCATCAAGAAGGCTTCAGGTACATAGGAGGATGGGGAAATACATGTAAGGACAAGAAGCTATATTGCACTGATGGGCTACATATTACTACAGCAGGAAAAAAAAACCTTGCAGAGAAATTTAGACAATATTTTTCTAGGCATTTAAACTAGAAGGTGGGGGTGGTGTATGTACAAAGGGACAATTATAGAGACCACCCCCGGCAAAAGAAAAGATGTGATAGTAGTAAAGACTGCAACATCAGCAATATCAGCAACTCATTTCTTAGTATTGCAACGGAAAGTGAAACGAAACAAAAATCCATACGAAAAAGGAGATTATCGCTGAAAAATAGCTGGAAAGCGATGACCACAAATGCTCGCAGTCTAAGCAACAAAGTTCATGATCTGCAAGCCCTGATGTTAGAGGCAGATCTAGATATTGTCGCTATCACAGAGACATGGTTCAGTGAATCACATGGATGGGATGCAAACATACCGGGATATAATCTTTTTAGGAAGGACAGAGATGGTCATAAAGGTGGAGGAGTAGCTCTCTATCTAAAGATCAATATCCAAGCAACCGAAATGCAAGGGACGTGGGGAGAGGAAGAAGCGATATGGATTGCTCTGAAAAGAGAAGATGGAACGTCTATCTATGTGGATGTAGTCTACAGACCTCCGACTCAATCGCAGCAAATTGATAAGGATCTGATTGTGGATATCCAAAAATTTGGAAGGACAGAGGATGCTCTGCTGTTGGGAGATTTCAACCTGCCGGATGCAGACTGGAATGTTCCGTCTGCAGAATCGGAAAGAAGTAGGGAGATTGTGGATGCCTTTCAAGAGGCTCTGCTCAGACAAATGGTGACACAACCCACAAGGGAAAAAGCGATATTGGTACTCACAAATGGAGAGAGTATCTCTAATGTTCGAGTGGGTGCTCACCTGGGAAGTAGTGATCATCAAACGGTTTGGTTTGATATAACGGCTAAAGTGGAGAGCGGCCGCACGATACTTAAAGTCCTAGATTTCAAACGTACAGACTTTAATGCTATGGGAGAGTACCTGAAGAAAGAGCTGTTAGGATGGGAGGACATAAGAGAAGTGGAAAGTCAGTGGTCTAAGCTGAAAGGAGCGATAAAAATGGCTACGGACCTTTATGTGAAGAAAATCAATAAAAACAAGAGAAAAAGGAAGCCGATATGGTTCTCCAACCTAGTGGCTGAGAAAATAAAGGCGAAAGAGTTGGCGTTCGTGAAATATAAAAAAAAACCAAGAAGAGGAGAGCAGAAAGGACTACAGGGTGAAACTGAAAGAAGCCAAGAGAGAGATACGTCTGGCGAAAGCACAGGCGGAAGAACAAATGGCTAAAAATGTAAAAAAGGGAGACAAAATTTTTTTTCAGATATATTAGTGAAAGGAGGAAGATGAAAAATGGAATTGCTAGGCTAAAAGATGCTGGGAACCAATATGTGGAAAGTGATGAGGAGTAAGCGAATGTGCCAAACAAATACTTCTGTTCTGTGTTCACAGAAGAAAATCTTGGAGAAGGACCGAGATTGTCTAGCAAAGTTACACGAGAAAATGGAGTAGATTCTGCGCCGTTCATGGAGGAGGGTGTTTATGAGCAACTTGAAAAACTGAAGGTGGACTAAGCGATGGGACCAGACGGGATCCATCCCAGGATATTAAGGGAGCTCAGAGAGGTTCTGGCGAGTCCTATTAAAGACTTGTTCAACAAATCTCTGGAGACGGGAGTGATTCCTAGGGATTGGAGGAGAGCGGATGTGGTCCCTATTCATAAAAGTGGTCACAGGGATGAAGCAGGAAACTACAGGCAGGTGAGCCTCACTTCAGTTGTTGGAAAAATAATGGAAGTGTTACTGAAAGAAAGGATAGTGTACTTCCTTGAATATAATGGGTTACAGGATCCGAGGCAACATAGCTTTTCAAAAGGTAAATCGTGCCAAACGAACCTGATTGAATTTTTTGATTGGGTGACCAGAGAGCTGGATCGAGGACATATGCTAGATGTAATTTACTTGGATTTCAGCAAAGCCTTTGATACAGTTCCTCATAGGAGGCTGTTGAACAAACTTGAAGGGCTGAAGTTAGGACCCAAAGTGGTGAACTGGGTCAGAAACTGGCTGTCGGACAGACGTCAGAGGTGGTGGTTAATGGAAGTCGCTCGAAGGAAGGAAAGGTGAGTAGTGGAGTCCCTCAGGAATCAGTGCTGGGGCCAATCCTGTTCAATATGTTTGTGAGTGACATTGCTGAAGGGATAGAAGGAAAAGTGTGCCTTTTTGCAGATGATACCAAGATTTGTAACAGAGTAGACACCAAAGAGGGAGTGGAAAAGATGAAAAAGGATCTGCAAAAGTTAGAGGAATGGTCTAATGCCTGGCAACTAAAATTCAATGCAAAGAAATGCAGAGTAATGCATTTGGGGATTAATAATAGGAAGGAACCGAATATGCTGGGAGGAAGAAGCTGATATGCACGGACGGGGAGAGGGACCTTGGGGTGATAGTGTCCGAAGATCTAAAGGTGAAAAAACAGTGTGACAAGGCAGTGGCTGCTGCCAGAAGGATGCTGGGCTGTATAAAGAGAGGCGTAGTCAGTAGAAGGAAGAAGGTGTTGATGCCCCTGTACAGGTCATTGGTAAGGCCCCACTTGGAGTATTGTGTTCAATTTTGGAGACCGTATCTGGCGAAGGACGTAAGAAGAGTTGAGGCGGTCCAGAGGAGGGCGACGAAAATGATAGGAGGCTTGCGCCAGAAGACGTATGAGGAGAGACTGGAAGCCCTGAATATGTATAGCCTAGAGGAAAGGAGAGACAGGGGAGATATGATTCAGACGTTCAAATACTTGAAGGGTATTAACGTAAAACAAAATCTTTTTCAGAGAAAGGAAAATGGTAAAACCAGAGGACATAATTTGAGGTTGAGGGGTGGTAGATTCAAGAGCAATGTTAGGAAATTCTACTTTACGGAGAAGGTGGTGGATGCCTGGAATGCGCTCCCAAGAGAGGTGGTGGAGAGTAAAACTGTGACTGAGTTCAAAGAAGCGTGGGATGAACACAAAAGGTCTAGAATCAGAAAATAAGATTAAATATTGAACTAAGGCCAGTACTGGGCAGACTTGCACGGTTTGTGTCTGTATATGGCCGTTTGGTGGAGGATGGGCTGGGGAGGATGTAGATGGGCTGGAGTAAGTCTTAACAGAGATTTCGGCAGTTGGAACCAAGCACAGTACAGGTAAAGCTTTGGATTCTTGCCCAGAAATAGCTAAGAAGAAAAAATTTAAATTGAATCAGGTTGGGCAGACTGGATGGACCATTCGGGTCTTTATCTGCCGTCATCTACTATGTTACTATGTATCTTATGTACTTAACATTGGCAGAAAATAAGCTTTTTATGTGAAGAATCAGCTTTTAAAAAAAAAAAAAAAATGTGCACTGCCATTGTATCATGCCTTAAGCTGTCACTAATGATACAAATACTCATGCACTGAATTTCACTGTTAAGGTGGAAATAGATAACAAAGGGGTGCAAAGTGGCTTGGTTATTTTCCCAATAGAAACCCTGAACAGCATCTTGAACAACAAAGGAATAATTTTCAGCAAAATTCATTAGAATAACAAGTTCATCAGGATTTAAATTTTCTTTGACTGCTTTCAAGTAATGTGATTGATGTTTCAAAATGTAATGATGTATTGAAAGATCTGTAATCTTTTCAGCAAGCACAAGCTATAAAATCTTTGACTGCCGTTTGTTTCATGATTGTTGTACGATCTGTTTAGATCCACTGCTTAAATTTGATCATTTCTTTAGGATCAATATCCTTGTATTCATTGCAAAAGTAGGCTTCAAGTGCACCTTTACCAGGACACTCATCACACCTGTGGAGCATACCATTTTTTTATTCCAAATTGCAAACTGTTTTTCCCATTAAATCTTTATAGTCATCCTTGACTATGCTGCTTGCAAGCATCAGCTTAACATTCTGATGTGCAGAGCATGCACAAACTGAGTGCATTCCAGATGAACAAACTGACACACCATTTTGGTCTTAATTCACAGAATTTTGAGAAACTCAACTCTGGGCCATTTTTATTACAATATTTAACAAATATCTCTTTCAGATTGCTTAGCAGCAACCTCTTTTGCTTTTGAACTTTTTTCCCTATCAACTCTGATTGAAATATAGTCCTTTTTTCCAGGACACAGCCTACTGTACCCATCTTCTTAAAAGTTGGACACCTTTTTAGTCACATCATCTGAAAGTGATTTGCCTTTCTTTTTACTTGGCATTGCTAGTATGCCACTTTCTATTTTAAACTCTCTTGCTTGTCTAACCATTCTTGTTGAAATGCTGAATTTAGAAGACATTTTTTCAATAGACTAGCTCTTTGGAGCTAGTGTAAGAATTTATAATTTTTCTGCACAACCTGAAGTCAAGTTAAATTTTTTTTTAAGCAAAGTAAAAGTTCAGCATAATCTGAACAGGTTTGACATTGATGACTGCAGTTACAGCTGCAAGGTCTTTGTGAAAAGCAAAACTTCATCAGGTTCAAAATCACCCACAGAGGTAATATGATGACTCAGTGAGGTTTGTGCTTAAGCAATTGTACGCTTCACATGACCTCTGGAGTCACGTTTACTCACTTTCTTCAGCTTTAAAGGAAACTCCCCAAGTGCCACCAAGCTAGTATTAACTTTTTCAATTTTTTCAATTGATTCTTCATCAGATGATGGATCAGATAATGAAGCTTGAGCAGTCATTCTGGTGTTTATCTCTTTTCGACAAGTTATGCACAACTTTTGACCAGATGTGAACTGATTTTTTGTCACAGTCTTTAAATGCTCTGCAACACTGTCACAGATAAGCTTCAGACTCTTTCTAACCTGACGATTAGGTTTCAAGAATGGATTGCAGCATGACCTTTGTAAAAAAATCAAATTGTATTAAAAACACTGCCTCATGGAGACAAATAGTTGAACTTTCAACAAAACTTTGAGATGTTCATTGAGTCAATAATTTCTGATGATTTATGTGAAGGTCTTAGTTGATCTTTCATCGAAATTTTGAGATGTTCGTTAAGTCAATAATTTCTGATGATTTATGTGAAAGTCTTTTATGAGTTTTAAGACCCTCTCTGCCCTGTAGGCTGTTAAATGACATTGTGATTTACTGATTTTTGTCAATGGTGCAAGCATCGATTGTATCAATGGTTTCTGTATCCATTGCTTATTATCCAAATGTTCAGAAAATAAACTCACTTTTTCAAGCTATGGAAATAAAATGTAAAAACAAAAGCAAAAGATAGTACTATAACATGCCTGATATTCACAAGCAAATTTACTCATATCAATAACAATGGTGTCACATGAAACACATAGAAACAAAAACAGCAAACAAAATCAATTGCTTTTATTCATAAATTATTCTACAGATTTGATTCAGCACTGTAATAATTATGCAATGTCATCACAATTAAGCTTTAAAACAATTAAGTTTTAAAACAAATAAGCAGCAAATTATATATGATTTATTATTCTTCCACAGTTCAGCCTGAATATAGGAAGAATTTTCCAAGGATAAATGTAATTAATACTTTCAAATAGTTCAAGTTATGTTGCTTTGACTAACCAGAATTCAATTGCAAATTTCTTCTGTGTACAAAAAAACCCTCCTGAAAATTTGACATCCGGTAGAGACAAAGTTGCTCTATCCAATTCTTTTTGAACCAAAGTGATTGCTGGTGTCAAAACTGAAATACAAGGCTTCAAAGATGGGTAAAAATTGTTAATATTTTTGCTGCTCTGTTTGACTTGAACTATCTTTGCAAATAAATGAAAGTAGGCCTTAAAATTTTCATAGATGATAGTAATCAATAGTTGAGCAAGTGTACCAAGCAAGAAGTCACCACTTAAATTTGTTACAAATCTATTGCACCCTAAAGATGAAGCCAAAAATTAGCAAATTGAGTTTATAACCAACTTTGGCATTGAGGTAACAGAAAGGCGCTTAATTTAGATTTTTAAAACTCTAAAATCTTATTAAGTATAAAAGGTACACCAGTAGACTAAACTTCAGGTTGATGTTAGCAATACTCTGTGTACAGGAGGCCCTTGAAGTTGCCCACAACACACACAAAAAGTTTAAGGCCTCTACTTATGCACCTCTTACTACATGAATTTTAGGTTTTAGGGGTTGAAACTTTGCATGGTTTAGTGCCATAAGTTAGGGTACCTACATGCCAAGTTTCATTAAACTTGTATAGTTGACATGGACTGACCCTTCAAGTAAATTTAGCGAGCCTATATGAACATCTGTGGACCTCATTTGCATGCAGGGCCTTTGAGAATGACTTGTCTTTTTAAAATCGTTATAATAAGCAACCCATCAGATTTAACCATGAAGTTTTGAGAATCTTCCCAGCAGTACTGAAAAATTTCTTAAATTGAAGTTTGCATGTATACAGGAACATGTTATTTTGCATACAGGAACAGAGGACACAGGCAAAGTCCTGATGGTCAGGACCTAGACACTGGGCGCACCAATTATGCGATCATAGCCTTACTTGGTCTACTGCATTGAGAAAATTTTTTAAAACCACTCGGCACCGATTTCGACATGCAGGGGAAAATGGCCAATGCAAAGAAGGGCTCAATGGTCCAGGGAGCTCAAATAGAAAGCAACCTGTAAACCAGGGGTGTCCAATGTCGGTCCTCGAGGGCCGCAATCCAGTCAGGTTTCCAGGATTTCCCCAATGAATATGCATGAGATCTATTAGCATACAATGAAAGCAGTGCATGCAAATAGACGTCATGTATATTCATTGGGGAAATCCTGAAAATCCGACTGGACTGCGGCCCTCGAGGACCGACATTGGACACCCCTGCTGTAAACGATCAATGCCACCCAGAAGAAAAAGGGCTCAAAGTGGCCTGAAGGCCAAAAAAGTTAACCAAAATAAACCAAACTCAGTAGAAATAGAGAACTTGATAAAAAGAATGAATGATATACAAAAGCTATGGTAAGGCACCAAAAATTGGAAAAATTTGATACATTGAGAACACTGAAGACATAGCTTTTCAGCTTCGCGGGAAATGAAGAACTGCATGTCCTGTGAGCCAACATCAGGCAGGAAGGCACCAGCAAGTGTGTGATAAGTGCACTGCCTTAAAAAATTTTAAGTGACAGTGCACTTGGTATGTGTCCGTACTGGGTTAGTGGATGACATCACTCGCATATGAGACTATAATGCCTGTTCTCATAAAATGCTATTTAGTACCAATTTTTTAGATACATTTTTTAGGTTTGTTTCAGTTCTCCTTCTGTTTCCACTGCATCATCTATGATTGTCATACTAAACATGTTCAGGTCCTTTCAAACAAACCTAACATTATGATTAGAGGGGCCATTGCTCTCTCTGATCCAAACAGCAATTCATACTTTGCCATTAGCTGATACTTGTACTATTCTTGTGGTACCAGTAAGAACAGCAAAATTAGTTGTATCAAGCAGAAAGTAAGGCACTACTTAAGGCAATATTGCCCAGTATTTCAATGGAAATGCAGATTCTGTATTGCAATGACTATATCTACAAATTCCATGATCTAAAATGAGCTTAGAGATTACTGCACCAAGCAAACAGGAAGTCATATCACTTGACACATTACTGGAATTTACTCATGCACTCTAATCAAGACTAACCTTATCCTTCAGGACAATTTCATAAGTTGTTAAAAGAATATTGAATTTTAATCGTTTTGTCTGGGGATGCATCCATTCATGAGTTCTTATCTATAAAAGAGAAGTTACAGAACCATATCAAATGTTACACATGAGAAATATAGCACAGTTACTTACCGTAACAGGTATTATCCAGGGACAGCAGGCAGATATACTTAACGCATGGGTGACGTCACCGACGGAGCCCCGGTACGGACCTTTTTAACTAGAAAGTTCCAGTTGGCCGCACCGCGCATGCGCAAGTGCCTTCCCGCCCGACGGAGGAGAGCGTGGTCCCCAGTTAAGATAAGCCAGCTAAGAAGCCAACCCGGGGAGGAGGGTGGGACGTAAGAATATCTGCCTGCTGTCCCTGGATAACACCTGTTACGGTAAGTAACTGTGCTTTATCCCAGGACAAGCAGGCAGCATATTCTTAATGCATGGGTGACCTCCAAGCTAACAGAGAGGGAGGAGGGATGGTTGGCCATTAGGAAAATAAATTTTGTAACACAGATTGGCCGAAGTGTCCATCCTGTCTGGAGAAGGCATCCAGACAGTAGTGAGTAGTGAACGTGTGAACTGAGGACCAAGTGGCTCCCTTGCAGATTTCCTCGATGGGCGTGGAACGGAGGAAAGCCACAGAAGCAGCCATAGCTCTGACCCTGTGGGCCGTGACAGCACCTTCCAGTGAGAGACCGGCCCGAGCATAACAGAACGCAATACAGGCAGCAAGCCAGTTGGAAAGCGTCCGTTTAGAGACAGGACGACCTAGACGGTTAGGATCGAAGGTCAGAAAGAGCTGAGGGGACGAGCGGTGAGCCCTGGTACGGTCAAGGTAGTATGCAAGGGCACGCTTACAATCCAGCGTGTGCAACGCCTGTTCCCCAGGATGAGAATGGGGTTTAGGGAAAAAGACAGGCAACACAATGGACTGGTTGAGGTGAAAAGCCGAGACCACCTTGGGAAGGAATTTAGGATGGGTACGCAGAACCACCTTGTCATGGTGAAAAACAGTGAACGGTGGATCGGCGACCAGTGCATGCATCTCACTAACCCTCCTGGCAGAGGTGATGGCAATGAGGAAAAGCACCTTCCATGTTAGAAGTTTGAGCGAAGTTGTGGCAAGAGGCTCAAAAGGGGGTTTCATGAGGGCTGATAAAACCACATTCAGGTCCCAGACGACAGGAGGAGGCTTCAGAGGTGGTTTGACATTGAAGAGGCCTCTCATGAACCGGGAAACCAGTGGATGAGCCGTGAGAGGTTTTCCAAGGATAGGCTCATGAAACGCAATGATGGCACTGAGGTGGACTCTGATTGAGGTAGACTTGAGGCCAGCGTCGGACAGAGAGAGCAAATAGTCCAGTACAGTTTCCACCGCTAATGAGGTGGGTTCGTGATGATGCAGGAGACACCAAGAGGAGAACCTGGTCCACTTCTGATGGTAACATTGGAGGGTGGCCGGTTTCCTGGAGGCATCCAAAATGCGACGGACAGGCTGAGACAGATTCTCTGGAGAGGTCAGCCCGAGAGAAACCAAGCTGTCAGGTGGAGCGAAGACAGATTGGGATGCAGTAGAGACTGACGCTGCTGCGTAAGTAGAGTAGGAAACACAGGAAGAGGAATGGGCTCCCTGGAGCTGAGCTGAAGCAGGAGGGAGAACCAGTGTTGGCGAGGCCACCGAGGAACGATGAGAATCATGGTGGCCCTGTCCCTGCGGAGTTTGGATAACGTCCGCAACATCAGAGGTAGTGGAGGAAAGGCATAGAGGAACCGATCCGTCCAGTCGAGCAGGAATGCATCTGGGGTCAGACGATGATGAGAGAAGAGTCTGGAACAGAACTGGGGCAGCTGATGGTTGTGAGGTGCTGCAAAGAGGTCCACCTGCGGAGTGCCCCAGCGAGCAAAGATGGAGTGGAGTGTTGAAGGGTCCAGAGTCCACTCGTGAGGTTGAAGGATGCGGCTGAGATTGTCGGCCAGGGAGTTCTGTTCGCCCTGGATATAGACAGCCTTGAGGAAGAGATTGCGGGCCGTGGCCCAGGTCCAGATGCGGAGAGCCTCCTGACAAAGGAGGCGAGATCCGGTGCCGCCTTGCTTGTTTATGTAGTACATGGCGACTTGATTGTCTGTGCACAGGAGAAGAACCTGAGGGCAGAGAAGGTGCTGGAAGGCCTTGAGAGCATAGAACATGGCTCTGAGTTCCAGGAAATTGATGTGATGTTGACGCTCCTGAGGGGTCCAGAGTCCCTGGGTGCGTAGATCTCCCAGGTGAGCTCCCCACGCATAGGGGGAGGCATCCGTGGTTACGATCATGGAGTGAGGGGGTAGATGAAAGAGTAGACCCCTGGAAAGATTTGAGGAGTTCAACCACCATTGAAGAGATTGCTGAAGAGACGATGTCACAGAGATGGGATGAGAAAGAAGATCCTTGGTCTGTGACCATTGGTTGGCAAGAGTCCATTGAGGTGTCCTGAGGTGGAGTCGCGCCAGAGGAAGCACATGGACCGTCGAGGCCATGTGGCCCAGGAGGACCATCATCTGTCGGGCAGGAATGGAGTGATGAAGGAGCACCTGACGACAGAGGTGGAGCAGGGTCCGTTGACGGTCGGAGGGGAGAAACGCCCTCATTAGTGTGGTGTCGAGAACTGCTCCAATGAACTGAAGTCGCTGTGTGGGAAGCAGATGCGACTTGGGGTAGTTGATCTCGAACCCCAGGAGATGGAGGAGAGAGATGGTGTGATGAGTGGCTTGTAGCACAAGTGGAGACGTAGGTGCTTTCACCAACCAATCGTCCAAGTAGGGGAACACCTGGAGGTTGTGAGACCAGAGGAAGGCCGCCGCCACAATAAGGCACTTGGAGAACACCCTGGGCGATGAAGTGAGGCCAAAAGGTAGCACTTTGTACTGATAGTGACGGTGCTGTATCTGAAACCGTAGGTAGCGACGTGAAGTCGGATTGATTGGGATGTGAGTGTAGGCCTCTTTGAGGTCCAGGGAACATAGCCAGTCGTGTTGAGAGAGAAGAGGGTAAAGCATGGCAAGGGAGAGCATTCTGAACTTCTCCTTGACCAGACACTTGTTGAGGTCCCTGAGATCGAGGATGGGACGAAGGTCTCCTGTCTTCTTGGGAACCAGGAAGTAGCGGGAGTAGAATCCCTGACCCCTTTGGGCCGGAGGCACCTCTTCGATGGCATTGAGAAGAAGGAGGGATTGGACCTCCCTCAGGATGAGGGGGGTTTGGGAGGAGTGAGAAGCAGACTCTACGGGAGGATTGTCTGGTGGAAGAGTCTGGAAGTTGAGAGAGTAGCCGTGGCGAATGATGTTGAGGACCCATTGGTCTGATGTGATGACCTCCCAACGGCTGAGGAAGATTTGGAGGCGACCTCCGATAGGCTGAGGAAGAGGCAATGATGATGGGAGACTGGCTATGCCCTGGAGGAAAAAGTCAAAAGGGCTGAGATGGTTTTGACGGAGGGAGAGGCTTGGCAGGTTGGTGAGACTGTGAGCGAGCCTGAGATTGATGCTGTTGACGAGGTCTGCGAGGCTGCTGTTGAGGCGGGTTGAGAGGTCTGGCCGAGAACCTGCGCTGGTAGGAAGACTGCTGTCTGTAGGTGCGAGCAGGTGGAGTCTTCTTTTTAGGTTTAATCAGAGTGTCCCACCTGGTCTCATGTGCTGAGAGTTTCTGGGTTGTTGAGTCCAGGGACTCTCCGAAGAGTTCATCACCCAGACAAGGTGCGTTAGCCAGGCGGTCCTGGTGGTTAATGTCCAGGTCAGAGACTCTCAGCCATGCCAAACGTCGCATGGCCACCGCCATGGCAGATGCACGAGAGGTCAGCTCAAATGAGTCGTAGATGGAGCGAACCATGAATTTCCTGAGTTGGAGGAGGCTGGAAATATGTTGCTTGAAAAGAGGGACCTTACGTTCAGGAAGGTATTTCTGTAAGGAGGAGAGCTGTTGCACCAGATGCTTCATGTAGAAGGAGAAGTGGAAGGTGTAGTTGTTGGCTCTATTGGCTAACATGGCATTTTGGAAAAGGCGCTTACCAAATTTATCCATGGTTTTTCCCTTTCTGCCAGGAGGGGTGGAGGCATATACACTGGAACCCTGAGATTTTTTCAAAGTAGAATCCACCAGGAGGGACTCGTGGGGCAATTGAGGCTTATCAAATCCTGGGATTGGAATAACCCGGTACAAGCTATCCAATTTACGAGGGGCTCCAGGAACCGTGAGGGGAGCTTCCCAGTTTTTATAGAAAGTTTCCCGTAAGATGTCGTGGACGGGCAACTTCAGAAATTCTTTGGGAGGTTGCTCAAAGTCTAGGGCATCGAGGAAAGCCTGAGACTTTTTAGAGTCGGACTCTAAGGGAATGGAAAGAGCTGCTGACATCTCCCTAAGGAATTTGGAGAAAGAGGATTGCTCTGGTTTGGAGACGGTGTCGGTCATGGAGGGTTCTTCGTCGGTTGACGAAGCATCCTCCTCGGTACCGTGAGGGGAGTCTTCCCACAAATCTGGGTCCCTAACGTCGGGGTGCGTACGTTTGGACATCGGTGTGGAGGGCTCGGCATGGCGGGTCTTTGAAGGAGATTTGCCTGAGCGCACCGAGGCTGTACCGGGTGAGGAAGACCGATGTCGTTCCTGGGACCGGACAGGGTCGGCAGCATCACGGGTATGTACTGCAGGTGTTTCTGCCAAGAGCACAGGCATGGAAGTATTAATCGGTACCGAGGGGGTTGACACCGATGGGACAGTGTGAGGCTCGGACCGGTCCCGTACCGGAAGGTGCGGTGCCAGCAACGCCGGCAACAGTTGTTGGAGCTGTTGTTGCAGCTGCTCCTGTAACTGTGTTTGGAGTATGGCCGCGATGCGGTCGTCCAGGGGAGGCACCGGTACCGCTTTTTTCTTCTTCGGTACCATAAGTGCCGCTCTACGCTCCGGCAATGAGGAGGCCGATGATGAGGCACTCACCGAGATCGGAGCGGAGCGTTTGCGGGGCCGGTGCGGTGCCGGGAGGGCCGGTGTCGCAACCGTGGCAGGAGAGCGCTCAAGGGAAGTGGGAGGCTTCTTAGTCGGCTTACCTGGGCCCAACGACCCCGAGGAAGGGTCCGGTGGTGTCGATGTCGTCGGTGCCGACTTTTGTGGTGCCGTCGACGTCGCAGCCGGTTCCATGGCAGATCCGGTACCAAACAAAATATTTTGTTGGATCTGCCGATTTTTCAAAGTACGCTTTGTAAGCGTAGCACAGCGGGTGCAGGTGTCAGCCCGATGTTCTGGACCCAAGCACTGGAGGCACCAATTGTGTGGGTCGGTGAGGGAGATCGGGCGTTCACACCGCTGGCACTTCTTAAAACCCGGTTGAGGGGGCATGAATGGAAACATGGCCTCCGCAAAATCGAACCCGGAGGCCTGTATGGTGGCAACAGGCCCCGCTGGGGCCGGCCTGAAAAAATAAAGAAAACTCGACGAGTTTTTTTTTTTTTTTTTTTAAAACAAAAATAAAGGGAATCCAATAAGAAAAAAGGAAAAAAAGTGAAGAAATACGCGAGCGGGAAGGCAAAAATTAGTTTTTCAACGGCCGTTGAAAACACATGCATCTTCTTCACTCCGCAGAAACGAAGAAACTGGGGACCACGCTCTCCTCCGTCGGGCGGGAAGGCACTCGCGCATGCGCGGTGCGGCCAACTGGAACTTTCTAGTTAAAAAGGTCGGTACCGGGGCTCCGTCGGTGACATCACCCATGCGTTAAGAATATGCTGCCTGCTTGTCCTGGGATAAAATTCTGGTACAATGAAAAGCTATGCTGTAAAGCAGGTTCAAATTAAATAAACACAATACTTATTAAGGAGCTCATCTGTGTGCTCATCTGTGCACACTGTCTTCCACAGGTCTTATTTTATTCCAATGGGCTCTGCGGTAGACAAGAGGTCAACACAATGGAGTGTAGAAGTGGAGGGGTAGCCTAACAGATAAGAATCTATTCTTGATTTCCAGCCCCCCCCCCACACAGAAGTTTTTCTCTGCCCCTTAGTTCTTCCCCCCCCCCCTACTCTCCAGCTTTCTGCCTCTCTCCTTACCCTACTGCAAGACATTCAGCCCTCTAGTTCTCATTTATTATTTCCCAGAAAGACCCCCAGTGCTGTCTATCTTGAAGCTCATTCTGCTCCCTCAAAATTCTCTACCCCATCTAGGAGCACATCCAAGATTAAAGTCTATCACCCCACTCCCGCCAGCCAGAGAAGTATCACCCCTCGCAAGAATCTCTTCCAAACTTGTCTTCATTTTTCTTCTCCCAGATAATCCTCTTTTAGCTTGATTTATACCTCCTCTTCCCTGCACAAGCTCTGTTCCATACCATTGGCAAGTAACTACTCCCTGCACCCTGCTAATCAAGCTGTAAGAGAAATAGGCAACTGTACACTGAGCCACATCTTACTCCACTAATGCCAGGAATTAGACTGCTTATTTAAACTGTGTAGTTCAAATTAATCAGTACTTGGCAGCATATGACAATTTGGCCCATCATGAAGTTGCCATCTTCCTTTTGCCCCATCTTCCTTTTGCCCCATCATGCAGAAGGGCAAAGAGAAGAACCACACTAGCTGCCTCTGCTTCCTTATTTCAGTCTAGAATTATATACAGGAAGATAATTCTGTATTATACGAGTGTACAGGAGAAATGTACAGGAGAAAGTTATCAGTCACCACAGAATACAGGAGCTGGAGTTCTAAAACAATTTCCACAGATAAAAGGACTTTCACAAAACTGATGAAGTATTCAATCAATGAAACACTCATGCAGAGGTACACAACCATTTCAGAAAGAAAAATTAGGTTACCTCGATAATCTTCTTTCTTGTAAATGTGTCTAGTAGTCCTGAACACTAGGGTTATGCATCTGAACCCGCAAGCTGCTTGCAGAATGATGTCAGTCATCTTTCAACACTACCTCCTTCCCAGATAGATGCTCCTGTCCCCTCTGTTTGTGCAAAAGCAGTCATGCCACTCTGCAATAACGAAAAGAGGGGAACTCCCAACACTATAATTCTATTCTGCTCTGTAACAAATAAACCAAACGTTATTAAAACTGTGTGCAACCAGCACTAACATTTATGGGGAAACCTAGAAACACGATGGCAGGTAAAGGCCAAATGGCCCATCCACTCTGGCCCATTACCTCTTCCTCTCTCTAAGAGATCCCACACTTTCTTGAATTCAGACATAGTCTCTGTCTCCACCACCTCTTTCAGGAGGCTGTTCCACGCAACTAACACCCTTTCTGTAAAAAAGTATTTCCTTAGATTACTCTTGTGCCTATCACCTCTTAATTTCATCCTGTGCCCTCTCATTTCTCAGCTTCCTTTCAGATGAAAGACTCGACTCAGGTGCATTTACGCCACATAGGTATTTCTATCATTTCCATCATCTCTCATCTCTCCCCTCCCCTGCCTTTCTTCCAAAGTATACATATTGAGATCTTTAAGTCTGTCACCATACACCTTATGACGAAGACCACACACCATTTTAGTAGCCTTCCTCTGGACTGACTCCATCCTTTTTATATCTAAAGGTGCGGCTTCCAGAATTGCACACAATATTCTAAATGAGGTCTCACCAGAGTTTTATACAAGGGCAATAATACTTCCTTTTTCCTACTGGCCATACTTCTCTCTATGCACACTAGCATTCTTCTAGCTTTTGCCGTCAGTTTTTCAACCTGTTTGGCCACCTTAAGATCATCACATACAATCACACCCGAGTCCCGCTCTTCTGTCGTGCACAAAAGTTCTTCACCCCTAAACTGTACCGTTTCTTCGAGTTTTTGCAGCCCAAATGCACGACCTTGCATTTCTTAGCATTAAATTTTAGCTGCCAAATTTCAGACCATTCTTAAAGCTTCACTAGGTATTTCTTCATGTTATTCACACCATCCAGGGTGTCTACTTTATTGCAGATTTTATCATCTGCAAAGAGGCAAATTTTACCCAATAGCCCTTCAGCAATATCGCTTATAAAAATGTTAAAAAGAACAGGCCCAAGAACAGAACCATGAGGCACTCCACTGATAACATCCCTTTCCTCAGAACGATCTCCATTGACAACTACCCTCTGGCGCCTTCCACTCAACCAGTTTCTGACCCAGTCTGTCTAATCTAATGCTTAGCTTTATATACCGAGTCATCATTCTAGGAAAGCTCGACTCGGTTTACGGCAGTTAAATTAATAAATAAAAACCATAAAGAATAATAGCAAAAATTCAAGAAGTTAATTTTCAAAGTGAACTCTGCTTAAATCTAAGAAACCAACAACGATCTCAACCTATGCTAAAACGTGGGAGACTTTCCAACATTGGTTTGCCCAGGAAAAGATGGAGCCGTTTTCGGTTCCGATTTCTGTTGGCTTTTCTCCAAGCTGGCTTTGATGTTAGAAGGAAAGAAAAACGGCAGTGAAAATTACACGACTCAAACATGAGAGATTTATCAGAATGCCTTAATGGCATATAAGAATGCCACCTTACTACTTGTATTCGATATTACAAGCCAAAAATTATGCTAGAGTTGTTTAAAGTGGTGAATAAACGTACTAAAAGTAATGAGCTTCAAATTGATCCATCATTTACATGTAGTGAGTTCTTAAGCTTTTTTGTGAATAAAGTGAGCACTATAACTATGGAATTTGATGTTCGAACTCCCATTGGGTTGAGGGACTTGAATGCTGAACTATGGTCAGAGTTTGAGAATTCATCTCAGGACAATTGACATCTGTGGTAAAACAACTAAATAAAGCTGCATGTTCTATGGATCCATGTCCAGCTGGCGTGCTTCTAGCAATGTGGGAAGGTGTTGCACCATTTCTTTTGAATGCGGTAAATGCATCACTTCAGGAAGGTTTAGTTCCATATTCCTTAAAGCAGTGGTTAAAACGTGGTTGAAAGCTAATATTAATGGGTTGATGTTGCAACATTATCGTCCTATTTCGTCTGTCGTTTCTTGCAAAAATACTTGAAACAGTAGTTCTCATCTGGAATTCCTGGATAGATCAGGGGCTCTAAATAGTGGACCGTTTGGGTTTCGTGCTAATCATTCTACGGAATTGTTGTTAACATCTACGCTGGATATAATCCATAGAGAGCTGGATAGGGGAAAGGCATTTTTGATGGTCTTTTTAGATATTTCTGCAGCATTCGATACAGTTGAACATCAGATATTACTTGAGACATTGCAGAATTTGAGAATTGGTGGAAAAATACTGAAATGGCTTACTTTGTTTTTAGCTGGCAGAATGTTTTGCGTGGAGATAGGAAAAAACCAATCAGATTGAGAACTACTGACTATTGGAGTTCCTCAGGGATCTGCCTTGTCAGCAGTATTGTTCAACATTTATTTGTTCCCTTTATGTCAGGAGTTGTAGGATTTAGGAGTATATTATAAGCTGTATGCAGATGACATTCATTTCTTAGTGCTGGTAAACTCAATATCAGATGCTGTTAGAAGGGTGGATAGCTGTTTTTGCGTCATCAAGTGCTGGATGGATAAAAATCACCTTAAATTAAATACAGATAAAACAGAGGTTTTGTGTATTGGTCACTCAAAGCACCTTGAGCTGTTTCCTCCAAAGCTGTCCTTGGATGGTGCTGAAGTGCTAATCTCACATAAAACAAAATATCTGGGGTTCTTTTGGACTCTACATTGTCAATGAAACCACGGGAAAAATTAGTGGTATCTCGTGCCTTCTTTAAACTGCAGGTACTTCAGAAAGTAAGGGACTTTCTTTCAACAGGAGAATTTCAAATTGATATTAGTGCAATATTGACACCAATTTTGGACTATTGCAATGTGCTATATTTGGGGTTGCCAAAATATGTAGTTCACACATTGCAATTAGTCCAAAATAATGTGGCACGATTGTTGGTGCAACCAAATTTGAACATATTATGCCGATTCTGGTTCAGTTGCACTGGTTGCCTATGCAAGGTTGAATTGAGTTTAAGGTGTTTTGTTTGATTTATAGAGTGGTGCATATGCAATGTCTGTTGACTGTTAGTTGTCTGTTCACCAGCCTGTTAGGAAATTACATTCAGAGAGCAGCTGTTTGGAGCTTCCCTCTCTGAGGCAGATGAATACAATAAGATTCAGAAGATTCACCTAGAGCTCTCAAACAGGCTGCTTCCCCCTCCCCTCCATCTGCCCCTTCTGCTAACCTCCCCTCAACAGCTGCCACCCTCTCCTTTTTCTTAGATCACTGAAGAGGAAACTGCATATCTTCTTTCATCCTCCAAACCCACTGCTTGCCCCTCTAATCAGATTCCCACTCATCTACTCGGCACTCTCTCGGCCATGAATAAGGTGCTGCCTTCTGAGGATAACGCCTCGGATAAAATAGAGGAGGCCTATAACTCTTAGCAGTGGAAGGCTTTGGCTTCAGCCTAACTATAGAGGCAAACGATTTCTCATGCTCAGACAAGCGCTTTGTGGCTGCCTCAATGGAGTCATCAAACAGCTCATTTCCCTGACATGGAATGTTGGCCAGTTGATCTTGCAGGTTTGGATCCATGTCCACAGTGCGTAACCAGGCTAGATGCATGGCCACCGTGAATGCAGTGACCCTGGAGGACATTTTAAAAGCATCATATGCAGCCTGAACCATATGCATGTGAAGTTGACCTAGAGGAGAATGCTTATGCTGGAACTCTGGTAGCCAATGTTTTGGGAGATACTTGAAGAAAGTAGGCATAGCATTGACCCAATGCTTGAGATAGGATGTGAAAACAAAATTATAGTTTAAAATCTGATTCGTCATCATAGAATTTTGATACATACAACGGCCAAACTTGACCATTGTCCTTCCCTCTCGGCCAGGAGGGACTGTGGCATAAACTCCATGAGAAGAGATTGATGGAACAGTGGAGACTTCTCAAATCCCTTACAATAAACCATCTTATAGCGGGATTCTAGCTTTGCTGGCACCGCAAGAACAGAGTATGAGGTATCCAGATTTCTCTTGAAAGTCTGACAAAGAATGCCATTCATGGGTAATTTGAGAGAATCCCTAGGAGGATTAGGCATACCCAGCTCTTCCAAATACTCCTTAGAGTATTTCGAACCAGACTCCAAGGCAACGTTGAGATCTTTACTCATTTGACACAGGAACTTAGTAAAAGACACCGGATCAGAAGAGGGATGACCCTATTGAGGTGAAGGTGAATGAGAGCCCCTCGAAGTTCCCCTTACGGCAGAGAAAGAAGATGAAGCCTCTCTGGAATATTCGTAGTGAAAATCTGAATCCATAGGCAAAGATGTGGAAGAAAGTCCACTCCTAGAATGAGGGGAAGCAGAACGCTTTCATTTTGAGGAACAAGCCGGTGAAGAAAATCACGCAGGAGTACGGTATTAGGGTTTAAGAAGGAATTGGATAATTTTATAAAGGAAAAGGGGATAGAGGAGTATAGATAGAGGACTACTACACAGGTCCTGGGCCTGTTGGGCCGCCGCACGAGCGGACTGCTGGGCACGATGGACCTCTAGTCTGACCCAGCAGAGGCACTTCTTATGCTCTTAGAAGAACTCAACTGGTGAGAATCCTGTGGCTGCCGAATATAAGGTTCCACAATAGATTTCTTCGACAAGGGAGTTGGTGGCCACGAAGAGTCTTGATGCCTCGATGAACGAGGTCTGCCTCGAGAAGAAGACCTGGGTCTAGACGAATGTCTCAACAGATGGTGTAGAGATGAACTATGCCTCGAAGAATGGGGCATTGATTGAGTCGAATCCAGCCTCAATGAGGAATGTTGAGGTGTCCTCACCCTGTGCATCAAAGAAGGCAATGCCTTATGTTGAGAGGTAGGACTGGAAGTTGAAGATCGAGGTCTAGACACTTGCAAGGATTCGGCTCCTTCTAATACTGCTGAGTGTTCAGGCTAGAATGCAGGAAGCAGGTCAAGGCAGGAAAAAATTTGGCAAGCATGTTACCAAACTCCTGATGCAGAATAGTTTCCAACATATTCTGCAAAGCTGGCACCGAGACCACTGGAGCTGGTACAATTGGTGTGGCTATAGACTCCGAGGAAAATGACCTCAAAGAAGAGTGCTGCCTCTATTTAGAGACCCTCTTCTTTGGAAGCCTCAAAGTAACAAGGCTGACCAAGGTTGCTGTTGGAATGGGCTGTGGCTTAGCTAACTGATCTGATGGAGACACTGAGGATAACGGCCCCTCCGGAGACGATTTTGCAGATTTTCCCGAGGATGAGGACTTCCCCATCGAGGAAGGCTTTAGAGAGGTTGAAGCTTTAAGCCCTACAAAAGACTGACACAATCGAGATCGAGGTCGCAATTGGGGTCAAGGATTTGGCTGGAGGAAGATCCATGGCCCAAATATTTTTTCAATTTGAACACGTCGTTGTTTTAGGGCCTGATTTTGAAGTGGAGCACAGCGGGTGCACGACTCCGGACAATGGTCAGGTCTTAAACACTGAACACACCACTTATGTGGGTCAGTGATAGAGATCGCGCGTTGACACCGGCTACACTTCTTGAACCCTGTGACCAGTCGGGACATGGAATGAAAAACGTCTGCGGCCAAATCGAAGCCCGCAGGCTGAGGCCGCGGAGTAGGACCCGTTATGACGCGACGAAAAAAACAATAAATTCCTTTTTTTTTTTTTTAACACGCTTACACAAACGACCCTGTAAAATAAAAGAAATATACGAGCCGCGGTGTAAAGAAGGCACGAGCTTAAGAACTAACTCATGTAGAGCCTTGAAACAAGGGCTTCTCAGCTCCACGGAAAACTTAGAACTAAGGAGGTGCTGAGGAGATACGCGCCCTACGTTGGGCGGGAAGGCACTCGCGCATACGCGGTGCGGCATACGCAAACTTTCTAAAAGTTCTTCAAGCAAGTTTGCTTGTGAAGCTGTCCGCATCGGGGCTCCGTGGTTGACGTCACCCATATGTTGAGAATATCTTGCCTGCTTGTCCTGGGATAATGTAATATAGTGGTACCTTGGATTATGAGCATAATCCATTCCAGGAGCATGCTCGTAATCCAAAATGCTCGTTTATCAAAGCGAGTTTCCCATAGGAAATAATGGAAACTCGCTTTGATAGGTTCCCACCCTCCACCCCCCCCGAGGCCAGCAGCGCTGCTCCCCCCCCCACGAGAATCGGCATTGCTCCCTCCGAAGCCCCCCCCCCGCGAACCGGAACTCTCCCCCCCCGCGATCCGGCACCCCCCCCCACGCCGCCATCAGGCACCCCCCTGCCGCGACCTGAGGTCCCCCCAACCCACCCAAACCCTCTTCTTACTTTGATGTAGCCTCCGCACCTGCACCAGCATGTCCTGTGCTGTGCTGTGCCGGTGCCCGAAAATGTGCCTCCAATGCTGGGCCTTGAGCATGTGCGCATGCTCAAGGCCTGAGAGTTTACGTTGGACATGAGAGTTCACGTTGGACGTGAACTCTCAGGCCTTGAGCATGCGCACATGCTCAAGGCCCAGCACCGGAGGCAGATTTTCGGGCACCGGCACAGCACAGGACATGCTGGAGCAAGTGTGGAGGCTACATCAAAGTAAGAAGAGGGTTTGGGTGGGTTGGGGGGGACCTCAGGTTGCGGCGGGGGGGTGCCTGATGGTGGTGGGGGGTGCCCGATGGCGGCGGGGGGGGGGGGTGCCGGATTGCGGGGAGGGAGGGTGCCGGTTCGCAGGGGGGGCGCTCGCAAATCGAGGCGCGCTCGGTTTACCAGGCACAAGTTTGCAAATGTTTTGCTCATCTTGCAAAACACTCGCAAACCGGTGCACTCGTAAACCAAGGTACCACTGTATATATTTTTTTGTTGTTAACCACTCTAAAATTAAGTAGTGTTAACTGGTATAGTCAGTAAATCAAATAATATCTTAAGAAGTATATTCTTATTTTTGTTAACTTAGGACCCCTTTTTATCAAGTTGCGCTAGAGGTTTATAGTGCAAGCCAGCACAGTAAATGCTCCGATGCTCATAGAATTTCTACAAGCACTGGAGCACTTACCTTGCTGGCCTGCACTAAAAACCTCTAGCACAGTTTGATAAAAGGGGCCCTTAGTTTTAACCTAAATTCACAAGGTAGATACTTTGAAATTACATCTCAAGTGGAAGATTAAGCTTGATACTGCCAGTTGCATTTCGTAACAGTTTGAATTAAGGTTACTCACCATATTTCTACTGTTGATATCACCTATATAAACTACAGCATTCATCTGAGGAGCCCAAATCTGAATTTCTCTTTGCCAAGAGGTTAGTGTAGAAAGAGGTACAACAAGCAGAAAAGGCCCATATAGCTGGTGTTCACTGAACAGATAATTCAAAAAGGAAATTGTCTGAATTGTTTTTCCAAGACCCATTTCATCTGCTAGAATACAACTGTTACCTCTGCAAAACATAAAAAATATATATATTAAGTATGATTAATTTCAAAGCAACATATATATTACAACTAAAAAGAGCAACTGGCTCAAAAATTACTACTGAGATGCTTACAGTAAATATTAAACACGGCATACGTCTAAGATATTTCAGGGGGAGGGACAGGGTGAGAGAATTGAACCTGAGGCTAGGGACTAGGAGGGTGAGAACTCGTCCTGGGGGTAGAGGAGAGGAAGGAAAAAAGAGAACTGGACTTGGGACCAGGAGAAAGAAGCCCCTGGAGACATGGGCCCCCCTCCAAAACTGCAGTACCTGTTCGATGGCTGGTAGGGTAGCTGAAGCCCCATCAACCAAAGATATCTGCTGCCTGAGTTGCCTCTTTCCTCCTCATACTGCCTAAGGTGCAGCAAAGTCAGTGGCATGTCTCTGGCCACATACACTTGCAGTCCCCAATCGTGACAGTTCGGGCATGAACTGAGCACGCTCAGGGAGTGCCTGTATTGATGGTAGGAGGCACTCCACTGTCTACCTTGGTCTAGAATGAGACAGCAAAGTGGAGGAGTGGCCTATTGGTTAGAGCAGCTGCCTCAGCACCCCATGGCTGAGAATTTGATTCCCACTGCAGTTCCTTGTGTCTCTAGGCAAGTCACTTAGCACTTCCATTGCCCCAGGTACAAAATAAGCACCTGTCTAAAAATAAGTAAACTGCTTTGATTGTAACCACACAGAAAAAGGGGTATATCAAGTCTCATCCCCTTTAACAAGAAGGTAGTTATGGCAATGGATTTCTTTGATTGGTGGGGCTTCAGAATCCCCACTAGCAAAGATATAATGCCTAATATGGGGAGGAAGGAGAGGAAATGCATGGCTCTCAGTTTCTTTCTGTGCCCTTAGATGGACTGCTAGCTATGCATCGTGATTAATTGCGATTAAAATTTTTAATTGAAATGCAGCTCTAAAATATACCCGTATAACTGATAGGCTAGGAAAATGATGGTAGGATTTTATTTTAAAAAAGGGATCTTTTGAAAACAGTACCATAATTGAGCCACCTCTAAATGATACTCAAGGCAGTTACTGGATAACTTAATGGCAACATCTTTTTAAACTAACACAATTTATAGACAAAGCCAAATTGTACATGCGGTTCTTAACTTCACTTGCTGTTCAAAATAGCTCTTATAAAGATAATTATGTAGCATTTATTTCATGTACTCACTTGCACCAGGAGTGAGCTAACCAGTTAAGTCCATTTAACTGATAGTCACGTAGTTCTAAAGTATCATTGCCACCAATATACGATGGTTGTTTTTTCAAAGCTACAAACCTAGGCCTTTGCTTTAAAACCTACAAAAAAATTAAATCATCATCAGTTCTCCAGCTTAAAATTAAAAATTACAATCATATTTACAACTGATTAAGAAAGAAAAGAATAAATTAAGTCTCTTACCTGTAATGGATATTCTCTGAACACAATAGGGCTTAACTATTCTCTGAGTGAAAAATCGATCCTATAACTTCATCGAGTGTCCCCCTAGTCTTTGTAATTTTTAATAGAGAGAGAAAAATGAAACAAAGGGGAGGCAGAACAGAGGGGGAGGTCTTATGTTAGAGGGAAGAAAGAGAAAGAGATTGCAGAAAGTGAAAAGATTCTGGACCAGGGAGGGAGAAAGGAAGGAGAGAGAGACCTGGAAGAAAGGAGAAGACATGCTAGACATGGGGGGGGGGGGGTTAAGCAGAAGAAAGACAGAGAAAGGGGCTTGGACCAAAGGGGACATACAGGAGGCAGATGCTGGACTATGGGAGGTGCGGACAGAAGAGACAAGAGGGGAGAGACCCTGAGGTCTCTACTCCACTCAGGATTTTTAGACTTCAATCATATCTCCCCCTCAGCCGTCTCTTTTCCAAGCTAAAGAGACCTAACCGTTTTAGTCTTTCCTCATACGAGATGAGTTCCATCCCCTTTACCATCTTGGTCGCTCTTCTTTGAACCTTTTCTAGCGCCACTATATCTTTCTTGAGATAAGGAAAGCAGAATTGAACGTAATACTCCAGATGAGGTTGCACCATGGAGCGATACAGTGGCATAATAACATTCTTAGTCTTGTTAACCATCCCTTTTTTAAATAATTCCCAGCATCCTGTTTGCTTTCTTGAACGCCACCACATTAGGCGGAAGGTTTCATCGTATTGTCTATGATGACACCCAGATCCTTTTTTTGGGCGCTAATCCCCAAGGTGGACCCAGTGTTCTCCCTAGTGTCTTTTGGCAGAGCACTCCGCCTGGCTAATTTAGGTAAGCCCCGCTGCCTTTCTCCAATGATACGCTTCCTCTCAGGAGTAAGTAACATTTTGGAAAAAAGTTCCATGCCAGCATTTTCTCTTATGTTACTTCTCATTCCCTCAGGGCGTCTCGCCCACACTCCCTTTGCAACACAACTAAGGGCCCTGTCGTGATGGGGATTGCCACAGAGACGCTGGATCTAGACACCGCGGAGGGGGGGGGGGATAGACAGATAAAGACCTTGAGGAGGGGCAGGAAAGCAGACTTGCAAAACACAAGGCAGATGCTGGACTAGAGGGGGTAGAGAGGGGAAACACCTTGAACTGAGGAGAGATGCCAGGCCCTAGGGAGGGGAAGACACAGAAAGATCTGAAAACAAAAATGGGAGGTCTCGAAATGTTAGCAGAAGGAAGATAGAGAGAGAAACAAAGAGGAGGCAGAAGAGAGGGGGGCTAATGTTGTACTTGGCAGGTGTATAGAAGAAAAAGAGAGAAAGAGATTGCAGAGAAGTGAAAAGATTCTGGACCAGGGAGGGAGAAAGGAAGGAGAGAGAGACCTGGAAGAAAGGAGAAGTCATGTTGGACATTGGGGGGGGGGAGGGGGTAAGCAGAAGAAAGACAGGGGAAATACAGGAGGCAGATACTTGACTATAGGAGGTATGGACAGAACAGACAGAGGGGGGAGAGACCCTGAGGAAGAACAGAGAGATGCAACATCATAACAGAGGAGAGAGACATGTTGCTAATAGGGGTGGAAGAGAGAAGAAGAAAAGTTGGACTCATGGAGTGACATAGAGAGATGTTGGCTAGGGAAGGGAATGAGGTCCACAGGAGAGGAAGCATGCAGGAGGCAGAAAGAAAAAAATGTTGAATGCACAGTCAGAAGGAAGTCCAACCAGAAACTAATTAAATCACCAGATAACAAAGGTAGGAAAATGACTTCATTTTCAATTTAGTGATCAAAATGTGTCAGTTTGAGAATTTATAATCTGTTGTCTATATTTTGCACTATATTTGTCTCGGAGAGAATGAGATCCAGAAGGCCTTGAGCATGCGGAGATGCTCAAAGCCCAGGCCAGGCAATAGGCGGGAGCTTTCTTTCACTCGTACAAGCAGCAGATGGGGTAAGGAGCCTCGTTCCATCTCTGCTGAGGTGGAGTCCGTCCGATTCAACATGAGTTTGAAGTTGGTTGAATACCACTCTCTCAAGTACGGTAGTTTTGAAAGAATGGAAGGTTTGATACTGACCAGTAGTTATTTGGAATAAAAGGAAGCGCGTTATTTTTTTTCAAGAGTAGCTTAAATGCTACTTAGACTTTGCTTTAACGTATTCCAAGTCTGCTCACGTTGAGCTAATTTTTGTGCAGCAACCTCGATGGGCTCGCCATAAAGCTCCTTCCCTAGGCATGGAATACTGGCTAATCTACGAGGGTCATTTCATAAATAATGCACACTATTTTTTTTTAATTTACATGTTTTATTTTTTTTTTCAAGTATTTCTTTACAATCCTTCAATATAGTCTCCCTGCTTTGCAATGACCAAGTCCCAACGTCCAGGAAGCTTCATTATTCCATCCAAGACACCATTTTTGTTCAGTTGCCGAATGGCTCGGGTACCAGCAGGAAAAAGCTCTTCCAGAGATGCAAAATGATGTTCACGCATAGGTTGTTTCAACTTTGGAAAAAGGTCGAAGTCTGGTGGACTTATGTCTAGACTGTAGGAAGCATGAGGTAATATCGCACAACCATATTTGTGTATTTTTTTAAAGACGAGTGGAGAGCTCTATTTAACCCATGGCCAAAAAAATGTCAATGAGCTCAATCAAAAGTCAAACAAATGATGATTTTTGCTTATGATCATGAAGGCATCATCATTACAGACAAAGTTCCATGTGGAAGAAGTGTCACAGCAGTGTATTATCATGATTTTTTTTGCAAAAAATGCACAGAAAAATGCACAAAACCCAACCTCAGTTGCTCTTGGCTGGGCCACTCATTCTTCACGACAGCACTCGCCCGTACATAGGGAATGTCGTCATTGAAAAACTACGCAAATACGGCTGGAAGGTGCTACCTCATGTTCCCTACAGTCCAGACATGAGTCCATCAGACTTCGACCTTTTTCCAAAGTTGAAACAACCTATTCGTGGACATTGTTTTGCATCTCTGGAAGAGCTTTTTTACACCAGTACCAAGCCATTCGGCAACTGATGGAATAATGAAGCTTCCTGGACGTTGGGACTCGGTCATTGCAAAGCAGGGAGACTACATTGAAGGAGTGTAAAGAAATACTTGGAAAAAAAATAGTGTGAATTATTTATGAAATGACCCTCGTATTTTGAAGACTGAGGTCTATATCAGAAAGTCTGAGCCAAGCTAGGCTTCTCATAGCTACTGACATAGTATGACGCATGACCTTTTTTTGTTGGAACGTTGGTCATCTACCTGGCAGCTGGGCTTCAACGCCAAGAAATGCAAGGTCATGCACCTCGGCAGTAGGAATCCGTGCAGAACTTACACCTTAAATGGTGAAACCTTAGCTAGGACTGTAACAGAACGAGATTTGGGAGTTATCATCAGTGCAGATATGAAAGCTGCCAATCAAGTGGAGAAGGCTTCATCTAAGGCAAGGCAAATGTTAGGTTGTATCCGCAGAAGTTTCGTCAGCCGGAAGCCTGAGGTCATCATGCTGTTATACAGAACAATGGTGAGACCACATCTGGAATACTGTGTGCAATTCTGGAGGCCACATTACCGTAAAGATGTGCTAAGAGCAGAGTCAGTTCAGCGGATGGCCACCAGGATGGTCTCGGGGCTCAAGGATCTCTCATACGAAGAGAGGCTGAACAAGCTGCGGCTCTACTCTCTCGAGGAACGTAGGGAGAGGGGAGACATGATTGAGACATTTAAATACATCTCCGGACGTATCGAGGTGGAAGAAGATATTTTCCTCCTCCAGGGACCCTCATCCACAAGAGGGCATCCGCTTAAACTCAGGGGCGGGAAATTTCATGGGGACACCAGAAAGTATTTCTTCACCGAAAGAGTGGTTGATCATTGGAACAAGCTTCCAATACAGGTAATCGAGGCCAACAGCGTGCCAGATTTTAAGGGTAAATGGGATGCCCATGTGGGTTAAGGATGGGTCATTAGGAGAGGGATCTCCAGGAGAGCAGACTCAGGGGGGTGGGTCTGTGAAGTGGGCAGACTTGATGGGCTATGGCCCTTATCTGCCGTCATTTTTCTATGTTTCTATAGCAGACGCTCTGGAAGACAGTTGAAAAGCATCAGTGTGTGATCTTCAAGATACGTCGCAGTCTGTGACAGAGTATGAACAGTCCGCTGAAATTCCTGAAGATGCTCCGAAGGAATGTATTGCTCAAAATCAATCAACCAGCCTACATGTTGTTGAAGAAACAAAGACATGTAGAAAGTGTAATTAAGAATTCTGTTCAATAGCATAGAGTTTTGATAAAGGCGACACCCAAACATGTCCATAGTTGCATCCCAGAGGCAATGAGGCATGAACTCTGGTAGAAAAATATTTTTTGAGGGTTAATTCCATCAATAATGAATGATGTGGAAGTGTGGACTATCAAATCCTGGCGTAGAGAAAATTCTATAAAGTGAACTCATCTTCCCCGGAGCAGCCTTGACGGATAAAGGCATCTCCCAATTTTTGAAAAGGATCTGTTTAAACATTTCATGCAATGGCAATTTGAAGAGTTTTTTGGAAGGCCCATTAAAGTTCAATATATTTTGAAATTCAGAATTTAATGAAGCATCAGTCTCCACTGAAACAGACAAATCTTTGCACAACTGGTTAATGTAAGCAGCAAAGGAAACTTCCTCAGGGGAGGATCTTCTTCGGGGAAGTGCTGCACCAACAGACTCAGGCTCTGAAAAGGAAAAACCAAAGTCAGAATTTGAATCAGAGAAAACCTCTAGGGAAAAATGTGTAGAAGAAGCCCTGCAACGTTTTTGGTACCAGTGTGATGAAGAGGCAGCAGAGGATCAATGAACTTTCTGATGCCTCTTTAAAAAGAGGAAGTCAATGGTAGGAGGACTCCGATGTCTTGGTCTGGAATGCCTCAAAGAAGAAGAGGACTTACGGCCCGAAATAGCAGCTCAAAGTCTCAAAGGTGAGCATTGTATAGAAGAAGTAGAACTTCGATGCAAAGAACCATGCCTGGAGGAAGAAAGGCATCGAGCGATAGAACTATGACGCCTCATAGAAATCCCTGAGCATTATTTTGATGCTGCAATGGATCCTAGTATCGGTATCTTGATGCCTTATACTGGTATGTCCAGGTTGAGCCGGTACCAAGGGAGTTTATTGTAGGAGATGCATGCAGTGCAACTTAAAAACAGTGGCAATCTCCCAGTGAAAAAACTAATCGAGTTTCTCCCAGAAAAAGTGCACCAGTACCGATGGCTCAACAGCTGGTACTGTCGGTGCAGCAGGTTGTCTCGGTATGGGTGCCTTGGTAGAGGACACACCCCGAATAGGAGAAATGACCTGTAGATCAGCAGAACGATGACGTCTTTTAGCCTGAATCAAGAGACTCGATGACTTTGAGGCCTGTGACTGTTGCTGAGCGGCATGCGCCAGTACTGAAGACTCACCAGCAGGTTGTTCAGAGAAGGTGACCTCAATGAAGATGCACACCTAGGAGGAGAGACAACTTGCAGATCCTTAGATCGATGGCATCAATGTATGATCTGTTTCAAGAGATTCAATGTTGTAGAGACCTGCGACACTTGCTGGGAAAAGGATGTCTCAGTAATCGGCTTCCTCGAACAGCTTCTCCTGTTGAATATGACAGGCTTTAATGGAGTGCTTTTGCAAAGTGGAATTAACACAAGACTCAATTCGGTGATCAGGGCCAAAACAATGAAGACACCTACAGCACTTTTAAAACCTCATCGAAGGGTTCGACATGGGAAAAATCTCGTCGGCAAGATTAAACTCAATGGTGAGCGAAAAGCCCAAAGATCTAGAAAAAGAAAATAAATATTTGACCTATTTTTTAGAAAGAACTTAGTAAAATACAACACCAAAATCTAGAAAAAACAATGTTAAAGAAACGTGAAGCAGGGAGGCAATGCCGACTGAATGGAGTCCAGTCAAAAGAGACTTCTTCGCTCCGCGTAAAACGAACTGAGGTACCGCGAGCGGGCGTCAGGCGGAAAGGTTCTCACGCATGCGAGGTGCAGGCAGTCGTGAAGTTTCTAAAAACTTAAAGTGAGAGTTCACTTTTCATACTGTCTGTACCGGTCTCTGTGGATGATGTCGCCCATATGCGAGAATTTGCTGCCTACTTATCGTAGGATAAAGGGGAAAGAGGAATAATGAGGGAGCACCCTGCGAGTCCCTTATGGATGCCTGACAACCTTCACTCCAAGCCCCTGCAACACAGTAGGTGAGCAATGTTACAAGGGGAATGTTCCAAAACGTTTCTTCAGGCTGACTAACAGGTACCACAGAGGGATTGGCCTGTCAGTTGAAGACCTCAGTCTGCTTCTCCTCCACGCAAACAGAGCTAGACCCTCAATTAGGGAAGCTCTTAGCACTAAAAGCATGTCAAAATACAGTGAAATAGACCGAAAAAGTAAAGAAAAACAGAGCAGATCAGAAAGACTCCTTCCGGCTTGCATGCAACAGGAAAAACCGAAGGGGGCAGCTGAGCACTAGAATAATGTATTAGGGATTGATGAATATATTTAACTTATTATTCACTTTCTTAAATATTTAAATAATTTTGCCATACACTTACTTTGCACTCCTTGAAAGGCATTGTTTTGGATTGATTTCTGTTTATATACTCATCAATATGGGTCTGGAATTTTTTTCCAATGAGAGCTCCATCTTCCCAGCTGCACTCAGAGTATGGCAGACCTTGCCACTTGCAAAAATAATCTGGATATCCTGCTGCTGACTTCTGATTTGAATGAGCTATTGAAGATTTAAAAAAAGAGTCTTAGATTCATATTTTTCTACAAGTTTATTTTCATAATCCAATAATTCAATAGTTCCAAGGCAACAATCCACAAAATTAGCTGAACTAGAAATATAAAATATAGCAGTATTCTCCCCAGAAATTTTTTCCAACCGAGTGGCATGAAAATGTAGCCGGGTGGGGCGGGATGGGGAAATTTGGTGGTGGGGAAAATTAATCCCCTCTTTTACTAAGGTGCGCTAGCATTTTTAGCGCGCTCAAACCCCTGCGCTACATGGGAAAACTAGCACCAACTCAATGTTGGCGTTAGCATCTAGCACACATGGCAATTCCTCCGCGCGCTAAGCGCACACTAAAACCACTATCGTAACTTAGTAAAAGGAGCCCTAAATGTATACTATTTTTATTAGTTAATTATTATTATTATTTTCCAATGCTCAATATGACTTCCTTTTTTAAGGTTTGACACTTGTGCCAGAATATTTTTACTAAATTTAAGAAGTATTTGCCCTCTTTCAAATGGTATAGAGGTTTAAAAAAGGGAAAGGCATTAATGAAGTCATTAGGTTCAATCTAGCCATTTATTTCTGCATGAATTTAAACAACTAAAAAAAAGATAAATATAGCTCATCCAGTCATACAAGCAATGGCTCTACAGCAGGGGTGCCCACACTTTTTGGGCTTGCGAGCTACTTTTAAAATGACCAAGTCAAAATGATCTACCAACAATAAAAAATTTTTAAAAAACACAAAGCACACTGTAAGCAGAGAAAATGTTAATTATCATTTATATTCCGCGGGTTTTCAAAGTGGTCAAGGCAGACGATTCTATGCAATGTCACCTCAGGAACAACTATACAAAAATAGACAAATATACCCCCTCCCTTTTTACTAAATCGCAATACTGGTTTTTAGAGCAGGGAGATGCACTGAATGCCCTGCGCTGCTCTCGATGCTCATAGGCTCCCTGCGCTAAAAACCGCTATTACGGTTTAGTAAAAGGGGGCCATAGTGCAAAATATAGACAGCAGATATAAATTCTTAAAACAGACACATTTTGATCACTAAACTGAAAATAAAATCAGTTTTCCTTTTTGTCTGGTGATTTCATGAGTCTCTGTTTGCACTTCCTTCTTCTGACTATAAATCCAATATTTTTTTCTTTCTGCCCTTCCCCTTTTCTTTCTGTCTCTCTTTCTTTCTCTCTCCCCCTGCCCCCCAAGCCATCGCACCAATTTTTCCACTTCCCCGATTCTTTCCCTACCCCCTAAGCCATCATGCCGATTTTTCCCTGATTCCACGAGCCAGACCAGGAATGTACAAGCGCCGGAATCACAAGACTTCACCTCTGATGTCAATTCTTACGTCGGAGAGGAAATTCCAGGCCAGCCAGGCAGCGATTGGCTGGCCCAGAACTTCCTCTCTGACATCAGAATTGACGTTGGAGGTGAAGTCTTGTGAGTCCGGCGCTT
Source organism: Geotrypetes seraphini (assembly GCF_902459505.1). Classification (NCBI taxonomy): domain Eukaryota; kingdom Metazoa; phylum Chordata; class Amphibia; order Gymnophiona; family Dermophiidae; genus Geotrypetes; species Geotrypetes seraphini. The sequence continues at coordinate 606,849 of NC_047084.1, read as the reverse complement.
GTATGCAGGAAGAAAAAGATTGCCAAGGCAACACAATCGACTCACATTGCCTTTGCAATCTACTGGTCGATCGCGCTCAACCATTTGGGCACCCCTGCTGTTATGGTATCCTGTCCTGACCTGAGGAAAGGGGTTTAGTCCCCAAAAAACTGCCTTATTTCTATTTCCTATTTATAAACTTTAATCAATAGATACAATACTACTTGATTCTACGTAAAGCAACAAAAAAATTTTTTTCTACCTTTTGTCGTTTCTGCTTTAATCATCTTGTCTTCATTCTTCTTTCTAGCCAGCATCTGTCCGCTCTGTCTTCCATGCAGCATCAGCCCCTTCCATCCACTGTCCACCCTCTCCCCGTTCCATATGGCATCTTCCCTCTTTTTATGCTCCTTCAACAAACTGTCTATCCTGTGCCCCTTCTCTTCTCGTTTGTACATGATTGATTTCAGCTCTGCCACCTCTCCATTTTTCTCTCTCTGTCAACACCCCGTCCCCTATGCTCTGGCAACTCTCTCTTCTCCTTTCTTTCATTCACACCCCACAGTCTGGTATCTTCCCTTCCCTGATTCTCTGGCATCTCACTTCTTTCCTTTTCTTCCATCTCTCCCTCCCCCTCCATGCTCTGACATCTTCTCCTTCCTTTCCCCCTTCCTTTTCCCTTGGTCTGGCATACTTTCCTCCTTCCCTCCAATCCCTGGCATCTCGTTTCATTCCCTCCCTCATCTTCTTTCTCCCTCCAGTTGGGTGCAGCAAGTCTCTCCCCCTCTGCTCCCTTTCCTCCTTCTGTCACCCAAGGCCTGGCGTCATGAACTTCTTCAGGCAGCAGCATTCACAATTCGCTGCTGTTGCCAGCTTCGGGCCTTCTTCTCTGTTGGGTCCTGCCTTCATAGAAACAGAAGTAGGCAGGATCCGGCAGAGAAGAAGGCCTGAAGCTGGCAACAGCAGTGAATTGTAAATGCTGTTGCTAGCCGAAGAAGTTCATGACGCCAGGCCAAGCACCCGGGGCAAACTGCTACTCTCCCCCCCCCCCCCCCCCGCCACGACCCTCCTATCTCTCCCTCCCTCCCATCATGAGACTCTAAACAGCCTGCTTCAGGGCTTTCTCCTGCCGTAATTCCCTCTGGCACGTCACCGATGAGGGAAGGAGGGTCGGATCGGGTTTGGGGGGGGGCGCCCGGGAAGATGAGGCTGCTGCTGCTGCCAGCGAATCCAGCAAGGGTGAGGCCCCAAAGCACAGCGCTGGCGGGACCCCCCTGACCATTTCAGGCCCTAGGCCTGTGCCTACTGGGCCTATCCTTTAATCCGGCCCTGATTTACCCCCCCCATATGCCCTGACATCTCTCTCTTCCACTCCATGATATGGTATCTCCTTTCCCTCCCTCCCATGGTCTTTGCATCTCTTTCCTCCTTTTCCTGATCTTCCTTCTCCCTCCTTCCCTCTCTCTCCCCAATTGGGTGCAGCAGCATTTCTCTTCCCCTCCCCCATTGGGTACAGCAGTATCATCAGCATTTCTCTTTCCTCCCCCCAATTTGGTACAGCAGAAGCAGCATTTCTCTTCACCCTCCCCCCTAATTGGGTGCAGCAGCATGACTCTTCCCCCTCCCCCTATTGGGTATAGCAGCAGCAGCATTTCTCTTAACCCCCCCCCCAATTGGGTACAGCAGAAGCACCAGCATTTCTCTTCCCCCTCCCCCTCTAATTGGGTACAGCAGCATTTCTCCTCCCATTCACCCTCCGCCCCCCCCCCCCTCCGTCTCACACACCCGGTAGATTCGCTACAGACAAAGGCAAGTTGCAAGTTTCCCTTCGTTGCTGACCTATCTCCCAAAGGTCAGCGACAGAGGGAAGCTTACAACTTGCTGCTCTTGCTTACTTCGGGCCTTTCTCGTTGCCGGGTCCTGCCTTCACGGAAACAAAAAGTAGGCAGGACCCGGCAGCGAGAAAGGCCCGAAGTAAGCAAGAGCAAGTAAGCTTCCCTCCATGGCTGGCCTATCTCCCGCATGCTCCAGGACTCTAATGGTCTGTGCCGGCTTCTCTTACCTACCCCCCCCCCCCCCCGACGTAACTTCCGGTTTCGGAGGGAAGCCGAGTTCGAGTCGCTTGCTGGGTTTTGTTTTGTTTAAATTCCGGCAGGAGTCTTTTGGCGGCTCTTCAGGCTCGCATTAAGCAGTGATAGCAGCAGATTTCGGCAGATGACAGCCGGACGGTAATGTAAATTTGCTGGGCGGAGCACCCGGCTGAAAAGCGCTGGGGAGAACACTGTATAGTATGAACTTTTCCTAGGGTGCTTATCTGTTGAGTCCTCTCAAACCTAACTCAGGGCTCAACGAACTTCAGACACTAAGTCGCCATGACAATTAACAAAAAAAATCAGACCCGTTACCTTGATTTTGTGGCAGCATCAGAAGCAGGACCTAGGTCAGATATGGGCAACTCCAGTCCATGAGGGCCGGAATCCAATCGGGTTTTCAGGATTTCCCCAATGAATATGTATTGAATGCAGTGCATGCAAACAGATCTCATGCATATTCATTGGGGAAATCCTGAAAACCCGATTAGATTCTGGCCCTCCAGGACCGGAGTTGCCCATGTCTGGTCTAGGTTCTTCCATCCCACCTCACCACTACCATCATGGCACCTCCAATGCGCATGTGCTGTCCTCAGCTAATTATAAGGAGAGTGGCTGCATGTTAGGCAAACAGCTTATTTAGCAACAGAAAGCAGATTTAGGTTGCGGCTGCTATGGTAATGGGGGAGAAAGGTCGCCCTTCCCTGTTAAGTTTGCTGTACATCACTGAGCATATTATGAATGGGTAATTTATAAAGTACAGTTACTTACCGTAACAGGTGCTATCCAGGAACGAAAGGCAGATATTCTCACATGTGGGCGACGTCATTCACGAAGCCCGGCAAGGACAGTGAAAAGTGTACTGTCATTTTAAGCTTTACAAAAAGCTTTTAGACTGCCTATATACTGTGCATGTTCCAGCTCACGAAGTAGTCAGTTCTATGCTCAAGTGAAGAAGCCAACTAGGGGAGGTGGGTGGGTTGTGAGAATATCTGCCTGCTGTCCCTGGATAACACCTGTTATGGTAAGTAACTGTGCTTTATCCCTAGACAAGCAGGCAACATATTCTCACATGTGGGACTCCCTAGCTGTAAGAAAAGGTATGGAGGGAGAGTTGGTTTCCAAGAATATATAAAACATGAGTTGCCAAGAAAAACCTAGACCTAATTTCTAATACAAAAGCACGAAGGCAAGGCAAAAAACCTAAGGTATAAAAGAATAGAGGAATTGCATGCTCTACTAGAGGTAAAAGGAGGACTATGAGAAAACCTATATGCATGGAGGTTGAAAAATAATAAATGACCTCCCAGAGGCAGGTGAATCTAAGTATAGGTGATGGAGATGCCGAAAAGATTAAAGAACCAAATAAGGAAAAACTACTGACTAATGCATACATATAGAGTAACAGACCAAATGGGCAGTTGAAACCAGTAATGCCCCAGAGTAGACACAAATGAAAAGGGAAAGGAATTTCGCAAGCAAATGGAAGCATGATTTTCGTGAAAGGAATAGCCTTAGAGGATAAAAAGGAGGAAATATCCTAGAAGGAAAGAAAAAACAGCACTATGGAGTATAGAATTAGACAACATAGTGGCTTACTATGGAGGGCCTTGAAATGTTAGTATAAAACAGGAAGGGGAAGCATATTACACAAGCAATATGCCAGTAAGCATGAAATCCTTGTCAGATATTTAGAAAAGTAACTGTGAATGGAATAGTTTAATATCCCTGGGTTGTTTGTTTTTTTTTTAAAGGGCTTTTTAAAGGGCTCCTCATGTACTAAAAAAGAGGAGCTAGGTGAAACTAAAGCGCTATTAGAATTAGGACTTGAACTCATGAAAACATATGTCTAGGAGGGTAGTAGTTGAATTTTTAAACTACGGCACCCAAGTAAAAATAAGAAACGGAGAAATGAGCTACCATAGATGTGGCCGCGAGTAATACATAAGTGCCACACGAAAAACACTTGTCGTCAAGAAAGTGAACAGGAAAAGTAAAAAGCCCATGCCATTGAACTCCTGCACCTTCTTACTTTTTTATAGAAGAGGAATTCTGTGCAGCTAGATCTTAGCCATGTGCTACCAAATAATGTGGAAATTACTCTCAGAGTCAGATGCATCAACTTAAGGCAAGGAGATACTATAAAGCTGAGAGGATATGTTCCGAGTTGAGATGCCAAATAGGATCTTATTTGGAAGTAAGAGAGGAACTTCAAGAAAAATGGCTCCGAAGTAACAAAAAAACAAGAGAGTAAGTATGCAACCAGAGGAAAAAAAACCCATGTTGTACAGACAAGTACATAATGGAGAAAAACGAAATGTGGAAAACTAAAAGTGCTGGAGTAAAAGCTTCAATTCCAGTGTTCCAGGAACACAATGGCAGACAAAGGTCAAACGGCCCATCCCTCTGACCATCCACAGCAACCACTAACTCTTCTTCTCGAGTCAAAAGCAAGTAGTAAATCCAACCTGTTAGAACATTATAAATTGGCTGCAGCAAGAGATCACACTTTTTTTTATCCTAGAGAAATAATGACCTCCAGGGCATTTAGAATGACATTGTGAGCCTTCGGGACAGTAAGGGAATTTTTCAAGTACCTTTCTTATTTCTAATCTTAATGTATATTTTCTGTAAACCGCTTAGAACCTAACGGATGTAGCGGTATATAAGAAATAAATTACATTACATTACATTACATTACATACATGATAGCAGGAACAGATATACTACTGATAAGAGAGTTGAACAGGAGGTGACTCAGGACTGGTCTAGAGATCACACGTAAACAATATTAGATATGATCCCAGCATACTCCAGAGAAGTGGAACAGGAAGAAGCAATCCACAAAGGCTTGCCAATGGAAAGAGACTGCAGAAAGAGCTACCAATTCATGCTGGCACTGGCCTCCATAGTCCAAGGAAGAGAGCTCTGTAATGCATCCTTGCGTGGAGCCCAGCGGGAGAGCACACATACTGGAGAGGACGCATATGTGCCCTTGCCCACAGCACTACATCCAGTGTGGCCGCCATAGAACCCAGGACCTGAAAATAATCCCATGCTGGAGCTGGCTTGTACATAAGAGAAGAAATCTGAGCACACAGCTTCTGTCTGCATGCCTCTGAAAGAAAGACGCAGCCCACTGCTGTGTCGAATAGGACACTCAGATACTCCAGAGATTGCGTGGGCAGCAAACTGCTTTTTCTGTAATTCACAATCCACCTGAGGTCCTCCAAAATCCAGATCACCTGATCCACAGTGTGCTGACTATCAGCAAATGAGGGGGCTCTGTTCAGTCCGTTGTCCAAGTACGGCTGCACCTGCAAACCCATTTTTCTCAAGTGAGCTGCCACAACCACCATCACTTTGGTGAAGGTCCAAGGAGCCATTGTTAGGCTGAACAGCAGGACAGAGAGCGTCCAATATCTCTGAATGGGACGCCAAGTGCAGCGGGCTTCCCATCCCCGAAGGCTAGCATCTGTCAGCTAGGCCGAACAGCAGAGCCGAGAACTGGTAATGACCTACTAAGATATGAATGCACAGAAATTTGCGGTGAGCTGGAAAAATCAAGATGTGCAAATAAGCCCCTGTGAGATCTAGAGAGGCAAGGAACTCTCCCGGTGCCACTGCTGCTACGACAGATTGCACTGTCTCCATACAAAAGTGAAGAATCTTGAGAGTCTTGTTCATGTGTGTAAGATCCAGAATAGGCCTCCAATCATCAGAGCCATTCTTTGGCACAATAAAGTATATTGAGTATCTGGCCTGAGCCCGAGAGGTCGGGCAGCACCAGCTCTAAGGTTTAAATATCCAGCAATCTTTGAACAGTGGCTTGCACATTGATTGCTTTGCCCGGGTGCCTCGCAGGAAAGTCCATGAACCAATCCATCAGAGGCCGGGCAAATTCCAGCTTGTAGCCTGATCAAATAATGTACAGAACCCACTGGTTGGATATAATGCATTCCCAGGTCTGCAGGAATGCCAAAAGCCTGCCCCTATCCAAAGAGGGGCATCCCTCGGCTTTGCATCATTGTGCCTTTTTGGCAGAGGGAGCTGAAAGGGAGTGGAAGGCTAGGCACACCTGTAGCTGGAAAACCTCTGCATGGAATCCTGTGAAAATCTTTGAGACGTGGCAATGGAATATGGGTGGGAACGCCTGGAGCCACCAAAATTAGAGCACCCTGAAACTCTAGAGGGCCAGGATCTGCTATCAGGCAGAGTCATAGGGCGTCTGCTATCAGCAGGGTCCTAGGGTGACAATCCATCACCGAATTCATGAGATTGTCTAGGCCCTTGCCAAACAACAACTGCTCTTTAAAGGGAAGTCTAGCCAGTGGAGCCTTGGAAATGGAATCACCAGCCCATTGTCGAATCCAGAGCATTCTGTGAGCAGAAATTGAATAGGCTGAGACTTTACCCAGGACCCATATAATGTCATATAACACATCAGCAACATAACCCCCTCCATCCACAAAGAGCTGAGGAGGGGGCTCTTAAACCTCACTCTCCAGCATGCATAGACAAGACAGACAAGCGCATGTGACAAAGGACGCCACTGAAGCAGCCTTTATGCCTAAAGTCGCTGCTTCAATGAGTCTTCTGAGGACCACATCTACCCGGCGGTCTTGCATGTCCTTGAGCACCACAACACCCTCACTAGGAAGGGATGTGCACTTAGTAACCTGTGCTAACAAAAAGTCTACCTTAGGCTGACCAATAAGCTGCTGGCACTCCTGCACCATAGAATAGAAATGAGACATGCCCCAGTGCAATAGGTGAGACCTTCTAGACAAGTGGAACGTACAAAAGCAATCCCCAAAAAGCCAGGATGGGTTGATTGAACTGACCCTCAAGATTGAGGACCCCAAAGGCAGTTATGCATGCTGCAAAACAGGGCAAACGAGTATATAAAGAACCATGTTGCTGCCATGCAAATCTCCTCAGGGGAGACAACTCTAGCTTCGGCCCAAGAAGAAGCCACACATCTAGAAGAATGTGCCTGGATGGAAACAGGAGTGTAGGCTGACGAATGGGCCTCATGGATCTATCTGGAAATCGAGGCCTTAGCAGCAGGAGCGCCCCCGCTGGACAGAATAAGTCAACCCAAACAAACAGTCAAAGATTAACTCATTTGTGACCACCAAATAGCAAAGAAGCACTCAGTGTATATCCAGGATCCTCAAAACACGATCCTGAGTGTTTGAATCAGTAGGTTAAGAAACAGGCACACATACTTCCTGATCAACATGAAAAGCCGAACCATCTTCGGTAGAAAGAAAGAACATGTACACAAGGAAATTCCAGTCTCCGAGATTCGGAGGAATGGTTCAATGCAAGAAAGAGCTTATAGTCCAGAGACTGATGGAACAGCAATCAGAAAAACCATCTGGAGCGTCAAGGCCAAGAGGGAAAAATCCCAAAAGGGCTCATAGAAAGTCTTGGATAGACTATAAAGCACCAGAGTGAGGTCCCAGAAAACATAGTTACTTACCATAACAGGAATTATCCAGGGACAGCAGGCAGATATTCTCACATGTGTGCGACGTCACCCACAAAGCCCCGGTACAGCTTTAAAAGTGCATCATCACTTTTTTTTTTTTTATATTCTTTATTGATTTTTTCCAAATGATCAACAGTGCAATAAAACAATGATATGTACAAAAAATATTTCAAGAAAAGCACAATCATCTTTCAGTTAATACATGAACAATAATTTTTTAACCCCCTCCCACCAACTGATTACTCAAGAAAAACATGAAATACATATACAGTATATAGATTCCTTCAATAACCTTTCCCAAATTTAGCATCTGTAAAAATTTAAGATATTCCCAACCCTTCCACCCCCCCCTTGGATGTGTAAATTATATCCAGGCGTAAATTAATATACCAGACAATTATTATTAATAAAATTAGTCAACGGACCCCAGGTCAGTTGAAATGATTTATTATTACCCCTTTGATCGGAAAACATTAACGCGTGTCACCAAAAAAAGTAAAATTTAGCCGAGCAAAGTTTTTCCAATTTTTGTGATCATTTGGATAGCTATCCCAGTCACGATTCCTAACAATCTATTTTTGTGTCTATCGATTAGTGGCTTAGGGGATAATAATGTCCCACAAATTACCATATCATAAGATTAATATGACCCCAGATAGAACGCCAGAAAGTAAGTATTAGCAGACAATAAAAGAGTAGATGATCCAGTGTCCCAATATCGAGGTGACAGTGCCAGCATCTTATTTGATTTTGAACTATCTAATTTCTGTAAGTGAACCGGGGTCTAAAAACTTCTATGTAACAAAAAAACAAAACAAAAAAAAAATTTGTCTCATAGATGCTGACGCTGTACATCTCATCCTCCAAGACCAAATTCGTGGCCATTGAGTAGCAGAAATCTGTTGCTTAATCTCAATGCTCCAAATATCCCGAAGGCTGTTTTTGGTTTCTTATTCAAAAATTCAGATATTAATTTGTACCACGTGGCTGCCTGATGTCCTAGGAAATCTGTCTGGAAGCATAGGACCGGCAAGCTATACTGAGTTTTTAAGTTTCGCCATTCAGGGAACCTCTTCTGGATGGCCTGCTTCAACTGCAACCATTTATATATTTGAGACTTTGAAATACCGAATGTTTGTTGCAGTTGTGAAAAGTCAAGCAGTTTTCCATCTGATAATACATCATCCAGAGTACATATCCCGCCTGCAACCAATGCTTCCAGAGTATCTTAGACTCGCCAATTTGTATCTTGGAGTTCAACCACAAAGATTGACACGTGGATTGATGAATCGGAATAGGTATTAAATTACCACTTTAAGAACTTAAGAAAGTTTGCGAACTACCCGCACTGCGCATGCGTGAGTGCCTTCCCGCCAGACGTAGGCTCATGGTACCTCAGTTCTGTAAGCAAGCTAAGAAGCCAAACAAGGGAGGAGGGTGGTTTGTGATAATATCTGTCTGCTGTCCTTGGATAACACCTGTTACGGTAAGTAACTGTGCTTTATCCTAGGACAAGCAGGCAGCATATTCTCACATGCGGGACTCCCTAGCTCAGTGTTCTTCAACTGCCGGTCCTTGGACTGGTGCCGGTGCGCAGAAATTTTCTGCCGGTCCTTTGGGCCCAAGACAGTGTTCAGCCACCGGTTCACAGTACGATCAACGCGGCATCTTCGGGCCGGCTCCCTGACTGCTGCAGTGCACAAAGCCTTCGGAAAAGGCTCCTACGCACATCCTGCGCCTGAACCGGAAGCTGTCTGTTCAGGAAGAAATGCATTTGTTTCTTTTCCTCTGGGGTGTACTGCTTACAGAGTCTTGCATCTTAGGGTTTGTTTATAAATATTAGTACTTTTAGTTTTTGGTCCTGCATTTGCATGGGATTATCTGTTTTCTGGTAGGAATGAATGTTGAAAAGCAGTGTGCTTTGTGTATTTTAATTTTGTAGTTAATCATTATGTGCTGTTAATACGATTGTGTGTGTGTGTGTATGTGTGTGTGTGTGTGTATATGAAAAATGAATGGAAAAAATGGTGTTGCAATGAGTACTATTATGGGGGCGGGGTCTGGGTGGAGATGGGCACGACTTAGCCCAGTGTTCTTCAACTGCCAGTCCGCGGACCGATGCCAGTTCGCAAAATAATTATTTTATTTCCGCTGGTCCATAGGTGTCAAAAGGTTGAAGAACACTGCCCTAGCTTACTAGAATGGGATGGAGGGAGTGTTGGCCATTAAGAAAATTAATTTTGTAATACTGCTTGGCTGAAGTGACCATCCTGTCTGGAATAAGATTCCAGACAGTAGTGAGATGTGAATGTATATAATAATAACTTTATTCTTCTATACCGCTATAATCAAATGACTTCTAGGTGGTTCACAGCGAAGAAGGCTGGACAATCAGCAAATTACAGAATGCAAGAAGTGAGGGTACAACTTATTATACAAGAAATAGATAAAAGGAAAATATAAATCTTAAGCATGTAATATAGGTCTCATGTATGCAACCCAAGGAATGAAGCTGGACAATCAGCAAATTGTGGAATGCAGAAAGTGAGGGAACAACATATTACACAAGAAATAGACAGACAGAAAATATAACTTTGTAATTAGTGAGGCTTCTGTTTAGGAGATGAATCTGTCAAACAGTACAGTTTTAATTACTCTCCGAAAGGCGCCGTAGGTCAGCCTGGCTCCATTGATGTAATTACCCAACCAGGAATGCTGTTTGTTTGCTTGGAACATGAAGGACATTTCCAAGAAGGATTTGTATTTGTAGCCAGTGATCTTTCGGTATGTAAATATGTTACGGTTTCTGGTTGACCATATGGAGTATGGTCAAGTGTAGTACGAAATGTGGTAGAAGGTAAGAAGGCGCTAGACCCCAAACCTGCTTGAAACAAATACAGGAAAGCTTGAACATTATTCGCGCCTCCATTGGCAACCAGTGTAACCTTCTGTAGCAAGGGCTAATTTGATCGTTTTTCCTCAATCTGAAGATCAAGCGAACTGCAGCGTTTTGTACTATTCTTAATTTTTGTATTGTTTTCTTTGGGATGCCTAGATAAACGATATTGCAGTAGTCCAGTATTGATAGGACCAGGGACTGCACCAGTAATCTAAAGAATGTAGTGTCAAAGTATTTTTTATTGGTCCTTAGTTTCCAGAATGTACAAAAGCATTTCTTCACCACTATATTCGTGTGGTCAGCCATGGTTAGATGTGTGTCTAGTGTGATTCACAGTATTTTTATAGTTTTGGAAATTGGACATTCGTGGCCATTTAATTGTAACGATGTTCTGGTAATTTTGTCTTTAGGGCTTGCCAAGAAAACTTTCGTCTTTTCTGTGTTTAGTTTCAGTTTGAAGTTGATTGTCTATTGTTCAATTTCGGTCATTAGAGATGTGATCTAGAATTTCATTTGTTATGTTATTTAAAGGAATTAAGATAGAAATATCATCTGCATATATGTAATAGTTTAAGTTTAACTTTTGTAATAGATGTCCTAAGGATGAGATGTAAATGCTGAATAGTGTGGGTGATAGTGTGGAGCCTTGGGGAACCCCCGAGGGGTTTTTCCATTGGCTAGAGTAATTCCCATCGCTGGCCACTCGGTATGATCTTTTTGTTAGGAAGTCCTGGAACCAGTTATTAACTTTTCCCAAAAGTCCCATTGCGTCTGAGGACTAAGTAGCAACTTTACAGATTTCTTCAATAGGAGTGGAGCGTAGGAAAGCAACTCGGACTTTGTGGGCTATGACACGACTCCCCAGTTGCAGCCCAGCCTGAGCATAACAGAAGGCGATACAAGTCGTCAACCAAGTAGAAATAGTTCTTTTGGATACAGGATGTCCCAACTTATTAGGATCGAAGGAGACAGCTCCTCTACGCCTATATTATCTCCAGGATGGATTACTGCAACTCCATCTTTAATGGAGTAGCCAAAAAGGAACTCAACACCTCAAGCGAATCTAAAACACAGCGACCCACCTCCTATACAACCTCAGCTATCACTACTCCATCTCTCCAGTCCTCTACACAGAACACCAATCAACAAACACTGCACATTCAAGGCTCTTGTAATAGCGCATAAAAGATTCCATGCCACCACCCCAGCCTATACGCCTCTACCCGCCTCCTCCGCTCTAGAGCAGAGAGACAGCTGTGCATTCCTCCAGGTCTCTCCTGATGGAAACCAGCCGCAAACGTTCCTACAGCCTCTTCATCCCATAGGTTTGGAACCAACTCCCCCCATAAATCAGATCACAGAACTCATTAATGACCTGCCGAAGAGCTGTGAAGACTTCTCTCTTCAACTAAAGGTCCAGCCACAAACAATCCCCTCTAAATTCTCTCCCCAACAACCACTAGTTGGTGACCCTCTGATCCACTCTACTGTATTATTTCCCCAGGAATTTCCTATGAATGTCCCCACTCAAGCTGTCCCAAGTTACTGTACTGTCCAGCCCTGTCATTATGCTACTGTATTATATGGTATTGTATTGCCAAACGTACTGTCCAATGTAACATACTGTGAATGTTAATTTGTAACCTGTTCTGATCTCCTCTATAGCATTGAGAAGGAGGTATTCTACCTCCAGAAGAAGAGATCTGGAGGTATATGGATGAAATGAAGAGAGTATCCCTCTCTAATGACTTTTAGTTCTCAATGGGGATAATACAGCTGGAGCCAACCTCTGATTGGTTGAAAAAGAAGCTGAGATGGGTTGAAGGGATAGGAGTAGAGGTAAGTTACAGGAACAGGAGTAGAGATAGGTTATAGAGCTAGTCAGGGACCACTGCTCAGGCAATGGGCCTGAAGGGCCGCCGCGCGAGCGGACCGCTGGGCGAGATGGACCTCTGGTCTGCCTCAGCGGAGGCAACTTCTTATGTTCTTATGAGACATAGAACAGCTATGCTCTCTAGAAGCCAGTCAAAAAGAAGTTGGTTAGGAATTTGGTGACTTCTTAGGTGGCTTACCAGACAGAGCAATGTCTCCCGACGCCAGTGTCGATGTCTTCGATGTAGAAGGTTATGACGTCTTCTCCATTTCCATGCTGGTGCCAATTTTTCTTCTTGAAATCTCCGGCTCTTAATGGAATGTTTCTAGCACAAGAATCTATCCAGTTTTCTAGGCCAATGCATTGAAAATATCAACTATGGGGGTCAGTGATGGAAATTGGCCTTGGGCACCTGCAACACTTCTTAAAACCCGATAATGGCCAGGACATCTGACGGAAAAAGCATCTCTAACTGAACTCAATGGATGAGGAAAAATGAAACGGCCTCGCCGGCCAAAGCCCATGAGGAAGGGAAAAAAAATTAAAAAGAGAGGAAAAAGTTTCCTCGCTATCTATTTTAAAAAATTTTTTATACAAGTACTCTTACTCTTACGGAGGAGGAAAAATTAGAATATTAGAAGAAAAAAAATGCATGAGCAGGAAGGCAAATTGCAAAAATTGAACAACGTTCAGAGACATGACTTCTTAGCTCCGTGAAAACCTAAGAACTGAGGTACCGCTAGCCTATGTCAGGCCGGATGGCACTGGCGCATATGCAGTGCGGGCAGTTCGCAAACTTTCTATTAAAGCTGTCCGTAACAGGGCTCCATGGATGACATCACTCACATGTGAGAATATGTTGCCTGCTTGTCCTGGAATAAACGGAATGGCAGATAAATCAATGGTCCAATGCGAAGAGCCCCAGTCAGAAATTTGGCAATGTCAGGGCGAGACGTCAAAAACGAAGGATGACCTCGGGCATGAAAACAAAAGAACCCAACCACTTGGACTGGAAGGGATGCTGCAGAGAGGCCTTGATCAAGACCAACCTGGAGCAAAGTCACCACCACCGAAAGTGAATCAGAATATGGCTCTGCATGGTCCTGAGCTCAACAATGCTGGAAGCCTCCCACACCGTAGCATAAGTAGATACAGCAGATAACTGTACAGACATGATCAGAGTGCCAAAGGCCACAGCAGGAGTCCTTGCAGACTAAGGCTGCACGCTCAAGAGTCAAACCAGAAGACCCTGCTTAAGTAGGCTAGACGGGACACACAAGCGAAAGTAGCTACTCTAGCAAAGGTGTATACAATGGCCTGCAAGGCTAGTCTGGAGCCACCAGAATGACATGTCCCGGATGTACTTGATCCATCAAAAGTCTCGGCTCAGCATGAGCCAGGGAAGAAAATATACAGGAGGATTTCCTGAGGCCATAGTCTCGCTTCTGAACTCAGACCTTCGACTGAAGAATCGAGATGCTTGCATGTGGCTTTACTGTGGCCATGAGGTCGAAACAGGACTAACTCCAGCCATGCACAAGGGCTCGGCATGCCAAGAACCAGCACCCATTCGTCCTTAACCAAGGACTGCTAGCTGAAGAAGTCGGCATGAACAATGTCAACTCCTGCTACATGCATAGCTAAGAGCATCTAGAGGCAGCTTTCCACCAAAAGAAAGAGAAGGTGAGCTTCCTGAACCAGAGAGTTGCTGCTGGCACCTCTCTGGCAAATGACATAGGCTACTGCTATTGCTTTGTCAGAGAAAAGATGGACTGCTTGGCTCTCCAGAGTCCTCTGCTAGTGCACTAGAGCCAACTGAAGGCTCTGAGCTCCAACCAGTTGAGCAACTATTTCCAAAAAGAGGGCATCCAATACCCCTGGATGAGACACCAAGTGCAGTGGGTTCCCCAGCCCCGAAAGCTGACATCTGTCAGCACCACAATCCAGGAGGAGATCCACAATGGTACGCCCTTGCATAGCAATTGTGAGAGAAGCCATTAAGGTTGTCTCAAGCCTCCAGAGTCCAGGGAAGACTCATATGTAACGCATCCCAGTGCATAGCCCAACAAGAGAGTAACACAAGCTGAAAAGGATGAATGTGTGCTCTTGCCCATGTAACCACATCCAACATGGTCTCAGGACCAAATGATAGTCCCACACCGAAGGAGCCAGAGAAAGGAAGAAATCTGGGAATGCAGAATCTGTCCATGTACCAGGAAAATAGATGTGGCCCACAACCTTGTCGAAGAGAACACCCAGGTATTCCAAGACTGCTAGGGTGAAAGACTGCCCTGTCTGTAATGCACAATCCAACCAAGATTCTCTAGTACCTGAATCACCTGATCCATTGAGCGAATGTTACGCCGATCTTCAAGAAAGTTTCGAGGAGAAATCCGGGAAACTACAGGCCAGTGATCTGACCTTGATACCGGGAAAGATGGTAGAGGCGCTGATAAAGGATCACATTGTTGACCACCTTGACGGACACAATCTGATGAGAACCAGCCAGCACGGCTTCAGCAAAGGAAGATCTTGCTTGACAAACTTGCTGCACTTTTTCAAGGGAGTTAACAGGCAGATAGACAAAAGTGACCCGGTCGACATTGTATATCTGGATTTTCAGAAGGCGTTTGACAAGGTCCCGCATGAACGACTACTTCAAAAAATTGTGAGCCATGGGATTGAAGATGAAATACACACGTGGATAAAAAACTGGTAGGCAGATAGAAAGCAAAGAGTGGGGGTAAATGGACAATACTCATACTGGAAAAGCGTCACCAGTGGAGTGCTGCAGGGTTCGGTGCTTGGGCCTGTGCTCTTCAACATATTTATAAATGACCTGGAAATTGGAACGATGAGCGAAGTGATTAAATTTGCAGATGATACGAAGTTATTCAGAGTAGTAAAGACGCAAGAGGATTGCAAAGACCTGCTACAGGACATAAACACGCTCCAGAAATGGGCTGCAACATGGCAAATGAAGTTTAACGTGGACAAGTGTTAGGTGATGCATGTTGGTAACAAAAATCTTGTACACGAATACAGGATGTCTGATGCAGTACTCGGAGAGACACCCCAGAAAAGAGACTTGGGTGTACTGGTCGAAAAGTCGAAGCCATCCAACAATGCGCGGCAGCGGCAAAAAGGGCAAAAAGAATGCTTGGAATGATTAAGAAGGGGATCACAAACAGATCAGAGAAGGTTATCATGCTGCTGTACCGGGCCATGGTACGCCCTCACCTGAATACTGCGTCCAGCACTGGTCGCCGTACTTGAAGAACACAATACTAATCGAAAGGGTCCTGAGAAGAGTGACTAAAATGGTTAAGGGGCTGGAGGAGTTGTCATACAGTGAGAGATTAGAGAACTGAGCCTCTTCTACCTTGAAAAGAGGAGACTGAGAGGAGACGTGATTGACACCTTCAAGATAATGAAGGCAATAGACTTAGTAGATAAAGACAGGTTGTTCACCCTCTCCACGATAGGGAGAACGAGAAGGCACTCTCTAAAGTTAAAAGGGGATAGATTCTGTACAAACGTAAGGAAGTTCTTTTTCACCCAGAGATTGGTGGAAACCTGGAACGCTCTTCCGGAGGCTGTCATAGGGGAAAACACCCTCCAGGGATTCAAGACAAAGTTAGACAAGTTCCTGCGGAACTAGAACGTACGCAGGTAGGGCTGATCTCGGTTAGGGCGCTGGTCTTTGACCTGGGGGCCACCGTGGGAGCGTTCTGCTGGGCACGATGGACCACTGGTCTGACCCAGAAGCAGCAATTCTTATGTTCTTATCCCAATCAATTTTGAGTCAAATTAAGAGGTTTTCGAGGCAGAAATCAAAGTTAGAAAAAAGGATTGATTTTAAAATCCAAGATGCCCGCATTATGAATTTGCACCCAAAACAGAAAAAATAAACATAAAAATAGCGATTTGGGGTCTGGGGCAGTGGGGACCTGAACCCTACCCACACAAACTGAAGATCTTCAGACTGCCAGCCGGCCAGAAACAGACTTCAAACTCTGTCCCCATGGATCCTCTGTCATACAATCGGGGGCGGGAAAGGCAGTCTATGTCTTTAAACCTAGGCAGTTTTCTGTCCAGATGCACACAGCCTGCGCTTGAAATCTTTAACAGTCACTTGCCAGCAGACTTCCATGGGAAAGGACCTCGGGCACTTGAAGAGGGTGGCACACAGTAGGCTAGCTCCACAGATCCAGCAGAGTTTCTCTGTGAAGCTATGCATCCTTTTCTCAAACAGGGGACCTCTGGGAAGGGGTCACAAGGGACTGAAGCCACCAAAAAATGGATTTTAAGAAAAAAAAAATAAGAAACAGAAGCAGAGCAACATCAAAAGACTTCTGTTCAGACTGCTTATAGAAACTGAAACTAAGGTTGTCTGCTGATTCACAGGCTACGGGGGTGGAGCATATGTTCAGAAAAGATGTAGATTTCTGCAACACACAGACTGCAGGTTGGGATTGAACACCTAGCATATGGAAACCGGAAGAGACGTAACAGAAATGGTATTTAGAGTACTGTTGTAGGATGGATGTTAAGCAGACAAGTTGGTCTGTCTTATCTGCTATCATATTGATTCTAATCACTGTATGTAAAACCCTCTTATTTATAAACCAATCATATATGCTTAACCATTACAATGTTTAAAGCACAAAATGCAGCATCCCTTACCAATAATGCGCTCAACTATCTGATACTGTTTATGCAAGTCATCAGTAAGTTCTTGTTGGCAGTTGTAATATTCTACATCTTCTGGAGAAGCCGATTTCAACCTGCAAAAGAGGAGTTCTGCAATGTATGATACTACACAGTTAAAGAATGTTTATAATGGTTAGAGTTGAATTTTGATGAACCAATGACAATATCAGATTGAAATGCTCTTTGTATCATTACCTTGTATTTGATTCATTTATTTTGTCCTGATATTATGTATGTTTTTATGTGCACCACTTAGATTTAAGTGGTTTATAAATTTTTTAAATGAATACAGTGGTACCTTGGTTTATGAGCATAATTCGTTCCAGAAGCATGCTCATAATCCAAAGTACTCGTATATCAAAGCGAGTTTCCCCATAGGAAGTAAGGGAAACTCGCTTGATTTATCTCCTTCCCCCCTCCCCTCCCCCCCCCCGAGGCCACCAGCACTGCTCAACACACCCCCAACAATCGGCATCGCCCCCCTTCCCGAGAACCGGCATCGTGCCGCCGAACTGGCATCGCCCCCCCCATCGCTCGTGTCGCGACCCCCCCCCCTTCCAATCCGGCATCCCCCACCCACCCAAACACAATCCCTTACCCCAATCTGGCACCGGCACCAGCACCAACGCAAAGGACCTGCAGGTGCCGGTGCCCGAAGATCCTGCCTCTTGCCTGGACTGCCTCTTGCCTACGCTGCTTCTCGGAGCTGAGCGGCTTCCTTACTGGCTCCCGTAAATTCTCGGAAGCGAGTAAGGAAGATGCTCAGCACTGAGAAGCAGCACCAAATCTCGTAGCTCAGATGGCGTAGTTGGATTGCGCAGCCGGTTAGCAGCGTGGCAGAAGTTTGAAAAGCTTGCTCCTGCCCACTGAACCTCCACCAGCGATCGGCAGAAGACCCGCTGCACCTCCAACAGATCGGCAGACGTATGAAGATAGGGCAGGAAGGGGGGGACAGAGGGCAGAGTTTGGGGGGAAGAGTGCAGAGCCTGACAGGGGAAGGAAGGAAGGGTGAAGAGCCTGACATGGGAAGGGAGGATGGAAGGGTGCTGGATTCAGAGCCTGACAGGGGAGGGGAGGAAGGAAGTGTGCTGGGTGCGGTTCCTGTCAGGGGAGGGAAGGAAGGGTGCTGGGCGCAGTGCCTGACAGGGGAGGGGAGGAAGGAAGGGTGCTGGGTGCGGTTCCTGACAGAGGAGGGAAGGAAGGGTGCTGGACGCAGAGCCTGACAGGGCAGGACACTTGAATATTAAGCCGCCTGACATATTCGAGTCAACCAGTTTTCCTCCTTTTGGGGGAAAGGGGGGTCTCGACTTATATTCAAGTATATACAATATATGTTTAATCAATTTATGATGTGCTGGGATAATGAATAACCTTACACAGATATTTTTGTGAGCAAAGTCGGTTTAGGAAAGCATAGCCTTTAGAATCTCATTTAGGGATTTTATATAAAATGTTCTAGTTTAGATTATTTTAGGTTTCATTTCAGAGCATAAAATCAGATTAGGGCACAGATATAGCAGTTGAGGAAAGTCTTTGTTCCCACCCATCCCTGGCCTGATCTCTGATTTATATGCCCTTGAACCAATTAGAAGGCTAAAAAAGTAATTAGCTAACCTCTTGGCTAGTAATTAGCTCTTAAGAAATAGTCTAAGAAATCTTTGGAGAGTAACCTACCAATTACAATATTACAAAATAATAAAAATTAAACATTACCATAACTTAACATATAACTAGCAATCTTAGGGGACCTTAGTGCACATATTTCAACTCCCTTAGCAACTTAACTAAGAAATCACTAATATTAAGATGCAGGCAGCAGTCCATCAGCAAGATGGGGGCTAACCAGTCTTTTGCAATGAATGGCACATGTCTGATTATCTCCAAGTTAGTGAGCGGTCTTAAGCATATGCTCCATGCAAAGAGTGCCTAGCATTAAGGGAACTGTTCCGATCTCTTAAGCAGACTTGGAGGAGCTGAGAGAAACAGAGAGGTACATACAGGAGACCTACAGGGACATTGTAGAAAAGTTCCACCTCTAGTTTGGCAACTTCTGTGCTGCCTCGGAGGAGAGAGCTCTTCTTAAAGGAAGCCTCACCCAGGTGAAGTAGGAAGCAATCCTGTAGCCAAGACCTGTCCACCAGGGGATGCAATGTACTCTCGCAACAAGAATGTGTCTCCAGGGGCTTCCGCACAGGAGGTAAGGATTAGGATGTCCATTATAGTAGAAGATTCGATCATAAGACATGTAGATAACTGGGTGGCTGGTGGATATGAGGATCGGTTGGTCACTTGCCTGCCTAGTGCGAAGGTAGAAAACCTCAAGCAGCACTTAGATAAGATTTTAGACAGTGCTAGGGCGGAGTCTGCTTTCTTGGTACATGTGGATATCAATGTCATAGGAAAATGTGGTAGGAGGTTCTGAAAGCCAAATTAAGGCTCTTAGGTAGGAAGTTAAATCCAGAAACTCCAGGGTAGCATTTTCAGAAGTGTTCCCTATTCCTTGTGCAGGACCCAAGAGACAGGAAGAGCTCCACAGTCTCAATGTATGGATGAGACGAAGGGAGGAAGGTTATAGATTTGTTAGGAACTGGGCAAGATACTTGGGAAAGGAGAAGTCTATTTCACAAAGATGGGCTCTGCTTTAACCAGGGTAGAACCAGACTTCTGCCATCAATATTTAAAAAGAAGACAGAGCAGCTTTTAAACTAGAAACTGGAGGAAGAATGACAGTCGCTCAAAAGTTTGGAGCAAAGTATCTTTAAAAGATATCATCATGGGGGTGCGTGGCTTGGAGGCGCAGCCTGATGGTCGGGTGACGATTAAGCTCCGCAGTAACAGGTTCATTGAAAGAGTAATTAAGCTAAAAAAATTAGTTCTTTTAGTTATATTTGTGAGCTCGGATCAAAATATGGCATCGGGTAAAGAGATGAAAAATGAATTGGCCGGTACAGGTTCGGGGAGTGTAAAAAGATCAAAGCCAGAGCCGGCGACTCCTTCGAAAGTGCCGTTGCCCAAAGAGGATAGCGGTGACATTTTAAACAGAGCTGAGACAAATTAAAGAAATAGTTTCTGACAATGCACAAAGGCTTCAGGAGGTTAAAGATGAAGTTTAAAACCTCACAAAATGTGTGGAACTTACTGATGTTAAAATAGATCAATTGGAGAAAAGAACTGCAGCGACTGAATCTGAAGTACGGCTATGCAAAATAGATAGGAAAAGTGGACACTCTGTCAAGAGATCTAGAAGACTGTATTAACAGAGAAAAAAGAGGGGAAGAAAGCCATTCTCACCAACTGGCTGTCTACTACTCCCCCGACTTATGCTCAATGGAGATCCCTGATGATAATCCACGCAACGCTAGAGCGGAGACTGGTGGGAAATCTGGATCGTGGTCCAGGTCGTAGATTTCGCCAGACCTGGGAATGTTTCTGGCAGGATCTCACTCCACATGCCCGTAGTAGACTCTTAAATATTTAGGAAGATTTCGGACTCTCAGTTTTTGTTATGGCATTGGACTCCGGGGGTGGGGAGGGTTGGGAAGGGGGGGGGGGTTGTTGCATTGTTCTTTCTTGGAATAAGTTACTGATTGTATTGTTTGTTTTCTGTTGGAACAATAAAAATCATTTGAACATAACAGAGAAAAAAGGAATAATTTAAGAATAATAGGGCTACCGGAGGGAGATGAAAAAAAACGATCCGATTTCCTTTTTAGAAAACTTTCTCCCGAAGATCCTGCCTCTTACAACAAAGTTTCCACTGGAATTTGAGAGGGCTCAAATAAACAACTGGGGCCACGTCCACTAACTTTTAAACTTCTAAGGCATCAGGAAGTTATGGAAATTGTTCGGCTAGCAAAAGAAAATAAAAGCTTAAAGTGTAAGGATTCAAGAATTTATATAGTGTCTGATTTCGCTAAGGCTACCGCATATAAAAGGATAAAGTTACTAGAGCTGCGCCTACAGTTGAGACATCTCGGGGCTAAATATGGTTTGCTGTACCCTGCCATAATGAGGGTTACATATGTCAATAAGACACTGAATTTTAAGGATCCTGAAAAGTTACTGGAATTTTTGGAAACCTGCGAGCAGCCGATGGATTCATGAAATAAAGTGAGGTTTTTATTTATTATTATGGATGCGGCTCTGGAAGAAAGATTCAAATGTCACTTACTTTTAATAATTTATTTTTTGCATTATTTTTGGAAATATTATTCAAACACAACTGGAGTTCGCCATGGGAAATTGGATTAACGGATGGAATCTCTTTTGAACTGTTTTAATTGTCCTTGATACAAAGCAGTAAAGGATTAAATTCTCTTTAGAATCCTTCAAAAAGAATGCTCAGGCTTTATGCAAATAAGGTTAGTCATTGCAATTCTTTCATATACAGATTCATACTATTTATGAGCTGTAGGAAAAGTAAGCGAGTGTGAGATTAAAGGTCTGTGAAGTAGAATACCATACTATTACGCGCCGCTGAGAAGATACAGGAAAGTCTGAAAAGAATGTCATTTTATTTTTGCAGGAGATATTCAAATTGCTCCGTACTAGTGCAGTATACTGTGAACTAAACTGATAAGTAAAAAGATATATGAGCATCTATGTTCTGAATTGCTGCACTATTGAACTTGCATAAGCTTACTAGACTTAAATTGATATGGACCGATATGAAAATGGTGTCTGCTGGATTTTTATCTGAATGGAGAGAATATGGCACGTTTCAATGTGTATTTGGATGTGAACATAAAAATCAACAGTCTCTTGGTCACTGGAACTGATCTATTGTGAAATGGGCAAACATTGTGTGACAGTATGGACATATAAAAACAGCATGGTAATGACTCGGAGCACAAATTTAATTAATTTCTTAACAAGACATGACACAGCCAGATGACCTGTTGGATGCAGCTAAACATATAGAGGATTTACTACAGTGAACATTTGAATGCTTCTTTGGGCAAGTTTTATTCTCTTGAATGTGAAAGAAGGATTTTGTGAAGATAAACTATGTTTTTGCATTCTTTTACTTTGAGTTTGAAGTGAAACTTGGCACAGGAATGTGTATTATGGGAGGAGTTCTTGTTTGGGTCCTTATCCGGCCTAGTCATCAATGAAATGGAAGATTTTTCACTTATGCGCTAAGAGAATTTATTATTGAAGATTATAGCTTTATTTATTTTGTTAAAATCAATTTAAATAAGATAGTTTGTAGGCTGAAATAATTCATTATAAAAATATCAAATGCATGAAATATGATTTCTCCTAAGATAATAAGTATAAGTAATGATTGATTTGGTAGAGGTTAAGATTACAGTAGATTAAAGAAAAATTTAATTGGGCATTATTAAATTTTAGAATGGATAGAATTCATATGTAGTCTATATGAATTAAATGTTTTATTGGGTAAAATATTGAATTGGTGGGAATTCATTAATAAGTATAAGTAATGATTGATTGGGTAGAGGTAAGGGATTGCATGATAGACTAATTAAATTATTATTAAATGTCACAGTATAGTAGATTAAGGAAAAATTAAATGGGGCATTATTAAATTTTAGGATGGATAGAATTGATATGTAATCCATATGATCTAAATGTTTTATTAGTTGAAATGTTGAATTGGTGGGATTTCATTAATTGAAAGTATTTTTATAATATTTTATCTAGCTTTATTGGTATAAGAATAACACCTAAGAGTTATATTAATTTTGTTAAGAATCTTAAATCTATATATTTATAGAAAATAGCTATAATTTAATAATATTTGTTATTACATTTGTTATTATAACATTATTGTTATTACAACAGGATACTTTATTAATATACACAAAGATATTTCTATTCTTAGACAGTATGGATTTTGATGGTTTATCATATTTAAGCATTTACAATCATCAATAGTTTATTTTAAATGATGTGTATAAAACATAGATTAATTATATATAACTTATGATTCATATTATAGAATTGGATAGCTTATTATAATTATATAAGGAGATTTTAATTTAGCCTGTAAGGAGTTTTTTGTCACCTGATATCATATGTGCGTTTTAAAGTTTTCACTATTAATTTGGGAGGGTTGGGAAAGGGTGGGAAGGGGGATATGAAGGGATGGGACGGGATGGGGGATTTTATTTTAGTTTTTTAAATTTGGGAAAAATGATTATTTAGTGAATACTCATTATAATTTGAATTACTGGAAGATATTTGTATGCATTATGTATAAACTATATAATGGATTTTAAAATACTTTCATTAACTTTCATTAAATGTTAATGGCCTCAACCATCTGATTAAAAGGAAAAAAACGCTATTATATTTAAAACAACAGAATGCGGATATTTGCTATATCCAAGAGACACATCTGTCTGCTATAGAATCTACAAAACTAAAGGGAGGTTGGGTAAAGCATTGTTTTTTTGCCCCTGCTGTAGGAAAGAAGGCTGAAGTAGATATTTTAATGAATAGGAAATGTACTACTTTATTTAAAATGGTTGCTTCAGATCCTTTAGGAAGATGGTTACATGTAGATATGAGCATGGGAAATACTACTATGGCGCTTTTTAATGTATATGCCCCTAATTCGAATCAAATTGAGTTTTTCAAGTCTCTACAACAATTGGTTTTACCACTGGCCACTTCTAATCTAGTAGTGGCTGGGGATTTTAACGCCGTTATGGATCCTTTGATGGATAAAAATCCTAGTAAAATTATGAAATCATTGGGATTAGATAATTTTGTACAGTTGTAATTTAAAAGATATATGGAGAATACTTCATTTTGATGGGCAGGAATTTTCATTTTGTTCTCAAGTTCATAAATCCTTTTCAAGGATAGATTATATTTTTGTTTCGGACCAATTGGTTCAACAGATAACACAAGCCTCTATAGATCCAATTATTTTATTTGATCATGGAGGGGTGTGGGTTGAACTTAAAATTGTTGATCAAGAATATAGTAGATCAATTTGGAGATTTGATAATACATTGCTTGTGGATCCAAAATTTTGTGAAGATTTTCAATTAAAAATGAATGAATATTTTCAACTTAATAATATAGGAGAGATATCTATGGAAACTTTATGGGATGCTTTTAAGGCAACCATGAGAGGACAAATTATCTCATCATCTGCATATATTAGGAAACAGGTTAAATTACAATATTCCAATCTGGAAAAAGAGATTAAGGTTTTAGAATCGAAATTGATTGATAAATGGGAGCACTCTATGTTAAAAGATCTTTTAAAAGCTAAATGTAAATTCTTCTAAATTGGTTAGGAAAGATTTATTTTCTCAGCAACTTAATTAAATAAGGCTGGAAGATTATTGGCAAATTATCTCAAGGCAAAAAAACAGAAGGACAAAAATAATTGTAATTAAAGATGAGAAAGGAAATACTTATTCTCAAGTTGGACATATTTTGAAACAATTTCTACATTTTTTATAAGGCTCTTTATTCTTCTGAGCCTTATTTAGATAAAGAAAAAGATGGTTGAGAGTTTTTAAAATTACTAGAGGGATCTAGAATTCCTGAATATATAAAAGGAAATTTAGATAAGCCTATATCATTAAATGAATTACAAAAGGTGTTGAAATCCCTGAGAGCAGGATCCGTCCAGGTGGTGATGGTTTTACAGTAGTTTTATAAAGCATTTCAAAATACCCTATTGCTATATTTGTTAAATTTATATCAGGCTCAACTCAATAAAGGTTGCATTATAGGCACTATGGCAGAGTCATTAACTATAGTTTTGCCAAAGCCAAATAAAGTTCCCACATTGGTTTCAAATTACAGGCCTATTTCTTTAATAAATGTTGATGAAAAACTTTTAGCTAAGACATTAGCTTTACGCTTAGCCAAGGATCTCCCTTTTATTATTGGTATGCACCAAACAGGGTTTGATGCTCAGAGACATTCTTCCAATAACACCAGATTGGCTTTTCAGAAGTTATATTTAACAAAAGCCATGAAAGATCCGGCCTTTTCTGTTTCCTTGGATGCGGAGAAGACCTTTGATCGTGTTGAATGGACCTTTATGTGCCAAGCTATGGAATGGTTTGGCATAGGGTCAGGATTTATACAAATGATTCAAATCTTGTATAGCTCCCCGGCTGCTAGATTGCCTATCAATAATAATTTTTCAGAACGTTTTAGTTTACAGAGGGAGTTTAGACAAGGATGTCCCTTATCTCCTTTCTTTTTTGATATTGTATTAGAACCCTTATTATTAGCTATTCAGCAAGCAAAGGAGATACAGGGTATTCCTTATTCAGAACGGGAATATAGGGTCTCTGTTTATGCAGATGATATATAGCTTCATTTGAGAAACCCTGAAACAACTATTCCATGCTTACTTGAATTAAGAGAAATTTGGAAAATTTTCAGGATATAAGATAAATTGAAGTAATTCAGAAGTTCTTCCACTTAATGTACATTGTACAAAAGGCTCGTTTGATTCATTTCCCTTTCTATGGAAAGAAGATGGAATAAAATATTTAGGAATTTGGATAAAAAATACACTGGAAGAAACAATGAAAGTGAATGAAAATTTTTTATTAAAGAAGGTAACAGAAATGTGTGAGCAATAGAATCCTTTACATTTATCTTGATGGGGGAGAGTCCAAACGATTATAATGATGATTTTGCCTGTGGTTTGTTATCAAATGGGTATGATACCAGTTTTTTTCAGGGGTCTTTTTACAAAAAGTTAAATACTGTAGTATTCTTATAAAATTTATTTGGCTGGGTAAAATTGCTAGAATTGCTTTAGTGTCTTTACAAAAGTCAATTACGGAGGGAGGGGTAAATTTTCCCAATTTTTATAGGT
Source organism: Geotrypetes seraphini (assembly GCF_902459505.1). Classification (NCBI taxonomy): domain Eukaryota; kingdom Metazoa; phylum Chordata; class Amphibia; order Gymnophiona; family Dermophiidae; genus Geotrypetes; species Geotrypetes seraphini. Next base: position 580,971 of record NC_047084.1, on the reverse strand, counting down.
ATCATCAAGCATATATTATGTGCCAAGGTATGTATTGGGTCCTCCCAGAGCCCACTGAAAATATTCCAGATTGTTTGTGGTTGGAATGGCGACTCATGTTACCTCTGAGATTAAACCATGTTCTTAGTATCAAAATGCCTAGGATATACAGTGGAACCTTGGTTTACGAGCATAATTCGTTCCAGAAGCATGCTCGTAAATCAAATTGCTCATATATCAAAGCAAGTTTCCCCTAAGGAAGTAAGGGAAACTGCTTTGATTGGTTCCACCTCCTCCCCCCCGAGGCTACCGGCGCTGCTCCATTCTCCCCTCCCTTGAGGAATCCGACGCTGTTCCAAACCCCTCCCCGCGATCTGGCTTCCCCCCCCTGCAAACCGGCATCCTCACCCCACTCGCGTTCCCCCCCCCCCCACGAGCACGTCAATGACACTTCCTTTACCCGACTTGGCACCAGTGCCGGTGCCTGATGATTCTCCCTCTTCTGGCGCGGCTTGGGCTGGGCGGTGCGTTGTATATCCTCCCTCTTCTGGGCTGGGCTGGACTGGCTTTGAGCATTTGCGCATGCTCAAAGCCTTCTGGTCTCGCTCTCTCCGAGATTGAGAGCGAGACCAGAAGGCTTTGAGCATGCGCAAATGCTCAAAGCCAATCCAGCCCAGCCCAGACCAGAAGAGGGAGGATCTCCGACGCACCGCCCAGCCCAGGCCGCGCCAGAAGAGGGAGGATCTTCGGGCATCGGCACTGGTGCCAAGACGGGGTAAAGTTAGTGTCATTGACGTGCTTGGGGGGGGAAGTAGGATCTCGGTGGAGGGGGGGCAACGCGAGCAGGGGGGATGCCAGATCGCGGGGGTGGGGGGGGCTCGTACAGCGAGGCAAGCTCGGTTTACGAGGCACCAAGTTTGCAAATGTTTTGCTCGTCTTGCAAAACACTCGCAAACCAGTGCACTCGTAAACCGAGGTACCACTGTATAAAGAAAACAGAATATTAGTTGATACATGGAAAACCTTAAGATTTGTAAATAATTTAACACCTATTCCAGTAAATAAATCAACAAGATTCAAATAGGCGGATTTAAGGTCATCTGGAAGTATTGGGTGATGGCAGGTATACGTTAGACAATGTTATATCTAATGGTAAACTGCTTGATTTTTCACAGCTGCAACATAAATTTGGTTTTGATAAATCACAAAGTTTTAGATGGTTACAACTGAAGCAGGCTATTCAGGCGGGATTTCCGGAATGGAAAAATCTTAATAATCAATATAGTTTGGAGTTCTTATGCTTTCAGGTGGACTTTCTGGGACACCAGGCCGCACAGTGGTATAAACTGATATCTGGATTTATGAGTAAAAAAACAAAAACTGGTCTTCGGGACATTTGGAGCGATTAAGAATCAAATTACTGCATCTCAATGGCCACAAATTTGGACTTGGAGGATGAAATGTACAGTGTCTGCATCTATGAGACAAACTTGGTTTTTTCTGTTACATAGAGCATTCTGGACCTCTGTTCATTTACAAAAATTAGGTAGCTCTAAGTCTAATAGATGTTAGCATTGTCATCTCGAAGCAGGGACTTTAGATCATTTATTATTCTATTGTCCATTTATTTTGGCTTTTTGGAAATCGATATAGGGCCAAATAAATTGTTTGTTAGAAAATATGGTGGTTTTATCATATGATAATATATTATTTGGAATGTCAATGAGGGTGAAAAGTCAAATTTCTTCAAAAAATAAGCTCTTATTTATTATGACAGGAGTTGCCATTCAACAGATTACATTTAATTGGAAAAGTTGGAGTAGATTAAACTACAGTTTATGGTGGAATTCTTTGTCATATATATAAAATGGAAAGAACATTAGCCACACAGAAAGCACAGTTACTTACCGTAACAGGTGTTATCCAGGGACAGCAGGCAGCTATTCTCACATATGGGTGATGTCATCGACGGAATCCCGATGCAGAAGCCTTGCAAGCAAACTTGCTTGTTGAAAATACAAGTTTTGAGTCAGCCGCACTAGGCATACACGAGTGCTTTCCCGCCCAGCACAGGGCACGTCTTCTCAGTTCAGATAGCTAGCAGAGAACCCAACCAGGGGAGGTGGGTGGGTTGTGAGAATAGCTGCCTGCTGTCCCTGGATAACACCTGTTACGGTAAGTATCTGTGCTTTATCCCAGGACAAGCAGGCAGCCTATTCTCACATATGGGTGACCTCCAAGCTAACTAGGATGGGATGGTGGGAGTGTTGGCAACTTAGGAGAATAAATTTTGTAATACTCTTTGGCCAAAATGACCATCCCATCTGGAGAAAACATCCAGACAATAGTGAGAAGTGAAAGTATGAACCGAGGACCAAGTAGCAGCCTTGCAAATTTCCTCAATAGGTGTAGATCTGAGGAAAGCTACTGAAGGTGCCATTGCTCTGACCATATGGGCTGTGGCTCTACTCTGTAGGGGTAATCCTGCCTGGGCATAGCAGAAAGAGATACAAGCATCCATCCAGTTGGAGATGGTACGCTTAGAGATAGGATGTCCTAACTTATTTGGATCGAAGGAGACAAAAAATTGAGGAGCAGTTTGGTTCGATTTGGTGCGTTCCAAATAGAAGGCCAAAGCACATTTACAGTCCAGAGTATGAAGAGCTGATTCTCCAGTATGAGAATGAGGCTTTGGAAAAAACACTGGAAGAATAATGGATTGGTTGAGATGAAATTCCGAAACCATTTTAGGTAGGAATTTAGGATGAGTACGGAAAACCAGTGAAAAGTGGATCAGCAACTAAAGCTTGCAGCTCACTGACTCTTCGAGCAGAAGTGAGGGCAATGAGAAACACCACTGTCCAAGTGAGATACTTCAGATGAGCCGTAGACATTGGTTCAAATGGAGGCTTCATTATTGAGTAAGAACAACAGTGAGGTCCCAAACCACTGGAGGCAGTTTGAGAGAGGTTTGACATTGAAAAGTCCTTTCATGAATCTGGAAACCACCAGAAGAGCAGAAAGGAGTTTTCCTTCAGTAGGCTGATGGAAAGCAGCAATTACACTGAGATGGACTCGGATCGATGTAGACTTAATCTAGCACAAAAGATAAGGAGGAATGTTGAGGATCTTTATCGTGAGAAAAACACCTCGTAGAAAATCTAGTCCATTTTTGGTGATAGCATTGTCTAGTGGTAGGCTTCCTAGAAGCCTCTAAAATGTCTCTCACAGATTGAGAAAACTGAAGAGGAGTTATGTTGAGGTACCAAGCTGTCAGGTGTAGAGAATGCAGGTTGGGATGAAGCAGAGATCCCTGACTCTGTGTAAGCAAAGATGGAAAAACTAGTAGAAGGTATGGTTCCCTGCTGCTGAGTTGAAGGAGAAGGGAGTACCAAGGTTGTCTCGGCCACCGAGGAGAAATCACAATCATGGTGGCATGGATGTTCTTCAATTTGACAAGATTCTTGAGAATGAGAGGGAATGGAGGGAATGCATACAGGAAGAGATTCGTCCATTCCAGAAGAAAAGCATCTGCCTCGAGGCGATAAGTAGAATAGATCCTGGAGCAGAACTGAGGCAGTTTGTTGTTGTGGGGAGCTGCAAAGAGATTCCCCACTGTGATAAAATGTGATGTAGAGGCAAGGAATGGAGTGTCCATTCGTGAGGTTGTAGAAGACGACTCAAGTTGTCCGGTAAGCAATTTTTTGCCCCTTGGATGTAGACAGCTTTGAGGAAGGAGGTGTGGCGGATTGCCCAGTCCCAAACCTTCAGAGCTTCTTGACAAAGGGAGGAATCTCCCATCCCTCCCTGTTTGTTGACATACATGGCGACTTGGTTGTCCGTCCGAATGAGGACTACCTGATCTTGAAGATGTTGAAAAGCTTTGAGAGCCTTCAAAATCGCTCTGAGTTCCAACAGACTGATGTGACACTGATGATCCATACTGGTCCAGTGGCCCTGAGTACGGAGACCATCGAGATGAGCGCCCCAAGCGTAGGTCGAGGAATCCGTTGAGAAGACCTTCTGATGAAGGGGCGTTTGAAACAGCAATCCTGTGGAGAGATTGGAAGAGAGCATCCACCAATGGAGAGACTGTCTCAATGAAGGAGTGACTGCAATGTGTCGAGAAAGTGGGTCGCAAACCTGCGTCCACTCAGATGCCAGGGTCCACTGAGGAATTCTGAGGTGAAGACTGACAAAAGAAGTTACATGTACTGTGGAGGCCATGTGACCTAGTAGTACCATGTGTCTCGCCGAGATTGAAGAGCAGGAAGACACTGCATGACAGGGTTGAAGGAGAGCTTCTAGACGTTGTTGCGGAAGGAAATCTCTGATTGAATAGTGTCCAGAACAGCTCCGATGAACTGTAGATTCTGAGAGGGCTGAAGTGGGATTTAGGAAAGTTGATTTTGAATCCCAAACTCTATAGGAACCACATAGTCCGTTGGGTCGGTACAATAACCCTTTGAGATGTTGAATCTTTGATGAGCCAGTCATCTAGGTAGGGAAACACCTGGAAACTATGGTTCCTTAGAGCTGCTGCTACCACCACCAGGCACCTGGTGAACACTCTGGGAGATGAATCCAGGCCAAAGGGTAGCACTCTGTATTGATAATGCAGATACCCCATCCGAAATCTGAGATACTGACGTGAGATCGGATGGAAGGGGATGCGAGTAGAAACCTCCTTGAGATATAGAGAATATAACCAATCGTTCTGATCTATATTTAAAATGGGTCTCAGATCGCCTGTCTTCTTCGGAACTAGAAAGTAATGGGAGTAAAAAACCCTGCTCTGCTGTTCCAGGGGAACTTCCTCGATGGCACAGAGACGAAGCAGAGCTTGAGGTTCCTGAAGAAGGTCGGTAATTTTAAAGTTTGCAAATTATCCATGCCAACTGTTGCAAATAGTAAACAAAAATAACAAACATTGTTTAAAATGTATGCAAATCTAGAAGCCTAAGAAACAAGAACGGAGAGTTAAAATATATTGTAAATGAAAAGATATGAAAATATAATAAGCACTTTGAGACCTGGTGGAAGGAAGATGACCAATGGGACACTGTCATACCGGGATACAAACTATATTGCAATGATAGAGTGGATCGAATTGGTGGAAGCTAAGCATTATATGTTAAGGAGGGCCTTAAATTAAATGGACTGAAAATTCCTATGGACCTTGGAATTCCTATGGGTAAAAATTCCATGAGTAAAAGGGAAAAGAATAGTACTAAGAGTGTACTACCATCTACCTGACTAGGATGAATGAACAGATGCTGAAATGTTATCAGAAATTAGAGAGGCTAACAAACTGGGTAACATGATAATAATGGGTGATTTTAATTACCCTGATATTGACTGGGTAAATGTAACATCAGGGCATACTAGGGAGATAAAATTCCTTGATGAAATCAAGTACTGCTTTAATGGAACAGCTGGTTCAGGAACCGACAAGAGGTGAAGCAATTCTAAATCTAGTTTTTAGTGGAGCACATGAATTGGTGAGGGAGGTGATTGTGCTTGAGGCCACATGATAACAGTGATCATAACATGATCAGATTTGATATAATCCCTGAAATAAGTTCACACAAGAAATCCAATACAACATTTTACTTTAAAAAATGACGAGGTAATCAGTGGAGTGCCGCAGGGCTCGGTCCTGGGCCCGATCCTATTCAACATCTTTATAAGAGACTTGGCAGAAGGGCTGCGAGGTAAAACAACATTATTCGCCGATGACGCCAAACTAAGCAATGTAGTGGGCAAAAGCACAACAGACATAAATTCAATGTCCGACAACATGATGCACGACCTACTCCTACTGGAGTGCTAGTCTAGGTCCTGGCAACACAGCTTCAATGCCAAAAAATGCAAAGTCATGCACCTGGGCAGCCATAATCCATGCAAGACTTACACCCTTAATGGCGAGATCCTAACAAGAACTGAAGCAGAACGAGACTTAGGGGTGATCGTCAGTGAGAACATGAAGACTGTCAATCAAGTGGAGCAAGCTTCATCCAAGGCAAGGCAAATCATAGGTTGCATACGCAGGAGTTTCGTCAGCCGTAAGCCTGAAGTCATTATGCCATTGTATAGATCCATGGTGAGGCCCCACCTGGAATACTGTGTGCAATTCTGGATGTGCTGAGACTGGAGTCGGTCCAGAGAATGGCCACCCGGATGGTCTCGGGACTCAAGGATCTCCCATACGAGGAATGGCTGGATAAGTTGCAACTGTACTCACTTGAGGAACGCAGAGAGAGGGGTGACATGATTGAGACATTCAAGTATCTCACGGGCCGCATCGAGGTGGAAGAAGATATCTTATTTTTCAAGGGTCCCGCGGCAACAAGGGGGCATCCATGGAAAATCAGGGGCGGGAAACTGCACGAGGACACCAGGAAATTCTTTTTCACTGAAAGGGTGGTTGATCGCTGGAATAGTCTTCCACTTCAGGTTATTGAGGCCAGCAGCGTGCCTGATTTTAAGGCCAAATGGGATAGACATGTGGGATCTATTCACAGAGAAAGGTAGGTGAGGGTCATTGGGGTGGGCAGACTAGATGGGCCGTGGCCCTTATCTGCCGTCTATTTCTATGTTTCTATGATATGAGGAGAATGATAAAAAAGAAACAAAGAAGCAGTTGCAAAGTTTAAAAATTTAAATCAGGTGTGGTTATTATTCAAAAATACTATCCTGGAAGCAAAGAATATATATTATTACTACTAGATATATCCCATGTATTAAAAAAGGAGGAAGGAAGACCAAACAGCAACTGGCATGGTTAATAAGTAAGGTGAAGGAAGCTACTAGAGCCAAAAGAGAACCCTTCAGAAAGTATACGAAGGATCAGACTGAAAATAATTGTAAACAGCACAAGAATGGCAAGTCAAATGCAAGGCCCTAATAAGAAAAGAAAAGAGAGAACTTGAAAAGAAGACTGCACTAAAAGCAAAAACATATAATACAAACTTTTTTTAGGTATATTAAAAGCAAGAAGCCAGGAAGAGAATCAGTTGGACTGCTAGAAAACCAAGAGAGATAAAAGGGGCTCTGAGGGAAGATGAGGCCATAGCAGACAGATTAAATGATTTTTTTTTTTTGCTTTGGTCTTCACCAAGAAAGATGTGGGGGATTTACTTGTGGCAGAAGTGGTATTCAATTCTGATGAATCAAAGAAACAAACAAACCTCTAACACTGGAAGATGTAATGGGTCAATTTGACAAACTAAACAGTAGCAAATCGCCTGAACCAGATGGTATACATCAGTGTTCTTCAACCTTTTTACACCAATGGAACGTCAGAAATGGAGAAATTAGGTTCTTACCTGCTAATTTACTTTCTTTTAGCTTCTCCAGACCAGTAGAGGTTAACTTTACGAATGGGTATATATCTAATCATGACCAGCAGGTGGAGACTGAAAACAAAACTTTGGGACAGTATATACTATCCTCCCTTCTCTATTTCCCTCAGTCTGCCGAATAGCCAAGCAGAACCAAGAACTGGAAAACAGGAAGAAAACAATACTCCAAACAGGAGTGACAAATAACATACCCAAATGCTGTTGGAAAATGCAGAGGAGAAATACCCGAAGGAAAATGTCCCCACAGCTCGCCAGCTAAGCCAGCCGAGCCACAGCCGCTGTTCTTTAATTCTCCCCGGCCCTAGAAAAATACTAGAACCCGCAGCAAAAAACAAAACTGCCCGCGAAAACAGCCCCAACAACAACAACAACAGACAGGGTGGGGACCTCTACTGGTCTGGAGAAGCTAAAAGAAAGTAAATTAGCAGGTAAGAACCTAATTTCTCCTTCTTTAGCACTCTCCAGACCAGTAGAGGTTAACTTTACGAATGGGACGTACCAAAGCAGTCCCTCTCACGGGCGGGACCCCCGAAGGGCCGATACCAGAACACGCTCACCGAACACCGCGTCCCGACGCGCCTGAACATCTACCCGATAATGTCTAACAAATGAATGCAAGGAGGACCAAACCGCAGCCTTACAAATATCCACCGGAGGCACGAGCGACGACTCAGCCCAAGAAGCCGCCTGACCCCGAGTGGAATGAGCCTTGAGAAACTCCGGAACAGGCTGCTGTTTCAGAAGATAAGCGGAAGCAATCGTCTCCTTGATCCAGCGCGCAATAGTAGCCTTAGAAGCACCAGCTCCCCGACGAGGACCAGCCAGGAGGACAAAGAGATGATCGGACTTCCGGAATTCCTGGGTCCGCTGCACATAAGAGCGAAGGACCCGACCGACATCCAACTTGCGCAGCTGCCGTTGCTCAGAAGAGCCCTCCCGACCACCCAAGACCGGGAGAACCACCGATTGATTGACATGAAAAGGAGAAACAACCTTCGGCAGAAAGGAAGGAACAGGCCGCAAGACGACCCGCTCCCTAGAAAACTCCAAGAAGGGAGCCCTACAAGAGAAAGCCTGCAGCTCAGAAACACGCCTAGCAGAAGTAATGGCCACCAAAAAGACCGCCTTCAAAGTAAGGTCCTTCAAAGAACAGTCGTCCAAGGACTCGAAAGGCGGGCACACCAAAACAGAGAGAACCAGATTAAGATCCCAAGAGGGAGCCGAGGGCCGTAGGGGAGGCCTAAGCAACTTGGCCGCCCGCAGAAACCGAATCACATCAGGAAGAGCCGATAAACGCTGACCTGACACCAACCCTCGAAAGGCCGACAGGGCCGCAAGATGAACCCGGAGAGAAGACCAAGCCAGGCCTCTATCCAGGCCATCCTGCAAGAACTCTAGAATGTTAGGCAGAGAAGCGCGAAAAGAGGTCACTCCCCGCGCCCGACACCATTCCTCAAAGAGACGCCAAACCCGCACATAAGCCCGAGAGGTAGAAAGCCTCCGGGACCCCAACAGTGTAGAGATCACCTTGTCTGAATATCCCTTCTTGCTAAGGCGACCCCTTTCAAGAGCCACGCCGTAAGACAGAAGGGAGACGGGTCGAACATGGGAATGGGACCCTGCATCAGAAGGTCATCCGAGAGAGGCAGAGGAAGAGGAACCGCCACCAGGTGCCTCACCAGATCCGCATATCACGGACGTCGAGGCCAATCCGGAGCCACCAGCACCACCAAACCCGGATGGTGAACAATGCGAAGAAGCACTCTGCCCACCAGCGGCCAAGGAGGGAACACATACAACAGCCCCTCCGTTGGCCACGGCTGGACCAGAGCATCCAGACCCTCGGCCAGCCCGTCCCTGCGACGACTGAAGAAGCGGGGCACTTTGGCGTTGCCACTCGTGGCCATCAGGTCCATCAGGGGCTGCCCCCAATCTTGCACTATCAACCGAAACGCTCCGGCGCCGAGAAACCACTCTCCTGGATCCAGGAAGTGACGACTGAGGAAGTCTGCCTGAACATTTTCTACCCCGGCTATATGAGAAGCCGAGAGGTCCAGAAGATGGGACTCCGCCCAAACCATGAGCCGAGCCGCCTCCTGCGCCACAGGAGTGCTCTTGGTGCCCCCCTGACGATTGACATAAGCCACCGCCGTGGCATTGTCCGACAGGACTCTGACCGACTTGCCCAGCAAAAGGGAGTGGAAAGCTAACAGCGCCAGCCTGACCGTTCTGGTCTCCAACACGTTGATCGACCAGGAGGCCTCCTCCGCGGACCAGGTGCCCCGAGCTGAGTGGCCCATAAACTGAGCCCCCCAACCGAGGAGACTCGCATCCGTAAGGAGCACCGTCCACTGCGGGAGATCCAGACCCACCCCCTGAACCAGGTGAGGGGTCCGGAGCCACCAGCGCAGACTGCAGCGCGCCAAGCCTCGCAGGGGAACCGGAACATCCAAATCTTGCCTCCGGGGAGACCACCTCCGGAGCAGAGCATACTGAAAAGGACGCATGTGGGCCCGCGCCCACCTCACCACATCCAGGGACGCCGCCATTGACCCCAGGACTTGGAGGAAATCTCGCGCCCGAGGACCCCGAGAAAGCAGGCGAATCTGAGATTGCAATTTGCTCACCCGGGCCTCTGGAAGGAAGACCTTCCCCAAGGAGGTGTCGAACATAACCCCAAGGCACTCCAGACGCTGAGCCGGGACCAACCGACTCTTGGAAAGGTTGACCACCCAGCCCAGCGACCGGAGAAACTCCACCACCCGAGCCGTAACCCGGGAGCTCTCCTGCAACGACTTTGCCCGAATCAACCAGTCGTCCAGGTAGGGGTGAACCAGGATGCCCACCGACCGCAAGGCTGCCGCGACGACCACCATTACCGTGGTGAACGTCCGAGGAGCCGTGGCCAGACCAAAGGGAAGCGCACAGAACTGAAAGTGCCGCCCCAAGATCGCAAAGCGAAGGAAGCGCTGATGAGAGGCCCGAATTGGAACCTGCAAGTAGGCCTCCGTCAGATCGAGAGACGTAAGAAACTCCCCCGGCTGAACCGCCAGAATGACCGACCGCAGCGTTTCCATGCGGAAAGACGGAATCTTGAGAGCTCTGTTGACCCCTTTCAAATCCAGGATGGGCCGAAAGGTCCCCTCCTTTATGGCCACCACAAAGTAAATGGAGTACCTGCCGGTGCCCCACTCCGTAGGGGACACCGGCACCACTGCCTCGAGTTCTAGCAAACGCTGAAGGGTCTGACGAAAAGCCTGCGTCTTCCATGGAGTCTGACATGGAGAAGCGAGGAAAAGGTCCGGCAGAGAGCGGGTAAACTCCAGAGCGTAACCGTCCCGCACCACCTCAAGGACCCACTGATCGGACGCGATCTCGGCCCATTTGGGGAAAAATTTGCGCAGCCGGGCCCCCACCGGAACCAAAGGGGGCGCCGGCAAGGAGTCATTGCGCAGGACGGGAAGCGGGGGAACCGGCGGAGGGATTCCCTGCCCCCCGACGGGCCCCCCGAAAGGGCTGCATGCGCTGGAAGAACCGACCCCGGGAAAAACCCTGAGCCGGGAAAGAAGCAGCCCCACGCCCCGGGCGATACTTGCGAAATTCCCGCAAACGCCCCCGGGCAGCCCCACACCTAGACGCAGGGCGGGCAAGGTCCTCAGGCAGACGGGGCACCTTCGAGTCCGTCAGAGTCTGAATCAACTCATCTAATTCCTCTCCAAACAAAAAGACCCCCTAAAGGGAACTTTAGTAAACTTAGCTTTGGACGCAGAATCCGCCGCCCAAGCACGCCGCCACAAAATACGCCGCGCGGCCACGCCATAGACTTAGCCGAAATCCGCACCAAGTCATAAAGAGCATCTGAGAGGAACGAGGCAGCCATCGCAATCTTCGCTACCTCCTGATCCACTAGAGACCAGTCATCAGACTCCCGATCCAGGACACGCTCAGCCCACCGAAACACGGCGCGAGCGACTAGCTCCCCACAAACAGCCGCCTGGACCCCAAAGGCAGAGACATCAAAATCATACTTAAGAAGTGTCTGTAACGCACGCGCCTCCGAGACCCTAAGAGCAGAACCGTCCATAACAGGCACGGTATGCTGCTTAGGAAGTGCCGGGACCACCGCGTTCCCCATTGGCGAAATTAAGGTAGCCCTACCTCCCTCCGGGACGGGATACCCAAGAGCCAAGGCGCACACCAAACGAAACTGCGCCCATAGGCCACTGCACCAACACAAAATCCCGCAAATCCTGACGCACAGGAAAAGAGCGGGAAACAGGACAGACCCCCTGAAGCAGAGGGGCCCCCATACGCGGGGTCTCCGGCGGCGCCACTGCAAAAATGCAGCACTAAGGAGACCTGCTACACAGGTCGAAAAGCTCATCCCTCTGAATAAAAAGCGCACCACGGACGCATCTGCTCTGGAAGACGGGAAACCCGCCGCCCCGCTGCCAACAGGCGTCCCCTCTAGAGGATCCTGGAAGCCCGCCAACGCAGCCAGGTCCTCAACCAGGCCAACACGCTCCTCCGCCCACCAATTCGCAATCCAAGCCCCCCGCGGGCGCTTGGATGAGGGAGGAGGAAGAGGGGACGCCAAACGAAAAGAGGGAGGCAAAGCCATAGGGGGCGCGGAGGGAAACCCCCCCCGAAACCCCCCAGGCGCACGTGGGACCCCCAAAAGTCCGCACAAAGAAAGAAAATAAATTGGGGGCAAAAAACCCCTGGGGGTCCCCAGGGACTCCCTGCCCCAGCAGGGGTCCATGCTGAAACCTGCCCCTGTGTTCGCCATACAGGGGGAAGGTCACCTGAGGTTGCAGACAAAATGGAGGGGCCAGACAAAGAAAATGGCGAAGTTCCCGCCAAAAATGCTCCCTCCATGGCCTGTAGCGGCTGAGAAGACTGAACAGTCTCAGCCGCTAAGACAGGCAAGTCGGCATCAGCTGTCAAAAAATCAGCTGAGAGGGAATCCTTCGGGGAATCCCTCCGTGGGCGGTTGTGGAAGACCGGGCTTCCCCACTGCTCCAAGCCGACTCGCGAGGCACCATCGGCGGGGAGCTCTGGGCACCTGCAGCCGCTGCCGACGGAGCTCCACCACCTCACCGACCCAAACCGCCGAGTTCAGGCCGGCCGCGAGTGCCTCGCGGCTGGACTCAATTGTGTCCTACTCCCCCGGAGAAGGGCACAATTGCTCCATACGCGACCTAGCTATAAAAAAGTGCCGGTTACATGAAAAAATACAGTAAAATACAGTTTTCTTAAAGGGAAACAACCCTTCAGACCAGCACTACCTCAGGATTTTTTTTTTTTTTTTTACAGAACAGACTCCACAGGCTCTCGAAGCAATATGCCTTGCTTGACTTAGGGGGCAAGGCTTACTGCTGAGGCTCCTCTAAAAAAATGTGGGGAGGTGGAGGAAGTGGGGGGAGGGACCCCGCTCGTGACCCGCCGGGTTTGACACCCCCGAGGTCGGACGGACCCCCAAACAGGGCCCGACCAAGCTCCGTCCGGCCAAAAACAGGGACAATAAACCCCTAAACAAATTCCAACAGCCCTACCAAGAGAGATGGGTACAGATCACTCAACACCTGCTGGAGACTGAAAGAAGACTGAGGGAAATAGAGAAGGGAGGATAGTATATACTGTCCCAAAGTTTTGTTTTCAGTCTCCACCTGCTGGTCATGATTAGATATATACCCATTCGTAAAGTTAACCTCTACTGGTCTGGAGAGTGCTAAAGAAAAAATAATTTTTACACCTATGGAACGTCAGAAATAAAATAATTATTTTGTGGACCGGCAAATTATTAGGACTGAAATTTTAAAACCCTGTTTCCGCCCTGTCTCCGCGAGCTCGGTCCCCACAAACCATATGATCCCATCTGCACAAGCCTCAGTTATGATTTTATATTGAATGTATTTTATTAAAGTATAAAAAGAAACAATATTCTGTAGAATTGTCATTTTATAAATACAAATAATACAGAGCAAGGATCAACAAAATCCCTGTCTCCCCTCCCCTTCACATATATATCCCCTCTACTATCAAGAAAACTGAATAAGCCAAATTATTACAGAATGCTACACAGAAATATCATAACAGAATACCGCAGTCACACATGACAGGAATAGTGTTAGAGGAGTGCAACTAGGACAACTGCCTCCTGGTCAGAGAGAACCCTAAGCCAACTGGAAGCCAAAGAAGCATTGTATGGGCTTTGCAGTCCCCAGTTATGCCTAACAGCTCTAGCAGGATATATATTTCAAATCTGATATATTCTAATCACAAAATAGAAATAAAATTATTTTTTTCTACCTTTTGTTGTCTCTGGTTTCTGCTTTCATCATCTTTTCACTCTCTTCCTTCCAGCATCTGCCTCTTCCATCCACTGTATGCCCTCTCCCCCTTCCATATGTTATCTGTCTTCTTTATATGCCCCTCTCCCCTTTCCATCCAGCCTGCGCCCCCTCTCCTTTTTACATGATTCATTTCAGCTTCACTGCTCTCTTCATTTTATCTCTCCTACACCAGATCTAGCATCTTTGTCCCTCTTTGCTTACTTCTCTGCTGACTCCCTTCCCAGCATCAATCTCTTTACTTTCTCATTCCTGTCTCTCCCCTTTCCCTCATCTGATCTCTCCATTCCACCCTGACCCCTTTCCCCTCCTCTAATCTCCCTTCCAGCTGTTTCCTTACTTTTTCCTTCTCCCTTTCCTCCTCCCCTGTCCAGCAGTAATTCTCTTCCCTTCCCCTCCTCCCCTCCCAGCAGCATCTCTCTTTCCCTCGAGGTCCAGTAGCAGCTGACCCTTTATTTTCCCTTGTCCAGCAGCTTCCCAGACTCCTTTCCCTCCTCCCCTGCCAGCAGCATCTCTCCTTCTCCCTCCCTCAAGGTCCAGTAGCAGCTATCTCTTTATTTTCCCTTCTCCAGCAGCTTCCCAGCCTCCAACAGTGGCTTTCTCCCCTCCCTGCAGCTCTCGGTACTTGCCAGCGCAGCGATTCACTAAGGCAGTTTTGGGTCCTTTGATGGGTCGTGCCACTTCTGAGGAAAGAGAAAGTTGCATCATCAGAGGTGGCCCATGACTCAGCAAAAGCCCCAAGGCTGCTTAAGTGAATCGCTGTGCTGGAAAGTACCGACAGCTGCTGGGAGGGGAGAAAGCCACTATCGGAGGCTCCCCATGATCTTGCCAGCCCCGTGTGGACTGGCAAGAAATTGCAGCTCCTTGTCTCACCGGCCCTATATGGACCGGAAGGAATTTTTGCAGACCAGCACCAGTCCACGGACCGGCGGTTGAAGAACACTGGTATACATCCCAGAATGCAGATAGAACTGAAAAATGAACTTGAGCACCTGAATAAATTAATGTAAATCATTTTGTGCTCGCTGAATAAATCAATCAATTAATAAATAAATAAATGAACTTGAAGAGCTATTGTTAGTAATCTTTCTTTAAAATCCAGCATAGTACCGGAAGACTGGAGGGTGGCCGTGACACCGAATTTAAAAAGGGTTACAGAGATGATCTGGGAAATTATAGATCGGTAAGTCTAACGCCGGTGCCTGGCAAAATGGTACACTCTTTTATAAAAAAAAAAAACCAAACTGACAAAACATATATATAAGCATGGATTAATAAGAGAAAGCCAAAATGGATTTATTCAAGGGAAATTTTCCCTCACCAATCTGCTGCATTTTTTTTTAATTGGTGAATGAAAATGTGGATAAAGTTGAGCTGGTTGACAATGCTTATTTGGATTTTCAAAAGGCATTTGACAAAGTAACCCATGAAAGTCTTCTGTGAAAATTAGAAGTTTATTTCTGGGAAAATCAAGACAGACAAATGCCATCCCACCACTGAAAGAGTTACACTGACTCCCAATTGAAAACAGAGTGAAATTCAAGATCTTATTGCTGACACACAAAATCATTCACCTCTCAGAACTGCAATATCTAGCAGCCAGACTACATAATCATGCGCCTCCACGCGCCCTATGCTCAAGCCAAGAGGCCCTACTACAAATACCCTCCTTCAAAGACACAAATACAACAACACAAGGGCAAGAATGTTCTCTGTAATGCCTCCAATGTGGTAGAACACACTCCCCAAAGGATTAAAACTAGAAAAAGACACCAGAGAAAATATTTATTCACAGAATGTGTAACTAAACTCTGGAATTCGTTGCTTGAGAATGTGGTGAAATCAATTAGCTTAGCAGGGTTTAATAAAGGTTTGGATAATTTCCTAAAAGAGAAGTCCATAGGCCATTATTCCTAGGATAAGAAGCATAAAATCTGTTTTACTACTTGGGATGTAAAAACTGGCCAATAGGTATGTTCTCTCTCAAGGATCTCAGATGAAAGCTGTTATAAGCAACAAATTGTTGCACTCTGTCTTTACATAGAAACATAGAAATAGACGACCCATCTAGTCTGCCCACCCCAATGACCCTCCCCTACCTTTCTCTGTGAATAGATCCCACGTGTCTATCCCATTTGGCCTTAAAATCAGGCACGCTGCTGGCCTCAATAACCTGAAGTGGAAGACTATTCCAGCGATCAAACACCCTTTCAGTGAAAAAGAATTTCCTGGTGTCCCCGTGCAGTTTCCCGCCCCTGATTTTCCACAGATGCCCCCTTGTTGCCGCGGGACCCTTGAAAAAGAAGATATCTTCTTCCACCTCGATGCAGCCCGTGAGATACTTGAATGTCTCGATCATGTCACCCCTCTCTCTGCATTCCTCGAGTGAGTATAGCTGCAACTTATCCAGCCGTTCCTCGTACGGGAGATCCTTGAGTCCCGAGACCATCCGGGTGGCCATTCTCTGGACCGACTCCAGTCTCAGCACATCCTTACGGTAATGCGGCCTCCAGAATTGTACACAGTATTCCAGGTGGGGCTTCACCATGGATCTATACAATGGCATAATGACTTCAGGCTTACGGCTGACGAAACTCCTGCGTATGCAACCTATGATTTGCCTTGCCTTGGATGAAGCTTGCTCCACTTGATTGACAGTCTTCATGTTCTCACTGACGATCACCCCTAAGTCTCGTTCTGCTTCAGTTCTTGTTAGGATCTCGCCATTAAGGGTGTAAGTCTTGCATGGATTATGGCTGCCCAGGTGCATGACTTTGCATTTTTTGGCATTGAAGCTGAGTTGCCAGGACCTAGACCAGCGCTCCAGTAGGAGTAGGTCGTGCATCATGTTGTCGGACATTGAATTTATGTCTGTTGTGCTTTTGCCCACTACATTGCTTAGTTTGGCGTCATCGGCGAATAATATTATTTTACCTTGCAGCCCTTCTGCCAAGTCTCTTATAAAGATGTTGAATAGGATCGGGCCCAGGACCGAGCCCTGCGGCACTCCACTGATTACCTCCGTCATTTCGGAGGGGGTGCCGTTCACCACTATCCTCTGAAGCCTACCTCCAAGCCAGTTCCCAATCCATTTCGTCAATGTGTCGCCCAATCTTATAGAACTCATCTTGCTCAGCAACCTGCGGTGTGGTACGC
Source organism: Geotrypetes seraphini (assembly GCF_902459505.1). Taxonomy (NCBI): domain Eukaryota; kingdom Metazoa; phylum Chordata; class Amphibia; order Gymnophiona; family Dermophiidae; genus Geotrypetes; species Geotrypetes seraphini. The sequence goes on along the minus strand of NC_047084.1, from coordinate 564,119 downwards.
TATCAAATGTTTTACTGAAGTCCAAGTATACGATGTCCAGGGACTCCCCAACATCCAGCTTCCTCGTCACCCTGTCAAAGAAACTGATCAGGTTGGATTGGCAGGATCTCCCCTTAGTAAATCCATGTTGACGGGGATCCCGTAGATTCTCCTCGTTCAGGATCGTATCCAATTGGCGTTTGATTAGAGTTTCCATTAGTTTGCACACTATTGTTATGAGACTCACCGGTCTGTAGTTCGCTGTCTCCATCTTGGAGCCTTTCTTGTGGAGTGGAATGACGTTAGCCGTCTTCCAGTCCAACGGGACATTACCCGTACTAAGGGAGAGATTGAAGAGCGCGGATAGCGGTTCCGCCAAGACATTACACAATTCCCTGAGCACCCTGGGGTGTAAGTTGTCAGGCCCCATTGCCTTGTTAACCTTAAGCTTTGACAGCTCGCAGTAGACACCACTGGGTGTAAACTCGAAATTACTAAACGGGTCATCTGCGTCAACCCTTGTCTGTAGCTGAGGGCCGAGTCCTGGCGCCTCGCAAGTGAAGACTGAGCAGAAGTATTCATTTAACAGTTGGGCTTTTTCCGAGTCTGCTTCTACATAGTCTCCATCTGGTTTACTAAGACGTACTATCCCGCCTGAGTTCTTATTTCTGTCACTGATATACCTGAAGAAGGATTTATCTCCTTTCTGGATGTTCTTCGCTAGAGACTCCTCCATGCGGAATTTGGCCTCCCTAACTGCTGTTTTACAGAAAATAGTGGAAAAACTTGTTTCTTCAAAATGAACCATATACCATGTAAAGTGATAGAAAATTACAGATTATAATCACAAGCCTGGGGAGTTACAAAATGGCCTTCTGACTGCAATCCATTCCCCTCTCTGTGGGACTGGACCCTTACTGAAGCCTGCACGCAGCATGAGGGGAGAAGCACAGTTGGCCCCGATCCTGGAAAAGTGACGCAGCACTCAACTGTACTCATCCGCTACAGACAAAACCTGGGATGTGCCACTCAAGCCCACTGCGGACAAACCTGGGGCAAACAAGCACCCAAGGAGGAATTCCTGAGCTTCCTAGATGGTAATGCTGGCAGGCCCCACAGAAATCAAGCAAAACTTGGGCCTATGGGCTACAGATTTCCTCCTGAAGTCTGGTGTCTTATTGCAGCAAGAGATATCTCTGGGGTGCCAAGAACCTCTATAGCACAAAAAACCTCATTGAGGAAAAAAAGAAAGAAAAAAACAAAAACCACGAGCAGAAGGACTCTTACATCCTCACTGTAAGAAATTAGACTGAGGAGTTCAGGTACAGCCCAGAGCATAAGGGGGAGGAGCCGAGAGATGCAAATTTGGATTCCTACAGATTCTCACGGGTTGGGTAGGATAATTACCTACTGGTCAAGACTGACAGTTATGTGCATAGGAAAGGCAATTTGCTCAGAGTTGATTTAGAGGTAAAAGCTCCCACCCACTGACTAATCCACAGAATTTTACAGGTGGAGATAGTGTATGCAGAGACTTTGCTGAAGACTCTGAACAGATTATACAGCATGTCTGCCACAAAATTCACTCCAACAGGAACTGAGAGCAGCTGTCATTCTCTCCTGCTGAGGTCCGACGTCTGTAACTTCAAAGACAATGCTGCTGTTGTCTTTAATCCAAATGCAGCAGCTTCCTATTGTCTTCTATGGACACAATCCAGTTTACACTCCTACATGTTCCTTAACACAACTCCCCCCCTTTGCTGAGGAGAGAAGTAAGAACATAAGAATTGTCGCTGCTGGGTCAGCCCAGTGGTCCATCGTGCCCAGCAGTCCGCTCATACGGCAGCCCTCTGGTCAAGGACTCAAGGACCCAGGACTCAAGGATCTCCCATATGAAGAACATCTAAGCAGGCTGCAGTTATATTCTCTCGAAGAATGCAGAGAGAGGGGAGACATGATAGAGACGTTCAAATATCTTACAGGCCGTACCGAGGTGGAGGAAGATATCCTTTTTCTTATGGGTCCCACAGCAACAAGAGGGCATCTGCTCAAACTCAAGGGTGGGAGATTTCATGGTGACATCATGAAATACTTCTTCACCGAAAGGGTGGTTGATCGTTGGAATGGCCTTCCACATCAGGTAGTTGAAGCCAGCAACGTGCTCGACTTCAAGAAATGATGGGATAAACATGTGGATTCATAAGAACATAAGAACATAAGAAACGCCCTCACCGGATCAGACCGAGGTCCATCTAGTCCGGCGATCCGCACACGCGGCGGCCCATTTAGGTACTCCGAATGCATCTAATACATGCGGCTACTGCGTCTAGTACATGCTTCCTAGGCATCTAATACATGCGTTTAGCAATCACATATGCATCTAACACATACATCTAACAGTTACACATGCAATCACATATGCGTCTAATATATGCTTACCAGGGCAACTAATACATGTGTTTAGCAATCACATGTGCGTCTAACACATGCATCTACCAATTACACATGCATCTAACAATAAAGCAAGTAAAATGCAGAGCACACCAAACTTTAGCAAAAAATCTTAACAGAAGAACCTTAGCAAAGTACCTCAGCAGGGTGGGAGGGAAGATGGAGGATCCCTCCCTCTCTGTTCTAGGAACCTCTTGAAGGCGTAACCCTCATTTAACTGCAATGGTTTGTTTTCGGGTTCCAAAAAACTGCACTACAGGAGAGCTGCTGAGGTCTGTACCAGAGTAGCTTTGTTCCAGGTCCGATCTGGGATGTTTTATCCGGCCATGGAGGTCGCTTCTGAACAGTCGCTTCACAAAGGCGCTCACTAAGGTGCACACGCCTTAGCCGGCGCGCCAAACGGCCGCGCACCATTGCCTGCTTTTATAAGGTGCTCCCCACAGGATTGGGGGGAGGGGTGGAGCAGGTCTCGGACGCCCTGCTTGATCGGCCCCTTGGACGAACCCTGCTTCCAAAGCCTTCCATCCCCGTGGGAGTCCCGTTGGCTAGAGGGGGGGGCGTCCCCATGGGAATCCAGTGGACTAGAGGGGAGTCCCCATGGGAGTCCCCTGGGTTAGGGGGGATTCCCGCGATCCCTGTTCCTGTGCAGACCTCTAGTCTGGATCTCACTGTTGGAGTTCAGGACCAGAGCAGTGGGATGGGGGTCAGAGGGTCTAAGGCACCACTTCTGTTATGCAAGTTCTGGCTGATATTTAGCTGGGGAGCTACCTAACATGGGTCCCAGCTGAATATTAACTAGGATCTGCATAAGCTCCAGAGGTTACTAGTCTCAACTAACCCTGGATCTTCAGGGTCAATGCCCGGATATGAATGCCCAGTACTGAATATCTGAGGCTAATTCTGCCCATGGCAGTAAGCGTTTAAAAAAAAATTAAAAAAAAAAAAATTCACTTCGGGGAATTGCTTAGGGGGAGTGTTCTTTTAAGGGGAGGGTTCTTTTGAGTGGGCAGACGTGTTGGGAAGACGGCCCTTTTCTGCCATCATACTCTATGTTTCTATGTAACTGAGACTAGCCCTACCTGCAGGAACTTGTCTAACATAAGTACACTTGGTAACTTGCACCACCAGGGAATACATCTTAAGTGGGACAAAAAGCTGGTGGAATTCGGCATCCATGGGATATAGCTTTGTCATAACATAACATAACACTGAATTTCTAGACCGTATAACCAAAAGTTTCTATGCAGTTTACAAAACTTTATTAAAAAGATACAATAAAAATATTATATCAGAAGTTTTAGCAAGAGGAAAATTTTCAGTTATGTTCTGAATTATTCAGTTATGTTCTGAAAAAAAGAAAAGCTTTCAGTTGTTTTCTAAATTGCTCATAAGATGTACATATTAAATGCCGAAAATCTTTGTTATGATGTGCAGCTTGATAGGCCAGCATATGGTCAAGATATTTCTTACTTTTGCATCCTTTAACTGGTGGAAAAACGAACAGAGCCTGTCACTTTCTACTATTCTTGTAAGGTGCTATAAGGAAAATATCAATTAAATAAGATGGAGCTAATCCAAAGGCATCCTCATGGTCCATTAGCATCTCAGTGATGTCCAGGTATGAGGAAAAGCACTGACTCCATCCTGTTTATATCTTTTGAAGGCATAGTCTACAGAATTATATACAATATTCTAAATGAGGTATCACCGGTATCAGTATATCCTTTTTCCTACTGGCCAGACCTCTCCCTATACACCCTAGCAACCTTCTAGCTTTCGCCGACAACTTTTCAACCTGTTTGGCCACATTTAGATCATCATATACTATCATACCCAAGTTCACTCTTTCATGCATAAAATTTTTTCCACCTCTAAACCAGTGTGCAGCAAACTTTCTGAAGCCACGGCACACTAAAAGGGTGGCTGCGGATGGATGCCGACGACATGTGTGACATAATCATGTTGACGTCTGCAAATAAGCAGATGCCCTCCAGCTGCGGCCTTGAGCCTCCTATTATTGCTGGTGGAGGGGTGTTGGAGGAGAGGTGCAGAGAGTAGGAAAGGCACCAGCATACTGCCTACAGGACATGTTTCTTGCCACAAGAGGCACATCCTCTTGTAAGCAGTCAGCTGGCACCTCTCCTCCTCGCCAGCGTCTCACAGCACAGTCTGCAATACAATGCCCTAAACTGTACCATTCCCTTGGGCTTTTACAGCTCAAATGCATGATCCTGCATTTCTTAGCATTAAATCTTAGCTGCCAAGTTTCAGATCATTCCTCAAGCTTCACTAGGTCCTTCCTCATATTATCCACATCATCATTGCAGATTTTGGTATCATCCACAAAGAGGCAAATCTTACCAGACAGCCCTACAGCAATACTACTTACAAAAATTTTAAAAAGAACAAGCCCAAGAACCGAACCTTGAGACTCACCAGCAGTAGCATCCCTTTTCTCAGAGCAATCTTCATTGACCACTAGCCTCTTCTTGCCTTCCACTCAACCAGTTCCTGACCCAGTCTGTCACTTTGGGGCCCATACCAAGGACACTCAGTTTATTTATTAGATGTCTGTGTGGAACAATGTCAAAGGCTTTGCTAAAATCTAAATAAACTATATCTAGCACACTCCCCCTTATCCGATTCACTGGTCATCTAGTCAAAGAAATTGATCAGATTTGTCTGACAAAACCTGCCTCTAGTGAATCCATGTTGTTCAGATCACACAGGACAAATTGCAAATTTCTGTAAAAATATCATATAATATTTAAGAAATGCAAACAGCCTACTTTGGCAAGAACACTACTTCTTCACAGAAAGGGTGGCAAATTCATGGATGGCCTAGTGGAGCTGATGGAGAGTAAAACCTGTCTGAATCTGAGAAAACTTGGGGCAAGTCTCTAATGGAGAGAAAGGAAAGGGGTTGGGATACTGCTTTTCTATTGTTACTATCAAGGAAGGGATAGTACATAACAAATAGACAGACTGAATAGGCCATATGGTGTACCTGCCTTCATGTTTCAATAAAACTGGTTGATGAGTCTGCCAGTTTTCTAATAGTGACAGTTTATTTACATCTCATGTTTATATATTATTATCGTATCAAATAAGTCTAAGAAGGATGTAAAAATAATTTGTTTATAACATTCTACTTCAGCGTTTAAAAACACTATTGGTTACTTATCCATTCAACTCATTAATACTCTTTATATAATTACCATCGCTTTGTTTCTTGATCTTTTTTCTTGAAGTTTTCCATTTTTTTCATTCCTTTAACATTCTGTTGCTTTAATGTCTCTTCAGTTTCCCAAGTGTTATGAATACTAGACCAGTTTTTCCATTTAATCAGATACTGAGTTTCCCCTGGCTCATCTGATCTGTCATATCCTCCATTAGGATCACCATCTGCCTCAACTGCATAGATAGTGGTTGTTGCACCAACAGCTGAAAAATTAAAATGTAGTCTTTAATGATAGTCAAATATGCTCACATTTAAATTAAGAAAGTAGTAGTAACAGTAAAGTAAGTCCAGAGTTTATATCCTGCTGAAAAAAGGTGAGGTCATTTAACAAAACACTGTACTAAAATAATAAGATTCAACAACTGCAAAGCACAAAGGTAAAATCTTTATACTATAATCTAAATTTCTTGGGTCTTTTACATCATTTAACCATCAATAAACTAGAGATTTGAAGGTGGCTATTAAACTTTTAAAAGCTTCAAACCAACAAAATACAGTGGCGTTTAAAAGTCTAGAACCACTTGTGAATGTTGCATTCTTTCAACTATCTGACCTTTCAATTTCTTAATTGACCCAATAGATTTGTCTGTGTACCACATTATAATGGATACATTTGGCTATTAAAATCACTTTTTATTTTAGCTCAGCTTTAAGAATATAAGAATAGCCTTACTGGGTCAGACCAATGGTCCATCAAGCCCAGTAGCCTGTTCTCACAGTGGCCAATCCATGTCACTAGTACCTAGCCAAAACCAAAGGTGTAGCAATATTCCATGCTACCAATACAAAGGGAAAGCCACTGCTTGCCCTGTGTTTATCAATAACAGACTATGGACTTTTCCTCCAAGAACTTGTCCAAACTTTTCTTAAAACCAGCTACGCTATCCACTCTTACCACATCCTCTGGCAATGCGTTCCAGAGCTTAACTATTCTGAGTGAAAAAAAATTTCCTCCTATTGGTTTTAAAAGTATTTTCCTGTAACTTCATTGAGTGCCCCCTAGTATTTGTAATTTTTGACGGAGTGAAAAATCAATCCACCTGTACCCGTTCTACTCCACTCAGGATTTTGTAGACTTCAATCATATCTCCTCTCAGCCGTCTCTTTTCCAAGCTGAAGAGACCTAACCGTTTTAGTCTTTCCTCATACGAGAGGCGTTCCATTCCTTTTACCATCTTGGACGCTCTTCTTTGAACCTTTTCTAACACCACTATATCTTTCTTGAGATAAGGAGACCAGAATTGAACGCAATACTCCAGATGAGGTCGCACCATGGAGTGATACAGGGGCATTATAACATTCTTAGTCTTGTTAACCATACCTTTTTTAATAATTCCTAGCATCCTATTTGCTTTTTGGCCACCGCCACACATTGCGCAGAAGATTTCATCATAATGTCTACGATGACACCCAGATCCTTTTCTGGGCGCTAATCCCCAAGGTGGACCCTAGCATTTGGTAACTGTGAGGGGCACCGAGGGACCAATTTGCAGACCAGATATGCAATCAAGAGACGTTTGCTGTCTGCCAGGAGCCAGGATCCGAGATGTAACCGCCTGCCTAGAAAGACTTATCAAGCCACATGACCACTTCCCCATGCTTCTCATCCACGTTGGAATGAACAACACTGCCAGGAACACCACGGAGAATATATCTGTAGACTTTGGAGCCCTGGGTGAGAAGTTGAGGAGGATGGAAGCGCAGGTGGTCTTCTCCTTGATCCTCCCAGTGAGAAGCAAGGGGAGAGCCAGGGAGGATCGTATCCAGAGGACAAACGACTGGCTGCACGGATGGTGCAGGGAGATGAACATCAGATTCCTGAACCATGGAGAGGCGCTGCAAGGACTACAGGGACCTGACGGACTTCACCTGACCAGAAGGGGAAAGAACGTCTTTGGACACCAACTAGCCCACCTACTTCGAAGGGCTTTAAACTAGGTAAGTTGGGGGAGGGTACCCACTAACGTGCTGGCACAAGTAACCAACTTGGCGAGGTAAGTTGCCAATCCATTTCTGAGTCCGGGGTAAATACACACTGCATTTCCGAGTTAGAGTCACACACATTGCAAACAGTATTATAGGAGTCCAATTAGCTCAAGCAGGAATATCTACACAGAGACAAACATAAGGTATGGAGGGCTATGTACGTTAATGCCCACAGTTTGGGCAATAAGATTCTGGAATTAGAGACGGAAATGAGGAACGCCGACCTAGATGTGGTGGCGATATCCGAGACTTGGTTCACGGACTCCCAGGGATCGGGTGATACTAGACCTAATACTCACCAATGGAGAAAGTGTCACAGAAGTCTCGGTAGGCAATACGTTGGCCTCCAGTGACCACAACATGATATGGTTCAACCTCAGGAAAGGTTTCACTAAGTCAAGCACATCAACCAAGGTCCTCAACTTTAAGGGCACAAACTTCGAAAGCTTGGGAGATTTTGTCCATGCCGAAACAGATAATGTAGAGGTAATGTGGTCAACTCTGAAATCAACCTTACATGAAGCAACCAACCGCTACGTCAAATCAGTAAGTAAACGGCGAAGAAATAATAGACCACAGTGGTTCTCTACGGAGATCTCAGACCTCATAAAAAAGAAGAAAAGAGCGTTCATCCTCTACAAACAATCAGGGAAGCGAGAATCCAAGGAAGACTATCTGGCAAAGTCAAAAGCGGTCAAAAGGGCAGTCAGGGAGGCCAAACTCCGAATGGAGGAGAACCTTGCGAAGAACATCACGAAGGGCGATAAATCCTTCTTCCACTCCACAAAAAGGGATGCAGGACGGAGGCTGAGAACTATAGACCGGTGAGTCTCACATCGATAGTGAGTAAACTTATGGAAACACTAATCAAACGCCAATTGGATATGATCCTGAACGAGAATCTACAAGATCCCCATCAACATGGTTTTACGAAGGGAAGGTCCTGCCAGTCAAATCTGATCAGCTTCTTTGACTGGGTAACAAGAAAGCTGGATATAGGGAATTCCCTGGACGTCGTGTACTTGGACTTCAGCAAAGCGTTTGATAGCGTCCCACACCGCAGGTTATTGAGCAAGATGGGTTCGATGGGACTGGGTGAAACATTAATCGCATGGGTTAGAGACTGGCTTAGAGGTAGACTTCAGAGGGCAGTGGTAAACGGTACCCTCTCCGATACGACGGAGGTGATCAGCGGAGTGCCGCAGGGCTCGGTCTTGGGCCCAATCCTATTTAACATTTTCGTAAGAGACTTGGCTGAGGAGCTTCGAGGTAAAATTACATTATTCGCCGATGATGCAAAACTATGCAACATAGTAGGCAACCGCACAACAGATGAAAGCATAGTTCCCGACAAAAGCTCAATGCCCGACAGTATGACGCAGGACCTACTCCTGCTGGAGCATTGGTCAAAGACTTGGCAACTAAGTTTCAATGCCAAAAAATGCAAGGTCATGCACCTTGGCGGCAAAAGTCCATGCAGGACTTATACCCTAAATGGTGAGATCCTAGCAAGGACTGTAGCAGAACGTGACTTGGGGGTGATCATTAGCGAAGACATGAAGACTGCCAATCAAGTGGAGAAAGCTTCATCCAGGGCTAGACAAATCATGGGCTGTATCCGTAGAAGTTTCGTCAGCCGTAAGCCCGAGGTCATAATGCCGTTGTACAGATCCATGGTGAGACCCCATCTGGAATACTGTGTACAATTCTGGAGGCCGCATTATTTGTCCAACCATGTGTTATTTTTTTTAATTTTCCATCACAGGCTGTGGTAGAAGCCCTGACCAAGGCACTGGAGACAATAACAGTAGTGGGATCAGGACTTGAATAGCACATAAGCAGTGGCCACAGCAACCCTGTGCCGGCCCTGTGCGGAGAGTTGAGTCGGTTCAGCGAATGGCCACCAGGACGGTCTCACGTCTAAAGGATCTCCCGTATGAGGAACGACTGGGTAAGTTACAGCTGTACTCACTCGAGGAACGCAGAGAGAGGGGAGACATGATCGAGATGTTCAAATATGTCACAGGCCGTGTCAAGGTGGAAGAGTATCTCTTTTTCCTTAAAGGACCTATGGCAATAAGAGGGCATCCGTTGAAAATCAGGGGTGGGAAATTTCATGGCGACACCAGAAAATATTTCTTCACCGAAAAGGTGGTTGATCGCTGGAATAATCTTCCACAACAGGTAATTGAGGCCAGCAGCGTGCCAGATTTTAAGAAAAGATGGGATTGGCATGTGGGATCTCTTCATGGAGGTAGTTAGGGTGTGGGCCATTAGTGTGGGCAGACTAGATGGGCCGTGGACCTTTTCTGCCGTCATGTTCTATGTCTATGTCTATGTGATTCAGGTTATTCTTCCCAATGTGCATCACTTTGCATTTGTCCACATTAAATTTCATCTGCCATTTGGACGCCCAGTCTTCCAATTTCCTAAGGTCCGCCTGCAATTTTTCACAATCCACATGCGTTTTAACAACTTTGAACAGTTTAGTGTCATCTGCAAATTTAATCACCTCACTCGTCATTCCAATTTCCAGATCATTTATAAATAAGTTAAGCAGCACCGGTTCCAGTAAAGACCCCTGCGGCACTCCACTGTTTACTCTGGTCCATTGAGAAAAATTACCATTTAACTCTACCCTCTTTTTTCTATCCGATAACCAATTCCTAATCCATAACTGAACTTTGCCACCTATCCCATGACACTTTAATTTTCTGAGGAGCCTCTCATGAGGAACTTTATCAAAAGGTTTCCTGAAAAATCTAGATACACTATATCAACCGGCTCACCTTTATCTGCATGTTTATTCACACCTTCAAAGAAGTCAAGCAAATTTGTGAGGCATGATCTCCCTCGGCCTAATCCATGCTGACTCCGTCTCATTAAATCATGTTTGTCTACGTGTTCCACAATTTTATTTTTTTGTAATCGTTTGTACCATTTTGCCCTGCACCGAAGTGAGGCTTACCGGTCTGTAATTCCCGGATCATCCCTGGAGTCCTTTATAAAAATGGGCATAACATTGGCCACCCTCCAATCTTCAGGTACTACAGACGATTTTAGCGACAGGTTATAGATCACTAAACTTCTGAGTTTTGCCATGTTAATTATTTTTCTGCATAAATTGAGTAATGTATTTCGATGGACAAAAAAGTGCATTCGAGCATCATCTATCCTTCATATTCATGTAAGTGGCCTTGAAAAAGGTTGTTTTCTACGTCAGTGATGGCTGAATCAAATTTATGCTAATTCTTCTGGATAAGGTTGAAGGTCTTGTGGTCAACAGGGAGATTTTTGGAATATCTGGTGGACTTGTCCCTATGTAAAGGATTATTGAAATATGGTGGGTCAACTTTTAGTCAGTATAACTGGAAACACTGCCCCAGGTTGACATAATGTTGTCTTTTTAATGCAGCTATTCTGTGCAGGAACATCATTAAGCTGTCTACATGTTCACTGTTGCACGTCTAGCACTTGCATGGTGCTGGCGTTCATCCAACTTACCCAAGCAACAGTATCTCCTCCACAGGTTGGACTATATACAGTTAATGTGTCATTGCAACCAGACAGACTTTGTTTCCTTATCACAGAATATGGTGTGTCTATGAGAATTGACGATCTGGCCATAAGGGGTAAACTGTAAAGCTCTTTCCGGTGCTCCTTTCTGTGTATTTGCTTTATATTGCACCATTCGGGGGAGGGAGGAGATGAAAAAGGGGGGAATAAGTATAGATTGCTGTATTTGTTTATTATGCTAACATTTGTATATCCCATTTTGTATTTTGAAAAATTTAATAAAGAAAGAAGAGATACCTCCTTTCCGTCCAAACCGTGAATCCATGACTCGTTCGATCGTCTCAAATTCATCTTCCTCGGGTTGAGGAACATCTTCCCCATGAATTTCTAGAACTTCATCCGAGTCTGTCTTCATTTCTTCATCTTCCTTATAGCTAATGTTTACAGTTGCCTGGCGACGAGATCCTCTTTTATCATAATCATCATCTGATGAATCTACTTGCCTCTTTTTCTGTCCTGCAAACTTTTTCCCAGTTTTTGTTTTAGCTCTAAAAAACACAAAAAAACCCAATAGTGAAACAACTATGACATGAAAAGAAGTGGGTACTACATTTTTGAAGGAGTTGAGTAGTAGCCTAATGGTTAGTGCAGTGGACTTTGATCCAAGGGAACTGGGTTCAATTCCCACTACATCTCCTTGTGACCCTGGGCAAGTCACCTAAAACTCCACTGTCCCAGGTACAAAAACAGATTGTTAGTCCACTAGGGACAAAGAAAGTATTTGCATTAGAGAATGACACGGAGGAAAAATTTGTCCCAGTCCCTGCGACTACCGTCCCTGTCATCATCCCGACCCATCCCCGCCCCCGTGATCACTGTCCCTGCCCCAGCGACTACTATCCCCGCAGCATCCATACACGTCTCAGTACAGCAATATTTAGCTTATTCCTTCCTTATAAATCAGGCTGCTGAACTAGAGAAAGATGTTCAGCTGACAGGGCTTTGTTTATTAATTTTTATCAACAACTAATATACTACTGTATCCTAAAAAAAAAGGAAATAAATAAACAGAAATTTTTTTTCTAGCTTTGTTGTCTGGTTTCTGCTTACCTCATCTTCTCATTCAATTCCTTCCAGCCATTGTCTATCTTCTCTCTGCATCTTCCATTTACTCTGTTACTGTGCCTCTCCCTTCACACCCCCCCCCAATTGGTCTGTCATCCATCTTCGTCCCTCTGCTACCCCCATAGTCTGTCATTTCTGTCCTCTTCAAACTCTCTGTTCCCCATTTCCCTTCAGCATCTTATGCCCAATCTGTCTTCCCCAATTCCCATTTCCTTTCAGCATCTTCTCCCCAATCTGTCTTCCCCATTTCCCTTCAGCGTCTTCTCTCCACCACCCTTCCCTCTCGCCACCTCATCGCCCTTCAGCATCCCTCGCGTGGCCCAAGAATCTCCCTTCTTCCCCCTTATCTTCGCGAGGAAGATAGATTTGCCTGTAAATAGGAAGGAGAGAGGTGACCCCGCGCATTCCCTCCCTTAACTGTGATAACAAGGCCATTCACCGCTCCACAGGGCGGTGGATGGCCTTGTCCCCAGTGAGCACTTTCCCCCCACCATTTTGGCGAGCTACCCACGGCTAGCCGCAAGTAACAGCCACCGTGTCATTCAATAATTTGCATATAATGTGTACAGCGCTGCTTATGTCTAGTAGAGCTATAAAAATGATTTAGTAGTAGTACTTTTCAGCAAATTAAATCACTCTCAGTATGCAAAACCATCTCTCACCTACCAAGCCACTACCTTCATTTTCAAATTCAACATGTGAGAGCACCTAACAGCTTTAAATTCTTCTCTCCCTGCACCCGCTCAAATATGGTTTGCATCAAAAAGTTCGGTGCTGGCTTCAGATGGCAGAATACAGTGGAACCTTGGTTTACGAGCATAATTCGTCCCAGAAGCATGCTCGTAAACCAAATTGCTCGTATATCAAAGAGAGTTTCCCCATAGGAAGGGAAACTCGCTTGATACATTCCACTTCCTCTCCCCCCCCCACACTCAAACCAGCATCGCAACCCCCGCCCATGAACGCCCCCCCCAACCAAGAACCGCATTGCACCCCCGTGCTGGAAGCAGCATCCGCCCGCCCTCCCAAACAAGCTCCTTACCCCATCTGCTGCATGCCGTGCCAGTGAAGGAAAGATCCTGCCTCTTGCCTGGGCTGGGCCTTGAGCATCTGCGCAGAACAAGAGCCAGAAGGCCTTGAGCATGCACAGATGCTCAAGGCCCAGCCCAGGAAAGAGGCGGGATCTTTTCTTTACTGGCATGGCACGCAGCAGATGGGGTAAGGAGCTTGTTTGGGTGGGCGGATGCCGCTTCCAGCACGGGGGGGTGCAATGCCGGTTCTCCGGGGGGGGGGGAGTGCTCATTTATCGGGACATGCTCGTTTTGCGAGTTAAGGTTAGCGGGAGTGTTTTGCTCGTCTTACAAAACACTCATAAACCACGTTACTCGCAAACTGAGGTTCCACTGTATTTTAAAATCTATCCTCAGTGATTTTTTTTTTTTTTTAGGACTGCCTTTTTGTCTTTTCCACTTCCTAATGATTTCCTTTATTTCATCTTCAAAATGAGTAATATTGGGGGTTGAGCCTTCCTTAGTGGGAAAGATATTATGAGGACAATAATTAAAGTTCTTTATGAGGGTAAAACTAAGCTACTTACCTGTGGCAGGTTTTCGCCATGGACAGCAGGATACCAATCCTCACAGATGTCTGAACTCATTTAGTGAAGCCCATGAATAAAAATAAAGGGCAATTTTTACATCTAAAAAGATTATGTTCTTCTAGCACCGATTTCAAAATACAACCAGCAGAAATGTGTGTGAGATTTGAAGAAAAGGGATACCCCAGGTGAGGTCATTAAGAAAGCATACAAAAGGGCACTGTATGCGCATAGGGAGATTGTTACAGCCCTCTTCTAGGAATGTGGACTCTAACCCAGTGTGTGTTTACCCTATTCTTGTCATGCATTTAAGATCAAACGTATTATAAAACAGAACTGGCATATTTTACACCATCATGAGGTTTTTTAGAAAGCTCCTAGATTTGTTTTTTCCCGCTCAAAAAATTTACTGGAAATACTAAGTAAATCCTATTACCAGTCAAGTGGCAGTACTGTAGACAATAACCCCTCGGGGACATGACAGGTGTAGATACTGCATTGTGTGTGATCACACCATTGTAACTGATGTTGTGGTTCACCCTCGTTTGCATATGTCATATCATCTTTTTCAACATACCACATGTTATTCCACAGGAGTTGTATACCTTTATTAAGTGTCCATGCAATCTTTTGTACATAGGTCACACCAAACGAGCTATCAAAGTAAGAATCATGGAACATCTGAGTAAGATACAGCGAGAAGAATTCACAGTTCCACTCGCCCAACATTGGTGTGATGCTGGTCATTCAGACTATGATTTGAAATTCATTGTACTGGAGGCTCCTGCCATACCCCAGAGGGGACATCAAAACCTGGCTGTGGAAGAAAGAACAGCCCTGGATTTTTAAATGGCAAACAGCGGCGCCTCACAGGTTTAACCGTGAGGTTAAATGTTGGGCGTTTCTTCATTAACAAGCATGACATCACTTCCGGGCAACAGTGGGTAAAAGGACACCAGTGTGGAGTACTCATTGTAAGAGGTAGGAAAAGAACATGAGATAACCTCCAGCACCTCCGAGTGTTTTGAAACTTTTTATCTTACAGGTTTGGTTTACATTTGTTATTTTATTTTTTGTAGGTCATAGAAACATAGAAGATGACAGCAGATAAGGGCCATAGCCCATCAGGTCTGCTCACTCTACCGACCCACCCCCAGTCTACTATCCTAGGGATCCCACTCCTGGTGACAGGTTCCCTTGGCTTAACCCTCTAAGGCAGGGGTGTCCAATGTCGGTCCTCGAGGGTCGCAGTCCAGTCGGATTTTCAGGATTTCCCCAATGAATATACATGAGGTCTATTTGCATGCACTGCTTTCATTGTATGCTAATAGATCTCATGCATATTCATTGGGGAAATCCTGAAAACCCGACTGGATTGCGGCCCTCGAGGACCGACATTGGACACCCCTGCTCTAAGGGATCCCACATGGGCATCCCATTTGCTCTTAAATTCTTGCACGCTGTTTGCGTCAATCACCTGCTCCGGGAGCTCGTTCCAAGGATCAAACACCCTCTCGGTGAAGAAATATTTCCTGGTGTCGCCACTTTAAAGCATCTTATATGTAGGAAGTATGTCAACATCCCAGATGAGTACTGTATTTTCACGTAGATAACGCGCACCCGTGTAAAACGCGCACACGGGTATAGTGCGCGGGAAACAAATTTATGTTAAAAAAATTTAATATAGCGTGCACACGCATATACCTTGCATGCTAAAACCTCCTCCCGCCTACTCCGAACCGGCATCCTCCCCCCCCCCCCCCCCCGCTCGCTTACCCGCGTTTTACAACTTTTTTTTTCAATCCGATCTGGCATCCCCCCTGCGAACCGGCATCCTATCTCCGAGATAGAGAGCGAGACCAGAAGGCTTTGAGCATGCGCAAATGCTTAAAGCCTAGTCCAGCCCGGCGCAGGAAGAAGGAGGATCTCTCCTGTACCGCACCGCCCAGCCCAGCCCAAACCAACGAGGGAGGATCTTCAGGCACTGGCACTGGCACGTCCTGTGCATTGGTGCTGGTGCCGGTGCCCAATCGGGTAAGAGATGTTTGGTGCTGGGGGGATGTAGGATCGCGGGGGAGGGGGGGTGACACAAGCCGGGGGGGGGAGGATACCGGTTCGCAGGGGGGATGCCGATCGGGTTGAAAAAAAAAAGTTGTAAAATGTGCTCACGCGTATAACGCACAAGGTTATGCACGGTTTGTAAAATCGTGTATAACGCGCGCGTTATATGCGTGAAAATACGGTAACCCCAGATGAGTATTTTGAATTATTCATAAGATTAAGTATTTGGATTATTTGCAATCATCACAGTGGTCAAAGTGAAGTGACTGAACATTAAAGGCATATTTCCCGGGATATTACTCCGTTGTGATCTTTATACCATTGAATTGATTCTGAGCACTGCTAAGCTTAGAAAGTCCAAGAAGGTAACACAAAGGGAACTCAAATGTATATATACGAATGCTAGAAGTCTGAGAAACAAAATGGGAGAATTAGAGACAATAGCAAGACACGATGAACTGGAAATCATTGGCATAACAGAAACATGGTGGAATGATGAAAACAAATGGGACACAGTACTACAGGGATACAAACTATACAGAAGAGATAGAGTAGAGCAGAAAGGTGGAGGTATTGCCCGTTCAGGATGGAGTAGAAACTGTTAGAGAGGCTACGACGGAAAGGACAGAGAAGCTGGAGTCCCTCTGGATCAAGATTCCTAGACACAATGGTGCAGACACAAAAACTGGCCTTTACTATCAACCCCCAGGACAAACGGAGGAGACAGACTCAGAAATGATAGAGGAAATTAAACAAGAATGTAAGACAGGTAAAGTAATAATCATGGGAGACTTTAATTTCCCGGGGATAGACTGGGACCTGGGAACCTCGAACTGCGGCAAGGAGGCCAAGTTCCTGGAAGCGCTAGGGGACTGCTTCCTGGAACAAATGGTGGGAGAGCCGACGAGAGAAAACGCCACTTTGGACTTGGTCCTAAATGGCATTACGGGACCAACAAAAGAAGCAGAAGTCATGGTCCCATTGGGGGACGAGAAATCACAACATGATCAACTTTAAACTTGACATTGGAAAAGGGAAACGTACCAAAACCTTAACCACGACCTTAAACTTTAAAAAGGGAAGATACGATAGCATGAGAGCCATGATGAAACAACGGCTCAAGAAAGATATGGACAAAGTTAAACGGTAGATCAGGCATGGTCCCTACTGAAAATACTATCACGGAAGCACAAAATCTCTACATTCCGCGGATTTCCAAAGAAAGGAAAACTAAAGGCAAAGGAGAACCGGCATGGCTTACTAGAGAGCTGAATGAAGCCATAAAAGAAAAGAAGGATTCCTTTAAAAAATGGAAACGCACGAAAACAACCAAAGCTTGGAACAAACACAAAGATGATCAGAAGAAATGTCACAAGGCGGTGAGGGATGCCAAAAAGGACTATGAGGAGAAAATAGCGCAAGAGGCCCAAAATTTCAAACCCTTCTTTAGATACGTAAAAGAAAAAAAACCTGCAAAAGAGGCGGTGGGACCGATGGATGACCAGGGAAGAAAAGGGTATATCAAGGAAGACAAACAAATTGCAGACAGACTAAATTCCTTCTTTGCGTCAATCTTTACGAAGGAGGACACCGCAACAATACCAGAAGCAGTGAAAGTGTTCAAAGGAGTAATAGAGGACAGCCTCACCACAGTAGAAGTGGACATGGACCAGATATACTACCAGGTCGACAATCTTAAAAGCGACAAATCCCCTAGACCTGATGGAATTCACCCGAGAGTCTTAAAAGAACTGAAGGTTGAAATCAGAGAGCTTTTGCAAAAACTTGCCAAACTGTCAATTAGAACTGGACAGATACCGGACGATTGGAAGATAGCAAACGCCACGCCAATTTTCAAAAAAGGATCAAGAGGAGAACCAGGCAACTACAGACCTGTGAGTCCCTGGAAAGATGGTTGAAGCACTGATTAAAGATAGCATAGTCCGGCACTTGGATACACACGACCTGACGAGAGCCAGTCAATATGGCTTCAGGAAAGGGAAATCATGTTTGATGAATTTACTTCAATTTTTTGAGACCGTGAACAAACAAATTGATAGTGGAGAACCAGTGGACATAATATACTTGGACTTCCAGAAAGCATTCGACAAGGTTCCACATGAAAGACTTCTCAGGAAACTACAAAGCCATGGAATAGAGGGAGATATACTAAGATGGATAGGCAAATGGCTGGAGAACAGAAAGCAGAGGGTGGGCATAAATGGGAAGTTCTCAGACTGGGAGAAAGTGACTAGCGGTGTGCCCCAGGGCTCAGTACTTGG
The DNA here is from genome assembly GCF_902459505.1 of Geotrypetes seraphini. NCBI lineage: Eukaryota > Metazoa > Chordata > Amphibia > Gymnophiona > Dermophiidae > Geotrypetes > Geotrypetes seraphini. Next base: position 545,881 of record NC_047084.1, on the reverse strand, counting down.
GCCCATCTTATTTAATATTTTCATCAATGACCTAGAACAGGGGTAGGGAACTCCGGTCCTCGAGAGCCGTATTCCAGTGGGATTTTCAGGATATGCAAATAGATCTCATGCATATTCATTGGGGAAATCCTGAAAACCCGACTGGAATATGGCTCTCGAGGACCGGAGTTCCCTACCACTGACCTAGAAGAAGGAACATCCAGTGAGATCATCAAGTTTGCAGACGACATAAAGTTATGCCGGGTAATCAGATCGCAAAATGGATAGCGAGGAACTCCAGAGTTAGAGAAATGGGCAGAGAAATGGCAGATTAAGCTTAATGTGGAAAAGTGCAAAGTAATCTAATCTAATCTAATTCTTAGGTTTGTATACCGCATCTTCACCACGTTCGTTGAGCTTGGCACGGTTTACAGGAGATGTAACAGGAAGGAACTACAATAAAGGGTTAGAGGTCGAAGTATGAAGAATATTTAGAGGACTAGGGAGGGATGCCAGATATGAAGAGATTTTGAGGACTTGGGATACCAAAGTTGGAGAGAGGCTTACATTTTTGAGAAAAGCCAGGTTTTCAGATGTTTGCGGAAAACTTGGAGAGAGCTCAAGTTCCGAAGAGGGGAGGTAAGGTTGTTCCAGAGCTCAGTGATTTTGAAGGGGAGGGAGGTTCCTAGCTTTCCTGAATGGGAAATGCCTTTTAGCGAGGGGAAGGAAAGTTTTAATTTGTGGAAGAGTCTGGTGGTATTAGGGTTTGGAGAATTCCAAGTAAGAGGGATAAAGGGAGGGAGGATACCGTGTAGGATCTTGAAAGCTAGACAGGCACATTTAAAGTGGACCCTGGCGATTATCGGAAGCCAGTGAAGTTTGGACAGGAGCGGAGAGACATGGTCAAATTTACTTTTAGTGAAGATGAGCTTGGCTGCGGCATTCTGAATCCACTGAAGTCTATGAAGGTTTTTCTTAGTTAGGCTTAAGTAGATAGAGTTGCAGAAAGAACAAGGAACACGAGTATAGAATGTAAGGTGCAACTCTGAGTAAGAGCAAACAAGAAAAGGACCTGGGTGTACTGATAGACAGGACCCTGAAACCGTCGGCACAATGCGCGGCAGCGGCAAAGAAAGCAAATAGAATGTTAGGCATGATAAAGAAAAGAATCACGAGTAGATCGGAGAAAGTTATAATGCCGCTTTATAGAGCAATGGTCAGACCACACTTGGAATACTGTGTCCAACATTGGTCTCCCAACCTAAAGAAGGATATAAAACTGCTGGAGAGGGTGCAGAGACGAGCAACGAAGCTAATAAAAGGTATGGAGAACTTGGAATATGAGGAACGACTTAAGAGACTGGGATTGTTCTCCCTTGAGAAAAGGAGACTGCGAGGGGATATGATCGAGACTTTTAAAATACTGAAAGAAATAGACAAAATAAAGCAGGAAAAAAAATTATTTACAGTATCCAATGTGACACGGACAAGAGGACATGGAAAGCACAGTTACTTACCGTACCAGGTGTTATCCAGGGACAGCAGGCAGCTATTCTCACATATGGGTGATGTTATCGACGGAGCCCAGATGTGGATGCCTCACAAGCAGACTTACTTGAATAAACTCAAGTTTCGAGTTGCCCGCACCGCTTATGCACCTTCCCGCCCAGCACAGGACGCGTCTCCTCAGTTCAGATAGCTAGCAGAGAAGCCAACCAGAGGAGGTGGGTGGGTTGTGAGAATAGTTGCCTGCTGTCCCTGGATAACACCTGTTATGGTATGTAACTGTGCTTTATCCCAGGACAAGCAGGCAGGTATTCTCACATATGGGTGACCTCCAAACTAACCAGAATGGGATGGTGGGAGTGTTGGCAATTTAGGGGAATAAATTTTGTAATACTATTTGGCCAAACTGTCCATCCCATCTGGAGAAAGTATTCAGACAATAGTGAGAAGTGAAGGTATGAACCAAGGACCAAGTAGCAGCTCTACAAATTTCCTCAATAGGTATAGATCTGAGGAAAGCTACTGAAGTTGCCATAGCTCTAACCTTATGGGCTGTGACTTTACTGTGAAGGGGTAATCCAGCCTGGGCCTAGCAGAATGAGATAAAAGCCGCCATCCAGTTGGAGATGGTACACTTTGAAATAGGATGGCCCAACTTATTTGGATCGAAGGAAACAAAAAGTTGAGGAGCAGTTCTGTGTGATTTGGTGCGTTCCAAGTAGAAGGCCAAAGCACATTTACAGTCCAGAGTATGAAGAGCTGATTCTCCAGGGTGAGAATGAGGCTTTGGAAAAACACTGGAAGAACAATGGATTGATTGAGATGAAATTCCGAGACCACTTTAGGGAGGAATATAGGATGAATACGAAGAACCACTTTGTCATGATGGAACAACGTGAATGGTAGGTCAGCGACTAAAGCTTACAGATCACTGATTCGTTGAGCAGAAGTGAGGGCTATGAGAAACACCACTTTCCAAGTGAGATACTTCAGATGAGCCTTATCAATTGGTTCATTAGTTGAGTAAGGACAACATTGAGGTCCCAAACCACAGGAGGCGGTTTAAGAGGAGGTTTGACGTTGAAAAGTCCTTTCATGAATTTGGAAACCACTGGATGAGCAGAGAGGGGTTTCCCTTCAATAGGCTAATGAAAAGCCGCAATTGCACTGAGATGGACTCGGATAGATGTAGACTTGAGGCCAGAATTGGATAAGTGCAAAAGGTAGTCCAAAACAGTGGACTTCAGTAAAGCTTTTGACAGCGTCCCACACCGCAGACTGTTAAACAAGATGAAATCAATGGGGTTGGGAGAGACTCTGACGGCATGGGTCAGAGATTGGCTGAGTGGCAGACGTCAGAGGGTGATGGTTAACGGTACTTTCTCTGGGACATCGGAGGTGACCAGCGGGGTGCCTCAGGGCTCGGTCTTGGGTCCGCTCCTCTTCAACATATTCATAGGAGATCTGACTCAAGGGCTTCAAGGTAAAGTAACATTATTCGCCGACGACGCCAAACTATGTAATATGGTAAGCGAGGACAATTTACAAGATAGTATGGCGCAGGACCTGCGCACATTGGAATGCTGGTCCTCAACCTGGCAGCTGGGCTTCAATGCTGGAAAATGTAAGGTCATGCACCTAAGTAACAGAAACCCGTGCAGAACTTATACCTTGAACGGGGAGACCTTGACCAGGACTTCAGCGGAACGAGATTTGGGAGTAATCATTAGTGCAGACATGAAATCTGCCAATCAGGTGGAGAAGGCTTCCTCAAAGGCAAGGCAGATGCTGGGTTGCATCCGTAGAAGTTTTGTCAGCAGAAAGCCTGCTGTCATTATGCCATTGTACAGGGCCATGGTGAGACCTCATCTGGAATACTGCGTGCAATTCTGGAAGCCACACTACCGCAAAGACGTGCAGAGGGTCGAGTCGGTCCAAAGAATGGCCACCAGAATGGTCTCAGGACTTAAAGGTCTCCCGTACGAAGCAAGACTAGACAATTTGCAGCTCTACACTCTAGAGGAGCGCAGGGAGAGGGGAGACATGATTGAGACGTTTAAATACATCACCGGACGTATATAAGTGGAAGATGACATCTTCCTTCTTAGAGGCCCCTCAACCACAAGAGGGCACCCGCTCAAACTCAGGGGCGGAAAGTTTCACGGCGACACCAGGAAGTATTTCTTCACGGAGCGAGTGATTGATCGGTGGAACGGGCTTCCAGTGCAGGTGATCGAGGCAAGCAGCGTGCCAGATTTTAAGAATAAATGGGACGCCCATGTGGGATCCCTAAGAGGGTCAGGGCAAAACACTAGCTAATCTTAAGGGGAGGGTCTATAGTGGGCAGACTTGATGGGCCTTGGCCCTTTTCTGCCGTCATCTTTCTATGTTTCTATGTTTCTATAAGGAAGAATGTTGAGGCTCCTTATGATGAGAAAGACACCACGTAGAAAATCTAGTCCACTTTTGTTGATAGCATTGTCTAGTGGTAGGCTTCCTAGAAGCTTCTAAAACATCTCTTACAGATTGAGAAAACTGAAGAGGAGTTATGTTGAGAGGTACCAAGCTGTCAGGTGTAGAGACTGCAGGTTGGGATGAAGCAGAGATCCCTGACTCTGTGTAAGCAGAGAAGGAAAACCTGGTAGAAGGTATGGCTCCCTGCTGCTGAGTTGAAGTAGAAGGGAGTACCAAGGTTGTCTCGGCCACCGAGGAGCAATCACAATCATGGTGGCATGATCGTTTTTCAACTTGACCAGAGCCTTGAGAATGAGAGGAAATGGAGGGAATGCATAGAGAAAGAGATTCATCCATTCCAGAAGAAAAGCATCTGCCTCGAGGCGATGAGTAGAATATATCCTGGAGCAGAACTGAGACAGTTTGTAGTTGGGGGGGCTGCAAAGAGGTCTATCTGAGGTGTGCCCCACTGCAAAAAAATGTGATGAAGAGGAGAGGAATGGAGAGTCCATTCGTGAGGTTGCAGAAGACGATTCAAGTTGTCCGCCAAGCAATTCTTCGCCCCTTGAATGTAGAAAGCTTGGAGGAAGGTGTTGTGGCGGATTGCCCAGTCCCAAACCTTCAGAGCTTCTTGACAAAGGGAGGCAGATCCCATCCCTCCTTGTTTGTTGACATAATACATGGCGACTTGGTTATCCGTCCAGATGAGGACTACCTGGTCGTGAAGATGTTGAAAAGTGTTGAGAGCATTGAAAATCGCTCTGAGTTCCAACAGATTGATGTGACACTGACGATCTGTACTGGTCCAGTGGCCTTGTGTACGGAGACCATCGAGATGAGCGCCCTAAGCGTAGGTCGAAGAGTCTGTCGTGAGGACCTTCTGAGAGGGCGTGTGAAAAAGCAAGCCTCTGGAAAGATTGGAAGAGAGCATCCACCAACGGAGAGACTTCTTCAATGAAGGAGTGACTGAAATGTGTCGAGAAGGAGGATCGCAAACCTGCGTCCATTGAGGAATTCTGAGGTGAAGTCTGGCAAAAGGAGTCACGTGTACAGTAGAGGCCATGTGACCTAGAAATACCATCATGTGTCTTGCTAAGATGGATGAGCGGGAAGACACTGTTTGACAGAGTTGAAGAGCTTCCAGTCGTTGTTGTGGAAGGAATGCTCTGAGTTGGACCGTGTCCTGAACAGCTCCAATGAATTGTAGATTCTGTGAGGGTTGAAGTTGAGATTTGGGAAAATTGATCTCGAATCCCAAACTTTGTAGGAACCAGGTAGTTTGTTGGGTCGCTACAATAACCCCTTGAGACGTGGAATCTTTGATGAGCCAGTCGTCGAGGTAGGGAAACACCTGAAGACCTTGATTTCTTAGAGCTGCTGCTACCACTACCAGGCACTTGGTGAACACTCTGGGAGACGAGGCCAGGCCGAATGGTAGTACTCTGTATTGATAATGCAGATTCCCCACCCGAAATCTGAGGTACTGATGGGAGGCTGGGTGAATGGGGATATGATTGTAGGCCTCCTTGAGATCCAGAGAGCATAACCAGTCGTTCTGCTCGAGAAGGGGATAAAGGGATGCCAGGGACAACATTTGAAACTTTTGACTAGATATTTGTTGAGAGCCCTGAGATCCAGAATGGGTCGCAGATTGTCCCTTCTTCTTCGGAACAAGGAAGTAACGGGAGCAAAACCCCCTGTTCTGCTGGTCCAAAGGAACTGGTTCAATGGCATGGAGACGAAATAGAGCTTGAGCTTCATGAAGAAGAAGGGTGGTCTGGGAAGGATTGGAAGGATACTCTCTTGGAGGAAGTATCCTTCCCTGATGATGGTAAGCACCCAGAGGTCGGAGGTAATTAATGTCCATTTGTCGTAAAAATGATGGAGACGACCTCCGATAGGGGAAAAAGAGACAGTCAGAACGGTGGAAGTTATGCTCTGTTGTAGACAGTCAAAAAGGCTGAGAAGCCTTAGGTGCAGCAGAAGGTTGAGGCTTCTGTTGCTTCTGAGGTTGCTGTTTCTTCAGAGAAAGGCGAATGTACGGAGCCGGGTTTGGAGCATAACGCCGTTGATAAATAAGAGCAGGGCGTTCAGGCTTGGTAGGAGCTGGTTTTGGCTTAGGTCTGACAGTCGAAGCAAAAGATTTTTCATGGTCAGACAATTTCTTGGTGGCTGCCTCGATAGATTCATCAAAGTGGTCATTGCCTTCACAAGGAATATTAGCCAAGCGGTCTTGAAGATTAGGGTCCATGTCAATGGTATGAAGCCAGGCAAGACAACGCATAGCCACAGAGCAAGCAGCTGCTCGGGCAGACAACTCGAAGGCATCATAAGATGACTGGAGGAGATGCAAACGGAGTTGAGACAAAGAAGCAATAACTTCTTGAAATTCAAAGTGCATTTGAGTATCCAGATAATTCTAGAACTTTGGTAATAAAGAAATAAGAAATTCAAAATAAGTGATGAATTGAAAATTATAATTGAGGACTTTAGAGGACATCATAGCATTTTGATAGATGCAACGTCCGAATTTGTCCATAGTTTTCTCTTCCCTTCCAGGAGGAACGGTGGCATAAACCTTGGAAGGATGGGACCTCTTTAAGGAAGACTCGACAAGGAGGAATTGATGAGATAACTGTGAGTTGTCAAATCCTTTGCGATTCACAGTTTTATACCTAGAGTCCAATTTGCCTGGAACAGCTGGTATGGAAAAAGGTGTTTTCATGCATCGACCAAAAGTCTGATTCAAAAGCTTATGAAGTGGAAGCTTAAGAGACTCCGCCGGAGGTTGAGGAAGATGCATGACTTCTAGATACTCCTTACAGTATTTGGAGCCAGTATCTAATTGAAGATCCAAGTCCACAGCCATCTGAAGAAGGAAAGACGAGAAAGATAGCTGAACTACCAATGCTTTGCCTCGAGAAGGACTTGAGGACGTCGAGGCAGCCTGGGTCGAAGATGAAGCTTCGGCAGGGAAAAAGGCATCAAAGGAACCTGGTGACTTGGACGAGGCAATCAAAAATGGGATATCCTCGAGGTCCGGCATCAGAGACCTTGAACGAGGAGTCGGTGGTCTGGTCGAGGTTGGAGTAGATCGAGGCTTAGAGGAAGATGGTCTGTCTTGAGAAGAAGAACTATGCCTGGAAGGATGCCTCGATGAAGGCTTTGAACGTCAGTGAGAACTGTGTCTGGAATCATATTTCAAGGATCGAGAATACTTCGCCATCAGATGAATAGGACTAGAGGCTGTAGATCGAAACTCCAGAGGCTTGGTGGAGGAACCTCGATGCACTCCCAAAGACTCTGCTCCTTGTATAGATTGTGAGGATTCCCGTCGAGGTACTCGCAAAGAATCTGCTCCTTGCTTCATGTGCTTGGATGCCAGACCAGACACTCGCGGAGACTTTGCTCCCTGCACAGAGTGTGTAAGTTCAGACTTGGGCAAAGGAAGTGGCTCGACCTCGCAGGAGTCTGCTGAATGCCCAGGCTGAATAAGAGGAAGTAGTTTAGGTCCCATGTTAGTAAGAAACTGAATAAACTGCTTCTCTAACATGGCCTGGAAAGAAGCCGGCAAGGATGGATCCGCGTCTGAAACCGGACCACCTGCTTTGGCTGGAGGTTCCTTCGAAGTAGTGTGAGCGTGCTTCGACCTGGGAGTCTTAGACACTTTAATCACTAACGGTGGAACCGACTGCTGAGCTATCTGACTTGAGGAAACAGGGGAAGATACAGCAGATGTCGTCGAAGAAAGAGCCATTGCAAACGACGAAGGTCTGATGAGGCTCGAGGTGGAAGCAGTAGGCGCAGGAGGGACCTCGGTAGGAGTCGAGGCCGAGGATGCCTTTGAAGTCGAGGGATCAGTAGAAGATTCCATCTCGAAGAGCTTGTCCACCAAAATACAACGACGCTTGAAAGCACGAGGCTGAAGTGTTTGGCAAGGCAGGCACGACCTAGGATGATATTTTTGCCCAAGGCACTTGAGGCAGCATCCGTGAGCGTCTGTAAGAGAGATCGCGCGCTGACACTTGCTACACCTCTTGAAGCCCATGGCAGGCCGGGACATAGAAGGAAAAATAGCCGTCGCAAGATCGAAGCCCTCGGGCTGCGGCCGAGCGGCCTGTCCCGAAAAACGGACGGAAGAAAAAAATTTTTTTTTTACGAAAAATAAAAGAAATAAAATAAGAACAGCGATTCGTGAGGAAAACAATACAAACCGCGGTTCAGAGAAGGCACAAAGGAACGAAGTTAAACGCAGAGTGAAAGACGGACTTCTCGGCTCCGTGGAAAACTGAGAACTGAGGAGACGCGCCCTGCGCTGGGCGGGAAGGCACTCGCGCATGTGCGGTGCGGGCGACTCAAAACTTCGAGTTTCTTCAAGCAAGTCTGCTTGTGAGGTGTCCGCATCCAGGCTCTGTCGATGACATCACCCATATGTGAGAATACCTGCCTGCTTGTCTCTGTGAATGCTAAAAAAAAGCTCTGGGAAAGGCCACATGACCATGCCGACATCAATGGAGAAAAAGTGAAAAAAATGAAAAGAAAGATGTGCAAACAGAAGGGGCACAAATTATAAACTTATTGACTGGACTATACAAATTAAAAAAAAAAAACTTAGAAAACATATCATGAAAATAAAAGCAAAAACGGGGGAAGTTCCAAACTGCCTGACAAAAACAATTGAGTTTGATAATCAATGGCCCAAAAGCAAACAGTAGAATACTCCCAAAGCTGTGACAAGAACTTTTAAAGCAGGAGTAAGTACTTAACCAAAAATGCAATTGCAGAAGAGTCTAGTTCTACTGCGATGCAGTGTGAGACTGTGAAGAGAACCGGAGAATGCTGCGGGAACTTGTAAAAATATCAAACGTGATGATGTGCCTAATGGGGACGTGAGCTGATTGGGTCAAAAAACTGTCTATTGGCCGGCCAGCTCTAGTAGACATTTGGTATTTTCTCATGGGCCAAATATATTTATATTGTGGGCCAGATTTGGCCTTCGGGCCTGAGTTTGACACCCCTGGCCTAGAGCATTGGACCTAGGCATAAAAAGTGTATTGAAATTTTGCTGTGTTAGCTATCTTGGATCATATTTCCTTATATTGTGGACTAAATGATGAGTTTGCTATTTCAATTGTATTGATTCATTCTTATTGTAAAATTATTTTTTACTGCTTTATCACAGCAGTTCTATAGAATGTAATTATTGAAAAATTTATGAATAATTAAAAAAAATTCCTTTCCAGTTTCATTCTTAAAATTTCTTTGGAAACAAAGAAAATGGGCTTAGAAGGGGACAAAGTTGGTATCAATCCTTCACTACTCAAACAATGTGAATGCATGGATTGCAAATCTCCAGAGGTACAAACCACACGTTGACTGACAGAGCCATGGCCTGAATATTTGGGGGGCAACTCCATAAATGTGTGACTCCATTTAGGTGCCCTGATGCTGCACAGAGAGAACCTATTCTATATCATCATCTAGACACCCAGATTTTATTATAGAATGCAAGCATAATCTGGTATCAACGTACCTTACATTTACATGTCCACAGAAAGGCCAGGTCAAAGGCCAGTATATTTGTTGTCACAAATGCAGCAGGGAAGTGCTAAAAGTACAGCATTCTGTAAATTACATGTATCAATAAAAGCCTGCTACACTCATGTGTGCCCCCCCCCTAGAGATTAGGTTCTTATCTTTTCTAGTAGGCAGATGTGTCATTCTGGACAGACAGGTAATATCTCCATGCTCGCAAGCTGTGTAGAAGGAATCCACTCCTGCTTATGAATCCCTCCTCACCATTAGAGCTCTGCTGCCCCCTTCAGTTTGTTCCAAAGCAGGTGATAGCCCCATATAGAAACACCTGTGAAGGAGGGGTAAGGGAAAACTCCCCAAACTACAATTCTGTTCTGCTCTGAAATCATAACATGTTAAACATTGCCACTGAACAATCAAAACAGCGAAACAATCATGTCAAACAAACATTTATGGAGTTCAAGTATTACCCCTCTCTGCCAGTTTTGAAGCAATATAAGGTGATTTGAAGTTCCTGGGCAGCTCCTCAAAAAAGAAGTGAAAAAGTCAAGACGGCTGCCGTGGCAGCATTTTTACATTAAACATAAGAATTGCTGCTGCTGGGTCAGACCAGTGGTCCATCGTCCCCAGCAGTCCGTTCCCGCGGTGGCCTTTAGGTCAAAAACCAGTGCCCTGAGACTAGCCTCACCTGCGGACGTTCTGGTTCAGCAGGAACTTCTCTAACTTTGTCTTGAATCCCTGGAGGGTGTTTCCCCTATAACAGCCTCCGGAAGAGTGTTCCAGTTTTCTACCACTCTCTGGGTGAAGAAGAACTTCCTTACGTTTGTACGTATCTATCCCCTTTTAACTTTAGAGAGTGCCCTCTCGTTCTCTCTACCTTAGCTAAAATTTTAAAAAAACAAGCAAAAAAGGCATTTTAGAGGTGAGGAAAGGGAAGGGGCAGAAACCTGAAAAAAAATTTTTTTTTAAAGAAACATCCGTTCAATATCCCTCATAGGCTGTAACAGCCTTACTCACTGACCTGTACTAGATATGTGTTGCAGCCTGCCTCAGCTCCTAAAGTAGAAGTATCAGGGAGAAGAAATCACTCCCTCAAACGAACCACTCCTCCAACATCAAATCTTCAGACTACCAGTCGGATTGGAGTCTTGACTCAAGTGGAGAAGGCTTCATCTAAGGCAAGGCAGATATTGGGTTGTATCAATAGAAGTTTCGTCAGCCAAAAGCCTGAAGTCATAATGCCGTTGTACAGGGCCATGGTGAGACCTCATCTGGAGTGCTGTGTGCAATTCTGGAGGCCACATTGATGTGCGCAGAATTGAATCGGTTCAGCGGACGGCCACCAGGATGATCTCGGGGCTCAAGGGTCTCTCGTACGAAGAGAGACTGAACAAATTGCAGCTCTACACTCTCGAGGAACGTAGGGAGAGGGGAGACATGATCAAAACATTTAAGTACCTCATGGGACGTGTCAAAGTGGAAGATTATATTTTCTTTCTCAAGGGACCCTCGGCCACAAGAGAGCACCCGCTCAAACTCAGGGGCGGAAAATTTCATGGCGACACCAGAAAGTATTTCTTCACAGAGAGAGTGGTTGATCATTGGAACAAGCTTCCAGTGCAGGTGATCGAGGCAGGCAGCGTGCCAGACTTTAAGAATAAATGGGATACCCATGTGGGATCCCTACGAAGGTCAAGATAAGGAAATTGGGTCATTAGGGCATAGACAGGGGGTGGGTAAGCAGAGTGGGCAGACTTGATGGGCTGTAGCCCTTTTCTGCTGTCATCTTCTATGTTTCTATGACTGAGCCTCGAACCCCTATAGACTCATGGACGTGAAAGTGGGGAGGCAAAATGCAGCCCGCACCCTGCAGAGCTATGCTGAGCCCTCTACGGATGCCCGATAGTCTGCATTCAAGCCCCTACAATGCAGTAGGTGAGCTATGCTACAAGGGGAACAGAGCCCAAGCTCTAGAAAGTTTCTGCAGGCTGGTCATCTGGTACCATAGAGGTATTGGTCTGTCAGCTGCAGACTTCAGTATGCTTCTTCTCCAAGTAGGCAGAGCTGAACCCTCAATGAGGAGCACTTTGAGAACCGAAAGCCATCTAAAAATCATGAAAAACAGAAAAATAAAGAAATAGAGTGGATCAGAAAGACTACTGGTTCGCGTGCAGAAGTAAAAACTGAACTGAAGGAATAGGGATTCAAAAGCTTGAGCTTCTGCACGACTCACAAGCATAGAGATATTACCCATCCATCCAGATTGACATACATATTACACTACAATGCTGCTTAGGCCCCCTACTGGCTCTTTTGTAGACAATGGTATTACCATGTAATTTTGCAGCCCACCAAGGATAGTACTGTGTAAGCGTGTACAAATACACGCTTTTTGTTCTGTTTGTCACAATTAGATTGTAAGCTCTTTCGAGCAGGAACTCTCTCTACCATGTTAGTGTACAGCACTGTGTGCGTCCAGTAGCACTCTAGAAATGATTAGCGTAGTAGTAGCAGTAGTAGTATAACCTCAGTTAACTGGTATTCAACCAACCAGCACTCTCACCCAGCTGGGGGAAAAAAAAAAAAAAAAAAATCAGCCCGGGGGGAATGACCAGAAAACTATAATATTTTTATTTCCTATTTTGTGATTACAATATGTCAGATTTGAAATTTGTATCCTGCCAGAGTTTGTGTTTTTAAGCATGAGCTAGGACCTAAGAGAAAGGAAAATACTTTTGGGTTTGTTTTGTTTACACCACAGAACTGGGGTAGGGCTGGAGAGGGCAAAAGTGGGTTGGGTGGATGAAGAGGCTACAAAATAAACCCATCAGGACGTTTGAAGAAAAAAAACCACCCAATTGGGTGGGAAATCGATTCAATAGGCCGAATCGAATTGAAAAACTTTTCTCTGAATCAGGCAGCACTACTAGGGACCAACAGTTCAGAGAAAAAAAAAAAAGGTTAAGTAGTTAACTAGAGGAGGTGGGCAAGCTGCGAGAACATATGCCTGCTGTCTTCTGAGAACACCTGCTACAGGTAAGTTTCTTTGCATTCTCCGAGGACAAGCAGGCATAACAGTACCAGAAACATGACTCTAGACAAGGAGAATGGATATATAAACATAATCCTGGCGAAAACCAAGAAGGTGCTCATGAAGTAAAGATTTTGCAGAACCTTTTGTCCAAACCAACTGTCTCTTCTGGAGTTTTGTTTGAAATAGTAGCAAGAAGGTATGGACTGAGGACCAAGTAGCCATTTTGTAGATGTCCTCCTTAGATGCAGAGAGATTACTCAACATTATGGGCTGTTACAAAACCCTGGAACATCAGCCCAGCCTGAGTATACGTGAAGTAGATACAATCTGCTAGGCACACGGAGATGGTCCTCTTGTTAAAAGAATTCTAAGTCTGTTAGTGTTAAAAGCATAAAAAACTGGGAGGATCATCTATGAAATTTAGTCTGGTCCAAGTAGTATGCAGAGTAAGTCTGCAGTCCAAGGTGTGAATAGGTCCTCTCCAGAATGCATATGCGTCTTTAGAAAGAAAACAGAAAGAACAGCCATACTGGGTCACACCAATGGTCCAAAAGTAGCCAATCCAGGTCACAGTACCTAGCAAAAACCCAAATATTAGCACCATTCCATGTTACCGATTCAGGGAAAGCAGTGGTTTCCCCCATGTCTGTCTCATGTTTCCTCCAAAAAACCTATGCTAACGCACTCATAACCACCTTCTCTATAAAAAGAGAATTAACAAAATTTTAAAAAATGGGAGGAGAGTACAGTCAATCACAATAAGAAACCCTTAAAAAAATAGTAAGAAAAGACCCTACAATTGGTCTTATCTAATTAAACCCCTGTATTTATATACTAATAACCTTAATAAAATCACCAATGTTAATCACTTGTTCTCACCAGAGGATGCTGACTTGACTGAATCCTGAGTTTAAATTAAGCTTTCTAAATATTTAGGGTCTTGAAAAATATAATCCTTTCCAATGAACATCACCAAACATTGTCTGGGGAATTTCAGGAAAAAAGTCATGCCCTAGGTCTCAATTTAAGAAACGCTCTACGGATCACTTGAGTTCTCTAAGAGATGTCAGAAAAAAAGCATTTACAGTGATTCCTTGGAATCCGAACTTAATCTGTTCCAGAACCCTGTTCGAGTTCCAAAGCGTTCGAGCTCCAAAACAATTTTTCCCATTGAAAATAATAGAAACTGGATTAATCCGTTCCTGGGTCCCACTAACGGAAATTGCAACAGTAAATACACTGGATTTTAAGCTACAATATAGCACAGTTACTTACCATAACAGGTGTTATCCAGGGACAGCAGGCAGATATTCTTGACTGATGGGTGACGGCACCGACGGAGCCCCGGTACGGACAATTTTAGAGTGATTGCACTCTAAGAACTTGGAAAGTTCTAGTAGGCCGCACCGCGCACGCGCGAGTGCCTTTCCGCCCGACAGAGGCGCGCGGTCCCCAGTTAGGATAAGCCAGCTAAGAAGCCAACCCGGGGAGGTGGGTGGGACGCAAGAATATCTGCCTGCTGTCCCTGGATAACACCTGTTACGGTAAGTAACTGTGCTTTATCCCAGGACAAGCAGGCAGCATATTCTTGACTGATGGGTGACCTCCAAGCTAACAAAAAGAAAGATGGAGGGAAGGTTGGCCATTAGGAAAACAAATTTTGCAAAACAGATTGGCCGAAGTGTCCATCCCGTCTGGAGAATGCATCCAGACAATAGTGAGATGTAAAAGTATGAACTGAGGACCAAGTAGCAGCCTTACAGATTTCCTCAATAGGAGTGGAACGGAGGAAAGCTACAGATGCTGCCATAGCTCGAACTCTATGGGCCTTGACAGAACCTTCCAGTGTCAGTCCGGTCTGAGCATAACAGAAAGAAATGCACACTGCAAGCCAATTAGACAACGTACGTTTAGAAACAGGACGTCCCAATTTATTCGGATCAAAGGACAGAAAGAGTTGGGGAGATGATCTGTGGGGCTTAGTACGCTCTAAATAGTAAGCTAGAGCCCGCTTACAGTCCAAAGTGTGCAGAGCCTGTTCTCCAGAATGAGAGTGAGGTTTCGGAAAGAAGACAGGCAGAACAATGGATTTGTTGAGATGGAATTCAGAGACAACCTTAGGGAGAAATTTTGGATGTGTACGCAGAACCACCTTGTCATGATGAAAGACTGTAAAAGGTGGATCAGCAACTAGTGCATGGAGCTCACTGACCCTCCTGGCAGAGGTAAGAGCAATAAGGAAAAGTACCTTCCAAGTGAGAAACTTGAAAGGAGCGGTAGCCAAAGGTTCAAATGGAGGCTTCATTAAGGCGGAAAGAACTACATTGAGATCCCAGATTACAGGAGGGGCTCTGAGAGGTGGTTTCACATTGAAAAGACCCCGCATGAATCTGGACACCAAGGGATGAGCCGAGAGAAGTTTTCCATGAACTGGCTCATGAAAAGCAGCAATAGCACTGAGGTGGACTCTGATGGAAGTAGACTTGAGGCCAGAGTCAGACAAAGAAAGTAGATAATCCAACAAAGTTTCCACTGCAAGGGAAGTGGGATCATGTTGATGAAGAAGACACCAGGAAGAAAACCGTGTCCACTTCTGATGGTAACATTGCAGAGTGGCCGGTTTCCTGGAGGCATCCAGAATGGAACGAACGGGCTGAGACAAAGAAGTATCATATGAAGTCAGCCCGAGAGAAACCAAGCTGTCAGGTGCAGAGACGGAAGGTTGGGATGCAGAAGGGTCTCCTGATGTTGCGTAAGCAGAGAAGGAAACAGCGGAAGAAGAAAAGGCTCCCTGGCACTGAGTTGAAGTAGAAGGGAGAACCAATGTTGCCTGGGCCACCGTGGAGCAATCAGGATCATGGTGGCTCCTTCCCTCTTGAGCTTGAACAAGGTTCGTAACATGAGAGGCAGAGGAGGGAAAGCGTACAGGAACAGATTGGACCAATCGAGGAGAAATGCATCCGCTGCCAGACGGTGAGGAGAGTAGAGTCTGGAGCA
This sequence comes from Geotrypetes seraphini, assembly GCF_902459505.1. Lineage (NCBI taxonomy): Eukaryota > Metazoa > Chordata > Amphibia > Gymnophiona > Dermophiidae > Geotrypetes > Geotrypetes seraphini. Next base: position 530,376 of record NC_047084.1, on the reverse strand, counting down.
GAATAGGGGCAGCTGGTGATTGTGAGGAGCCGCAAAGAGGTCTATCTGAGGAGTGCCCCACTGAGCGAAGATGGACTGTAGAGTTAAAGGATCGAGTGTCCACTCGTGAGGCTGGAGAATTCTGCTGAGCTTGTCCGTCAAAGAATTCTGTTCTCCCTGAATGTAGATAGCTTTCAGGAATAGTTGGTGATCTGTGGCCCAAGTCCAAATCTTCTGGGCTTCCTAGCACAAGAGGCGAGAGCCTGTTCCACCCTGTTTGTTGATGTAGTACATCGCAACTTGATTGTCTGTGCACAGCAGGAGGACCTGAGGAAAGAGAAGATGTTGGAAGGCCTTGAGGGCATAAAACATCGCTCTGAGTTCCAGGAAATTGATATGATGCTTCATTTCCTGGGCTGTCCAAAGTCCTTGAGTTTGGAACTCGTTCAAATGAGCTCCCCAGGCATAAGGGGAGGCGTCGGTGGTGATGACAAGTTGATGAGGAGGTAGATGGAACAGAAGACCTCTGGAGAGATTTGAGGATATCAACCACCATTGTAGAGACTGACGAAGAGATGATGTCACAGATATGTGTCATGAGCAAGGATCCGTCGCTTGGGACCACTGGGTAGCTAGGGTCCATTGAGGAGTGCGCAGGTGAAGACGTGCGAAGGGTGTGACATGAACTGTGGAGGCCATGTGACCCAAGAGTATCATCATGTGTTTGGCAGAGATGGAACGTTGTGGAAGTACCTGCTGACACAGAGATTGAAGAGTGTGAAGACGGTTGGACGGCAGGAACGCTCTCATGAGGACTGTGTCCAGCACCGCTCCAATGAATTGAAGTCTCTGAGTGGGGATGAGATGAGATTTGGGTAGATTGATCTCGAACCCCAGAAGTTGGAGAAACAGGATGGTTTGGTTGGTGGCCAGGAGTACTGTCTGAGATGAATTGGCCTTTATCAACCAATCATCTAGGTAAGGAAAGACCTGAAGGTGGTGAGAGCGTAGAAAGGCAGCCACCACAATCAGACATTTGGTGAACACTCTTGGAGAGGAGGCAAGGCCGAAGGGCAGCACCTTGTATTGGTAATGACAGTGATTGATCATGAAACGGAGGTACTGTCTGGAGGTCAGATTGACTGGTATGTGAGTGTATGCCTCTTTGAGATCGAGGGAGCATAGCCATTCGTCTTGATTGAAAAGAGGGTAAAGAGTGGCTAAAGAAAGCATCTTGAATTTTTCTTTGACTAAGCATTTGTTGAGATCGCGAAGATCTAGAATTGGCCTGAGATCTCCTGTTTTTTTGGGAACTAGAAAGTAACGGGAGTAGAATCCCTGTCCCTTTTGATCTAGAGGAACTTCCTCTATGGCGTTCAAAAGGAGGAGGGATTGAACCTCCTGGAGAAGGAGGGAAGACTGAGGAGTGTTCAAAGCAGACTCTCTTGGCAGACTTTGGGCAGGAAGGGTCTGAAAGTTGAGAGAGTAGCTGTGGCAGATGATGTTGAGGACCCATTGGTCCGAAGTGATAACTTCCCACCGGTTGAGGAAAAAAGTGAGACGGCCACCTATAGGTTGAGGTAGGTGGGTAGATGTGTGGACGCTGGCTATGCCCTGGAGAATCAAGTCAAAAGAGCTGCGTAGATTTTTGCTGTGGAGGTGGCTTCACAGGTTGCTGTTGCGGTGGCCTAGGAGTCTGTCGTTGTTGCTGACGTTGACGCCTAGGTTGCTGGGGAGCTGATGGCAATGGACAAGCCACATAACGGCGTTGATAGGCCGACTGCTGTCTGAAAGGCCGTGCCGGTAGAGCCTTCTTTTTTGTTTTGAGCAGAGTATCCCAGCGAGTCTCATGGGCGGAGAGCTTTTGGGTGGTCGAGTCCATGGATTCCCCAAAGAGCTCATCCCCCAGGCATGGGGCATTAGCCAACCGATCTTGATGGTTGACATCAAGCTCGGATACTCTAAGCCAGGCAAGGCGGCGCATGGCCACAGACATGGCCGTGGCTCTAGAGGTAAGTTCAAACGTGTCATAAATTGATCTTACCATAAATTTACGGAGTTGGAAAAGAGAAGACGAGCAGTGATGGAAAGCCTGTCGTTTCCGCTCAGGAAGGTTCTTTTCAAAGGAAGCCATGGTGGTAAGGAGATGCTTAAGATAAAAAGAAAAGTGAAAAGCATAATTACCAGATCTATTAGCTAACATTGCATTCTGGTATAACCTCTTACCGAATTTGTCCATGGCTTTGCCCTCTCTGCCAGGAGGGACAGAAGCATATACACTAGCTCCGGCGGACTTCTTAAGTGTAGATTCCACAAGCAGAGATTCATGTGGAAGCTGTGGCTTATCGAATCCAGGAATAGGGATTACATTATATAATGAATCTAATTTACGGGGAGCTCCTGGGATGGTCAAAGGAGTCTCTAGGTTCTTATAGAAAGTTTCCCTCAAGATGTCATGAAGAGGGAGTTTCAAAAATTCCTTTGGAGGCTGGTCGAAATCAAGGGCATTCAGAAAGGCTTTGGATTTTTTAGACTCAGCCTCCAAAGGAATGGAAAGAGATTCACATATGTCCTTCAGAAAAGAAGTGAAAGACGTAGAATCATGTTTGGAGGATGGATCAGGAACAGCAGAATCATCCTCATCCGAGGAACACTCACCCTCAGAAAGAAAAGGCTCTTCGGAGTCACCCCACAGATCAGGGTCCCTAATATGGGAGCTACGGTCTCGAGACTCCGGAGTAGAGGGTTCCAGATGTCGGGATTTGCGTGTCGACTTACCCGACCTCATAGATACGGTACCGGGAGACGTTACCGACTGCAATGGTGCCGAAGTCTGCACCGACTGATGCTGGGCTCTCGGTTCCGGTGCGAGGACTGGCATCGATATTGATGAGGCAGAGTGGACCGGTACCGAAGCAGTGGACGCAGACAATAGAGGCTGCTCCACTGCCGGTACCGGTGGCTCAGACCGGACCGGGACCGGAAGGTTCGGTGCCAATAGAGCAGGGAGGAGTTGCTGTAACTGCTCCTTGAGCTGCACCTGTAGGACGGCTGCAATGATGGCAGCAGGCCCCGCCGGGGCAAAACCGAATGAAGAAAAAATAAAGAAATAAACTCTATTTTTTTTTTTTTTTTTAACGAAAAAGAAAAGAAAGGAAAAAAAAAATTTTCCAAAAAGGTTTCGCGAGCGGGAAGGCGTATAAGAAAAATTTCAACAGCCGTTGAAAAATGCGACTTCTTAGCTCCGCGGAAACTAAGAAACTGGGGACCGCGCGCCTCTGTCGGGCGGGAAGGCACTCGCGCGTGCGGCCTACTAGAACTTTCCAAGTTCTTAGAGTGCAATCACTCTAAAATTGTCCGTACCGGGGCTCCGTCGGTGCCGTCACCCATCAGTCAAGAATATGCTGCCTGCTTGTCCTGGGATAATAACAAATACAGTGGTACCTTGGTAGGGGCTGTACTGCAGGGTGCTCATGTCACTGCGGATTGTGCAGGTGGTGATGGTGCTCCCTGGCTCCAGGGTGCTGGCTGTAAAACAAACCGCCGCCGAGCCTTGATAGGCACCGTTGGCCCTGCCACTCCAGGACGCTATCCACCCCCCCCCCCCCCCGGATGCCACTACCCCCCCTCTGCCAGGACTCTCAGGTGCTGGCCCACTCCTGCCAGTCTCATCCCAACTCTCATGCTCCCCCCCCAAGGCCACCGGTGCTGCTACCTCCCTTCGTTATCGCCTCCTCCCCCTCCCACTGACCGGCCCTGTCCTTACCCATGCGTCGCCGGTGTTAGAAAGTGCCTGCCGCCGGTTTTCTGCTGGGCTGCTGCTGGGCCTTGAGCATCTGTGCATGCTCAAGGCCTTCTGGATCTCACCCTCTCCAAGTTTCTCGGTGAGGGTGAGATCCAGAAGGCCTTGAGCTGCGCAGATGCTCAAGGCCCAGCAGCAGCCCAGCAGAAAACTGGTGGCAGGCACTTTCTAACACCGGCGGCGCACAGGTAAGGACAGGGCCGGTCAGTGGGGGGGGAGGAGGTGATCACAAAGGAAGGGAGCAGCGCCACTGGCCTCGAGGGGAGAAATACTGCCAGTTCCTGGAGTCGGTGCAGGGCGTTCGGATTCCAAAGCAGAGTTCGGATTCTGTGACAAAATTTGCTTGAATTTTTAGTTCGGATTCCAAGTTGTTCTAGTTCTGGGGCATTCAGATTCCGAGGTACCACTGTATAGGGGAACCATGGAAGTGAGCCAACCTTTTTCTGAAGAAATTAATCAAAACTTTATCTCTGTCTTCATTACAAAAAAAAGGTAACCATCAAGGTACCTCTTAATGTAGACTCTAGAATAGATGTTTCTATCATAGTGGTTAGATCCACCTCTAGTACTTCCTCCACCCCTCTTCCAGAAACATTCTTTACAAAATAAATATAATATGCTTTAGAAATCTGTGGGAGTGATGAAGAGTGTCAAAGTAGAATTTCTAACATATACTGCTTCAACATCTCTTTAGGTGCAATTGACTTAGAATTTAGAATCAGAAAATAATATTAAATATTGAACTAGGCCAGTTACTGGGCAGACTTGCACGGTCTGTGTCTGTGTATGGCCGTTTGGTGGAGGATGGGCAGGGAAGGGCTTCAATGGCTGGGAGGGTGTAGATGGGCTGGAGTAAGTCTTAACAGAGATTTCGGCAGTTGGAACCCAAGCATAGTACCGGGTAAAGCTTTGGATTCTTGCCCAGAAATAGCTAAGAAGAAAAAAAAAAAAATTTAAATTGAATCAGGTTGGGCAGACTGGATGGACCATTCGGGTCTTTATCTGCCGTCATCTACTATGTTACTATGTTTAAGGAAAGTTTAAAAATCATAGATTATTGATCTCAACTGTTTTTCAGTTTTCTCTAATCTATTCTCAAGTATCATATTCCCTTTAACTAAGGAAGTATTAGTGGCTTCCAATGATTCAATTTTCCCTGGAAACACATTCAGTTTCCCACCATACGATACCAAATCAGTTTCTAATGAAGCTACTTTGGCTGCTGTTTCCCCTGTAAAAGAGTACAACAGAGACAAGCAATTAGTTAAAGTCCCCTCCATCATAATTATTAACCTCTAAATTTCCACATTCGACTTCCTTTGGGGCTGTCATATCATTCCAAAATCTTGCCTCATACAGCGTCCAAATGTTATTGGTTTAAGGGAAAAATTTATTAGATGAGCCAGCCCCAATACAAACAAAACCAGACTCAGCAGACGATCAGACAAGTGGTTTGACAACGAATGAACTACTCCTACTCAAAAGACAATGCAGACGATTAGAAAGAAAAAGGAAAAAAAGTAATCAAGAGCCCACAAAAACAGCATGGAGAAAACTAAACCAACAATACAACTGAAAGAAAAAAGAAAGACACACTACTCCAACCAAATAGGCAGAGATTCCTAAGACACTAAAAAACTACCATATTTTCACTCATATACTGCGCACCCGTGTAAAACGCGCACACGGGTATAGCGCGCGGGGAACAGAAATTTATGTTAAAAAATTTTACTATAGCGCGCACACGCGTATACCGCACATGCCGCCCCAACTCTCCTCTCGCCGCCACGACTCTCCTCTCGCCGCCACGACTCTCCTGAAGGTCTGCCTGTCCTCCCTTGAAGTCCTGTCCCCACCCTGAAAGCCTGATGCCCCCCCCCCCCCGACGTCCGATTCATCACCCCGAAGGACCGCTCGCACCCCCACAGCCTCCCCCCTCTAACGTCAGAGAAAGGGCGGGACCGCCGGAAGAGGAAGCAGCGCAGCGCAGAGCTCAGAGAAGGGGCGGGACCGCCGGCAGAGGAAGCAGCTGGGCTCACTGGCATCCGGAAACAACGGTAGGCAGCTTCTCCATGCGGGGAGGGGGGGAGGCTGTGGGGGTGCAAGCGGTCCTTCGGGGTGGGGGTGCGAGCGGTGATGAATTCAGGGTGATGAATCGGACGTCGGGGGGGAAACTATGTAAAAAAAATTTTGTACAACGCGCTCACGCATATAACGCGCATGGTTATACTCGGTTTGTAAAACCGTTTATAACGCGCGCGTTATATGTGTGAAAATACGGTATTCCAATTACTAAAAGAACTCACAGACACCAAACCCTACCTGGCCAATAATGACACCCCTCCACTCTCAGCAACCTTATAGCTGAATACTTCAAAAACAAAATCACAACTGCCAAGACCACCTTCACTGGAATCCCTACTCACCTAGAAGAGATCACATTGCCCCCCACAGAAAAAGAAACAATTGAAGCAGACTGAACCTGGTCCCACTTCTCCACTATACAATGGTCAGACCTTAACAAACTCTATCAAAAATACAGCCACGCAGCCTGTGACCTCAACCACTGCCAACCATACCTGTTAAAAACCTCCAGTACTTATTCTGCACCCTCCTCTTACAATGGATACAAACCTTGCTCACAGACGGCCTTTTCCTGCAAGACCTCAGCGAAATCATCGTCACCCCGATCCTAAAAGACCCCAAAGGAACAACAGATCAACCATCCAACTACAGACCCATAGCCTCAATATCACTTTATATCAAGCTAATGGAAGGCCTCATAGCTAAACTCCTCACCAACAACCTAGAAAACCACAACTTACTCCACAATACACAATCTGGTTTCAGAACCAATTACAGCACAGAGACACTACTGGGATCCCTCCTGGACACAGCTAGACAACACCTCAGCACAGGCAGAAAAATGCTGATTATACAACTAGATCTCACCGCAACTTTTGACCTGGTAGACCATGACATCCTACTACAAATACTATATTCAATAGGAATCACAGGTAAAGTACACACATGGTTTCAAGGATTCCTACAATCCAGGACTTACAGAGTAAAGTCAAACAAAGAAAAATCAGAACCATGGTTCAACCCCTGCAGCGTACCCCAAGGATCACCTTTATCTCCCACACTCTTCAACCTCTACATTGTATTTCTCGGCAACTGCTTAGACAAATTAGGCCTAACCTCTTATAGCTATGCAGAGGACATCACCATTCTCCTTCCTTTTGATCAATAAGCGCCCTTCATGACAGGCACACTATACAGAACGCTAGAAACAGTAGCAACATGGATGAAAGAGCACAAACTGAAACTGAATCCTGACAAAACAAAATTCATCCTCCTCGAAAATAACAAAACCCCAACCTTAACAAACCTAGTAATAAACTCAATCACATACCCCATTCAACCCACTCTAAAACTTCTGGGAATTCTGATAGACAGAGGCTGTACCATGCAGCCACAAATCAACAAACAATACAGAAAACATTTGCAGTCATGAGCAACCTAAGGCAAGTTCGAAAATTCTTCAATAGAAAACAATTCCAGCTTGTGGCCAGTCCCTAGTCCTGGGTCTTCTAGACTACTGCAAACTTTCGAAAACTAGAAGAACGGGAGGCCATTCAGAAAAATTAGAAGGGGACAGATTCAGAATAATAATAATAATAATAATTTATTTTTTTGTATACCGCCATACCCAGGGAGTTCTAGGCGGTTCACAACAAATAGATGAATTACATACAGTGCGATTGAACAAGGAGGAACATAGCAAGGCAATCGAAAGGTCAAAACTTGTTTACATTGACAATTTGGGTGGGGTTAAGGGCTAATACAGAGCATATACAGTAAGTACTGTAAGAGAATACAACTGGATTTAAGAGAAGGGGGAACAGAGCATATTAGATGAGAGGGAGGGCAACAAGGAGAAGGTGGGAAGCGTTGAGGAGGGGGAGGGGAGGGTTAAGGATTTGCTCAGTTGCAAAGAAGGGATTTTGATCTGTTTTTCTATTTTTCTAGTGTGGCGAGGGGGAACGATTAATGCGGAAGAGGGGAGCATTAAGGATTTGGTCCATTGAAAAGTAGAGTTTTGAGCTTTTTTCTAAAGTGAAGGTAAGAAGAGGCGTCAAGTATAATTTGGGCGAGCCATGAATTTAGTTTGGCTGTTTGAAAAGAGAAGGTTCGTTCGAGGAATCTTTTAAGATGACACGATTTCAGTGAGGGAAAAGCGAACATAGTTATTCTGCGGGAGCTCTTATTATTATAGTTTAGGTTGAAGTGGGGGTAAAGGTAGTCTGGTGACATACCAGATACGGTTTTGTAGCAGATGCAAGAGAACTTAAATAGGACCCTGGATTCGAATGGCAGCCAGTGCAACTTGTGGTAGAAAGGGGATATGTGTTCCCATTTCTTCAGGCCAAAGATAAGGCGGATGGCGGTATTTTGGACCAATCTCAGCTTCTTAGTGATTTTCTTGAAGGCGCCTAGATAAATGATGTTACAGTAGTCTAGGACACTAAGAATAGAAGCTTGGACCAGCAGACGAAAGGAGGTGTCGTCAAAGTATTTTTTAATGGTGCGGAGTTTCCAGAGCACTGAGATACTTTTCTTAAACACTAGGTCAGTGTGTTACTCCAGTGTGAGATGCTTGTCTAAGGTGACTCCTAGTATTTTTAAGGATTGCTCAATACAGTAGTCTAGATCATTAACATGTAGCGCAGTTTCCTTGATTTTGTCGTTTGGGGATACTAAGAAAAATTTAGTTTTTTCTGGGTTTAGCTTTAGTCTAAACGCTGTCATCCAGAGTTCGATCTGATTTAGGGTGAAAGATAGTGAGTTTAGAAGTTCTGAGGTAAGGTAAGAGAGCGGAATGATTATGGTGATGTCGTCCGCGTAGATGAAGAATTTGAGCTTTAAATTCTGCAGGAGGTTTCCTAGGGAGGCAAGGTAGATATTAAATAGGGTGGGGGACAAGGGGGAGCCTTGTGGGACCCCGCAAGGGTTGTCCCAACTGTAAGAGGTAGTGTCCTCCTTGAACACCTTGTAGGTTCTTGTTGTCAAGAATTCGTGGAACCAATTGAGAACGTAACCTGAGATTCCAATAGATGATAGACAGTCTAGTAGAGTGACATGGTCAACCAAGTCAAAAGCGCTACTCAGATCGAGTTGCAATATTAGAGCGCTTGAGCCTAGGCTGAATAATTGATGAAGGTAATCAAGCAGAGAGGCTAAAATTGTTTCAGTGCTGTGACCTGACCGGAAACCAGATTGGTTGTCATGTAAGATATTGTGTTTTTCTAAGTATGTGTTGAGTTTGGTGTTTACTATTCCTTCTGCTATTTTGGTAGTCAGGGGGATATTGGCGATAGGTCTGAAGTTGGATGCAGTGTTAGATGGCTCTTTAGTATTTTTCTTAATTGGTGTGATCATAATGTGCCCTTGTTTTTTTCCTGTTACTCTTATTGTATTTCTTTACTTGAAATTTCAATAAAACTTATTGAACATAATGTGCCCTTGTTCTACAGTTCTTCTTCACTCAAAGGGTGGTGGACACCTGGAATGCGCTTCCAGAGGGCGTGACAGGACAGAGTACAGTATTGTGGTTCAAGAAGGGATTGGACAATTTCCTGAAGGAAAAGGGGATAGAAGGGTATGGATAGAGGATCACTATATAGGTCCTGGACCTGATGGGCCCCCAGGTGAGCGGACTGCTGGGCATGATGGACCTCTGGTCTGACCCAGCAGAGGTAATGCTTATGTTCTATCTCCCCTACCCCGCAACCATGATAAAACAACTACAAACAGTACAAAACACAGCTCTGAGACTTATCTACTCACTGAGGAAACATGACCACATCACAGCGGCTTACCTCGATTCACACTGGCTCCCAATACAAGCAAAAATACTATTCAAATTCTGTCTACTATTTAAGACCATAAACGGAGACTGCCCAGCCTACTTGAACAACCGACTAATCCAAACAACCACAACCATACCTAGGAGAACCCACACTCCATTCATGCACCCTCCAATCAGAAACGTCAAACGAAAAAAAATGTACGATGGCCTCCTGGCCACTCAAGCAGCAAAACTAGGCTATCAGTTCTCCAATTTACTGATCATGACCCCAGACTACAAAATCTTCAGAAAAGAAATAAAATATCAGCTATTCAAGATATCAAACTAACACATCAAGAATCATCTCAATCCCCAATAGCAACCCGCTCCACTCTATACCATGGGAAATGTCCAGAGAACTCCTTATGTATTCCTAAATGTCCAAATAACTCCTTATGTAATCCGCCTTGAACCGCAAGGTAATGGCGGAATAGAAATCACTAATGTAATGTAATGTAATATAAAATATCTCATCAGTAGCTGACAATACTATCTCACTACTGCAACAATTGGTTGAGAAGTTCTCACAAGCTGATGATGAACCAAGCCTCCAAGCCCATCTAAGTCACTGGAGCAAAACTTGCTACCATATTAGGTGGATTATGTAGTGAGTGTGGATCGGGATTTAAAAGAAGGAGCCTCAATACTACTTTCACTCTAAGATGGAAGATTGATCTTCATAACAGTGGTGGAAGAAGCATCTTTAACTACAGCAAAGGAGTCCATAGGACCTTGGATTTTCCTTTGCCATCCTTTAACTCAGGGTTTTTCAATCTTTTTACACCTGTGGACCGGCAGAAATAAAATAATTATTTTGTGGACCGGCAAACTACTTGGACTACAATTTAAAAACCCCATTTCCGCCCTATCTCCGCGAGCTTGGTCACCTCAGTAACTATAGAAAAATAGACAAATATAGTGCAAATTATAGACAGCAGATATAAATTCTCAAAACTGACACGTTTTGATCACTAAATTGAAAATAAAATCATTTTTCCTACCTTTGCTGTCTGGTGATTTCATGAGTCTCTGGTTGCATTTCCTTCTATCTGTATATCCTTTCATTCATTTCTTTCTGTCTGCACTCAGGCCCAAGAATTGTTCCTTTCTATTCCCTCCCTCTTTCCTTCCTATGTCCTTAGTGCCCCCAGTGCCTCCTTCCTATGTCCTTAGTGCCCCCAGTGCCTCCTTCCCATGTCTTTAGTGCCCCCAGTGCCTCCTTCCCATGTCCTTAGTGCCCCCAATGCCTCCTTCCAATGTCCTTAGTGCCCCTTCCTGTCTTTAGTGCCCCCAGTGCATCCTTCCCATGTCTTTAGTGCCCCCAGTGCCTCCTTCCTATGTCCCTCTCACTGCCTTCCACTTTGTCCCATCCCCACCCCTGAAGCCAGCCTACCTGCCTGTCTACCTCTCTCCCTGGCCAAAGCCAGCCTGCATGCCTGCCTACTTCCTTCCTTCCCTGTCGCGCAAAAAAAAAAAAGCCTCCCTCCTTCCTTTCCCCGGGTCGGCTGCTATCTTACCGCCCTGCTGCTGCTAAAGCTGACAGGAAGTCTTCTTTCCGACGTCAATTCTGACGTTGGAGAGGACATTCTGGGCCAGCCAGACCGGTGGTTGAAGAACAGTGCTTTAACTAATCCTTTCCTTTTCCCCATATCAAAACAAAAGAAGATTATAGAAAAATAACACAAAGTACCTTAAAAAAAAGGTTAGCAGCAGTCCAACAATAAGATAATTCAAATCCCTAACCACTTCTCAATAACTCCTCGTTGGCTCCTCAGATGGCTCCAAAGGGGTGCTCCATAATCAATCACCCTACTTCTTTGTGCCTATTTATACCATAATCAATCTACCTGCTTAAATATACACATATTATTAATATATATATATATATATATATATATATATATATATATATATATATATATATATATATATATATATATATATATATATATATATATATATATATATATACACACACACATACACACACACACATATATTTGTCGTGTACTATGTTCATATGACTCCTATTTCTTTGCAGCCTTAGTACCTGTATCGAATTCTATATTCATTTTGGAAATACTCTTGATAATCTAGTTATCTGTGCTTTATCTATCATATCCTCTACAATTTTGGGTCTCTACTGTGCTCATCCTACTGTGTTTCCTAATGGGGACTAGCCAACTATCTCCTCTAAGTTGTATTATTGGCTAAAGTAGTCTGTGAAGAGGATGGTCTTTATCCCTTTCTTGAACTTTCCGGTGTCCTTTTCTAGTTTTAGTTCCTTCAAATGGCGTTCCACCACTTTGGAGCCATCACTGAGAATATTCTTTCCCTGATGCTTTTGTATTTGATGTCTCTGAAGGAGGGAATTTCCACCAGGTGATTTTGGATCAAGCATAGTGAGCATGCTGATGTGTGGTGATATAGTCTGTCCGCTAGATATTGTGGTTCTGAGAGATGAATGATTTTGTGTGTCAGCAACAAAACCTTGAATTTCACCCTGTTTTCAATCTGGAGCAAGTGTAGCTCTTTCAGTAGCACTATGGTACTCGTCTGCCTTGATTTTCCCAGCAGAAATCTGCGATGTCTGTCAACGCCATGTGACCAAGAAGGCATAACAGCTGACATGGAGAAGTGTGTTGAAGGTTAGAAACTACTTGAAACAGGGGAATGAAATTGTTGACTCTCTGCTTCTGTAGAAAAGCTCAACTCTGAGAAGTGTCCAAGAGAGCTCCTATGAACTCCAGCACCCGAGAAGGGTGCAGATGTGACTTGGTAGTTGACGGCAAACCCAAGCATCTCCAGAACATGAATTGTTGATTTGATGGCATGGTTTGTGATGATGAAGCTTTGATCAAACAGTCATCCAAGTAAGGAAATACGTGAAACCCCCATGAGTAAAGGACTGCCACTACCACCACTAGGTATTTTGCGAAAAATCGAGGGGCTGCAGCCAGTCCGAGGGACAAGACTCTGTTATCAAGAGTGTCAAGATCCAATGTGAAAGCAAATAAATTTTTTTTCACCAGTTGGATGGATGTGTGAGAGTGTAGACCTTTACAAGATCTATGAAAACAAGGCCAATCGCATTTTCTTATAGAGGTAGAGCACTGTTCCCTCTAAACTAAGCAGGAGTTTTCCATCTATAGTCCTGCCATTGAGGAGTGCTGTTTCATTATGACATTTTCAATAGTAAGGGACAGGTAAGTTCTGCAGAACTCCACGGAACCTGCCTATCCTTAGAAATTGAAAGCACACTATTGAAGCACCCCCCCCCCCCCCCTTCCTGGCAGCAATGCAGTTGGAGGACTCCTGCTCAGCTTAGAGGGAACACTGGGTAGAAGGGTTTTCAGAAAGACCATGTGAAACATTTTCTTCAGTAAATATTTGTTTAGATCCTGCAGGTCTACAAAAGGTTGAAGATTTATGGTCTATTTTGGTATTAAGAAATACTTTTGAGTAGAACCCTCCCAGCCCCTCTCCTGTAGAGGAATAGGTTCTATTGCGATTAGCTGGAGAAGGGCTGACAGTTTTTGGTGAATAATTGTCCTTCTGGAGAAATTCAAAAGGAGTCTTTTGGTGGGTGGTTTGGAGGTTTTCTGATCAAGTGTAAGACAACTCAAAGCACCCACTGATCTGTTGTGATAAGGGTTCAACGCTGATGGAAGTAGTGCAGGAGTGTCAAAGTCCCTCCTCGAGGGTCGCAATCCAGTCAGGTTTTCAGGATTTCCTCAATGAATATGCATGAGATCTATTAGCATACAATGAAAGCAGGAGGGATTTTGACATCCCTGAAGTAGAGTAATCTGCCTCCAAAGGGGAGATTGAATGGAAGAAACTGGGGCATGATGGTAATGCTATCTAGAAAGGAGTCAAAAGGATGAATGCTATTTGGACTTAGATTGAAGTTGTGATCTCTGTCCCCCTTTGTTGCTTGCATGGAGTCACTAAAAAGCAGGCCTAGACGATGATGAAAATGTTCGATTGTAACACCGGTTCATGTTATATTAATATGAACATCTGAATGAGGCAGAATATCTTCTAGATAATGAATATTGAGAGGTTTTTGGTTTAGATAAAGTAGTCATAGTATGTGTATTTTTATCTTATCTGCAATATCTCCAAACAGGTCATCATCTTTACAGAGAACATTTGAAATAAGTTCTTGAACCAAAGTTTCCAGATCAGAAAATCTAAGTCAGGCCAAACGGAACATTGCAATTGACACTGCAGATTTTTGGGAAGAAACATCAAATGAAATCAAAAATTCCTCTAGTTGTATACTTTCTCATAGTGTAACAAGTCTTTAGATAATTGTTGAAATTGTTTTAGTTTGGTGGGAGGAATTCCTCAAATTCTGACAGTTGTTTAAGTAGGGATTTAAAAAAATGGACAGGTAGCACTGGTAGTCCATAATCCTATTAATGAGTATAGAGGATTGTAAAACGTTTGCCCAAAGAGTCCAATGTTCTGGCTTCTCTGCCTGGAAAGGATAAATGTAAGATTGTGAACTGTGTGTAACATTTGAAGGCAGATTCCACAACTAATGATGTTGAAGTTGAGTTTTGTCAAATTTTTAAATTCTATACATTGTGTCTATCTTTTTAGGAGCTACCTGGACTGACAGGGGATTTTCACTGTTTTTAAATTATCTTTCATGACCCTATGCAAAGCTACTTTTTTTAATATTCTTTATTATGATTATTCATTACAATAATAACAAATATTCATGAATATCCACAAAGACTCTATGTAAAATAAATTGAAAAATATATAAGGTAATAAATCATCTTGATGTAGTCCACATTATACTGGTCGCCAGAATTTTAACTAGGAAATCAACTCTATTTATAATCTACCATCATGGACAGGCAAAATTGTGGCTTACTTTATATATCATACATCATCCTCACAAAATGAAAATAACGATAATAGAAATTAATCTTTTAACAAAGGTTTTCCCTTAATAAAATCTTCTAGCTGGGTTGGATCAAAAACACATATTTATCTCTTCCATACGAAATAAGGCATTTGCATGGAAATTTTAAAAAGAAAGTGGCTCCTACTACCAAAGCCTTAGGCTTTAGCTGAAGGAATTGTTTCCTTTTGAACTGAGTATGTCTCGAGACATCCGGAAAATTTGTCACTCAGCCACAAAACAGATCTTGTTGTTTTTTTTTAAATATAATTTCAAAATAGCCTGTTTTTCGAGATCTGTCTTGAAGGCCACTAACAGAGTTGCCCGTTTACTAATTATGTCTTTAGAGGATTTGAGGAACTGTGATACATTCAAACTATCAGGTGAAACTAATTGGTCCATACCACCTTCTTCTACTATTTCCTTAGAAACTCTTGGAATGTAATAGAGGTTATCAACTCCAAAAGTATCCACATTAACATAATGTAATATATCCCTCAAATACATTTTCAAGAGTTCTATTGGAGAAAGGTAATGTGTAATAGGAAAATTTAAAAGACAAAGGTTTTGCAAAGCTACTTTAATGCATTTGTTTGATGGTGCTCCATAGTCAAGGAGTTCAAAAAGCTCAGTGAGGTTCCTCCTGTTTCCATTTTGACAGGCAAAACCTGATCCTCTGCCTTACAAAGCCAGTACTTTCTGACCAAGACTTGCATTGATCAGGAGGGGAGGGATCAGAAGGTATACCATAGGATTCTTCCATTGAGTATTCTGGCAAATCCTCATCTAAACTGATGAGAGACTCCTTAAAGTACTCCCTACTAGATGAATCAGGGAATATACATCGAGAGGAACATCCAGATAGTCTGACCCAGGAGACAATTCTTCTGCTAATGAATGCACTGAGTGGGTCTGTGCTGACCCCAATGCTCGACATTGAGCAGGGTTGAGTGACCTCATCCTTGATCGATGCTTCAATATATTCTTGGGCAAAGCTAAGGCAGCAAACAGAAACCTTTAATGCCTGTGAAGAATGTGTCACAGTAGACCCAAAAGCTCATCTGAGCCTAGCCCAGCTCTCCTCCTGGAGAGATAGTGCCAGTACCAGAAGAGGCACCGCCATAGAAGAAGTCTGCTGTCGGGCCATGGGAGACCTTGCTGTCAAGGCACACCTACAAGGAGACATTAAGCTTGATGGAACAGGAGCAGTCTTCGGTGAATCAACACGTGAGTATGCAATGTGCTTCTTAGCTTTCTTGATTACTACGTCCCTCAATGCTTGAGCCATAGATGAAGATAATGTAAAGTTCCACCTCTGTAAAGGTCTGTTGCTCGATACTCTGGATGCAGTGTCAATGCACTAGATCAAGGGTGTCAAATGTCGTTCCTTGAGGGCCTCAATCCAGTCGGGTTTTCAGGATTTCCCCAATGAATATGCATGAGATCTATTAGCATACAATGAAAGCAGTGCATGCAAATAGATCTCATGCATATTCATTGACCCTATACAAAAAGAACTATACATACAAACTTCTAAAATATTTTGTATATTTTTTAATTTATTGCATCATCATAATTTTAAATATCATTAAGTCATAAACATTACATACATACAAAACCAGTATAAGTGAAGCCCTCTCAATCTACCCACGTCATCTAAAATTCATGAAATGTTCAATTAAATAAAGTTACAATCCAAACAGCAGATCATTAGAAATCTTCATTACTGTGCCGACTCTCAGTTGCTTTTTCCAACATTCAGTTATTGACTATGGTTCCTCCACACCAATAATCATCACAATCAGTCAAGCATGATCATTAAGAGCAGTCAAACACGGCACAGTTCTGTGTTTTGCCATTCGGCGTCTTCAGGAGCTTAGACTGAAAAGGACTCCACTTCTTCAAATTCTCTCGCAATTCATAATACTTTGTTTATTGGCAGCATGCAGAAACGAGAAATCCAAATCAGGAACTTTCACCAGCTAAAATGCTGGTAAAACTGAGATTCATTGGGGAAATCCTGAAAACCCGACTGGATTGCGGCCCTTGATGACCGACATTTGACACCCCTGCATTAGATGCTGATGCCTGAGTCATGGAAGGCTCAGGTTCTGAGTCCCCCGCCATGCTCGAAGTGGATGCTGATACAGTATTGAAAAGATTTTTGAACTGAAGTTTTTCGACTTTCAGTGTCCTGTTTTGCACATAGAAACAGAGGTCACAGCAAATGTTTCAATGTTCAAGACCCAGAAATTGGACACAACAATTATGTGGGTCAGAGCCCGACATTCTCCGATTACATCGAGAACATTTCTTAAAATTACTCGATATCGTCTTTGACATGGAGAGGAAAACAACTGACACCAAGTTGAAGGGCTCAGTAGCTCAGGGAGCTCAAGTAACTAGGACGCCAAAAACAGTTGAACACCCCTGTCCCCACCCCCAGCCATTATCTCTCTCCCCGCTCCATCCCCACCCACAGCCAGCATTCTCTCTCTCACCCTTATTTCCCTGAGCCAGTATTTATCACCCCACCAGTATCTCTCACTCCTGTACCCCTGGGCCTGCATCTCCTACCCTCTCTCCACATCCTTCCTGAGCATCACTCTCCCTCCATCCTTCCCAGCCAGAACTTCTCAATCTCCCCCCATTGTACCCATTCTCCCCAATTTAGCATCTCTCCCCCCTTCCCCCCAACCCAGCCAATATTCATATTTTACTTACCCCCTCAGCCAAAATCTCTTACACTCTGCTCCCCTCTGTCCCAAATGTCATCTACTCCAAATGGAGGCCCTGGATTTGCACGTGCCCATCTTCCTAAGGCTTCCCCTGTGTACCTCAGCACTGCCGTTTCCAACAGACAACTGCCGCTAGTTCTGCAGGCTTCCTTCTAACATGGTCCTGCCTGAGAAGAAAAAAAGAAGTGACACCATCGAGGGAGGGAATGTGGTAGAAGAAAGCCTGCAGAGCCTGTGCAAGGTGCCTGAAGTTGTCGCCAGCAGTGATTCAGGATACAGATGGAGAAGGAGTGCTGATGCCAAATTTTGAGCAGAACAGAAGTAATTCTGCGTGCCTGTGGAATTATGCACAAATTCTGCATTGTGCAGAATTCCACCAGGAATGCTATAACGAGTTCTATGGATGAGGTCGCCCACATGTGAGATTATGCCTGCTTGTCCTCAGAAATATATATAGATATATATAGAGAGAGAGTTTATTATTATTATTATTTTACAGTGCTAAAAATTTCGCCTACAGGAGTACATGCGTACACACTTTTTTTTTTAGGATAAAACATCCCTTCCAAAAATGTCAACAAAGCATATATAATTAGGTATTTCTGTCAGAATCTTTCACATTTCCATTTTATAATCCTTGATCATCTCTAACAATAAGAATTATTGCACATTATGTGCACTCCTTTAGGCCAGCGAACTGCCCCTTACCTGTTTTGGGATTTCTTGCTTTTAAAATTGTGATTTGGTTCATAGTCTGATTCACTTTTCTCACAAAGGCTTCTTTCTCCATCATCCTGAAAGTCAGAATCTGAACTTGAATTTGAGCCTGATCTGGATTCAGAGCCAGATCCAGACATCTGCCAGTCTTCACTATGAAGGATTAAAATGCCAGAAATAGAGCTTTATGTACAGTTACATTAAATTGAAAAAATAAAACTTCTCTCACACATGTGTATTCATTTCTAGTATAAAAACAATTATGAAAGATTAGGTTCTTACCTTTGCTAATCTTCTTTCTTGTAAATCCGCACACTATTCCTGGACAAGTGGTTATGGATCTATAGTCACTAGACAGCTTGTAGGTAGCATCATGTACATAATGTTTTCAGTCCCTCCTCTCCTACCTCCAGACTGCCACCCCCCCCCCACTCCATGAGGATTGCAGTGCATGCAAAAGCATACAATGACACCTATAGAGGACAAAGAGAAAAGAGGGGTACAGAGACACTCCCTGACAAATAAATCAAATCTGCTCATAACATAAAATGTCATAACAATCAACAATTGAAACAGGTCATTATAAACCTGAAAAAAAACTGTGCTATAAGGGGAGACAGCTTGCTCTAAAAGTAAGAGGATGCTAGAACTAGAGCCCCCATAAGGCAAAGTGCTAATGTATTCTGATGGTACTCTTAGAAAAGCTGGTCAGTAAATCAGAAGGCCAGCACACCAGGACTTGTAATGTAAAGGCAGACAATCAGCGAATCAGCAACTCCCAGGGCATGTTCCAGGAACACAGCATTGATTTACAAGAAAGAAGATTAGCAAAGGTAAGAACCTAATCTTTCATTCTTATACAATCCCACTCTATTCCTGGACAAGTGGGACGTAAGAGCAGTCCCATAGAGTCAGGGTGGGACTAATGAGCCTGCTACCAAAACAGAGGAACCAAAAGCAGTATCCCGCTTGGCCGCCACATCGATCCTTGGTGAAAGAGAACCAGGTAGCAGCCCTGCAAATCTCCTCCAAAAGAGATCATTGACAATTCCATTCAAGAGGAGAAAATGCACCTAGTAGAATAAACCCTCCCCGAAATAAGGGGCTTCTTTCCGGCCGAAGAAGTATGCAGAAGAAATAGCCATACGGAACCATCTAGAAATGGTGGTTTTCGTAGTTGGCCTACCTTTGCGAGCAGGACCCACCAGTACTAACAGATGGTCGGAGACCCGGAATTTGTTCGTGACTTCTAGGTACCACAATGAGATCGTGCACACATGCAGCAACCGCAATACCCAGTCCTGCTCCCTCAAACCAGAAGGATTAAAGGTAGGGAGCCTTACCTCTTGGTTAAAGTGGAAAGCCAAGACCACCTTCGGCAAGAAAGAGGAACAGTGCGCAGAGATAAGCGGATCCTGGCAGGAAAAAGCATGAAGCTCAGAGACCCTACGGGCTAAAACAAGGGCTACCAGGAAGACAGTCATGACAGATAGCTCCATTAAAGAAACCCAAAATGGGCTCTATGGCTGCAATGTCTAGCAACCTCTGGCTGGTGGCTTTCACCCAGGTCTAAGGGGCCAATGAAACTCGAGCTTGTAGCTATCCTAAAGAATCTCCAAGACACAACAGTCCAAGGTAATGGCCCACCACTCTGCCAGAAAAGCCAAGAGCCGCCCCCGATCTGCGGAGGAGCAGCCAGAGGTCTGGCATCAAAACAGTTTCTTAAAGGTTGCAGCCAGACACTGGGAACCACCAAACCTCTGTTTAGCTTATTGAGAACACTGCCCTGAAGAGCAAAGGATGAAAGCTAGAATGCCCCAATCCCCTGGAGGGTCAGGACCTATTATCTGGCAAGGACATGGGTGTACAGTCCTGCAAAATGGCCATAAGGTCAACCAGGCTTTTACCAAACAACTGCGCTTTGAAGGGCAACCTGCTCATGGTCGCTTTAGATGACGAATCACCAGACCATGAACAGATCTACAACATCTACATACCGAGATGGAGTATGCCAACAGTGTGCTAAACTCCCTGAATATGGCGTAGAAGGCATCCACAATATAATCTACCTCAGATATCAGAAAGGCAAGAACCTGGATCACAATAGTGGTCGGACCATGGCGAAGCTTCGAATGACAAGCTCTGGCCACAAAAGAAGAGGTCACCACCGCCTTCAGCCCAGCAGCCTCCGTTTCAAAGAGTCCTGAACATTCTTCAGCACTTACCACCTTATCCCCACCCCATCCTATCATTGGGACGAGAAGAGTTTAGTGACCTACGTCACACATCAGGAAGAGCCTAGACATGGCTATGGCTTAATTTAAGAGATCCTCAGGCATCTTTCAAGTGTCCATGAGCATCTTGACAATGTCCAAATGATCAGCGAACGTGGCAGACTGTGGTTTCTCGCTACTCATAAGAAAGCGCTCTGCACTAGCAGATTGACCAATCTCCAACTTCAACTCATGGAGTGACTCAGAGATCAAACCCACCAGAGTCGCAGGTTTTAAAAATCTCTGCACCATGGAATCCACACTGGGATCTCACTTGGATCAGGATCCTGGAGATCTGTGAGTGCTATAACATCCCCTGTGGTAGTAGTGCCACAATCTGAATGAGCAAAGCAGTGGTAGTCTGCATCATCAGCCAGTGGACAAAAGTGGGACACCTTGGGGAGACTGAATCTAAAACTCATGCCCTGGGAAGGGAGAATCCCTGTAGCTGGCACAGACACTGGAGGAGACACAGAAGGTGCCAATTTTTTTGCCAAATAAGCCCGAGACATCATGTTAATAAATTTCAGGGAAAATCAGTCCTCCAAGGTAGGAGCCAGCTCTATGGACCCTGCTTGGAACTTATGGAGGACCCGTGTGCTTTAGATGACAAATCATGGCTGTGTTTCGCAGTGAATGCAAGGGTGCTATCCGCAGGGCCCGCTTTCAACTTTTTAGAATGCCCCCAGCTAGAAAAAGCAGAATCCACTTAAGGAGTCAAGGAAACTTGGGCTAATGAAATTTTGCCCCCCCCCCCTCCCATGCCACAGCGCACATGGAACACAGCCTCTCATTGGACAGCCATCCACCACAAATAGGGCATGAATGCACAGAATCCTGCCCCGAGGAGTCCACCTGAGTGGTTCTCTTGCAAAAACGAGGCTTGTAGAGGCTTTAAATTTAGATCAGGAGAATCCAAGACAGCCACCATGGATGTAATTTTCAATAAAATACAGCCCGGGAAAAGCTCAGGAACCTCCAGAACACTGTGATTTTTGGACTTTAGGAGGGGGGGTTACGGCTCACTCCCAAACTGCCCAAAATCCATTTCTGAAGATCCCCAAAAATCACTGAAACAGGCTGTCAGCCCTGTACTCACTATGCAATGATGTTCTGGAAACTGCAACAAGGGAAGCTGGAACAGCTTACATAGATATCCTCTGCCTCAACAAGCATGCAAATTGCTGGTCTTCTGACTGCCCCTCCGGCACAACAGCAATGGCCAGAGACCTCGACCACCACCACATCCCCCGGTGTATAAAACCTGACTGCAGAACCCAGTTGGTCCCAATTCTAGACACGCCTCCACAGAGCCATGCAGCCTGCGCTCAGACCACTAGCGGAAGAACCTGGGGAAAGCAAGCTCCCAAGGGAACAGTCCCTGAGCTCTGATCTGAAAACGGAAGCTGCCCAGAGGGTGCACTGCCAGGCAGCCAACCCCCTGGAAACAGACTATCCACAAGTCTGAGATCTCCCACAATCAGAGGGGAACCTCTGTAGCAAAAAGGTTCGAAGCACAAAACAAAAAGACTGATTTTAAGGAAAAATAAACACAAGCAGAAGAGGCAAGCACCTACTGCCTAGCTTGTAGGAATGCAACTGGAATCTTGGGATGGCTGGGAGGCAGTCCTGAGGTAAAAGAGGGACTGAAAACATTGATGCTACCTACAAGCTGTCTAGCAACTATAGATACATAATCCACTTGTGTAAGAATAGAGCAGGATTGTACAAGAACATTAAATAAAATTATATGCCAGAAATATAAAAATATGACATGCAATTAGGGGATTTTTACATTTAAGGAATTTGATATTTTGAAACATAACTCTTGAAAGAGGGCATAATATAAATGAATGTTTTTACTCAAGAATTTTTTTTATTTTTTTTTCAAGATGTAATCTGGACCTGCGCAAACCTAAACCAATACTGGCTACCTAACATTTTTTTTGTTTGTAATAACTTCTTGTTATGTAACAGTGGCGTTTGTTTTAGTTTGAAAGAAATATAAATGCTAAATTTGTTGAAAATAAATATCTAGTACAGCAGCATAGATAATAATCGCACAAAATTTAAAACTTCTGTATGAAATCAAACATCTTTCAGGTTAATGTATCAGAACATTTAATATAACTCGCATACTCATGTTTTTTCTTCTTGTTTTCACTAGATGAGCCGTCCTCAGAATCAGTACCAGACGAATCCTATAGAGAAGAAAACAAATTAATGGAACTATGCAAATATGTTTCTCTAAATTAAAAGGTGTTATAGTAAAAAGCTCTTATCCTAATTTGTAGTAGCTCCCAAATACACCCTTCTTAAAGAACTATAGTGAGAAATTGGTGGGTTTCTTCTTTTCTTTTGAAATGCTGTGTTAATAAGCAAACATAGAAACATGATGGTAGATAAAGCACAATTACTTACCGTAACAGGTGTTATCCAGGGACAGCAGGCAGATATTCTCACTGATGGGTGATGTCACCGACGGAGCCCCAGTACGGATACTTCAAGAACTTGAAAAAGTTCTTGACGCCCGCTCCGTGCATGCGTGAGTGCCTTCCCACCCGACGTAGGTGCACGGTCCCTCAGTTAAGATAAGCCAGCTAAGAAGCCAACCGGGAAGGTGGGTGGGTTGTAAGAATATCTGCCTGATGTCCCTGGATAACACCTGTTACAGTAAGTAACTGTGCTTTATCCCAGGACAAGCAGGCAGCATATTCTCACTGATGGGTGACCTCCAAGCTAACAGAGATGGGATGGGGGGAGAGCTGGCCAAAGAAAATACATTTGTAAAACAAAATGGCCGAAGTGCCCATCCCGTCTGGAAAAAGACTCCAGACAGTAGTGAGAAGTGAAGGTATGAACTGAGGACCAGGTGGAAGCTGCACAGAATTCCTCAGTAATGTAACTATAAGGAAAACAACAAAAACTGGCAAAACTCAAACTTAGGGTTTGGGACACAATATTCCCGTGCCAGGCCAGTCTGAGTAAAGAAAAACGAGAGAGAAGCAATCCGCCAAACGAAAATCGTTGCCATGAATATAGGATATGCAAACTGAGTTGAATCAAAAGAAAAGTTTGGAAGAAAATCACTGTGGGTCTGACCTGCGTAACAAGGAGGACAAAAAGCCGCTTATAGGACAAAACATTTAAAGCCAGGATCTTTGTAGGGAAAAATGAGGTGCAGGAAACAACACAGACAGAAGAACTGGCTGAGCAAAAAGAAAATAGTAGAAGGTACTGTGGACATGAACACAGAATCACCTTGGCTTGATGAAAGACTGATAAGGAGGAAGCTGCTAGCAGAGCATGAAACTCACCAATCCCCCTGGAAGAAGTGAGAGACAGAAGGAAAAACCATTTTCCAGGTAATAAACTCAAGTGGAGCTGACACCATTGGTATAAATGGTAGCATCAACAACCAGGAAGAACCACAGGAATAGTCCAGACGACAGAGGGTGGTTATACACATGAAAAAACCCCTGTCATGATACTGGGAACCAGAGAAGAAAACAGAGAGGGTGCTCCTCGACAGATCAAGAGAAAAAATGCAATAGCTGGCCTCGCCGTCTTCTGTCCACTGCGACCCACCCTCTCTGACTACTTCCTGTTTCTGCTAGGGTTGGCTGCAGTGGATAGAAGACACTGAAGCCAGCGGTAGCGCGGTGCAGCGCTTTTCTCTGAATTTAAACGTGGCGGCTGGGAAGGGGGCGGCGTGAAAAACTGCTGCTGCACAGGGAAGGCAGGGAAATGCTGCTGCTGCACAGAGAAGTGTGTGTGTGTGGGGGCAAATGCTGCTTCTGTACAGGGAAGGCCGGGAAATGCTACTGCTGCACAGGAAAGTATGTGTGTGGGGGGGAAATGCTTCTGCACAGGGAAGGCCGGGAAATACTGCTGCTTCACAGGGAAGTGTGTGTGTGGGGGGGAAATGCTGCTTCTGCACAGGGAAGGCTGGGAAATGCTGCTGCTGCACAGGGAAGTGTGTGTGTGGGGGGGGGGAGTGCTGCTGCTGCACAGGGAAGAGCGGGAAATGCTGCTGCTGCTGCACAGGGAAGTGGAGGGGACGGAGAGGGAAAGGGGGCCTGGGAGAAATCTTGGTTTGCTTTGGGAGAGGGGAGACAGAAAGACAGGCAGCGCATTAGAACTAAAGACAGACACACAGAAAGGGTGCCAGAGAGAGAACCAGAAAGAAAGAAGGACAGACAGCGGGAGGGAGAAAGACAGAAAGAAAGGAAGAGAGAGACAGGGGCAGGGAGAAACACAGAAAGAAAGACAGACAGACATATTCTTGCACCCGTTAATGTAACGGGCTTAAACACTAGTCTATAAATAAATCTATAAATAAATTGCCAACATGATCTATACCAAAGTGTATTAAGTGCTCCTTAATTTTCTAATGCCTCAGGTGACTGAAAAAACAGGGACTGAAGAGTCAGGCAGGGACTCACAAACATTAATAAATCTAACAAAACAGGGGTGGGGGGTGTTTTTACCTCTTCTGATCCACTATTTGATAACGTTCGTTGCTGCTGCTTTCTGAGAACTGCAGATCTCCGTACTGCCAGAATTCCTGGACTTGATTTCCAAAACTGTGACAAAATATAAGTACACCTTAATTATTGATTAAAATTTTTAATCACATGATTAAATCACAATTACATAAAGCATCCCTTCACATTTCCTCCTATATAGTGCAATATAGATACATAGCAGATAAATTCTCAAAACTGGTTTCAATTAAACTGTCCCACAGAAAGGCGATATATTAAAAGGAGATTATGTACTTACCCTGCCTGGTAAGATCTTTTCCAGTAGATAGGTGAGACATTCTAGACCAGGGGTGTCCAAAAGGTTGATCACGAAGGCAACGCGAGTTGATCATGTTGCCTTCGCGTTCTACTTGCTTCCCGACTCAGAAGCGCTGAGCTGACCAACTTCCCCCACCCAACATCAATTCTGACGTCGGAGAGGAAGTTCCGAGCCAACCAATCACTGCCTGGCTGGCCCGGAACTTCCTCTCCGACTTCAGAAATGACATCAGAGAGAGGAAATCAGGTCAGCCTGACACTTCTGTGCGGGGAAGCAGGGAGAGCTTGGGATGGCGGTGGTTTGGAGGCCTGTTCCCCAAAGGTGGTTTGGAGGCCTGTTCACCGATGGCAGCGGCAATGGCTTGGGAGCAGGTAGAGAGACAGAAAGAAGGGAAAAAGAAAGAAAGGGGGGACAGGAAGACAGAAAGAAAGGGGGTATGGAGAAAGACAGAGAAAAAGAAAGGGGTTCAGGGAGACAGAAAGAAAGAAAGGGGAGGGGGCAGGGAGAGAGGAAGAAAAAGCTGGCAGAGGAAATGAGGTCTGGAAGCATACAGCAGGCTGAAAGAAGGGAAGAAATATTGGATGCACAGTCAGAAGAATAAAGTGCAACCAGAGACTCATGAAATCACCAAACAACAAAGGTAGGAAAAATGATTTTATTTCCATATTATTTTGAGAATTTATATCTGCTATCTATATTTTGCCCTATGGTCCCCTTTTGTTAAACTGAAAGCAGCGCAGGGCATTCAGCGCAGCTCCCTGCGCTAAAAACCACTATCGCAGTTTAGTAAAAAGGGAGGGGGTATATTTGTCTATTTTTATATAGTTGTTCCTGAGGTGACATTGCATAAAGTCATCTGCCTTGATCTCTTTGAAAACCCGCGGAATATAAATGATAATTAACATTTTCTCTGCATACAGTGTGCTTTGTGTTTTTTTTTTATTTTATTGTTGGTAGATCATTTTGACTTGGCCATTTTAAAAGTAGCTCGCAAGCCCAAAATTGTGGGCACCCCTGTTCTAGACCAGTGTTCTCCCTAGGGCCTTTCCACCAGGCTAATTTAGATGACCGCCCAGCTGCCATCTATCGCAAATCCTGCCGCAGCTGCTCAACATTTAAAAAAACAAAACAAAACCCACCTCTCACCGGCTTGGAGATTTCCCACCTTAGCCCGTAGCGAACTCATGTTTCGGGGCTCTAAGTTGTGCGTGCCGGCTTCCTTTCTCTTCCCTCTGAAACCGTAGTTACGTCCCGGGGGGGAGAAGAGAAGGGAAGTCGGCACGCACACCTTAGAGCCCCGAAGCATGAGTTCACTATGGGCTAAGGCAGGTGGACAAGTCAACAACGTTGGGAAGCTTACAACTTGTTGTTTTTACTTGCTTTGGACCTTCCTCGCTGCCGGGTCCTGCCTACTTTCTGTTTCTGCGAACGCAGGACCCGGCAACGAAGAAGGCTCGAAGCAAGGAAGAGCAGCAAGTTTTAAGCTTCCCTCCGTCGCTGACCTATGGAAGATAGGTCAGCGATGGAGGGAAGCTTGCGACTCTGACGATGGGAGGGATGGGAAGAAAAATGCTGCTGCTGCACCCAAGGGGGGGAGGGGGAAGAGAAATGCTGTTGCACCTAATGGGGGAGGGGAAGAGGAAGAGAAATGTTCTGCTGCACCCACTTATTGGGGGGAGGGGTAAGAGAAATGCTGCTGCTGCACCCAATTCGGGAAAGGAAGAGAAGTGCTGCTGCTGCACCCAATTGGAGAGGGGAAGAGAAGTGCTGCTGCTGCTGCAGCAGCACCCAATTGGAGAGAGAGATGGGAGAAGGAAGACCAATGAAGGGAGAGGAGAGGAAAGAGATGGCAAGACCATGGGAGGAAAGGAAAGGAGATACCAGACCATGGAGAGGGGGAGAGATGTCAGGCATATGGGGGGAGGGGTAGGAGGCAGATGCCATACCAGGTGAAAGGAAGGAAGGAGAGAACGGAAGGAGAAGAGATGCCAGATAATGGAGTGGGAGGGGGAGATGGAAGGAGAGGAGAGAGATGCCTGGGCATATGAGAAAGGAAAGGAAACTAAAGGAGACAAAATGCCAGACCAGAGGGAAAGAAAGGAGAGGAGATGCCAGACAAGGAAGGAGAGGGAGAGATAGGAGGGAGCTGCCAGGGCATGGGGGGAGAGAAGGAAAGGAGATAGATGCCAGACCATGGGGTGGAGTGGGAAGGAAGGAAAGAAAGGAGACGAGAGATATGCCAGAGCACAGGAGAGGGGGTGAAACTGAAATGAATCATGTATAAAGGAGAGAAAGGGCACAGGATATACAGTTTATTGAAGGGACATAGAAAGAGGGAAGATGCCATATGGAACAGAGAGAGGGCAGACACTGGATAGAAATGATAAAGAGAATGGACAGCGTGCAAGAATTTAAGAGCAAATGGGATGCCCATGTGGGATCCCTTAGAGGTTTAAGCCAAGGGAACCTGTCACTAGGAGTGGGATCCCTAGGATAGCAGACTTGGTCAATAGAGTGGGCAGACCTGATGGGCTATGGCCCTTATCTGCCGTCAACTTCTATGTTTCTATGCTTCTATAGATGCAAGGGACAGAGAGAGGATGGACAGTAGATGGAAGGGGTAGAGAGAGAGAGGGCAGAGGCTGGGTGAAAGGGGCAACAAGAGAGGACAGATGCTGCATGGAAGAGAGCGAGGACAAACGCTGAATAGAAAGAAGAGAGTGAAGAGACAAAAGGTAGAAAATTTTCTTTGTTGTTGCTTTACACAGAATCAAGTAGTATTGTAACTATATTGATTAAAGTTTATAAATAGGAAATGGAAATAAGGCAATTTTGGGGGGACTAAACCCCTTTCCTCAGGTAAGGACAGGATACCATAACAGTAGTATACTGTACAGCTGGGGTGCCCAAATGGTCAAACACAATCGAATAGCAGATCGCAAAGGCAATGCGAGTCAAATGCATTGCCTTTGCAATCTTTTTCTTCCTGCCTCGCCGAGCCAGGCCAGGCGCATACAAGCGCCGGACTCACAAGACTTCACCTCTGACATCAATTCTGAAGTAGGAGAGGAAGTTCTGGGCCAGCCAATTGCTGCCTGGCTGGCCTGGAACTACCTCTCCAACATTAGAATTGACGTCGGAGGTGAAGTCTTGTGAGTCCAGCGCTTGTATTTGCCTGGCCTGGCTCGGGGAAGCAGCAGGGAGAAATCGGCATGGTGGCTTGGGGGGTAGAGAAAGAATCGGGGAAATGGAAAAATTGGCACGATGGCTTGGGGGGCAGGGGGAGAGAGAAATAAAGACAGGCAGGCAGGGGGAGGGAGAGAGAAAGAAAGACAGAAATAGAGGGGGCAGGGGGAGAGAGAAAGAAAGAGAGACAGAAAGAACAGGGGAGG
This sequence comes from Geotrypetes seraphini, assembly GCF_902459505.1. Classification (NCBI taxonomy): domain Eukaryota; kingdom Metazoa; phylum Chordata; class Amphibia; order Gymnophiona; family Dermophiidae; genus Geotrypetes; species Geotrypetes seraphini. The sequence goes on along the minus strand of NC_047084.1, from coordinate 501,837 downwards.
GGCAGATAAAAAGAAATATTGGATTTACAGTCAGAAGAAGGAAGTGCAACCAGAGACTCATGAAATCACCAGACAAAAAGGTAGGACAAATGATTTTATTTTCAATTTAGTGATCAAAATGTGTGGCCATTTTGAGAATTTATATCTGCTGTCTATATTTTGCACTATGGCCCCCTTTTACTAAACTGCGATAGTGTTTTTTAGCGCAGGGAGCCTATCAGCGGGGCATTCAACATAGCTCCCTGTGCTAAAAACCACTATCGCGGTTTAGTAAAAGGGGAGAGGGTATATTTGTCTATTTTTTAATAGTTGTTACTGAGGTGACTTTGCATATTTTAAAGTCATCTACCTTGACCTCTGGAAAAAAAACAAAAAACGAATACAAATGATAATTAACATTTTCTCTAAGTACAGTATGCTTTGTATTTTTTAAAATTTTATTGTTGGTAGATCATTTTGACTTGGTCATTTTAAAAAGTAGCTTGCAAGCCAAAAAAGTGTGGGCACCCCTGCTGTACTGTCTTAAGAAAGATTTGGCCTCTGAAAGCTAATTGAAAAATGGATTATTCCAATAAAATGGTATTTTCTTATTTCTCATTATTTGTTTTATTTGTTAATTTGTAAAGTGGTGATTGCTATGTAGCAGTTTTTTTTCAAATTTACATCTACTGTCTTTATATTTTGCACAGTCTTAGGGGACATGGCACTGTTTCTGTGGTGTTGCATTGTATGCAGAGTCTGGTTTCTTGGTTCAGTTTAACTTTTGTCTACATATTTCTATTTTTAGTTTGTGATTATTCCATGTTGGGCTAGAGCAGTGTTCTTCAACCTTTTTATACCCGTGGACCGGCAGAAATAAAAGAATTATTTTGTGGACCGGCAAACTACTAGGACTAAAATTTAAAAATCCCGTTTACGCCCCATCTCCGCGAGCTCGGTTCCCACAAACCATCTGATCCCATCTGCACAAGCCGCAATTATGATTTTATATTGAACGTATTTTATTAAAGTATAAAAAGAAACAACATTCTGAACAATTGTGATTTTATAAATACAAATATACAGAACACAGACCAACAAAACCCCTGTCTCCCCTCCCCTTCACATATATCCCCTCTACTATCAAGAAAACTGAACAAGCCAAGTTATTATAGAATGCTACATAGAAATATCATGCTAACAGAATACTGCAGTCCCCAGTTATGTCTCTAGCAGGATATATTCTAATGACAAAATAGAAATAAAATTATTTTTTCTACCCTTTGTTGTCTCTGGTTTCTGCTTTCATCTTCTTTTCACTCTTTTCCTTCCAGCATCTGCCTGTTCCATCCAATGTCTGCCCTCTCCCCCTTCCATATGTATCTGACTTCTTTCTATGCCCCTCTTCCTTGTCCATCTTCCTCTCTCCTTTTTACATCATTCATTCCAGCTTCACTGCCTCTTCATTTTTATCTCTCTTACACCAGATCTAGCATCTTTATGCCTCTCTTATTTCTCTGCTGACCCCCTTTCCAGCATCAATGTCTCTCTACTTTCTCATTCCTCTCTCTCCCCTTTCTCTCATCTGATCTCTCCATTCCACCCTGACCCCCTTCCCCTCCTGTAATCTCCCTGCCAGCTGTTTCCTTCCTTTTTTCTTTCCCCCTACCCTCCTTCCTTTTTTTCCTTCTCCCTTTCCTCCTCCCTCTATCCAACATTAACTCTCTTCCCATCCCTTTCCCTCCTCCCTCCCAGCAGCTTCTCTCCTTCTTCTCCCTTCCCTCCTCCCTCTATCCAACAGTAACTCTCTTCCCATCCCCTTTCCCTCCTCCCCTCCCAGCAGCATCTCTCCTTCTTCTCCCTTCCCTCCTCCCTCTATCCAACATTAACTCTTCTTCCCATCCCTTTCCCTCCTCCCCTCCCAGCAGCATCTCTCCTTCTAACTCCCTTAAAGTCCAGTAACAGCTCTCCCTTTTCCAGACCTTCCCAGCCTCCTACAGTGGCTTCCTCCCCTTCCAGCAGCTCTCAGTACTTGCCTGCAGGAAGTTGCCGGTAAATCACTGCCCTGGCAAATTGGAGAGCTGGTGGGAGGGGAGACAGCCACTGTGAAGGCTCCCCAGGATCTTGTTTGCACACGCTGACCATCTCCCTCCACCTGCACCTGAATCTGCAGCTCTCTCCGATATAATCGCAACTTCCCTGCGGTCCTCTTCAGCAACTCGGCAGGGGCGGCGATCAAGACACGCTGCCGACGTCGGGACCTTCACTCTGAGTCCCGCCTATTTTGTTTCAACTTCCTGTTTCCGAACAGGTGAGACTCACAGAGGGAAGGCCCCGACGTTGGCAGCCTATCTTGATCGCCTGAGGCTGGGAGGAACATTAATCAGCAGGAACTGCAGTCGGGAGGAACCGCAGTCGGCAGGAAATTTAACTACCGACTTGATCTCGCCGGCCCTGCGCGGACCGGCAGAAATTTTCTGCGGACTGGCACCGGTCCACGGACCGGCGGTTGAAGAACTGTGGGCTAGAGTGTATCTGTGTTCTATGTGTATGAAAAGGACATGGCTTTCTGTTAGCATCAACTGTACAGGATCAATTGACTGTGTAGGATCTGGCTTATTTAGTTTTACAATACGTTTGTTGGTATTCTAGTGCTCACATCAGTGTTTAAGATGCTGCCTTTTCCTAGGTGTATCCTTGTTGTGTGACTCAAGGATTATTCCTAAAAATATATTTTTTATATAGAGGAGGGGGTTGTTAAAAAATGATCAGCACTATTTGTCATATATACTAGGTACGCCACTGGATTTAATGACCCTATTCTAACTTTACTGTTGACATAAGTGGTGGTGTTCCCCTCCCCCCTGGCAGTATAAAGAATTAAAGTTGTATTAACATCAAGCAGCTTTCAAATGACATTATAAGCAAATAAAAATAACATATTTTTAATACTTTGCTAATTAACACCTGCATCTTTACCTAAACTGTTTTGCCCTAGCTCTCACTATGATCTTTATCTGCTATTTTTTTATTTTGCTGTAGTGCAATCACACAGGTCTCCTTCAAGGCTCAGTAACACCGCTTCATAAATTATGTGAAAGAGGTCTGGAAGTGGGAATCGCATCTATTTCATATCCTCAGTGAGACCTCAGGAAGGAACCTAGTGATCAAAACATTATTAGAGGTGCTGTAGAACCGTTTCTTGTATGACTAGATGAGCTATATAGCACAGTTACTTACCGTAACAGGTGTTATCCAGGGACAGCAGGCATATATTCTCACATGTGGGTGACGTCATCTACGGAGCCCCGGCGCGGACAGCTTTTCAAGCAAACTTGATTGAAGTTTCAAGTTTGCACACTGCACCACGCATGTGCGTGCCTTCTCGCCCACTAGAGGGCGCATCCCACCTCGTGGTCCTCAGTTCCATAACTAGCAAGGAAGCCATCCCCGGGGAGGCGGGCGGGTTGTGAGAATATATGCCTGCTGTCCCTGGATAACACCTGTTACGGTAAGTAACTGTGCTTTATCCCAGGACAAGCAGGCATGATATTCTCACATGTGGGTGACCTCCAAGCTAACCAAAAAAGGGCAGGTGGGAGGATGGCAATTTAGGAAAACAGATTTTGCAAAACTGACTGGCCAAACCGGCCGTCACTCCTGGATAAAGTGTCCAGACAGTAATGAGAGGTGAATGTATGAACCGAAGACCAAGTGGCAGCCTTACATATGTCCTCCATCGGAGTGGATCGGAGGAAAGCTATCGAAGCTGCCATCGCTCGGACCTTGTGCCCCGTGACTCGACCCGGGGGAGGAAGGCCAGCCTGAGCGTAGCAAAAGGAAATGCAAGCGGCCAACCAGTTAGACAGAGTGCGCTTGGAAACTGGATGCCCTAATCGATTGGGATCGAAGGACAAAAACAATTGAGGAACCTTCCGATGAGGCTTGGTGCGTTGAAGATAAAATGCCAACGCCCTCTTACAGTCAAGCGTGTGAAGCGCCATCTCGCCAGGATGGGAGTGGGGCTTCGGGAAGAACACAGGAAGGACAATGGACTGATTGAGGTGGAAGTCAGAAACAACTTTCGGTAAAAACTTAGGATGGGTGCGGAGAACCACCTTGTCGTGATGAAAGACAGTGAAAGGGGGGTCCGCAACTCCCCGATCCGCCTGGCGGAGGTGAGGGCAATTAGAAACACCGCCTTCCAAGTCAGAAATTTCAAGAGGGACTTGTTGAGTGGCTCAAACGGGGGTTTCATCAGTTGAGCCAGAACCACATTCAAATTCCACACGACAGACGGAGGCTTAAGAGGGGGACAAACCCTGAGTAACCCTTTCATGAAGCGTGTCACCAAGGGATGGAGTGACAGAGGGCGTCCCTCCAGAGGTTGGTGGAAAGCAGAAATCGCACTGAGATGAACCCGCACCGAAGTGGTTTTCAAGCCGGAGCGCGACAAATGAAACAAATATTCTAAAACCGAGGATACCGGAACTGATACCGGATCCAGGTGAAAAGACGAGCACCAGGTGGAAAACCTGGTCCATTTCTGCGCATAGCAAAGCCTCGTCGAGATCTTGCGGGAGGCTTCCAACACCTCCTTCACCGATTGAGACAGGTCCGGAGGAGTCAGGGAACAAGAAACCAGGCTGTCAGGTGCAATGACTGCAGATTGGGATGTAACATGGATCCTTGACTCTGAGACAGCAGAGAAGGAGAGACAGGCAGGGGAAGAGGCTCTCTGGCACTGAGCTGGAGCAGCAGGGAGAACCAGTGCTGACGCGGCCACCGAGGTGCTATGAGAATCATCGTGGCCGTGGACGATTTTAGGTGTACCAACGTTCGCATGATCAGAGGGAACGGAGGGAATGCATACAGGAACCTCCCTTCCCAGTCGAGTAGGAAGGCATCCGCTTCCAGACGGTCCTGCGAGTACATCCGAGAACAATATAGTGGTAGTTTGTGTGTCTCCGGAGAGGCAAACAGATCCACCTGTGGCGTTCCCCAGCGAGCGAAGACCTCGCGTAGAACTGCTGAGTGTAGAGTCCACTCGTGCGGTTGCAGAAGTCGACTCAGTTTGTCCGCCAGGCAATTCCGTTCTCCTTGGATGTAGACTGCCCGGAGGAAGATGTTCCGGGAGGCCGCCCACTCCCAGAGGCGAAGAGCTTCGGAGCAGAGGGGCCATGACCCCGTTCCTCCCTGCTTGTTCACATAATACATTGCCACCTGATTGTCCGTGCGGACGAGGACCACCTGGTCCTGCAATATGTGAACGAAGGCTCGAAGTGCTAGGAAGATGGCTCGCAGCTCTAGCACGTTGATATGACACTGACGGTCTTCTGACGACCACAGGCCCTGCGTGCGAAGACCGTCGAGATGGGCTCCCCACGCGTACTCCGAGGAGTCCGTGGTCAGGACCTTGCGAAAAGGCGGAGTGCGAAACAATAGCCCCATGGACAGATTTGAAGAGTCTGTCCACCAACGCAGCGATTTCCGCAAGGGCGGAGTTACCGAAATGAGGCGAGACACCGGGTCGCACTCCTGGCGCCACTGGGACGCGAGGGTCCACTGAGGGATCCTCAGGTGTAGCCTCGCAAACGGCGTGACATGTACCGTCGAGGCCATATGGCCCAGCAGCATCATCATGCGCTTGGCCGACACCCTCGATAGTTGGGAGACCTGGCGGCTCATCCGTACCAAGGTTTCCGCCCGCTGGGTCGGCAGGTAGGAGCGTAGGCGCACCGTGTCCAGCACCGCACCTATGAATTGAAGAGACTGCGACGGTCTCAACTGAGACTTTGGAAAGTTTATCTCGAACCCGAGAGTTTGCAGGAAGGCAATAGACTGTCGGGTCGCTGAGATAACCCCCTCCCTGGTCGGGGCTTTGATGAGCCAATCGTCCAGGTAGGGGAACACATGGAGTCCACGTGACCTGAGGGCTGCTGCAACCACCACCATGCACTTCGTGAATACTCGTGGGGACGCGGCCAGGCCGAAGGGCAGTACCCTGTACTGGAGGTGGAGGTCCCCCACCTGGAATCGTAAGAATCTTCGACAGGCGGGGTGCACCGGAACATGGGTGTATGCTTCCTTCAGGTCGAGGGAGCACATCCAGTCCCCTTCCCCCAAGAGGGGGTACAAAACCGGGAGAGATAGCATTCGAAACTTCTCCCGGGCCAGGAATTTGTTGAGCTTCCTGAGGTCCAGTATGGGGCGCAGGTCCCCGGTCTTTTTTGGGACCAAAAAGTAGCGGGAGTAAAACCCCGTACCCCACTGGTCCTTGGGGACCGGCTCGACCGCCCGAAGCTTCAAGAGGGCTTTGGCTTCGGTTATAAGGGTCGGTAGCTGCGAACGGTTGCAGCGGACTAAACTTGGGGGACTGTCCGGCGGCGAGGACACAAAGTTGAGCGAGTAGCCCTCGGAGACGATCCGGAGCACCCAAGCGTCTGAGGTAATCCCGGTCCATGCCTCCCGGAAGAACCGAAGACGGCCCCCGATAGGAAGGGGTTCCTGAGAAAGTGCGGAGGGGAACCCGCCCCGTCCGCTCATCCCGTCAAAAGGAAGGCGCTGGCTTAGAAGGGCCCTGCGCCGGGGCTTGGGGTTGTCCCCCTCTGCCTCGCTGAGACGGACGTCTCGGAGGCGGTCTCGAGAAAGCCGGGGTCGACTTCTGAGGGTATCGGCGCGGCGGAGGCCGGAAGGGTTTCTGCGGCGGGGGCCTAGGTTTGGGGCGGACCAGGGATGCTAGAGAGCGCTCCTGTTCCGACAAGCGCTTGGTCGCCGCATCCAATGACTCGTCGAATAACTCGGACCCCACACAAGGCAAGTCTGCCAGGCGTTCCTGCAGGTTTGGGTCCATGTCGAGGGTGCGAAGCCAGGCCAAGCGGCGCATGGCCACCGCGAGGGCCGACACCCTCGAAACCAGCTCAAAAGCGTCGTACACTGCATGGAATAGGTACAACCGCAATTGAGACAGGTTGGACATAAACTTGTCGAATCCTGCTCTTTGGGAGTCCGGTAACGAGTTTCGATATTGAGGAAGGTCCTTCACCATACCACGCAAAAAGGAGGAAAAGGTGAAGGCGTAGTTTAGAACCCTGGTGGCCATCAGGGAATTTGAATAGAGGCGGCGGCCAAACTTGTCCAGGGTCCACCCCTCCCTGCCTGGTGGAACCGCCGCAGAAACCCGTGAGGGCTGTGATTTTTTAAGAGCAGACTCCACCAGAAGAGACTGGTGTGAGAGCTGCGCCTTATCGAACCCCTTAGGGGGAATCGTCCTATACTTCGATTCCATTTTTGAAGGCACAGACGTGACTGTAAGAGGGTTTGACAAGTTCTTCAGCCAGGTTTGCAGAAGGACACTGTTGAGAGGGAGTCTAGGCACCTCCCTAGGACGAATGGGGAGGTCCTGTTCCTCCAAAAATTCTTTGGAATACCGAGAGCCTACCATCAGGTCAATCCCCAGGGCTTGGGCCATGTCCTGAACGAAGGATGAAAATGAGGACGGCCTAGCCTGGGGAGAGGGGGTTCTCGACCGCCCCACCGAGGAGAGGGGGGAGGCCTCATGGGAATAATGAGGATCCCTAACCGATCCCGAATCCCAGGATCCCCTCTCGAGGGCCCTCGAGGGGGAAGGGGAAGTTGTCCTCCTCGCAGAACCCTTGGGTGAGGACCCCGGGGTTCGTGGGACACTCTCCCGTTTCCTCGGCGAGGCGGCCCGGGAAGACTTCCCATGGGGTGAGCGGAGGAGCCTCGGGTTGTCGAGGCGCAACTCCGACACCTGCAACGCCTCGCCCCCGAACGACGAGGAACGGTCGCGCCGAGGCGAGCCTCGGGGCCGCTTAGACTTCCTCGATCGACGCCCCGTCCGAGGTCGCGTCGAGGGCGAGGCGTGTCTGGAAGACCCGGAGGAAGAGGAGGAAAGACGGCGCACTCTGCGCAACTTTTCTTTGGGCCTTACACTCCGCTCAGGGGGTTCCCCCGAGGTCGAGGTCCGGGGCGGGGCCGAGACCGAGGTGAACGGGGTCCCAGTACCCGAGACCGAGGTCGCCGAGGCCGGGGCTCCCGAGGGAGCCGAGGCCGGGGCCTCCGAGACCGAAGGCGTCCAGGCCGAGGTCGAGGCCGCCGGAACCGCAGCACGCTGCAACACTTCCAGGGCTCCCGACAGCTCCGATGAGATCAGAGCTCGGAGGAGATCCTGGAAGGCCGGAATCCCCACGAAGGTGGGGAGTTCCGAGTCCGGGGCACACTCCCTGGAGGGCGACCTCGGTCTCGAGTATTCCCTCGGGGTGTGCGGAGTCGAGGTCCGATGCGGGGCCGGGGTCGACCCACCCGCCTTGGCCTGACTCGAGGATGGCTTCTTTGCTGAAGGGGATGGAACAGAGGACTTACCCGAAGCTTGCTTCACTGACGACGCCTTCGAGGAAGAGGGCCGAGGCGAGGCCGAGGCCCCCGAGGACGCCGAGGCCGAGGTCAAGGCCGGGGCCGAAGCCGAGGCCGACGTCGAGGCCTTAGGCGGCGCGTCGACGGCGAACAATTCGGCCATTCTTGCCTTACGGCGACGGAGGGCCCTGTTTTGGAAGGTAGCACAGCGATCACACGAGTCTGTCGGATGTTCGGGCCCAAGACAGACAATGCACCATCGGTGAGGGTCAGTGATGGAAAGCAACCTCTCACACCGGCTGCACTTTTTGAATCCCGTAACAGGACGGGACATCCACGAAGAAAAAGAAGAAGGCCGGGAACGTACCGACGTCCCGCGGCCACGGCTTCCGGGAGCCCCCGGAACCCGACGAAAAACGAAAGACTTTTTTTTTTTTTTTTTTTTTTGAAAAGAAACGAAAGGAAAGAGTACCGCGAACTAATTCGAAGGGAAAAACAAACTAAACGCGGCAGCTAGAAGGCAAAAACACTGGAGCTCAGATCCACAGGGCTTTCTTGCTCCGCGGAAAAATTTGAACTGAGGACCACGAGGTGGGATGCGCCCTCTAGTGGGCGAGAAGGCACGCACATGCGTGGTGCAGTGTGCAAACTTGAAACTTCAATCAAGTTTGCTTGAAAAGCTGTCCGCGCCGGGGCTCCGTAGATGACGTCACCCACATGTGAGAATATCATGCCTGCTTGTCCTGGGATAATTATCTTTTTTTTTTTTTTTAGTTGTTTAAATTTATGCAGAAATAAATGGCTAGATTGAACCTAATGACTTCATTAACGCATTTACCTTTTCTAAACCTCTATACCATTTGAAAGAGGGCGCATATCTAATTATTCACTTCTAGAATTGGATACTTCTTAAATTTAGTAAAAATATTCTGGCACAAGTGTCAAACCTTAAAAAAGGAAGCCATATTGAGCACTGGAAAATAATAGTTAACTAATAAAAATAGTACACATTTAGGGCTCCTTTTACTAATCTGCGATAGCAGTTTTAGCATGTGTTTAGTGCGTGCAAAATTGCGAGTGCTAGATGCTAACGCCAGCATTGAGGCTGGCGTTAATTTTCACGTGTAGCACGGGGGTTTGCAAGCGCTAAAAACACTAGTGCACCTTAGTAAGAGGGGGTTAATTTTCCCCACCACCAAATTTCCCCATCCCACCCCATCCAGCTACTTTTTCATGCCACCCAGCTGGAAAAAATTTCTGGAGAGAACACTGTAGACCATAGGTTTATTTCCATTTACCCGCATGAACTGAAGAAGAGAAACATTCTAGGTCAGGGGTAGGGAACTCCGGTCCTCGAGAGCCGTATTCCAGTCGGGTTTTCAGGATTTCCCCAATGAATATGCATTGAAAGCAGTGCATGCAAATAGATCTCATGCATGAGGAGAGGGGGAAAGCTGACAGTCGATCTGGTGTCGACGCTTCGGGAAGGAATATCAAAGGAAGATACTGAAAGGGAAAAATGCAAAGTAGGCTTCCAAGGCAAGCGGGAAAATTGCGAAAAAGGACTCAAAGACGAACTACAGGAGTTCAAGGAACAAGCGAAATTAGAGAGCGAAAAGAAAGAAAAGCAGCAGGAACTAAAAGGACATGCAGAAATGAGGAAGACAGCTGAGGACAAAGAAAACACACCATGGGAAGGGGAAGAACAAAATGGGACTCGGGGGCTGGCACCCCAAGAAGGGGATGACAAGAGAATCAACCCACAAGAAAGAACAACAGGGAAAGTAAAAAACCGAAACTTAAATTGCTTGTACGGCAATGCAAGGAGTCTACGGACCAAAATGGGAGAGCTGGAAGTCATGGCCAACAAAGAGGACCTAGACATAATTGGAATCACAGAAACATGGTGGTCTGAGGACAACAAATGGGACGTAGTACTACCAGGTTATAAACTCTATAGGAAAGACAGGACATGTAAGAAGGGAGGAGGAATAGCGCTATACATAAAGGACTCCATTCACTCGACCAGGATGGATACGGCAACAAGGGCAGAAGGTTTGGAATCGCTATGGGTTAAGTTACCAGGAAGAAAGGGAGCCGGCAGAAAATTGGGACTTTATTATCGCCCACCTGGACAGCCAGAAACAAGTGACAATTGAGGCAGAATTGAGGCAGGAATGCAAAAGCGGAAGGGTGACGGTTATGGGAGACTTCAACCACCCTGGGATAGATTGGAGCATTGGACACTCCAGCAGCGCGAGGGAAACAAAGTTCCTGGAGGCTGTGAGGGATTGCTTCTTGGAGCAGCTGGTCCAGGAACCGACACGAGGAGATACCACTCTTGACCTAATCCTCAACGGTCTAGGGGGACCCGCAAAGGAGGTGGTAGTATTAGGGCCACTAGGAAACAGTGATCACAACATGATCCAGTACAAACTAGAAATGGGAACATCAAAAGTGAAGAGAACCACAGCGACGGCACTCAACTTCAGAAAAGGGAACTACGAAGCTATGAGGAAAATGGTGAGACATAAACTCAGAAATAGCTCACGGAAGATGGAGACCGTAGAGAAAGCCTGGTCCCTACTCAAGAACACGGTGCAAAAAGCACAAAACATGTACATCCCCAGGTTTAGGAAAGGGCGCAAACAGAATAAAAAAAAAAAAAACAAGGTGTGGATAACAAAGGAAGTGAAGAAGGCGATAAGCGACAAGAAATCATCATTCAGAAAATGGAAAAAGGACCAAACTGAGGAAAACCGGAAGGAATACAAAAAACACCAGAAAGAGTGCCATCGAGTGGTTAGGGAAGCAAAAAGAGAATACGAAGAGAAGCTGGCTGGGGAGGCGAGAAACTTCAAACCGTTCTTTAGGTACGTGAAGGGGAGGCAACCGGCAAGGGAGGAAGTGGGACCGTTGGATGATGGAAACAGAAAGGGAGTAGTAAGAGAGGAAAAAGAGGTAGCAGACAGGTTAAACAAGTTCTTCTTGTCGGTCTTCACGAGCGAGGACACATCCAATGTACCAGAACCTGAGTAGATCATAAGTGGGGATCTAGATGAAAAGCTGGAGCGAATAGAAGTAAGCCATGAGGACGTCCTACGACAGATAGATAGATTAAAAAGCGACAAATCACCGGGCCCGGATGGAATCCACCCAAGGGTACTAAAAGAACTGAGAAAGGAAATAGCGGAAACACTCCGGCAAATATGTAATCTATCATTGAAAACTGGGGAGATCCCGGAGGACTGGAAAATAGCAAAAGTCACGTCTATCTTTAAGAAAGGATCAAGAGGTGACCCGGGAAACTACAGGCCGGTGAGCTTGACTTCGGTTCCGGGTAAGATGATGGAAGCACTGATTAAGGACAGCATCTGCGAGCACATGGAAAAAAATGGGCAGCTGAGGGAGAGCCAACATGGCTTCTGCAAGGGAAGGTCTTGCCTCACAAACTTACTACACTTCTTTGAGGGAATAAACAGACAGATAGACAAAGGGGAACCCATAGACATCATTTACCTCGACTTCCAAAAAGCTTTCGACAAGGTACCCCATGAACGGCTGCTTAAGAAGCTGTGGAACCACGGAGTGGAGGGGGATGTATACCGATGGATTAAACACTGGTTGGCGGGCAGAAAACAAGAGGGTTAGAGTGAAGGGCAAATACTCAGACTGGCAACGGGTCACGAGCGGAGTTCCGCAGGGGTCGGTGTTGGGACCGCTCCTGTTCAATATATTTATAAACGATCTGGAGACAGGGACGAAATGTGAGGTTATCAAATTTGCAGATGACACCAAACTCTGCAGCAGGGTTAGAACCACGGAAGACTGTGAAAACCTGCAAAGGGACCTAACGAAGCTGGAAGAGTGGGCCAAAAAGTGGCAGATGCGTTTTAATATAGAGAAATGCAAGAACATAAGAACATAAGCAGTGCCTCCGCCGGGTCAGACCACAGGTCCATCCCGCCCAGCAGTCCGCGGCGGCCCAAAACAGGTCAAGACCTGTCTGAATCATCAGAAGGGGCTCCCTTGCCACCTTGGTTTCCCATTTAAGTCCTGTCTTCCTATCGAAGTCCTAGCCCTCCGGTCTTGCACATGCACGACCAGGTTAGTTTATACTCATTACCTGATTAACTTCCTATACTTGTGTTACATCCCAGCTCCTCCCTCAGTATCTCACGATCCCTTTATCCCTCAGGAATCCATCCAATCCCTGTTTGAATCCTTGTACCGTATTCTGCCTGATCACTTCCTCCGGTAGCGCATTCCAAGTGTCCACAACCCTTTGGGTGAAAAAAAACTTCCTTGCATTTGTTTTGAACCTGTCTTCCTTCAGTTTCTCAGAATGCCCCCTCGTATTTGCTGTCCCCTTCAGTCTGAAGAATCTGTCCCTATCCACCTTCTCTATGCCCCTCATGATCTTGAAGGTCTCTATCATATCTCCCCTAAGCCTCCTTTTCTCCAGAGAGAAGAGCCCCAGCCTATCCAGCCTCTCGGTGTATGAGCAGTGTTCCAGCCCTCTTACCAATTTCGTTGCTCTCCTTTGGACTCTCTCAAGTACCGCCATGTCCTTCTTGAGGTGCGGCGACCAATACTGAACGCAGTATTCCAGATGTGGACGCACCATCGCTCGATACAATGGCATGATGACTTCCCGTGTTCTGGTTGCTATGCCCTTCTTTATGATGCCCAGCATCCTGTTGGCTTTTTTCGAGGCTGCTGCGCACTGTGCAGATGGCTTCAGTGATTCATCCACCAGCACACCCAAGTCTCTCTCGAGTCTGCTGTCTCCCAACAATACCCCCCCTAAATTGTAGCTGAACAACGGGTTCTTTTTCCCTATATGCATGACCTTGCATTTGTCCACGTTGAAGCGCATTTGCCATTTGTTTGCCCAGTCTTCCAGCTTGTCCAGGTCCCTTTGTAGGTCCTCACACTCCTCCCTGGTCGTAACTCTGCCGCACAGTTTGGTATCGTCTGCGAATTTTATAACCTCACACTTTGCCTCCTTTTCCAGGTCATTTATGAATATGTTAAAGAGTAAAGGCCCCAGCACCTATCCCTGTGGCACACTGCTCGTGACTCCCCGCCAGTCAGAATATTGACCCTTTACTCCAACCCTCTGCAGTCTTCCCGACAACCAGTGCTTGATCCATCTGTGCACATCCCCTCCCACCCTGTGGTTCCACAGCTTCTTAAGTAGCCTTTCATGTGGCACCTTGTCGAAAGCCTTTTGAAAGTCGAGGTAAATGATGTCTATGGGCTCCCCATTGTCCACCCGACTGCTTATTCCCTCAAAGAAGTACAGAAGGTTCGTTAGGCACGCCCTTCCCTTACAGAATCCGTGCTGGCTTGTTCTCAGTAGGCCATTCCTCTCGATGTGCTCGCAAATGCCGTCCTTGATCATAGCTTCCACAATCTTCCCTATAATTGAAGTCAGGCTCACCGGCCTGTAGTTCCCGGGGTCACCCCTCGATCCCTTCTTGAAGATGGGTGTGACATTTGCCAATTTCCAGTCCTCTGGCACCTCACCAGTTTTCAAGGATAGGTTGCAAACATGTTGTATTGTGCCCGCTATTTCCTGTCTTAATTCCTTCAGAACCCTTGGATGGATCCCGTCCAGGCCCGGTGATTTGCCGCATTTTAACCTGTCTATCTGTTTGAGGACATCCTCCCTACTTACCTCTATGTGCTCTAATTTTTCAGCCTGTTCCCCACTCATGAGCTCCTCTGAGTCCGGTATATTAGATTTGACTTCGCTCGTGAAAACCGACGAGAAGAACGTGTTCAACCTCTCAGCTGCCTCTTTATCCTCCTTAATCACTCCCTTCCTGTCCCCTTCGTCCAACGGCCCTACCTCCTCTCTCGCTGGTCGCTTCCCCTTAACGTAACTGAAGAATGCCTTGAAGTTTTTCGCCTCCTTGGCCAGCTCCTCTTCGTATTTCCCTTTTGCTTTTCTAACCTCCCGGTGGCATTCCTTTTGGCATTTCCTGTGCGCCTGGTGATTTTCCTCTGTTGGGTCCTTTTTCCATCTCCGGAAAGATACTTTTTTGTCCTTTATCGCCCTCTTTACTTCTATTGACATCCAAACCGGGTCCTTTGATCGCTTGTTCTTGCAGCCTTTCCTGAAATTGGGGACGTACATTCTCTGTGCTTCCTGCAGGGTGTCCCTGAATAGGGTCCAGGCGCTTCCCACAGTCTCCATCCTAAAGATGTTTCTGAGCTTCCTCCCCACCATTTCCCTCATAGCAACGTAGTTCCCTTTCTTGAAGTTCAGCGCAGTTGTTGCGGTCCTCCTAACTATGGGTGTCCCTCTTTCTAATGTGAATCTGATCGTGTTGTGATCACTGTTGCCTAGTGGTCCTCCCACTTCTACCCCTCTTGCAGGCCCCCCTAATCCGTTTAGGATGAGGTCAAGAGTAGTACCCCCTCGCGTAGGTTCTTTGACTAGTTGCTCCATGAAGCAGTCCTTCACAGCTTCTACAAATCCTATCTCCCTAGTGCAGTTGGAGTGACCCGTACTCCAGTCTATCCCTGGGTAGTTGAAGTCCCCCATCACTGTTACATTTCCAGTCCTGCACTCCTGTCTCAATTCCGCTTCTAAGTCGTGTCCGACTCCCTCTGGCGTACCAGGTGGTCGATAGTACAGCCCCAGTTTTATGCCCGCACCCTTGTTTCTTGGTAATTTGACCCACATCGATTCCAGCCCCTCTGCCTTCGTTGCCATATCCATCCCGACCGAGTGGATAGAGTCCTTTATATATAGTGCTATGCCTCCCCCCTTTTTGTGGGTCCTGTCCCTCCTATAGAGCTTGTACCCCGGCAGCGCTACATCCCATTGATTTTCCTCTGTCCACCAGGTTTCTACAATTCCAATTATATCCAAGTCCTCCCCCTTGGTCATGACTTCTAGTTCACCCATCTTGGCCGTGAGGCTTCTTGCATTTGCGTATAAGCACCGCAGGTCCCGACGTTTTTCTTCCACCTCTGCATTTACCTGGGCCACTTGCCCTTGGATTTCTGGCAGTTTTCCCGCTCTCTGTGTTTCTGCTTTACCCTCAGCCTTTACCCTCTTAGCTTTCAGCTTCCCCACATTCCTGCCACCCCACTTTCCCGCTTTTCCTCTGGGACTTCTAGCCCTACTGTCCCCCTCCTGGGCTATCATCCCTTGAGCCTCTGTTTGATCCCCCTCGCCTTGTGGTACCTCTATATTACCCTTGGCTTTCGCCCTTATGCCACCCAGTCCCCCTGTGTCCCCATGCCCCTTAGTCTTCTCCCAGCAAGCTCCCTTTACCTGATGTTTCCCTCGCTGTCTGATTTGGAGATCTTCCGGTCCCTCTGTTTCCTCCCTGCAGTCAGCCCGTTCAGCATCTGTTCTGGATACTGTTGTCCGAAGCGTCAACATCAGATCAGCTGTCGGCTTTCCCCCTCTCCTCAGTTTAAAGCCCTCTCGATCTCCTTCCTCAAATTGGTTGCCAGTAGTCTGACAAGGTTATGCATGTTGGGAAAAAGAACCCGATGTTCAGCTATACAATGGGGGAAACATTGCTAGAGGTAAGTACCCTTGAAAGAGACCTGGGTGTGCTGGTGGATACAACAATGAAAGCATCAGCACAATGCGCGACAGCCTCAAAGAAAGCAAACAGAATACTGGGTATCATCAAGAAGGGTATCACGACCAGGACAAAGGAAGTCATCATGCCACTGTACCGTGCAATGGTGCGCCCGCATCTGGAGTACTGTGTCCAGTATTGGTCGCCGTACCTCAAGAAGGACATAGCATTGCTTGAGGGGGTCCAGAGAAGAGCGACGAAAATGGTAAGAGGTATGGAAAACCTTTCGTATGCCGACAGGCTAGAACAGCTGGGGCTGTTCTCACTGGAAAAGAGGAGACTTAGAGGAGACATGATACAAACTTTCAAGATCCTGAAAGGCATAGATAAGGTAGACAGGGACAGATTTTTCAGACTGTGGGGAACAACAAGTACAAGGGGGCACTCGGAGAAACTGAAAGGGGATAGGTTTTAGAACCAATGCCAGGAAGTTCTTCTTCACCCAAAGAGTGGTGGACACATGGAACGCACTCCCGGAGGTTGTGGTGGGGCAGAAGACACTACAGGGATTCAAAGAAGGTTTGGATAAATTCCTGAAGGAAAAGGGGATTGAGGGATACGGATAGAAGTAAGGATAGGTTTTTTAGGGCAGGGAACACTTGACAGGTCATGGACCTGATGGGCCGCCGCGGGTGCGGACCGCTGGGCGCGATGGACCTCTGGCCTGATCCCGGTGGAGGCAACTTCTTATGTTTCTTATATTCATTGCAGATATCCTGAAAACCCGACTGAAATACGGCTCTCGAGGACCAGAGTTCCCTACCCCTGTTCTAGGTTTTCTACTCCGCCTCTAGAGTACTTCAAAGGCTAGCTGAGCTCCTCCTATCAGTCAGTACCCAAGCATAAAGGACATTCACATCCGTGAAGTAGAGGCACCTGTAACAGGCTAAACATTGTTCTTCTCAAAACAATTAAATAGCCCCCGTAACCGCCAACATAAGCCTCAAAGGAGCCCAGGAACTACTCCCAGAATAAAGTGAACTTATGTACAACTACCTCCCAACCCCTACGGGCTGACGGGTCTCCATGACACAAGATGGTAACAGCGAAGGAGACTGAAATGTGACAACGAAGTCTGAAATCTGAATCTGAAAGCAGGCACAACAAGGACAGTGTGGGGAGTCTAGAATGTCTCATCAATCTACTGGAAAAGATCTTACCAGGGTAAGTACATAATTTCCTTTTCTAGTGCAATAGATGAGACATTTTAGACCAGTGTTCTTCAACCTTTTGACACCTATGGACCAGCGAAAATAAAATAATTATTTTGTGGGCCGGCAGTTGAAGAACACTGGGCTAAGTCGTGCCCATCTCCACCCAATCTCCGCCCCAGATCCCACCCCAATAATAGTACTCATTGTAACACCATTTTTCTTCTTTAAGGAAGATTCCACAAGAAGGGACTGATGAGATAGTTGGGAGTTCTCAAAGCCCTTGCAATGTACAGTTCTATACCTCGATTCCAACTTGCCTGGAACAGCAGGAATGGCATAAGGAGTCTCCAGGTTTCATTTGAAAGTCTGAGAAAGAAGTCTATTCAGAGGAAGTTTGAGAGACTCCGCAGGAGGCCGAGGCATACTCATTTCCTCTAAATACTCCTTAGAGTATTTTGATCCAGTGTTCAATTTAAGATCCAGGTCCTCAGCCATTTGACGGAGAAAGGATGAAAAGGACAACTGATCCACCAGAGCATGGCCTGGAGAGGGTCTCGATGACTTCGAGGCGCCTCGAGTGGAAAACAAAGGTGAAGCCTCTCAGGAGTACTGATATCCCAGCGAATAAACAGTCTGGGGCGAGGCACTGGAATCAGCTGAGTCCTCTGGTTCTGAAACTGGTGTCCTGTCTCAAGGAGTTGGAGGCCTCGAAGAACTGGAAGGCCTGGACGAGGAAAGCTTCTCTCTGGAGGAGGACCTGCGCCTCGATGAGGGCCTCGACCAGCAGTGCGAGTGCTGCCTGGAAGCAGGTCTCGCACAAGGTCAAGGAGACTTCACCCTTTGCCTCAAAATGGGCAATGCCTTATGTGAGGATATAGGGCTGGAAGCTGTAGATCAAAACCCCATAGACTCAGTGGATTGTATCAAAGAATCTTAACCCTTTCAGGACCAAGGGACATATTTGTCCCATAACTTTAAAATCCTATAAATTTTGATTGGGATAGTCTACAGTTCTAAATTTGATATGTACGGATTCCATATGATACTGCCTTTATGTAAACAAACTGGTTCCGACATTCATTAGCGTCGTTGCCAGATTGACGAGAAGATTCACTTGCCACACTGTCCATAAGCCAGAAGTGTGATTTTTTAAAAAAAAAATAATGATATTTCACAAAAAAAATCAATTTTTTGGCATCTGCAAGCCCTTTTTACCATAAAAATGTCATCAAAACCACAAAAATTGGCCTACGATCCTTATGGTCCTGAAAGGGTTAAAGCACTCCCAAAGATTTGGCTCTTTGTATGGAGTGTGAGGATTCCAGACGAGACACTTGCAAAGACTCGGCTCCTTGCATAGAGTATGAAGATTCCAGTCGAGACACTCACAAAGACTGGACTCCTTGCTTAGTGTGTGTAGATTCAGCTCCAGGCACAGGCAAGGACTCGACTTCTTGTGAGATTGCTGATTGCCCAGGCTGGACTGCAGGGAGCAGAATCAAGGCAGGACTATATTTGCTCAATAACTGAACAAATTCCCGCTCTAAAATGGTCTGAATGGTAGCCTTCAATTGTGGATCCGAGTCTGAAACTGGACTACTTGCTGAGGCTAAAGGCTCCAAGGACGAAGAGGAAAAATGCTTCGACTTGGAGGAATGATGTTTGGGTAGCTTAAGAACCACCGCCAGAACTGTCTGCTGAGGTATCTGACCTGAGGGAAGTTCAGGAGAAGACTTGGCAGATTTACTCGAGGTCGAGGACGTTCCAAACGAGGAAGGTTTGATGAGAGTCAAGGACGAAGTCGTGGAAGCAGGAGGAACCCCTGTAGCAGGCCTGACTGAATCTGAGGTCGAGAGTGTAGTCGAGGTTTCCATACCGAAAATCTTTTCCACTTGAACTCAATGACGTTTGAGGGCTCGAGGTTGAAGGGTAGCACAGCGAACGCACAACTCCGGGCAGTTGGCAGGCCCCAGACTTGAAGGCACCAGCAGTGTGGGTCAGTGAGGGAGATCGCACGGGGGCACTGGCTACACTTTTTAAAGCCCGTGACCGGCCGGGACATAGAAGGAAAGTCGAAGCCCGCCAGCTGAGGACATGCGACCAGTCAGTCAACGAAAAATAAAACTGTTGATTTTTTATAATAAGTAAAAGAAAAGCACAGCGACACGGTAATAAGAAAAATAAAACAAGAGTTGTGGTAAGAGAAAGGCACTAAGCGAACTAAGTTCAGCGCAGAGCATTTAAGATGGACTTCTCGGCTCCGTGAAAAACTGAGAACTGAGGAGACGTGCCATGTGCTGGGCGAGAAGGCATTCACGTATGCGCGGTGCGGCAGACTCGAAATTTCTAAGTTTTCTACAAGCAAGTCTGCCCGCATCCAGGCTCCATGGATGACGTCAACCACATGTGAGAATAGGCTGCCTGCTTGACCTGGGATAATGCAAGGGACCTGGGGAGAGGAAGAAGCAATATGGATCGCTATGAAAAGAAAAGATGAAACTTCTTTCTATGTGGGTGTAGTCTACAGACCTCTGACACAATCGCAGCAAATTGATAAAAGATCTGATTGTGGATATCCAAAAGTTTGGAAAGAAAGAGGAGGTGCTGCTTTTGGGAGATTTCAACCTGCCAGATGTGGACTGGAAAGTTCCGTCTGCAGAAACAGAAAGAAGTAGAGAGATTGTGGATGCCTTTCAAGAGGCTCTGCTCGGACAAATGGTGACGGAACCCACGAGGGAAAAAGCGATATTGGATCTGGTCCTCACAAATGGGGAGAGCATCTCTAATGTTCAAGTGGGTGCACACCTGGGAAGTAGCGATCATCAAACGGTTTGGATTGATATAACAGCTAAAGTGGAGAGCAGCATAACAAGTCCTAGATTTCAAATGTACGGACTTTAATAAAATGGGAGAGTACCTGAAGAAAGAGCTGTTAGGATAGGAGGAAATAAGAGAAGTGGAAAAAACAGTGGTCTAAGCTGAAAGGAGCAACAAAAATGGCTACAGACCTTTATGTGAAGAAAATAAATAAAAACAAGAGAAAAAGGAAACTGATATGGTTCTCCAAACTAGTGGCGGAGAAAAAGGCAAAAGAATTGGCTTTCCTGAAATATAAAACATGCTTGAGAAATGGACTGCGACATGGCAAATGAGGTTCAACATGGATAAGTGTAAGGTGATGCATGTCGGTAACAAAAATCTCATGTACGAATATAGGATGTCTGGGGCTGTACTTGGAGAGACCACCCAGGAAAGAGACTTGGGAGTTCTGATCGACGTCGATGAAGCCGTCTATGCAATGTGCGGCGGCAGCAAAAAAGGTGAACAGAATGCTAGGAATGATTAAAAAGGGGATCATGAACAGATCGGAGAGGGTTATCATGCCGCTGTACCGGGCCATGGTGCACCCTCACCTGGAATACTGCAACCAGCACTGGTCGCCGTACATGAAGAAGGACACGGTACTACTCGAAAGGGTCCAGAGAAGAGCGACTAAAATGGTTAAGGGGCTGGAGGAGTTGCCGTATAGTGAGAGATTGAAGAAACTGGGCCTCTTCTCCCTTGAAAAGAGGCGACTGAGAGGGGACTTGATCGAAACTGAAGGGAATAGACTTAGTAGATAAAGACAGACTGTTTCCAAGGTAGGGAGAACGAGAGGGCACTCTCTAAAGTTGAAAGGGGATAGATTCTGTACAAACATAAGGAAATTCTTCTTCACCCAGAGAGTAGTGGAAAACTGGAACGCTCTTCCGGAATCTGTTATAGGGGAAAACACACTTCAGGGTTTCAAAACAAAGTTGGACTAGTTCTTGCTAGGCAGGTGAGGCTGGACTCATTTAGAGCACTGGTCTTTGACATGAGGGCCACCGCGTGAGTGGACTACTGGGCAGGATGGACCACTGGTCTGACCCAGCAGCAGCAATTTTTATGTTCTTTTAAAAAAAAAAAACCCCAAGAAGAGGAGTATACAAAGGACTATCGGGTGAAACTGAAAGAAGCCAAGAGAGAGATACGTCTAGTGAAAGTGAAGGCAGAAGTGCAAATGGTTAAAAATGTAAAAAAGGGAAACAAAAATTTTTCCAGATATATTAGTGAAAGGAGGAAGATGAAAAATGGAATTGCTAAACTAAAAGATGCTGGGAACCGATATGTGGAGAGTGATGAGGAAAAAGCAAACGTTCTAAACAAATACTTCTGTTCTGTGTTCACGAAAGAAAATCCCGGAGGACCAAGATTGTCTGGCAAAGTTACACAAGAAAATGGAGTAGATTCTGCATCATTCACGGAGGAAAGTGTTTATGAACAACTTGAAAACTGAAGGTGAACAAAGCGATGGGACCGGACGGGATCCATCCCAGGATACTGAGGGAGCTCAGAGAGGCTCTGGCGGGCCCTATTAAAGACTTGTTCAACAAATCTCTGGAGACGGGAGTGGTTCCTGGGGATTGGAGAAGAGCGTATGTGGTCCCTATTCACAAAAGTGGTCAAAGAGATGAAGCGGGAAACTACAGGCCAGTAAGACTCACTTTGGTTGTTGGAAAAATAAATTTAAGTGTTGCTGAAAGAAAGGATAGTGAAATTCCTAGAATCTAATGGGTTACAGGATCCGAGGCAACATGGCTTTACTAAAAGTAAATCGTGCCAAATGAACCTGATTGAATTTTTGATTGGGTAACCAGAGAACTGGATCAAGGACATACTGTATACTAGATGTCATTTATTTAGATTTCAGCAAAGCCTTTGACACGGTTCCTCATAAAAGGCTCTTTAACAAACGAAGGGCTCAAGTTAGAACCCAAAGTAGTGAACTGGATTAGAAACTGGTTGTTGGACACATGCCAGAGGGTGATGGTTAATGGAAGTCACTTGGAGGAAGGAAAGGTTTGAGTAGTGGAGTCCCTCATTGTTCGGTGCTGGGGCCGATCCTGTTCAATATTTTTGTGAGTGACATTGCTAAAGTGATAGAAGGAAAGGTTGGCCTTTTTGTGGTACTAGAAGTTTTGCCAAATAATCAGGTTGACCCAAACGTAAAGCCTTAAACGCTAAGGTTAAAGTCTTATGCATTAAATGGAATATCACAGGATGCCAATGGAACACTTAAAAAGAAGAGATACATGATCTTATCTGCAAGCATTAGTAAGAATTCTGACAGCAGTGTTTTGTACGGTTTGTAATTTTTGATAGATACCGACTGATAGACCATGACAACATCGCTTATACTGGTATCTATCTTAGAGGTGACCAGAGAATAAATGAAACTAACGAGGTATATCAATATAAAAACAAATAGAATGAATCTTATGTAATGAAAAAAAACCAGGATCTGACCACTAAGAATAATTGTGGATGAAATGTCAGCGCTGAATCTAATTGGACTCCAAGATACTTCATAGTATTCAACAGTTGAATGGGCTGAGAGTACAGAAGAGGAACAACAGATGCTGAATTAGAAGAACCAGTGACCCACATTCCAGTAGTTTTTTGTGGATTCAAAACCCATTTGTCAATTATGTCTAGCTATAATTGCAATGGGCCCAAATTAGGACTGTTAAACTGAGGGAAAACTAACAGTATGTCATCAGCATAGGAGTAACTTTTAATTTGGTGTCCCTGAATCCTTAAGGCAAGGGGGCTCAGAAAAATATTAAAGAGGAGAAAGGATGGAGCCCTGGGGTACGCCACAGGAAAACCTACAAAGTGATGATAATGTGGAAGAAAATGATACTTTAAATGCCCTGTCTGTCAGAAATGACAAACAAAACTACCGTATATACCATATTTTTCGCTCCAAAAGACACACTTTTTTTCCACCCAAAACTGGGTGGAAATCTCAGTGCATCTTATGGAGTGAAGATACAATTTTAAAAACCCCTGCACCGTTTTAAAACACTCCCCAGTCGTAGTACCTGGTGGTCTAGCATGTATCCCTCCCTCGCTAGTGGCGCGGAGCTCAGGAACAAGCTCAGGAACAAGCTCCCACAACACTGGGAAAAGGAACAGGCACACGGCATTAACATGACACCCAGGAGTCCTTCCCACAACAGCAAAAATTTGGGTCACATACTCGCAGTCCAAAGACGTTTTTACCTTTCAGAACCAACACAGCTGTTATCCTGCTGCGATAACTCCAACTTATCGACGACGAACACACACCCCTCCCCCCGGCGACCCTTTTGTTGCAAAAAATTTTTGGCGCTAATACGACATCATTGTCCTCATCCCGCCTCCAACTCATTCTCCCAGACTCATGCACTGTTGCGTACAATGCATCATTTGCCACTGAGCGCTATGACGTACCTCGGAAGTAAGGTTCCATGTTGCCAGAATACTACTGAGCCCGGGTGACTTTTCTAAAACCTGCCTCCTGCAGCCAATGAACGGAAACCAGTCTTCTACTGTAACCAATCAGTGAATCCCTCTTGTCTTGTAGCCAATTGGAGCACTGTATCTTCACCTATGTGTTTGGGGAGAGGAACTGGAGATACCACTGGAGAGTGCAGGGTAGGCACTAAAGTTTTAGTCAACCTCGGTGATCCTTTGTTGTTTTCTTGCTGCAAGGTGGTTGGGATTGGGGTTACTGTATAGTCGTATTCGTTAATCCTGCTCAGTTAATGTTATTACCTAAGGCTAGGCTACACAAGGATGGGTAAAGAAAATGATGGACTTTCTTTATGTTCCTTGCACAAATTCCGGTGATGGCCTTTAATGAACTCATTCTATTAGGGACGATACAAGAGCATTTGGAGTCCTATTGAAATTTAAGCTTTGTGCTCCTGAGAGATGCCGTTTCTTTTTTTAGGAATTGGTCATACTTATTTGAAGGCACTCTGACAACTCTATGAGCTTCTTCTCTCACTAATTAAAGTAATGATTTTCCCAATTTTGTTTAGCAGGGACCACGTTAGCAAAAGAAAAAAATAGCTAACGTGTGAGAGCCAAGATCATTGCTGGACCAGCTGTACGGGGGCATGATTTAAAAAGGTACTGAGAGGATGATTTAAAAGTACTGGGATGGTATGGGGGGATGATTTTAAAAGGTACTGGGGGTGTAAAAAATTGTTAGTCAGCTGGGACGGATCCCTCCTGTCCCAGCCTACCACTAGACCACCAGAGGGGGGACAGGGTAAGGAGCCTGACAGGAAGGGGGTATAAGGTGCAGAGCTTGGCAAGGAGTGTAGGATTGGGTGCAGAGACCGGCAGGAAGAATTTGGTTCAGAATGTTTTTTTCTTGTTTTACTCCTCTAAATCTAAGGTGTGTCTTATGGTCAGGTGCGTCTTATGGAGCGAAAAATGCGGTACTTAAATACAAGTCGATCCAAATATAAGTCAAGACCCCCATTTTTTCTCCCAAAAAAGGAGGAAAAAAATGGTTGACTCGAATATAAGACGGGGGCTTAATAATCATTGAGGAAGAAGTCCAGGAGTTAGAGAAGTTAATCGAGGAGGCATACAGGGAAGCTGTGGAGAATCACCAGCAACAGTGGAACTGCCAAGATACACCTGCAGTGAATAAGGACCACTTGGAGAACAACCTCAAGGAAGAAATGGGTGACATAGCAGCGAGACTTGGAAGCAGCGGAGGGAACCCACAGGAAGTTGAGTCCGGTGCAAGCCAACGCCAAGATGAGGGAAGATGGAAGTGCGCAGAAGACACGGACCTTCAGTTGGAGAGATGGACATACACCAGGGACACGGACCTGCGGCTGGAGAGACAAGAGTAGAGAGGACAGCAATCATCATGGGGGACTCCATCATTCGACAAGTCGACAGCCACATAGCGGGAGGAAGACAGGATCGGCTGGTGACCTGCCTACCCGAAGCCAAGATAGAAGATATAGTGAGCCGCATCGACAGGATCATCAACAGCGTGGAAGAGGAAGATACGGCGGTGGTGATCCACATGGGGACAAACAACGTGAGCAACAGGAACTACAGCAGAGAAGGACTGAAGGACCAGTTCCAGATGCTAGGAGGGAAGCTGAAGACCAGAACACTGAGGGTAGTGTTCTCAGAGATCCTACCAGTACCCAGGGCCGATGAGAAGAGGCAGACGGAGCTGCAAGCAGTAAATGCGTGGATGAGGCACTGGTGTGAGGAAGAAGGATTCCACTTTGTGCGCAACTGGACGACGTTCTGGGGAAGAGCAAGCTATACAGGAAGGACGGACTCCACCTTAGCGGAGACAGAACAAGGCAACATCAAGAGAGAACTTGAGAAGTTTTTAAACTAGGAACAAGGAGAAAGTCGACAGATGACCAAGAGTCGATGGTTCGGGAAATGGTATACCCAGAGGATACTATGCAGGAAGATAGCGGGGAAGACTCACTGGATCATAGGCAAGACAGAAATCCTGACGGATCGAAAGGGACACAAGAGGGAAGAAAATGCAAGAAAGTAACAGGCCGCAAACTCAAGTGTATGTATACGACCGCAAGGAGCCTAAGGAATAAGATGGGGGAATTGGAAGCTATGGCAGAAAAAGATAACCTTTACACCTTGGCATCACGGAAACATGGTAGAATGAGGAAAACATCTGGGACATTGTGCTACCGGGATACAAGCTATACCGCAGAGACAGAGTAGGTCAAAAAGGTGGGGGTATTGCCCTATGCATCAAAGAGGGAATTGAGTCTACCAGAGAGAACACACTGGAAATGAAAAATAAGGTAGAGTCTTTATGGGCCAAAATTCTGGGAACAAATGGAACGGAAATGAAAATCGGCATCTACCACCAACCCCTAGGGCGGTCTGAAGAAACTGATGGAGAAATGACAGACGAGATTAAATGCAACTGTAAGGGAGGCAACACAGTTATCATGGGCGACTTCAATTATACGGGGTAGACTGGAACCTAGGCACCTTCGGCTGCAGTAGGGAGACCAAGTTCCTGGATGCTGTAGGCGACTGCTTCCTGGAACAACTCGTCAAGGAAAATACGAGAGGAAATGCAATTCTAGACTTAATTCTAAATGGACTATGAGGACCGGCAAAAGGTGTAGAGGTAGAAGGGACGCTGGGAAGCAGTGATCACAAAATGATCCGCTTCAACCTGGACAGGGGCAAAACATTGATCCAGAACGACAGCCATGGCACTGAACTTCCGAAAAGGAAATTATGAAGCGATGAGACTCATGGTGGGGAAGAAGATTAAGAAGAGGATAATCACTGTAAAATCAGTAGAGCAAGCATGGTCCCTTTTTAATGACACAGTCACCGAAGCACAAAATCTCTATATATCGTGTATCAACAAGAGATCCAAGAGGAAAAAGATCAAGGAACCGGCGTGGCTCACTGTAGCGGTGAAGGAAGCGAACAGAGACAAGAAGACTGTTTAAGGAATGGAAAATGTCAAAAAAGGACAAAAACTGGAAAAAGCACAAACATCAAAGCAGGTGCCATAAAGCGGTAAGAGGGGCCAAAAGAGACTACGAGGAAAAAATAGCCAAGGAGGCAACAAACTTCAAGCCGTTTTTTCGATATATTAAGGGGAAACGAACTGCGAAGGAAATGGTTGGATGACCATAGAATAAAGGGAGTGCTAAAGGAGGACAAAGCCATTGCTGACAAACTTAACACATTTTTTGAGTCTATATTTACCAAAGAGAACATATGCTAGAGACTTCGGAGAACATAGCTAGAGACTTCGGAGATCTGGGGAAGAGGCTGAAGCGGACAGATGCACAGGTAGTATTCTCTTCAATTCTTCCTGTTAGGGGCAAGGGAAGAGAGAGGGAAGAACGTATCCTGAAGACAAATGAGTGGCTATAACGGTGGTGCCGGGAAATGAACTTCGGCTTCCTGAACCATGGAGAGACGCTGCAGGGACTCCAGGGACCAGACGGACTACACCTGACCAGCAGAGGTAAGAACGTCTTCGGACACCGTCTAGCCCGCCTGCTTCGAAGGGCTTTAAACTAGGTAAGTTGGGGGAAGGGGAGGGTACCAATATATATACAGGAGCAGTAAGTAACAACCCTGATGTGATGAACCAAAACTCCGCTTCCAGGTCCGAGGTAAGTACCCTCACTGTAAAAGATTCGCTAGGAGATTCTTTGGCCCGGACGGGAAACTATCCACATGGGTTTAGCAAACACAAACAGTGGAGAGCTATGTATGTTAAATGCGCACAGTTTAGGGAATAAATTTCTAGAACTGGAAACCGAAATAGTGGATGCAGACCTGGACGTAGTGGCTTTATCCGAAACATGGTTCACAGACTCTCATGGGTGGGATATAACTATACCAGGGTACAACCTGCTCCACCAAGACAGAGAGGGTAAGTTAGCAGGGGGGGTAGCACTTTACATCAAAGAAAACATCAAAACAACCAGGATCACCGATGTCAAGTACACCGGGGAATCCATCTGGGTAAACCTAGCCAGAGGTGGAGAAAAATGCCTATACCTTGGTGTGGTATACAGACCTCCAAGACAATCGGAGGACAAGGACGCAGAATTAATTGAGGACATTGAGAATATCACTTTACGGGGGGACGCTGTTCTGGTAGGGGACTTTAACATGCCTGATGTTGACTGGAATACACTCTCAGCATCAACTTGTGGGAGCAGGAGGATATTAGCGTCCATGAAGGGAGTACGGCTTAAACAAATGGTACACAAGCCCACTAGGGCCTAGGCCATCCTAGATCTGGTGCTTACTAACGGGGAAAGTGTCTCGGAGGTCTCGGTGGGAGAAACGCTAGCCTCCAGTGACCATAACATGGTATGGTTCAACCTTAGGAAGAGCTTCCCTAGATCACAAACAAAGACGAGGGTACTCAATTTCCGAGGAACAAACTTCGAACGCATGGGAGATTTTGTCCAACAGACGCTACAAGATCAGGAGGAAACTGATAATGCGGAAGCTATGTGGTCAACCCTGAAACTGATCCTACAGGAGGCAACTACCCGTTACATAAAATCAGTTAATAAACAACAGAGAAACAAGAAACCTCAATGGTTCATGGATGAAATCTCGTACCTCGTCAAGGAGAAAAAAAGAGCATTTCTTTCACACAAACGCACGGGGGAAGGAGAAGCTGACATTAAATACAGGGCCAAGTCTGCAGCGGTCAAAACAGCAGTTAGGGAGGCCAAACTCCGAGTGGAAGAAATTCTAGCAAAGAACATCAAGAAAGGGGACAAATCCTTCTTCAGATATATTAGTGATAGGAAAAAGAACACCAGCGGAATAGTACGCCTTAGAACACCGGATGGAAATTATGTAGAAGCAGACTCTGACAAAGCCAAACTACTGAATGAATGCTTCTGCTCAGTCTTTACCTGTGAGGCTCCTGGACACGGACCTCAGCTGGAAGCAAACCCAACCGCGGAAGACCCATTTCAGAATTTCGAGTTCACACCAGCTGACGTTTACAGCGAACTGGCAAGTCTCAAGGTGAGCAAAGCCATGGGACCAGACAAATTACATCCAAGAGTGCTCAGAGAGCTGTGCAGTGTCCTGGCGGAACCACTAGCCATGCTCTTCAATCTCTCCCTACGTACGGCGAGAGTCCCCCTAGACTGGAAAACAGCCAACGTCGTTCCTCTGCACAAAAAGGGTAGCAGAACAGAGGCTGCGAATTACAGACCGGTAAGTCTCACATCGATAGTGAGTAAACTCATGGAAACACTACTTAAACGCAAGCTGGACATGATCTTGGAGGAGGGGAATCTGAGGGATCCCAATCAACATGGATTCACTAGGGGCAGGTCATGCCAATCCAATCTCATCGATTTCTTTGATTGGGTAACAAGGAAGTTGGACTCCGGGGAGTCTCTGGACGTAGTGTACTTGGATTTTAGTAAGGCTTTTGACAGTGTCCCACACCGTAGGCTTCTAAACAAGATGAAATCAATGGGGTTAGGTGAGACACTAACTACATGGGTCAATGATTGGCTGAGTGGTAGACTTCAGAGGGTGGTAGTCAACGGCACCTTCTCCGAAACATCGGAAGTGACCAGCGGAGTGCCGCAGGGCTCAGTCCTGGGTCCACTGCTTTTTAACATATTCATAAGGGACTTGACACGAGGGCTTCAGGGTAAAGTAACATTATTCGCCGACGACGCCAAAATATGTAATACAGTAAGGGAAAGTAATGTGCAGGATTATATGACGCAGGACCTACTTGCGTTGGAGAGGTGGTCCTCGACATGGCAGTTAGGCTTTAACACTAAGAAATGTAAGGTCATGCACCTCGGTAGCAGGAATCCGTGCAAAACTTACACCTTAAATGGAGAAACATTAGCTAGGACGACAATAGAATGAGACTTGGGAGTGATCATCAGTGCAGACATGAAGGCTGCAAATCAGGTAGAAAAAGCATCATCCAAGGCAAGACAATAGAAGCTTCGTCAGCAGGAAACCTGAGGTCATAATGCCACTGTAAAGAACCATGGTGAGACCTCATCTGGAGTACTGTGGGCAGTTCTGGAGGCCACATTACCGCAAAGATGTGCTTAGAGTCGAGTCGGTTCAGCGGATGGCCACTAGAAATATCTCGGGGCTCAAGGGTCTCTCGTGTGAAGAGAGACTGAACAAATTGCAGCTCTACACTCTGGAGGAACGCAGGGAGAGAGGGGACATGATAGAGACGTTTAAGTACATCACAGGTTGTGTCGAGGTGGAAGATGACATCTTCCTACTCAGGGGACCCTCGGCCACTAGAGGGCATCCGCTCAAACTCAGAGGAGGGAAATTTAAGGGTGATGCCAGGAAGTACTTTTTCACGGAAAGAGTGGTGGGTCGCTGGAACAAGCTTCCGGAGCAGGTGACCAAGGCCATTAGCGTGCTTGACTTTAAGAATAAATGGGACATCTACGTAGGATCCCTACAGAGGCCTATTAGGGGGGTGGGTCAGTAGAGTGGGCAGACTTGGTGGGCTGTGGCCCTTTTCTGCCGTCATCTTTTTATGTTTCTATGCAACATACCGGAAGTCGACAGGCTATACACAGGAAACGAAGACGGGAAACTGACAGGGTTGACAGTCAGTCTAGAAGAGGTATGCAGGCAGATTGATAGGCTTAAAATCGATAAATCCCCGGGACCAGATGGCATCCATCCGAAGGTAATCAAGGAACTGAAAGGGGCTATAGCTGAAGTGCTCCAACTAATAGCCAATCCGTTAATCAAATCGGGAAGGATTCCAGAAGACTGGAAAGTGGCGAATGTTACGCCGATCTTCAAGAAAGGTTCAAGGGAAGAACTGAGAAACTACAGACAGGTGAGTCTGACCTCGGTACCGGGAAAGATGGTAGAGGCGCTGATAAAGGACCGCATCACTGATCACCTTGACGGACACAGGCTGATGAGGACCAACCAGCACGGCTTCAGCAAAGGAAGATCTTGCTTGACGAACTTGCTGCACTTCTTCGAGGGACTAAACAGGCAGATAGACAAGGGTGATCCGGTCGACATTGTATATCTGGATTTTCAGAAGGCATTCGACAAGGTTCCGCATGAATGACTACTTCGAAAAATTGCAAGCCATGGAAGCGAAGGTGAAATACTCATGTGGATTAAAAACTGGTTGGCGGATAGGAAACAGAGAGTAGGGGTAAATGGACAATACTTGGACTGGAAAAGCGTCACGAGTGGAGTGCCGCAGGGCTCGGTGCTTGGACCCGTGCTCTTCAACATATTTATAAACGACCTGGAAATTGGTACGACGAGCAAGGTGATTAAATTTGCAGATGATACAAAGTTA
Organism: Geotrypetes seraphini; assembly: GCF_902459505.1. NCBI lineage: Eukaryota > Metazoa > Chordata > Amphibia > Gymnophiona > Dermophiidae > Geotrypetes > Geotrypetes seraphini. The sequence continues at coordinate 471,010 of NC_047084.1, read as the reverse complement.
TTCAGAGTAATGAGGACGCAGAAGGATTGCAAGGACCTGCAATGTGACATAAACACGCTCGAGAAATGGGCTGCAACATGGCAAATGAGGTTTAACGTGGATAAGTGTAAGGTGATGCATGTCAGTAAGAAAAATCTTATACACAAATACAGGATGTCTGGTGCAGTACTTAGGAGAAACCCCCCACAAAAGAGACTTGGGAGTAGAAACATAGAAACATAGAAAAATGGTGGCAGAAAAGGGCCATAGCCCATCGAGTCTGCCCATTCCAAGTACCCACCCCCCTGAATTTACTCCCTTAAAGATCCCACGTGAGCATCCCATTTTCTCTTAAAATCCGTCACGTTGCTTGCCTCAATCACCTGCAGTGGGAGTCTGTTCCAATGATCTACCACTCTTTCGGTGAAGAAGTACTTTCTGGAGTCGCTATGAAACTCCAGGGAGTACTGGTTAACAAGTCAATGAAGCCATCTGCACAATGCGTGGCGGTGGCGAAAAGGGCAAACAGAATGCTTGGAATGATTAAATAGGAGATCACAAACAGATCGGAGATTATCATGCCGCTGTATTGGACCATGGTACACCCCCATCTGGAATACTGCGTCCAGCACTGGTCGCCATACATGAAGGAGGACACGGGGTACTACTCGAGAGGGTCCAAAGAAGATCAACTAAAATGGTTAAGGGACTGGAGGAGTTGCCATACAGTGAGAGATTAGAGAAACTGGAACTCTTCTCCCTTGAAAAGAAGAGACTTGAGAGGGGACATGATCGAAACATTCAAGATAATGAAGGGAATAGACTTAGTAGATAAAGACAGGTTGTTCATCCTCTCAAGGCAGAGAGAACGAGAGGGCACTCTCTAAAGTTAAAAGGGGATAGATTCCGTACAAACCTAAGGAAGTTCTTCTTCACCCAGAGAATGGTAGAAAACTGGAATGCTCTTCTGGAGGCTGTTATAGGGGAAAACACCTTCCAGGGATTCAAGACAAAGTTAGACAAGTTCCTGCTGAACCAGAACGAAAGCAGGTAAGGCTAGACTCAGGGCAATTGTCTTTGACCTAAGGGCTGCCGCGTGAGCGGACTGCTGGGCAGGCTGTGGACAGAGGGATCCTTACCCTAATCTGGACTCTCAAGGAGACCATAGTGACCAGTCCCAGCAAGGGTATCAGTCGGATTCAAAATGGAAGCAGTGTTCGGAGACACCAGAGGCATAGTATCTATATGGCAACCAGTGCAATCAAGCACTGCCATAACCAGACAAGAGGGCCCCTGAAAAGGGAGCTCTGCATGGGCGCAACCAGCTGAGAAGAAACCAACACGCCTGCAGACTGCATCAAATGAGCTGGGTCTGAAGAATACGCTTTCCAGAGGACCCAAATAAAATCTGGTGAAAATTCACATCCCTTGTTCGTTGGAGGACCTTGCTGAAGTGCCTATACTGTGCCAAGAGTCCCCAGATTTGTAATGCAGGTGTTTCCCCAAAATCATAGACCCAGGCCAGCTCCCCCAAACCTGTAAGACCCTAAGGAGGTGAAGCCCAAAGCTTCCACCCCCTCACCTAGCATGCTGTGGCACATAATAGCTGATCCAGTGCCAATTCAGTGCATCAATGCACACAATTGATAGATTAAGGACTAGGGAGTACATCCCAAATTATTTTTAATCAAACTAAGGGATTTTGAGGCAGAAATAAAACTTTGAAAAAAAGAATAATAAAAATCCAAGCTGGCTGCCACCAGCGAATTCGCACCAATAACAGCAAAAATAAACAAAATCTGAAAATAAAAAAATAACGATTTGGGGTTTGGGGAGGTGGGAGACCTGAACCCTACCCTCAGAAACTCTCAAAAAATAAATTTTAGAGAGTTTCACAGCCCACCCCCGAAGTTCCCATAGGAAATAATGGAGGTGTACTCGCAGTGTTTGAAGTGCCTGCCAGTCAACATATTTCACTGCAGCTAAATGGAGGAAAAGGATTTTCTGCCTCAGAACAGCTCCAAAATGATCAGACTTGAAGATCTTTGGACTGCTAATCAGATGAACACTAGCTGTAATCTCCGTCCCCCACGGATCCTCTCCATGCGACTGGGGGCAGGAAATGCAGCCTGCACCCTGAAACCGGGAAGATGTTTTACACAGGATGCATACAGCCTGCGCTTAAACCCGACAAGGTCAGAGGGCAAACGAGCTCTCAGGGGAATGGACCTTGAGTCCAGGAACTGTGGCACACAGCAGGCTGTCTCCACCGATCTAAAGTTTCTCAGTGAAGCCACAGTCTGGCTCCGCAGGACTGCGTCCTTTCCTTCAACAGAGAACCACCGCAAAGGAGTCTCAAGGCACTTAAGCCACAAAAAAAGACAAACTAACACTTTATTTGACAGTATTGCTCAAAAGCAACATGTGCTTCTATGGTTTCTTTGAAAGATCTGCATCTCCAAATACCTGTTACCTTGGCACTGCTGCTCTCATTCAACATCAAGTTATGTAATGCGGCTGTTTCATCTGCCAATTAAAGGATTAAGCGAAAAAAGTAAGAAAAGATACAGAGTAAATCCAAGAGACTTCTGCATGGATTGCTTACAGAAACTGAAAACTACAAGGTGCTTTAACTCTCTCTCTGAGGTAGGAGGAGCATGTGCTCAGAAGTGTTGTGATTTCTGCAACTCCCGAATTGTGGGAGGGGATTGAACACCTAGCGTACTGAATCCAGAAAGGAGACCTGTGAATGTATCACAATTTGTTTTGATCCAATACAAATTGGTATTATGAATTATAAATTAATGTGAGATTTACAGCAAGCTATTTTAATATTAAGAAGCTGATTGCCTGCATTTCTATCTTGGTATACTTCTTGAGCAAAATCTTTTCTTCTTACCTCTGCTCCATCAACTTTGGCAGGATTGGCTTGAATATTTTTCTTTTCTCGGGATGCATCAGACTCAGATTCTGATTGTCTGCTTGATTCTGAACCACTATCTGAATCGCTGCTACCTGATTCACTGCTGCTTCCATTACTGCTGCTTCCAGAGCTTGATCCTGATCCAGTACCAGACTCAGATTGGCTGCAATTAAAAACAAAATTTAGAAATTAAAATTTCAGTTGATCAAAAACATCTATAGTCATCAGTCATTGTTCAATCTAAAACTCAAAAAATTAATGAAACAGCTCCAAATCTAACTTGTTTATATTTCAGATAGAAGAATATACAGGCTGAATGTCACCACAAAGAATTACAGCAACAAAAAGTGGGACAAGACAAACTTGCAACAAATGTCAGAGGAGAGAGAATCAATTCACTAGTCTGCGTAATATCAGATGACTGAAAACTAATATGTAATACAGTGAAACCTTGGTTTACGAGCATAATTCACTCCAGAAGCATGCTCGTAAACCAAAACAATCATATATCAAAGCGAGTTTCCCCATAGGAAATAATGGAAACTCGCTTTGATACGTCCCCCCCCACGAGGCCAGCGATGCTGCTCCCCCCCCCCCACGCGAACTGGCATCCCCCGCCCGAACAACTTGAACTTACATTCCCCCCCCCCCGGTCTGGCACCAGCACGCAGCCCACAAGATGTGCCGGTGCCGCTAGAAGATTTTCCTGCCTCTGCCGGGCCTTGAGAATGAATCTCGGCGAGAGGGAGAATTAGAAGGCCTTGAATTAGAATTAGAAGGCACGTCCTATGGGTTGCGTGCCGGTGCCAGTCGGGGGGGTAAGTTCAAGTTGTTTGGGCGGGGGGTGCAGGTTCGCAGTCTCACACAGTCATCGGCAGAATTTCTCTTCCCCCCACCCAGTCTCACACAGCCATCTGCAGTGTTTCTCATCCCCCCCCCCCCCCCGGGACCATCACAGCCGTCGTCAAAGCAGCATTCACAACTCGCTGCTCCTGCTTGCTTCGGTTCTTCGTCGCTGCCACGTCCCACCTACTATCTGTTTCCGCAAAGGCAGGACCCGGCAGCGAGGAAGGCCCGAAGCAAGCAGGAGCAGCGAATTGAAGCCTCCCTCCCTGCCCTATCTTCCTTCAATGCTGCCCTAGTCAGGAAGCGACTTCGGCCATGCTCCGGGGGCTCTAACACTGTGCTTGCCAGCTTTGCTTCTACTCCCTCCCCCCGTCGCCGGTTTCAGAGGAACAGGTTCGGTAAGCCAGCACATACAGCGTAGTCAGAAATCAGCTGGCGTCGGAGACCAGGAAATCAGCTGAGGCAGGCATTGTGCATGCACAGGAACGGCCTGACGGATCACGGACGCAGCAACTTTGAAGTGCACATGCGCGCTAAGGGAATTATTATAGCAGATTACCGTACCTCACTTTTTTATGCTGATTCCAGAACTGCTCTTAGTTTTCTTCTATTACGTACAGTTTTTTCACAATTTTACTTCAAAGATTTATTGTTGTGCCAGTAGGTAATGAGTATTGTTGGAGGGAAATTTCTCAATACAGACCTGTAAGCCTTTAGAGTGGCACAACTGATGCTGCTAGTTATTGTGTGACTATGGAAGTGTTTTCTATTGAAGGGGCGTGGCTTGGGGCTGAAGCAGAATGGACGTTTGAATCAATGGCTCTCTCCCTTCTCCATCTTTTTTCCTAACTAGCAGGTACATGTGTATAAAACACAGTCAATTTAGGAGTAAAGTTGACTCCGCTTAAGTGCAAGGCCTCCGGACCGCCATGTGCGCTTAAATGGAATGTGGACTTAAATGGAGTACCACTTTTTAGTCATGAAAAATCACAGTACGCTATAGTCAAATGCAATAAAACTTTTATTCAGCAAAAAACACACCGAATACAATTTAACACGGTTCAGTTATAGAAACAGCACTGTTCCGTCTAATGCAATACACTGTAATCTTTCTTTAAACCAACATTATACTGAAATAATCAGTCATTGTTTTCTGCACGCAGATTGCACAATTCAGGCTGTGTATCTGACTACTGATGCTGTAAAACTGTCCATAGTCATGACATCCATTTATCTCCAGATAACAACGCAGCATGTGTAGGGACTTCTGCGTGTCCGAGAAGGAAACAATCTCTGCAGGTATTTCATTAGTCGTAATGACAGCAGCAGTATCTCCATCCTCATCAGACTCTTAGTTGTATGACTGTACAGATATTGGAATTAGTGCTGTCAGATGATGTAGGCACATACAGCTCAAACTCTTGTGGCAAGAGTCCAACTGGGAGTTCAATGGACAAAATGTCAGCTTCACTTGTCTCATCAGAAGCGTGAATGAAGTTCACCCGTCGATAGCAATTTGAAATCGTTGTTGAGACTCGACTGCACGTCTCCCATACCATTGAGCACCGTCAGTTTTCTCGCGAGCTCAGCAGCTCGGGGGCTAGATTCCATGCTTGCATCAATCACTGACATCACATATCTTAAGTCGAGCGACCTGTAATGACGTTTGAAGTTTGCAATTATCCCTTGGTCCGTCGGTTGGATCAAAGAGGTCGAGTTTGATGTTGATTAGTCTTACGTCATTGCTATGTGCTGCACAGTTATCACCAGGGCTGTGGAGTCTGAGTTGGAGTCGAGTATAAAAGGAGCAAACATAACCAATCACAAAGATGCTAGCAAAAGGAAGGCGGGCTGTTCTGAGCACATAAAAAAGGAGCTAACGTAACCACAGTAACGTGAACGTGCGCTTGATTGTCGTTGCACTGATTTGTCTTGCATTCAATTGTCTTTGCATTCAATTGTCTTGCACACAATTATCATTGCGCTCAATTGTCTTGCGCGCAATTATCATTGCGCTCAAATGTCTTCGCGCATTTGTCCGCGCGCTTTAGTCTTGTGCACATTTGACTTGCCACCGCCTCCTACGCCTTCTCATCGGATTGTCAAGCTTCTGCAACCATTCAATCCAGTGTCGCCATCATCCATGCGCTTTTATTGCTTTCATATTCAACAGGCAGGTGTTTAATGTTTTTGAGCACCGAGGATTTCGATTCTTCCCAATCACCAGTGGCTCAAGCTTTTTACTACTGTCCATATTGCAACTGAGCAGCAATGTCAATTGTTCCTTTGGCATCTTGAAGCCAACAGTTTTGCTGTGTTTGAAAGCCAATGTTCCTTCAGGGATGGCACGCCAGGTCTAGACTGCTTTCCAAAACACATAGCTCATCCACGTGAGAACGTGATTGCTTTTAACCGGAGTGAACAAATAGAGGTGGGACCTATAACATCAGTGCACATAAACAGATTGTGTGCTTATCAGAATTGCAATTATCCAGAGTTTACGTCCATTGACTTTAATGTAAAAAAAAAAAAAAAAAAAAACCCAGAACCATGGTGGTAGGCTGTGGATAACCAAAGCGTGCACTTAACCAACATGCACTTAGGTGGAGTTGACAGCGAGTTGTAAGCTTCCCTCCGTTGCTGACTTATGGAAGATAGATCAGCAATGGAAGGAAGCTTACAACTTGCCTTAGTCCAGCCCTGCACAACATGCGGCCCAAAACGGATGTCACTGCCGATATGGCTCTCACTCCGCTCTCCTTTGAAGATTAGCTCAGGAGGCAAGATTTAGCCCGAGATCAGACGAACATTAAAGGGCATCTGAGCAGATTGAGGAGAACATGTCCTGTTTTTCCATGCCTAAAAATACCACCTTGTCTAATGTAATCTCTGATCAGATCCCTAAGAGTGATGCAACTATGTATGCTGGACAGTCTCCTCCAGTAAACAGAGCTTTAAAGCCTGCAGCCATACAGAACCAGATAGTCAAAGGGCTCCGAAGTGTAGTATTGCCAAGGGATCTGTCTCACAAGTTTCTGCTGATGGCAGATGTAAACACAGCACAAGAAATAGAGACTTGTGGCATTCTGTGTGGAAAGCTGATGCATGTAATAGTGCCAAAGCAGTCTGCTGGACCAGACTACAGTTCAGTGATATGGGAAATATGGAAGAATTATTCAGTGTTCAAGATCAACATGATCTCCTCACAGAAGAAAGATGGAGAGAAAGAGAGAGGCAGATACTGGAGAGGGGGGGAGAGAAGGGAAGGAGATAGAGATGTCAGACCATGGGGTGAAGTGGCAAGGAAGAAAAGGAGAAGAGAGAGATGCCAGAGCATAGGGGAAGGGTGGAGACAAAAAATGGAGAGGGGTTGAAGCTGAAATAAATCATGTACAAAGGAGAGAAAGGGCACAGGATATAGAGTTTACTGAAGAGACATAGAAAGAGGGAAGATACCATATGGAACAGAGAGAGAGCAGACACTGGATGGAAAAGGCAGAAAGGGTGGACAGTGGATGCAAGGGGCAGAGACAGGGTGGACAGTAGATGGAAGGGGTAGAGAGAGGGTAGAGGTTGGGTGGAAGGGGCAAAGAGAGAGGACAGATGTTGCCTGGAAGGGAGCGAGGACAAATGCTGAATAGAAAGAAGAGAGTGAAGAGAAGATGACTAAAGCAGAAACGACAAAAGGTAGAAAAAAAAATATTTTTTTTGCTTTACGTAGAATCAAGTAGTATTGTAACTGTATTGATTAAAATTTATCAATAGGAAATGGAAATAAGGCAATTTTGGGGGGGACTAAACCCCTTTCCTCAGATCAGGACAGGATACCATAACAGCTGTTTACTGTACTGTCTTGAAGAAAGATTTGGCCTCTGAAAGCTAATTGAAAAATGGATTAGTCCAATAAAATGGTATTTTCATATTTCTCATTATTTGTTTTATTTCTATTTGTTAATTTGTAAAGTGGTGACTTATGTAGAAGTTTTTTTTCAAATTTACATCTACTGTCTTTATATTTTGCACAGTATTAGGGGACATGTGTCACTGTTTCTGTGGTGTTGCATTGTATGCAGAGTCTGGTTTCTTGGTTCAGTTTAACTTTTGACTACATATTTCTATTTTTAGTTTGTGATTATTCCATATTGGGCAAGGGTGTATCTGTGTTCTGTGTGTATGAAAAGGACATGGCTTTCTGTTAGCATCGACTACAGGATCAATTGACTGTAGGATCTGGTTTGTTTAGTTTTCCAATGCGTGTGTTGGTGTTCTAGTGCTCACTGCAGTGTTTAAGATGCTGCCTTTTCCTAGATGCACCCTTATTGTGTGACTCATGGATTATTACTAAAAATATATTTTTTTATATAGAGGAGGGGGTTGTTAAAAAAATAATTAGCACTGGCTGTCATATATACTAGGTACACCACTGAATTTAATGACCCTGTTCTAATTTTACTATTGACGTAGGTGTTGTCCCCCCCAACACACAGACACACACATTATAAAGAATTAAATTAAAGATGTATTATCATCAAGCAGCTTTCAAATGACATTATAAGCAAATAAAAATAAAATATTTTTAATACATTGCTAATTATTACCTGCATCTTTACCTATACTGTTTTGCCCTAGCTCTTACTTTGCACTATAGCAAAATAAAAAAGAAGCAGATAAAGATCAATCACACAGGTACCCTTCAAGGCTCAGTAACACCTCTCCCTAAATTATGTGGAAGAGGTCTGGAAGTGGGGATAGCATCTATTTTATATCCTCAGTGAGACCTCAGGAAGGAACCTAGTGATCAAAACATTATTAGAGGTGTTGTACAGCCATTTCTTGTATGACTGGATGAGCTATATTTATCTTTTTTTTTTTTTTAGTTGTTTAAATTCATGCAGAAATAAATGGTTAGATTGAACCTAATGACTTCATTAACGCATTTCCCTTTTTTAAACCTCTATACCATTTGAAAGAGGGTGAATATCTAATTATTCACTTCTAGAATTGGATACTTCTTAGATTTAGTAAAAATATTCTGGCACAAGTGTCAAACCTTAAAAAAGGAAGTCATATCGAGCATTGGAAAATAATAATAATTAACTAATAAAAATAGTATACATTTAATTTTCTCCACTAACAGATTTCCCCGCCCCGCCCCACCCGGCTACTTTTTCATGCCACCCGGCTGGAAAAAATTTCTGGGGAGAACACTGATAAGTATACAAAATCATACCTGTTTGAGGCTTGTATGGATGCTGCTGGGAAAGAGCTCACAGGGACGGGGATGGAGCTAGCAGGGACAAAACATTTCCTCCCGTGATTCTCTAATTCCAGGTAATTTGCTATCCTTTCCTTCAGCAGAGGTTCCATTATTTTTCCAGTGAGGCTTACCAGCCTTCAGTTTTCAATTTCTTCTGTTACCACCTTTTGTAAAGAGGGACCCCATTCACTTTTCTCCAGTCCCACAGAACCTCTCCTGTCTCCAAGGATTTAATTGAGGTTATGTGAGCACCATGGGTGTTGTTAATAATTAAAACTGGAAAATAAAAGCATGCAAGGTGATACAAAGTGATTAACTTTGAAATTAATTGGGGTAAATGAGACAGGTGAATTGGGGAACTGTCTGTGCAAGGTTATTTTAAATTGGCTATAACAGAATCAAACTGAATAAAAATATTCAAGTTTTGTAAGATGAAGTTCTCAGAAAGAAAAAAATTTGTTCAGAGTTAAGAGAGGAAAAAAAACCCATGCTGTTAAACAAGTTAAGACAAAGAAAAAGCTTATATTAAGAACTTTCAGGGATTAATTTGTGTTTGGTATACGGAAAAATCGAAATAATAAGAATCCATTATGAGGTAGCAGCTGCATGGAAAAGGTGAGGTATAGTTTTCCCAGAAAAACAGGAAACTTAGGCCTTTACAGAGAATCAAAAAAGATGTATGTTCCCCATAGATTAGCATACACATGATAATTAACAAAGGTCATACAGAAGTCCATCAAGCCCCTTCTCTTGTTTAAAAGCAGACTGAAAACCTTCCTTTCTGATATAGCTTTCAGTCCTTAACCCTACTCCTCTGCCCTCCAACCCAACCTGCTGATTAACCATTCCCCTTAACTGTATTCATGACATCCTGTTTGACTGTCTTGCCTGTTTAAATTGTAAGCGCTTTTGAGCAGGGACTGTTTTCTTATTCTTTGTGACTCTGTGCAGCACTGCGTGCATCTGGTAGCACTATGGAAATAATTAATAGTAGTAGAAGTTATAAGGATAGAAAAGTGAAATACTGCCATCTACTGGGTTTAAAATTGGCAAATTTATATTTTAAGTGTACACTTACATAATGTATTCCCGGGAAGGAAGTTATGTGATCGACTGTGCCATTGTATTCTAACATAAAAAAGAAAAATGGATAACATGTATCTCTCTTCCCAGACATGAAAGCCATTAACAAACATGAATTTGATTGTTACACAGCTTCCATGTCTGCTTTATTTGAATTTGCAGAACGTGACCCCTTGCCCAATCATATTGGGAAAGAGAGCCCATTTAGTAATTCTTTCAGTCCCTTTGTTCAAGACTCCAGCCTGGCTTGAACAATTTATTAAATAAATCTGCAAGAGGACCCACAAGAACTTCTCCGAGATCCCTCAATAAGCTACGGGTGGATCTCATCCGGTCCCCATGACTTTGTCCACATTTAGCTTTTCTAGTTATTTGCAAACACTTTCTTCTATGAATGGCGCGATATCTACTTCATTCTCATATATACCATTGTTAGCCAACTGAGGTCCTTCTCCAGACTTTTTTTTCCAGTGAACACAGAAGTATTTGTTTAGCAAGTCTGTTTTTTCCTTGTCATTTTCCTCATACTAGTTCTCAGCATCTTAGTCTCAATTCCATTTCTAGTCTTCCTCTCTTCTCCAATATACCTGAAAATAAAGTCATCTCCTCTTTACATCTTTAGCCATCTTTTCTTCTGCCTGGCTTTTGCCAATTGTATTTCTCTCTTCACTTGTTTTATTTAGTATTCTTTCCTCCATTTCTCTTCTTTTGAATTCTTTGAATACTGCCTCTTTCTATATTTTTCAGATACCCGTTTTAAAAACATCATCAGTTTCCTTTTCCTCTTGTTTTTACTAACTTTCTTTACATATATTTCAGTTCCCATATAGCGCCTTTCAGCTTGGACCACTGCCTTTCAATTTCTCTTACATCCTTCCCATCCCATCAGCTCTTTCTTCAGGAATTCTCTCACTTTACTGAAATCGGCATACTTGAAATCCAGGACTTTATTTTGTGTGTCCACAGGCTGCTTTAGCTCTTACATCAAATCATACTGCATGATGATCACTCCTGATGAAGGTATAAGCTCCCGAAACACAGACCGTGTCGAGTCCTTAGTACATATATCCATATATGTAGTGTTGGTTTTTTTTTTTTTTTTTAATAAAGTGCCTTTTTGTTGGACTCCTGTTCTCATCCTGTTCATTTGTAGCTTTTCCACCCTTTGAATTTTTGATTAGAATTTTATGACTTGCCACCCCTTTGTTCTTTTATTATTATTATTCAAATTTCTTTATTTTTTACAAAAACTTTAAAATCCTATTTCAAGACAGTCATATACATTATAGTAACAATAATTAACATCTTCCTTTCTTCCAAGCTTTTCAGCTGATACCCTATTATAATACCAAACAATAAAAATAACGAAAAGAAAAAAACTCACAAAAAGTATAACTAATCAAAATCACAATCATTTCTAACACAATTATCCAAACCCCCCCACCCCCTTTCCCCTGCTAAACCATCTCCCCCCCCAATCCCAAACCACCCCCCATCCACAAGGCCAGAAGACAACATAGCTATTATAGCTTCAAATCCTTATGGTTTATTCTTATATTGCAGAATCTTCCCAAGTTTTATATTTTGACCATACTTTTTAAAAAGAGGATATCTGATTTCTTCTCAATGCAGTTAATTTAGACATATTATAGACAAATTTTAGCTTACATTGTAATAAATTAATTGATGATATATCTCTTTTTTTCCCAATATACCATTCGTGCTGATGCACCCCTTTGTTCTAGTTGGTTTCTTTGAGATTTTGAAGATGTCCTTTCCATCCTAGAACGTTCTACATTACTCAGAAAGCACAGTTACTTACCATAGCAGATGTTATGCAGGCAGATATTCTCACATGTGGGTGACATCATCCATGGAGCCCCGGTACAGACAGCTTTAAAAGTGCATCGCCACTTTAAGAACTTAAGTTTGCGAACTGCCCGCACCATGCATGCGCGAGTGCCTTCCCACACAATGCAGGCTTGTGGCTACTCAGATCCGTAAGCTAGCTAAGAAGCCAATCAGGAGAGGTGAGAATATCTGCTTGCTGTCCCTGAATAACACCTGTTACGGTAAAGTAACTGTGCTTTACCCAGGACACGTAGGCAGCATATTCTCACATGTGGGACTCCCTAGCTTACTAGAAAGGGATGGAGGGAGTGTTGGCAATTAAGAAAACAAATTCTGTAATACTGTTTGGCCGAAGTGACCCTCCCATCTGGAATTAAATTCCAGACAGTAGTGAGATGTGAATGTATGAACTGAGGACCAAGTAGCAGCTGTACAGATGTCATCAACAGGAGTTGAGCATAGGAAAGCAAGTGAAGCTACCATAGTTCAGACTTTGTGGGCTGTGAAGCAAGTCCCAGCTGCAAACCAGCCTGAGAAAGCGATACAAACCGCTAACTATGTAGATATAGTTTTCTTTGATACAGGACGTCCCAACTTATTAGGATCAAAGGAGATGCTCTGTGTGGCTGAATTCTCTGTACATTCCTCCCTCTGTATTCGCAGAGGGATAGGGGCAGAGCAGACCAACAAATACAGAAAAAAAGAATAACTTTTTATATGTTATTCGCGGGGTTTTTGTAAAACACTCGTCAATATGATGAAATCGCAAATAACACAAATGGTCACATTCGTGGTTTTGGCAGAGTGGATAGAACAGATGGAGGCAGAAACGGGCATGCACAGTGGACGGCGGGATGAGTGATAGTGTGGTTTTTATGTGGTTTTAAACAAAGTCTGGGGACCAGAAACTAGGCTTAGAAATCAAACCCAGATCTCAGCATTGCCACTGAGACAGCAGCTCGATCCTGTGCAACAGCCTTGAATGAATTCCTTGAAAAAGGCAGTACCGTATTTTCACGCATATAACGCGCGCGTTATACGCGTTTTTACCTACCGCGCATACCCCTCGCGCGTTATATGCGTGAGCGCGGTATACCAAAGTTTTAAAACATAGTTCCCACCCCGCCCGACGCCCGATTCACCCCCCCAGCAGGACCGCTCGCACCCCCACCCCGAACGACCGCTCGCACGCGCTCCCACCCGCACCCGCATCCACGATCGGAGCAAGAGGGAGCCCAAGCCCTCTTGCCCGGCCGACTCCCCGACGTCCGATACATCCCCCCCCCCCGGCAGGACCACTCGCACCCCCACCCCGAACGACCGCTCGCACGCGCTCCCACCCACACCCGCATCCACGATCGGAGCAAGAGGGAGCCCAAGCCCTCTTGCCCGGCCGACTCCCCGACGTCCGATACATCCCCCCCCCCCGGCAGGACCACTCGCACCCCCACCCCGAACGACCGCCGACTTCCCGACAATATCGGGCCAGAAGGGAGCCCAAACCCTCCTGGCCACGGCGACCCCCTAACCCCACCCCGCACTACATTACGGGCAGGAGGGATCCCAGGCCCTCCTGCCCTCGACGCAAACCCCCCTCCCCCCAAGAACCTCCGACCGCCCCCCAGCCGACCCGCGATCCCCCTGGCGACCCCCACGACCCCCCCACCCCCCTTCCCCGTACCTTTGGTAGTTGGGCCAGAAGGGAGCCCAAACCCTCCTGGCCACGGCGACCCCCTAACCCCACCCCGCACTACATTACGGGCAGGAGGGATCCCAGGCCCTCCTGCCCTCGACGCAAACCCCCCTCCCCCCCAAGAACCTCCGACCGCCCCCCAGCCGACCCGCGATCCCCCTGGCGACCCCCACGACCCCCCCACCCCCCTTCCCCGTACCTTTAGTAGTTGGCCGGACAGACGGGAGCCAAACCCGCCTGTCCGGCAGGCAGCCAACGAAGGAATGAGGCCGGATTGGCCCATCCATCCTAAAGCTCCGCCTACTGGTGGGGCCTAAGGCGCGTGGGCCAATCAGAATAGGCCCTGGAGCCTTAGGTCCCACCTGGGGTCATGTGCGGGGTGGGGTTAGGGGGTCGCCGTGGCCAGGAGGATATTGTTGGGGAGTCGGCGGTCCTTCGGGGGGGGGGGGGAGGGATGTATCGGACGTCGGGGGGGGGGGCATCAGGCTTTCAGGATGGGGACAGACCTTCAAGGGGGGACAGTGCACGGAAGTCAGGGGGGGTGAACGGAGAGTCGGGACAGCGCACGGAAAGTCAGGGCGGGCGAAAGGAGCGTCGGGCAGCATGCGCGGTATACCCGTGAGCGCGGTATATCAAAGTTTTTGTGCAAATCATCGTGATTTCTGCGTGCTATATTCGTGTGCGCGTTTTATACGGGTGCGTGTTATTTGCGTGAAAATACGGTAAATAAATACATAAACATTCAGGGTGACGGAGAGTTAAACAGCTGATATGAGATCATTGAGAACGGGCGGACTCAGATCACATACTGAACTCGGGACCTAACTGCCAAGGTCAGCATGGTATGGGCTGGGATTTCCATAAGGAGAGCAGAAGTGAGGTGATGAGAGTAACATTGCAGCTCCTTAAACTGTGCTTCATCACAGTTCTGTGTGTGTTTCTATGGGTCATAGGCCTGGCTTCAAAAATTGAATCTGGACACAACGCGATGAGCAATTAGAGGTTTACCATCAGCTGGGTTGTGAAAAGCATTGATAGCACTGAGATGAACTCATGTCCATTTCTGCTGGTAACGCTGGTTTTCTTGACACTTCTAAGATAAGTCGACAGAATGAGAAACATGAACCTCGGTCCATGTCAACCCGAAAGGTACCAAGCTGTCAGGTGTAAAATCTATAGATTGAGATCAGTGGCGTACCAAGGTGGGGGGCGGTCCGCCCCGGGTGCCAAGCCCTGAGGGGGTGCTCCCGGTCCGGTCCGGTTCTCCCCCCCTGCGCCGGGTGTCACGTTTGGAAACAGCCTGCAGCAAGATCGCGATGCCAGCGATCTTTGCCTGCTTCGGCTGTTTCCTCCGCCACGGTCCCGCCCCTTCTCTGATGTCAGAGGAGGGGCGGGACCGCGGCGGAGGAAACAGCCGAAGCATGCAAAGATCGCTGGCATCGCACGATCTTGCTGCAGGCTGTATCCCCAGGGAAATGAAGCGTGGAGGCCGGGGGAATGAGCAGTGCTTTATGGTGGTGGTGGGGCCGAGCGGTCCTTCGAGGTACTAGGGGGGCTGCAGCAGGCCTTCAGGGTGGGGCGGGCAGGCAGACCTTGTTGAGGGGGGGAGACAGGCCTTCAATGGGGACAGGCAGGCCTTCGGGGGGGGGACAGGCCTTCAAGGGAGGGCACAGACCTTCAAGGGGGGGACAGGCAGGCAGGCCTTCAAGGGGGGGACAGGCCTTCGAGGGGGTGCAGGCCTTTGGGGGTGGTGCAGCCTTCAAGGGGGGGCAGGCCTTCGAGGGGGTGCAGGCCTTCGGGGGGTGCAGGACTTCAAGGGGGGAGGACAAGCCTTTGAGGGGGGGTGTAGGCCTTCGGGGGGATGCAGGCCTTCGGGGGGGGCAGGCCTTCAAGGGGGGGCAGGCCTTCAAGGGGAACAGGCAGGCAGGCCTTCAAGGGGGGGACAGGCCTTCGGGGGGGTGCAGGCCTTCAAGGGGGGGACAGGCCTTCAAGGGGGGGGACAGGCCTTCAGGGGAGGGGGGGCCCTTGTGTAGAAGTACACGGAGGGAAGGGGGAGTGGTTCAAAGAGACGTGCATATGCCGGACTTTGGGTGGGAAGAAATAATGGGTCTGAAAATAGAGGAGAAAGAGAGAAGATGGACATGGGTTTTAGGGAGGGAAGGAACAGAAAGGGAGAGAAGTTGGACACAAGGGTTGGTGTGGAGGGGGGGGATAGAGATACTGGTTAGAAGGGTAGTTGGGAAAAGAAAGGGAGAGATGGTGGACCTTGGGGTGGTGGGGAAGGAGGGAGAGCTGCTGGATGAAAGGGTAGTTAAGAAAAGGTGGATCTGTGGAAAGAGACAAAGGAAAGATGCCAGACATCCGGGGGAGAGAAGGGAAACGGAAGGGGAGGACAGAGATGGCAGATGGATGGTTAGCACGGAGAAAGAAGAAAGAAGGAGACCCTGGCAAGCAAGTTATCAGAAGACAACCAGAGCCTTGAACCAACAAGATTTGAAAAATAACCAGACAACAAAAAGGTAGAAAAACTAATTTTATTTTCTGTTTTGTGATTACAATATGTCAGATTTGAAATGTATATCCTGCCAGAGCTGGTGTTAGACCGCAAACATGAGCTAGGATTTAATAGAGAGAGGAAAAGTCCTTTTTGTTTCTTTATTTTATTTACACCACAGCGCCAGTGTGGCTAGGAGAAGCCAAAGGGGGGTGAAAAAGCTATAAAATAAATCCACCAGGATGTTTAAAAAAAAAATCCAATTGGGCAGGAAAATCGAATCGATAAACCAATTCAATAGGCTGAATCGAATCGAAATTTTTTTTACTGAATCTGGCAGCACTAGTTTGTGCTACTGTCTTAGACTTTAGGACCTGGGATTCGGGAGAGATGGCATCCTCAATACTTTATAATGCAAGTGAAATGAGGATTTGGTCAGATTTTTGAAGGGTCTGCACTCTGCAGAAGAAAAATATTGTATAGGCCGGGGACATGAGACAGCAGGAAATGGGAACTTTTCTTCCTTCTATTTTTGTGAATGGAAAGGCTGAAAATGTCAGAGAGTTCAGTTAAAATATGTGCTTTATAAGAAAATATAATAATGTGTTTTATAAAGTTTATAGCATTGCTGGCCTACCCGGTGAGGTGTTCCTAGTGGTGGTGGTGGCAGCGTGTCAATGTGTTGAGAGGAAGAGGTGATCTGGGAAATTCTGCTGAGCAAACTCTGGGCCCATTTCCACCCCCCCAGTTAGTCCACTCCACTCAACTGGTTCACCCACTGAGTGGGTCTTTGGGTGTTGTTCCTGGGTAGTTGTTTTGGGATCTCTTCCAGTGGTTTGTCAGCATCTCCTTCTGGTCCAAGGAAGGAAACTTTATTAACCTTAGCACTGACCTACAGAATATGTTTGTAACAGCGCTGCTTGTGTGGCATTAGTCTATGTAGTGATCAAAAGAAAAAACCAGACCTTTGCACATTTTTGCACTATATGGTGGGTGTATGAGGAGATTCACATTTCCTGCACAGCTAAGTCCGTGTGAAGTTACCTTGTGCTGTATTTGACATCTAGCAAAGTCTCTGTTTGGAAGGAAAGATCTCAGCTTAAAAATGAAGTGGCCAGAAGTTATGGTAAAAGCTGATAGCGTAGCTGGTTTTAAGAAAGGTTTGGACAAATTCCTGGAGGAAAAGTCCATAGTCTGTTATTAAGACATGGGGGAAACATCTGCTTGCCCTGGATCGGTAGCATGGAATGTTGCTACTCTTTGGGTTTTGACCAGGTACTAGTGACCTGGATTGGCTTCCATGAGAATGGGTTACTGGGCATGATGGACCATTGGTCTGACCCAGTTAGGCTATTCTTATGTTATGTTCTCATCTGTAGGGGCCTTTGTTTTCACTTCTTATTTTAATGTATTTTTTTTCTGAGAACTTATCAGTGTTTTTTATAATGGGAACAAAAATGGAAGAGAATTAATGTGTGTGGAATGGGGGGGGGTAACTAATTTCTTCAGCTAAATAATTCAATTCACCTCAACCAGACATAGGAGAACTCACGCACCATTCACACACCCTCCAACCAAAAACGTCAAAAGAAAAAAACAGTTCGACAACCTCCTAGCCATTCGAGCTGCAACACTCGATCCCCAACTCTACAACCTATTAACCTCGACCACAAACTACAAAACCTTCAAAAAAGAAATAAAAACCCTTCTATTCAAAAAACACATAAAACCGAACTAACACAATCAGAACTAACACAATCAGCATCTTCTGCAACTACTCCATATATACTTCTGATGTCATGACAATTCAGACATAATTTATGTTATGTTATGGTATGTTTGGAATAATGGTTACATAAAAGAAAATTTTCACTGCCTGTTTCTATTATGACCATTTATTCAGTTTCATGGTTATTACAAAAAATATTTTTTTACATGGGGGGGTGTCAAAAAATTATGGGCCCCGGGTGCCACATACCCTAGGTACGCCACTGATTGAGATACAGAAGATATCCGTGACTCTGCATTAGAAGAGATGGAAAAGTCTGAAGAGGCACTGGTTCCTTGATACTGAGCTGAAGTAGAAGGGAGAACCAGGGATGCCTGGGCCGCCGAAGGGCCATCAGAAGCATTGTGGCCAATTCTTGCTTGAGCTTGACAAACGTCTCAAAGATGAGAGGGATTGGAGGAAACGCATAAAGAAACTTGGGTGTCCAATCCAGAAGAAACGTATCCGGTTCCAGGCATTAGGGAGAATACTGCCTGGAATTAAGTTGAGGCAACTTGTGATTGTGGGAGAACGCAAACAGATCTGAGGAGTCTCACAAAGAGAGCATATGTGATGCAGAACTGCAGAGTTGAGCATCCATTCATGTGGCTGAAGAAACCTGCTGAATCCGTCTGCAAGATAATTCTGCTTCTCTTGAATGTATACTGTTTTCAAAAATATATTGTGAACAATTGTCCAGTTCCAAGTCTTCTGGGCCGCTTGACAAAGGAGAGAACCCGTGCCTCCTTGCTTATTTATGTAATACATTGCAACCTGAACATCCATGGGGATTAGGAGGACATAGTTAGTCACAATGTGTTGAAATGTTTTGACAGCATCATAGATCGTTCCGAGTTCCAAAAGATTTAAATAGCAAAACAGGTTGAAGTAGACCAGAAACTTTGAGATTGCTCCGAGTTCCAAAAGATTTAGATAGCAAAACAGGTTGTAGTAGACCAGAAACTTTGAGTGACTGTCCAGATAAACCCCACAAGCATAGGAGGATGAGTGCATGGGTAGGACCTTCTGATGTGGAGGTGTGTGGAACAAAAAAAACCCTGGAAATCAAGGAAGAGCTCATTCACCACTGCAGAGATTGTCAAAGTGTAATGTGTTGAGACAATGGGTTGACAGCTTGAAACCACTAACATGGAAGTCTATTGAGGAGTCTTGAAAGGAAGGCTCGTAAACTGAACAACATGCACCGTGGAAGCCATGTGACCAAGGAGTACCATCAGATGTCTGGCGAAGATTAATGGGAGAAGATAAGTCTGATAGCAAAGCTGAAACAAATTTTGTCATCTCTGCTGAGGGAGAAACGCTCTGAGATAAATTGTGTCTAGCAGAGCTCCAATAAATCGCAGATTTTGAGATGGTTGAAGTTGGGATTTGGGAAAAAAGATTTCTAATCCCAACTGCTGAAAGAAAAGAATTGTGAATTGAGTCACTGCCAGAACACATTGCAAAGTTGGATCATTGATGAGCCAATCATCCAGTTAAGGAAGACCTGGAGACCCTGCGTCTGTAACATTGCTTCCACTACAACCAGGCATTTGATGAATACTCTGAAAGAGGATGCAAGGCCAAAAGGCAGGACTCTGTATTAATACTGGTGCTGAGCTATCTGAAATCTGTATAATTTCCAGGTGGTCAGATGCACTTAATATGAGAAGAAACTTATTTTCAGATCCAGATAGCATAGAAAGTCATTGCAATCTAAGAGGGAATATAAAGTCATCAGAGGCAACATATGAAACTTTTTCACCCAGTGGAAATCTGTTCAGGCCCCTGAGGTCTAAATTGGCCGTAGACCTCCCTTCCCCCTTTTGGGATGAGGAAAATACCAGAAGTGAAACTCCAGTTGATCTGAAGAAGTGAAACTTTTCTTTGAAGAGAAGAGATACCCTCTCCCGAAGAAGAAAAGTTTTGAAAAGAGACTTTCTTGGAGGATGATCAGAAGGCATAGTGATTAAGTGCAGAGAAAGTCGTTCTCAAAAATTTTTTATTTTATTTTTTTAAAGATGTAGTGGACGCCTGGAGCAAGAAAGAAAAATTTTTTCAAATAAAGAATGATACAAGTTGGTTTGTTCTTCGTTTTTGAATGGTTTATCCTGTTGAGTGAGGATTTTGTACTGTTTTGAGGATAAAACAGTCCCCTGTTAAATCCTATCATTTCATGTTATAATTGTATCGAAACAGGAAAGAGCCACCTTACAGGCTCTAAATGCCCCATGATGGAATGCTGAAGCAATCGCAAGTTGCTTGCTGAATACCATGTGAAGGAATCCAACTTTACAGACTCTATACCCATGTTTGATTCCACCTTAGAGCATGGATAAGCAGATCCAGCTAGACACATTCTAGGTGGGGGAAGGATTGAGAGATACGATGAAATTCCTGTAGATATTGAGAAGGAAGGTATCCATCAGAAGAAGGCAATTTCTGGACAAGATGCTTCACATAGCATGAGATATAAAAATTATAATTTGATAGTCTGTTTGCCAACATGGAGTTTTGGTACAAGGCAGTCAGTCAGGCAGAAGAACCCCTCGCACTGGGATACAAACAAAACAACAAGAAAAGGCAAGGGGGATGTTTTTAACCAGCAATAAGTCTTTATTTGAAGAATAAAGGTACCAACAAGGATCCCAGGTTCAGAGTTTAGAAGACGCCTTCTTCAGGGGGATACTTTGCTGAAAACAAACGCAGGGTCAGCTGTCGGGAAGAGATATTGGCCTTGGGCACCTGCAGCACTTTTTTTTTTTTTTTTTTTTAGAAGCCTGGAATGGTCAAAAAGACTGTCAGCCAAAAAGACTTCAGTGGCTGAGGTAAAATGAAGGCCTCAGCATTCAAAGCCCCCGAGGAAAAAATGTTGCTCTTGTTTTTTTGTTTAAAGACAAACTTAAAATAAAGTTAAGAACAAAAACGATAACATGTGAGGAGGAAGGCAAATGGCAAAAAACTGAACATCGTTCAGACACACAACTTCTTAACAGCAGAAAACTAAGAACTGAGGAGCCGCAAGCCTATGTCGGGCGGAAAGGCACTCGTGCATGTGGGGTGCAGGCAATTCGTGAACTTTCTTAAGTTCTTAAAGTGGCGATTCACTTTTACAGCTGTCCTTAATGGGACTTCGTGGATGATGTCACCCACATGTGAGAATATGCTGCTTGCTTGTCCTGGGATAAGATCGAGTACAAGCATTATTACATAATCACCCATTTCAAAGAGCTCTTTTTGCATGACGACCCAAAATTAAGCTGCATAAACCAATGTCTCAACCCACAGTAGGGTACGCAGGCTGACTGTTGGGGGTACGTGGCCTGGCCGCCAATTCCCATCCATCCGTCACCGCCCGGGATCTCGCATTCTGCCCCCCCCCCCCATTCGTTCCTTCAGTCTTCTGCCTTTGGCAGCACTCCTTGCGGTGGCCGGCACAAACAGCGATTCAGGTGTTGCACATAAGTGACTGACCCAGAAGCCTTGCCAATGTCAGAGTTGACGTTGGAGAGAAGGCTTCTGGGTCAGTCACATGCAGCATGTGGGTTGTTGCTTGCGCCATCCATTGCAGGAGTACTGCAGGGGGCTGAGGAGCGAGTGAAGTTCAGACAAGTAAGGGGCACATGTTGTTTTGTCACCATTTGTAGATCGAAAATAATTTACTTAGTACTACTAGAAACAGAGCTTTGTGTTACATTGCAGCTGAAGTGGTTTGCATATTTATATTACATACAGGTACTTCCTCTGTCGACAGTGGACTTTCAATCCAAGTTTTATATTAGGGGCAATGGAGGGTTAAGTGTCTTGCCCAAAGTCACAAGGAGCCACAGTGGAAATCAAACATGGTTCTGCGGTGGTTTAAGTGCCTTTTGTGTTAGAGGCATGGCATGGGTGGATAATTTTAATTCCACAGATTGTTTATTGAATTGGATATGGTGGTGGAGAGAGAACAGAGGGACAGATTGAATGGGATGCAAGATGGGGGAATATTGGACATAATGATGGACGGAGAGACGTAGAATGGTGCTGGAGAGGGGTGATAGGAATGGGCATGGGGGCCGGTGTGAAGTGATGAAAAATGCTGCACATGATCTGGAGGATGAGAGAGGGAAAAATATTGGACTGGAAGGTGGGCCAGAAAGGAGGGGAGATGGCAGACCACTGGAAGGGGAAGGGTATGTGGTGAGAGAACTTGCCCATAAAGACTAATCAACACAAGTACTTTTTAATGTATCTAATGTATGAAAAGTTTAATTAGCATTCCCCCCTCCCCATCACTATTATTATGGGGGTGGAGTCGGGGGCAGAGTTTGGGTGAGTCAGGAGCGGAACTTTGGCAGCGGTTCTCGGTTGCTATTTGTTAGGTTTAGGGGAACTTGGCTTGAAAAGGTTGAGAAACACTGACAAACGATATACAGTCAGGAGGCTTGGTGGAGAAATCTCAAGGCACTCCCAAAGACTCTGCTCCTTGTATGGAGTGTGAGGATTCCTGTCGAGGCACTTGCAAAAAATCTACTCCTTGCTTAGAGTGCATAGATGCCAGACCCGCAAGACTCTGCTTCCTGCATAGAGTGTGAAATTTCAGCCCGAGGAACAGGAAGAGGCTCGACCTCGCGGGAGTCTGCAGAATGCCCAGGCTGGATTAGAGAAGTCAGTTTCGGTCCCATTTTGGTTAGGAACTGAACAAATTGCTGCTCTAACATGGTCTGGAAGGAAGCCGGCAAGGATGGATCCACGTCTGAAACCAGACCACCTGCTACGGCTGGAGGTTCCAAAGTGGCAGTGGAAATGTGATTTTACTTGGAAGTCTTAGCAAGCTTGAGGACCACCTCTGGAACTTTCTGCTAAGCTATCTGACCTGAGGATCCAAGGGAAGATTCAGCAGGTATACTCAAGGTAAGAGCCTCCGCAAACGAGGAAGGTCTGATGAGGCTCAAGGTCGGAGTCGTAGAGGCAGGAGGACCCTCGGTAGAAGGTGGAACCGATGCCGCTTTCGAAGTCAAGAGTGTGATTGAAGAGTCCATCCCGAAAAGCATCTCCACTAAAATCCGACAACATTTAAGGGCTCGAGGTTGAAGAGTAGCACAGCGCTTGCACGACTTCGGTTGATGGTCCGGCCCAAGGCACTTGAGGCACCAACAGTGTGGGTCCGTGAGGGAAATCGCACGTTGGCACTGGCTAGACTTCTTGAAGCCCGTTGCTGGCCAGGACATAGGAGGAAAAATAGCCGCAGTGAAGTCGAAGACCACGGGCTGCGGCCGAGCAGCCTGCCCCGCTAGTCGAATGGAAGAAAAAGCAATGTTACTTATCGTAACAGTTGTTATCCAGGGACAGCAGGCAGCTATTCTCACTAGTGGGTGATGTCATCCGACAGAGCCCCGATACGGACGTCTCACAAGCATGTCTTGCTTGAAGAAACTCAGAAGTTTCGAGATGCCCACACCGCGCATGCGCCAGTGCCTTCCCGCCCGATGGTCCGGGCGTGTCTCCTCAGTTCAGGTAGCTAGCAGAGAAGCCAACCCAGGGGAGGTGGGTGGGACGTGAGAATAGCTGCTTGCTGTCCCTGGATAACAACTGTTACGGTAAGTAACATTGCTTTATCCCAGGACAAGCAGGCAGGTATTCTCACTAGTGGTTGACCTCCAAGCTAACCTCAATGGGATGGTGGGAGAGTTGGCAACTTAGGAGAATAGATTTTGTAACACTGTTTGGCCAAACTGTCCATCCCTTCTGGAGAAAGTATCCAGACAATAATGAGAGGTGAATGTATGAACCGAGGACCAAGTGGCAGCCTTACAAATCTCCTCAATCGGTGTCGATCTGAGGAAGGCTACAGAGGCTGCCATTGCTCTGACCTTATGGGCGGTGACCTTATTGGGAAGGGGTAATCCCGCCTGGGAATAGCAGAAAGAGATACAAGCTGCCATCCAGTTGGAGATGGTGCGCTTTGTTTGATACAGGTCGTCCCAACTTGTTTGGATCAAAGGAGACGAATAGTTGAGGAGCAGTTCTGTGTGGTTTGGTGCGATCCAAGTAGAAAGCCAAAGCACGTTTACAGTCCAGAGTGTGAAGAGCTGATTCTCCAGGATGAGAATGAGGCTTTGGAAAAAACACCGGAAGTACAATGGATTGGTTGAGATGAAATTCAGAGACCACTTTAGGTAGGAATTTCAGATGAGTGCGGAGGACCACCTTGTCATGATGGAAGACTGTGAAAGGCGGGTCCGCCACCAAGGCCTGAAGCTCACTGACCCTGCGAGCAGACGTGAGGGCCACAAGAAAAACCACTTTCCAAGTGAGAAACTTTAGTGGAACCTTGTTGAGAGGCTCAAAAGGAGGTTTCATAAGCTGAGAAAGGACAACATTGAGATCCCAAACCACCAGAGGAGGTTTGAGAGGAGGATTGACATGAAAAAGTCCTTTCATAAATCTGGAAACCACAGGATGAGCAGAGAGAGGTTTCCCATGTAGAGGCTGATGGAAAGCCGCAATAGCACTCAGGTGGACTCGTATAGATGTCGACTTGAGACCAGACTGAGACAGGTGTAAAAGATAGTCTAATACAGAGGATAGGGAGGCTCGCTGAGGCTCCTTAGAATTGGAAACACACCAGGAAGAAAATCTAGTCCATTTTTGGGAGTAGCATTGACGAGTAGCAGGCTTCCTGGACGCCTCCAAGACATCCCTCACCGCCTGGGAAAACTGGTGAGGAGTTACGTTGAGAGGAACCAAGCTGTCAGGTCGAGAGACTGCAGATTGGGATGAAGTAGAGATGCCTGATGCTGAGTAAGCAGTGAAGGAAACACTGGAAGAAGGAATGGCTCCCTGCTGCTGAGTTGAAGCAGAAAGGAGAACCAAGGTTGTCTGGGCCACCGAGGAGCAATCAGAATCATGGTGGCATGGTCAGACTTCAGCTTGACCAGAGTCTTTTGAATGAGAGGAAAGGGAGGAAACGCATACAGAAAGCGATTCCCCCAATCCAGCAGAAAGGCATCCGCCTCGAGACGATGAGGATCCTAGATCCTGGAGCAGAATTGAGGCAGCTTGAAATTGTGGGGAGCCGCAAAGAGGTCTATTTGAGGCATCCCCCACTGTGCAAAGATCTGATGAAGGGGCTTGGAATGGAGTGTCCATTCGTGAGGCTGGAGAAGATGACTCAGGTTGTCCGCCAAGACATTTTCCTTCCCCTGAATGTAGACAGCTTTGAGGAAGGCATTGTGGCGAACCGCCCAATCCCAGACCCTGAGAGCTTCCTGACAGAGGGAGGCCAAGCCCGTGCCCCCCTGCTTGTTGACATAGTACATGGCTACTTGGTTGTCTGTGCGAATGAGGACCACCATGTCATGAAGCAGATGTTGAAAAGCTTGAAGAGCATTGTAGATGGCCCTGAGCTCCAGAAGATTGATCTAATGGAGTTGGTCCGCACCGGTCCAGAATCCCTGAGTGCGAAGCCCATCCAGATGTGCTCCCCAGGCATAGGTCGAGGAATCGGTCGTGAGAACCTTCTGGTGGGGAGGAGAATGATACAGCAAACCTCTGGATAGATTCGAAGAGGTCATCCACCAAAGTAGAGATTGCCGAAGAGCAGGAGTGACGGTGATGTGTCGAGTCAACGGATCCGACACCTGACTCCACTGAGATGCCAGGGTCCACTGAGGAATTCTGAGATGGAGTCTGGCCAACGGTGTCACATGAACTGTAGAGGCCATGTGGCCCAGGAGGACCATCATGTGTCTCGCCGAGATGGACTGGCGAGAAGATACAGACTGGCAGAGATGAAGAAGAGCCTCCATGCGCTGAGGAGGGAAAAATGCTCTGAGACGTATGGTATCCAGGATCGCCCTGATGAAGGGAAGCGACTGCGTAGGGTGCAGATGAGACTTGGGAAAGTTGATCTCGAATCCCAAACTTTGCAGGAACAGAATCGTGGACAAGGTCGCCGAGATGACCTCCGAGGCCGAGGGAGCCTTGATGAGCCAGTCGTCGAGGTAGGGAAATATCTGAAGACCCTGGTTCCGGAGAGCCGCAGCTACCACTACCAGACACTTCGTGAAGACCCTGGGAGACAAGGACAGACCGAATGGAAGCACTCAATACTGCAGATGCAGATGTCCCACCCGAAATCTGAGGAATTTGCGAGAGGCTGGATGAATGGGAATGTGAGTGTAGGCCTCCTTGAGATCCAGAGAGCATAACCAGTCATTCTGCTCGAGGAGGGGGTAGAGAGAAGCAAGTGTCAGCATGCGAAACCTCTCTTTGACTAGGAATTTGTTGAGGACCCTGAGGTCCAAAATGGGTCGCAGGTCGCCCGTCTTCTTCGGAACAAGGAAGTACCGGGAGTAAAACCCCTGATTCAGTTGGTCCGCCGGGACCGGCTTGACGGCCCGAAGCCGGAGCAAAGCCTGAGCTTCCTGAAGAAGAAGGGAGGTCTGCGTCAAGTTGGAAGGATACTCTCTTGGAGGGTGGTCTGGAGGGACCCGCTGGAATTGAAGAGAGTATCCCTCCCTGACGATAGTAAGGACCCAGAGGTCGGTGGTTATGGCCTCCCATCGATGATAAAAATGATGGAGGCGCCCTCCGATGGGAAAAACAGGGGGAGGCAGAACGAGGCTGGTTATGCCCTCGACGAGACAGTCAAAAAGGCTGAGGAGCCTTAGGGACAGCAGCCGGCTGAGACTTCGGCTGACCCTTCTGAGGAGGCTGCCGTTTCGCAGGTTGTCTCGCAGGTGGAGCTTGCCTCGGCTGATAACGCCGTTGATAGATCAACGGCGGTCGAGAGGGTCGAGACTGTTGAGGCTTAGGCTTCGGCCGAAGAATGGACTGGAAGGACTTTTCATGATCAGACAATTTCTTCGTGACTGTCTCGATGGATTCGTCAAAAAGATCCGCCCCAGCATATGGGACGTTTGCTAGTCGGTCCTGAAGATTCAGGTCCATGTCAATGGTTCTCAAACAGGCCAAACGGTGCATCGCCACAGAGCAGGCCGCTGCTCGGGCCGAGAGCTCGAAAGCATCATAGGCCGATTGCATCAACTGAAGACGAAGCTGGGACAGCGAAGCAACCACCTCCTCAAACTCAAACCGAGCTTGGGACTCGATGTAGGGCGTGAATTTCCGAAGCACAGGCAGAAAGAATTCCAAGTAGGTGGCAAAGTGGAAATTGTAATTCAGGACTCGGGACGTCATCATAGAATTCTGATAGATGCGTCGACCAAACTTATCCATGGTTCTGCTCTCGCGGCCCGGAGGCACCGAAGCATACACTTGACCAGGATAAGACCGCTTGAGCGAGGATTCGACAAGAGGGACTGATGAGAAAGCTGAGGTCCCTCGAAGCCCTTATGATGCACCGAGCATCCAATTTTCCAGGAACCGCAGGAATAGAGTAAGGAGACTCAAAGCACCTCATGAAGGTCTGATCGAGGACAAGGACTCGGCTGGAGGACGAGGCAAGTGCATGGTATCGAGGTACTCCTTGGAGTATCGAGACCCAGCATCAAGGGTAATGTCCATGTCATCCGCCATTTGTCTGAGAAATGAGGAAAAAGACAGTTGGTCCGCTAGCGCCGGTCTTCGAGAAGGACTAGAACAAGACGAGGCATCGGGCTCCACAGAGGCCTGTGAACAGCAGGGCGAGTAAAAAACCTCGGGTTCCTCGAACTCCGGGCCCGAAGGAGGAGACCCAGCCGAAGCAGCATACCCCATCCGAGGCAATTTTTTCTGAGGCGAGACGGTTGAGTGCCGAGAGGAATGTCTCGAGGAGTGTCTGGATCGATGCCCCTCTCGATGTCTGGAAGGGGAGCGAGCCCGCCTGTGAGAATACTGGTCCCCAGAAGCCTCCAAGGAGCAGATCGGACTCGAGGCCGTCGATCAGAGAGGCGGAAGAGTCGGAGCCTCCCCAGAAGCCGCCCAGGCTTGATAGGGGGTTCAGAAGAACTCGTCCTGCTTCCTGCTATGCCCAGGACTGGGAGGTCTCGAAGGGGGACGCCACACCGTGTCATGGGGCGGGGTAATAGGCTCCAAGGGAGGCAAGTCGCCAAGGGAAGCTTTCCTCGAGGGGATAGGCTCCAAGGGAGGCATATCGCTAAGGGAGGCCTTCCTCGAGGGAATCGGTTCCAAGGGAGGCATGGCACTAACTGAGGACCGCCTCGAGTCGGACACCGCCTGCCGCTCCTCCTCGCCGAGCAACGAGGTTGTCCGGTGCGGCGGAGGAGGAGGAGGGGGCGGACCGCCCCTCGGAACCGGAACTAGGAGGTCACCTTGGATCGAGGCAATCAGCCGGGGTCCCATGGTGGACATGAGTTCCACAAACTGAGCCTCTAGAAGGGACTTCAGCGAAGCCGATATGGAGGGATCCGCACCAAAAGGGGGCCCTTCCGCATGGTCTCCGAGCTCTTTCGGTGTTGTGTGCTTCTGCTTGCCAGCCTTCGGCACTTTAAGCACCACCGGTGGAACTGTAGGGGTCGATACCTGTTCCGAGGAGACGGAGGAAGGCACCGGCGCCGAGGTCGAGGCCGAAACCGGCGTGAACGATGCCGGTTTCAGAAGGCCCGAAGCAGCCGGGGAGGCAGAGGGCTTCGCTGACGGAGTCGAAGCACCAGTTGATGTCGAAGCTGAAGGATCCAACGAAGCTTCCATCTTGAACATGGACTCCCACAACAGACAGCGGCGCTTAAACGCACACGCCGTCAGAGTGGAGCAAGGCCGGCACGATTTCGGAAGGTGATCCGGACCCAGACACTGTAGGCAGCGTCGATGCGGGTCCGTAAGCGAAATCGCGCGCTGGCACTTGCTACACTTTTTAAAACCAGTGATCGGCCGGGACATAGGCCGGAAAATCTCCGCCGCAAGGTCGAAGGCGCGGGGCCCCAGCCACGCGGCCGACCCGGTGTCGGACGAAGAAAATTTTTTTTTTTTTTTTTTGAAAAAAGAAATCAAAGAAAGAAATAAATGCACGGAAGAGCCAAAAAAACCCAACCCGCGGCAAAATAGAAGGCAAAAAACAGATTCAATGGGTGCAGAATTGAAGTAAACTTCTCAGCTCCGCGGAAGAAAAAGAACTGAGGAGACACGCCTGGACCATCGGGCGGGAAGGCACTGGCGCATGCGCGGTGCGGGCATCTCGAAATGTCTGAGTTTCTTCAAGCAAGACATGCTTGTGAGACGTCCATATCAGGGCTCTGTCGGATGACATCACCCACTAGTGAGAATACCTGCCTGCTTGTCCTGGGATAATACGATTTTTATTTTTTTTAAACTAGAAATAAAGAAAAGAACACAGCGATTCATGAAGAAAATAAATACAAACCGCAGTGAGAGAAGGCATGAAGTAACAAAGTTAAACGCAGAGAGTCAAAGACTGACTTCTCAGCTCCGCGGAAAACTGAGGAGACTCGCCCTACATTGGGCAGGAAGGCACTCGCGCATGTGCGGTGTAGCTGACTTGAAACTTCTACATTTCTACAAGCAAGTCTGCTTGTGAGGCTGTCCGCATCCAGGCTCCATGGAAGACGTCACCCATTAGTGAGAATAGGCTGCCTGCTTGTCCTGGGATAACTTTACTTATAGCAACATGTCCAGTAAAAGTCCAAAGTTACTTGATTAGGAAACAGATCTTTCTGATGATGTCCTAACTAGGATTCCAGTTTCAGCTATACCTTTCTTCTGGGGACTAACAAGTAACATTACTAGTCTTTAAGCCCGTTACATTAACAGGTGCTAGAAAGCAGCCCCCTTTCCCTCTCCCCCTCCACTTCCCTGAACAGTAGTAATTTTTTTTACTTTATTGCAGCCGCTGGACATCTCCTGCCATTCCTCTAAGCAAAGCAGCACCGCAACTGACACTCTCCTGCTGGCAGATAACAGGGGACAAACTGCCAGCGCTGCCGTTGTGAAACCGCCACCGCCACTCTCCTGCCAGTCCTCTAGGCGCAACGCCGATGTTGAAAAACCGTCACTCTCCTGCCAGTCCTCTAGACGCAACTAATAGGGGACCAACAAACCGCCAAACACAGCTGCACGCACCTGAAGCTGACCGCCATTGAAAGAGCTGCACGCTCACGCGCCTCCAGCCATCGCATGCGCCGTGAGGTGTCAAGTAGAATACTGCCACAGAAGCACACCTCACGGCGCTAGGAATCACGATGTTTCAACAGCGCATGCGCGCTTAGGGTTTTATATATAGAGATGTTTATTACCTTTTTTTTAAAATTAAAACACATTAAAAAAAGAACATAAAATAATGTATAAATACTATAAAACATATTAGAATAATTAAATACACATGAATCCCATGACCTCCATTATAAAATACTAAATAATAATAATAACTTTATTCTTCTATACCGCCACAATCTTGCGACTTCTAGGCGGTTTACAATCAAGAGAGCTGGACATTCAGCGAATTACAGTATGCAGATAGTCAGAGGAAATACAGAGTACATAGACTTTAAGAAGGCAAAATTATAGAAGTACAATTTGCTGAGCAAGTATAAGATATACAGCTTGGTAAGTGATGTCTGAGAGGACCTGTTTGGAATAGGCCGCACATTTCAAAGAATACAGCGAAAAATTACGATATGGTATAGATCAGTGGTTCCCAACCTTGTCCTGGAGGACCACTAGGCCAGTCGGGTTTTCAGGATAACCCTAATGAATATGCAAGGAGCAGATTTGCATGTCTAGTACCTCCATTATATGCAGATCTCTCTCATGCATATTCATTAGGGCTATCTTGAAAACCCGACTGGCCTGGTGGTCCTCCAGGACAGGGTTGGGAACCACTGGTATAGATAACAGTTTGAAGGTATCACAGTACCGTGAAATTCAATGCGGGCCTTTGAGGGGAGAGAGGAATAGGGTAGGAGGTCGGGAGGACAGTTATTGAGGAGAGCGGGTCAGTTGTTTAGGTATTTCAGGAACAGGTATGTTTTTAGTCGCTTCCTGAATTCCCCATAAGTAATAGGCGAAAGCAGTTGATCTAGGTCTTTACCCCATAGGGCTGCTTGGTGAGAAAGAAGGTGTTCGTGGTGTTTTTTTTAGTTTGCAACCTCTAACTGGAGGGGAAATGAATTTTGAATGTGTGTTTCTCTTGTGTTTATTGGTGGAAAAGGAGAAAAGGACCGTTATGTATTTGGGGGCTAGTCCATATAGTACTTTGAAGCAAAGGCAAGCGAATTTAAACCTTACGCGTGCTTCCGTCGGCAGCCAATGCAACTGCCGGTAATAAGGTGTCACGTGATCGAATTTCTAAAGCCCGAAGATGAGTCTGACCGCAGCATTTTGCATTATTTGAAGACGTCTCATATTCTTTTGGGAGATTGCTAAGTAGGCAATGTTGCAGTAGTCAAGTTGACTTAGTACGACGGATTGCACTAGGATTCTGAATGTTGACGTATCGAAATATGATTTAATGGATCTGAGTTTCCAGAGAGTAAGAAAACCCTTTCTGAATAGGGAGTCATAAGAACATAAGAAACGCCCTCACCGGATCAGACCGAGGTCCATCTAGTCCGGCGATCCGCACACGCGGTGGCCCATTTAGGTACTCCTGGTCTACCTGGTCTTTCATAGTTAGGCATTGATCTAGAGTTACACCTAGTATCTTCATGGTGGGCTGGATAGGGTAATTAAGTTTATTAATGCATAGTGGGGTTTTATTGTCAAGCAGGTGAGGAGAGGCAACGAAGAATTTTATTTTTTCTGGGTTAAGTTTGAGCTTGAGATCTGTCATCCATTGTTCCATCTCGTTTATGGCATCGGATGCCTTGGGAATGGTTTCCGTGATAGAGTTAGCGAATGAGATGATGATCATAAAATCATCTGCGTAGCTGAATAATTTTATCCCCAGTTGGGTTAGTCTCACGCCCAATGAGGACATGTAGACATTGAAAAGCAGTGGGGAAAGTGGTGACCCTTGTGGCACACCGGATGAGTTGCTCCAGATGTCGGAGTGATCATAGTTGAAGCGTACCTGGTACGTACGGGATGTAAGGAAGCCACGGAACTAGTTCAGTACCTCATCCCTGATACCAATGGAATCTAGGCATTGCAACATTTTCCCATGGTCTACCAGATCAAATGCAGAGCTCATGTCGAATTGCATGATCAGGGCATTGAGGCCCTTGCTAAATAATAGGCGCAGATAGTCTAAGATGGCAACAATCACTGTCTCCGTACTGAATAAGGATCTAAAACCGGATTGAGTTTCATGCAGGAGAGAGAACTGATTAAGATATTCCATCAGTTGGGTGTGAACTAATCCCTCCATGATTTTTACAATGAATGGGATAGATGCTATAGGTCTGTAGTTGGTTATTAGCGCTGGAGATTCTTTTTTATTTTTTGGGATAGGAGTTATTATGTGACCGTTGTTGGTGGGGAAATTCCCATTTTTTAGGTTGTGGGCTAAGTAGTGTAGCAATGATAGTTTAAATTCTAATGGTGCCGTTTTCATAATCTCCAGGGGGCACGTATCTAGAACGCAGTGAGATTTAGAATATTTGTTGTATAGTTTGGTGTAGTTATTCCATTCTAAATCTTGAAAGGAACTCCAGATCATGTCTGTTGGTATTTCATTGTCATGTGAGTTAGCTATTTGGTAATCGCTAGGGATGCTTGTTACATCGTTATTTCTTAGGTTTTTAATTTTGGAATCAAAATATAGCGCTAGATCTTTCGCAGAGGGTAATTTCATGTTGTACACGGGTATGGTGTGGCGGGTGGTGTCAAATAGATTTGTGATTATGTTGAACAACTCTTTTGTATTAGTTCCTTGTGAACCATTACAGGATAGGTTGATTTTGGTAGAGTAGAACGCTTTGCGTTTGTCTTTTATCAGCTGTTTGTAGGTTTTTATATGGGCTCTCCATTTTTTGTGGTCCGACAGTTCTCCTGTTTTATTCCAAATTCTTTCTAATCGCCTAGCTAGTTGTTTCGATTTTAGTAATTCGGTATCGAACCATTTGTTATATTTGTTTGTATTGCTTTTGTGTATAGGGGCAATTTTATCTAGAATGGATGTGCTGGTTGTCATCCAGTGGTCCCAGAAATCTACTCCTTCCTCTATTACTGTCTGCAGTCCGTATTGTGACCAGTATTCTTCTGGATTAATCTAATCTAATCTAATCCTTAGGTTTGTATACCGCATCATCTCCACGTTCGTAGAGCTCGACGCGGTTTACAGTAGGAGAAATAGGAAGGAACTACAACAGAGGGTTAGAGGTAGAAGTGTGAAGAAAATTTAGAGGACTTGGGATGCCAAGATATAAGAGTTTCCTTGATTCCTAAGTTGGAGGGAGACTTACATTTTTTTTGAGAAAAGCCAGGTTTTCAGATGTTTGCAGAAAACTTGGAGAGAGCTCAAGTTCCGAAGAGGGGAGGTAAGGTTGGTCCAGAGCTCAGTGATTTTGAAGTGGAGGGAGGTCCCTAGCTTTCCTGTGTGGGAAATGCCTTTTAGCGAGTTATTAAATGCCTTTAACCTCTTGAAGATGTTCTTTTTTTTATCATCGGACGTGTTTTGGATTTTCGGTGCGACCAGATTAACTTAAAATAATAAGTGAAATGGTCGGACCAGATGTCGTGATACCAGGTACCTTCAGGCAGAGAGATGACTGGGTCAAGGATTTCCTTTGTGGACATGGCAACCAGATCTAAATGATGGCCTTTTTCGTGAGTTTGTGTGGGTGCGGGGATATTGTAGTTTAGTAGAGATAGGAAGTTTTTAAGCTCTTTTGTGTCGGTGTTGTTCTCTTCATCTAGGTGTATGTTTATGTCCCCTGCGATGATGTTGTAGTCTGGACCAATAGAATTGTGTAGGACAAATTTGCAGAAGTCTTCTTTGGCTTTGGGCCAGCTTTTAGGCGGGACATAGAATAGAATGCAGGATAAGGATTCTACTAGTTGGGTGTTATTGATTTTACAGGCTAGGATTTCTAGGTAGTCGGTCATTTTGGAATCCTGAAGTTCGAATTCGAATCCTTCTTTAAGGATAATTGCTAATCCTCCTCCTTTTTTGCCTGTGCGGTTTAACGTAAGGATTTTGAAATTGTCTGGTAGAAGATCAATTATTATTGGATCATCTTCAGACAATAACCAAGTTTCGGTTAGAAAGAGGCAGGCTATTTGTTAGCTGATGATCCAGTCATTAATAAGGAACGCCTTATTTCTAACAGATCTGGTACTGAGATATGCGCAAGGAATAGAAGTCGATACGGCAGTTTCTGTAGAGATTGTGATTTTGATGGCTTTTAATTCCCTTGTTCTTTTTTTAAGGGTACGGTGGTGTCTTTTTTTATTTGAGATAACATTAAGATTTATTGTGTCTTCTTGTGGGTTCGTGATGTGGATGAAAGATAGATCTGGGTGGTGGATAGATTGTAATTGTGGGTAAAGAAAGTTAACGTCTTTGATGCTACCGCTTATCAGGTAGATCAATAGGATCTGTAGGAGACTCATGATTGTGGGATATATTGATTCTTCCTGATACAGAGGTTGTATTAGTTTCCCTAGAGTTCTTGCTTTATGGGTTTGTATGGTTGGTAGGGGAGTGCAATGTTGGTTAATGATTTATAAATTTTTTTTTATTATTATTATTATTATTAAATGACCCGGGAGGAGATAGTTCTCAAGAAGTCCTAGTTAGATGACCTAGGTGGGTGTGGGGAGTTCCCATCGTAGTCTCGAGAGACTACGGGAACTCACGGCAGCTATTTCTTATTGGCGATCTGCACAGGGCAGGAGCGAAGGAAGATCACTCCTGCCCCGAAAGCCCGCTAGACCACCAGGTAAGGCCGGGATGCCGGGGGGGAAGGCAGGGTGGGTCAGAGCCGGACCAGAAGATATTCGCAGTATTTCACCATTTGCGGTCCGGCTCTGCCCCTATCCCCCGCAAATCCGGAGGGAGAAGTGTAATTGTAATCAACTCATATTAATTGATATAACTGTTTGTGATATAGGAACACAATCCACCTGTGATTTTAAAGCAAAATTACTCTTATGTGTCAAATATTACAAAGGGCTCCTTTTACAAAGGTGCGCTAGCGTTTTTAGCGCATGCACCAGATTAGCGTGCGCTAGCTGAAAAACTACCGCCTGCTCAAGAGGCGGTGGTAGCGGCTATTGCACGTGGCATTTTAGCATGCGCTATTCCGCGCGTTAAGGCCCTAACGCACCTTTGTAAAAGGAGTCCAAAGTTTTTGCCTCCAACAGATTTTTGGCTGCTGATCATGAAAATCATGTACCATTTTTACAATTTCTCGTTGTACTTTCAGGCTAATGCAATTAATAACTGAAGCCAAGATTAAAGAAGGCAGTTTTGTCGGTCCACAGATCAGACATGTCATCAATGAAGAGAGATTTGAAGATCTGTTAGTCGGGCCAGAGAAAATCGCCTGGAAAGCATTCAAGGATGTTGTTGAGAATTTTCTTGGAAAACTATCTTCAACTAGTTAAAAAACTTCTTAAGAGCATACAAAACCATGTCACTAAAGATTCACTTTCTACATTCACACTTGAATTTCTTCCCTGCAAATTTTGGTGCAGTCAGCGACGAACATGGCAAAAGCTTTCACCAGGATATTGCCACTATGAGAGGTGGGAGCCAGAAGGCCTTGAGCATGTACAGATGCTCAAGGCCCAGTCCAGCAAACAGCACAATCTTCGGGCACCGTCACCTCCTGTGGGTTGTTGCTGCGTGCCAGATTGGGGGTAAGCTTCAATTTTTTTTGGGGGGGGGGGACGATGCTGGTTCGCGGGTGGGGGACTCGCAAATCGAGTCAATGCTTGTTTTGCGAGAATGTTTTGCTCGTCTTGCAAAACACTTGCAAACCGCGGTTTGACTGTAATTTAGTTTTTTCCTGCGGCATCATTTTATCCAGCACTTAGCATTTCTCAGTGCAGCGCTTTCAACAGAAACTTTTCACGATTGTTCCGTTTGGTAAGTCACTTTTTCTTAATTCTTTTAATATTTTGTCCTTCTAAATTAAGTTACGTCTTAGTATCTTCTGGCTCAAAATGTCCTTTTTTAAAATCATCATCATATATTGTCTCTCTTAACCACACACGCTCGTAGCTTCCAGACAGTGTGTTACACTTTGTTTCTAGTTCACTTTCATTAAATCAGACTTGCACCCAGACAGCTTCCCAGGACTTTTCTTCTCTTTTATTCATGTTCTCTCATGGTGTCATATTTATCAGGTCACGCTCCGACTTAGATTCTTTATCCGATATGATTAACTTTGGGACTTCATTCATGCACACTAATTTATCCCTTTATGATATATTTCATTATTACAAATTCATTCCACTTGCCTTTAACTTTTACAGTTAGTTTGCACCGACAATATATTTGCAGTACTCCCAGAGACTCCACAAACAGCTTTTTAAAGTTTATGATAGGTTTATGCCTCCTTTATATCATTCTATGCCACATTGCTCAATGTCCTACGATCATTGTTATCTCACGGGGGGCACTCAAGCACATTTTCCACTATTCGAAATTTCCATGCTTTCCAGGGCAATTTGGCATGACTGTAAATAGATTCTGAGAAAAGCAGTTTTTATACCTATGTTGTACCTATGTGTTGGTTCTTGCAATTTATTATTCATTCTTTTTACAATTTATTATTCTTTCTTTTTAAAAAAAAATTATTTCTTATTTGTGATATTCATTTATTGTTGAGATTGTTTTTCATCCAATCCGGTCTTTTGTAACTCTACGTACCCTCCATCAGGGTACGTACACATATATCATTTTCTTTTTCTATTTTTTGATTTTCATGTCTGCATAGGTTGATCACATAGCATACAATTATAGCATGCCTTCATTACTTATTCCCTTTTCCAGTCACTTTTTCTCATATATCAGTATTTATTTCACTTTATAAATATTTTTTTTTTTAAATTCTTTATTTATATTTTGAATATATTATCAAGAATAAACTTCTTGTACAGAATATGATTAAGTCAACATAACATAAAACAAATAAAGTAACATTTATATAACAAAATTACTATTTACTCAATCAAAATTAAAGTCCCAAAATTTGAGATCCAAGATGTTCCTGAGTGAGAAACTATTTAAAAGAAAAAGAAAAATTCAAATTACAAATTAGGCGGTCAGATGAGAATGGACCAAGAGTAAATTCCTGCATTAAGATTTTCTTAATCCCCTTCAAGGCCCCTCCTGGAGAGAAATCCTGTCAGCTGCGAGGGTTCAAAGAAAATATAATTGCAAGATTTATACTTTACAATGCATTTGCAAGGATATCGTAAAAGAAATGATGCCCCCATTGCAGCAACCCCAGGCTTAAGAAGCAAAAATTCCTTCCTTCGTTTCTGAGATTCCCTTGTCACATCCGGAAATATTTGAACTTTATATCCAAGAAATTCTTTATGTCTATTCTTAAAATAAAGCTGTAATATCCAATTTTTATCTGGTGATAAAACCACCGTAGCCAATAGGGTAGCTGAGATAGCTACCTCCCTCATTGAAGATTCCAATAATGATGTTTTGTCCATTTGTTCGCCCTGACCTTGTTGTTCTAATTGATGTTGTTCTTGCAAATTTTTGGATGTTGGCAAATAATATATTTTAGAGAAAGGAGGAAAAGCATCATTAGGAACATTAAGAACCTCACAAAAGTACTTTTTCAAAACTTCTTTTGCTGATAAAGAAGGAATCTTTGGGAAGTTCAAAAATCTAAGATTATTCAACCGCATATTATTTTCCATCATTTCCACCTTTCTCCTAAGGTTGAGATTGTCTTTAATCAGTGTCGTTTGGACTTGATTTACTTCACTTATCTTTTTATCTATTTTTTCCACATTATTTTTCATCAGTATATTTTCCTGTTTAAGTCCATTTATTTCATTTCTTTGTTCTAAGAATTTGTCTTCTAGTGCTTTAATTTGTGGTGACAATGTTTGTCCCAGAGTAATTACCAAGTCCCAAATAGAGTCTAGGGTAACATTCATGGGTTTAGGAACAGAGAATATACTTGCTTGCATTGTCCCAGCTTCCACAGCAATGACAGTCTTCTCTCTCTGGAAACCTTGCTCCATTTCATGTCCCCTCGTTGTTCTCACCGCAGTCTCATCTTCCTCCAATGCTTCGCTCATTTCAGCCTCCCGGGAAACGAAGTCTGCCTCCTCGGACTGACTACTCTCCCGTGGAGAGCTAGCACGCTGCGGCTGAGGGGGCGGGGTTCTAGCTTCGGGGCTCAGAGTTGACTCTAGCCCAGGGAAGTTTGCCGCGACCTCACTCCTTCCCGGCGATTCCAGCGGGCGACTCCCCAATGCAACTGCTGCCTCTTGGTTTAGACGCCGCAAGAAATCCTCCATGGACATCTGAAGAGGAGTCTCCGGGCGCCTCAAGGCTCCAGAGGCACCTTTCCCTCTCCTTTTCGGCATCGGTAAAGCAATAAGTAAACGTTGTTTCGTTAGAATCTCTGGCGGCGTCTCCCTCACTCTCATCGGCTCGCGACCATCTTGGATCGTAAGTCCACTTTATAAATATTGAAGTATGCATTTTCGTTGCACATCCTTCCACCTTCACCAGACACTGCACCTTTTTTCCCCATATATATTTTTCTTTTCTCCTTTTGTATATTTCCTCCTTTCAAGTTGCTTCTGCCTGAATTTTTTTGGTCTCAAGTTTCACTTCATTCACATTGTCATTCACACTTCACTGGTACCGCACCATTTCACATTCAATTTTTCACAGTTGACCACAATACCATTTCTCGGAGGACCTCTGAGGAAGAAGTATTTTTTGAAATATGGCTGTCGGGTCCAGTACACACGAGAACAAGGAACAGTTTTTGGATACAATTGGTTTATTTATGTTATATATGTTTTTATGACTTTTATTGAATACATTCCTGCACATTTTTCTGCAGTTTTGTTTTGGGGGTTTTCCAGTGTATCAATGGACTATGTACGAAGGAAAAGAAAAGTATAGAAACGCATACCTCTGTAAAACTTGATCAACAATTAAGTGGTTTTGTATGAGAAATCGGAAGTCAAAGTTTTGTTTTTTTAATTCTTTCTTGATTTTCCGAACTTCAATGGTGCAATACATAAAATGTAACACATAATAATACAATAAAAGCACATTCAACTTACACTTATTCATAACCAACCATTTACTCTCACCCACCCACCCAATGATTATTCAATAAAACACAAAAACATAAATTGCAAAAAACCTTATCCTAATCCAATTAATGATATCCTCCCATCCACCAACTCACCCCCAAGTGTAAATACCCAAAACAAAATTAAGACAGAAATAATCTCCACTTTCCTGGATGTGCATGAAAGCAAAGAAAAACTGACTTCTGATCAAAGATCTACTATGGTGAAGAAATGTAAGATGTCAAGGACCCCAAACCACAAAGGACCCCAAACCACAAAGTTTAAAATCATGAATAGATTGAAAAAACCGAAGCAGTCTTTTATGAGCACTCAATCTATTCAAGATTTTAAATTTTGTGACTTTTGATTTCTCGTACAAAACTACTTAATTGTTGATCAGGTTTTACTGAAGTATGCATTTCTATATTTTTCTTTTCCATCATACATGGTCCATTGATACACTGGAACATTGACACTGGATTACTGTCCCATGTTGCACACCATTTCTTCAGTTTCATTTATACATATTAAGTATGTGACCTTCTGTTAGGTTGAAAAGTAATCTTTTGTCACATTGGAAGAGTAATTTTGCTTTAAAATCACGGGTGGCTGTGTTCCTACACTGTTTACCACACGCAATTATATCAATTATTCGAGTTGATTATAAACATGCTCATTTGTATGGTATTAATAATGTTCAGCCCTCTGCTATTTCCAGCTATACACTTTTCATTTGTATGTTTAGATTTTTTTTATATTGATGTTTTATTATTCGTTATATATTAACAATTTGAGGTTTTCTTCCCATTTTCTTCTTTGTTATAGACAGTGACATTAGTATAATTTAATTATTTCCATGATTTTTATTATAATTGTCCTTTAGCATTTTATAAAGGAGGTCATGAAATTAATTTGTATTTAATTATTCTAATATGTTTTATATGATTTCAATATGTTTTATAGTGTTTATATATTTTATGTTCTTTTTTTAATGTGTTTTAATTTTTTTTTTTTTTAAATGTCAGATATAATATATAGGTTTTATTTTTTTAGTTACTTGTTAGTTCCCTGAAGAAGGCAAAGCCAAAACTGGAATCCCAGTCGGGACATTATCAGAAAGATCTGTTCCCTAACTAAACACCTTATTTTTTGCTCCATAACATGCCCTTACAAAGCCCTGTACAATCACTCCAAGATACAGGGCATTGCAGTAGTCAAACCTCAATAAGACCATTGCCTGCACTACAGTGCGAAAGTCAAAGGGCGCCAACATCGGCTTCACTCGATACAATAAATGTATTTGTGCAAAACATATCTGTACAGTCTTTGCCACTTGACAATTCATTGTAAGACCTGAATCCAGTCTAACTCCTACATCTAATGGATGTAGGAGTTAGACTACATCCATTACCTTTAATTTATTTGGCCACCTATCTTGATCTACTTTCCCCACCGAAAACAAAAAGAAACTGCAGAGGGGAATGTACAAGGTACAGGAACTTTTGTTAAAAGTCACTAAAAAAGAATGGTTCTCATACACATGAAGACCGGACCCAACACGGTCCATGCTCTGGAGAAACACTCCTTCCTCAGGGGTCCGAGTTGTGATGCTTTACTAATGGAGAATCATATGAGGTACACAATGTTGTATAAAATCCTAAAAATTCTTGGATAGCAGGCAATACTACTGTGAAACTGACGCAGTGTCTCCCTTTACTGCAGACTTGTTGGATTTTTCTTTGTTTTGCCTTGTCTATTTTCCCCACCAGCATTACTTTTGTCTTATCGACATTCAGTTTCAAACCTTGCTCTCCCATCCATTCAACAATGTGTTTCATATAAATACATGTGCATATATACAGTATTATGTAGTCCATTCTTCTTATTTGTGCATTCATGATGTGTTTTTGCCTATCCATGGTTGCATAAATTGCAACCAATATTGGCGCCACTGTATTAGCGTATTCACAGACTGGCACTTTTTTTAAAAAACATCTTTTTTGCTTTCAGATATGCCACCCAAATATCCAGAGAGTGAAATACAGGTACTTCAAGTGCTGTTCCATGCAGGAACCTAACCCTATTTTCCCAATAGGATCCACTGTTCACTTTGCATGGTTTTGAGGCACAAGGTGTACTGCTGGAATTTTAACCTCTATTTTCTTTTTGTTATTCGTGAATTTGCAGTTCGCAAACATTTTCAGGAACTGTACTACTGCGAATAACAAAAACGGACTGTACTTATGTGCAATCTTATATCCCACCAAATCTTCAGAGTTCTAGGCAGGTTAAAGGCAACATATCTTTACAAAGAATTTTGTATAGAGTTAAATATGTTACAAAAAATTATACATGTTACATAAAGTTATCAAATTATAGATAGTCCGAGGTAATATATCATAAATAGCAACTGACCATTAACACTATCTTTGTTTCGGGTGCCTTGAATTATTAGTCTGGTAGAAATTTCTTTAAAAAGTCATGTTTTTAGATTTTTGAAAAACAGTATGTATTTGAGAATTTACACCTGCTGTCTATATTTTGCACTGTTCAGGAAGAAATGCATTTGTTTCTATTTCTCTGGGGTTGTACTGCATACAGAGTCTTGAATCTTAGGGTTGAGCAAATTTCAATGGGAAGGAAATTTCACGCTTTAGCTATTTGGTAGCTGAATGATTTGCTATGAGATGTCTTGTATTTTATAGATGCAGCACTGTTTAAACATCTGGAATAGCTTCAATGTTAAAAGTTCAGTTCAAATCCTATTGCAGTTACTTGTGATCTTTGGCAAGTCACTAAGGAGCTCTTTTACAAAACAAAAGCTTAGCAAGCACTAAATGCTAAGTCCATAGGTATAAAATAGGCTTCTTGGTATTTCTTGCATGTGCATTAAGCTTTAGTAAAACAGCCCCTAATCCTACATTACTTATGGGGCAAGCCTGCATTACAGCCATGTACTGACATTTCAAATGGCTTCCAAATAAAAATGTTAATACACCCATGCAATAAACAAATAGCTTGCAAATTGGACTGCACTTAAAGTATATATACTGTCTGAAAAACACAACATGCACCACTGCAGTTATATGCAGCCATTTATTGCATTGAAGAATAAAATGTTTCCATGCCTATAGGCAAGGACTGGCTCAAAGTGAGAGGAAGAGTTATCAGACAAAAATAAATAAATATAATGGCCCCCTGGATAACTGCCCCACCACCACCTGACACCCAGAGATGACCCTGCTCAATCCCCCAAAACCAAAATACAAATGTGGCAGTCTAGTGGACCCCCTTCTCCTCTCCCCAGACACTAACCTAAAAAGCCCCTTGTGGTCTAGTGCAGTGTTCTTCAACCTTCTGACACCTATGTACCTGCGGAAATAAAAGAATTATTTTGCGGACCAGCGGTTGAAGAACACTGGGCTAAGTCGGGTTCCGGAACCTGCACATCTCCGTCCAATCTCTGCCCCATAATAGTACTAATTGCAACACCATTTTTTCCATTCATTTTTCATATATGCACACACACACACACTCCCAATATAATCTTATTAACACATAATGGTTAACCACAAAATTAAACTACACAAAGCACACTGTACATATGCTTCTCAACATTCATTCCTACCAAAACACAGATAACTCCTATGCAAATATGGGACCACAGTCTAAAAGTACTAATATATACAAACAAAACCCTAAGATTCAAGACTCTGTATGCAGTACAACCCCAGAGAAATAGAAACAAATGCATTTCTTCCTGAACAGTGCAAAATATAGACAGCAGGTGTAAATTCTCAAAATTGACACAATTCAATCACTAAATTTAAAACGAAAACAATTCCCCCTACCTTTGTTGTCTCCCTCCCTCCATGCTGTGCCTTAACTTCTGGCCTGCTCCTTCCTGGCCATTTTATGCCACCTCTGGTGTCATCTTCAGGCCGGCTCCCTCTTCCTGATGCAGTGCCGCAGGCAGTGGCTCCTCACACATCCTGCGCCGCATCTGGAAGCCTTCCCTCTGATGTTCGCCAGAGAGAAGGTTGCCCGATAACGCCGCATCGATCACACCACGGACCGGCGGCTGAAGAACACCATCTCAGGCCTGATGCACGTGCCGGTGGTTGAAGAACACTGGTCTAGTGGACCTCAACACAGCACACACAAACTTTTCTGTGTACCTGGAAGGTAGGAAATGCAGAGAATGACATGGGTACTCAATTTCCCTGTTCCATCCCCACAAGCTCTGTCCCTTTCCTTGTCCCATTCCTGCAAAGCTCTGCCTTAACCGCACAAGTCTCAAACACTTATGATTTTAAAGTATTCAAGGCTTATGCACATGAGGACAGAGCTTGCAGGAATGGGACAGGGACAAAACTTGCAGGGACGGAAAGAGAA
Source organism: Geotrypetes seraphini (assembly GCF_902459505.1). Lineage (NCBI taxonomy): Eukaryota > Metazoa > Chordata > Amphibia > Gymnophiona > Dermophiidae > Geotrypetes > Geotrypetes seraphini. Next base: position 427,586 of record NC_047084.1, on the reverse strand, counting down.
ACTGAGTTCCCACAGGGAGGGGGACAAATTTGTCCCCATGTCATTCTCTAAATATTCTCTTCTCTCTCCATTGCCACCTTAAAAAATGCCAGTGCTTGATCCCCACATAGTACATCCTGGGATGCACCACGGGGAGGAGGGCAGGAGCATCAATCTGACAAATACAGCCTCTGTACCTGAACTGAATAGTGAATAAACCCTCATTACCATAATATTTTACATATGCTATGCAATGAAGACTATGTGCAGAATTGTCTCAAAAACCCTCTAGAGACCAAACTCAGGATTTTCAGTTTCTACTGAAACCAAATCTGTGTCCAAAACTGGCCTCTCAATTTCAATAGAAACCAAAACTGTAAACAAAACTGCCGACCCCTACTGCACCCTGACCAGAAAGCTTCCTGCCCAACAGTGCCTCCCCCCTCCCAAAAGTAGGCCCTCCCTGGGACTACCACAGTAGTCTAGTGGCCTCTTCAGAGCTAGGAACAGACCACCACCTACCTTCTCTCGTTCCAACACTGTTCAAATCCAAATGGATGCCGCAATTGCAATAACAGGACCTGACAGCCATTTTCTGATCAGAACCAACACAGGCAGAGGACTCAACCCTGCTCATGTTGGCTCTAATCTCAAAATGCCTGCTGCGGTCCTAGAAGCCATTTGGATTGAAGCAGTGCACCTGCCCCTGAAGAGACCACTAGACCAGCAGTGCCTCACCAAGGTAAGTCCAAGGAAAGCCTACGGTTTGGGTGGTTGGAGGAGGGGGAGTTGGTTTCAGTCAAAAAATGCATAGCCATTTTTTGCAAAATTCATTCAGCTTCTACCCCTCTCTGCATTCTGCACCCACAAAACTGTGCACCAAAGTCATATTAGCCCCTTAGATTATAAACTCTCTGGTGACAGGAAAATAAATAAAGTCTTGAACTGCAACCAGGGGGGGGGGGGAGGAACAGCAACCATGAACTAAATCCAAAATGCATTCCTGCTGCTTCACAAGAGCTCAGCTAGAAACCACTTGTTTTCAGCATAGCTAAGACTTAATACCCCCCTCCCCCCCCCAATCTTTCAGAGGAGGATGGGGGGAGGTGGAACCTTTTCAACACTCTAATAATCAAACTCTTGTCAAAAAGAAAAACATATTTCAGACCTCTGTAGAAAGCCTGTCATAATAAAGCAGCACTAATATTAAGGATTCAAAAAGCAACAGCACTACCTATAAAAAAAGAAGTACAGTACCCTATAATATCAATACATTTTGTTTGAAAAATGAACAAGTCAGACTGGTATAAATGCCTACCTAGAAACTAAACACTAGGAGGCTCCTGCTCAGTAAAATTCCACTGAACTGCCTAATCACAGGTATTCAGCAGTCACTGAATAGCCTCACTAACCGGGCATTGTCTGTTTTTCCTGACTCCAAGGTCTCCCATCCATTTGACATTTCTTCTCTCATCTATCTCACCTCTATATCCCTTATCTGTTTTGTCCAGCATCTCCTCACTATGTCCCTGCCTCCATGTTTAATATCAACCCTCAATATCCCTGTCCTCTAAGCCAGTGTTTCTTAACATGCGGTATGCGTACCCTTAAGTGGGAGTGATGCATCCTGAATCGCTCTCTCTTTCCCCACTCCCTTTGTAGCAAGGAAGGGAATGAGTCTCCCGGAAGAGGTGGTGGAAACAGAGACTGTGTCTGAATTCAAGAGGGCCTGGGATGGGCACGTGGGATCGCAAGGAGAAAGAGATAATGGTTACTGCGTATGGGCAGACTGGATGGGCCATTTGGCCTTTATCTGTCATCATGTTTCTAAATGAGAGAGGGAAACATGTTTCCAAAGGGGGTGGAGGAGAGAGGAAGAGTTGGACTCATGGAGGGAGGGAGAGAGATGTTGATTGGGTGAAGGGACTGAAGTCCGGAATGAGAGGAAGCGTGCAGGAGGCAAAAAGAAATATTGGATGCACAGTCAGAAGGAAATGCAATCAGAGATTCAGACAAAGGTAGGAAAAATGATTTTATTTTCAAATTGGTGATCGAAATGTGTCAATTTTTAAGAATTTATATCTGCTGTCTATATTTTGCACTTTGTCTATTTTTCTATAGTTGTTACTGAGGTGACATAGCATATTTTAAAGTCATCTGCCTTGACCTCTTTGAAAAAAACATGAATATAAATAATAATTAACATTTTCTCTGTATAAAGGTTGCTTTGTGGCTTTTTTTTATTTTGTGGTTACCATTATGTGTTAATAAGATTATATTGGGTAAATGGATTATATTGGAAAAATGGATGGAAGAAATTGCATTACAATCCAGGGCTGTGGAGTCGGTAGATAAATGTTCCGACTCCGACTCCTCAGTTTTTTGTACTTCAGACTCCGACTCAGACTCCAGGTACCCGAAATTTCCTCCGACTCCAACTCCACAGCACTGGTTAATTTTCAGATCGTTAAAATGGAATGTCAAGTTGAGAGAAATGATCATTTTCGACACCACCTTCTTTTTGCTTTTAATCAAGGTTCTAAGGCCGCAGAAGCTGCTCGCAACATTTGTGCTGTGTATATAGTAGGTGCTATAGCTGAAAGAATCGCTCGTGATTGGTATGCCAAGTTCAAAAATGGAGTCGGTAGATAAATGTTCCGACTCCGACTCCTCAGTTTTTTGTACTTCTGACTCCGACTCCAGGTACCCAAAATTTCCTCCGACTCCGACTCCACAGCCCTGTTACAATCAGTACGATTATGGGGGTGGGGACAGGGGCAGAGGTACTCGGTTGATATTTGTTTGACTTAGGGGGTACTTGGCTTGAAGAAGTTGAGAAACTCTGCTCAAGACTCCTCCCATGCCTAGGATCTCTTCTCTGCCCCCTCCCCTTGTCCCCTCTTTCATCTCTCTCCCGTTTCCCCTTGCAGTGTAGCATCCATCCATCTCCCCCCTTCCCTTTGTCTCTATAGCTTTTTCCTCCTCCATCCAGTCTCTCACCCCCATCTGATATTGCCTTCTCTTCCCTCCAACCCCTGCCAGGGGAGTTCAGCATTACTCCCCCTTTCTTGCCCCTCCCCTCTGAAATATCTTATGCTTAATTCCCTCCATCTCTCCCCCTCGGCAGGCATCTCTCTCACTTGCCCCCCTCCAACACACACACATTGATCCACTAGCAGCAAGACAAAGATCCAGTAGAGGAGGAGGAGCAGGAGCTGTGAGTCAGCAGCAAATGTAAAAAGAGTAGGGCAGCAAATGGCCCAATACCATTGAGCAGCTTTTTGCTTGGCTTGCTTAATGGTAGCTATGCCCCTGGGTTGAAATGAAATAAACAGTAAATACAAACTAAGAAACAAGTAAAGCTCCTTACCTTGATTCTCCACTGCTGTTGCTTACACTTTCTTCCTCACTGTGCTCATTCATTGTAAATATCCAATTGTTTAAAAAGTATAAATATAAATCCTCAGTTCATTAGATGTGTTTTTAAAAAATCCAATTTAAAAATTCTCCAGGAACTTTAATATAGTTGCTAATTTTTTCTCTTCTAGGAATACAGCATGAATGTGAAATTCTTCCCAGGTTACCTAATGCAGACAAGAAAGTAATAAATAATATTTTAAGTAACATGGTGTGTTGGAGCAATTTCATTTAAGGCATTTGTAATCCACTTTACCATCAAGTTCTAGGTGGGTACAAATCAAGTTAAAAATACTGCTATCAAATAAAATGCTATAACAGACTATGTCATTCATATAATAACCAAATTCAACAGTAAGATTCACAGTCGATTCCCAAAAATAAGAAATCACATTAAAAAGTATCACTGCGCTATCTACAATTCTTAATTGACAACATACTGTGTAATTCATTCAGTGCTTTTATAAAGTCAATCGATTGTTCAAAATACATGCTAGCTAATGTCTTTTCTTTTCCCCAAGCCGGGCATAGTACGTTGACATAACTAGCATACGACGAGTATATAAATATCCCCTACGCATTGTACTTTCACGCTGTGAAAAGCCAGAGGTCAGGACTGAAACCGCCAGTGTAAGTTATCCAAAGCTCTCTGCTACACCGCACAGTGGAGGGGACGACTAAATGGATCTGGCGGCCACTTCCACGCTCTTCTAAGTAGAAAGAATCTTGCTCAACCTATTCTTTCCCGTATCGAATTAAAGGCAAATCCCAGCAATGCTCGATCCCCAACTAAAACGCCTGCAGACAGTGAAGGGCTATCGGATCTGCCCCACTCGCACCTGGCTAGCAAAATACTCGAAGCACCTCAAGCCATCTCTCACCAAATACCCTTCTCCCTCCATCAAACCAGTGGACCCTCGACATCCTCCGAGGTCTATAGGGTCCACATCCAATCTCTTCACAATGCCAGAGCGGAGCACGGCATCTCCGGAACGCCGAGCAATTGCCATCTAACGAGGCCCTTGGCTCAATCCCGTATCGCCGGTACAAGTCATTCTTCCGCCATCCTCATCAGCGCGCAACTTTTTTTTTTTTTTTTTAAATGATGGGAACGCGAAACCAAATGGAAGGCTCCCCTCTCTGGACATAACCACGAAGTTTGCTCGACGTTAGGAGCGCTCAGCTACCCAAGTTTTCCCGAGACAAAGTCGTGAACTCGACCCCACTGTATCCCTGGCAACGGCAGCAGCACAACCTCCGCAGGGCCTCGAGGAAGCAGGCGGAATCGGCGCAGCTCCTTTGCCCGTCTTAAAGCGACTCTTGCGGCAGGACTCAAGCCGCCTGGGAAACAGCAGGAGCGAGCGAGCAAGCGAGCGAGCGCGCGCCGCGTGTGGAAAGTCCTGCAGAGTGGCTCGTGCTCCAACGTCCTTTTTTTTTTTTTTTTATTCCCGTGTCTGCCACAGGGCGTCTAACAGTTGCTGACCCCTTTGCTCCTCGGTCAGTATTGTTAAGAAAACGAGAGAATCCGGCTCTCTTAGAGGACTGTGCTCGCTTATACACAGGCGCCGGGCCTTCCGCTCCTTCCGCGGAGATCCTAAAACACAGGCGTCCGGCTGCCCACATACCGAGCACCCCCTACTATTAACAAGCACTCAGCTGCCGACTCACCGAGCACCCCCTCTCAACACACATTCGGGAAACCGGGGATCGGTCTCCCCTCCTCGTGGTCTTGCCATCTCGCCCTCTCCCTCTCTCTCTCTCTCCCCGATCCAACATATCCAACACACCTCTTTTTTTATCACCCTGTCCGCGATCCAACACCTCTCCTTGAACCCCCGTCAAACTCATACCTGAGGTCGCCCACCATCCAATCCCGCAGCTTTTCCTTCTCCGGTGCCCCGTCCCCTCTGACACAACCTCTTTCCCTCGGAAGCGTCCCCCTTGCCGGAAACAGGAAGTTACGTCACAGATGGGCGGGGCGATGGAGAATCGGGAAAAAATGTATCTGAGGAGGGCAGGATGCCAAGAGAACGGGATCTGCGGGGTATTTCCTGTGGTGTTTACGTGCGAGTGTAGGAGCCTGTCTGTGATCAACCACCTACCTAGGGTCCTCCAAAACGTCCTTGTATCACCTCCTATCCCATTCATAAATTTAGCAAAGGCACTCCGGCTCTTTGCCCGAGCTGATGCCGCTAGGCTCACACTGATATCCAGCACAGGCCAGCAGCATCAGAAAGCACCTGATCTATTGGCGCATGCGTGTGACCACCTTCATGTGCGGCTAGATCGCTACACGTGGAGGTCTTTCACACCCACATACCAATGGATCCGATGACTTCTGCTGTCTGATTGAAGCCAGGATACTGTGGACTTGCTGCACAGTGCTGGCTGGCCCTGGTTTATCTGTTTGGAGACAGAGTTAAGGGCAGACTGAGGGACAGCTTAGGCTACATAGGTAGAGCATGAAATTCAGCTTTTCTGAATATAACTTAAGCTACAGTTTCCTTTTAAAAAAAAAAAAAAGAGACGTAGCCCTGCCCCAGCCCCACCCTGTACTGCCCCATTCTGGGTCCACCCCCACAAGATCCTCGTGTCTCTTTCCCCAAGCTCCGGCCCATTCTGGTGAGAGGGCCTCTGCGCATGCATGGGCATCAACGTGATGACCTCACGCTCATGCACGTATGAGTGTGATGTCATCACATCAACATGCGCAGAGGCCCTCTGAACACAGCCTCAAGCTCAGGGCTTTCCAAAACCCGAACAAACTACCAACAAATATCTTCCTCCTTGGAGCCATGACACCAATAACGCTTCACGACATTCATTCCTACCGGAACACCTGGCCTTTGTCACTTGCAGAACACAGATAAACCTTATGCAAATACAGGACCACAAACTAAAAGTCCTAATATACACAAACAAAACCCTAAGATACCCTCTTTCAGTACAACAGAGAAACAAAAATACATTTCTTCCTGAACAGTGCAAAATATAGACAGCAGATGTAAATTCTGAAAATGGACACGTTTCAATCACTAAGGGCTCCTTTTACTAAGCCGCGTTAGGGCTTTAACGCGTGGAATAGCATGCGCTAAATTTCCGCGCACGCTAAACCTTAACACCAGCATTGAGTTGCTGTTAGTTCTAGCCGTGTAGCACGGGTTTAGCGCACGCTAAAATGCGTGTGCTAAAAATGCTAACGCAGCTTAGTAAAAGGAGCCCAAATTGAAAATAAAATCACTTTTCCTACCTTTGTTGTCTGGTGATTTTATTTTTCTACTCATCTTTTCCCAGTCTCTAGTTGCACTTCCTTCTGTCTGTGCTCTTAACTCTGTTACAACAAGAAGAGAAGACCCAGATTTCCACAGGAGAACAAGAACAATCCAAAACAAACAAAACTGGAAAACCATTGGTTTTCCATAGTTTTGTCTCTTAATTCTGTTTTTTTACTTTTTGCGAAGTTTCTTTGCATTTGGTGAATTCTGACGTCGTTTACACTTTGCTGCTACTCTACAATTTTTTGTTATCCTTTTTTACCATGGACCCCTGACGAAGGTTTGTCCGAAACACGGACCGTGTCGGGTCACTTGATTGGTAAAAGGGTTTACATATATTTATTTTGTCACAATACAATTTTGCCTACGTCTTGTACAGATCTGCAGTTTTGTTTTGTTTGCTCTTAATTCTGTTTCCAAGGCCTTCTTATATATTTGATGTTTTCTCTCCTTCACTTTCTGTCATACATCCATCTTTATAGAACTAAGCAAAAATCTCTATTCCCATCAAAAAAACTGTTAAGTCGACATAAACTGTTGTATAACAAACATTTTATAATAATTTTTTTTAATTTAAATGTGCTCATAAGTACTTCAGCAGGGTGTCTAATAGCCTAAACTTATGGAGCTACATGGATAATGTGACATAATAGGAGCCATTACGCTTAACATAATGTGCTGTGATTAAAGAACCAACGCACAGTGTCAGCGACCTCGTATTGCTGTTAAGCACCCTGCTGAAGTACTTATGAGCACATTTAAATTTAAAAATTTATTATAAAAAGTTTGTTATACAGCAGTTTCAAGTTTATGTCGACTTAACAGTTTTTTTAATGGGAATAGGGTTTTTTGCTTTGTTCCCATGATCCCTTTATCCCTCAGGAATCCGTCCAATCCCTGTTTGAATCCCTGTACCGTACTCTGCCTGATCACTTCCTCCGGTAGCGCATTCCAAGTGTCCACGACCCTTTGGGTGAAAAAAAACTTCCTTGCATTTGTTTTGAACCTATCTCCCTTCAGTTTCTCCGAATGCCCCCTCGTACTTGTCCCCTTCAGTCTGAAGAATCTGTCCCTATCCACCCTCTCTATGCCCCTCATGATCTTGAAGGTCTCTATCATATCTCCCCTGAGCCTCCTTTTTTCCAGAGAGAAGAGCCCCAGCCTATCCAACCTCTCGGCGTATGGGCAGTGTTCCAGCCCTTTTACCAGTTTTGTTGCTCTCCTTTGGACTCTCTCAAGTACCGCCATGTCCTTCTTGAGGTGTGGCGACCAATACTGAACGCAGTATTCCAGATGTGGACGCACCATCGCTCGATACAATGGCATGATGACTTCCCGTGTCCTGGTTGTTATGCCCCTCTTTATGATGCCCAGCATCCTGTTGGCTTTTTTCGAGGCTGCTGCGCACTGTGCAGATGGCTTCAGTGATGCATCCACCAGCACACCCAAGTCTCTCTCAAGTCTGCTGTCTCCCAACAATGCCCCCCCCAATTTGTAGTTGAACAACGGGTTCTTTTTCCCTATATGCATGACCTTGCATTTTTCAACGTTAAAGCGCATTTGCCATTTGTTTGCCCAGTCTTCCAGCTTGTCCAGGTCCCTTTGCAGGTCCTCACACTCCTCCCTGGACCTAACTCTACCGCACAGTTTGGTATCGTTTGCAAATTTTATAACCTCGCACTTTGCCTCCTTTTCCAGGTCATTGATAAATATGTTGAAGAGTAACGGCCCCAGCACCGATCCCTGTGGCACACCGCTCGTGACTTCCCGCCAGTCAGAATATTGGCCCTTCACTCCGACCCTCTGCAGTCTACCCGACAACCAGTGCTTGATCCATCTGTGCACATCCCCTCCCACCCCGTGGTTCCACAGCTTCCTAAGCAGCCTTTCATGTGGCACCTTGTCGAAAGCCTTTTGAAAATCGAGGTAAATGATGTCTATGGGTTCCCCATTGTCCACCCGACTGCTTATTCCCTCAAAGAAGTACAGAAGGTCCCTATGTATCATCTCATCCTTCTCTTTCTCTTCACATATCCAACAGATTGCCAAAACATTTATTTCTCTACAATATCGCTAAAATCAGACCCTTCATTTCTGAGCATATTGCTAAGACCCTCATCCATACCTTCATCATCTCTGGCTAGACTACTGCAGCCTGCTTCTCACTGGCCTTCCACTAAACCATTTCTCTCCCTTTCAATCTCTGCTGCATGCTTCATATTCCTCCAGTGTCACTATGCCCATTACCCCTCTCCTCAAATCACTTCGTTGACTCCCTATCCATTCCCGCATACAATTCAAGCTTCTCTCACTGACCTACCAGTGTACATATTCACCCTGCAATTCCTCAGTATCTCTCCCCACATTCCCCAGACTCAAAGCCCACTTCTTTGAAGATGCTTTCAATTCCAATCTCCAACCCACCTTCTAAGCACCAATGTCTGTTTTATCATTCCCTCTGTAATTTCAATATTTGTCTTATCATTTCCTCTGTAATTCCCCCAACTGAGCACTGTGGTTTTAAGATATGTTTGGACAATTTCCTGGAGAAAAAGTCCATAGTCTCTTATTGAGAAAGACATGGGGAAAGCCACTGCTTGCTCTGGATCAATAGCATTGAATGTTGCTACTCTGGGTTTTTGCATGGATTGGTCACCATGAGGACCGGCTACTGGGCTTAATGGACCATTGGTCTGACCCAGTAAGGCCATTCTCGTGTTCTTATGTTGCATCTTCTTGTCCAGTTTGGTTGTCTTGACTAGAATGTAAGCACTTTGGAGCAGAAACTGTCTCTTCTATGTTTTGATGTTCAGCACTGCATATGTCTAGTAGCACTATAGAAATGATAAGTAGTAGTAGAAACCTCTATCGCTTTGATTCTTTTTGGCTGTATACGTACGTGGTATATAAAGATTTAAATAAACATACTGCAGTTTATTAAAAGAAGTCTTAATCCTTTATTTTTATGATTAATTGCACAAGGGTTTGGTATTGTTTTTTTTCATGAAAAATTGCTAAGGTATTTTTATATATAAAAATGCAAACAGTAAATCCCCATAGAAAGTTTTCAACAAAAATTTTTTTTTAAACTCTTACCTTAAATATCTCATAAAAAAAAATAATATAAAACCAGTCTGATGCTTATCGTTCTGTAAGTTGTGGCAATAAGTGAAAAGTGGAAAGAGGTAGTATTTATACATAATCTGCAAGGGCCAAACGCATCAATTTTCACACTTCTGTTCAAAATTTCTTTTTATACATTTAACTGACATTAAGGGCTCCTTTTACGAAGATACGCTACTGTTTTTAGCGCGCACAACAATGCCGCTCACACTAACCCCGCGCTACACAGAAAATACGAATGCCAGCTCTATGGAGGCATTAGTGTCTAACGTGCGCGGCATTGTAGTGCGCACTAAGCGCACGCTAAAACTGCTAGCGCACCTTCGTAAAAGGAGCCCTAAATGATTAAAACCAGGTGAAGAGTAAAGGTCCTTGAATTTTCCTTGAGCATAATGTAGCTTCCATAGTATTATCTTATGGAGGAGTGTAGTTATCAATGTAGGCTACTTTTAAGTCATGCTATTGTACCAGTAACTCATGCTATTTTGGTACAGGTTCCATATGATGCAGTGAGATCTAGTTACTAATAACTGGAATTTAATAGAATAGTATGTTATGATGGCTGCCGACATTGATAACTTCCTCCCTAAGTTTCTATGGGTATTGGTGCTTAAGTATACTGGACCTAAGTTATCAAAGCTATTCTCCCTGTCTGTACTTACTGGAAAACCTTTAATAAATCAGGTGATTTATACATTTACTTTCTACAAATCTACCTCCGTATTTAATATTTTCTTGGCCCAAAATGGTAACACATAGGAATGTATAAAAGTTCTATGGCATATGCAGCCCACTGTATACTGTCTTTAGGAAATGACTGATTATAGCTGTACTTATTTTGGATTCTCAGTTTCCAGATGACGGCAATTTCTACAAAGATATTAAAGATTACCTCTGACTCTGGTTGTTTTCGAAACAGCTTGATGAGCTTATAGTCTTATTTGGTCACCCTGATGCTGGCTGCAAACTATTCTTTTTCCCACTCGCATCACAGCTGTCCGCCTACAAACTCAGCATCCACCTCCGAGCTGTCACGTTTGGTAATGAAGGTCAGAGAAAACTGCGAGTTCCTTTTTTAATGAAAGCGGTTGTCAGGGTGTCCATGCGAGCAGCTTGTTGGCGCAACTTAGAGTTGTAAAATAAAGGGTAAAAGGGTAAAGGGTTTGATATGCCTCCTTTCTGTGGGTACAATCAAAGTGGTTTTCATACTGTATGCTATGTGCAGGTACTTTTTTCTGTTCTACTGGGCTCACAATATAAGTTCTATCCCCATAGGATGTCATGCAGACTTTAATATTTTGTTATATACAGTACATCAACAAATGTTTTAAGACATATTTCCTCTATTATTGTGTGTGTAGTCATAAACACCCCTCCCCCCCTTACAAAACCGTGACAGTAGTTTTTAGCGCCGGTTGGCACACTGAATTCTCTGCACTCATAGAAACTCTGAGTGTCAGAGCAGCGCGGAATATTCAGCGCGCCAGCCAGCACTAAAAACCATTTCTGCAGTTTTGTAAAAGAGGGGGAAAATCATATGCTTATAATTTATTTATTGTACCAAACTAGTTGCATTATTGTAAACTAAATATTAATTTTTACACAGCAATAGTGTGAATGGTATAAATTCATATAAATTACCAGCATTTTTCAGTAAAATGTATATTACTTGAATTCTCTGCAACCTGTTCAATATAGCTTCCCTCCCAAGAATAAGCTGAGATGGTTACGAAGGAAGAATCCTGAGGCTGATACCATCATTAGTGACTTAAGAGGGTTTTCTGGGAAGCTGCTAAATATTTCCTTCAAACCCTAAAACTTGTGTTGACCTTATATGGCGTCAAGGTCATTGCAGCCAACAAGATGATAATTAGACTGGTTCCTGTTGCTCCTTCATTTCACTCAGGTATGGTAAAGCTGAGATCATTCCTCTGATTTAGCTGTTTATGCTGGAGAGACTCTTGCTGCTGTTTCATCACCAAATGGATTAGTTGAGGCAGCTATTTGGGGGAGCTTCTGTGTTGGCCCCTGGAGCAGGGAAGTTATCTATGATTCCTTCTGGAAGAACCCTGGTATTGGATTAATCGGCAGAGGTAACAATGAAATTACTGCTACTACTATTTATAAAGCGCTACTAGATGCACACAGTGCTAAACAACAAACATGCAAGAGACAGTCTCTGCTCAATTTAATTAAGACAGACAAAGGACATAGGACATGTTACTTACAGTAGGTGGGAGAAATATAAGGGACTAGAGGCAGGGGAGTAAAGAGATATTGGTGCTTTACAAGTTGTCAGGGTAGGACATAAATGCAGTTTCAGAAAAGTAGATTTTTAGCCTGATCTGACCACTGTAGGAATAAAATTGAAAGATTATGTTTCTGCCTGGATAATCTTTTTTCTGTTAATCTTCTCAGGAGTACATAGGTATGGTGATCAATTCGCTCCCTGCAAACTGGACCCTTAATATGAAAAGCATTTTAGAGCCTGGACAGGTCTTATTAGGTATTGCAGATTTTTCTACACAACTTAAGGCTCAGACCCAGAGCTTGCATGCTTCCATATGAATTTAACTGAGGGCTAGATGCACTAAAGCCTCCTATCATCTAACAATTGTCACTAAACCGGTTTGACTGGTAGCATGGAATATTGCTACTCCTTGGATTTTGGCCAGGTACTAGTGACCTGGATTGGCCACCGTGAGAATGGGCTACTGGGCTTGATGGACCATTGGTCTGACGCAGTAAGGCTATTCTTATGTTCTAAGGACCGATCATATTAGACAACCAGATGCTCTAAACAGGCTCATCATGTGGTTTTCCATGTGGTCCTACATTCTCCGATTGTGGCATGCAAATGAAGTAATTAATATTAAAACCAGGCATCCTATCGATGCCCTAAACTTGCATGCCAGAATCGGGTTGGAGGGACTGACCTGGAAAAGCCTGTTGATCTGCCTGTTTTTTCTTTTTTTTTTCTATGGGCACAGAAAAAAAATGCTGTGCCATGCCATGTCAGCTCCCCCCCACCCTGATAACGGCCCTCCCTGATGATCCCTAGAATAATTCCTACTCCCTCCTACCACTGCGGAACCCCTCCTCCACCCCACGCCAGCCAAAATCAGCAGGAGGAATACAGAGGGAGGAGCCTAAGGATCTGATTGGTTCAGATGCCTAAGGCTCCCACTGGGAGGCCAATCAGGGCCTAGGCCCCTCCCCGTGCATCCCAGGTAAGCACAAGGTAAGTGTAACATGCTTGCTGGTTAATGTTTCTATGCCCATTCTCTGCCCATGCCTTGCCTCCTGACAGAAAAATACTGAAATATTTAGTAATGAGCAGAAACAAGCAAACTACCACAAAACCCACAATGCAGCTGTATGTTATCCTGTTTCTGTGCATCAACTACATGATAAGTGCTTCACTCCCTTTAATAAAAGGGCCCTTATATATGTAAACTTTGCCTGACTCTGCCCCTAGGAACAACAACTTTTTTAAAACATGTATAAGATCTCTGCCAATGCACACTTGTATATGTGTATATAGTATCTTATTTCTTATACCCAAAGTAAATCACAAAATCATTAAAATCAACAATGAAGCTTTAATAATATGTGTGTTAATTCCATATAGATAAAGCTATTCTTAATATGCTATATTTAATATTGATCAGGATCTTCAGATCGCTTTTGGGATATATTACTCCCATACAGCCCAGTTCTTCATTGATCCATTCACATTTTTTATCAAAATTTTTTATCTGCATGTTAATTCTTCTTATATACCAAAAATTGTGGAAACAAATTAACACCCCCCCTTTTTTTTTTTTTTAACAAACCACACTAGCGTCGTTTTTAGCTCTGGCCATGGCGGTAACAGCTCCGACACTCATAGAATTCTATGAGCGTTGGAGCTGTTACCGCCACAGCCAGCTCTAAAAATGCACAATTATGTAAAAGGGAAAGGGGTAAGAGAATTAAGAGAAAATTAGGAAAACAGAAACCAGAGATTAGGATCAATACAATTGAAAAAAGCAAAGGTAGAAAAAAATAATTTATTTTCCATTTAAGGTAAAATATTGTGGTAGCTGTGTTGGGTTGTTTTTTTTGTTTTTGTTTTTTTTTAATCTTTATTCATTTTCAAGACTAATACAAAATGCCATGAAGTATGCAAACATTAATAACATAAGCACTTAAAATCCATAAATAACATTACAGAAGAAAAATATCCCTCCCCTTTCTTCCAACAATTCAATCAAGAAATAAACCAAAAAGATATCCACCCACCCATCCCGTCCTGGATATGTATAAAAATAAACAATAAATTATATAAAAACAATTATGTTGAATTAACAAAGGATGTCAACAGCCCCATACCAATTTAAATACTTTGCTATTCCCCAACATATCTGCATTCATCTTTTCATATTTGTACCCTAAACATAAACTGGCCCACCAAAATGAAAAGTTGAGGCGGTTACAATTTTTCCAATTGCGTGTTATCATTTGCATCGCTATCCCTGTCATAATAAGGACAAGCCTACATTTGTAATGATCCATAGGAGGCTTGATAAGCAGCAAAGTTCCACATATAATTGCCTCATACGTCAAAGGGATTGTATATTCCAGTATGATGTTAATCTGTCCCCATATTGACTTCCAGAAGCTTAGTATCAAAGGACAATAGAACAACAGATGATCCAGTGTTCCTATGTCCAGATGACAGTGCCAGCATCTATTAGATTTAGAACTGTCTAATATATGTAACCTAACAGGGGTCCAAAAAGATCTATGTAACAGAAAAAAAACATGTTTGTCTCATAGATGCCGACGCTGTACATTTCATCCTCCAAGACCAAATTCGTGGCCATCAAGATGCAGAAATATACTGCTTTATCTCAATGCTCCAAATGTCTCTAAGACCATTTTTTGGTTTCTTATTCAAAAATTCAGAAATTAATTTATACCACCGGGCGGCCTTATGCCCTAGTAAATCTGTCTGGAAGCATAGGACCTGCAAGCTATAATGACTTTTGAGATTCTGCCAATCAGAGAACCCACCCTGAATGGCCTGCTTCAACTGCTACCACCTATAATTTTGAGAATTTGAAATACCAAATGATTGTTACAGTCGTGAAAAATCAAGCAGTTTCCCATCCTATATAATAAAAGGCTAACTCGCGCATGCGCAGTCCTATTTTCGTGTTCCGTTCGCTGTAGGTCTGTGGCCGAAGGAGTGCGCATGCGCGCGAATACGTCACCACCCGATCGCCTCCACAAGCCGGACCGCAGCCAGACGACATTATCAGTTTCTCCTGTCGCCGCCGCCGATCTCCGTTTCTCCTTTGCCGCCCACCCCCTTCTCTTCCCGCGGGTCCGAATGGCGATTCAAGCAGCGTGTACATCAGTCTCCACACGCTGCTTCGGGCCCTTCTACTGCCCTGATTTGCTCTGCCGCGTCTCTGATGATGTCATCAGGGACGTGCCAGAGTAAATCAGGGCAGAAGGGCCCGAAGCAGCGTGTGGAGACTGATAAAAGCGCTGCTGGAATCACCACCTTTGTAGTCCGGCCCGCGGGAAGGGGAAGGGGAAGGGACAGGGGCGGGTAGAGGAAACGCTAATGCTGCTGCACAGGGAACTGGTGGGGGGGAGGGAAATGGAGGGGAAGGGAATGCTGCTTTGGACGGACAGACAGACAGAGAGAGGAAGGGAAACACAAAGAAAATAAGAAATACACAGGGGCAGGTGCTCAGGGAACTGGTGTGGGGGGAGGGAAATGGAGGGGGATGGAATGCTGCTTTGGACAGACAGAGAGAGGAAGGGAAACACAAAGAAAATAAGAAAGACACAGGGGCAGGTGCACAGGGAACTGGTGTGGGGGGAGGGGGATGGAATGCTGCTTTGGACAGACAGACAGAGGGAGGAAGGGAGACAGAAAGGAAAGAAGAAAGACACAGGGTCAGGGAGATACACAGAAAGACAGACAGGCAAAGGGGGCCAGGGACAGAGACAGACAGAAAGGACAGCGGGAGCCGTGTCAGGAGGGGTGCGGGATGCGGCAGTGGGAACTTTTCCAATGGGTGCAACTGGGCAGCTGTCGGGAACCTCTGATCAGGGGCAGAGCAAGGTAAGAGTATCATAGGGATAAGAAGGAGGAGGGAGGATAAAAAAGGAAGGGATGCCTACTGCTGGACAGGGGGAGAAGGAAAGAGATGCTGATGGACAGGGGAGGTGAAGAAAAAATAACGGAGGACTAATGTTGGACAGGGGGAGAAGGAAAGAGGTGCTGCTGGACAGGGGGGAGGTAAAACAAAGGGAGAAGGGCTGCTGCTGCATAAGGAGAGCAGTGAAGGGGTGGTGGTGGACACAGTGGAGGTAAAAGGAAGGGAAAATGGACAGGGGGAGCAGGCAAGGGGTGGTGATGGACAGCCAAGGAAAAAGAAAGGCAGAAAGAAAGAAAGTGGCTAAGGAGAGAGAGAGAAAAAAAGACAGACACACACACATATGTTCTAGCACCCGTTAATCTAACGGGCTTAAAGACTAGTTAGATATAATATAAAGCTATGGTAGCCGTGTTAATAAATGTTAATAAATAAAAATAGAAAACAGAATTGAGATATATTTTTATTGGACTAATTTTAATACATTTTTGATTAACTTTCAAAGACCAAACTACCTTCCACTGGTCAGAACAAGATACCATAACAGCAGTGTACTATACTAACCTGAAGAAAAATGTTATGGCCTTTGAAAGCTAATTGAAAATGTATTTACTTATAAGCAATTTTTATTGAACAAGCCAAAAAAAACCCAAGGAACACAATAGTACGTACAACAGAATAGTGCAAAATATGGCTGTTCACTTGATATTTGGACTGAAGAAAAGCAATCATATCAGTCTTTATTACCGATCATTGCACTGGTTGCCAGTGGAGGCATGAGTAATGTTTAAATTTTCATGCCTCTGTTTTAAGTCAGTTTGGGGATTGGCACCTACCTACCTGCTATCTCATTTCGTGCTATATAACCCCATGAGGATAGCCAGGAATTGTAACCTATTGCTTACCCGAAAATTAGACAGGATGCTTGCATTTCAAGCAAGCAAACAACAGTCCTGGTTGAGTAACTATATCAGCGGAGCCATGCTGTCCTATGGCACTTTCAGAAAAGAAATTAAGATAGTATTATTTGATAAATTTATCTCTTAATTCGTGTTTTTATTCTTAACACTATAATTTTACTGTATCAATTTACATTTCAATGTCTTTTTAAATAATAGGCTGTATTCTTACCATCATTATTTTGTATTTCACTGATTGTCCAGTTTTTCTCTTTTGTGGAAACTGCCTAGAATTCTTTTGATTAAGGCAGTATAGAAAAATAAAGTTATGTTATGTAATATAACAATGCCCCAAGCCCAATAACCTCCTCTTCACCCGACCCCCCAACCAATGTATACAAGGTAAGAGCAAATATCCCATCCCCCCCAAAAGGGGGCTCTTCTGACATCATGTCCTGGTTTTGTGACCAGGAAGTGATGTCAGAAGCAGTGGCCCTCTTCTCTTCTCTGCCTCCCACCTCCGCTCCTTCCTGAACCCACCTATCATGCGCACGCACCCCTTCCCTTAACATAAGAATAGCCAATGGTCCATCTAGCCATCTAGCTTGCCCAACCCAAGAGTAGCAACATTCCATGCTTCCAATCCAGGACTAGCAGTGGCTTCCCCCAATAACAGACTATGGACTTTTCCTCCAGGAAATTGTCCAAACCTTTCTTAAAACCAGCTACGTTATCTGCTCTTACCACAACCTCTGTCAATGCGTTGAGCTTAACTATTCACTGAGTGAAAAAATATTTCCTCCTATTGGTTTTAAAAGTATTTCCCTATAACTTCATTGAGTGTCTCCTAGTCTTTGTAATTTTTGATGGAGTGAAAATCAATCCATTTGTACCCATTCTACTTCACTCAGGATTTTGTAGACTTCAATCATATCTCCCCTCAGCCGTCTCTTTTCCAAACTGAAAAGCCTTAACTTTTTTAGTCTTTCCTCATACGAGAGGAGTTCCATCCCCTTTATCATCTTGGTCGCTCTTCTTGAACCTTTTCTAGTGCCGCTATATCTTTCTTGAAATAAGGAGACCAGAATTGAATACAATACTCCAGGTGAGGTCACACCATGGAGCAATATAGAGGTATTATAGCATTCTTGAGGGGTCTTTTACTAAGGCGCGGTAGCCAATTTAGCACACGCTATGAGCGTGTTAGCATTTAGCTCATGTTAATATTTAGCATGCGCTAAATCGGCTAGCGCGTTTTAGTAAAAGACCCCCTCAGCCTTGTTAGCCATTCCTTTTTTAATCATTCCTAGCATCTTGTTTGCTTTTTTGGCCTCCTTCACACATTGGGCGGAAAGTTTCATCATATTGTCTACAGTGACACCCAGATTCTTTTCTTGGGCGCTAACCGCCAAGGTGGACCCTAACATTTGGTAACTGTGATTTAGGTTATTCTTCCCAATGTGCTTCACTTTATATTTATCCACATTATGGGGGTCTTTTACTAAGGCGCACTAGCCGATTTAGCGCGTGCTAAATGCTAGCACGCCCATTAAAGTCTATGGACGTGTTAGCATTTAGTTTGCATTAAATCGTCTAGCACGCCTTAGTAAAAGACCCCCTAAATTTCATCTGCCACTTGGATACCTAATTTTCCAATTTCCTAAGATCTGCCTGAAATTTTTCACAACCTGCATGCGTTTTAACAACTTTGAACAGTTTAGTGTCATCTGCAAATTTAATCACCTCACTTGTCGTTCCAATTTCCAGATCATTTATAAATAAGTTAACTAGCACCGGTCACACTATATACCCCTGCGGCACTCCATTTAAATTGTTTCTACCATTTTGCCCGGCACTGAAGTCAGGCTTGCCCTTCCCCCACACCTCTTTCCCGGAGTGAGCAGCATCATGAACTTGCCCGCGTTGGTGTCAGCTCTCCCTCGGACGTGACTCCTAGGTGAGGGACCCATACGTGATGTCAGAGAAAGAGCCGACAACAATGCGGGCAGCAAGTTCATGATGCTGCTTGTGACAGGAAAATGAAAGAGGTACGGGGGAAGGGAAGGGACGTGCGCGAGTGGCAGGGGGATTGGGGAAGGAGCGACGGGGTGGAGAGGAGGACAGGTGCTGACACCCCTTCCAGGATGGTCCCTTGCCCCCTCCCCCTTACTATGGCAGTGGTCAGAAGGGAGACAAGGCCATCATGAGCAACATTTCAAGAGGTACACAGAGAGGGGGCAGAGAGGAGGAGTAGTGCCGGTGCCCCTTCGAAGACGGTGTCTTTGGTGGTCTGCCCTTCCCTCCCCTCCTTACTATAACACTGACACCTGATTAGCTCAAGAATACCCCCTGATATGTCTCCCCTCAAAAAAGAGACAAAGTTTGAGCAACCTACTGCAGGATGCCTGAGCATATCTTACATTAGGCCATTTTAAGCTCTATTACTACTACTACTATTTATTATTTCTATAGCGCTCAAAGGCATACGCAGCATTGTACATTTAACATTCAATAGACGGTCCCTGCTACGAAGAGCTTACAATCTAATTTGGACAGACAGACATGACATCTTAGGGTTGGGGTGATTCTGGTAGAAGGAATGATACAGTGGGTATATGTATCTGACAGTGAGTGGGGGTCAAGAGTTGAAAGCAAAAAGCCCACTTCAAAAAAGTGGGCTTTTAGCTTAGATATGAACACTGCTAGAGACAGTAAATGACCTATTGATTCTGGCAGCCTGTTCCAGGCATACACCGTGGCGAGAAAGAATGGACGGAGTCTGGAGTTGGCAGTGGAAGAGTTTCGCAGTGTTACCTTATGACTCCAGAAAAAGGAGGATGGATTGAATCAACCGGGCTTTACTTTCACTGAAAGCAAGGAGGACACATTGAGACATCTGGGTTGTACTTCCACTGAAAGCAATGAAAGTAAAACCCGGCTGTCTCAATCCGTTCTCCTTTTTCTGGAGCCATATGGTAACCTTAGGTAAGAGGGACTACCCGACAAACAGAATTCACGGAGTGGAGCATAGTGGGAGATAAGGGAGGAGAGAATGCATTATGTTTATGTTTAATTAACATTTGTTATACTGTATCAGCATATTACAGACCTAAGCGGTTTACATTATAATACAAATAATATATGAAAGGAACTCCATTAGAGATAGGAAAGTACTAGATAGAAAGTACTAGATAGAGAATAAATAATGATATGTTAGTGCCTAATGCAGCTTAGTAAAAAGGCCCCATAGTTTAGTGCAGGGGTGTCCAATGTCGGTCCTCGAGGGCCGCAGTCCAGTCGGGTTTTCAGGATTTCCCCAATGAATATGCATGAGATCTATTAGCATACAATGAAAGCAGTGCATGCAAATAGACCTCATGTATATTCATTGGGGAAATCCTGAAAATCCGACTGGACTGCGGCCCTCGAGGACCGACATTGGACACCCCTGGTTTAGTGTGATCTAATTTTATAAGAAGCCTTTTCTGTATGTGTATCAGTTTATACACAGAGAAGGTTTATAATATCATCTCCAAAAATGAGCTCTATGGAAAGGCCCTTAGGCTCATGGGGTGGGATCAGGATAGGATTTGGAAGAAAGAAAAAGATGGTGAGTGGAGACAGAGCAGATCAAAGTTCAGTTATGAGCAGCAGTGGACCTAGGGTGGAAGAGTTTTTCAATAGGAAGAAACAGATCTGTCTTTCAGACAAGAAGGAAGAGGCCAAATCTGGTGGCATAAGAGGAAGGTATTTAACAGCCTGCGGAAGAAATTGGGTTTATAAAAAGTTAGTGTTTGCAAGTCTGTTAAGTTAGGTTTTTTTTTTTTTTTACTTTTTATTTTGAGGAGGGGACTAATATAAAGGGAAAGAAAAATAAGAAATCTCTCTGTTGAATGCCTGGGGTGGGGGATTGACTGATGTCAGTAGTGGCTACCAAGAGAGCCTGGTTGAAAAAGGAAAAAAACTTCAACAAAGAGAAATTAGAAAAACTAACAGAGCCTCGGAGCTGAATTGTTATTTTGAAACTGCTGGAATTGTTGGGACAAGCATTCCTTTTTGTGGGTTATTTTGAAACTGTTGAGGCAGACAATCCCTTTTTGTGTATGGAGACTTCAGATGTGCTGACATAATTAGGCTAAAGCCTGAAAGCAATTGTTTTTGTTACTTTGAAAGCTGTGCTACTGGAGAACCTTTTGTTTGTGAAAGTTAATGGAAAATATATTGTCCTTCTAATATACTAAAAATGCTGTTCTGAGAAAGAGTACCTTTGTTTTATGAGAACTGGTGCTGTTGGCAAGGTGCCCAGAAGTACAGTTTGGTATATGAAGAACCATTCTGAGAGAGCTGCACTGCCATATTTGACCAGCAGGAGGTGCCCTCTGATAGAACCCCCATATGTTAGTGATCACAATCATTTCCCAATGAATCCATGTAACAGCATTGTCTGAAATTACCAATAGATCAATTTCTACATATTAGTACTTTACAAAGCTTGCCTCAGGTACTAATATATAGACTCTTCATGATTAGGAATTAGGATTATGGGCTTTTAAAATATGAACATGGTCTTGCTTGCTGGGATGAAATGCTTGCCCAGAATCAAATTGATGCACAGACGAGATTGTCCTCTATATCTGTTTTTGTTAGCTTTGCAGCTGTAGGGTTGTTTATTCTGCTCACTGGTAGAGCTGCTGCCTCTGCACCCAAAGGTTGTGAGATCAAATCCCAGTGCTGCTTCTTGTGACCCTGGGCAAGTCACTTAATCCTCCAGTGCCCACCACTTTGAATGTCAGCTTTGAATGCCAAAGCCACAAAAAGGCAGCGTACAAATCCTCATTACCTTCCCATCATTTATACAGTTGGCATTTCCTGTAACAATAGGTGGCTATTTAGGGTAGTTTGTGGGCTTACCCTAAGATACCTGTAGAAGGTGGTAGAAAGTTGTGTACCCATGCATTCGTTCAGAGTCAGAGGATTTGTAATTAATGAGGATCCTTTTGGTGAGAGAAGCAATATTACCCAAGTTAGAGTTTTTTTCTTTGGTGAGCCCATCCTTATGGAACAGCCTTCCATTTAAAGGAGAAAATGCATAAAGGGGTCCTTTTATGAAGGCACGCTAACCAATTTAGCGTGTGCTAAATGATTTAGTGCACGCTAAATGCTAAGGTGCTCATTATATTCTATGGGCGCCCTAGCATTTAGCATGCGCTAAATTGGTTAGCGCGCCATAGTGAAAAGACCCCATAATTACTTTACATAAGAATCTTAAAAGCATTTCCCCTAACCACTGCCATATGATTTTATAAGAGGGTTTTAAGTATATGAGTTGGATTATCGATTTTAATATTTTTTATACATCTATGTAATGTTTATTATAAATGATTGTATATGGAGGTGGGATTTGGAACATTTGAGATTGGCAGGTAAAATGTTTATAAATAAATACAGTATCTTTCATCTTCCATAAGTATCCTCATAACCACCTAAAAAAAATCCATGATCATATTAGAGGAATAAATTTTATATATATACACTTGCAAACCGAGTTACTTGCAATCCAAGGTTTTACTGAGTAAAACCTTGGATTGCAAGTAACTTGGTTTGCAAGTGTTTTGCAAGACAAGCAAAACATATGATTAAATTTTAACTTGATATACAAGCAATGTCTTACAATACAAGTACATACAGTATACACTAGGGCTGCCCAAGTCCAGTCCTTGAGATCTACTGGCAGGCCAGGTTTTCTGGATATCTACAATGAATATGCATGAGAGAGATTTGCCTGCACTGCCTTCTTGGTATGCAAATCTCTCTCATGCATGTTCATTGTGGATAACCAGAAAACCTGGCCTGCCAGTAGATCTCGAGTACCGGACTTGGGCAGCCCTGGTATACACACATTATAACTGAGCCGATGGTTCTTCTCTCTCTGACAGTGCAAGAGTGTAGTGACTGTTCTGAACAAGCAAAGTCTTGCAATACGAGTACATACAGTATACACGCGTCACATCATCACAACTGAGCCGATGGTTCTTCTCTTTCCAAAGCTGCAGGAGTGTAGTGACTGTTCTAAATGAGCGAGGTCTTGCAATACAAGTACGTATAATATTTTGTATTAAAGTTTTTGGGTTGTGGAAAGAATCGTCTGAGTTTCAATTATTTCCTATGGGGAAATTTGCTTTGATATATGAGTGCTTTGGATTATAAGCATGCTCTGGAACAAATTATGCTCGTAAACCAAGGTTTTACTGTGTATATGTGTGTGTATATATATATATATAATTCTCTGTATCTTAACTATAGCAAGTGCAAATTTTCTTTGGGGGTATTAAACAACATGAATACACTTAAATAGCATGAACTAAAATGGATGTTATGATAGAACTTGGGTGCACAAGAGCTTTTAGGTTAGTATGAAATAGCTTTTCATCTTCCAGATGATTCACAGATTGAGTGTGCTACCTAGTCTTGGCTTTAGCTTGAAAAGTTCAGTATCTCTCAACTAGTCTCTTGTTGGAGTGCAATCTGTACTTTATTACATTTAAAGGTCTGTAATACTTGCTATCCAGATAAATTTATTTACAGCATTTATATGCCACTTATACCAAAGCAACTCACAATAAAACATACATAATCAAAAACTCAATCTATCTAAAACACTACTAACAGCACAATAATTTGCATGATGGCAAGGTCAAGTGCACTATACAAATCGTACACATTCCGCAGCCCATTGAGTGGCCTATTCAGCAGTAGTATTCAGATATGGCCTCTGAACAAACTTATAGACTGCCTCGGCATTATGCAGATAGTGAGTGGGCAGAGCATAGGAAGAGTTGGGGTGGTCCCGGAACTTATCCAGAGAGTGACAATATCCAGTCTGCTATCCAGAGAACTTATGCGGATGACTTAGAACAGAGGAAGTTGTCCTAAGTTATCCAGCTGACAGACTGAATATTGCTACTATCTGGATAAGGTCCATCAGTGACTGCCTTGGTAAATAGATATTTAGCACTGGCCACTGCTGAACATGAAAATTTTTTTTGGCTGCTATGGCTGACATTTTAAGAAATGCTCACTGCAGCAGCTGACCAGTTACCATTTATTAATAATAAGCCCAGTCTTGCTGTGTTCCAAGAAAATATTTGATTTTAGCACAGGATAAAAGCTTAATTTGTTCTAAACCCCAATTTGTTCTATACCTCAATTTATTTCATTTCCTATTAGGGGGGGCCTTCCAGCTTGCACCCCCATTCCTTTCAATGTTAACAAGATACCAACAACCTTTTTTATTTTACAGCATACTTATTTTTTATGCAGTTATGTCAAAATCATCTATTGCCTTGCTCTACAGACTTGTTTCTTCAATGTGGATTTCGATCACTCTTCCATCCCTATCTCATACTACTGATGGGTGGGGGATGTTGCCTCTCTGTAAAGGGCCTGCACTTGCCTGAACAACCAGTTCTACAATATCTTTTTGTTTTGGTTAGCCACGTACCTTAGACTGTCAGAAACAGCCAATAGTTTTACATAAATAAAATATTTTTCTCAAAATAGTGATTTTATTAAGTGTAATTCATTATAAGGTACCCTTACTAAGCTGTGGTAAGTGCTAGTGTATGCTAACCACAGCTTAAAATGGTTTACTAAGGGACGTGCTCAATTCCCCTGTGGTAAGTTCCAAATCTGTGCATGCTACCCACACACTATAAACAATTGTGACGGCGAAGTTCCTGTCACGAGCCAGCAGAGGGGTTCTGAGCAGTGGTGTGTGGACCTCATATACATAGAGATCTTGCAAAGGAACCTGGGAGCTGTCCACTCACCCTAAGGGTGCTGAAAAGGGCATTTCCAGAGCAAAGAACTGAGAAAAACAGGTGTTCCTTTGGCCTGATTTCGGCCTAACCCTTGGTAAGCCTAATAGACTGGCCTGCCCGTAAAGCTTGGAATCCTAGGGGGGCTGAAGTGATGACTGGCAGAGAGCCTGGTGGGGAATGTGTGAGAGACCAGGAGAATGAGCAACTGGAAGAGTCCGCATGGAGATCATCTGAGGGACTAGCAGGAATCCTCAGCAGTGATCAGGAGAGTGAGCAACTGATAGAGTTCTCACAGAAAGAGACTCAGTGACAGGAAGGAGACCTCAGGGAGAGTCCTCAGGGCAGGTGTGGAGTGGGTCTGGAAGAAAGAGTAGCTGTAGGGCCCGGTAGAGCTTGGAATCCAGGGGGTGGGGGTTCAGGATTGATGATCAACAGAGGGACCAGTGAAGAGTGTCCAGGACCCATGAGGACCCAAAGGGCCAGGGATCAGAGGACTGGTGGTGGCCCCACAAGCAGCTAGAGGAGTCTGAGGCTGTTGGTGACTGCTGAGTGACCAGAGGAGGGACCAGTGGTGACCAGCGGAGAGACCTGTAAATGTTACTGGGAACAGCCAGAAAACCCAAAAGGAAGCACCCTGTGAACATTGGCCAAAGGTGACCAGTGAGTGACCAGCAAAGGGACTGGTGGGGCTAGTAGCGACCAGCAGAGAGACCGGTAAATGGTACTGGAAACTACCTGAAGACCCAGAGAGCCAATGAAGGATCAGGGAAGACCTGAAGAAGAATGAGGGGCCTAAGGATCTGATTGGTGGAGGGGCCTTAGACACCTGGGCCAACTGATGTCTTAGGCCTCCTTCCCAGTGCATCCTGGGATGCACTGAGAAGGGGAAGGCCCGCAATTTTGGGAATTCAACTTAGATCTAAGCTGAAGAGCCCTAGCTGTTTTAGCTTTTCCTCAAAGGTAAGTTGTCCCATCCCTTTTATCATTTTTGTTGCCCTTCTTTGTACCTTTTCTAATTCTGCGACATCTCTTTTAAGATATGGTGACCAGAACTGCAAATAGTATTTGAGATGCAGTCATACCATAGAGCAAGGGCATTATAACATTTTCATCTTTGTTTTAATTCCTAACATTCTATTTGCTTTCTTAGCAACCACTGCACATTGAGCTGAGGGTTTTAACGTATCCTCAACAATGACACCTAGATTCTTTTCCTGGCCAGTGATTCCTAACGTCGAATGCTGCATCACGTAGCCGTAGTGCATCACTTTGCACTTGCTCACATTAAACGTCATCTGCTAATTTGATGCCCAGTCTCCCAATCTCACTAGGTCCTCTTGCAATTTTTCACAATCCTCTTGCAATTTAACAACTTTGGACAACTTTGTGTCATCAGCAAATTTAGCTATCTTGCTAGTTATTCCTAAAGCTGCCCGATTCAAATCGATTCATCAATTCCATTTGGTTGAATCGATTCAAATCAATTCAATCTGGGAAAAAATCAGCCTCACCATTTCAGTTCATGCCCAGTCATGGACCAGGATCTTCTCCACAGCAGCAGCCTTTACCACATGCTGCTCTTGCCGGCATCAGGCCTTCCTCTCTGCCTAGTCCTGTCTTCGCGGAAATAGGAAGTAGGCGAGTCTTGGCAGAGAAGAAGGCCCGATGCCAGCAAGAGCAGCGTGTTGTAAAGGCTGCACTGCCGACTGTGGGTGTGTTGGGAAGGGGTGACAAAGAGCAAGTAAGGGAGGGAGGAGAGGAGGGAAGGGAATAGGGGAGGGAGTTATCAAAACTGGGAGAGAGCATGGATGGAGGGTGCTGAATCTCGGGGGATGAGGAAAAAAAGATGCCTTATCACAAGGCAGGCAGGGAAGGAGTTGGCCTGGAGACAAGAGAGAGATAAGGCAGTGGGAAAGATTGGGAGAAGCTGAAGTCGAGGGAGGAAAAGAGAGATGCTGGGACAGGGGAACTGGAAGAGAGAGAGAAATGAGGAGAGAAGAGTGGGAAAGATGCAAAATTCATAAATGGAAAGAAAAAAGAGAGAGATGCTCTGGGATGAGGGGTGTAGGAGGAGAAAGGGAACAGAGGGGGGAAAGCTAGACAGAGGGAGAGGCAAGACCACATGGAGATGGATGGGGACAGTGGAGGAAAGGGGCACAGATGCTGAATGGAAAGAAGAGAGGGAAGAGGATGATTAAAGCAGAAATGACAAAAGGTTGAACTTTTTTGTCGCTTTATTATAGCGGTATTGATAAATGTTTTTAAGTAAAAAATGGAAATATTTTTATTAGACTAATTTTAATACATTTTTTACTAACCATCCCCCTCCTTTACTAACGCGAAGCGCATGTTTTAGTGCTGGCAGCGGCGGTAACTGTTTCAATGCTCATAGAATTCCTATGAGCGTCAGGGCAGTTACTGCCGCTGCTGGCGCTAAAACTCACACTACGCGTTAGTAAAGAAGGGAGCATGTCAGTAACACATGCCCCTAATACCGTAGCAGCAGTATACTGTACTGATCTGAAGAATGAGGTTTGGTCTCTGAAAGCTAATTTTAAAATGGATTAATCCAATGAAATGGTATTTTCCATTTTTATTTTATTTCTATTTGTTAATTTGTAAAGTGGCGATTGTTGTTTGTCATTTTTTTCAAATTTACATCTGCTATTTTTATATTTTGCACAGTATTAGGGGCATGTGTTACTGTTTCTGTGGTGTTGCATCGTATGCAGAGTCTGGCTTCTTAACTGTTTAGTTTTAACTTTTGACTACATATGTCTATCTTTAGTTTGTGATTATTTATTCCATACTGGGCAAGGGTATATCTGTGTTCTTGTACAATCCCACTTTATTCTAGGATCAGTGGGTTATTACCATCTACCACCAGGACTTTGTAGGAAGCCTCAAATTTCAGAGGCTTAAACCCCTTCCCCTCTTACCTTATCACTGTCTCTGTGAACATCAGTTTTTCTTCCTACAAGCCAGGCTGTAGGAGCTTGTCTTTTCTGCTCATGTGTTATTTCATGTAATTTCAGTTTTGGTATTCACGGTTTTCACCCTTGTGCTGCGGAGATTCCCTATGGGGACAGCTCCAACTGTGGGAGATCACAGACCTTTGGGAAAAGTCTGTTTTTGGAGGGATCCCTGCTTGTCAGTAAGCCCTCTGGACAGCCTGCATATAAGATCAGCGCTCAGGATTGGGGTCAGACTGCGTTCTTCTGCCAGGTATGCTGTGCGGCGTATCCGAGAGTGGCGCAGGTGACCAGCCATGGATGTCAGGCCAGTGGGGCAGTCATAAGATTCAAAGTTCAGCTTTCCAGCAACTTGAGGGAGATGATCTCCCTGTGAGATGTTCAGCTCTGTCTGCAATGTTTTCCTGTCAGCACATGTTTCTGTGAGTACAAGTTGACAGCTTGAAACAGAGATTTTGGTGGGGCCTTTAAAAAGGGAGTTTTAGGTGGTTTTCCTACATGTCCTACCCCCATCCCTAAAATCACCATTTTTGAGGGTTTTCTGTGGTTATCCCGGGCTATTTTAAGACAAAATAGGCCCTCGGTGGCCATCTTGGATTTTTCCAGATTTGATTATAAAGTTATTTTTTATACTTGCCAACTTCATTTTTTTTGAAAGAAAACCACATAGATGGACCTCCCCAGGGCAGGATGTCATGGATTCATGCCTCGTTTGTGGTGGATGGTTGTCAGATACGTAGCCATATTCGATGTGCACTGCGGTCCATGAGGGGTGCGAGGCTTGCCCAGATTCAATGCCTTAGACCTCCAAGGAGGGTCTTCTAGTGCCTTCTGTCCCAACTCCTGTTTAAAATGGCATTGAGGGGCCCTGGGGAGTGCGCAGGCGATGTTTTGGTGAAAAACAAACGCGTCGTAGGAGATAAATCCTGTAAATCCTTCATACAGTCCAAACAAACTTAGTGCGCAGGGGTTGGCTCTCACCGTGGAGGATGGGTTTCCCCCAGATTTTGTTTATATGCTTTATCAGGCATACTTGGTTAGAAAGTCTCTGCATGTATCCCTTCCGCAGGACTCTGTGCCAGTAATGGGGACCCCTGTTCCGGTGGACCAGGGTCTTCTCTCCTGCTCCCTCGGGAGTGCCAGCAGATAAGCCAGTAGTGCCTGTGGGTGTGCCTGATAACATTTTCCATGCCTCTGCTTTCATAGGGGAGCACCATGGTGGCCGCAGATCTGGTAGATCTCCAGGATCCAGATAGGTGCGGAGCCCATGATTAGGGGGAGGATTCCACTGTGTGCAGATTTTTCAAGCACGTGCATCATGTGGATTTGATCTCTGAATCTCTCCAGGAATTAAAGCTGCAGTCTGAGCAGCCTGTCACTACAGAATGTTCCTCATGAATGACCGGGAGGCCACACTCTGCCTGTTTTCCTGATCAACCTGATCTCGTTCAGATTCTTATGGACATCTGGGAGACTCCTGAAGGTCCCTTGAAATGAACTCGTGCCATGGCGTGGATGCCTTTAACAAGCATTTTGCTTCCCCGAAGGTGGATTCCTTGATGGCACATATCACCAATCACACTTCTCTCCCCAGTGATGGGGATGTAGTCCTGAAGGATGCTCAGAACTGGAAGGTGGATGTGGTCCTCAAGCTTCTGTTTAATTCAGTGGCCACAGGGGTTAAGTGAGCATCGGCCTCTTCTTTCATGGCAAGGGCATTCCATTCCAAACTGCGCCATGATCCTGATACTGTGGTGCTTCATGACTTGGATTTTATAATCTCAGGAGTGGTTTATACGGCTGATGCCTAGTATGACATCTTGAAAGGCTTTCCTAAGCTTTCTGCCTATTCTGTTTTGGCACGCAGGATATTCTGGATCCTGCAGTGGTCTGGTGATTCTTCTAAAGCAACCTTGAGCTGGTTGCCCTTTAAGGAACAGGTGCTGTTCGGTCAGGGTCTGGATGTCCTTATGGCCAGTGTGCAAGATTGCAAGCCCAAGACGCTGCCCATGAATAGATCCTGACCTTCCAGAGGTTTAGGAAGCTCTAATTTTCATCCCTTCAGATGCTTCTGTCCGTACTCGGGCCTGCCCGCAGGCTAGCAGTGATATTCATCTGCTAGACCATGATTTGGCAATTCTCGACATCGGCCATCCACAGGGAGTTGTTCAGTGGTTCCTGCCAAGAAGCAGTTCTGACACCAAGCTGGTCCCTCCTGCCTCTGCTCATAGGGGGCAGTTATCGGCTTTTCTGGCAGAATGGCAGGTCATTACCTCCAACCGCTGGGTCTTGGAGGTTCTTAGGGATGGCTACAAACTGGAGTTTCTCTGTCCTCTGAGTATTTTCTGGATTTCCTGGCAGGTCACCCCAAGAAGACAGTTCAGGTATAGGCCACAGTCCGCAGGTTACTTGATATTGTGGCCATAGAACCCGTTCCAGAATGAGACTTGGGTTCTGGGAGATACTTGATGCACATCATCATTCCAAAGATAGGCTCCGAGATTGGAGACTGATTCTGGACCTCAAAGCGGTCAATGTGGCACTGTATGTGCCTTGCTTCTGCATGGAGACGGTGTGCTTAGTGATATTATCGGTGGCACCGGGGGAGTTTCTATCCTCCTTTGATCTGACGGAGGCAAATTGCCACATTCCCATTTTTCCAGACCACCGGAAATATCTGAAGTTCCACATCTTGGGGCAACATTTCCAGTTTGTAGCAATGCCCTTTGGGTTGGCAACGACACCCAGGACCTTCACCAAAGTGATGGTGGTGGTGGTGGCAGCCCATCTTCGCACTCTGGGTGCCTGGTTCACCCTGATCTGGATGACTGGTTGAATAGAGCTCCCTCGTAGTCCGAGGGGCGTCAGGCTGTTCATCAGGTGGTGCAGTTGTAGCAGCACCTGGGCTGGGTGATCAACTTCAGGAAAATTCACCTCGAACCAACACAGGATCTGGAATACCTGGGAGTTCAATTTCACACACACAAAGTGTTCCTGTCTGTCTCCCATCAGGAGAAGCTTTGACAGGTTATCAGGGACCATTTGGCCACTCTGGTCCCAATGGCATGGCAGTACCTCTTGGTTCTGGGCACTCTGATGGCAATAATTGATGTGATTCCTTGGGCCAGAGCTCATCTGCATCCGCTGCAGGATTCTCTGCTTTTACACTGGAACTGCAGGCAGGACCCATTACATGCACCCCTGCCCTGGACGACTGTGGAACAGAACAGTATTGCATTCTGGTTGTGACCCCTCTTGCTAACCACTCTGGATTTCAGATTAATTGATTCTGTATATGGATGCAAGTCTCAAAGGCTGGGGAGCGGTGTGTATGACCATCCATGTTCAGGGCCAGTGGATGCCTTCAGAGCGCAAGTGGTCCATCGATCACTTGGAGCTTTGGGCAAGTTGACTGGCTCTTCTCCACTTTGAGAGTTGTCTCTGTCATCGAGCCATCCACATCTTCTCAGACAATGCCACAATGTGGCTTATGTCAATTGGCAGGGGGCGAGGAGTCCCTCTCTGAGTGTGGAGGCTCAGCTTCTCTTCTGCTGGTCAGACAGACAATTTGTGGTGCTGTCAGCAGCACAAGTGGCAGGAATGTACAAAGTTCAAGCAGATTTTCTCAGTCGTTAGTCTCTGGATCTCAGAGAGTGGTATCTGTCTCATAGAGCGTTCAGTTGCATAATAGATCATTGGGAACATCCCACGTTTGATCTCATGGCGACCTCAGCTAACAAGAAAACAGATCAGTTCTTCAGTTGCCGTCGTGAGGCCGTCAGCAAAGGCCTGGAAGCTCTGGTTCAGCCCTCCATAGCCCATGATAGGGCTTCTGTTGAAGCGGATAATGGCCCACAGAGGTTCGGTGATCCTGGTCACACCTGATTGGGCCAGGTGGTCATGGTATGCTGACTTGGTTCACCTCCATGTAGGAATGACACAAAGGAAACACACACATGTAGTCTTAGAGTTGGGAGGAGGCGCTGCCAGGGTTAGCTCAGAGTCCCTTTTTATTATGCTTCTAAGCTAATAACATCATAGTAACTACCTCGTTTACACATCTCATGATTGGTGGGTACAAAGGTACATGCTTTTACATTGGTGGATACAAAGAAAGATACATGCTTATACATCGTGATCACCCTCCCTTTACCTCGTGCTTTTACCTCATGATCATCCTCCTACTCAGCACTTAGACAAGGGCCTGATTAACACATGGACAGCAACTGAATCTTTGCACATCCTCAATGCCTGTCAGCTGATGTCCTTTCCAAATAAGGACTGCTTGATTAAGATAAGGGTTCCAGACCTTCCAGGCAGGTAAACTGAATGACTGGCTGGGTAACATTATCATGCTCTCCTCTTCCTATCAAGGTTTTAGAAAATTAGTAAAAACGAAACTGTTCAACCGATTTGTCACCTAAGAATTTGTTGTTCATTATCTCTCGTATTCTGTACACCGAATTCATAGCTAATTCGCTGACTGTCCAGCTCTTCTTGTTTGTACTTGCTTTCAGTGTACTTGTATTCATTGATTCTATATTGTAACTTATCGCTGACTGTCCAGCTCCTCATTGTAAACCGCCTCGAACTACCATGGCTTTGGCGGTATATAAGAAAATAAATTATTATTATTATTATGTGACAGGGGTCTTGTGACAAGAAAGGAGGAGGGAATGCCTCAGCATTCTGTCACAAAGTGCTAACACTTTCCTTCCTTAATGAGGGGAGAGGGAATGGGAATAATTCATAATTCTTTCACAGGGGCAGTGAAATCAGTGTGCCGATCTCGCCCTGTTTCAGAATGGCAGAATGGCGTCCCTACACCTCCAGCAGGATCAGGGGCTCCAACTACCTTGTCATTCTCGCCTACTCAAGCAGGGTCTGATTGTGATGCAGGATCTGGACGGCTTTGGTCTTACAGCTTGGCTCTTGAGCATGCGGCTTTGACTAGCTGGGGCTTTTCTTTGGCTGTGATTGCCATGTTGGTACACAGCTAAAGGAAATCCACAGTAACTGCCTATGCAAAGGCTTGGAGATGTTATCAGGGCTGGAGCGGCCCACGACAGATGGACCCGTCTGTTCCATTGGTCTTTTGGGTCCTGGAGTTCCTGCAGGATGTACTGAAGAAGGGCCTTGCAGTAACATCTCTCCAGGTGCTGATTGCCGTTCTTTTGGGTATGGGCCCACCCTCTTTGAGGAGCTCATTGGCAGCTTATCTAGACGTGGCTCTTTTTCTGTGGGGCACTCTGCAGCTTTGGCCTCCGTTGCGCCTTCCCTTTCCAACTTTTATCTTAACCTGGTTCTCCATTCTCTGGTTCGTCAACGTATGAGCCTCTGGATCAGGCATCCCTTATTGACTTCATGATTACGACGGTCTTCCTAGTGGCTATTACTTCAGCTCATAGGGTTTCGGAGCTTCAGGCTCTTTCCTGCCGGGATCATTTTCTGTGTATTACAGATTCCGGTGTGATGCTGTGCACTATTCCTTCCTGATTCACATGGAAAGTGGAAACCACTTTGAGAAGAAAGGAAGTCCGACTTCCTGCTTTTGCTTCCTCTGGTTCAAAGGAGCAGGACTAGGTGTTGCGGTTCTTGGATGTGCGCAGAATCTTGTTACGGTACCTGGAGGTCACCAACGAGTTTCGCCTCTCCAATCATCTGTTTGTTCTGGTGGGTCCTGCCCACAAGGGTAGGCCAACTTCTAAGGCCACCATTTCCAGATGGATTTGTATGGCCATTTCCACAGCTTACATGGTGGCCAGAAAGAAGACCCCCTTGCAGTACGGGCTCATTCTAAAAGAGGTGTTTTGTCCTCTTCGGCAGTGTCGTCAGCTGTTTCTCTGGATGAGATTTGCAGGGCCGCTTCCTGATCCTCCTTGCATACGTTCACCAAGTTTTACAGGATCAATTTGGCGGCCAAGCAGAATGCTGCTTTTGGTGCTTCTGTTTTGGCAGCGGGCTCATCAGCCCCACCCTAAATTTTCAGGACTGCTCTGTTACATCCCCCTGGTCCCAGAATAAAGTGGGATTGTGCAAGAATGAAAGATTCTTACCTTTGCTAATCTTATTTCTTGTAAATCCACACTTTATTCCAGGAACCTGCCCTATACCTGCCCTATACGCAGCATCCCAGACTTCAAGAACAAATGGGATACCCATGTGGGATCCCTACAAGGTCATGCCAAGGATAGGGTCGCTAGGACTTGAATGAGCGGGTCAGTAGAGTGACAGTATAATTACAATTATACTTAAGAAGTCAGAAGACCTAAGAGGGTGGGTAAATAGTGTGGGCAGACTTGATGGGCTATATGGCCCTTATCTGCCGTCATTTTTCTATGTTTCTATGTTTCTATATTTGCCAATTGTCTGCCTTTCCATGTACTGGTAAGCTGGATTTCTGTTTTCTGACCAGCCTTTATAAGAGTGCTATCAGAATGGGTTTAACACTTAATTTGGGGGGGTCCCTAGTTTAGGTGTCCCCTTCTGACAGTGCAGGCTGTGTCTCCTTGTAGTACTGTTTTGTCGTTCAGGTTTCTAATGTTTTATGACCTGTTCTCTTGTTTTTATCATTGTTGTGTTTGTTGATATGAGCATAATTGACTTATTTGTCGGGGATTGTCCCCGTTCCCCTTTCTCTCTTATTCTTATCATCTACAGAAGTTCCTGATGTTTACATGGACAGTGATGAGGTAAGAGGGGAAGGGGTTTAAGCCTCCGAAGTTTGAGGCTTCTTACAATGTCCTGGTGGGTAGACGGAAATAGTGTGGATTTACAAGAAAGAAGATTAGCAAAGGTAAGAACCTAATCTTTTGTTCTATGTGTATGAAAAGGACATGGTTTTCTTTTAGCATTGACTGTCCAGGATCGATCTGTATTAATCTGGCTTGTTTAATTCTACAATAAAAATTGATTCAACTTTAAACTTAAAAAGCTGTGTCATTGAAAGTGAATAGAATCAAAATCAATTCAATAGGCCAAATCAAACTGAAAAAATTTTCCCTGAATCAGGCATCTCTAGTTATTCCCATCTCTAGATCATTCATAAATATGTTATATGTTCCAGCACAGACCCATAGGGAACCCCATTATTTAAAATACACAAACACCTCCACAGCAAAATCAATCATACAAAACACCAAAAAATACACTTCTTCTTCCGTATTCGCGGTGGATGCATTCCGGCAATAGGCGCAAATATGAAAAAAAAACGCAAATAACTTTTTACATGTTATTTGCGGTTTTGGGAAAGTGACATTGTTTTTACTATTGAAACCGCGAATAACGTATCAACTGTTATTTGTGGTTTTTGAGGAAGAAGAGGAGAAGGCATCGGATGTAGGAGCAAAAGGTTTTTGATAGTAAACTAATGTAACTAGCATCTCCTCCCTTCGTCCTGTAGCAAGTATGTGTTTATTTGTATTTGTCTGCCCCACTGACAATTTTGTTTTGCTTTAATAAGTTTGTATGTACACCGCCTAGACTGTTAGATAGGCAGTATATCAAAAATAAAATTGAACTTGGACTTGAAACTTGAACCCTCTTCGCAGTGCACCAAATGGAATAGAGGGACTATTCGTTCACAAAAGGACTCCGTAAATCAGTTGATTCACAACCCTCCCCCCCCCACACACACACACATACCTAACCCTCACCCTAACCCTTCTCCATAGCCCAAAGAATGCAGACTTAACAGTTAAGCTACAACTTGTGTACTAAGAAGGCCCTCCGGGGGGAAACTGATTACAATTGAAATAACTCTGGACAGAGAGACCTGGGCAAGCAGGGGTAAGACCTACTACATTTAACTTGAATTTACTTTTGCCAATGTCTTGGAGGTTGAAGAAATTCATAGAACATCCTGAACTCCCACAGGACCCGAAAAGAGATAGTGAAGTATAAGGAATTACTGCTCTTTCTCCAATAATGAAGGACGATTTCTTAGCAGTAAAACTATGACAGATTAATTGAAAGGTCAGATGGAAAAAAAACTAGCTTAGGAGCATGTAGAGAATGGCCACAATTGAATTAAAAAGGTAATACACTGCAGGTAAGAAAATGTAACCCCTATATGTCTATCGGTGAAGTTACTAAGGAAATCTACAGTAGCAGCTATGATAAAATAAGGAAAATGGATTTAAAAAGCTGAAAGGATCAGCTGCTAAGGTTAGAACTTAAAATCAGGCGTGGTTTAAAAATACCATCTTGGAAGCCTAGACTAGATGTATTCTTTGTACTGAATTAATAAAGTTGGAAACAAGATCAAACAACAGTTAGTATAGTTAAAGGGAGAATTGAAATAGGCTATGGAAAAGGAATCTGAATGAAGAAAACAAGAAGCAAATTAATCATTAACAAGTTAAATGCAAAACATTGATAAAGAAGGCTAAAAGAGAATACGAAGAGAAAACTGCCACAGAGGTGAAAACTCATAGTAATAACATTTTCAGATATATCAGAAGCAGTTAGCCTGTGAGGGAATCTGTGGTACTGCTAGATAATGAAAGAGTAAAAAGGGCACTCAGGGAAGACAAGGTCATAGCAGAGAGGCTGAAAGAATTCATTGCTTTGGTCTTTACTGAATAAAATTTAAAAGATTTACCTGTACCAGTAATGTTTTTCAAGGGTGATTGTATTGGATAGCTTGGAATAATGCTCACCACTGCTGACTGAAAATTGAACCCACCAAAACTAGCTTGAATCTTTTATCTTTTGGTTTAGAAACCACCACTTTCCAGGTAGAGCTATTCTAGTCCTTTAAAAAAGTATTTTGAAAGAAAGCAAGGTTGCAAATAAAAACATCTCCACATGTTACCCCCCCCCCCAGTAAACTCACCTTGGAAAAGGCAGAAAAAAAAATTCCCACTGGAAAAAGCACACTGCCCAAATTACTTAATAAGGAAAATCCTCTGCTCCCTGAAATTCTATAATTAGGAAGGCAGATCTAAAACTGCATGCGTGAAAATGGTTATTACTAACCTGAAAACTAAGATGACCGTCCTTCCCCCCATACAGCAACTGGCAAACTATGAATAAAACATAGGTGGCCGTACAAATAAAAAAAAATTCTAACTGGTGTGTTGTTTTTTCTTTTGTGATTCTATTTTGTTTACCACTTCTGAAATACATTGTTCTGTTTGAGTCATCCATATCCCATTATTTGCAATGATTACATTCATGTGCTTTAATGTAGCATAGTTTAATTTCAGTTTCAGTTCTACAGCTGTGGCCATGACTTAGCCAAGCCCTCCACTAAGGGTTCATTGTTATCCATTTGAGGGTGGGGCTGGAGCTGCTTCTGACATCTTGGCTTCTCTCCCAAATTTTCTCTCTTGTTTTGCTACTTTTGTAGCCTTGTTTCTTTGGGTCACAATCAATTCTTTGTTGCTGAGTTATAGGGTATAAATCAAGGGTCCTTTTTGCTAATGTACTCGTACAGTGAAATCTGAGTTTACATTTTTAATGTGAAACTTTCTGTCGCACTAAGCCCAGATTTAACATGGCATATATGGGAGGCATTTTAAAAAACATTTTCATGCAGGTGCTCCTATGTTAACTCTGCATTATCTAGCTTGCATGGATAACACAAAAACATCTGCTCTCTGCATATGACACATCCCCTCTTAAAAATAGTTTTAAAAAAATAGGTAACACATGCTTTAATGCATTCTGCAGTAATCTGTTGCACTGAGTGTCACATGTTTGATTATCTCTCAGTTGATGAGAGATCTTATGTGTGTACTTGGTGCAAAGAGCTCCTAGCACTCAGGGAATGGGTCCGATCTCTTGAGGCTAGAGTAGCAGACTTGGAGGAGCTATGAGAGAGAGATACATAGAGGAAACTACTGTTTACTCTTCTCCATTGAGAATATTGACAATTTAAACCTACTCTCTATTTTCTGTCTTTCAACCAGTTCTTAATCCATTATAGGACTTTAGAAGGTCATGGGTTAGGAGGTAATGTCCTCGGAAGTCTTTCATGAGGTACTTTGTCAAATGCCTTTTGAAAATCCAAATACACAATTTCAACCAGTTCACTTTTATGCACATGTCCATTCACCCCTTCAAAGAAATGCAGTAGATTGGTGAGGCAAGATTTCCTTTGACTAAATCCATGTTGGCTTTCTCTCATCAATCCATGCTTACGTATATGCTCTGTCATTTTGTTCTGTATAATAGTCTCTATCATTTTGCCTGGCACTAGCATCAGACTTGCTGGTCTATAATTTCCTGGATCACCCCTGGAATCCTTTTTTAAAAAATCGACATTACGTTGGCCACCCTCCAGTCTTCTTGTACTATGCTGGATTTTAAAGAAAAATTACAGATTACTAACAATAGCTCTGCAAGTTCATTTTTCAAATTCTGTCAGCACTCCTGGATGTATACCATCCTGTCCAGGCAATTTGCTACTGTTCAGTTTATCAAATTGACCCATTACATCATCCAGTGTTGTATGAGTTTCTCTGATTCATCAGAATTAAATACCATTTCTGGCACCGGTAACTCTCCCACATCTTCCTCAGTGAATACTGAAGCAAAGAAAAATCTCTTTGCTATGGCCTTGTCTTTCCTGAGAGCCCCTTTTATCCCTCAGTCGTGTAGTGGTCCAACCAATTCTCTTCCTAGTTTCTTGCTTTTAATATACCTAGAAAGGTTTTTACTGCGTTATGCTTCCGGTGCAATCTTCTTTTCAAGGTCTCTATTCGCCTTCCTTATTAGTGTCTTGCATTTGACATGACATTGCAATTATTTTTAGTCAGATTCTTTTTTCACTTTTTGAAGGATTCTCTTTTAGTTCTAATAGCTTCCTTCACCTCACTCGTTAATCACGCTGGCTGCTGTTTGGTCTTCCTTCCTCCTTTTTTAATACATGGAATATATCTAATCTGGGCTTCCAGGATGGTCTTTTCTGATTTACTGAACTACTGCTAATTCAACTGATTTTCTGATTTACTGATTTGGTGATATCTGATTTACAGATCTACTGATAATTTAACTTTTAAACTGTTGCCACTGAATCGGATTAAGTACCACCTAATCTACTGCTAATTTAACTATTAATTTAATTGTTAATTTAACTGATATTGAATCCAATCTAGTGCTATCTGACTCACTGCTAATTATTCAACCTAGAAACTGGGAGTAACAAAAACACCAAATAGCCATTAGGTCAAGAAGGAGTTATTCTAATCTGCAAGCATGAATTTCCTACTGATTTTACTAATTTATTTAATATGCGACAACATCCCTGTGCATATCTTAACACCAGATCTGTCAGGAATAAAGCATTCTTAATTAAAGATTGGCTCATCAGCAAGAAAATAGCCTGTCTATTCCTAACAGAAACGTGGCTATTGTCTGAAGACCCAATAATAAATGATCTTCTACCAGATAATTTTAAAATTCACATGCTAAATCATGATGGAAGAAGAGGGAGAGGCTTAGCAATTGTTTCTAAGGAAGGATTTGTAGTTGAACTATTGGATTCCAAAATGACCAATCAATTAGAAATATTAGCCTGTAAAATTAGCGATAAGGAACTAGAAGATTCCCTTTCTTGTATATTATTCTATGTTCCGCCAAAAAGCTGGCCAAAAGCTAGAGAGGACTTCTGTGAATTTGTCCTACATAACTCAATCACTTCATCACATAATTTAATTACAGGAGACATAAACTTACATCTAGATGAAGTGGACAATCCAGAAGCAAAAGACTTTAAAAACTTTCTATCATTACTCAACTACAATCTCCCTTTACCCACTCAAACACATGAAAAAGGCCATCATTTAGATGTGGTAGCGATGTCCACAAAGGAGACCTTAGACCCTTCCATCTCTCTTTCAGTCGGTACTTGGTGTCACATTATCTAATCCGACCATTTCACTTATTATTTCAATCTAATCTGGACTCACCTAAAATCTAAGACACACCTACGGACAAAAAGAGAACACTTCACAAGAGGCCATATCAACCCAGAGGAATATTGGTCACAATATGATCTACAAGCAAAGATAGAAGGAGTTGATTTCTATGATCACTGGATGAAAACTAGCACATCCATTTTAGATAAAATTGCCCCTAAACAAAATAGTAAAAGCTGCTCAAATAAATACAACAAATGGTTCGACATCGAACTCTTAACAATGAAACAATCAGTAAGACGATTAGAAAGAATCTGGAAAAAAATGGGAAAGCTGTCAGACCGGGACAACTGGAGATCCAACATAAAACTCTACAAACAACAGAGAAAAGAAAAACATAAAACATTTTACTCATCCAAAATTAACTCATCTAACACTAGCTCAAAAGGAACTAATACAAAAGAACTGTTCAACATAGTTACAAATTTATTTGACACCATACGCTACACTCAACCCATGCATAACATCAAGTTACCCTCAGCAAATGATCTAGCACAACATTTCGATTCAAAACTTCAAAACCTAAAAAACAACTACTCAATAATTGCTGTATAT
This sequence comes from Geotrypetes seraphini, assembly GCF_902459505.1. NCBI lineage: Eukaryota > Metazoa > Chordata > Amphibia > Gymnophiona > Dermophiidae > Geotrypetes > Geotrypetes seraphini. Next base: position 387,464 of record NC_047084.1, on the reverse strand, counting down.
GAACATCAATCAACTGATATTCAAAGAAATGAAATACCAGCGGAAATGATTTGGAGTTCCTTCCACAATTTAGAATGGAATAACTACATCAAGTTATATAACAGATACTCTAAATCAGTGGTCTCAAACTCGCAGCCCGGGGGCCACATGCGGCCCGCCAGGTACTATTTTGAGGCCCTCGGTATGTTTATCATAATCACAAAAGTAAAATAAAACAGTTTCTTGATCATATCTCTTTAGCTATAAATTACAATATTATTATTAAAACTTAGCCAAAAGGAAAGAATTATAAACTATAAAGAGTTTTACCTCATGCAAAATTGTAATTTCTTTAATAAGACATTAACTATTTTTTTCTGCGGCCCTCCAAGTACCGCCAAATCCAAAATGTGGCCCTGCAAAGGGTTTGAGTTTGAGACCACTGCTCTAAATCATACTGTGTCCTGGATTCATGTCCCCAGAAATTTATGAAAGCAGCTCCATTAGACTTTAAACTATCTCTATTGAATTACCTAACCAATAACTTAAACAATGGAAATTTCCTCACTTATAATGGTCATATTATAATAACCCCTATTCCAAAAATCGTAAAGAATCATCAACATCAGTAATCAACTATAGACCAGTAGCATCCATTCCATTTATTAGAAGGATTGGTACACACCCTACTGATGGAATATCTTGACCAGTTCTCTCTTTTGCATGAAACTCAATCTGGTTTTAGGCCTCTGTTTAGCCCTGAGACAGTAATTGAGGCTATCCTGGACAATTTGCGTTACTTGTTTAGTAAGGGCCTCAATGCCCTGATCATGCAATTTGACATGAGCTCTGCCTTCGACTTCGACGCAGTGAAAAATCGATCCACTTGTACCCATTCTACTCCACTCAGGATTTTGTAGACTTCAATCATATCACCCCTCAGCCGTCTCTTTTCCAAGCTGAAGAGCCCTAACAGTTTTAGTCTTTCCTCATACGAGAAGAGTACCATCCCCTTTACCATCTTGGTCGCTCTGCTTTGAACCTTTTCTAGCACCACTATATCTTTCTTGAAATAAGGAGACCAGAATTGAATGCAATACTCCAGATGAGGTTGAACCATGGAGCGATACAGGGGCATTATAACATTCTTAGTCTTGTTAACCGTCCCTTTTTTAATAATTCCTAGCATCCTGTTTGCTTTTTTGGCCACTGCCGCACATTGGGCGGAAGGTTTCATAGTATTGTCTACGATGATACTCGGATCCTTTTCTTGGGCATTAATCCCAAAGGTGGACCCTAGCTTCCGGTAACTATGATTCAGGTTATTCTTCCCAATGTGCATCACTTTGCATTTGTCCACATTAAATTTCATCTGCCATTTGGATGCCCAATCTTCTAATTTCCTAAGGTCCACCTGCAATTTTTCCATCTTGTCTTTGTCTTCCATTTTGTGTACGCTCTCTTTCAGTCCATTCCTTCTCAATACCCACTTTCACCATCAGTGTTCAACCTTCTGATGCAATCCTTGAGAGCAAACCTAGATCTCACACAAATAAAACATGCTACCTTAATGGCTTCATTAGCCCAGAAACCTCATCACTGTCAAAAAATGTGTCCACATAATAGAAAACTGGACCTCAACTCCCCGCCTCAAACTAAATAAGAACAAAATCAAATTCATTTGGCTAGGACCTTCAACTGACCCACATTATGCTCCAAGAATTACAGTGGACGACACAGACTTTCTATTAGAACTACAATCCCAAATCTTAGAAGAAGAAATTTATAACCACCTATCCATGAAGATCCATGTACAATCTAAACTAAACTAAACTAAATCTTGGGTTTATATACCGCATCATCTCCACAAGTGGAGCTCGACACGGTTTACATGGTTTGGGATAGAACGGAACTCCAATGGAATTATATAAGTAAGTAAGAAGAGAGGTTAGGGCTAAGAGTACCAGGGAGGGGAAGAGGTTACATTTTGGAGAAGAGCCAGGTCTTCAGATGCTTACGGAATAGTAGAAGGGAGCTCAAGTTACGAAGAGGGGAAGAGAGACTATTCCAGAGCTGAGTGATTCTGAAGGGGAGGGAGGACCCAAGTTTACCAACGATCAATAATAAAACAATCTTTCTTTGTGATGAGAAAGCTAAGATCCAGAGGCTTTCCAAATTTTAGTACAATCATTAATCCTATCTCAACTAGACTACTATAACACTAGTTCTTTTCTATAAAACTTTGCTATCATGTCTATAACTAGTTCAAAATGCAGTAGTAAAACTCATATATGGACTATGGAAATTGGAACATCTACAACCCTACTGTATGAAACTATGTTAGCTGTGTATAACTGCAAAGATCAAGTTTAAATTAGGAATCACTGCCTTTAAGATCCTGACAGGGAATGCCTCCGACTACCTAACAGTGTTGGCCATCCTACTCCAGGGTGCCTCTAATAGATATTCTAGCAGAAATCTTTTCCACTTAAAATTCCCAACATGCAACAATATAAAGTCTACAAGGCAAATTACCTTATCCATCTAAAAAGAATTAGGAAAATGCTGGAACCAACTACCACTTACACTACGATCTTGTGACCAATATCTCAAGTTCAGAAAACTTTAAAAAGCAACTCCTGGGATATAATGTTGAGCCAAAGATGACCTACTTAAAATTATAACTATGTATTTGTAACTATGAACTAACTGTATGAATAACTGTACCGATCTACCTGCACTAGCAGCTCTATCGAATGTCCATGTCAAACTGCCCATTGTTTGTTTGTTTTTTAATATATGTTTATTAACAGTGGGGGAACACAAACAACCAAGAGTCAACAATGCAAGAATACAAAAGCATATACGACAAATTATACAAGAGCAGATGACATATTCAAAGCAAGCAAGAAAACAAGAACCCTCGATACATGCATCACCATTAAGTACAAGGAAGGCCCATGCTTGGTGTCAGTGCAAACCCCACCTTTTACATTTTTCTCCCAAAGGGCCAAAGAGGCCATCCCCAAGACTTCACTCAGAATCCCACTCACACCATCCACACACAAACCAATTGCAGCAACAGTCACCCCCTCTCCCCCCACACACACACAGCCCCCACATTCATTCCCCCCCTACCCCTAGACAGAAGAGCTACAAAAATGAAAAAGTAGAAACAAGAAAACCGCCATGAAGAACAGGCGGCTCAGGAGGACAAAAAAGGAAACTCCACCACTCAGGCGGAAGCCTGAAACCGGGCGGATAATTAAGGTACTGGCTCCAAAACAGGAGTGGATTGCAACAAGTTATCTCACAAGGCAACGTAGTATTTCTTATCGAAGCTGGAGGAGCCTCCATACCACTTCTGTTCAAAAGTGGCCAATTCCCACAATTTAGCGTGCCACAGCTTGGTTGAGGGAGAGTCCTCCGAGATCCAACTAGATAATATAATTTTCTTGACTACGATGGCGACATAAATAAAACGCCTTTGGGGAATGGACAAACCCTGTTCCAGGAGAGGCTCCTGCAGACCCAGCAGCAAAATTTCATAGTCCCACTCCACAGACTGCTTAAGGGCGGCCTCCAACAGGGGCAGCACCTCCCTCCAAATGGTGAGCCTGGAGCATTCCAGAAATGAGTGAAGGTAAGTACCAGGCTGACACTTACATTTAACACAAAGGGCATTGTCCCATAGACCTTGGCTGGCTCCCTTCTGTCGCATTAAATAATATCGATGCAGGATTTTATATTGAGTTTCCTGATAATCTGCAGATTTAGAGAATGCAAAAAGGGTAATAAAACACTCTTGAAATTGATGCTCCATAAGAGGCACTCCCAAATTGCCCTGCCAGGCCTCTCGCAATTTAGAGATCCCACCTAATGGAGTCAAAAGCTTTAGGATCTTATACCAATGTGAAAGTTTATTTAAAGAAACCTGGGTGTTTAAAAATTGAGTGTTGAGTCCCCCAAGCATCCATGCCCCGGGGTGTCGTTTGCCTTCTGCATCCCAATAGTGCCGGAGCTGAAAGTATGAGAACAAGAAACGATTAGGGATACCCCACTGTTGATGCACCTGGGAAAAAGATGGAAAAGAATCGGGTGCAACATCTACCAGTTGTGCCATGGTTCTACATCCCCAAGAGGCCCACCCCTGAAATACCAAGCTCCCCCATCCCGGCTGGAAATTTGAGTTACCCATGAAGCAGAGAAGAGGAGAGACTGCTGTGCTGAGCCCCTGTCTGCACCTCCACCAGTGCCAAGCTTGCTGCAATGGCCACATAAATTGCAGTTGGTCTCTATGCCGGTGAGAAGGATCCTGTTGTGAGTGAAGCATGTTCATAAATGTAAAGGGAAAGCTCCAACCCTCAACTCACCCTGGAGGAAAATAACGCTTGCATCCCGTATGCCATCATGTATCCATCTCATTAGAGCTGCCACATTGTAGAAGTGAATATCCGGGACATTAAGACCCCCTAGTGACTTGTCCAGCATCAGTTTCGCCATACTGATTTTAGGGGCTTTAGAGTTCCAAATAAACTTGGATATAAGTGCTTTAAACTTAAGTTCTTCTCTGCATCGCAGCTAGACTGGTATCATCTGTAAAGGGTATAACAATTTAGGGAGCATTACCATTTTGACTAGGGCCACCCTGCTCATCAGTCCCAAAGGGAGGTCCTGCCATGCCTGACACAACCAACCAATCTCCTCCAAGGACCATATTACATTAGCAATATAGAGAGTAGAGCACTTTTTTCCCCCCCACCCCACCATTTCGGTGGGCTAGCCGTGGGTAACTGCCACCGGGTCATTCTCTAATTACAAATAATATATAAAGGGACTAATACTCAATGAGATTTATCCAGGTAGAAGCCTCCATTACCTGGATAAATCCTGTTCACCAGGTCATCACCCCTGAAATGCCAAGCTCCCCCATCCCAGCTGGAAATTTGAGTTACCCATGAAGAGAGTGGTGGAGGGAAAGAAAGGGGGCAGGGTGGTATGGAAGGGTGATCCTGATAGAATTGATGTACAGAGAAAGGGGAGAGACATAAGGGTTAAGGATATTGGAAGGAAAGAAAGGGGGCAGATGCTGATTGAAGAGGGGTGGATGGCGAGAGAAAGGGCAGACATTGGATGGTAGTGGGGAGCCTATGCTGGATGGAAGTGCAGATGGGAGAGATAAGGGAGCAAATGCAGGAAGGAAATGGGAAGAGAGAAAGAGGGGAGCAGATGCTGGATGGAAGTGGACAGAGAGAGAAGGTTCTAGATGGAAGGGTTGGAGAAAGAGGGTATATGATGGAAGGAGGGGATAAATAAAAGGAAGGCACATGATGGGGAGAAAAGGATTGAGTTAGGGAAACACTGGAGGGGTGAGGGAAAGAGGTGGCAAGCTTTAGGTAGACAGTAAAAAAAGACATTGATGAGAGGGTAGTAAGAACGTAATCTAGACAGATGCAAAAAATAAATTGAAAAGGATAATGAGGGAAAAAAGGGAAAGGGATTGCAGAGGAAAGGTGTGGGAGAGGGAAGGAGAGGACAGAGATGCCAGACCAATGGGGGTGAAAGGAGAGATGGAAGGGGGAAGCATACAGTTTCTGGAAGGGGCATAGAAGGAGAGAAGATGCCATATAGGGGAAGAGAGACGGCAGACAGTGGATGGAAGGAAGAGAGTTACAAGAAGATGAGGAAAGCAGAAACCACAGAAGACAAAGGTGGAAAAAAATTTTCTATTTATTTATTGCTTTAGGAGACATGTGTCACTGTTTCTGTGGTACACTGTATGCAGAGTCCAGCTTCTTACTGGTTCAATTTAACCTTTGTCTATGTATTTCTATTTTATCCCCCCTTTTACAAAACTGTGGAGCGTTTTTTGTACCAGCCGTGGTGGTAGCAGCTCTGATGCTCAGAATTCTATGAGCGTCAGAGCTGTTACCACCGTGGCTAAAATCCACACTACAGTTTTGTAAAAGAGGGAGGGGTTAGTTTGTGATTACATATTCCATACTAGGCAAAGGTGTTTTCTGTGTTCTGTGTGTTTGAAAGACATGTTTTTTTGTTAGGCTTGACTGCAGGATTGATCTGTACTAGTCTGGCTTGTTTAGTTTTACAATGGGTGTATTGATGTTGTACTGCTCACTGCAGTATGTAAGATGCTGCCTTTTCCTAGTACTCATGTGTGACATGTGGCTTGTTACTAAAAATCATGTTTTTCATACAGATGGGGGGGGTGTCAAAAAATGATGCGCCCCGGGTGTCACATATGCTAGGTACGCCACTGAAGCCCACCCGCTCCACCTCTTTACTAGACCAAACTTCAGAAGGGCATAGCAGATCTTTAAGGTTTCTGTTACGGGAAAATGCTATTTTACACTCCAAAGTTTGGCAGTTCTGTTTAGTTTGCACTATAGGCCACAAACTTTTAATTTTCCTTCCCAAACATTGTGAGATTGTTGAAAATCGCAACACATGCTATGGAGTCCTTATTATCAGCTTTAGTTTTATACTGTAGCATCTGGACCCAAGGACTGAACCTGGCCTGCTTATAAGTCTTTGAAATCACAGTTTTAGGGTACCCCCGTTCTTCATATTTATCTTTCAAAAATTGTACCTTATCAATAAATTCCTCCGTAGAATGGCACACTCTTCTATACCGAAAAAATTGTGATACAGGTAAGTTGTTTTTTTAATGTACTTGGATGCATGCTAGTATAGCACAATAGCGTATTCCAATCTGAAGGTTTGGTAAAAATAGCCTATGATACAGAAGTTGAAAGGCTAAAAAACTCATTGGGTTGCCATCTGTATATTAAATAAGGTTGAGGCTTTTTCTCCACTTTAAGTAAATGATTTTTCAGTGGGCACTCCCACCACTTGGCTAAGAACATTTTTCTATATTTCTTGATTTATATTTTGTTATTATCATTAATTTTCTTGAGAGATGTTTAAATACCTACATGGAATAAATGTGCATGAAGCGAGTCTCTTTCAATTGAAAGGAAGCTCTGGAACAAGGGGACATAGAATAAAAGTAAAAGAGGATAGACTCAGAAGTAATCTCAGAAAATACTTTTTCACAGAAAGTATGACAGAGATTAAAATATATCTTAATTCACCAAAGCTTGGGAAGGGATAATAGATGGCATGGATAGGCCATATGGTCTTTATAACCTTGATTCTATAAAGTCCACCTAAAGCTAGGCACCGATATCAATGCCCAATTTAATTGAACAATTGGCTTAATTGGTGCCAAAATTGGCACTCAACACCTCATAATTGACTTTAATTGGACTTAATTGAAAGTTAGGCACCTAACTTGAAAACCTTGATTCTATAAAAAGTATGTGCCTAGCCCAAAGCATCTACACTAAAACTGAGCATGGTTAGAGGTGGATCATGGGTGTGGTTTTGAGTTAGGCACCTCTATGTGAATTAGGTACCATTAGGCTCTGATATTGGCGCCTAACTTTAGGTATAGAAAACCATGGCATAAATTGGGGGATGCCTAAATATTAGGATGCTAAAAATCACCTAAACACGCTTAGGTGACACTAAGCATGACTCTACAATGAGCGCCTAAGATTTTTACAGAATCTGTGCCAATATCAGTGTCTAACTTTAGGCGGACTTTATAAAATCGGGGCCTATCTGCTTTCATATTTTCTGTACTTCTATGTTTCTAAATGACGACTTTCATTTCTTTTACTAATAGGCCATTTCAGGCCTTGCATTGTCCACCTATGCTTCTCACAATTCTAATACCCAAGTCAATACTCAGCCTCCCTTTCTCTTAGAAAATTTATCAATAATCCCCAGAGTTACTAAGGTTTTTGATAATATTGTTTTAAAAAAAAGAAAAAAATATTCTGTATGCTTATTGAAATTAAAACTTAAGCCATTGTTCCTCATTGCAGATCACAAAGCATTGGGCTTCTAAGAAGGCTAGAGTATCACTGCTGTTTATAGTTATAAATGATACTACATGCATGTTTATCATGGTGATTTTATGATGCTCAGTGTGCTAATACTAGAGGTATGCATGGGTATGGGGACAATGGGAAACCTATGGAAATCCACAGACCTCGGCATTATTGATAACAAAATAGTCTTTAATATTGCAGGGATGTGAAGGGTCGGATCCAAAGTAAATGGGGATGGGAGGGGATGGATCAGAAATGAATGGGGACAAGAACAGATGAGAACCAGATGTCCCCAAACACACTTTGATTCGGAAACTGGAAGCACCAACAGCTCAGCTAATAATCCCCCCCCCCCCTCAAGTCCAGGTTAAAAATAAGAATATGTTTTTCTTGCATTTTTGACAAATTAATGCCTATTGTTTTATGTTATATTTTAACAAGTTATGTACAAAATCTTTAAAATGCAAGTTGGGTAGGGGCATGGGAAAAAAAACTGTGGGGAAGGTGAAAGAATGGTATCAATATGATAGGGATGGATTGGGGATAGAAAAGAATTGACTGGGGACAGTAGCAATATGATGGAGATGATTGGGACAGAAAATAATTGACTAGTCATGAGTGGGGATGGGTACAAGATTATTTCAAAGCCAAAAATATACAGCAACTATCATCTGTTGAAGAAAAGGACACAACTGGCCTCTACTCTATCCAAAATGGAGGAAAAAACCTAACCCCGCTCCCTCCCCCCTCCCTCCCACGGAGCATCATATCACAGCTCATAGCTGCGTAATAGCAGTGGTGTACCAAGGGGGGAGGGGCAGCAGTTCACCCTGGGTGCACACTCTAAGGGGGTGCACAGCTGGCATACCATATCTGGAACCTCCCATTCTACTCTGCTGATTTCCTGAATAGAAACATAGAAACATGACGGCAGAAAAGGGCTATAGCCCATCAAGTCTGCCCACTCTACTGACCCACCCCATTAAGTCTGAGTACTAATGACCTAGTTCCTTAACTCGACTCTCGTAAGGATCCTACTAGGGCATCCCATTTATTCTTAAAGTCAATAACGCTGGTGGCCTTGATCACCTGCTCTGGAAGCTTGTTCCAGTGATCTACAACCCTTTCTGTGAAGAAATACTTCCTTATGTCACTATCGAATTTCCCTCCTCTGAGTTTGAACGGATGCCCCCTTGTGACCGAGGGTCCCTTGAGAAAGAAGATGTCTTCTTCCACCTCGACACGTCCCGTGATGTATTTAAATGTCTCAATCATGTCCCCCCTCTCCCTGCGCTCCTCTAGAGTGTAGAGCTGCAATTTGTTTAATCTTTCTTCGTACGAGAGACCCTGGAGCCCCGAGATCATCCTAGTGGCCATCCGCTGAACCGACTCAACTCTAAGCACGTCTTTACGGTAATGTGGCCTCCAGAATTGCACACAGTACTCCAGATGAGGTCTCACCATGGTTCTGTACAGTGGCATTATGACTTCAGATTTGCGGCTAACAAAGCTTCTGTTGATACATCCCATAAGTTGCCTTGCTTTGGATGAGGCCTTCTCTACTTGTTTGGCGGCCTTCATGTCTGCACTGATGATTACTCCCAAGTCTCTTTCTTCTGAAGTCCTAGCTAGTGTTTCTCCATTTAAGGTATAAGGTTTGCAAGGATTTCTGCTACCGAGATGCATAACCTTACATTTCTTAGCGTTGAAGCCCAGCTGCCATGTCGAGGACCAGTTTTCCAACGTAAGCAGATCCTGCGTCATACTATCCTGCAGATTGCTTTCACTTACTATATTACATAGTTTGGCGTCATCAGCGAATAGAGTTACTTTACCCTGAAGCCCTTGGGTCAAGTCCCTTATGAATATGTTAAAAAGGAGCGGACCCAGGACCGAGCCCTGTGGCACTCCGCTGGTCACCTCCGATGTCTCAGAGAGGGTGCCGTTGACCACCACCCTCTGACGTCTTCCACTCAGCCAATCATTGACCCATGCAATTAGTGTCTCACCTAACCCCATCGATTTCATCTTGTTTAATAGTCTACGGTGTGGGACGCTGTCAAAAGCCTTACTGAAATCCAAGTACACTATGTCCAGAGACTCTCCCGAGTCTAGCTTTCCTGTTACCCAATCAAAGAAGCTGATAAGATTGGATTGGCATGACCTACCCCTAGTGAATCCATGTTGACTAGGATCCCTTAGATTCCCCTCATCCAAAATCGTATCTAATTTACATTTAAGTAATGTTTCCATGAGTTTACACACTATTGATGTGAGACTCACTGGTCTGTAATTCGCAGCCTCCGCTCTGCAACCCTTTTTGTGCAGAGGAACGACGTTAGCTGTTTTCCAGTCCAGGGGGACTCTCCCCGTACTTAGGGAGAGATTGAAGAGCATGGTTAACGGTTCCGCCAGGACATCGCACAGCTCCCTGAGCACTCGTGGGTGCAATTTGTCTGGTCCCATGGCTTTGCTCACCTTGAGTCTTGACAGTTTGCTGTAAACATCAGCTGGTGAGAACCCAAAATTCTGAAATGGGTCTTCCTTGCTTGGCTTTGCTTCCAGCTGTGGCCCGTGTCCAGGTGCCTCGCAGGTAAAGACTGAGCAGAAGTAATCGTTCAGTAGTTTGGCTTTTTCGGAATCTGTTTCCACATAAATCCCATCTGCTGTTCTAAGGCGTACTATCCCATTTGTGTTCTTCTGCCTGTCACTAATATACCTGAAGAAGGATTTGTCCCCTTTCTTAATGTTCTTTGCTAGAGTTTCTTCCACTCGAAGTTTGGCCTCCCTGACTGCTGTTTTGACCGCTGCAGACCTTGTCTTGTATTCAATGTTAGCTTCTTTCTCCCCGGTGCGTTTGTATGAAAGAAATGCTCTTTTCTTGTCCTTGACTAGGTGTGAGACCTCATCAGTGAACCAACGGGGTTTCCTCTTTCTTTGTTGTTTGTTTACCAATTTTATGTAGCGGATAGTTGCTTCGTGTAGTGTCCTTTTCAGTGTTGACCACATAGCTTCCACATCATCCGTTATTTCTTGAGCCTGTAGCGTCTGATGGACGAAATCACCCATGCTTGCGAAGTCAGTGCCCCGGAAATTGAGTACCTTCGTTTTTGTTTGTGATCTAGGGAAGCCCTTTCTAAGGTTGAACCATACCATGTTATGGTCGCTGGTTGCCAGCGTTTCTCCCACCGAGACTTCCGTGACGCTTTCCCCGTTTGTAAGTACCAGGTCCAGGATGGCCTGGGCCCTAGTGGGCTCTAGCACCATTTGTTTGAGCTGTACTCCCTTCATGGATGTTAATATCCTCCTGCTACTACAAGATGTTGCTGAGAATGTGTTCCAGTCTACATCAGGCATGTTGAAGTCCCCTAGCAGGACAACGTCCCCCCGTAAGGTGATATTCTCAATGTCTTCAATTAATTCTGTGTCCTTGTCCTCCGATTGTCTTGGAGGTCTGTATACCACACCAAGGTATAGGCATTTCTCTCCGCCTCTGGCCAGGTTTACCCAGATGGATTCCCCAGTGTACTTGACATCTGTGATCCTAGTTGTATTGATGTTCTCTTTGATGTAAAGTGCTACCCCACCTCCCAACTTACCCTCTCTATCTTGGCGAAGCAGGTTGTATCCTGGTATAGTTATATCCCACCCATGAGAGTCTGTGAACCATGTTTCGGATATTGCTACCACGTCTAGGTCTGCATTTACTATTTCTGTTTCTAGTTCTAGAAATTTATTCCCTAGGCTGTGTGCATTTACATACATAGCTCTCCACTCTTTGTGTCTACTAAACTCCTTTAGCAGCAGCAGCATTAAACTTTGAATTCAGTCATCACAGGATCGTCCTGTGGCTGCCGGTCCACCCCTCTGACGTTACTTCCTTGTTCCAGAGCAGAGCCAGCAGCCTTGGGGAGGTGTAGCAAGGTCCTGTAATAACTGCATTTAAGTTTACAGCTGCTGCTGCTGGTTCGAGAAGAATACAGCAGCGGTGGGGAGGTGAGGGGACAAGATTCTAGATGGCATTGGGGTCGAGGGAGCAGAAGACTGGTATGGAAGGATAGTGGAGGATGAGAAAGGACTGCTGATGGAACTGGTGTGCAAGGAGAGGGAGAGAAAGACAGAATGGTGATGGATACTGGATGGAATTGGGTTGGAGGGAGAGAAAGGGGGCAAATGCTGATGGAAGTGGGGTGAAGGGAGCGAGAAGGGGCAGATGCTGATGGAAGAGGGGTAGATGGAAAGAGACAGCAGTGGGGAGGGGAGAGGGGGAGCCTATGCTGGATGGAAGTGGTGATGGGAGAGAGAAAGAGGGGAGGAGATGCAGGAAGGAAGTGGGGAGGATAGAAAGAAGGGAGCAGACACTGAATGGAAGTGGACAGAAGGGGCAGACACTGGATGGAAGTGGACAGAGAGGAGAAGATGTTGGCTGGAAGGAGTAGAGAAAGAGGGCAAATGATGGAAGGAGGGGGATAAATAAAAAAGACACATGGTGGATGTGCTGAAGAGGATAGAGTTAGTGAAATACTGGAGAGGGTGATGGAAATAGATGGCAAGCTGTAGGTAGACACAGTAAAAAGGGAAATTGAAGACTGGATAGTAAGAATTTAATCTAGAGAGATGCAGAAAATAAATTGAGAGGGAAGAAAAGGAAAAGGAAGAGAGAGGAGTGAGTGAAATGCCAGACCATAGGGGTATGGGAGAGGTAAGGGAAGGAGAGGAGAGAGATGCCAGACCAATGAGGGTGGAGGGAGAGATAGAAGGGGGAGGCAGACAGTTTCTGGAAGGGGCATAGAAGGAGAGAAGATGCCATATAGAAGGGGCAGAGAGAGAGAGAGAGGGCAGACAGTGGCTGGAAGGAAGAGAGTGATGAGAAGATGAAGAAAGCAGAAACCAGAGAAGACAACGATAGAAAAAAAAAATTCTATTGTAGCTGTGTTGATAAATATTTATAAATTGAAAATAGAAATAAGGTGATCTTTTTATTGGACTAATTGTAATACATTTTTGACTAATATAAAGACCAAAACGCCTTTCCTCGGTTCAGGACAGGATACCATAACAGCAGTATACTTTATTGACCTGAGAAAATAGGTTTTGGCCTCTGAAAGCTAATCGAAAAAATGTATTAGTCCAATAAAATGTTACTTTCCATTTTTGTTTTATTCCCACCCCCCCACCCACCCCCACCCCCGTTTTGGCCTCTTTTTATGAAACCGCATTAGGTCCTAATGCAGCTTTATAAAAAAAAAAAAAAAGGGGGGGGGGATTTGTTAATTTGTAAAGTGATGATTGCTATTTCTCTGTTTTTTTCAAATTTACATCTGCTATCTTTATATTTTGCACAATATTAGGGGACTTGCATCACTGTTTCTCTGGTGTTGCAATGTATACAGTGTCCAGCTTCTTGGTGGTTCAGTTTAAACTTTGTCTGCATATTTCTATTTTAACCCCCCTTCCCCCCCCTTTTACAAAACGGTAGCGTACTTTTTAGTGCCGGCCATGGTGGTAACAACTCCGATGCTCATAGGAATTCTAAGAGCATCAGAACTGTTACCACCATGGCCAGTGCTAAAAACTGTGCTACGATTTTGTAAAAGGGTGTATGTGTGTGTTTATGATTACATATTCCATACATAAGAACATAAGAATAGCCTTACTGGATCAGACCAATGGTCCATCAAGCCCAGCAGCCCATTCTCATGGTGACCAATCCAGGTCACTAGTACTTGGCCAAAACCCAAGGTAGCAATATTCCATGCTACCAACACAGGGCAAGTAGTGGCTTCCCCCATGTCTTTCTTAATAACAGACTATGGACTTTTCCTCCAGGAACTTGCCCAAACCTTTCTTAAAATCAGCTACACTATCCGCTCTTACCACATCCTCTGGCAACGGTACCAGAGCTTAACTATTCTCTGAGTGAAAAAAAATTTCCTCCTATTGGTTTTAAGAGTTTTTCCCTGTAACTTCATCTAGTGTCCCATAATCCCCTACTGGGCAAAGGTGTCTTCTGTGTGCACGAAAGACATGGTTCTCTCTTAGCATTGACGGTGCAGGATCAATCTGTACTAGTCTGGCTTGTTTAGTTTTACAATGGGTATATTGATGTTCTGCTGCAGTAAGTAAGATGTTGCCTTTTCCTAGGTACCTCTCTTGTGCGATATGCGGATTGTTACTAAAAATCATGTTTTCCATACAGATGTTGGGGGGTGTCAAAAAATGATGGGCCCTGGGTGTCAGATATGCTAGGTACACCACAGCCTAATAATAAGCTCTCTGTCATCACATATACTAGCTGGCCAGATAGGTAATTGCCAGATAGGTAATGTTCAGTTCACAATTAATGCAGTAGACATGCATATAATCTCAATGGGACCCAAAGATAAGCCTCCAACAAAAGTAAAAAATTTCACTTAACTTTTGTCCAAAGCAGTCCCAAATGTCTCTCAATCCCAATGGGAGACCCTATTTTGCAAAAGCGTCTTCAGGGGAGTTGTATTGAAAAAAAACCTACACGCTATTTAAAATGTGTCTCCTTTGTACTCCTGAAGTTGTAAAAAGTGGTTGAATAAGCAAAGCTTTGAGATTATTAGGTTTTACTATCTACATACAGTACTTTATCTTCAGGTCATTGAATCAGTTTCTTTCATTATTAGATGTAGTATTTAGCCTAAGATACTCAGGCTAATCCGCCCCAGTGAGGCTCTGGTAAAATCTTTGTTCTTTTCAGAGATTTGTTCTCTACAGCCAGCTTTCAACATTTCCGTGCAACAGCCACACCCTGTTTATCAGATCTGTTTTTATTCACTTATATGATCTCAGATATAGTAACGCCTGCAATAAATTTTCTACCTGCCTTAAAAAAAAGGTTCTAATGGTTCTCGACTCCAGATTTCACAATCTGGGAAGTATACACCTTCATATGAGAACTGGAGTGTGAACATGCATTTTTGGCTCTGTGTCCTTTATTCCAGATGATATAAGGCCAGTAAGTCTGACTTCTGTGGTAAGCAAATTAATGGAAACATTTTTAAAACAGAGACTGGTGAAGTTTCTGGAATCCGGTGGATTACAGGACCGGAGGCAACATAGATTCACTAGAAGTAAGTCTTGTCAAACAAGTCTGATCAATTTCTCTGACTGGGTGATCAGAGAATTGGATAGAGGGAGTGCTCTAGATGTGGTTTATATAGATTTTAGTAAAGCCTTTGACAGTGTTCCACACAGATGTCTAATAAATAAATTGATTGCAGTGACGTAGTAAAGGGGGGAGGGGACAGTCAACACCGTGCACCATCTTGATGGGGGTGCCAGCCCCCGTCCTCCTCTCTGCCCCCCCCGCTCCTTCCCGACCCCCTCTTTTGCGCATGTGCACTCCTTCTCTTCCCTCATACCTTTTTAATTTTCCAGTATCATGAACTTTCTGCCCGCATTGGTGCCAGCTGTCTGATGTCTGGTGTCAGCTGTCTGATGCACCGAGGAAGTGATGTCAAAGGGAGAGCTGACACGATGTAAGTTCGTGATGCTGCTTACACTGGGAAAATTCAAGAGGTATGGGGGAAGGGGGTGCGTGTGCGGCAGAGGGGGTTGGGAAGGAATGGGGCGGGGGAGGGGCACCACTGCCCCAAGTGCCACTCACCCTCACTATGCCACTGATTGAGTGCCCTCGGGATGGGTCCCAAAGTGACAGGCTGGGTCGGGAACTGGTTGAGTGGAAGACAACAGGGTAGTGATCAATGGAGATTGCTCTTAAGAAAGGGATGTTACAAGTGGTGTGCCTCAAGGTTCTGTTCTTGGGCCTGTTCTTTTTAACATTTTTGTGAACGATATTGCTGAGGGACTGTCAGGTAAGATTTGCCTCTTTGCAGATACTAAAATCTGCGAAAGAGTGGACACCTCGGATGGTGTGAATAACATGAAGAAAAACCTGGCGAAGTTTGAAGAGTGGTCTGATATTTGGCAGCTAAGATTTAATGCTAAAAAGTGCAATGCCTTGCATTTGGGCTGCAAAAACCCGAGGGAACGGTACAGATTAGGGAGTGAAGAGCTTATGTGCATGGCAGAAGAGCGGGACTTGGGTATGATTGTATGTGATGATCTTAAAGTGGCCAAACAGGTTGAAAAGGTGAAGGCAAAAGCTAGAAGGATGCTAGGGTGCATAGGGAGAGGTATGGCCAGTAGGAAAAAGGAGATATTGATGCCCCTGTAATACACTGGTGAGACCTCATTTAGAATATTATGTACAATTCTGGAGGCCACACTTTTAAAAAGATATAAAAAGGATGGAGTCAGTACAGAGGAAAGCTACTAAAATGTTGTTTGGTCTTCGTCATAAAGCATATGGAGACAGACTTAAAGATGTATGCAGTTACTTTTTGCTATAAACCGCTTTGGACTGTTAAAGTACCGTGGTATCTATAATAATAATCCTCTTAAGCGCGCATGTGCACTTAAGAGGCTGTGGGTACCTGACAAGTGCTGTGTCCCTCGGTGCCGAATTCCATTTTCGAATTCGAACACGGAGAGACACAGCACAGTTGGCGACTCCCCCCTCCCGCCCTCACTCACCGCCAAGACCAGCTACTTTTAAGCCTCCTCCTTTTTGCCAGCTCACCTGCGTTTAAATTCAGAGAAAAGCGCTGCACCGCGCTACCGCTGGCCTTGCCGTCTTCTGTCCACTGCGGCCTGCCCTCTCTGACTACTTCCTGTTTCCGCTAGAGTTGGTCGCAGTGGATAGAAGACAGCGGTAGCATGGCGCAGTGCTTTTCTGTGAATTTAAACGCGGCGGCTGGGAAGGGGGCTGTGTGAAATGCTGCTACTGTACAGGAATGGCTGGTAAATGCTGCTGCTGCACAGGAAAGGCCGGGAAATGCTGCTACTGCTGCATTGGGAAGGCCGGGAAATTCTGCTGCTGCACAGGAAAGGCCGTGAAATGCTGCTGTTGCAGAGGGAAGGCCGTGAAATGCTGCTGCTGCACAGAAAAGGCCGGGAAATGCTGCTGCTGCACAGGAAATGCTGCTGCTGCTGCACAGGAAGTGTGTGTGGGAGGTGAAATGCTGCTTCTGCACAGGGAAGGCCAGGAAATGCTGCTGCTGCACAGGAAAGGCCGGGAAATGCTGCTGCTGCACAGGGAAGGTCAGGAAATGCTGCTGCTGCACAGGGAAGTGTGTGTGTGAAGGGGAAATGCTGCCTCTGCACAGGGAAGGGTGGGAAATGCTGCTGTTGCACAGGGAAGTGTGGGTGTGGGGGGGGTAAATGCTGCTGCTGCACAGGGAAGGCCTGGAAATGCTGCTGCTGCATAGGGAAGGGTGGGAAATGCTGCTGCTGCACAGGGATGTGTGTGTGGGGGGGGGAAATGCTGCTGCTGCACAGGGAAGGCCGTGAAATGCTGCTGCTGCACAGGGAAGGGCGGGAAATGCTGCTGCACAGGGAAGGATGGGAGGGAAATGCTGCTGCTGCTGCACAGGGAAGTGGAGGGGACGGAGAGGGAAAGGGGGCCTGGGAGCAATCTTGGTTTGCTTTGGGGGAGGGGAGATAGAAGGGGGCCATGGAGAGACAGAAAGACAGGCAGGCAGGCAGGCAGCGCATTAGAACGAAAGACAGACACACAGAAAGACAATGGGCAGGGAGAGAGTCAGAATGAAAGAAAGACAGACAGGGTGTCAGAGAGAGAACCAGAAAAAAAGAAGGACAGACAGCGGGAGGGAGAAAGAAAGAAAGGAAGAGAGAGACAGGGGCAGGGAGAGACACAGAAAGAAAGAAAGACAGACAGACATATATTCTAGCACCCGTTAATGTAACGAGCTTAAACACTAGTATAAAAATAAAGTAGTTGTTATTATTTGGAAGGATCAGGTATTTGGATTCTTTTGTAGGTGTTGGAGTAATAGAAATGTGCAGTATCTTATGTACCAGTCTATTGGGCTGGAGAGGATTGTCTTAGTTGTTTCTGATTCTAGTGGGGCATGGACTCTGAATTATATGGTTGGGTATCTGGAGCATTTGTTGGGAATGACTCTTGCTCATCCTTTTTCCAGTAAAGGCATTTTTCCTATTCTGCTTTACTTCCGGTTCTTTTGGTGGGTTGTTACATTTGTTCAGCAAAGATTTCATACTGCCCATGAGGCAGGATCTGTTGTCTGCTGTCTGTGTTTTCCGTAATGCCCCACCCCCCTTTTTGTTTGGTCCTCTATGTTTCCTTCATGGAGTGTGTAAGGAGGATTAGGACATGGTTGCTGTTGAGTGGTTGCATAGATGGGTTAATACTGAGCTTTTGGAGTTATGGATAGCTTTTGGAGGTTTAGTGGTATCTCATGAGTTTGTGACAGCTGTTCTCCATGGACATTATTGTCCTGATGCTATCTAACTTTCAGGCATAGGTTTGGCCAGTTTTATTTGGGCACTCTTTAGGATTTCTTCAAGAATTGTTTTAAAGCTGTTGACTGCAGGTTGTGGTGGGGAGCACTGACAAGCTCGAGGCTGTCACTGCATGTGGTGGAAAACAGGGTTTGGCCTTGCTGGGAGATGAGCAATTAATAAATAAATGTAACATGTATAAGCAACATTGCTGCGAGGGGAAGCATGGCTTGGTGTCACCATGGGTCATGTATGGGGGAATGTTATAAGTTTAAAGACTTAACAGGAGCTAGTTATGACACCAAATAGCTCCCTGGGGGTGCGTGAAATATGCATTGGGGGTTTATTGGTTTTGGACCTGGATTGTATTGCAAGTGGAGATAATATTATGGTAGATAATAAAGCTACAGCCAAATATTTATTCCAATAAAACTGAGTTGCGTGATTATTGATTGATGGTGTTTAGCTTTCAGTTGCAGGTGACAGAGTGTGAATGCTAATGTTATAGTTACTGAGGATGGGCAGACTGGATGGGCCATTTGGCCTTTATCTGCCATCATGATTCTACGTTCTCAAGTGTCCATATGAAGAGCCGCTGAAAAGTTCTCAGCCCAACCAAGAAGAGAATGATGTGGAGCTTAGAAACTTACAAGTTATTCCATACTTTTCATGACACTTTTCATTTCAATGAAAAGAAAAAGTATCAAGGCTCCACATCATTCTCTTCTTGGTTGGGCTGAGAACTTTTCTGCAGCCTCTCTTAAGTTCTGTGTGTTTCTACCACTTTATTCCAAATGTTGATGAAATCATGAAAATGTCTTCTATGTGATAAAAGAGATAATGAAATTTATCTATGTAACAGGTGTTTGAAATTGTTTTCACAAGCTTTGATGGGAATATCAAATCTTATATTTAAAACACAATTGGTTCAAAAATCTTTCATGTTTTTTTTTTAAACCCAGATGTTCATGCAACTTTTAATTATCATTATTACTTTTTTGAAATGTGAAGAACTTTTGAAATATTTAACTTTTAAGTACAGGATTTTTTTCACCAGCTAGCGACTCATGTATTGGAAATTATTCTATATTTCAAAATTTAGATAAATGGAGACCTATCATTTAAATGCTTTATATTAATTTTTAATGACATCTGTCTAGGCTGAACAATATAAATGCTGATTCCTAATTAAGAAATGGGCAGATCATCTATGCTGAATGCAAACTTCTATAAAATATGATCTTAATCACTCAGTTCATAATTTAAACGATTCACTGAGGGGCCATTTTATTGAAGGGCATTAAGCCCTTAACACCTGGTTAGTTTGTGCTAACAGGTTATTGCAAAATGAATTAGAGTTACCATATGGCTCCAGAAAAAGGAGCAATAGGAGTAGAATACCACTCTATCAGACCCTACACCTCAGTATACTCAAACTATTATTATCTATTTTTTATAATTTTTATAGATTTTTGTACTTATCCAACTAAATAGCCTCAGAAATGGAGCCTACGCATAGCGACACAGTCATCAACTGAGAAAATCTGCGTAGTATACATGCTCCTGCTCCAATCATTGGCCTCTAAATCTAATGTTATCAAACATCTTATATACTTGCTGAATTTACTAAAACTTAATAGAGTAGCCCCACACTCTAAAGTGCTATAGACTTAATGGCATTAAATTGGGTACTACATATCAAACTACTGTGTGTAAAGTCCAAATTTGAAAAACTCGACCAAGCAACTTATCTTGTTAGTTGAGTGTTCTTCATTGTCGAAGTTTAAGCAATAAAATTCTCAAAACATTCCGTTCACCAACGCGGCCAGCGTTTCGCGGGTATATTATACAACCGCTGCGTCAGGGCCATCGGAACATTCACACACACATCCTAACTGATTCTACTCCGCCGCCTCCTCTGACACAAAGTCTCTTTTTTTGCCGGCATGAGAAAATACTATTTGGCAGGAAATTTGCTCCTCACTCTTTGCCGCATTTAATGCATAAATGCGGCAAAGAGTGAGGAGCAAATTTCCTGCCAAATAGTATTTTCTCATGCCGGCAAAAAAAGAGACTTTATGTCAGAGGAGGCGGCGGAGTAGAATCAGTTAGGATGTGTGTGTGAATGTTCCGATGGCCCTGACGCAGCGGTTGTATAATATACCCGCGAAACGCTGGCCGCGTTGGTGAACGGAATGTTTTGAGAATTTTATTGCTTAAACTTCGACAATGAAGAACACTCAACTAACAAGATAAGTTGCTTGGTCGAGTTTTTCAAATTTGGACTTTACACACAGTAGTTTGATATGTAGTACCCAATTTAATGCCATTAAGTCTATAGCACTTTAGAGTGTGGGGCTACTCTATTAAGTTTTAGTAAATTCAGCAAGTATATAAGATGTTTGATAACATTAGATTTAGAGGCCAATGATTGGAGCAGGAGCATGTATACTACGCAGATTTTCTCAGTTGATGACTGTGTCGCTATGCGTAGGCTCCATTTCTGAGGCTATTTAGTTGGATAAGTACAAAAATCTATAAAAATTATAAAAAATAGATAATAATAGTTTGAGTATACTGAGGTGTAGGGTCTGATAGAGTGGTATTCTACTCCTATTGCTTGTATTTATAGCTAATACCACAGGGTTATATTACATTAGGTTTAATTCCAGAAAAAGGAGGACAGATTGAGACATCCAGGTTTACTTCCTTTGCTGTCAGTGGAAGTAAAACCCGGATGTCTCAATCCATCCTCTCTTTTTCTGGAGCCATATAGTAACCCTAAGATAAAGTGTTTTGTGGTATTTTACCTGTTAGTGCATGGTATCCTATGCATTACCAAATTTTTAAAGATATTTTTAGGAGGGAGTGTGTCATGGGTAGAGAGGGGGCAGCTCTGACCCTGCCATAATAGCATGATGTCATCTATATCAGAGTTTCTCAACACACAGTACTCGTACCCAGGGGTCAGAGCTAGAGTTCAAGCATTTTTTCAGTATATCAATAATGTGGATGAAAACATAACCTTTGAAATAAAATGGAACAGTAAACACCCGCTGTAGCTTCATCGGAAGGAGATGCCGGAGCCTTGGGCCTTGAAATATCTTTGTCCCCTCCTGCAGCTCGAAAACTTCTGAATCCAGCAAAGGATGGCGCGGGACGTGAGAGTGCCGAGTTTGAGATGAGCCCGGTGTTAACACGCCGAGGGGGTTCCCGTGCAGACTAGGATGCTGAGATAAAATCAGAAGGAGCAAAGGGATTCGGCAGTGACTTTGGAAAACATTTGGAAGGCACTGCAGAGACTGGAAACTTCAGCGACAAAATCAGCTGAAGACTTATCTAAAGTCGTGAGTAAATTGGATGATTTATCCACATCAGTACAAAAATTTCAACTTGAAACTAATACGAAATTTGAACAAGTTAATAAAAATATTTCTTCTTTACAAACTCTTTCTACTACTGTGGTTAAAGATAAACTTTTGCTTCAATGGAAAATTGAGCAATTGGAAAACTTTCATCGCAGGTTGAACTTACGAGTACTTAATTTTCCTAAATTGACTTTGACTACACCTATTGATACTTTTAAAAGATATCTAATGGAAGTTTTAAAAATTTATTCTGAAATGATAACACCAGTAAACAGGATTTATTATCTTCCAAGAGAAGAACTAGAAAATCTTGAAAATCCTGTAGATAATCAATTGGATAAATCACAAGAGCTAGATTTAAATAATAGAAATGGAATTCTTGAAAACTCTCAGGTAGAAATTCAATAGCGTGGCACCATGATAGTATCATTGGTTTTTGAACAGGATTTAAACATGATTATGAGAACTTTTTTCCGTTTCTCCCAAAGTTTATTTTTGGGAGAAAAAATTTGGATATTTCTTGATGTTACTAAATCTACTCAAGAACAGAGGAAGTTTTCTGACTATGAAGGAAGAAACAATAAAAAAATGGGAGCTACATTTTCTTCTAAGTTATCCCTGCAAATGTTTGAATAGACATGCTGAAATTAAATATGTATATTTTGCTCCGTAACAACTCCGCAGTTTTCTTAATGCAAAAAAGTTTACCAAAAGAGCTGCAAGGAAAATAATTTAAACCGATATAAACCACGTTAAGCCTGTTTCTTAAGTTGATTAATTAACTTTGTATGTGATCTCCTTGTCATTTCTATCTTGTTCCCTAAAGGGTAAATTATGGTGGTCTAAGGAAGAGTTATATACGATATTTCTTCAAACATATATTGCATATTTATTTTGAAGGATGTACTATTTACTGGGTTAATGTTTATTTTGTAATATATGTACAGTATTTTTTTTTCTTATTATTATTTCTCTGATTTCCTGTAACATGAGGATTCTTGTGTTTGTATTTGGAAAAGCATAAATAAATAATAATTTAAAAAAATGGGATAGTAAACAAATGCAATGTCTGGATATCTTGATTCAAGTCTCAGAAAACCAAGGTTTCTTTACAACATTATATAGAAAGAGTACTGATCGCAATACTCTATTACAATATTTGAGTTATCATCCCAAGACACTGCAAGATAGGGCCGATTTCAGCGAGTTCACAGATTGTGTTCTGATGTAACGGAGTATAGAAACCACGCATATAAGCTGCATCAACGATTTGTGCAACGAGGATATCCACAAAAAGTAATCAAACAAGCATATAAGTGTTCTTTATATATACATCATGATTGGTTTGATGGGAATAATATGATTCAAGATTGAAAAACATATAAGGAACAGTCTATGGTGTGTGTTCTTCCATACTCTTCCCATTCCCATTTAATACGTTCTGCTATTTTGAAATATTGGTATGCATTGGGAATTCATGATATCTTTATAGACGCATCAAAATTTGCTTATACATGAGTGAGGAACTTGGGAGAATTATTGATGGTCCCAAAAATGGCAGTGATTACTAACCCAGGTCATGGCTTGTGTTGACAGTGTTCTCTATGTCCTTATACTATAGAAACACAGATAATAAAGAAACCACATAATTCACAGTTATTTTATTTAAAACAATGTACAAATTGTAAATCATCAAGTATTGTATACTGTATTATTTGTCCATGTGGCCTATATTACATAGGTCAAACGCAAAGATACATAAAGACCAGAATAATAGGAGCACTAAAGCACCATACGAGCAAGAAAACTGGAGACGCCTCTTATGGATTATTGGATACAACAGAATCACCAGCTGACAGAACTTCGATTTGTTGTATTATTAAAAATACAACAAAGGAGTTGTGATGAAATTGTATGTACTCTTATGTATAAAGAGCAAAAAATTTATTTTTGAATGGAACACCATTTTCCCAAACGGACTGAATCATGAAATAGCATGGCCGATGGTATAACACATTCCCAATGATGACATCATGTTAAGTAAGCCCCAATTATGCTTGGTTTCTGACAAATAAAAACTACAGGGCATTCTGATGGTGTTCTTTATAAACTGATTATTAGGTGCTTGCCGCCAGATACAAGGAAGAAAAGGAGCCTCCCATGGTGAGCCGCTGTAAAGAGAAATTCAAAGTGTATAAAAGTGTGTAAGTTGATAGATGTTGTTGTTTTTTCCTTTGGTAAAGTGGACTGGATAAAGTGGTGAACTGGGTTAGAAACTGTTCCCTCTAAGCTGAGCAGGAGTCCTCCACCCACAGTCTCACCAATAGAGGGTGCTGTTTTACTGTCACATTTTTCAATTGTGAGGGACAGGCAAGTTCTGCAGGACTCCAGGGAACATACCTGTCCTTAGCGACTGAAAATATTCCACCCCCTAGTGGTAGCAATGCAGCTGGAGGACACCTGCTCAGCTTAGAGGGAACACTTAATTCAGGGTTCGGTGCTGGGGCCAATCCTGTTCAATATGTTTGTGAGTGACATTGCTGAAGGGTTAGAAGGAAAAGTGTGCCTTTTTTGCAGATGATACCAAGATTTGTAACAGAGTAGACACCAAAGAGGGAGTGGAAAATATGAAAAAGGATCTGCAAAAGTTAGAGGAATGGTCTAATGCCTGGAAACTAAAATTCAATGCAAAGAAATGCAGAGTAATGCATTTGGGGATTAATAATTGGAAGGAACCGTATATGCTGGGAGGTGAGAAGCTGATATGTACGGATGGGGAGAGGGACCTTGGGGTGATAGTGTCCGAAGATCTAAAGGCAAAAAAACAGTGTGACAAGGCAGTGGTTGCTGCCAGAAGGATGCTAGGCTGTATAAAGAGAGGCGTAGCCAGTAGAAGAAAGAAGGTGTTGATGCCCCTGTACAGGTCATTGGTGAGGCCCCACTTGGAGTATTGTGTTCAGTTTTGGAGACCGTATCTGGCGAAAGACGTAAGAAGACTTGAGGCGGTCCAGAGGAGGGCGACAAAAATGATAGGAGGCTTACGCCAGAAGACATATGAGGAGAGACTGGAAGCCCTGAATATGTATACCCTAGAGGAAAGGAGAGGCAGGGGAGATATGATTCAGACATTCAAATACTTGAAGGGTATTAACATAGAACAAAATTTTTTCCAGAGAAAGGAAAATGGTAAAACCAGAGGACATAATTTGAGGTTGAGGGGTGAATTTGAGGTTGAGGGGTGGTAGATTCAAGAGCAATGTTAAGAAATTCTACTTTACGGAGAGGGTGGTGGATGCCTGGAATGCGTTCCTGAGAGAGGTGGTGGAGAGGAAAACAGTGTTTGAGTTCAAAGAAGCGTGGAATGAACACTTGGAACGTTACAATGGACCTCTGGTCGAGAGAATGTTAAAGATAATTTGAATCCTGTCTGGCATATTGATATATATCTTCATTACAGTTCCCCATGGGACATAAAGATAAATAACAGCTTTTCAGTTATGCATTTTTTTATAAATTGAGCTTGTGATTTAGGGGAACTAGATGCAGCTGTGATGGTTCCCGTTTACCATTGATCTTAATGACCGGTGATTTGGAGCACTGAGCGCATTTCACTTGTAATTTAATAAATATTTCAATTTAATTTTTTTAGTTTAATTTTTTTATTTGAACCAGCACTGTTAATAGATATATATTTATAATTGAGTGCTATATTGAAGTTTATATCTCTCGATAATTGAGGAGCCTCATTATATAATAGTCAGAAACCTGGTCAGGACTTAGGTTTGTCAAAAGCAAAAGCAGAATTATTGGGTTCAAGACTGCAGGGATGGTATGTGCTCTCACCAGGTCTGTCTTTCGAAGCCGCCAAGACAATTTAAAAAATTTCTTTGCACAGGTTGAAAACCGCTGAATCTGCACGGACATTGAAGGGTTGTTCACAGCTTTGGGTTGTACACATGACCCACAGGAGTGGCGTCTTTTTATTGATTCATCAGTGTTAAGCCTCAAGGCTGTTACGTTACATAATGGAAATGTCTACCCCGCCAATACCTATTGGCTATTCTGCACACATGAAAGAAACATATGAGTCCTATAGGAGAGGCTTAAGTTATCCAGGCCAATCAGGGCCTTAGGCCCCTCCAAGGTGCAACCCAGGATGCACTAGGAAGGGGAAAGCCTGCTATTTTGAAGAGGCGGGCCTGCTGGCAAGAGGGAGTGGGCATCCCTCTTGCCGTCTTCTACAGCAAGGTACAGGGAAGGGGCTGGGGGGTTGCTTGAGCTGGGGGGGTGTTCTGAGCTGAATCCTCAGCCCACCAGACCCCCTAGGCTGTCATCTGGGGTCTTGGTGGGGTGGTGGGAGGGAGGATCTTCATGTAGGGTGGGGGTGTCAGGGAGTGCTGGGGGAGAGTTGGTGGGGGGGGGGGGTCTATGTGGCCCAGATGCACAACTGGGTTTCTGAGGCAGGAAGGAGTGGGCATCCCTCCTGTCTGGGTGCATAACTTTCACAGGGGCGGCCATCATCGTCGGGATGGTTTGGGGACCCACAGTTGTCATCAGGGGGTGTGTGCGGTGGTTTATCATAGGGGGGGAGGGGCTCGGCTCATGTTGTTTTTTTAATGGGGCAGATATTTGTGTGTGTGTATGTGTGTAACACATGCACAGCATCTGTGCCCATTTAAAAAAAAAAAAAGTATGGTAAATGTTATAAATATATTAATTTCAGGGCTGAACTATTGGTAAGACACGTACATGACTGGTTCTTGACCAGTTGCTTTTTTCGGATTGCTAAAAGTCATTGCTTATTTTTGTGCATCGCAAAACGATGTTAGTGCATCAATCGCTCAGCTAGTTTGCATGGTGTTTTAATACTAAAGAGCATATTTGCATGGCTGAGTCAGAGAATGAACAGTCACACAGAAAACAACGCAGTGATCCATTTTGTACATTGAGTCGGGAAATCCGATTGTCACTAAACCAATCAAAACGGGTTTAGCGATGATCGTTAGACAATCATTGACTTTAGTTCATCTGGGCCTCAGTAGGTGGAATAGGAGCTCAAGAGGGTGTGTCACACAGGGAGCGTTTCTGACTCGGGACAGTCCTGCCCTCTTGCACTCGCCCGCTCACCTTCCCTTCCTCCAGAATGGAGGTGCATTGATCAGTTGCAAGCCACAGTCTATAGGTGTATGCTGTCAGCTTTGCTGGTCCCCTGCCCTGGAACAGGAAATTAACATCGGAGGGGGTCAGGAGACCAGCAAAGCCGAAAGCCACACGCCTATAGACTGTAGCTCCACAAATGTTCAATGCACCCTTGTACTGCCTGTACTCGGGGTGGACCGCACCCACACCCCGCTCTTGGTATACCACTGCTAATAGATATCAAAGTATGCTAAATGCTGCAGGTTTTATTTTATTCCAGTGAGTCATGTGGCACTTACTGCAGGCTAAAGCCCGTTTGCATTCACTGTGCTTTAGTAAAAGGACCCCTTCATGTAGGTCTTACTCAAGTGGTCTGGTATGTTTAACCCTATGGCTGAATCTAGACATTGATAGCATTGACAGAACCGACTTAGACTAGGTGGTTATCCAGAACTGCAGTTTCTGGGAGGGGAGTTTGGTAAACAGCAGTTGCAATGAAAGTTAAAAAAAAAGAAGATCTTGGCAGTCACACAAATTGAAAGATCCATAAATGCATACTTTTATCTGCAGGCTAAATGATTTATTGTATTATTTGCATCTCATAACACTTTTAAAATATAAAATAATATAAAACAATATAAATCAAAAAAACCTAAATGGATTAAAAAAATGACTTCAACATATGATGATAATAATTGTAACAGACAGTCACTGAAGTAACACAACTCTATCATGGGTCTCAAAAAACTCCATATACACAGCCTTCATAATTAGATTTCCAAAGCAACAAAAGAATGAAGGAAATGAACAAATCAAATGATGACTGGTCAAATAACATAAGCACAATGAGGATTGCTAATTTTTTTTTCATTGTAGGCAGATAAATTCTTTTGTTCAATGAAAAGTCAATGTGGGGAGGGAAATGTACTTTGAGGAGTTAAATTATTAAATTATAATATTGAAATCACATCATATGTATTATTGTATTAATAATTAACATGAGGATGGGAGTAAATGACTGTTTAATGTAATAATTGTATAGTTATTAGTGCATTCTATGCAGTATTTATGATTTATCAATTGTATTGCACTATTAAAGTTTGAAAATCAATAAAGATTTAAACACAATGAATAGTCAATGTGAATTTTTATTTGCACTTTTGTTTCATTCTTTTGAAAATCTATGGAGACTGTATATGTGGAGTTTTATATTTTAAAAGTGTTAAGCAATACAAATATTTCACTGAAATAAATCATTTGGGGGCCCTTTCACTAGGCAGTGGTAAGCATTAACACATGCTTACCAATGCTTTAAAATGGCACTAGTGGTCCATGCTCAGGAGTATGTTTACCAGATTTTGCATCTGGAAAAAGAGGATGCATAGCCTCGCCCAGTTCCACAATGGCCAATCAGGGACTTCTTTAGGCTGCTCCCTAGAAGTTCATGATTCATCTTCCTGGAGTAGTGGTTATAGATCTCATACAATTTTTCTTACTTTTTCCAGCTCTGGATTGTATGTCACTATCAAGGGGGTCCTGTCTGTAGTTTTTCTTGTCTTTGTAGTGTAGTAAGTAGTGCTGCCCGATTCAGGAAAAAAAAATTCGATTCGATTCGATTTTCCTGCACAATTGAGTGGTTTTTTTTAAACATCCTGGTGGGTTTATTTTATAGCCTCTTCACCCCCTTTGCCTTCTCCTAACCACACTGGCACTGTGGTGTAAACAAAATAAACAAACAAAAAATACTTTTCCTCTCTCTATTAAATCTTAGCTCACGTTTGCGGTCCAACACCAGCTCTGGAAGGATACACAGTTCAAATCTGACATATTGTAATCGCAAAACAAAATAAAATTATTTTTCCTACCTTTTGTTGTCTGGTCATTTTTCAAATGGTTGTCTTCTGATCAGGCTCTCCTTCTTTCTTCTTTCTCCGTGCTAACCATCCATCTTCCATCTCTGTCCTCCCCTTCTGTTTCCCTTTCCTCCCTCAGAGGTCTGGCATCTTTCCTTTATATCATTTCCATCCCCCCACAGCTGCAGCGATGGACCCCACCATCCACAGATCCACCATCTCTCCTTTTCTCAACTACCCTTTCATCCAGCATCTTTCTTCTATGTCCCTGTCCCTATTCTCCTCTCCAATACTGTCCCCGTTCCTATGCTCCCTCCATACCCAGCATCTTATCTCTCCTCATATCCAGTTTCTTTCTCTCTTCCTTACCTCTTGTATCCCCTTCCCCAGGTACAGGCTTTCTCCTACTATTGCTCCTGCCATCCTGCACCCTGCCCACCTACTTTGGAGCAGTATCTGTCCCTCTTGTACCCTTCCCTTGTGGTCTTGCATTTATCTCCCTCTCTCCCCATTAGTCCAGCACCTCTCCTCTGCTTTCCTCCCCCTCTTTTTGGTTTGGTCTCTCTCTTCCCTTCACTTCACCCCAAGTCTGGCATCTCCCCTCCCCTCTCTTACTCCTTCCTCCTCCTCCCTCTGTACAGGCCTGCCTCCCTGCCCTGAAGGCCTGCTCCCCACCACGAAGACCTGTTCCCCCCATGAAGGCCTGCTCCCTCCAGGAAGGCACTTTCTTTCTTCCTCCCCGCACAAAGGCCTACTCCCCCCTGCTGTGAAGGCACATTTTCTCCTCCTCCCCGCCGCGAATGCCTGCTCCCGCTTCGAAGGCCTGCTCCCCCCCCACCACGCATGAACGCCTACTCCCCCCGCAGCCTGCACCTTCCCCGCTCTTACCTCCTTAACGCTAATAGGGCAGTCTGCAGGCTCACTGGTAAGATAAGATAAGAATTGCCACTGCTGGGTCAGACCAGTGGTCCATCATGCCCAGCAGTCCGCTCACGCGGCAGCCTTCCGGTCAAAGACAAGCGCCCTAACTGACCATTTAACCCTACTCTCTGTTTGCTACGTATCTTTTAAACAGATCTTAATCCATAATAGAACATTACCTCCTATCCCATAACTTTTTAAAAATTTCCTCAGAAGTCTTAGAAACATAGAAACATGATGGCAGATAATGGCCAAATGGCCCATCCAGTCTGCCCATCCGCAGTAACCATTATCTCTTTCTCTCTTCGAGAGATCCCACGTGCTTATCCCAGGCCCTTTTGAATTCAGATACACCACCTCTTCCAGGAGACTGTGGAGACAGTAAGGCAATAACGCACCTATAAGACCCAAGGGAGCTAGTTAACCCCATCCTAAGGCCCAGGCTCCTGTAATAAGGCAGCGGCACGGCTATAGAGCCCAGTACTGACTGGTGGTGACTGTCTGCAGTCTCAGCATGTCTTCGGAGCTGACTGCTCCCCGCCTGCGCTGCAGTTCCTCCTCCTTGCTCCATGGCAGTGGCGGGTTCCCGGAGGAGCTCCCGCCCTTCACCTGCATGTCCATGACGCTCTCCAGTGCCGGCTCCTGCGGCTCCCGGCCAGAGAGTCGGCGGTACTAGGAGACGAGCAGCTCATCCTCTGGGCCTGAACCTGCCTCCCAGGTCTTCTTTCAGTGGGGGTAGCTTTCCAGGGCTTGGGCCCAGCAGAGAGGATGCTCTCCCGCTATAACGCTCCACCCTGTGTTATAGCGATCCCTGCAACTGCCCGTGGTCCTCAGTGGCATGTTCTCTCTGCTGAGATCCTGCCCCTGACGTCAGGAGGTAAGAGCAGGGAAGCTGGGGGAGGCAAGCTGGGGGAGGCCTTTCTGACCAACCTTCCCCCCTCAAGCAGGAGCAGCAGCGGATGGCCAGCAAGAGGCAGCGCTGCAGCTCCTGCTGTAGGAAGGCATGGGAGAAGGGTCGGCCATTGAATCGGGAGGCCAATTTTTTAAAAAAATTGAACCGATTCAAATCGATTCACCTGATTCGAATTAGTGAATCTATTCGAATCGTGAATCGGGCAGCACTAGTAAGTATTTTTCTGGGTGTTTTAAGGGATGAGTCAATATTCTTGGAGACTATTTTAGGGTTGTATCCTTTTTGTTTGAAGGATTCAGTCAGGGTCTTTAGGTGTTTGTCTCTTGGGTCAGAGCAGATACGGTGGTATTGTGTGGCTTGGCTGTGCATAATGGATTTTTTTTTTATATGTGAAGGGTGAAAACTGGAATTGTGGAGGTAGCTGCACTGTTTGTAGGTTTTTTGAATATAGATGTTTGTATGTAACCATTGTTGCTAGAGACTGTGGTGTCTATAAAATATACTTTTTTTCTGGGAACTAGTCAATTTTAAATTTGAGTTTTACATAGCAATGAGCAGTGCAGAGCATTGCACACCAGCCTGCGCTAAAAACTGCTATCACAGTTTTGTAAAAGGGTGGAGGGGGGTTAAAATGATCAAAATCTTGGTAGGTAGGGGGTCCCCTAGGGACCTGTAAGCTAATTTGGAGGTGGGGCTATGCTGAAGATTTGTCTAGGGCAGGGTTAGGCAATTCCGGTCATCGAGAGTTGGAGCCAGGTCAGGTTTTCAGGATATCCACAATAAATATGCATGAGATAGATTTGCATCTCAATGAGGCAGTGCATGCAAATCCATCTCATACATATTTATTGTGGATATCCTGAAAACCTGACCTGGCTCTGGCTCTCGAGGACAGGAGTTGCCTACCCCTGGTCTAGGGTAATTAATATTCTTGCAGTAACCCTAGATAGAGCTACATTTTAATGCCAAGCCAGAAGAGACACAGATTCAGTCCTGGTTTTTAAGGATGTGCTGTATTTGTTACCACAGGTACTTAAGAGACAGGAGAACAAAAAGAAAGAAAATGGTTGAAAATGCCCTTTGCTTTTGTCACAATCATTTTTTTCATTCCCTTTCATGAGAAGCTGATGATTAGTTCTGTCTCTACTTCCCCTTCCCGGACAGGAATTGTTTACTAGAGTTGCATCAGTTTAATGCGTAAGAAGTCGGTCATGCTCAGGTTGCCTGTTGTGCAAGCAATGAATATAGTCTAACAATAAAAAAAGCATTTAAAATTGTAAACACAGCATAACAAAAGTATTCATGAAGTATTAATAACTGTGGTTTCAGTTTAATTTGTTCCACTGGGAATTTTCCTGATAAGAATTAAGTCACTTTGGGAAAGGAGGAGAAATATAAAAGTTAAAATATAAGAAGCTAGGAAACATTTTAGCCTGTTTCTGTTAATGAATAGATTATGGTGCCCTCTAGTGGGGAAAAGCCTTCACTTTTACTCTCTGTACCTTAAATGATAGAAAATATGTTCAGTAGCCCTGGCTTCTGCGGTTTCTTCATTGTTAATAAAATGAAATAGGACAAGAACTGGCAAGTACGAATTGGCTTGCAGCAATGACAATAGGAAGGATCCTAATATCCCAACATAACATTGCAGGTTGTTATCTCTCAAGCTGCTGGGGCACTGTCTTCTGCAGTACCTAGCTCTGTTTTCACTGTTTCTGTAGTTAAAAATTGAATGAAGTTACAGTGGGAAATAACATCTTCACCTCTACCAATTAGTAATTTTAAAAGTAAGAACCAATCAATCTATCTATACCTCTTTACCTCTCGCTATTGTCCAGCTACATTCTTCCTATTGCTTTCTCACTCAGCCTTGCAAGGATGTCATTTAGCACCAGAAATTAGTACATTTCACCACCCACTGTAAATTCACAAAGTCAGTTTGATAGGCCTGCCCAAGCATAAAGTAGGCAGCCACCTAGAATAGAGAATGACACGGTGACAAAATTCATCACCGTTCCCGTCCCCGCGGATAACTGCGGGAAATCATCTTTATGTCATTCTTTAAGGAGAGAGGGAAGAATCAGAGTATAATTGGGCACAACCACTGACCCGCAAGCTTTGCTTTGAAGAATGCTGGTGTAGAAGGACCGAGGTTGAAATAGACACTAGAAAATGACATGGGATTATTTCCCGCGGTTATCCACGGGGACGGGAACGGTGATGAATTTTGTCACCGTGTCATTCTCTAACCTAGAACCGTGCTTTGACTTGTGCAGCTTGTTGGTCTCTTGCAAGTGTTCATCCTCTAGTGCCAGATCTGCTGAGTTCACCCAAGGTAAAGAATGTAGTGGGTGGGGAACGTTACAAAAGGGGGCATGCTTCCTGCTGCTCTAATGCCCACCCTTATCCTGCACCACTGCCCTGGAATATTAAAACATGTCTGAGATGATGCACATGCAGCTGTG
The DNA here is from genome assembly GCF_902459505.1 of Geotrypetes seraphini. NCBI lineage: Eukaryota > Metazoa > Chordata > Amphibia > Gymnophiona > Dermophiidae > Geotrypetes > Geotrypetes seraphini. Next base: position 354,554 of record NC_047084.1, on the reverse strand, counting down.
CCTAGGAGCCAGCTGTTGAAAAGGATTGAGGATGCTGCAAAAGTAAACCTCCAAAAGAAGAATCCAATATAAAAAGAATATCAGAAATAGTAGAAAAAATATATTCTTTCGAATGAATATATAAGAGAGTTAAGAGCAGACTGGTAGTAAACTAACCAAATTATAAATGTTTGAATAAGTGAAAGGGAGTCCTCAGTATCACAACTCTAATATGGGAACCAATCTTTAAATGGAGTTGTCACAAGTTAAACCCGGACGGGTAATATTTGTGATACATCCCAGGAACTCTCCAGTGTGCATAAGATATGTAGAAATGAAAATATGTGGAAAAAATATATTATAAAATAATAGTCTGCTCTTAAATGAATTATATAAAGCATCCAGGATCAAATACCAGAAAAGCTGCAATCAAACCGCTAAGCTGGAGTCAAAATCAAGGAAAAATGTAACTTATTTTGCATGAAGAGCTTGAAAGTGTGCTCAATTTCAGTCCAACGGGGCTCCATTTCGGGAGGACACAGCCGCCTTTCCTACGGCACTGCTGGTGTTCCAAAATGAATCGCCAGCTGGAATGGCAAATTGAAAATGGTGCTAAGAGTGGAAAAGCGCGCCAAAGGTCACACCCATAAATCAGGAAGTCAAACGTTGATGACGTAAAAAATGATGACGCAAGGTAAAACCCCAAAATCAGCTGAGAATCAAAACAAAGATGAAGAATGTATAGAAGTTTTTAAATAGCATAGTTCCATTCCAATAGTAAACCTAGCATTATATGTGTATATATGTAGGACGATTGATTTGGTATAAATGTGTGCATATAAGTAGGACAATCAATGTGCCAGTAACATAAGTAGGATGATTGACTGGGGAGTCAATTCAGAACGGTTTACATGAGCTTCTGTAAAAGGTGTTACGCTACATGAAAGATGTTACCATACAGAGTTACAAAGAGCTTCTGCGAGGTATTAGCGCAGGGGTGTCCAATGTCGGTCCTCGAAGGCCGCAGTCCAGTCGGGTTTTCAGGATTTCCCCAATGAATATGCATTGAAAGCAGTGCATGCAAATAGATCTCATGCATATTCATTGGGGAAATCCTGAAAACCCGACTGGACTGCGGCCCTCGAGGACCGACATTGGACACCCCTGTATTAGCGTAACACCTTTACAGAAGCTCATGTAAACCATTCTGAATTGACTCCCCAGTCATTAGTAGCAGTATAAAAGCTCTCAATAAACATAAACTCATGAACTCAACACAAAATTTCCCCTTGCCAGCAAAAACAAAACAAACAAAAAATACTGATGCTTGTGATTGACCAGCTTGTATCTAAATACTGAGGGCAGATAATGTGGGCATGGGGAAGACTATGGGACTCATTTATGAAAAAGCAAAATGTCCCAAAAAGTGGCATAAAGGGACAGATGGACGTTTTTCTCACCAAACCAAATTTGCTGTTTTCCAAAACCCATTTTCTAGATTTCTATGGTGGTTGTCTTCAGCGTGTCTAAATCTGAAGGGGGCATGTTGCAAGTGTGGTTTGGGTGGGAGTAAGGCGGGCTTATGGTGGATGTTTTTCTGTAATAATTGAACATTTTAGAAAATGTCTAGGGCACAATTTGGATATTTGGGCTACACCTTTTATAACAAGGAATAAGTACCTAAAAGGTGTCCAAATTGACCAGATGACCACTGTATGGATGAAGGCATGACCCCCCCATACTCCCTCAATGGTCACTGATGCCCTCCCACCTCCCAAAGATATGAATGAAACAGTACATACCTGCCTGTATGATAGCTTCAGATGTTATGACCAGTACTAGTGACCTGGATTGGCTACCGTGAGAATGAGCTACTGGGCTTGATAGACCATTGGTCTGACCCAGTAAAACTATTTTTATGTTCTTAGCAGTAATCAAGTTCTTAGAAGGCGGTATAGTCAACCATTGTACCTATAGTACCTATAGGTGACACCTGAGTGCATAAGGGCTATTGATGTGGTGTACATTTGGGTCCAGTAGGTTTTAAGTAGGTTTTGGAGAACTCACCATCTATATATATAAAATCGGAGGTATGTGTGTATGTATGTGTGTATGTGCCGCGATAACGCAAAAACGGCTTGACCGATTTGAACGAAACTTGGTATGCAGATCCCTCACTACCTGGGATGATATGTTCTGGGGGTCTCGCGGCCCGTCTGCACACGTGGGCGGAGCTACAAACAGAAAATCAGATTTCACCCATTCAAGTCAATGGAAAAAATGTAAAAAGCTGTGGGACCGATTTGAACGAAAATTGGTATGCAGATCCCTCACTACCGGGGGTGATATGTTCTGGGGGTCTCGCGACCCACCTGCACACATGGGCGGAGCTACAAACAGAAAATCAGATTTCACTCATTCAAGTCAATGGAAAAAATGTAAAAAGCTGTGGGACCGATTTGAACGAAACTTGGTATGCAGATCCCTCACTACCTGGGGTGATATGTTCTGGGGGTCTCGCGGCCCACCTGCACACGTGGGCGGAGCTACAAACAGAAAATCAGATTTCACCCATTCAAGTCAATGGAAAAAATGTAAAAAGCTGTGGGACCGCTTTGAACGTAAATTGGTATGCAGATCCCTCACTACCTGGGGTGATATGTTCTGGGGGTCTCGCGGCCCACCTGCACACGTGGGCGGAGCTACAAACAGAAAATCAGATTTCACCCATTCAAGTCAATGGAAAAAATATAAAAAGCTGTGGGACCGATTTGAACGAAACTTGGTATGCAGATCCTTCACTACCTGGAGTGATATGTTCTGGGGGTCTCGCAGCCCACATGCACACGTGGGAAGGGTGGGTTCACCCAAGAATGTTTATTATATTATTATTATTATTATTATTAGGATTTTATATACCGCCTATCAAGGTTATCTAAGCGGTTTTTTTTACAATCAGGTACTCAAGCATTTTCCCTCTCTGTCCCGGTGGGCTCACAATCTATCTAACGTATATATGTTCTTGCTCCTGGAGGTGAAACTAAAAATGTTGTTTATAATCAAATTTTGTGTTAGTTGTATTGTATTCATTTTGTCAAATATTTCACATTATAATTTGAATATTGTACTTTTTATAAAGCTGTAAAAAAATATTTTCATTCACCACTATAAAGTATCTTTATTTGAATCCATTTACAGTGTTATTGCTATAATTAAATACCCGTGCAACGCCGGGGCATCAGCTAGTATACTATAAGGGGGATATGATGAGATGTGTTCTTGGTCCTGTTTATATGGAGTTTACTGCAGTGCCCCCTAGGGTACTCTACTGAGATTTCTGTGTAACCAGTGTACTAAAAATGCTGGCTCCTTCTACATCTCAATGGCTTGTTTTGTACATTTTTTTTTTATGTGTGTTTAGGGAGGGGGGGGGGCTGTTTAAATGGTTCAAAAAAATAGATTCACTGAGGAGAAGCACATCTAAGAAATGGCCATTTTTGAAACAAAAAGAGACTTTTTTTGTTTCAAAAATGGTCATGTTTGCTACTAGATTTTTGTGCATGTTCTGCAAAACATCCAAACTCAGATTTCAATGTTATATTGAAAATTCCTCTCCACGTGGCCAATAAAAAGCTAAGGTTTTAAGGTACAGACATCTCAGCAGAACAAGGTCTTCCCAGCCTCTCCTCCCACTTGCCCCCTCCAATCTATCCATATCTTACTCTCTCTCCCTTTAGTCCATCCTCACACCATCCCCCCCAACTTGTCTTCACAGCCCTGTCTCTTCAGACCATCTACACCACAATCTTTTTTTACCCCAATTCTTTCACTTTTTCATAATTTCTTCTCCCTCCTCTTTTTTCTTGTCCTCTTCCCCTTCTTACTAACTTGGATCATTTCTCTGCTCTATTTTCCCTGGCTCCAGTCACATTCCTGCTTTCTGAGACTAGTTTCCCATTCCCTGTATTGCAGCACTTCTGCTACTCATATATTCCAGGCCAGCAACAACCTTCTGCCTGCAGAGTCCACATGAGATTCTCTGCCACATGTCTACACTGAACCTTGGAAACACAGCTTGAATCCTCAGAGAATACATGCTGAGTTGGGTAACATGTTCCAGCAGCCCAGATCATGGAAACAGGCACTTATACTAAACATAGAAACATAGAAATAGACGGCAGATAAGGGCCATGGCCCATCTAGTCTGCCCACCCCAATGACCCTCCCCTACCTTTCTCTGTGAATAGATCCCACGTGTCTATCCCATTTCGCCTTAAAATCAGGCACGCTGCTGGCCTCAATCACCTGAAGTGGAAGACTATTCCAGCGATCAACCACCCTTTCAGTGAAAAATAATTTCCTGGTGTCCCCGTGCAGTTTCCCACCCCTGATTTTCCACGGATGTCCCCTTGTTGCCGCGGGACCCTTGAAAAAAAAGATATCTTCTTCCACCTCGATGCGGCCCATGAGATACTTGAATGTCTCGATCATGTCACCCCCTCTCTCTGCGTTCCTTGAGTGAGTACAGCTGCAACTTATCCAGCCGTTCCTCGTACGGGAGATCATTGAGTCCCGAGACCATCCGGGTGGCCATTCTCTGGACTGACTCCAGTCTCAGTACATCCTTATGGTAATGCGGCCTCCAGAATTGCACACAGTATTCCAGGTGGGGCCTCACCATGGATCTATACAATGGCATAATGACTTCAGGCTTACGGCTGACGAAACTCCTGCGTATGCAACCTATGATTTGCCTTGCCTTGAATGAAGCTTGCTCCACTTGATTGGCAGTCTTCATGTTCTCACTGACGATCACCCCTAAGTCTCGTTCTGCTTCAGTTCTTGTTAGGATCTCGCCATTAAGGGTGTAAGTCTGGCCTGCTTGTATGACATTTATGTTTCCCAGCTTTTGGGTTATACAGTTTTCTGTGGCTGTTTTACCTGTGTTTCATATTTGATTTGGATTTAAAATAAGTATGTAGACTCCTGATGCAAGATTCCTTGCTGAAACATGTCTGTGTCAAGTCCTCCTTATTTTATGTCCTTACTAGCTGATGCCCCGGCGTTGCATGGGTATTTAATTATAGCAATAACACTGTAAATGTATTCAAATAAAGATACTTTATAGTGGTGAATGAAAATATTTTTTTACAGCTTTATAAAAGTACAATATTCAAATTATAATGTGAAATATTTGACAAAATGAATACAATACAACTAACACAAAACTTGATTATAAACAACATTTTTAGTTTCACCTCCAGGAGCAAGAACATATACATTCTTGGGTGAACCCACCCTTCCCACGTGTGCAGGTGGGCCGCGAGATCCCCAGAACATATCACCCCAGGTAGTGAGGGATCTGCATACCAAGTTTCGTTCAAAGCGGTCCCACAGCTTCTTACATTTTTTCCATTGACTTGAATGGGTGACATCTGATTTTCTGTTTGTAGCTCTGCCCACGTGTGCAGGTGGGCCGCGAGACCCCCAGAACATATCACCCCAGGTAGTGAGGGATCTGTATACCAATTTTCGTTCAAATCTGTCCCACAGCTTTTTACATTTTTTCCATTGATTTGAATGGGTGAAATCTGATTTTCTGTTTGTAGCTCCGCCCACGTGTGCAGGTGGGCCGCGAGACCCCCAGAACATATCACCCCCGGTAGTGAGGGATCTGCATACCAATTTTCGTTCAAATCTGTCCCACAGCTTTTTACATTTTTTCCATTGACTTGAATGGGTGAAATCTGATTTTCTGTTTGTAGCTCCGCCCACGTGTGCAGGTGGGCCGCGAGACCCCCAGAACATATCACCCCAGGTAGTGAGGGATCTGCATACCAAGTTTCGTTCAAATCGGTCCCACAGCTTATTACATTTTTTCCATTGACTTGAATGGGTGAAATCAGATTTTCTGTTTGTAGCTCCACCCACATGTGCATGTGGGCCGCGAGACCCCCAGAACATATCACCCCAGGTAGTGAAGGATCTGCATACCAAGTTTTGTTCAAATCGGTCAAGCCGTTTTTGAATTAATGTGAGAATGGCATCTTTTTACATTTATTCCATTGACATGAATGGGTGAAATCTGATTTTCTGTTTGTAGCTCCGCCCACGTGTGCAGACGGGCCGCGAGACCCCCAGAACATATCATCCCAGGTAGTGAGGGATCTGCATACCAAGTTTCGTTCAAATCGGTCAAGCCGTTTTTGCGTGATCGTGGCACATACACACATACATACACACATACCTCCGATTTTATATATATAGATGAATAAAAGACATTTTATGATTTAATAAGAACCTCTTTTATTCAGTGTCCATGTGGATAAAGAACTCCACCTTTATATAAATTCCATATCAACTTGAGGTCTTATGAGTTTTTACGCCTCACTTCTTTTGATTTTCAGATATCAACATTTGCCAAAGCTGACACATTCCAATTACTAAATTCAGAATAAACTATACGAGGTTTATAGCATTGCATTTAGAGCCGCACTAGAGTAGAATCAGGGCCTATATGATTTATTCTCTCATTTTCTAATTTTTGATAAACATATTTATGTCTAATATATATTTTCTTTGTATAGACCCCTGATACAAGTGCTCTGCACTGAAACACGGCCCGTGTTGGGTTGATAAAGACTAATCCCAATTCCTAAGGTCCTTGGTGCTTTGACCCTCTCAGTGTTTGGTTTTACTTTGGAAGAAAGACAGGGAAGGGAAGATGTGATAGAGATATTTAAATACAGTCAGTCCCCGAGTTACAGATGCCCGACTTAAGTATGACTCATACTTATGAATGTGGTTACGGCTTCATTTGATTTCACTGAGCAGTATTTTCAGTGGCATAGACTCCTACACTTCTCCTGTAGCAGATTCAGGAAAGATACATGGCCACATTAAGAATAGTGTGTGGTTGTGCATGCTGTACTTTGGAGGGAACACTGGTGGGGACAGTTGGCCCTTTTGTCAGCTGGGAGCAGAGGTAAGCAGCAAGAATCTTAAAATCTACAAGTTCTGAGTTACATACAAATCCGACTTAAGAACAGCTTTAAAAACGTAACTCGTTCATAACCAGAGACTGCCTGTACCCAGTGGCATAGTGAGGGTGAGTGGCTCCCGGGGCAGTGGTGTCCCTCCCCACCCTCTTCTCTGCCCCTCCTTTCTGACCCCTCCCCTATTGCATGCTTGCCCCCTTCCCTTTCCCTGTATCTTTTTAATTTTCCAGGTGCAAGCAGCATCACAAACTTGCTGCCCGCGTTGTGTTGGCTCTCCCTCTGATGTCACTTCCTAGGCGTGGGTCCCGGAAGTGACATCAGAGATTGCTGACACTGATATGGGCAGCAAGTTTGTGATACTGCGGGCCAGGAAAATTAAATAGGTACAAGGGAAAGGAAGGAAAGGGGCACATGTGCATGGAAGGGGGGGGGGGAAGAAGCAGGAGGGGTGGAAAGGAGGATGGGTGCTGGTGCCCTCTCCAAGACTGTGCCCAGGGTGGACCGTTCCCACCCCTCTTACTATGCCACTGCAAGTACCTACAGGAGGTGGGGTCAGGTGTCATCTTTTTTCAAAGAGGAAATCTGGCAACCCTAGGATGAACTGTGTGATGTACTGGGAGATGGCTGACTGCCCGAGGCCTGCAGTGGCTGCCAGGACAGTCTGGAAACTGCCATTGGCAAGAGAGGCTCGTGCAGAGGTGTCTTTGAGGCGACTCCTAGGCATAGGTTGACTCCTATGACTAGTGGTGCGGAGGAGGGGCTTTAACTGTTAGCAGAGATGCTGAGTGACTGCTTGTAAAAGCAGAAGGGCCTTATGCACCACTATTCATTGAGGCCAAGAATCTGTATCCAGGACCTATATATTCTGTGATTAGAATGTGGCCTGTTGTACAGTAGGATGAGAGGAGGGTCCTTGTGAAGCATGGCCTCCACAGCTCATGGACAACAACTCTCACCACCAACATCCAGGGTGATCCCCACTACCAGCACTCATTCTGATACAACAGTGTGGTGGCACAGACACTGACAGATAACATCAAGGCTCACAGTCCCCACCTCTTGTGCAAGTAGTAGGACAGATGCAAAAATTCATTTGGGGTAGGGATAGATGTGGAAGGGGCTGTCAGGAAAAGGTAGTAGAGGAGAGGTTTTTGGGGCAGGCAAGGCAGAGGGTTGAGAGAGGGAGTTTGGAGGGATTCGGGCATGGGTGGGACCGATAGGGGGTGAGAAGTAGACAAACTTGAGTGGACGGAGATGGGAAGGGGAAAGGGATTGGGACTCGTATATTGTCTCAAAGCGAATTACAGGTGCTTCAAGCATTTTCCCTGTCTGTCCCAGTGGGCTCAAAATCTAGCTAATGTACCTGGGACAGTGGAGGATTAAGATGGCAATTGGGCTTATATGATTTATTCTCTCATTTTCTAATTTTTGATAAACATTTATGTCTAATATATATATTCTTTGTAAAGACCCCTGATACAAGTTGCTTAGAGTTACCAGATTTCCTCTTTAAAAAAAACAGAGGACACCTGGTCCCGCCCCATTCCACCCCATTCTGCCCCAGTTCCGCCTCCAAACCTCGTGTCTCCTTCCCTGAGCTCGGGACCGCATCTGGAGGGCATCTGCGCTCATGCAGATGTCGATGCAATGTTGTCAGATGCATCCATGCATGCGCAGGCATCCTCCAGACTGCCAGGATTTGGAAATCCCTCCGGGCACCCAGATAGTCCTCTAAAAAGAGGACATGTCTGGGTTTTTCCAGACGTCTGGTAACCCTAGACTTGCTGACTCTCATATGAGCTTTCAGCCACAAAAACATGCAGCAGCAGCACTTATTTGCCATTTATATGAGGTGTAGGTTCCAATATTTTTCTTGTGTTCCCTGCTGCACCACTCATGATGTACCTCAAAATACCCTTACACGCCTCCAGCCATTTTCATAATTTTCGCTTTATCCACATTTTTCTCTGGCCTGTTCTAAAATTGTGCTTTAGACATTTTGGAGGTTTCCACTTTGATATGCTAGGAAATCCATGTTAAAAAAAAAAAAAACCTTCTAAAATTACTGCCCCAAGCTTTTGAAAACAAAATATAGCAGCTTGAACATGAGGCCAGGTGGAACAAGTAAGCAGTATGTATATTTATTGGAATGCTGTTGTACTTTACCATTAATGAATTAAGATTTTTTAAAAAATTATTACCCATGTCTCTTACCTAATGAGGCGTTGATTTTTTAATATTGTGCAAAGAGTGGAAACGTTTAAGAATTATTCTTAATTTTGTGGATAATGATTTAATGTGCAATAATTACACTGTGGCTTAACTACGTAGCTGTTATGATCTGTGACATTATTAAACACCTAATTTTTCATGAATAATGGATCACCAAGATAAGATATGTGCAGTAAGTGCTTTTGTCATTGCTCTGGAAGATGCAATTTGATGATCATTTTACAGAGGGGATCAAGGAAATTTGAATACAATTGTTTTGACATAAGCACAAATAAGGATTATTTTGCTTTACAGATGAAATAATTGTAAAATGTTGCTACATCTAAACTAGAATGCTGATATAAAGCAATAAAAAATATTTTAGACCTCTGTACTTGTAATCATTTACTATTTTTATTTTGCCCTATGTTTCATAGGCCCCGTTTGCAAAGCCATAGTAGTGATGCTGTCACTGTAAATGTACCAAAGCCCATTCAATTCCTATGGGCTGTGGTACATTTACTGTGGCAGCATTGCTACCACAACTTCAAACAAAATTACAAAACATTATAATAAAATATACAATAAAAATGTATTATACTAAAAAAGAAATGCTAGGTAAATTAATATATGACTGTACATGCGAAACTCAATCCCAATCTGATTAAGAAGAAACCTTATTCTAAAGTAACATTGAAAAACTTTTGGAAAATGTAGGTCTTCCAAGAGCCATTTAAACCTAAGAAATGATTGTTTTGCTCATAAATGAGGGGGTAGACTGTTCCAGAAGAAAGGGAAAATAAAAATGTAGGCAGCTGAGCATGTAGATTCATAGTGAGCAGATCTGGGTGGTGAAAGAACAAGTCTGTTAGAGTCAAGAGAACTTAGTGAATGTGATGGAGTATAAGGGATGGTAATAGAGGCTAGGTAGAGTGGTTGATCAATATGTAGAGCTTTAAAAATATGACAAAAATTTTTAAATTGGCATCTGAGCTGTACAAGTAGCCAATGTAAGTGGATTAGTGATGGGTAACATGATCATGAATGGGCTGCAGCATTTTGAAATGTTTGCAGTTTGCGTAGATTTGTAGAGGAGATAACACAAAAATATGGAATTGCAGTAGTCTAATCTTGACAGAACAAATGCATGAAGGAGAGTATGCAGTACTTAAAAGTCCACAAAAGTAAAATAAAACAGTTTCTTGATCATATGTCTCTTTAACTATAAATTATAATATTATTATTAAGACTTAGCCAAAAGGAAAGATTTATAAACTGTAAAGAGTTTTACCTCATGCAAAATTGTCATTTCTTTAATAAGACATAAACTATTTCTTTTGAGGCACTCCAAGTACCTACAAATCCAAAAGACTTTGAGTTAGAGACCACTGATCTAATGCATCTTCATCTTAACCAATAAAATCTCTTACTAAGTACAGTACTTGCAAAACCTGGTGTTCAAAGGATAGAGCTGAATCAAGGATGACTCCTAAATAGCAGAATGAATTTATAGGCAGCAGATCCATTTCAAAGAGTCTGATTTTGTGCATAGGAGGAGAAAGCATTCCTGTAATCCAACATATAAAAGTCTTTGACAGATTAAGGACCATACCATGAGAACTAAGCCATCTCGCTATTGAATCAATGCATTTCTGAAGAGGTGTTAAGTTTATATTGAAAGGGTACACTGGAAAGATTAATAAGATATCATCGACATAGATAGGTCAAAAATATACATCAGGTGTGAATATTATTTAAAAATACCATCCTGGAAACCCATGGTAAATATATTCCATGTATGTATAAAAAAGGAGGAAGGAAGACCAAATGGCAGCTGTCAAGGTTAACAAGTAAGGTGAAGGAAGCTATTAGAGCTAAAAGAGAATCCTTCAGAAAGTGGAAGAAGGATCTAACTGAGAATAATTGTAAACAGCACAAGGAATATTAAAACGCATGGCGCTAATAAGTAAGGCGAAGAGAGATCTTGAAAAGAAGACTACGCTGGAAACAAAAACACATAGTAAAAACTTTTTTAGGTATATTAAAAGCAAGAAATCAGGAAGAGTATTGGTTGGACCACTAGATGACTGACGGATAAAAGGGGCTCTCAGGGAACACAAAGCCATAGCAGAGAGATTAAATTAATTATTTGCTTCGGTCTAGTGGTCTGCACGGGAACGGGGATCGCGGGAATCCCGCGGTTCCCACGGAGATCCCGTGGGAATCCCCCCATAACCCTCGGGACTCCCACGGGGACCCCCCTCTGGCCCATGGGACTCCCATGGGAACCCCCCTCTAGCCAACGGGACTCCCACAGGGATGGAAGGCTTTGGAAGCAGGTTCGTCCATATAATATAATAGACACGTCAGCCTTAGTAAAAGAGGGGGTTTATAAGTTAATTACCTGAACAGAAAACAAAAAAAGGGTTCCACCAAAAACATTCCACAAGGAAAACAGCAGCGCAAACACAAAAGAAACTGGAATTGATGATGCTGTCAGAAGTTATTGCTGCTTTTTATGGGGACGGGCGGGGATGGAGATAATTCCTTGTGGGGATGGGTGGGGACGGAGAGGATCCTGACGGGGAGGGGGTGGGGATGGAGAGGATCCTGGAGAGGACGGGCGGGGATGGGGGGGATTTCTGTCCCCGCGCAACTCTCTACTTCGGATTTCACTGAGGAAGATGTGGGGGAGTTGCCAGTGCCAGAAATGGTACTCAATTCTCATGAATCAGAGAAACCCATTTAAATCTCTAACACTGGATGATGTAATGGGTCAATTTGACAAACTGAACAGTAGCAAATTATCTGGACAAGATGGTATACATCCCAGAGTGCTGATAGAATTGAAAACTGAACTTGCAGAGTTATTGTTAGTAATTTGTAATTTTTCTTTAAAAACCAGCATAGTACCAGAAGATTGAAGGGTGGCTAATGTGACGCTGATTTTTGAAAAGGATTCCAAAGGTGATCTGGGAAATTATAGACCAGTGAGCCTGATGTCGGTGCTTAGCAAAATGGTAGATACTATTATAAAGAACAAAATGACAGAACATATATGTATATATACATATATATTCTTTCTTGTAATTTTTTTCAGAACATATATGTAAGCATGGATTAATGAGAGAAAGCCAACATGGAATTAGTCAGGAGAAATCTTGCTTCACCAATCTACTGCATTTCTTTGAAGAGGCGAATGAACATGTGGATAAAGGCTCCCAATCCAAGAAAGAATCCAATTCAAATTCTACTGCATATTATTTAAAACCCTACACGGAGACAGCCCATCATACCTGAACAATCGCCTCATCCAAGCACCCAGTACCAGACACAGAAAAACGCACTCCCCATTCATACCCCCCCCAATCAAAGAAGTAAAAAGAACAAAACTACACGACGGCCTCCTAGCCACTCAAGCCGCAAGACTGGACAACCAGATCTCCAACCTTCTGATGACCACCCCAGACTATAGGACGTTCAGAAAAGAAATAAAAACCACACTTTTCAAGAAATTCCTGAAACAGCAATAACAACACGACCTCTAAATGCTCTTAAGATCTACAACTTACCTCTCTAGCTAATCATTGTAATTATGTCTTTTTTAAATTAACCTTTTGTAATCCGCCTTGAACCGCAAGGTAATGGCGGAATAGAAATCCCTGATGTAATGTAATGTAATGTAAAGGTGAACCAGTTGATATTGCGTATTTGGATTTTCAAAAGGCATTTGACAAAGTACCTCATGAAAGACTTCTAAGGAAATTAGAAAGTTATGGGATAGGAGGTAATGTCCTATTATGGATTAAGAACTGGTTGAAAGATAGAAAACAGAGTGGGTTTAAATGGTCAATATTCTCAATGGAAAATGGTAAATAGTGGGGTTCCCCAGGGGTCTTTGCTGGAACTGCTGCTTTTTAACATATTTATCAATGATCTAGAGATAGGAATAACTAGCAAGATAATTAAATTTGCTGATGACACAAAGTTGTTCAAAGTTATTAAATTGCAACAGGATTGTGAAAAATTGCAAGAGCACCTTGGGAGACTCTAAGACTGGGCATCAAAATGGCAGATGATATTTAATGTGAACAAGTGGAAAGTGATACATGTGGGAAAGAGGACCCCAAACTATAGCTATGTAATGCTGGGTTCTATGTTAGGAGTCACTGCCCAGGAAAAGGATCTAGGTGTCATATTTGAGGATACGTTGAAACCCTCAGCTCAATTTGTGTCGGTGGCTAAGAAAGCAAATAGAATGTTAGGTACTATCAGGAAAGAAATGGAAAACAAAGATGAGAATGTTATAATGCCCTTGCATCACTCTATGATATGGCCGCAACTTGAACACTGTGTGCAGTTCTGGCCGCCATATCTCAAAAATGATATGGCGGAATTAGAAAAGATATAGAGAAGGGTGATGAAAATGATGAGGTTTGGGATGACTTCCCTATGAGGAAAGGCTAAAGTGTCTAGGGATCTTCAGCTTGGAGAAGAGATGGCTCAGGGGTGATATGACAGAGGTCTAGAAAATACTGAGTGGCGTGGAATGTGCAGATGTGAAACGCTTGTTCACTCTTTCCAATGCTCTAAGTTTGGCTAATGGCCTGTTTTGGTCTTTCAGCAGCAGGATGCTGGGCATTAAATGAGGTGGAGCTCATGGTTGATGACAGAAGGATGCCTATGTGTCCTTTACAGGAAACTGTCAGAAGTGAATCTTCTGTATCAATTTCTCTATCAAAATACCGTATTTTCACGCATATAACACGCATACGTGTATAACACGCCCACACTTATAGCACGCGGGAACAAAACATTTATGTAAAAAAATTTCGTTATAGCGCGCCCATGCGTATACCGCGCATGCTCCCACCACCCCAATTTGAGTTCGACCGGGCGAATAGGGGTCCACTAACCAAACCAGTAGAAGGATTAATCACAGAGATAAGCATCAGGATTTACAGCTGCTCCTGGGTAAGTATAGTTTTTGCAAACATACTCATTTTGGTCAGCACTCTACAGGAGAGATTAGGGGAGATTGCCCCCTTAAATCTCCCAGTGTCCTTCCTCCAAATCAATAGCACTGAATAATTGAAGACTCCCTACTTAATTGGGAGCATTTGGACATCTAGATTTCCAAAATGGCAGATATATACCTCTAAGTTTGGGTTCTTAAATGTATAGGTTCTCAAATTCCAACTTACTTATGTAAAGTCCGACACGTAGATGTGTATATTGCCAAGTTATGTTTCTGTTTTAGATGTGCAGCAAATGCCATCTCTGCAGTATGGGTGTCGCCGAATGTGGTATCAGCAATGTAAAAAAAATGTATAACGCGCTCACGGATATTACGTGCATGGTTATTCCGCGGTTTGTAAAATCTTGTATAGCGCGCACGTTATATGCGTGAAAATACGGTAATTAGCATCCCCAGAACTCTGTTTTTCCCTGAACTAACATTCACGTTCTGGTTCTAAGGACTGCTGGCCAAGCCTCTAATCTACTATAGGTGATGATATAAGAGTAATTTTATTATGTGATTACTCACTACACAGACACAATAACATTTTGGGATTGATATTCAAAACAATTTAACTGTCTAGAACAGGGGTAGGGAACTCCGGTCCTCGAGAGCCGTATTCCAGTCGGGTTTTCAGGATTTCCCCAATGAATATGCATTGAAAGCAGTGCATGCAAATAGATCTCATGCGTATTCATTGGGGAAACCCTGAAAACCCAACTGGAATACGGCTCTCGAGGACCGGAGTTCCCTACCCCTGGTCTAGAAACAGCTTCTGGCTAGTTTAATCACCCGTTTGGGGCTATCTGGTCAATCTGAGTGGTACTTAACCAGCTAGTGCCACTGAAAATGACCAATTAGAGCCTAACACAAAACTGACTAATTTTGAGGCATCACTATATTGTAATGGACGCAGATGTTAATAAATATCCAACAATTGCTATATACATACTGCTGTAAAACTATTAGAGCAGGGATCTCAAAGTTCCTCCTTGAGGGCCACAATCCAGTCGGGTTTTCAGGATTTCCCCAATGACTATGCATTGAAAGCAGTGCATGCACACAGATCTCATGCATATTCATTGGGGAAATCCTGAAAACCCAACTGGAATACGGCTCTCGAGGACCGGAGTTCCCTACCCCTGGTCTAGAAACAGCTTCTGGCTAGTTTAATCACCCGTTTGGGGCTATCTGGTCAATCTGAGTGGTACTTAACCAGCTAGTGCCACTGAAAATGACCAATTAGAGCCTAACACAAAACTGACTAATTTTGAGGCATCACTATATTGTAATGGACGCAGATGTTAATAAATATCCAACAATTGCTATATACATACTGCTGTAAAACTATTAGAGCAGGGATCTCAAAGTTCCTCCTTGAGGGCCACAATCCAGTCGGGTTTTCAGGATTTCCCCAATGACTATGCATTGAAAGCAGTGCATGCACACAGATCTCATGCATATTCATTGGGGAAATCCTGAAAACCCGACTGGATTGCGGCCCTCAAGGAGGGACTTTGAGACCCTTGTATTAGAGTATCACGCATGCATTCCAGACATAATGCACAAAGCTTATACAGAAAAGCACAAAAAAGTGGAGAAAAACAGGCCTCACTTATTTAGTTCCTTGATTCACAAGAAATCCCATGGAGGAAAAGTCATCATAGGTCTGTGAAAAAAAACAACAACAACTCCACAACATGAATAAATGGTTTCATTCATGAACACATACTTTCATCCAATCTTCAATACAAAAATCAATTATGTTTAATGTGTGGCTTCAAATTGTGAATCCTCTATGCTCACTTGTGAAAGAAAAAAAAGCACGATTGTGCACAGAATACAGAGGAATCACATATACCAGCTGAAGTTTATATAACACAAAATAGTGCTAATCTTAAACTCACCGGTGTTCTTTATAAATGTTGTTTCCAAAATGTGCTCCTCACACCACAATCCTACAATACTGTGTCTTTCACATCAAAATCATGACAGGGGCCTCTCTGTTTCGCTTCAAAAAAGCTGCGTCAGGGGATGCCAATTAACTTTTACACTTACAAACCGCCTCCATCAATCTCTTCAAAATGGCATTCCAGGTGTGGGGTCAGCCAATATTCAGCACTTCACTGGCCAAGGTCACCACAAAGTCAGTCCTATTTTTAATCGGTTAAGTGCTGACTATCACACTTAAACAGCTAAGAACCGTCAGTATTTGTTACCTCATCTGACTCACACTCCCCTTATTCCATTGTCTTCCCCCTCTATGGCATTTACCTTTCCTTCTATGCTTTTCCTCCCATTGACAATTTTAATTTTGGGAGATGTACAAAGACAAAGATGTGTATTTTATACCAGTATATCTAATTGCAACAATGTATTCTATTCTCATTGATATGATGTATGAAGTCCAGCTAAAAGACTAAAGAAAATTCAAAAAGAAAATCTATAACTTAAGATATTAAAGTGTTAAACGGACAAGCCCTCAGTCACACAGCAACCTCTGGAATCTCCAGGGAAAAGCTGTCGCGGGTTTACACCCAGAAAGGTGTTAACTGCGAAACATCCCCGGGCTTGCTCCGAATAATATTTCAAGTGCCTATAAAGTGCAATGTGTGAAAAACTCAAATAGAAAAAACACACACTATCAAAGTAAAGATAGAATTCATCTCTTCCCCCTAAGCTGGGGGCCAAGCAGGAAAGTAAGTGTCCAAATCTAACCAAACTCAAAAAAAACACAGTCTGAAAGAACTTAGCTTCTCCGTGTGTGGTGGAGGTAATAATCAACAAGCAGCAAACAAAGTCTTCGTCCAACGGACTCCATTTCGGAGGTGAACACCCCCTTCTTCAGGAACCGCACTGCTCAATGACCCTCAGATTCATAGGTAAAGCAGGGAAGAAATGGCACTGATCTGGAGAGGACGCCCTCTTTTTAAATCGCAGAAACAGAAACAGGTGGAATGAGGTGAGGATGGGGTGAGGGAGGTTCTTCACTGATTCAGGGCAAGCAGCGGCTGAAATAAAATGTAAGAAGAAAAGCAAACAGTGGAGATGACTAAAAGTTACATCACACAACTTTATAAGTTATTATTGGCTCTAATGAAGTACCTGCATCAGGAGTCTGAAATGCTACTTTTTCGGTTGCATCTTACTTCTTGCATGTGTTTTTTCAACAAGTATGGTTGATTTGTAATAGTTTCCAGGTCTATCTTCCTCAGTGCTTCTGGAATGCTTGGCAATCATATTAATGGTGTCATTCTTAACGTGAAAGTTCAAATCAAAACAGCATCCTCTTCTCCAATGTGTAGTTCTCACTGCAGAGCATTTCTAGACCTGCTTTTTGTCATTCCTCTCTAAGGTCAAATTCCTAAATATATCTTGGCAGCAGATCTTAGGAAGTGCACATTTCTTCTGTTGCATTTGCTCCTTTGTCTGTGGGAGTATGTGGTGCAGGGGTCAGAGGCTGTGGGTTCAAATCCCTCCTTGACCCTGTGCAAGTCACTTAATCCCCTCGTTGCCCCAGGTACACTAGATAGAGTTTGAGCCTACAGGGACAGATGGGGAAATATGATAAAGTATCTGTATATAAACCACTTAGGATATAAGTGGAATATAAATAAATAAATGAAAAAAACCTCCTTAAAATGTTAAAAAAATCATAATTCAATTTATTTTTCATTACCTAAACCATATTTTTTAAAATCTTGATTATACTTAGCTGTCAGTAGATGTCCTCACTTCCATACCATATCAAACCCCAGCTTTACTATGACTGAGTGCTTACATTTTCTTTTCTCTCTCTGATTGCAATTAGGAAACATGAGAAAAATTTTGCATTGAAAAGTGTATATTCAGATGAAGATGGTTAGCGCATTTTTTTTTTTTGGCGTGGGTTGATGCCTTTTGTATACAAAATGATAAGTTGCCCATTTTAATCCATTTTCCAGTCATGACACATAGTTGCAAACAATTTAGCTGACACTGTAAGAGAACACTTTACTTTATTCTAAGTGTTCCATCATTATGTGTTCAGCTGGAGTTTACATGGTGTAATGGATAGAGTTGAAAAAGACCATAAAATGTGAAGGACTCGAAACATCTGTCTTTTTCCCATACAAAGGAACAAAAACACTGATGTGCAGGAAAATAGTCACTGCCCACCTCTCTATGTATGCCTCTGTTATCCCCCACACTATTCTTACTCTTTGCCATCTGCTGAATGCTATTCTCTGAAAATGAAATAAAACAGTATGGGCTGCCTGCAGGCAGACTTGGCTATACTTCCTAAGGACAAAAGGGGCAAGAACAATGATCCGCAGCCAGTCAAGCTTGTGTGGATGACAGCTGTGAAATCATCACTGGCTAGGTGGTAACTTGGGCAGAGGTAACTAGGTAGGCTGGGTAGATCTGAAATTAAGATGTGGGTCCAGTCAGTGAAAAAAAATCTATTTATTCATTCATGGTCCAGGGTGGGTTAGGGGGATGGGAACATTTTACAATTTCTCTTACTTATGAATAACTATAAGATACAAGAGAGAGGGATTTTTCGATATAGTTTAAAATTTGATGATATATTAAGTGTGATTTAAGTATAAATGATTGTATCATATGTTACACTCACTGGGAGCTTTAAAAATGAATAAGATTAATTAACATAACAAGTTATGGGGAGGGGGGAAATGATTATTTTTATGTTTTAATTGTGTATTTAAAGTACCTTCTTTGTAGTGTTTATATCTAAATTAATTGTATGACACTGTCAAAGTTTAAAAATCAATAAAGATTAATTAAAAAAAAATAAAAAAATATATGGGTCCAGTCAGTGAAAAAAATCTATTTATTCATTCATGCATTCAATTTTCTATACTGTTCTCCCAGGGGAGCTCAGAGTGGTTTACATGAATTTATTCAGGCACTCAAACATTTTTCCCTGTCTGTCCTGATGGGCTCATAATCTAATGTACCTGGGGAAATATGGGGGGGGGGGGATTACGGGCTAGATTCACTAAAGGTAGTGACTCAGTCGCTGTGATTTTCAAACAGCGACTGATTCACTATCAAGTTTGCATGCAAATGATTTGCATGGAGGTGCACATCATTTGCATGCAAACCCACCGACTCAGTCGCTCAGTGAGTGATTGGGACATGCGCAGAGCCCTGATAATATGGACAGGAGAAGTAGCCTCCTGTCACTGCTGTCAGGGCTTCTGCTTTAAAAAAAAAAAAATGGGACAGATGTTCCGCGCAACTTAAACGTACACCGTCTGACCCATTAAAAAAGCCGACAATTGCTCCCCCGCCCGCCCGCTCCCCCCAAAAAAACCAGCAGGAAGGATTCCCACTTTCCCTTGCCCCGCCCCGTGCCCGTACCTTTCTGTTGGGAGCAGGAGGTACCGAAAACACCTCCTGCTCCTCCTCTGGTCTGCTACGCCACTGGGCCTTAGGCCCCTCCCCGTGCATCATGTGATGCACAGGGAGGGGCTTAAGGACCTGATTGGCTCAGACGCCTCATATTCCTCCCTTGAAAGTGCCTGTTGTTCCTACAAAATGAAAAACAGGGGCATCTGGGAGAACGGGGATAATTCTCATATCACGCTATCATACTTTGGGGGTATTTTGTTTTTTTAGTCGGGGGAACCAGCGTTCTTCCAGTCCTGTGTGGCCTCTACTAGCCGGTTTGCTCTTGATGGGAGGCGCTGGGTTACTCCTCTTGCTTTGCATTACTTGTATCCCATATGATGCTGATCGCACCTGTTAAATTTTTTCTAGTTTGTATATTTGATGATTGTGTTCTTCCTATTCTCTTGTTGACTCCTTAATAAAAATGATATGAAAAAAAAAAGAAGCGAGACATTCTCAAAAAATCGTGCGTGCAAATGAGGTGGGTGGACAGCAGTGAAGATTTGCTAAATTTGTATATGTCCATCACTGGTGATAGTGATGAGCACATACGCAGAAAAAACACGAAAAGAACCCCCCCCCCAAACACAACAGCGGGAGAGGTAGGAGGGGCCTTAGACATCAGGGCCAATCAGAGCCTTAGACTCCATCCCAGTGCATTTGGGGAGGGATCTGAGGCTCTGATTGTCCCAGGTTGTATAAGGCCTCTCCCATGGGAGGGGCTTTAAACAACTTGGGCCAATTAGAGCATTAGGCTCCTCCCCGGATGCATCCCAAGATGCACCAGGGAGGGGAAGGCTCATTTTGGAAGATGTGGGCCAGCTGGGTGGAGGAAATCTTCCTCCCTCAGGTCACGCATCTACATGGAGGTGAGGGGGGTGGGGCTTCGGAGGCAAGGAGTGTTGTATGGCAGTGGGGGAGAGTGGGCATCTATTCCACTGTAGGGTATGTGTACAGTGGGAGAGAATCGGCATCTCTCCTGTTGCAAGGGGGGTGGGGGTTGCCACTACTACAGGGAGGGTTGTTTGTGGCAGAAGAGATTGGGCATCCTGCTGCGGGGTGGTTGTTGGTTGGCAGCGGGAGAGAATTGGAATCTCTCCCACTGCAAGGTGGGGGTTGTCATTGCTGCAGGGGGAGTTGTTTGTGGCAGGAGAGATTGGGCATCCCTCCCAGTGCAGGTGGGGTTGTTAGTTGGCAGTGGGAGAGAATCGGCATATCTCCCGCTGCAAGGGGGGGTCGCTGCCACTGCTGGGGAGGGGTGTTGTGATGCAAGAAGAGAGAAGGAGCATCTCTCCTGTTGCATCACAACACAGCTTTTTAGCAGTCTCTGACACTGCCATACCGGGGTTTAAAACAATGCAGTCACTGTATTGGCATCCCTGGACCAGTCACTTATTTTGTAGCTAAAAGCCGACGCTGCTTTTAGAAAATGGCTTGGCAATTTTTAAGAATCTACCGGAGGTCTCATTTCATTGTTGAAGAGCCCATTTGTTTGTCATTAACATAGTAACATAGTAACATATACATAGTAACATAGTAGATGACGGCAGATAAAGACCCGAATGGTCCATCCAGTCTGCCCAACCTGATTCAATTTAAATTTTTTTTTTTTTTTCTTCTTAGCTATTTCTGGGCGAGAATCCAAAGCTTTACCCGGTACTGTGCTTGGGTTCCAACTGCCAAAATCTCTATTAAGACTTACTCCAGCCCATCTACACCCTCCCAGCCATTGAAGCCCTCCCCTGCCCATTCTCCTCCAAACGGCCATGCACAGACACAGACCGTACAAGTCTGCCCAGTAACTGGCCTAGTTCAATCTTTAATATTATTTTCTGATTCTAAATCTTCTGTGTTCATCCCACGCTTCTTTGAACTCAGTCACAGTTTTACTCTCCACCACCTCTCTCGGGAACGCATTCCAGGCATCCACCACCCTATCCGTAAAGTAGAATTTCCTAACATTGCCCCTGAATCTACCACCCCTCAACCTCAAATTATGTCCTCTGGTTTTACCATTTTCCTTTCTCTGGAAAAGATTTTGTTCTACGTTAATACCCTTTAAGTATTTGAACGTCTGAATCATATCTCCCCTGTCTCTCCTTTCCTCTAGGGTATACATATTCAGGGTTTCCAGTCTCTCCTCATACGTCTTCTGGCGCAAGCCTCCTATCATTTTCGTCGCCCTCCTCTGGACCGCCTCAAGTCTTCTTACGTCTTTCGCCAGATACGGTCTCCAAAACTGAACACAATACTCCAAGTGGGGCCTCACCAATGACCTGTACAGGGGCATCAACACCTTCTTCCTTCTACTGACTACGCCTCTCTTTATACAGCCCAGAATCCTTCTGGCAGCAGCCACTGCCTTGTCACACTGTTTTTTCGCCTTTAGATCTTCGGACACTATCACCTCAAGGTCCCTCTCCCCGTCCATGCATATCAGCTTCTCTCCTCCCAGCATATACGGTTCCTTCCTATTATTAATCCCCAAATGCATTACTCTGCATTTCTTTGCATTGAATTTTAGTTTCCAGGCATTAGACCATTCCTCTAACTTTTGCAGATCCTTTTTCATATTTTCCACTCCCTCTTCGGTGTCTACTCTGTTACAAATCTTGGTATCATCTGCAAAAAAGCACACTTTTCCTTCTAACCCTTCAGCAATGTCACTTACATACATATTGAACAGGATTGGCCCCAGCACCGAACCCTGAGGGACTCCACTAGTCACCTTTCCTTCCTTCGAGCGACTTCCATTAACCACCACCCTCTGGCGTCTGTCCGACAGCCAGTTTCTGACCCAGTTCACCACTTTGGGTCCTAACTTCAGCCCTTCAAGTTTGTTCAACAGCCTCCTATGAGGAACTGTATCAAAGGCTTTGCTGAAATCCAAGTAAATTACATCTAGCATATGTCCTCGATCCAGCTCTCTGGTCACCCAATCAAAAAATTCAATCAGGTTCATTTGGCACGATTTACCTTTTGTAAAGCCATGTTGCCTCGGATCCTGTAACACATTAGATTCAAGGAAATACACTATCCTTTCTTTCAGCAACACTTTCATTATTTTTCCAACAACTGAAGTGAGGCTCACCGGCCTGTAGTTTCCTGCTTCATCCCTGTGATCACTTTTATGAATAGGGACCACATCCGCTCTCCTCCAATCCCCAGGAATCACTCCCGTCTCCAGAGATTTGTTGAACAAGTCTTTAATAGGACTCGCCAGAACCTCTCTGAGCTCCCTTAGTATCCTGGGATGGATCCCGTCTGGTCCCATCGCTTTGTCCACCTTCAGTTTTTCAAGTTGCTCATAAACACCCTCCTCCGTGAATGGCGCAGAATCTACTCCATTTTCTCGTGTAACTTTGCCAGACAATCTTGGTTCTTCTCCAGGATTTTCTTCTGTGAACACAGAACAGAAGTATTTGTTTAGCACATTTGCTTTCTCCTCATCACTCTCCACATATTTGTTCCCAGCATCTTTTAGCCTAGCAATTCCATTTTTTATCTTCCTCCTTTCACTAATATATCTGAAAAAATTTTTATCTCCCTTTTTTACATTTTTAGGCATTTGTTCTTCCGCCTGTGCCTTCGCCAAACGTATCTCTCTCTTGGCTTCTTTCAGTTTCACCCTGTAGTCCTTTCTGCTCTCCTCTTCTTGGGTTTTTTTATATTTCATGAACGCCAACTCTTTCGCCTTTATTTTCTCAGCCATTATCGGAGATTGCTAGAAATCTCGCTAAAGACAGAGATAATCCGCTTTGATAATCTATCGCTAAAATGCATGCAGGCTAAACCGTTGGAAAACAGTTTAGCAACAGCATTAAAGTTTTGAGAATTTGAGCCTAAGTGACCAAAAAGTGCTCATGGCCAGATTCTCTAAGCTCTGACACCACAGTAAAAAATTACTGTGGTAAAAAAAAATTACTGTGGTGAGAGCGATTTTTGTTTTACTGGCGATTCTCAGCACAATGTGTGGAAAATCGCTGGTAAAGGGGGAGGGAGGAGGAGCTGTGCTCATAAAAAAAACTGCTAACACAGCTCCTCTTCCTGCCTACCTGTAAAAACAAACAAACCAAAACCAACCCCTGCTCTCCCTGGCCTGAACTGGCATGCAGGGATCACAGGGGCTGCTTTTTTTAATGTTCACTCCCTCCCGCTGACAGGCCCGCCTCTTCAAAATGGCAGGTCTTCCCCTTCCGTGTGCATCCTGGGGAGGGGTGTAAGGCTCTGATTGGCTCATAGGATAAACCTCAGCGCTAAATCCCCCCCCCCCCCCACAAGAGCAGTACATTTCAATTGTGGGGCTACATTATATACTGTATAATCATAGGATCATAGGCCACTACTATTTAGTATTCTGGAGGAGAAAAAAGCTTGAGGCATAAAAAATCTTCACCTTAGACCGTATGTCCAAAATCACCATACCCAGTGAGATAGTCCAAAATGAATAAATATCTACACCGAGGGATCAACAACTGACTGAGATTCAAACATCACAAAGTCACACTTATCTTCTGGTGTCTTCAAAAACAAATTCTTTTTTTCCTGGCGTGCCACAACTCCAACCCAGCAAAGGGCTCCTTGTTTCACCAATACCATCTCACATTCTTTCCTATTATATATGGAATTTTTATCCATAGACATTCCAAAGTGTAGCTTATTTTCTAGAGCTGTTTTGCCCATCTCAAATCTGTCTTCCTTAATACGGGGAAGACAAAGTCATTTTTCATTCTAGTTAAGGTGAAGTCAATTCTGACAAAGAAAGCATTATTATAGTACTGGTGGGCCAGCAATCGTCACTACCTACCTAGGCACTGGCATCAACTTATGTTGAAAAAGGCAAATTGGTAATTGACTAGATACCAGCATATTAAGTGAGATGCCATTAAAGCAGACTGTAATATCTGGCAGCAATATAAAGTCATGGCCCCTGTCTCTCCAGATGACACAAACATGGGTGGGGGGGAGGGGGGAGGAACATGAGGGTAGGGTGGGGAATATATTGGAAAATAAACAGAGGCCCTGATTCTGCAAAGCGCGTCTAAAGTTAGGCGCCGTTTAGACATCCAAGATAGAAACATAGAAACATAGAAGATGACGGCAGAAAAGGGCTACAGCCCATCAAGTCTGCCCACTCTGCTTACCCACCCCCTGTCTATGCCCTAATGACCCAATTTCCTTATCTTGACCCTCATAGGGATCCCACATGGGTATCCCATTTATTCTTAAAGTCTGGCACACTGTCTGCCTCGATCACCTGCACTGGTGCCCTTTGCAGAATCATAGGACACACATATTGAAACCACGCCCATTCCACGCCCACGCCTATTCCCTTAGGCGTGAGTTTTCACAATGGGCATCCGTGAAATTGTGGAGACGCCTACAAAGTGATGTCCGCATCCTTTGGACATCCATGTGCCAATTATCGTTCGTTAAGACCCTTAAATGGCTCATTAACCAGTTAGTTTGGACGACTAAGTCCCGCTCAGCGTTAGACACAACGTAGATGCACTGTATAGAATCAGGGCCAGAACATTTATATTTTCATTAATATGAATGGTGATCTTAATCTAGGAGGTGTTATGGTTTCTTGGAAGTAGGACATTATTTTCTGGGTACTTTGTTCATGGGATTTAGGGCTCCTTTTACAAAGCCGCGCTAGCGGTTTTATCGCACGCACCGGATTAGCACGTGCTATAGCGCGAGCTAGCTGTAAATCTACCACCTGCTCAAAAGGAGGCGGTAGCAGCTAGCACACGCAGCAATTTAGCGCGCGCTATTCCGTGGGTTAAAGCCCTAGCGCGGCTTTGTAAAAGGAGCCCTTAGAGTTCTCATGGCTTAAAGATAATATTATAGTTTACTACTGCTATTTATTATTTTTAAAGTGCTGAAAAGCGTATGCAGCGCTGTATATTTTGACATACAATAGACAGTCCCTTCTCAGAAGAGCTTACAATCTAATTTAGACAGGACATTTTGGGGTTGGGTAGATTATGGTAGAGGAAATGATACAGTGGGTCTAGGTATCTGACAGCAGTGAGAGGGAGTGGGAGTTAAGAGTTGAAAACAGATTCAAAAAGTGGGATTTTAGCTTAGATTTGAACACTGCTAGGGATGGAGCATGACTTATTGATTCAGACAGCCTGTTCCAGGCATACGGTGCTGCAAGAAAGAAGGGACAGAGTCTGGAGTTGGCAGTGGAAGAGAAGGATACAGATAAGAGGGACTTGCCTGATGAACGGAGATCATGGGGAGGCGCGTAGGGGGAGATAAGTGAAGAGATATTGGGGGGTTTCTGAGCGAATGCACTTGTAAATCAGCAAAAGGAGTTTAAACTATATTTGGAAATGGATGGGGAGCCAATGAAGTGACTTGAGAAGAGGAGTAATGTGAGAATAGCGGCTCTCATGGAATATGAGTCACACAGCAGAATTTTGAACGGATTGAAGAGGTGAGAGACGGGTGCGCGGGAGGCCCGAGAGAAGTACGCTGCAGTAGTCTTAGTGCAAGGTGATGAGAGCGTGGACAAGGGTTTTAGTTGTGTGTTCAGAGAGAAGAGGATGGATTTTGGTAATATTATAGAGGAGGAAGCGACAGGATTTGGCAGTTTGTTGGATTTGAGCAGAGAAGGAGAGAGAGGAATCAAAGATCACTCCAAGGTTGCGGGCCGAGTTTAGGCGGAAAGATAATCTAATCTAATCTTTTGTTTATATACTGGGTCATCTCCCAGTGGAGCTCAACTCGATTCACATATAATTAAGATTAGAGTACATAGCAGAAAACATAAGAGAAGGAAGAACTAATTAAAAACTAAAGTACATAAGAAAAGCATAAGAAAAATAACTATAATATTATCATTTCATTGAGGCTGTAGTTAAACCATTTAAAAATTGCGAGAACAGAGTTTTCAGGAATTTACGAAATAATTACAGCTGGCCTAAAAGCCTAATGGAGTCAGGAAGTTCATTCCAGATCTCTACAAGCTTGAAAACAAAAGATTGACTGAGCTTCCCAGCAGATTTAATTCCCTTAAAGGAAGGGAAGGCTAACTTATATCTTGTGTGTTTCTCAAATGGCAAAGTCTAAGGGTATTCCAACATAAGGGGACAAAAGGATCAACTATTCCATAGAGAAGCTTGAAGATTATGCATGCGCATTTTAACTGGATCCTGAAGCGAACTGGGAGCCAGTGAAGCTTTATCAACAAAGGGGAAACATGATCATACTTTCATTTCCCAAAAATGAGCTTAGCTGCTGCAGATAAGGAGTTCTGTTTTAGCCAATTCAGTTTATGGTGTATTTACATTTTGATTGACTGTCTTTTCCAGCAAATGGATCAAAGTGGTATACATAAGGAAGGAACACCATATTAAAATGATAGATAAAAGCAAACATTCACTATACACAATTATACAAGAGAGAACATCACATCCTGGTTCCTTTTTACATGTCTCCTTAAGAGTTAGCATCAGAAGTGGTATTGAATCTTTGGGCAATCTCAAGTGATTAAAATGCTTTACTAAATAGGTGAGTTTTAAGCAGTGCCTTAAATTTGTAATGCTGGAAAATCTTTGCAAGTTGTTCAGAAATCCAATGCTATTGTTTTGTTTTTCTTCTGGAAGATGTGTTTTAAGTTTTTCTGTCCACGAATAAAGGCCCCTTTTATCAAGCTGCCTTAGGGTTTCTTATCTCCACCGCTGCGGTAAAAGCTCAGACGCTCATAGAATTCCTATGAACGTTAGAGCTTTTACTACAGTGGCTGCAATAAAAAAAAAGAACCCTAGCGCAGCTTGATATAAGATGGCCAAAGAGAGTAGCAAAAAAGAAAGAAAGAAAACAAAAAGAATAAGCTTCAATTTCCCAAGAAAGTTCTAGGACCAAACACAGAACACGTGTAATCTCACATCACAAGATAAAGGAGGGAAAATGCACAACCAAATTTAATTTCATCCTTTTGTTCTACCTTCTGCTTTTCTTAACTAAACCTTCTTTTAAATTTTTCTAAGTCTCACATACTGTACTAGCTTGAAAGTCACCAAGCACTTAAGCACAACGAAGAAGAAACAGAAAATTAAAATGTTGCACTACAATTCAAAAGCCTTCTATATAGTTTGTGAGTCATAAATGTTGTCTGTCTGCAGTCCACTGCATATAAATGGGTGCCAGTTATCCAAACACCTATTTACCCATCTGTAATGTATTCCTACAGTGCTATAACTGGGGTATTAACCTTCAGTCCTGGCCGTAACTAGTCTGGTTTGCAGCCCTCAATGGTTGCAGTTTGACACCTCCTATAAACAAAAATTGTAGTGTATTTCTGAGGCTTACAGTTTTAATATGGCAATCTTTCTGTTCTTTTTGTTGAAATTCCTGTCATTTTTCTGTATCACATTTTGCTCCTATGCCCTGCAGTTGACCTCATAAAAGCAGTTTTTTCTACAAGATATTAGCACTTCAGTTCATTGGAAATCAATAATAGGGAATTAGAAATTAGACATTACTTACTTTGATGGAACTATGTTAAGTGTTAATTCTTAAGCAGAGCAAAATTTGTTCCAAGTAGGAGATAGTTTTCATATGGTAATCAGTTCAAGCTCCTAATACTTAAAAGCTCACACTGCCTCTATGAGATACAGCTAGGCTTCATGAATATTTATGAAACTAATTTGCTGTTTGTTTGTTTTTACAGAAACCTAATTTAACACGTGACGTGTCCATCTGGTGAAATACATGAGTGTTATAAAAAGGACATCTTGGTGTTTCAAGCAAAATCTCTTATGTCTCCTAATGACTTTCTTTGTACATCTTTCATGTTCATTTGCTTTTCTAGAAAACGAAAGATAGAAACAGAATTTCTGTGCAAGAAGAATGCAATGAGAATGGAATGGAAGGGGTATATACGAATCGACTGCTGGTTCTTTCAAAAAGTACAAACACAAAAGGTAAGGGACAGCAGGAGCTCTCATCCACACGTCTCACTCTGCTATTTTGGATCTCCCCTCAAAAGAAATGTTTCTACACGTTAACATCTTTTGAAAAATACAACGATGAAGAACAGAAGATGGGTTTTTACCACTTTCCTGAAGTATAACGATCCCGCCAGTGATCTGATGGTTGGCAGGAGGGTATTACAATAAGAACGAAAGAAGTCATCCTGCCGTTGTATCGGGCAATGGTGCGCCCGCACCTGGAGTACTGTGTCCAGTATTGGTCACTGTACCTTAAGAAGGATATGGCAATACTTGAGAGGGTCCAGAGGAGAGCGACACAAATGATTAAGGGCATGGAAAACCTTTCATACACTGAAAGATTGGAGAGGCTGGAGCTCTTCTCCCTGAAAAAGCGGAGACTCAGAGGAGACATGATAGAGACCTACAAGATCATGAAGGGCATAGAGAGAGTAGAGAGGGACAGATTCTTCAAACTTTCAAAACATAAAAGAACAAGAGGGCATTCAGAAAAGTTGAAAGGGAACAGATTCAAAACGAATGCTAGGAAATTCTTCTGTACCCAACGTGTGGTGGACACCTGGAATGCGCTTCCAGAGAGCGTAATAGGGCAGAGTACGGTACTGGGGTTCAAGAAAGGATTGGACAATTTCCTGCTGGAAAAGGGGATAGGCACGATGGACCTCAGGTCTGACCCAGTGGAGGCATTGCTTATGTGCTTATTCATTCATGCATGCATGCGTTGCATCATTATATCAACATCCACGCATGCACAGAGGCCCTCCAGAGGGGCCCTGAACCTGCTATTACTCCGCCGGTGGAGGTGTGCTGAAGGAGGAGAGGCGCCAGTACCACAAGAGGCAGTCAGCACTGGCGCCTCTCCTCACTGGTGTCTTGTGGCACACACGGAATCTCGTGGCGGCACACAGTTTGTGATACACTGCAGTAACCTATGGCCAGTTAAGTGCTGAATATCGACTTATTTAGTTCCACAAAAGTCAGATACTCAGTGCCAAAACCCAGACATGGCCTGGCATTGAATAACTGGGAATAACACGTGTGGCAGTCATCAAAATGCTCACCGCCACCGGCTGAATATATATGCCCCTTAGTTTACAGGATGCTGTTATTTAAGCAAATACATTTATATTTAGGGTTTTACATATATACCGTGTATAGACCTTGCATTTGCACAGCTGAATGTGGGTGCATTGATGTCAGTTTACACTAAATCAGTTTACACTAATATTCTGTAGGAATACTTACACGTGTGTGTTATGGTTAGTTTTAGGGTGTCTTTGAGAGCTAGGAGGAAAATTAGGCCAAGTTAGGCTTTGCCACTTAGCTGTTAAAATTCAGGCCTGATCCTTGATATTGAGATAACTGAGCTGTCACCAATTATTGATCTAAGCTGCTGTCCCAGAGAACATGTCCAGGTGGAAATTTGACTGTTTAAAGTCATGGGACAAGCAAGAACCATGATATGTAAAGACTCAGTAGATAAGGACAGGTTGTTCACCCTTTCCAAGGTAGGGAGAACGAGAGGGCACTCTCTAAAATTGAAAGGGGATAGATTCCGTACGAACATAAGGAAGTTCTTCTTCACCCAGAGAGTGGTAAAAAACTGGAACGCTCTTCCGGAGTCTGTCATAGGGAAAAACACCCTCCAGGGATTCAAGACAAAGTTAGACAAGTTCCTGCTGAACCAGAACGTACGCAGGTAGGGCTAGTCTCAGTTAGGGTGCTGGTCTTTGACCAAAGGGCCGCCACGTGAGCGGACTGCTGGGCATGATGGACCACTGGTCTGACCCAGCAGCGGCAATTCATATGTTCTTATTATGTGAGGACGTACAGCTTAAGAGCACAGCAACTCAGCAAATATGGCATTGGCCACCTAGTGGGAAAGCAGACAAATAAGACCTGTTCTCTCAGTGAAGGAAAATCATTATTACAGAGTCTATCAAAGCGATGGGTTGTGAACCACAAACTACCACGATTCATCATATCCCGTTATGTTGGGCCAATCATAAAGTGCCACGCCTACTTTGGTGGTGCAGTTTCATTCCTATTCTCTTGTGTCTGTTGTGTGTGGTCTGTTATTTATCCTGTGCATATGTATAATTCTATTTTGCACACCACTGATACTGACTTTGGAAAGGCAGTACAACAAATAAAGCTACTAACTAAGAAGCCCTTTTACTAAGCTGTGTTAAGCATGGTAGACAGTAACACAGGAACTTGTATAGAACAAACGGGTTGTTCGGATTATCATAATATATCTCTCTTAGTCAAGTATTTTATATCATATGTCATTATGACCTATTCAAATGTTGCCTCCTTCTTTTACATCATCACTTAATTCTCCTTCTCCCAAACCTAATCACAATTCTTTATTGCTTTATTAACAAATTTGTGTATGAATTCTTAAGAGTATCTAAACTCCCAAAAATGGTGGTAGCCATATCATAATGCAGATATCAGATCTTAGGACCTCTTATGGTTTATACCATTTCAGGTCTGCATCCTTTATGCCCGCCACCTCCTACCAATCCCTTACATATATTCTTTGGAGTGCGGTGCTTAAATTCTCACTGTGTTGTGTTCAAAGAAAGCCAATAAAAAACTAAAAAGGTCTTTCATGCATATTCCATGATGTTAAGCACAAAAGCGATTCTTAAATTATTTTTTAGCACGAAAGGCGACACTTATCTCAGTGGATCCGGCCACTCAGGCTTATGCTACTGTCTGCTTTGCTCAAACAGGGTACTTTGTAGTACAAATATATCATTAACTGCCTAATGGGCTGGGTGTGAGTGTGACAGGGGAAAGAGGGGGTGTGGCCAGCTGTGACAGCTAGTGCATGGGCCTAACACTCCCCACAGCACAACGGAGGAGTTGTGAGGATGTCAATAACTCAGCCACGGGCTTACAGTTCAAACTTCACTTTATTGGTGGTAGCACTGCGAAGACTTGAGTCATCCTTCCATGGGACTGAGAACAGAGAGCTTGTTCCTGCACTAACAGTATACCTCTGCCATTCTGGTAAATTCTTGAGGGGATCAGCTGCCTCTTCAGTGGAGGGTAGGGACTAAGGAATGAAGTGGTGAGAAAGTTGACTAATTCTGATGCCTGGGGAGGCTGGAGGGGGTTTGGGTGGGTTGCATGGTGCTCTTAGGAGTGTAGATTGTCACTGGGAGTTCAGTTCCGATTGAGAGGAAAGGGAGTGCCATGATCTTTTTGGGGGTAGAAGCTGCTTCCTCCTCTTAATGAAATTGCTCTGAAACAAAACAACAAAGCCTGCAAATGACACAGAAAACTATGCAAAGTGATTTTTTTTTTTTTTTTTTTGCCTGCACACCCCTAGTAAGTATTGTTCAATTTGCATTTTGTATCTTTAAATTTTCCTTTTTGTCCTCTTTCAGGGGTCCTTTTACTAAGGCGCGTTAACCGTTTTAGCGTGCGCTAAAACGGCTAGCGTGCCTTAGTAAAAGGACCCCTCAGTTTGGCAAAGACTGTTGATTAATTTGGAAACATTTCCACATAAATGTTAAGGAAGTAGAAGTGTTCCATGGACTATGCTAACCAAATATTTCAGTCTATCACAATGTCTTTAATGCTATACACAACAACACTGTTTTTCATGCTGCAGGTGTCACAATGATTATTACCAGTTTCTCAGTCACTATTGAATTCTGACACCCTACAGGAGAGGAGTTGATGTCAAAATAACACCTTTTCAAAGACTTTCCCAGTTGTCTGTGAAAAATGTTTCCTCCAACAAGTAAAATCTGTTGAACTTGTATTTGCAAACACAAACAAAAAATCCAACAGAACTGCAGTGATATGTCGAATAAGGAACAAAGGAAAAAAAAAAACGCAGGAATGGTGTACAAGACGCCAAGTCTTTAATAAACACACATTAAAAATGAACATAAAATAGTTTATATCCAAGAAGGTTAGAGAACCCGGACCCAACACAGTCCGTGTTTCAAAGAAACACTCCTTCCTCAGGGGTCCAAAAAAGTATGTCATGTACTGGGGAACCTTATGGAAACACTGGAGACAGTGATGTCTTGAACAACTAAGCACTGCGAAGGAGCTCACTTGTATTTGCTTCTTTTAGTAGGATAAGTGAAAACAAGGCATGTTCACATCCAAGTTTGAATATTGCTTTTTTTAGTTACTAATATTTTACTAAGGCCTCCATTTATCGAGCTGCATTAGGGGTTTTTATTACATTCCTAAGAGTGTCAGAGCATTTACTGCAGTGACTTGTGATTTAAAAAACCTTAACGCAGCTTGATAAAAGGGGGCCTAAAAGAGAGATTTGCCCCTAATCATAATAAAAATAGAATATATGAGACTATAGGCTTCTTATACAAAGCTGCAGTAGCAGCTGCTGCAGTAATCGCTCTGATGCCCAGAGGGATAAAATGGGCATCGAAGTGTTTGCCACATGACAGCCGCTATTGCTGCTTTGTAAAGGGGAGGATATGTGAAGCCAGATTTTGCAAGCATGTCTAGATAGGAATTACAGGGGCAAAAAAAAACAGGCTGCCCAGTGGTTCAAATTGATTTTTGGATTTTTACACAAAAAAACAAAAAACAGTCTTAGAGACATCTGGAGCTTCGAGATAAAACAGTATATTTCTGTGTCTTATTGGTTACAAATTTGGACTTGGAGATTGCAATGTACAGCGTCAGCATCTATGAGGCAAACATGGTTATTTTTGTTACATAGGATTTTTTGGACCCCGGTTCGATTAAATAAAATAGATAGTTCTAAGTCTAATAGATGCTGGCATTGTCATATTGATATAGGGACTTTGGATCATCTGCTATATTTTTGTCCATTTATATTTATATTTTGGAAGTCAATTTGGGGACAAATAAATTTAGTTTTGGATTCGAACATTCCACTATCATATGAGGCTATAATTTGAGGAACGATATTACATGTGAAACCCACTCTCAATAAATATAAGAATCGACTATGAGCATGACAGGTATAGCCATTCAACTGATAACGAGTAACTGGAAGAACCATGACAGAATAAGTTATACTTTTTGGTGGGTGAACGTGTTCACCACATACAGATATGAAATAATTAATGCAGAGTGTAGGGGATTTAGTGGTGTATTTAATAAAGTTTGGAGCCCATTGACTAAATTTGTAAAATTATATAATTTATATTTATCTTATCTTTCCTTTTGTTCATTTACCTTTACACATCCATGGGAGGTGGGGGTTTGGAGGGAGGGGAATAAAGATTGATGGGGACATTTGGGAAACTTTATTCTTCATTTATACTATATATTATGTTATATTATGTTATTATTATATATAGGATAACTGAAAATCTTGAATGATATATGATATATATGTTACCTGTATAGATATTAGTATAATGTATGTAATACCTACTGTTTGATCATTTGTATGACACTGTTTTAGATTAAAAATCAATAAAGATTTTAAAAAAAGGAATTACAGGGGCAACATTCAGAGCAATTTAGCTGACTGCTGACTGGTTAAATAATTTGGTCTGGGCTAGCAGCAAATATCCAATGGCACTTAACCAGCCAAATACCGCTATATATTGCACTTAGCGCCCAACACAAAGCTGGCTAGCATAAAACACGTTCACTAAGACCCTGTGGGTCGCTGTGGGCCAATTTTTTGGCTGATTTCTAAAGAGCGGTCAATATTCAAACGGCTGTCCATGCTGTCTGTGGAGGGGGAGGTCCTGGGGAGGACAGTTCAGCTCGGCAGTTTATGAAGGCAGGAGTGGGCATCCCTCCTGCCTCTACTTTTCTTTCGGGGGTCATTGGGGAGGTGCATCATTGGGGGGCGGTGTGGGGGGACTCGACTTTTTTTATGGGGCAGATATTGTGTGTGTGTTACAGACACAACATCTGTGCTTCATAGATGGATGATGAAATGTGTGTTTGCTTGTTAACTATCAAGCTGCATTTTGAGTTAATTTGCATACAACAACAAGCATATCTATTGCATTGATTAGCAATTCTATTCTATCTACTTTCGTTTCATCATTGTTACAAATACTCATACATAGCTTAAAGAACTTTAAATAAATAACTCAAATTTAAATATTTTGTTGGTTTTGCAATTTTATAATTTCAATTATAATGTGCTGCGAAAAACATTTGCTTCGTTTAGTGTGCTAGAGATAAAAAACAGTTTGAGAGACACTGGTGTAGGGCTCTATGTGACATTTTAGTGCATTACGTTGTTAGCCGTTGTAATGATGTTTATTGCTTCTGTACACCACTGTGATGCCATTTTGGCCACCCAGCAGTACAGTATATCCAGAAAGATAAGTAGAAAGGTCCAAGTCTTATGAGGACAACAGGTATATATTCTCACATGTCACAGAGGTCTCGGTGGGCGACACATTGGCCTCCAGTGACCACAACATGGTATGGTTCAATCTCAGGAAAGGTTTCACTAAATCTACCACACTGACCAAGGTCCTCAAATTCAAGGACACAAATTTCAAAGAAATGGGAGACTTCGTTCACCAGGCGCTACAAAGCCAAGCAAAAACTGATAATGTGGAAGAAATGTGGTCGACTTTGAAAGCCACCATACAAGAAGCAACAAACCGCTATGTTAAATCAGTAAGTAAACGGCGAAGGAACAATAAGCCACAGTGGTTTACTGCGGAGATCTCAGACCTAATCAAGGAGAAGAAAAAAGCATACATCTCTTACAAAAAATCTGGGAAGCAGGACTCTAGAGCAGACTACCTGACCAAATCAAAAGCCGTCAAAACAGCAGTCAGAGAGGCTAAATTCCACATGGAAGAGTCTCTGGCAAAGAACATCCAGAAGGGAGATAAATCCTTCTTCAGGTATATCAGTGACAGAAGAAAAAACTCAGGCGGGATTGTAAGCCTTAGGAATCCAGACGGAGACTATGTGGATAAAGATTCGGAAAAAGCCCAACTATTAAATGAATACTTCTGCTCAGTCTTCACCCGAGAAGCGCCGGGGCTCGGCCCTCAGCTACAGACAAGGGTTGGCTCAGTTGACCCTTTTATAAACTTTGAGTTTACGCCCAGTAGTGTCTACGGTGAGCTGTCGAAGCTCAAGGTTAACAAAGCAATGGGGCCAGACAACCTGCACCCCAGAGTGCTTAGGGAGCTGAGTGATGTCTTGGCGGAGCCACTGTCCGCGCTCTTCAACCTCTCCCTTAGTACAGGCAGCGTCCCGTTGGACTGGAGGACGGCTAACGTCATTCCACTCCACAAGAAAGGCTCAAAGATGGAGACAGCAAACTACAGACCAGTGAGTCTAACATCGATAGTGAGCAAACTAATGGAAACTCTAATTAAACACCAATTGGATAAAATCCTGGATGAAAAGAATCTAAGGGATCCCCGACAACATGGATTTACTAAGGGGAGATCATGCCAATCCAACCTGATCAGCTTCTTTGATTGGGTGACGGAGAAGCTGGATATTGGGGAGTCCCTAGACATCGTGTACCTGGACTTTAGCAAAGCATTCGATAGTGTACCACACCGCAGGTTGCTGGGTAAGATGAGTTCTATAGGATTAGGTGACACATTGACGCAATGGGTTGGGAGCTGGCTTGGAGGTAGGCTTCAAAGGGTGGTGGTGAATGGCACCCCCTCCGAAATGACGGAGGTGATCAGTGGAGTGCCACAGGGCTCGGTCTTGGGCCCAATCCTATTCAACATCTTTATAAGGGACTTGGCAGAAGGGCTTCGAGGTAAAAAAACATTATTCGCCGATGACGCCAAACTAAGTAATGTAGTGGGCAAATGCACAACAGACGAAGATTCAATGCCCGACAACATGCTGCACGACCTACTCCTGCTGGAGCGCTGGTCTAAGACATGGCAACTCAACTTCAATGCCAAAAAATGCAAAATTATGCACCTGGGCAGCCAAAATCCATGCAAGTCTTATACCCTTAATGGCGAGATCCTAGCAAAAACGGTAGCAGAACGAGACTTGGGGGTAATCGTCAGTGAGGACATGAAGTCTGCCAATCAAGTGGAGCAGGCTTCATCCAAGGCAAGACAAATAATGGGTTGCATACGAAGGGGTTTCGTCAGCCGTAAGGAGGAAGTCATTATGCCATTATATAGATCCATGGTGAGGCCCCACCTGGAATACTGTGTGCAATTTTGGAGGCCACATTATCGCAAGGATGTGCTGAGACTGGAGTCGGTGCAGAGAATGGCCACCCGGATGGTCTCGGGACTCAAGGATCTTCCATATGAAGAACGGCTTGACAAATTGCAGCTATACTCGCTCGAGGAGCGCAGAGAGAGGGGAGACATGATCGAGACGTTCAAGTATCTTACGGGCCGCATCGAGGCGGAGGAAGATATCTTCTTTTTCAAGGGTCCCACGACAACAAGAGGGCATCCGTGGAAACTCAGGGGAGGGAAACTGCGAGGAGACACCAGGAAGTTCTTTTTCACTGAAAGAGTGGTTGATCGCTGGAACAGTCTTCCACTACAGGTGATTGAGGCCAGCAGCGTGCCCGATTTTAAGGCCAAATGGGATAGACACGTGGGATCTATTCACAGAGAAAGATAGGGGAGGGTCATTAGGGTGGGCAGACTAGATGGGCCGTGGCCCTTATCTGCCGTCTATTTCTATGTTTCTATGTTTCTATGTGGGTGATGTTATCCATGGAACCCAACATGGACACTTCCAAGTGCAGTGTCACTTTAAACCTTTAGGCAGTGTCCATACCACATGTGTGTCGGTGACTTCCCACCTGATGTCGGCTTATGGGACCATCAGTTCTGTAAAAAGCTAAGCAGCCAACCAGGAGAGGTTGGTGGGTTGTGAGAATGTATGCTTGCTGTCCTTGGAGTATACCTGCTACAGGTAAGTATCTTTGCTTTCTCTGAGGACAAGGATGCATTTACGAGACCACAACAAAAAGAGGTGGGGGGTTTTCTCTCCTCAATATTTAGAATAGGTCTTTCCTATTGATAATGGTGTTCTTTTCTTGTTTTAACTGATTTTATTGTGTTTTGTAAGCCGCTTTGATCTGTTGTAAATTGCAGGATGCAAAATTTTAATAAACATAAACATGTGGGACTCCCAAGCTGCCAGGATCATGTCTCTAGAAGAGGATACATTTTAAATATACAGGACCCTAGTGAAACCCCTCAAGGTTGAAGGGAAAGTTGACTTTAAGTAAGGAATAAATTCTGCAGAACTGCTTGTCCAAACCGACTGTCTCTTCTAGAGCTGTGTTCTAAACACTAGTGAGAGATAAATGCCACTGATGTAGCCACAGGTGGGCATGAGTTGGCACAGGTTTTGGGGTTCTCATGGGCCTGTGAAATGAATGGATGGGCCTGTGCCAACTCATGCCCATCCATTCATTTCACAGGCCCATGAGAACCCCAAAACACTTCAGTGGTGGCGCAACACTCCCCTCTCCTCCTCCCCAAACTGGCATCTGCAACTCTGAAGGCTGGGGGAGGGGGGCCATGTCCCAGCATCTGCCCCGTTGTCTCTGAAAGTCTCTGGGCCATCCCTGGCAGTGATTCCTATAGTTAACTCATGCCAGCCCTGCAGACTTCATGGCTGATGCATGTTCTGCCCTTGATGTTGTCACTTTCTGTTTCTTAATTAGCAAGGTCGTGGTACAGGAATCACCGCCGGAGATGGTTCTGAGGTAGACCGGGGGTGAGAAATTTCAGAAACAGACAGGCAGATGCAGGGCCACGGTCCCCTTGGCCTCAAAGGAGCAGATGCCAGTTTGGGGCGGAGATGAGGAGAAAGATGAAGATGGAAGTAAGGGTAGAGGGGATGGAAGGTAAGAGAGAGGGAGAGATGCAGGGGTGGAGAGGAAGGTTAAAAAACTATGTTTGGGGTGGAGTGGGAAGGGAAGGGCAGGATCAGATCAGGCCTACACAAAGCAGCTGATCTGGCAATGCCCCTGGTAAACATATGGACTGAGGACTAAGGGCTAGATTCACTAATCCTCCAATCTGTGTGCAATTGGAAGCAGGCTGACCGAATCACCAACCATCTGCATGCAAATGGAGGCAATTGGAGACACACCCCCAACCAACTGCACGGATCGCTAGAGCCCTGACAGTAGTGACAGGAGAAGCAGCCTCCTGTCACTGCTGTCAGGGCTTCTGTCGGCTTTTTAAAATTTTTTTTAAATCGTGCAGATATTTTTTATGACCAATCAGGGACTCCTCCCCAAGGAAGACCCTGATTGGCTGAGGTGCCCCAGGCCCCTCCCAAGGGAGGAGCCTGAGGCGCCTCAGCCAATCTGGGCCTTAGGTCCCTCCCCATGCATCAAATGATGCACCAGGGTGTGGCCTAAGGCCAGTATTGCGTCGCAGCCCGGCAGAGCAGCAGGAGGACTTTGTGCTTCCTCCTGCTCCTGAAAATAACTGGAGGCCTAAAGAACAGGAGGGACTAGGCGCCCCTCCTGCTCCCAACTTTTACGTACAGGGGGTGTCAGGCCGGGGGTGGGCAATTTTTGACTCTCCTGGTCTCTGCTGCCCTTCTCGGCAGTGCAGCCCCGATTTAAAATCATGGACTCGCACTGCGGGGAAGGTCCGGCAGAGAGCAGGGGAGTCGGGGGAGCCATATAGTCAGGGCAGGCAGAAAGCAGGAAGAGTCAGGGAAGCTACAGAGAGTTTGGGCAGGCAGAGAGCAGGGGAGCCAGAGAGAAGAGTCGGGGTAGAGCAGTATTTTACACAAGCGACTGGTCCTCACCAGTTGCTTGTTCTTGATCAGCCAGCCAGTCAGTGTGTAGGGAAAAAAGTGTAGTGAATTGCGTCCTTCCTGCTTTGCATGCCGATTCCCCTCATTTGCATGCACAGGTCGGGATGGGATCGCTACACAGGTTAGTGAATCGGGTTGGAGGGAAATCGGGTTGCAAAGGGCTGGCAAACCGATCGGTACATGATCAGTTTGCTTAGTGAATCTAGCCCTAAGTAGCGGCTTTACAGATTTCTTCAATAGATGCAGAGTGAAAATGAGCTACAGAGTCTGCCATAGCCTATACCAGGGGTGCCCAACACGTCGATCGCGATCGACCAGTAGCTCAGGAAGGCAACGCGAGTCGATCGCGGAGCCCATCCCGGGCTCCGTGATAGACTCGAGTTGCCGTCCTGATCTACCGGGCCAATCAGCTTTCCTCTCCAGTGTTCTCTCTAGGGCCTTTTAGCTGGGCGGTCCGCCCAGCTGTCATCTGCTGCCGCCGCCGCTGCTGAACATTAAAAAAAACAAAAAAAAAACGGCTTGGAGATTTCAGCCCGTAGCGAACTTATGCTCCGTGGCTCTAACGTGTGAGTGCCGGCTTCCCTTCTCTTCCCTCCGAAACCGGAAGTTATGTCCGGGGGGGGGGGGAGAAGGGAAGCCGGCACGCACATGTTGAGAGCCCTGAAGCAAGCGTTCGCTATGGGCTAAGGCGGGAGACAGGTTAGTGAAGCATTTGCTCTTCTTGCTGCCGGGTCCTGCCAACTTTCTGTTTCCGCAAAGGCAGGACCCGGCAGCATTTCCCCAAATAGGTCGATCGCGATCTTGGGCCAATCAGCCTTCCTCTCCCCGACGGCAGAATTGACGTCGGGGAGAGGAATGCTGGTCGGCCGAAGCAGGGAGAGCTTGGGGCGTCATCGGCTTTCAGGCCTGTTATTGGTGGCGGTTTGGGTCCTGGTCCCCGATGACAGTGGCTTGGGGGAGGGCAGGGAGAAAGAAAGAAAAAGGGCAGGCAGGGAGACAGAAGGAAAGAAGAGAAATAGAAAAAAAAGAAAGAGAGGCAGAGAGAAAGAAAGGGCAGGGAGAGAGGAAGGAAAAGTTGGGGGAGGGAACGAGGTTTGGAGGAGAGGAAGCATACAGGCTAAAAGAAGGGAAGAAAGATTGGATGCACAGTCAGAAGAAGAAAGTGCAACCAGAGACTCATGAAATCACCAGACAAGGTAGGAAAAATGATTTTATTTTAAATTTAGTGATCAAAATGTGTCTGAATTTATATCTGCTGTCTATATTTTACACTAAGGTCCCCTTTTACTAAACTGCAATAGAGTTTTTTAGCGCAGGGAGCCTATGAGCGTCGAGAGCAGCGCTGGGCATTCAGCGCAGCTCCCTGCGCTCTAAAAACTGCTATCGTGGTTTAGTAAAAAGGGAGGGGGTATATTTGTCTATTTTTGTATGGTTGTTACTGAGGTGATAGTGCATAGAGTCATCTGCTTTGACCTCTTTGAAAAACCCTGGAATAGGAATGATAATTAACATTTTCTATGCGTACAGTGTGCATTGTGTTTTTTTTAAATTTTATTGTTGGTAGATCATTTTGACTTGGTCATTTTAAAAGTAGCTCGCAAGCCCAAAAAGTGTGGGCACCCCTGATTAAAGGGATAATTGCCAGCATGTGGATGACGTTAAGCTCATTTTCATAGCGTTATTAGTAATGGTAACTTGTGCTTTACTTGATAATGCACTTTAAACGCAAATGTAGCATACATTAAGGGGTAGATTCAGTAAATGATGCCCAAATTGGGAGCCAAAAATATAGGGCTCCTTTTACAAAGGTGCGCTAGCGGTTTTAGCGTGTGCTTATTGTGCACAAAAATGCCACGCTCGCTAGCCGCTACTGCCTCCTTTTAAGCAGGTGGTAGTTTTTCAGCTAGCGCACGCTAATCGTGTGTGTGCGCTAAAAAAGCTAGCACACCTTCGTAAAAGGAGCCCATAGTGTGGAGCGCTATTCTATAAAATTCATGTTCTTTTTATAGAATAGCGCTTACGTGCAGATCAAATTTCAAGTTTATTATAGGCTTGATATACCACCCATCGAGTTCATGTCTAAGTAGTGTACAATCAAAATGGGGTGAGGGTGAGGGGTAAACAGAGGAAAGAGAACATAGAAGTGAGTTAGGCCTAGATTCACTAAACTCACCTTTCCGATCTGATCTGTGGTCGATCCGTGGCCGAGTCTTGCCAGGCAACTGATTCACTAAACAGTCCTCATGCAAATTATTTGATCGGAGGCACGCCCCACACCGACCACACGGATCGTTGCAGAGCGATCCAGACGCATGTGCAGACCGCACAAGCGCGATCATAACAAAGGGGAGGGGTAGGGTGGCTGAAGTTCTGAGTGGCCAGAACATTCTTTAGCCAGAACACGCTGCAACCAGACGGAACAGAACACGCATTAGCCAGGACAGAACACGCTGCAGATGGAACAGAACACGCTTTTAACCTGCGGGTTAAAACCACGGGCTCGCACTGCAGGGAAGGGCGGCAGAGAGCAAGAGAGTCGGCAGAGCTTTCCTTGTTGTGCTTTTTGCACAAGGGAGATGTGTTTAAAATGTTTTATTTTTGTTTTGATACTGGGATTTCAGGGCGGCAGAGAGCAGAACAGTCTGCAAGGACGTGAGTGACTGGTCCTCAGCAGTCGTTTCTTTTTGGATGTTCCTTCTTCTGTTTATTGAATCGCTGCCTTCCTACTTTGCATGCCATTTACCCTCATTTGCATGTGTGGATCGGATCGGGTGGGAGGTTGATTGGCCAGGTTAGTGAATCGGGTTGGGGTCGGAGAAAGCTCGCATGTCAATCACTGGTCGGAGAAGGCTTGCAAAGCTTAGTGAATCTAGCCCTAAGATCAGAAGGGGAGGAACTACAATAATTGATAGGAAAGTGGAAGAGGGAGGGAAAGGCGGGGAATGTCATTCCAGATAGTCCGCAGAAGCCATTGGAAGAGGAGGGTAACAATTTTAACTTTGGGTGCCTGAGTTAACCTGATGTAAATGCTGATGCCCAAGTTGGGTACGGATTCCAAGAATTCTGTAATACTGCACACATCTTTAGGGAACATCTCTGGCCCACCCGTGCACCTCCTATGGCCAAGCCTCCTTTTGAGTTGTACGCCATAAGATTTGCACGTGGATCATTATAGAATAGCTTTTAGCAAGATGTAAGGAAAAATCCAAAATGTTGCCAATTCATGTCAATAATTCATTGTTAACACCCAATTATTAGCGCCAATTGGCCCATTAGCAAATGTAGTTGTACACACAACTTAGAATCACACTCAGCTTTGGGTACCCTTTATAGAATCCCACTCTAATTGCCAAATTTGTTATTTAAAGCCCAAGTTTGTACCAGTCATACACATACACACATGTACACACTCCACCAGGGAGCGTATGGGGATGGGGGGGGGAATGGGGAGCTCAGGAATAGGACTATGTTTGCCTTCAGGGGGGATGGGGATTAGGACTGGATTGAGCACCCAAAATCCCTCTTGTTACTACCGAGAAGCTTACTGGGCACTGGCCAGTATTCAGATTGGTGCCCGATTAGATCAGTGGCTAAAGTTAGGACAGCCTTTTTGCTGCCTAATTTTAGTCTCTTACTTAACCAGCATATGGTCTGAATATTGGTACCTACTGGTTAAGTACCTTCTCCTCCCAGGCTCTTTCCAAGGACCAATTGAGTACTAACTGGATAGTGCAAGGGCAGATAGTGGTGATCTTCAGTGACAGTGTCCAGATAAGTGCCGCCAAATATCAGTGGTTAGGTGGCCACAGGCAACTTAACTGGGCAGAAGCATTTCCTGTCTAGGGAGAGTGTAGCACAGTGGTTAAAGCTATAGCTTCGGCACCCTGAGGTTGTGGGTTCAAACCCATGGTGCTTCTTGTGACCCTGGGCAAGTCACTTAATCCCCCCATTGCCCCAGGTATATTAAATAGATCATAGGCAGAAAAACACTTTTATGTTTGGGGGGGGGGGGGCAAAAGCTCCATCCTAGACCTCATCCCGAACCCACCCAAGAGTGTGTAACTGTTTTCTGGCTTGCTCTAAAGCAGGGGTGCCCAAAAGGTCAATCAAGATCGACCAGTAAATCGCAAATGCAACGTGAGTCGATCGCTGAGCCCATCCTGGGCTCCACGATAGACTCGCACTGCCTTTGCATTTTCCCTGCTTCTCCGACGCTGTAACAGGCCAGCAGCAACTATAGAAGTGCCGGGTACACCAGCCTCCCTCCCCCCCCTTCCCTGACGCCAATTCTGACATTGGAGAGGAAATTCCAGGCCAGCCAATCACTGCCTGGCTGGCCCGGAACTTCCTATCCGATGTCGGAATTGATGTCGGGAGGAAGCTGATGGGCCCGGCGCTTCTGCAGTCGCTGCTGGCCTGTTGCGGCATTGAGGCTTGGAGGCCTATTCCCAGACAGCGGCAGTGGCTTGGGGGTCTGTTCCCAGATGATGGCCCCAGCGGTGGGGAGAAAGAAAGGACAGATGTAGAGAAAGAAAGGGGCAGAAAGAAAGACAGGGAGGCAGAACAGGGACACAGAAAGACAGACAGGGAAACAGAAAAAAGGGGGGCAGGGAGACAGAAAGAAAAACAGACAGAGAGAAAGAAAGTGGAGGAGGCAGGGAGAAAGGAAGAAAAAGTTGGACTCATGGAAGGACAGAGATGTTGGTTGGGGAATGGAATGAGGATTGGAGGAGAGGTTGTTGAGGAATGGAATGAGGTCTGGAAGAGAGGAAGTATGCAGGAGGCAGAAAGAAGGAAAGAAATATTGGATGCACAGTCAGAAGAAGAAAGTGCAACCAGAGACTCATGAAATCACCAGACAACAAAGGTAAGAAAAATGATTTTATTTTCAATTTAGTGATCAAAATGTGTCTGTTCTGAGAATTTATATCTGCTGTCTATATTTTGCACTATGGCCCCCTTTTACTAAACCGCAGTAGCGGATTTTAGTGCAGGGAACCTATGAGCGTCGAAAGCAGCACAGGGCATTCAGCACATCTCCCTGCACTAAAAACTGCTATCATGGTGTAGTAAAAAGGAAGGGGGTATATTTGTTTATTTTTGTATAGTTGTTACTGAGGTGACATTGCATATTTTAAAGTCATCTGCCTTGACCTCTTTGAAAACTCGCGGAATATAAATGATAA
This sequence comes from Geotrypetes seraphini, assembly GCF_902459505.1. Lineage (NCBI taxonomy): Eukaryota > Metazoa > Chordata > Amphibia > Gymnophiona > Dermophiidae > Geotrypetes > Geotrypetes seraphini. The sequence goes on along the minus strand of NC_047084.1, from coordinate 310,048 downwards.
TTAACATTTTCTCTGCGTACAGTGTGCTTTGTGTTTTTAAAAATTTTATTGTTGGTAGATCATTTTGACTTGGTCATTTTAAAGTAGCTCACAAGCGAAAAAAGTGTGGGCACTCCTGCTCTAAGACATCTAAGGCCTCCTCCTCCTCCTTTCCAGCTGCACTTCTTTCTTCATAAAGCTACAGGCAGCAGCAAAGTATGGCCATAGATCCTGATATGCTGGCTGCGTGACCTGATACCAAAAGGTATTTCCTTCTCTCATCCCCTAGCTTTCACATTTCTCATCCTCCTATTTCCTTTTATCTGCTTCTACCATTGGATACTCATTAATCTGCTCTCATTTCCTTGACAACTCTCTCATATGGATCCATCATTTCTAGCATCTCCCCTCCTGGTTGCTTACTCCACCCTTGTAACCCAGCATTTCCTTCCCCTCTTTCTTTCTCCCTACCTCCAACAAGTCTAGCATCTCTCCTTTCTGCCCTTCCACTCCCTCCTCCCATGTCTGACATCTCTCCCTCCTCCCCTCTTCAGGCCTCCAGTCCATATTGTAAGGTTTGATAATCAGGCCCCCACAATGTGAGGTGGTAGGGGTTATGTTAGAGGCACCCTTACAAATGCCAGGTCCCAGGTTCAGTTCCCTCACAGAAGATTCACCAGGAGTAGAATCCAATAAGAAACACAGCCAGAGGTGATTGCATAAAGAATATATTATAGAAATAGGCTTAAAGAAAAGCAATATTTATAAGCATTACAATTAAGTAGAGAGCAAAGCAGTTTCCCTGCCTTACAGAGTTCAGAGGCAAAGAGACAGAGAGTCTGAAGTTCTTAGGAGAGCCAGAGAGAGAGAGAGAGAGAGAGAGAGAGAGAGAAAGAGGGATGGGGTGATGGTCTAAGTTTCGGGTTCCATAGATAAAGAGAAGGATAGACAGAGAGCCAGAGAAAGAGAGAGCTCAAGAGAAACAAGAGAGGACCAGAGTGCCAAGAGCCAAGAGAGGGGGGTGATGCTGCGAGGGGGCTTTTATAGTTTGGAAACTTATTCTAAAAACCAGAATCTATTGAGCTTTAACAGAACTTAAACATGCTAGACAGGAGAAGAATAGGCTGAAGTCATATGTGATTTCCAGTATGTCTCTGACAATAGTTTCTGATTAACTTTAATTATCTGTGCACCTGGACCCATTGTCCTAAGCACCCTCTTAATCAGACATTAACACATTAACACCTTTTAGATAATCCTGATTTAATCAGGGCTATTTGAAACCATCTTTTAGGGTTATATGAAACCGTCTGCCTTCGCTCAGGGTCTATCTGCATTCACATGCCAGTCAGATTGATATAATTTCCCATAGGTCTTTGCTATGGCCTTTGCTATGGCATAACATTAGTTATGCCAACTGAAAATGCTGAATGCTAGCAATAACTATGCTGACACATATCCTCTCTGCCTTTCCCTGTCCATCTCTCCCTTCTCGTTCTGCCCCCTTTTCTGAATCTCTTTTCCTTTTCCCATCTTGCCCTCTCCACAAATCTATCTCTCCCTCTCCCCATTTTGCCCCCTCCACATCCATTTCTCCCTTCCTCCTGCCATCTCTTCCTCTCACTGATCCCCTCTGCCTTCCCCTTCCATCTCTCCCTCTCTTGCTCCCTCTGTCCTCCAAATTCATCTCTCATTGTCCCCCTTCTCCCCCCCTCTGCCACATCTCCCTGTCCTCCTACTCTCTCTGCCATCTCCGAATCCATCTCTCTCTGTCCCTCACAAATTGACATATTTCCCTCCCTCCCATACTCCATTCCTCACATCTCTCCCCCACTGCCCTCATTTGAGTCCAATATCTCTCCCTTTTCCCACTCCTTCCCCAAATCTGAAATGTCTCAGGTGGGGCCTTATTTCTAGGGCACTCCAGTGAAAGAGGCACTTTGCTACTGGCCAGCGTGTCTGCTGGTTGGCTTTCTCTGCTGCGTCCCTTCCTCGTCATCTACTCCTATTGCGTATGTACCTGAAATTTCTTGTAAATGCACAGCACCGCCTTGTTGCTGGCAACGGCGTCTTCTCTCCTCTGTGGCACTCCCTCTCTGACAACTTCCTGTTTCTGCTAGGGCTGGCTGCAGTGGAGAAAAGATGCTAGGGCCAGTTACAGGGTGGCACTGTGTGTTTTACAAGAAATTTCAGGTAGACACGTGGCAGGAGGGGGAAGAAGGAGTAGATGTTGAGGAAGGGACACAGCAAAGACAGCCGACCAGCAGATACGTTGGCTGGTAGCAAGATGCTGCTTCCAGCCTCACAATAGGTGCTTCTTTCCCTGCAGGATCCCCTCCAGGCCATATTACAGTACTACTGGCAATTTTTGGGGTGGCCATGGTCCCTGTGCGCTCCCCCCCCCATTCCAATGCCTATGAGATTGTGAGCTCACCAGGACAGGCAGGGAAAAATGCTTGAGTACCTGAATAAATTCATGTAATCCATTCTGAGCTCCCTTGGGAGAACAGTATAGGAAATTGAATAAACAAATTAAATCACTTTGAATATTGGGCAGATAATGTCCAATTGTTTGTTATTACAGGATAATTCTAGAAGCAGTGGTGTTAGATGATTCCTGAATTTATAAAAATCCTGATGGGATATACCTAGGAGTACGAGAATAAAGAGAGGAGGGGGCATACATGGCTGGAGATTTGGCTAAGATGCATAATATCCTTGCACTGGACTAGTTGCAGCCGTGTCTTGTCAGTAAAAGTGGACAAAAGCAAACACACATAAAAGTACCCCTTAAAAATGCAAAATAAACAATCTCTTATTTATGATTATCCAGATAAAACATGTGTAATATCTTTCTTGCCAGTAGCAGGTTAATATCAGCACATTTGACCTATAGCATTTGAATTGGTCAAACTTGCATAATTCTAGAGGAGAATGCTTGGCTAACAATTTAAAAACTAGATATCAATTTGCTCTGTGAAAGCAACAAAGAAGAAATCAGTAACGATCTGCAGAAAATATCACACTGCTCTGACCAGCCTGGATATCACAAACCACACACAAAATACTTGTTTATGAAAAGGACTGCGAGAGGATAAGTATTACATTCAGGACCATAAAATCTGTGTCTAAGTTGTAGGATATAGTTCATTTGTAGCTATTTTTATTTCGAGAATGTCAGTTGGTTTGGTTGACAGCTTGTGAATGCATACAGTGACAAATTCTCTTCACTCCAGTTCACCTAAAAGTCTTTGAACCAAATCTCTGAAGCTCCATAGGAACTCACCCTCAAATTACTAAACTAAAGGCATCTGTAGCTGAGCTATTCTGGTAATCTTACATGGTCTTTGCTGCTATGGAAACCACTTTCTTTTTCATCTTGGGCTCAGAACAGGTTTTTTTTTTTTTTTAAATCACTTGAACTATGACTCCTAGACCAATGTTTCTCAACTCGGTCCTGGAGTATCCCCTTGCCAGTCAGGTTTTTAGAATATCCATAATGAATATGCATAAACTTGATTTGCATCCACTGCCTCCGTTATATGCAGATTTCTTTCATGCATATTCATTGTGAAAACCTGACTGGCAAGGGGGGGTACTCCAGGACCGAGTTGACTGTCCTAGACCATACTGATACCCAACTTTAAATTGATATCTAAAAGAATACAAAATAATTACACAGACAGAATAAAGCAAATGAAGTGTTTCATAATGAAAAAAAAGAATACATTTTTGGACATTGTGGCTGTAGGAAGAATATCCATAATTAACCGGAAAAAAATCCACATCTTGAATATTTCAAAGTGCTGCTTCACTAACGTGCTTACTTTGGGGTGCACTGAAAAATCCCGTAGTAAAATCCCAATGTGTGTGTGCTATCATGAGCTAAAAAAATAAATGTTATTTGGCCAAGGGAGGGTGTCTGGGGGTGGAGAGTGGACACATCTATGTATGCGCAGCCACAATGTCGCGTACTAATCCCCAAATTCTATAAATGGTACGTAAAGCTGTACATGTAGCTGATGTACGTGCAGAACATAATTGATTAATTGGCCTAATCAGTGCTGATAATTCACAATCAACACCTCGTAATTGATGCTAATTGGGACAAATTAAAAGTTATGTGCACAACTCAGAAAGCGTTACTCTATACCAAGTATGCGCCAATTGCAGTGCATGAATTTGAATGGGAGGCATGACCAGAGGTGGATCATAAGTGGATTGGGGACGTTCCTAAAAGTTATGTGCATAAGAATTGCCGCTGCTGGGTCAGACCAGTGGTCCATCGTGCCCAGCAGTCCGCTCACGCGGCGGCCCCCAGGTTGAAGACCTGTGCCCTAACCGAGACCAGCCCTACCTGCGTTCATTCTGGTTCAGCAAGAACTTGTCCAACCTTGTCTTGAATCCCTGGAGCGTGTTTTCCCTTATAACGGACTCCGGGAGAGCACAACTTTAGGCCTGATTTAGCTGGCTTAAATGCCTGCATCTAAGTTATGTGCTGCTCAACGGCTCTTGGCATGATTCTTTAAAAGGTACACACACCTTGAGGAATCATGCTAAGCACTATTCTAGTCAGCATTGATTTTTGGGTGACATATATAGAATATGGCCCTCTGATCATCTGCATATTGTAACTCGCTGAATGTTCAGCTACCTTGATTGTAAACCGCCTAGAAGTCGCAAGATTGTGGCGGTATAGAAGAATAAAGTTATTATTATTATTATTATTATTATTAGTGTGTGAGTCCAAACCGCCTATACAATGGGTGGCAGTATGGGCCCACACACTAAGGGCACTATTAATGTGTAATCGCATTTATAATCTGACTCTTTTTTAGCAATAGAGATAAAGTATAATTGCATGCTCAATCACAAATCACTTTACCTTCAAACTTATCAGGCCTCAGCGGCTACACTCAAAGGGACTGATTCTATAAATGGCACCTAAATCATCTGTACCTGGGGAAAAAAGTGCCGGCTGCACATCAATCACGCTTAGGTGTCATTTACAGAATCGTGGCTAGCGGCACCTAAGTAAAATCATAGGCACCTGAAATGTAGGCGAGAGTTTTAAAGGCCAACTCCCTGGTAAAAAAAATGCTTTTTCAGCCTTCACAGCTGAGGAAAGTGAGATCCTGTATCCATCAAAAACTCTTTGCCGTCCTTGTCCAATCCATCATCCTTTCCAGACTGGACTACTGCAACTCTATTTACTTAAGCCTAACAAAGAAAAACCTTCAAAGACTTCAGCGGATTCAGAATGCCGCAGCTAAGCTTATCTTCGCAAAAAGTAAATTTGACCATGTCTCACCGCTCTGTCCAAGCTTCACTGGCTTCTGATAATCTCCAGGGTCCACTTTAAATGTGTCTACCTAACTTTCAAGATCCTACATGGCATCCTTCCTCCCATTATTCATCTTTCTTGGAATTCCTCAAATCCTAATTCCACCAGATCCACCCCAAAATTAAAACTATCCTTCCCCTCATTAAAAGGCATTTCCCATGCAGGAAAACTAGGGACCTCCCTCCCCTTCAGAATCACTGAGCTCTGGAACAACCTTACCTCCCCTCTTAGGAATCTGAGCTCCCTCCAACTTTTCCGTAAACATCTGAAAACATGGCTATTCTCAAAAATGTAAGTCTTCCTCCCTCTTTGGTATACTAAGCCCTCTAAACATTCTTTACACTAAGGCCTTTACCCTTCATTGGAGTTCCTTTCTATCCCAACTCCTGTAAACTGTGCCGAGCTCTACAATTGTGGAGAGGATGCGGTATACAAACCTAAGGTTAGGTTTAGTTTAGTTTAGCCTACATTTCAGGCGCCTAAGTTTTTGGAAAATTGCACTTAGCCGTGCCTAACTCATGCTCCACCCATAGAAATGCCCACTTAGGCTTTCGGCACCGCTAAGCGCATTGCAATAGGTGCCTTATCTTTTAAAAAACTGGATAGGTGCCTACCACCCAATTCAATTTTTAAAAACCAATTATTGAGGCTGTTAAGGATATTTTGCCAATTAAGTTTAGGTGCCAGGGAGCCTTCTTAGTTTGTGTGGAGCACTGCCTGAGGGGATTTTCACCGGTTCCTGGCCTCCTGCAGCAGCGGTTTGCCGTTTGTTTTCCTTGGCTAGCAGGCATCTACAGAGACGGACCCCCTGACGTCATCGGGTCCGTCTCTTCAGCTTTAAAGTTGGGCCGCCGCCGCGGCTGAACCGGGAGCCTTCTTAGTTTGTGTGGAGCACTGCCTGAGGGGATTTTCACCGGTTCCTGGCCTCCTGCAGCAGCAGTTTGCCGTTTGTTTTCCTTGGCTAGCAGGCATCTACAGAGACGGACCCCCTGACGTCTCTTCAGCTTTAAAGTAGGGCTGCCGCCGCGGTTGCAGCCGCAGGGCATGGCCGAAGGGGCGTGTCCTAAGGGGCACGCCAGGCCCCTCGGGTGCCCCTTGGAGCCACGAGGAGACTGGGAGCTGGAAGCCGGTTGGTAATATATAAAGTCTATAACTTTTTACATGACTTTTGAATATGGGAAAAAGAAAGATAAAACCTAAAAGTTCTACACCAGTGGTATCGGGTCCAATGGACAGACACTTATTATTACTTTCGGACAATCCACCAGTGGTACCACCAGATGCAGATTCCTCCTTGTCAGGAGCCTCAATAAGTCCTCTCAATCGTACTCCTGCCCTTCATCCGGTACCCAGTGATAGTGGGAATATAACCCCCACTATATCTGATGCTCAAGTGATCTCATCCACCCATTCAAATAAATTAGTATATGCTGAAATACCTAAATCTTTGATATTTTCTGGTGTAGTGGATGAAACCACACGAACAGAAGAAACACAGGATATTACCTTAAAAGATTTATGGTTAGGTATATCCAGAGTTGAAGGGTTTCTCAGGACAACGATGAAGCAAATGGGAGATTATTCTCAGTCAGTTTCTTCTAAATTAGAAAATGTGGATGCTAACTTAGGTTGTTTGGATAAACGACTAAATGTGGTGGAAAATCAATGTAATAATTTGCAAGCTGTCTCTGTATCAGCTGTTAAAGATTCAACATTAATACACTCTAAAATTGAATCTATGGAGAACATGAATAGAGTGAAAAATCTACGCTTGGTCAATTTTCCAGTAACTCATTTATTGTCACCTGAGATTTTATTAAGGAAGTTCTTTAAAGAAGTACTGGGAATGACCAATGCAGAGAATTTTCCAATAAATAACTATTATTATATTCCTTTAAAAAAACTTGAATCTGCCCAGGAGGTGGACCATCTGACCACACCAGAGGTAAATTTGACTGAATTTTTAGAAGATACACAGGATGTGATTCAGACTCGGTCCACCCTGGTAATAACATGCATGAGCGAGATGGATAAAATGTTGATAATGAGACTTTATTTCAAAAATAGGTTAACAAAATTTTGTGGGGATTTGGTCAGGATTTTTCCGGATGTATCCAGAACCACGCAGCTGAGGAGGAAAGAATTTTTGAAATTGAAGGATAGAGTGTTGGCACTGGATGCATCCTTTTATCTGAAATTTCCCTGTAAATGTATGATTAAACTACAAGATATCGAATATTCTTTTTGTGATCCAATACAGCTGCAACAATTCTTAATTGCAAGAGAAAAGAAATAGAAATGAGATTTGTTTCATTTTACTGAGAAATTGAGGAGAATTAATATAATAGTACTCCGATTTAAGGATGACTCAGGGTTCATTAAATATGAGCCAAGATTCTTTATCCTTAATATATTTTGAACTTTATTTTATTAGAAATAGTAAGATATGCTCCCCATTAATGTGGGCTTGAAAGGAGATTTGTATGTATGATTTGATTATGTATTGTTTTATGTGATTTCCTTTTTTCTTTTGAATTGTTGGATATTGTAAAGTATTCAAAATTATTAAAAAAAAAAAAAAAAGTTTAGGTGCCCTTTATAGAATTAGCCTCAAAATGAGGAGAGACATAGTGGTAAAGCTGCTGCCTCTGCACCCAGAGATTGTAGGATCAAATCCCAGAGTTGCTCCTTGTGACTCTGGGCAAGTCACTTAATCCTCCATTGCCCCTGGTACAAAATAAGTACCTGTATATATGTAAACTGCTTTGAATGTGTAACCACAAAAAGCAGTATACAATTCCCATTCCCTTAATTTTGAGACCACAGTAGCCAGCCTCCTCATCAGTCCGATATAATATTCAGCCTTAAATCCTGAACCAAAACTGCTGCCACTGCTGTTTGGAACGGAGGTGAGAGTCCAAAATGGCTGCCGACAGGACTAGCTGAGCGACACGCAGCGGAGAGCTTGGTTTGGCCATTTTCTTCAGAAACTTACCGGTAGATTTAATGATGCCGAAGCGGAGAGGAAAGCACTCAGCTGGGGCCTTGCAGAGCTCTGGAGTCTCCGGCTTTGGAAATATTGAGGATCTCCTGCGGCAAATGCAGGTTGCCTCTTCGTTGTCGGAGACCTCCCCGCTGGAGACACCCAGGGTGAGCAGGACAGAGGCGTCCTCCCAGGGGTTTGACACCATGTTGAGTCCCGACACTAGGGCGCCGCCCCCATAACCACCGAGTACCAGCTCCCCATGGACAGAGAGGCTCCCGAAGTAGGAGCTCATACCATTCTGGAGGCCGGTGAGAACAGAGAAGGCAGTTTGGAGCCAGACTCCCTACAATTACAGGAGAGTCCCGGTATGGAACCTGAGGTAGGGAAATCGATTGGGGTCGGACGAGTCCAGGTTGGCGACCAGCAAGGTGAAGTAGCAGCTGGTGAAGAAATTAAATCTTTGCTTCATGTGCCTCAAATGGAAAAACCACGAGAGGTAACTCTGGAATTGATCTGGGACCTTGTGACAAATCTCCCAAACTTAATAAATCCTCATTTATATCAAATGGAGGAAAAAATTAAAGCTCAGGCAATAGACATGAAGAACTTACAATCTGAAACTGTTGAGTCCAAAACCTCTATTGAGAATATTAAACAAGAGATGAGTGTATCTAAAAAACTCCAAGTATCATTGATTAAGGACAATACAATCCTTAGGAGAAAGCTTGAAGCATTGGTGAACTTTTCTCGAAGTAATAACCTAAGGCTGTTGAACTTCCCTAGGATTACTACTGTAACTCCTAGGGAAATGTTAAGGAGATATTTGATAGAGGTCTTGGAGATTTCTGAGGAGGTGATACCCCCCTTTATACAGGTCTATTACCTCCCTAAGAGGCTGCAGGATCAGAAGAAAGAAATTGTTCAAGATTTGTATGAATCTGCATTGCTAGAGCTATCCGATAGCGAAATGGTTACACCTGCAACTTTGCTATTAACGGTGGCCTTGGCACCAGATAGAAATCGGTTGATGAAAATTTTCTTTAAAAACAAGCAGAAGGAATTTTTAGGGTTGAAAATTCAAATGTATCCAGATTTGACTAGGGATACCCAGAGGCGTAGGAGAGAATTTTTGTTGTTAAAGCCAGGAGTGTTAGCTCTGGGGGGGTCGACATTTTATTTATGCCATCCCTGTAAATGTATTGTACATTATTCTTCGAAAAAGTATGTTTTCTTTGAATCCTTCCAACTGTCTACATTCCTATCGCTATCATGACTGGAAAAAGGAAAAGATAAGAGCTAGCCCATGGTTAATTGGAATTGTTAAGAGGTTTTCCTGAGCTCAGCTAGCTAAGTTTGGGTTTTATTTTTTCCTTTTTTTTAATGTTACTTATTATTCTCGCTTTGTAAATCTTGGATCCTATAAGATAGAGGACTTGAGTTGAATTTAAGCATGTAAATTTTGATTTAAAACTATATTTTTTTCTTTGTAACTGTACACGCTTAAATTTGCTTTCTGTACAAGTTTAAACTTGATTATGTAAATTGAAAATCATAAATAAATAATTAAAAAAAATCCTAATCCAAGATTTTCTATTTTTTATAAAATAGTAGGCCTGACTTTGGGCCTTAGCACTCTATGGTCAGGAATGCATGGTAATACCAGCTGCAGCAACACAATATTCAATTTACGACACAAGTTACTATCCTTTAGTACTGAGGCTAATTTTGTTGAGTAAAATATTACATTTTACTATAGCTTAGCATCTGTAAATTACAGCTTTTAGTTGATTGTTTATAGGAACATAATAGATAACAGCAGATAAAGACCAAAATGACCCATCAAGGGCTGCTCCATGCATTTTATCTCCAGTCCTTAAATTAGTGCTCTGACTGCTACCCTTCTATGCCTTCTTAGAAAGTACAAAAATCATTTCAATACTCTGTATATTGAGCTGATGCATTTACCTGCTCCCCCCCCCCACACACACCTTTTTACTAATGCAAGAAAATAGGAATTCTATGAGTGTTGGAGCAGTTACCACTGTTGTCGGCGCTAAAATCTGCACTATGCATTACTAAAAGAGGGGGTTAATGCCTGGATTCTATTATTTTGCTTTTTAGTGATCCTCTTCTGTTTTGTATCCTCCATTAGGGCATTCTAGGCATCCACAATGTCTTCTGATGTCGCTCCTGAGTCTGTGTCTCTGGAGCTACATACAGTTTCAAATCTCCCTTAGTTCTCAAGCTCCTTTCCTTTGGAAAAGTATGTTTCCTGAACATTAAAACCTTTCAGGTATTTAAATGCCTGTAATTGTATCTCCTTTTACCTCCTTCCTTTAAGATGCATGCGTTATGTTTAGATACTTGAGCCTTTTCTTCTGGCACAGACCCCATATCATTTTATTCACGTTCCTCTGGACCACTTCTGCTCACCTTACATCTTTAATAAGTGTGGTAATATGAGTGAGGGCGGGTCGTGGAGCCAGGTAAGACAAGCCACACATACTTAGCAAATTATGGAGGAAGCAAATAATATTTATTTTTCATTACAAAAAATTTTTTTAATTGAAGTTTAACATATAACAAGTGAATAAATAAAATACAATGAGATTTTACAGAACATATGATTTATAAATGTAAAACATAGATAAGGAGAAGACTAAAAGCATCTAAGTAGACAATTTTAAATCCAAAAATCCCAAAATATCACTCCAAGACATAAGCATCACACAAGCCAAGAAAGCTAGCTTATTACTTAAGTGAATGAAAAGCCTCAGACAAACGGAGAGGTGTACCCAAACTCTTCCACCCAAGCATCATAGGCAAAAAACTTTCGCACAAGTTTAAAGTCAGCAGGTGGGAACAAAAAAAATAGTCGAGAATGATTAATGGTAAAAACCACTGAACACAAAGAGGCCAGGCCGATGATCGTTTCATGGCCGGTAACCACCGCTTCAGGGCCTTAGCGCCATATCCAGCCTAGCAGTATGCAGATCCTAACTGCTAGCCTGGATTTGGCGCTAAGGCCCTGAAGCAGTGGGTATACCTCTCCGTTTGTCTGAGGCTTTTCTTTCACTTTAGTAATAAGTTAGCTTTCTTGGCTTGTGTGGTGCTTTTGTCTTGGAGTGATGTTTTTGGATTTTTGTATTACACTTCCCTCCATTCCTCCCTGCGGGAGCCAGTGAGAAAGCCGCTCAGCGCTGAGAAGCAGCACCAAATCGCGTTGCTGCTCGTGCCACTGATTTGGACTAAGTGAATCCGCGCAGCCAGTTAGCGGCGGGACAGGAGTTCATAAAGCTTGCTCCTGCCCGCTGCACCTCCACCAACGATCGGAAGAGGTAGGAAGATAGGGCAGGGAGGGGGGACAGAGGGCACAGCCTGGGAGGGAGAGTGCAGAGCCTGACAAGAAAGGGGAGGATGGAAGGGTGCTGGGTGCAGAGCCTGACAGGGGAGGGGAGGATGGAAGGATGCTGGGTGCAGAGCCTGACAGGGGAGGGAAGGATGGAAGGGTGCTGGGTGCAGAGCCTGACAGGGGAGGGAAGGATGGAAGGGTGCTGGGTGCAGAGCCTGACAGGGGAGGGGAGGAAGGAAGGGGGATAGGTACAGAGCCTGATGGGGCAGGACACTTGAATATTAAGCTGCCCAACTTATATTTGAGTCAACCATTTTTTCTTCTTTTTTGGGGGGAAAAGGGGGTCTCAACTTATATTTGGATCGACTTATATTCGAGTATATACGGTATGTAACAATACGATTAGGTAAAGACCAAAGATTAGATAAGATTTGATTAGAACTCATTTTAGTAAATTAAGCATCACAAAACATAAGTAATACATTAGGTTAAGAAATTACACTCAAAGTTACCAGCTGAAATGTAACAATTACCTCAAAAATGAAAAGAGACATTTGTTATTGGAAACCATATTTTGTTAGTTTTAAAGCTCCTATTAGTAATGGAATTCACTTTGCATTCATATTTATGAGGTGTTTAATAATTGAGCTGACTTCCAGTGTGAAAGAATTATTTGCAGAGTAAGAGCCATAAGAATATCGAGTAACTTAGAATTTCATTTGTCCAGTACATCAGGCAAAGCAAAAGAATGAAAGAGAATAATATCAAAAGATAATTGAGAAGAAATAGGAAGTATAGTGCATATGGTTTTCCATACTGATCTCCAAAATGGTTGAATATTTGGGCACATCAAAACAAAAGATGGACACTTGAGTTTCAAATCCTTTAAACTGACGGTGGTGCTCAGAACTAAAGGTGGCAAAAAAAATCACAAACGGGGACGAACCCCTAAATGTGCTTTTCAGAGTCTATCATTGCACCATTTTATTGCCAGTGAAAAAGATTTTTCAATGTGCTATACAGGTAAGTATTATATTCATAAAGTGCAAAACAATCTTTTCAAAAAAGTGCAAAACAGTTCAGTAACTTAACTTAAATGCAGAAACTTTTTAGAAGTCTCACTGTAGTGCAGAGACATGACAAAAAAACTAATGAATCTTCACAGCTATTTTTCATAAACTGCACATGATATATCCTACCATCTGCATATTGATTAGAAAAAAAGGCTTTGTGATTACTAGGAAATGAATAACTATATAGGAGGCACAGTTAATTATATGTAGGGTATATAGATCACAAGCCAAAATCTCTGATAATTAGCAGAGGAATCTTCAACCACTAGGGCTAAGCAGAGCAGCAAAGACCTCAGCATAAAGAAAAAGACCTCAGCATAAAGGCAACCAATTTAGCAATCTCATGTAATACCAACAGCCTTAAAAAACATCATAAGTTCAAGAAAAAAACATCCACATAATAAACCCCCCCCCAAAACAGAAACATAAGCCCCAAAATTGGAAGGGCTTGGGACTAGTCCCTCCAACTTTAATGTAAGTGCTGGGGGGTGTCAGGGGTGAGGGGGGTGTCAGGGGTTGCGGGGATATGGGGGCCTTTTGGGGGTTCAGGGGTGATCGGGAGTTTGAGGGGGAAGTCTGGGGGGGGGCGCAGTGGACAGGAGGGCCTGGGATCCCTCCTGCCTGTATTTGCGGGAGTCGGGGGGTTTAGGGGGCTCGCGCCTTGCCAGGAGGGGTTGGGCTCCCTCCTGCCAGTATTGTCAAGGTTCAGGGGTGGGGTGGGGGTGGATTACGATCACGGCAGGAGAGATTGGCCATCTCTCCTGTCGCGATCGTGATCCCCCCTGAACTGCTGTGAACCGCGGCAGGAGAGATTGGGCATGTCTTCTGCCGTGGTTCGTGGCAGTTCGGGGAGGGGGATCATGATCGCGGCAGGGGAGATGAGCCATCTCTACTGCCGCGATCGTTGTGGTGGGGGGGGGCAGTTTGCCAGGGCTGATGAGCTGATTGCGGCAGCTGCGATCAGCCCAGCGGCCCCTATTCAGAAATTATACCTGTTTTGACTTGATCTAAGTCAAAACGTATAAGTTCCGATTGGGCAACCTGTCAAGGTGTTTGATTATACTTGCTGTATGACTAAGTCTAGGCTGGCCCACCTCCCGCCCTTTCCCCTCCTCTAAAAATGCCTCTTTTCGCTCTAGATGTTTAGAGGCAGGGTAAAGGCCTAAGCTGGTTTTAGATACATCTAAAACCAGCTTTGATTATCGGTACTTGATATAAATTAAATAAATATTATTTTTATGAAAATACATCTGTATGTGTACTAATTGGAATAAGATACCTTAAGTTTTGGGCTGGACAAAAATTTGCACGCTGTGGTTTACAATAATAAAATTATTTAAAAATGGGAAATGACAGGACAGACAAACAGACATAATATCGCTTGTGTTAAATACATTTGATTACAAAGGGATTACAAGGGGAGAACTACATTTTTTACACTCTTTTCACCATTAATGATGTAACTGTCCCCCTCCCTCCCTCGTCAACCCCACTTTCATGTCTGTCATTGTCAATGTCTTTAATTGTTCACTTCCCCTTTTGCTCTTTTATTTAGTTTTACAATCTACAAGCATAGTTTTACTGTATTTTATCTTTTATTGTAAACCGGCTAGATACCCGTTGATGGTTGGTATATTAAAAATCAATAAACTTGAAACTTGAACTTGAAACTTTTTGAATAGGATAGGAAGACATTTAGGGCTCCTTTAACTAAAGTGCGCTAGCTGTTTTAGTGCACGCTTAGCGCGTGCTACAATGCCCCGCGCGCTAAACGCTAATACCTCCATAGAGCTTGCGTTAGTATTTTTCATTTAGCGCGTGGTTAGCATGCGCTAATCTTTAGCGCACGCTAAAAACGCTAGCGCACCTTAGTAAAAACCTTAAGTTTAATACACTAGGGTAGGGGAAGATTACGTTTGAGTTGAAGAGATGGAGATGAAATAAAGCTTATAAATCGAATGCATCCTTGAAAAGAAAGGTCTTCAGATTTAATTTAAATCTGTCCATAGAAGGAGATTTGAATATTTGCAAACAATAGGGCTCCTTTTACTAAACAGCGCTAAAGGTTTTTAGCGCAGGCCGGTGAGGTAAATGCTCTAAAGCAGGGGTGTCCAATCTTTTGGCTTCCCTGGGCCACATTGGCCGAAAAAAATGTTTCTGGGGCCGCGCAAACGCTGCAGCAAGACAGAGGAGGGAGCCGGCAAGATGGTCAACACCTGGGAGCAACAGAGGAAAACACTGCATCGCCCTCGACCGGGGCCGCACAAAATACTTCACGGGGCCGCAGGTTGGACACCCCTGCTCTAAAGCTCACAGAATTCCTACCTCGCTGGCCCATGCTAAAAAATCTCTAGCACTGTTTACTAAAAGCCAGCACCAATTATTTTAGTTTTGACGAAAACTTGTGTGCCTGCAAATCAAAAGCACTACTACATGGCCCACACTCGTATGTCCCAGCTACTAAATTAGAACTAATTGCACAAATTTTTTTAAATTGATTCATGGATGAGTATTAATATATGAAATCACTTTAACAAACACACATCCCAACATTCATTTCCTTAGTCTCCTTGGACCGTCTTAACTCAGATGAACAGCAATAGATTTATAACTTTCATTGAGACTTCATCAGTCCTCATGGGAAACTTATAACTTATATCTCTTTTCAACTCATTTTCAATCAGTCTGACATACTTATATGCATATAGCTAACTTGTGTTCTTCAGTATTTTTATCTTCCTTCTTATATTTTCTCAAAGAAAATCATTTAACAGTATATGAAAAGAGAGCCCAAAATATCTCAGCGCTACGGGGGGAATACTTCCATCCGACACAAATTCATGTTTCACCCTAAATAGGGCTGTTTCAAGGAAACAAACCCCCGTCTACTTGAACTCTCAAAGCTCTTCAGTTTCATACTCATATGCCAACATCTTCCTATCTGACTTAGAACAACACGTCATGAACACCTACATCCATGAGTCTCTGATCTGCCTGGGATATGTTAATGATATCTTCATTATCAGGACCCACAGAAATGGAGCACTGGATAATTTCCCTGAGGAATATAACAATTTTAATACCCAACCATCAATCTGAGCCTAAAACAGTCTACACAACCACTTCACTTTCTCAATACTGCTGTATAATTTCATGAGGTACCCATAAGAACAATTTTATATTAGAAACCCACAGACGGCCACACATTTCTACATGCCTCTAGCGTCAACCACCCACCCACCTGTAAATCCATTGTCTAAAGTCAATACAATCACATTTGTTCTAACTCCTCTGAGAAGAAGTCTCATCTTGTGGAGCTACAATGCAAACGTTAACGCCTTTAGATCTGAACCGAGAAATTGATTGGTGCACTTTTTTTGCAAAATTTGTGACCTTTTTAAAAGACTTTTCAAGATATTTTTTCTATCACATGGTCTTGATGCTGGTACTGTATGTATAGATCCTTTTTGTTCCAAGTGAGTTAGAGGTTTCTAATATCATCAGTTCAGGAAATAATGCTGCCTTATGTTGTGAGAAACTATGTCTGCCCTTTAAATTGTTAAATACATGTTCAGATGGTAGGTTTTCCCAGTCTGTGTAGACATCATTGTGGCATTTTTGCTATATGTGCAGTAAGCGGATACAAAGAGGGAGTGGGAACAATCGTTTGGCATCTTTTGAACCGGTACTAACTTTTACAGCAGGTACTCTCCGATTGTGTTTCCAGCCTTTGTGGTTTGTTGTTGAACTTCAGTTCTTGTGGTATATTTGTTATGTTTTTTAGTCTTATGTTTTTATTTTGGTTTATTTTTTTGTAGAGACCGCTTTGGTGCTTAAGAAGACACGTTGTTTGGATGGGGTCTCCGAGGCAGCAATTTTTGTGAAATGTGTCAGAACCCAGAACCGGAGAGAAGTGTTCAAATGGTCTCTCTTTTTTTAAGATAATTGAGAATTTATTCTTTTGAACCACTGAATGTTTGTATATAGCTGAAACGTTATACAGCTTGAAAATGTCTTAAAAGGGCAATGATTGAGAACATGAGATATTGACTGGTGGGTTTGACCCACTTTACGTTCTCTATTATTTTCTCTGAGCAGTTTCTTGGATTAGTCAAGTGTTACAAGTGTATAGAAATATATTAAGAGCATGTTCTTTGGCTGACAGCATTGTTCATGATAGTATTTGGCCTTTTTGTGTCAGCATGTATATAAATCAAGTCCCCTCGTTTTTGTTTGAGTAACTCCTTGTTGAAGCAGTGAAATTCCTGAGCCAAGGCAAGAAACTTTTGTGCCATAGCTTACAGGAACAGCAAGGAAGAGGAATATTATTAATTGTTCATTTAAAGCTTCTGTACCGCTAACTAATGACTATGAAGTGAATTCAGAGCAGTTTACATGAGCAGCTTTGATGGAAATATGGAGAATATGGTCATATTTATTTATTTAAAATTGTTTATAACCTGCCTATCCACAAATCTAAGCGGGATACAATAAACACATACAAAATCATTAAAACAAAACAAAACACAGTGCAGACAAATACAAAACAGCAGACAGCAATAAACAAGCAGCTCTAACTCACACTGTCACATGACTAGCACCAAAAAAGCGCTCAAATAAAACAGTTTTCACCCCTTTCTAAAATGCCAGAAAATGTTTGATTGGTGCAACATCAGTGGTAAGGCATTCCAAAGCGCCGTACACATGTATTTACGGATCCCTGTAAGCCTTATGGCTACTAGTGACAGAATTTCTAGTTTCAAACTATCTGAGGACCGTAGCTCACGGGAGGGACAATGCCACTGCAGAAGAGAATGGACACTTAAAGGGCAGTTATGCTGAAGCGCCTTAAACATCACGCAAAGGACCTTAAATTAGACCCGCATACCAACCATGACTCTTAGAGGGGCATAATCAAAAAATTTGTGAGAGAAATTAGCCATATTAATAGTAACAATACTAAAATAAGCAATATTAAAAATAAAATCAAAATAAATTCTAGGAATCCAGAATATCCCACAAAAAGCTAATATTAGAATTGATCACAATTTATAATGAGAAAATAAAATGGAGGGGCATAATAAAAAAAAATATCTAAGTCCCCTTTTGGCCTAAGGCCCTAAACGCTGAAAGTAGCAGCAGGGAAAATGTCTATTCTCATAAAAAAACATCCAAAATGAGGTTTTTTTGAGAATGGCCTATCTCTACATTCTATAATCATATAAAGAAACCGGTATGGAGTATTTTCAAATCGTTTCAATGAATTATGAGTATGCCTCAGCCCCACCGCTGTGCTAGCTCTTAACTGCGGCGAGATTTATGTGGCACTTCATCATTGGCCGCTCATAGTCATTTTAAATCTGCTAGTCTTGTTTTTTAATTCTTTTTTTTGTATCTTTTTTATGTGTACCTATAAAACCATCTTAGCTGTAAGAATCAAATGTACTTAATTGTACTTAGCTTTAAGTAGCATAGCTAAATCCAGCCAACGCCGGGGAGTTTAACCCAACATGTTTCGCACCATACAGGCGCTGTGTCAAGGGTCTCTACTCTAGACACTGAATGAGTCGGATGGCACGCTGCACCTCGGGAGACCCTTGACACAGCGCCTGTATGGTGCGAAACATGTTGGGTTAAACTCCCCGGCGTTGGCTGGATTTAGCTATGCTACTTAAAGCTAAGTACAATTCAGTACATTTGATTCTTACAGCTAAGATGGTTTTATAGGTACACATAAAAAAGATACAAAAAAAAGAATTAAAAAACAAGACTAGCAGATTTAAAATGACTATGAGCGGCCAATGATGAAGTGCCACATAAATCTCGCCGCAGTTAAGAGCTAGCACAGCGGTGGAGTGGTGGGGCTGAGGCATACTCATAATTCATTGAAACGATTTGAAAATACTCCATACCGGTTTCTTTATATGATTATAGTACATTTAGAGATTTGATCCTGATAAACTAATATAAGAAGATAGCCATTTTCTCAGAGGCTATCTCTACATTCAGCAGTTTAATTGCCCAGACCATCACTACGTCTAACCTTAGAACACATTATCAGCCCAAAAATTGCCCAAGTCCCAAACACCCAAAACAAGACCTTTTAGGCGAAAGAGGGGCTAGTCCTTCACCTATAAGCTGGATTCTGTAACAGGCGTCTGTCAAAAACAACACCGGTTATAGAATCCCCCTCCCACCACAATGATAGCGGCAGGAGAGATTCTCCTGCTGCAATTGTGATCCTCCCACTGAACTGCCACAAATGTGGCAGATAGATGCCCAATCTCTCCTGCCGTGGTTCGTGGCAGTTCGGGGGGGGATCACAATCGCAGCAGGAGAGATTAGGCATCTCTCCTGCCATGATCGTTGCTGTGGGGGTTTAAGTTCTGACTGGGCAACCTTGTAAAGTTTTGGTTATACTTTCTGTATGACTAAGTCTAAGTTGGCCCACCTCCCGCCCTTTCCCCTCCTCTAAAAATGCCTCTTTTCGCTCTAGGCATTTAGAGGCAGGGTAAAGGCCTAAGCTGGTTTTAGATACATCTAAAACCAGCTTTGATTATCATTACTTGGACGATCTGGCTTTTCGATCGTCCAAGTACCGATTTAGGAAACTTTTTGAACATTAAAAATTTTTTTTTATAATGTGTTCTATACTCTGCTTTGCATACCTCAATGTTTTCTGCATACTCTGTATCCTCCCCATATTTATGTATATTTTATTGTCTCCTGAATTCACTTCATGCTTTAGTGGACTGTTGTTCTCAAAAGCTCAGTTCTCACCATATTATTAATCTGTAAGGTATCACCAGCCTTTTTACAGTTTTTGCTGCAACAGACTAAAATGGTTATCCCCCTGGAAGTTTTTAGTTCTCTGGGCATCAGCGAATCGCAAACTGTGTGCTGCAGCAAGATTCCAGGTGTGCCAGCGTTTTTCCTCATCTATGCACAGGTTCCAGCTCCTCCTCTCTGCCCCCCAGTCATGGAGTGATTTCCAAAACCCGGCAGTTTGTCCAGGTTTTGGAAGGCCTCCATGCTCAGGACTGTGTCTGGAGGGCCTCTGAGCATGAGCGGCGTCGACGTGATGACATTACACGCACGAGTGTGATGTCATTAGTCGAGGTCCATGCATGCTTGGAGGCCCTCTAGATGCAGCCCAGAGTTTAGTGTGCCATGGTGAAAAAAGTTTGCGACACACTAGTTTATACTATTAATTTTTCTGAACAAATACAGCAAACTTATCATTCCATATCCGGGCCTTATGGTTAAAGTTGCTAGGGGAAACAGTGGATTCTTAGGAAGAATAGCAAGTAGATTGTAATTATAAGTTGTTTCTCTTGTGGGTTTTCTTTTTTTCAAAAAAGTCTCCACGGGATAATATGTCAGTACAAGCAATGTTAAGCTAATTGGCAATTGTATTAGACATAGCATAACAGTAGAGCTGGTGTGCAATTCAAAGCAAAGTTAGAACTGATAATTAAGGCATTTTAAATCAAAGTATGATGTTTTGATTTGGATCTTAACTAGAAACGAGGAAGCTTTTCCATTTAAAGATAAAAAAAAAGGGCAACATCTCTTCAGAATATTGTGATCCAGAACTGATTAAAAGTGTAAATTGTTGGAATTGTGAACCAAGATGTTAATAGAAGAGAAAAGGGAAACGATTATTTTAGCAGTTTGAAATTGATCACCAAGTTGAAGAGGATGTATATTTCCAGGAGTTCATAATACCAGCTATTTGAAACATTTAGGGCTCCTTTTACAAAGGTGCGTTAGGGCCTTAACGCGCGGAATAGCGTGGGCTAAAATGCCACGTGCGCTAGCCGCTACTCCCTCCTCTTGAGCAGGCGGTAGTTTTTCGGCTAGCGCGTGCTAATCCGGTGCGTGCGCTAAAAACGCTAGCACATCTGTGTAAAAGGAGCCCTTAATTTCCAGGCCAGAAAAAAAAGACCAAAGTTCCCTGTGGCCTCAATAATCTTCAATACAAAAAGCTCGAAGTTAAGGGCAAATAGCAGATGCAGCAAAGGCATCTTGCCTCATAACCATTCCTATGTGAATTCTTTAAAAAAACAACCCAAAACTGTTCTGAGAAGCATACAATAATTTCATTTCAGAACCGATCAGAGATCTTATACCTTCTAGTGTATTCAATGTATGCTTACATGACACTCTATTGAAAACCTTCTCATAATGAAAGGGACTTATATATATTGACATTTTGTGATCACACATTACAAGCAGTTTACATACCGTATATACAGGTATATATTTTGTACCTGGAACTGTGAAGGATTAGGCAATTTACACTGGTTCACAAGGAGCAGTATTGGGATTTGATCTCACAACCTCAGGATGGTGAAGCAGCAGCTCTATCGCAATACCACTAATGAAGTCTTGCAACAGTGCAAAGTAAGAATTGTGCTATTGTAACTTAAAGGACACCAACAAGCCTCTTTCGGCCTCTTTTACAAAGCCACACTAGTGGCTGCGCTGCGCTAACGGCCCCGAAGCCCATAGAGATTTAAAGGGAATTATTTTAGAAGCCATACAGTTACAGTTGGAAGAGGAGATGGCTGGTACTTTGTATCCAATTACTATTTATTTTTATATTGATTGAGTTTACCGTGTAAACCCCATCACAGAACTCTGCAATAATTCTTAGGTTTTTCAGAGTCTTTCCTTTTAGTTTATGCTCGGAAATCCATATTATCATGAGCCTTAGACTGTTGTGACTATATGACACACGTCCTATTTCAGATCCTTTGGCAAGAGACCTGTTCTAATGGTAGTTACAATTCTATAGCTATAGTTTTGATCTGTGTTTAAGTCTTTGATCACTTCATCATCAAGGTTTCAAGGTTTATTAAAATTTGATATCCCGCCTTATCCAAATTCAAAGCGGTTTTACAAAAATAAAGAGGCAAGAACGGACTCAACAGACATAAAGACGTAAGACATAGACAGACATTGAAGATGAAGACTAATTGGAACGAGAGGAAAAGGGGAAAGAACTACAATAGTTGGATAGTAAAGAACAATTAAGGAAGCTGAGAAAGATCAAGGCCAATTGAAATCTTAGTAAAATCAGGATTTATTTCCAGTTCAGTAGCAGAATGCAGCATTTTTCCAATGGGACCTGCCTATTTGGTGTTGCTTTATGTCTTGCCATCTAAAGCAGTCACCAAGTGCCTGAATGGTAGTTCATCTGTATCCACATCAGCTTCTTTTGTAGCTTTTCCTCAACTTATTACATCACTCCTCCCTCCCATGTTTACATTACAGGAATCACCTCTAGTAGATTGAAGAGTTTTTGTCTGCTACTCCTTCTCTCAGCCGTGCAACCCAATTATCAGCAATTATTTTTGCACGAGTCTTCTCTTTAGTTGCTTTTGCAGGAACAAAATGCTACAGATATCTGCCTCCTGGCTCCATACAAACTTTCACCATACCTGGATACATTTTGCCATTCTCTTCTGTCTTTAACATGATCCTGGTACCATCACAATGACCATCAAAGAAAATGCAACTGATACCATTCTGCTGCAGCTCCTCCTCACACTGTGCAACCAATTTTTTTTCCAAGATTCTCACCTGAGTCCTCTTCACCTTGTTGTGATGAATCATCATAGCAGTGTCCAAGTGAGTGATTTGTCTTGTATAAATCCAGGCAGCAGTAGCAATCTCTGTTGTCTCTCTCAGTCCAGTATGGTATCTTAAACTGGCAAGGGCTATGTTACTTGTATCCTGAGTATGATATTTGGGCATCTCCCTAGCTTTCCCTGCCTAGAACAATAGGAGCTTCCTCCATTGGTTCTTCTGTCACTTTATCCAAATCTCCCTGTTCCACTTCAAATACAGATCTTTCCATCATCTCTTGCTCTTCTGCTGTTCTTTTTTTCACTCTTCATTCTCTGCTTTTCTTCATCCTCCTTCCTTTTTGCCTGCCTTTCCTTCTGTAGTTCTTATCTTCTGGTCTCAGGAACGTTGACTAGTCCAATCTGGTGAGGTCCAACCAATGCTCCCAACTTTCTCTCTTTTTTATAAAGGCTATCTCAGTCAAAGGAATCTTCTCTCTGTTGCAGTCATAAAGTAGGTATATTCCACTGACACAGGCACCCCACACCAGTACAACTCTTTATTTCACACTTGCAGGTAAGTATGTTAATCAGTGTGTTGAGCTTCTCTAGAAATCTCCTTCAGTTTTGCTCTGTTCACAGAAACTTTGCTGACTTGTTCCCAAATCAATTTCAACTTTGCTTTAATCCTAACATGGCTGTTTATAAAAGGACCACTGAATTTTGGATTTGCTTTGTACCACCGAGCAAGTAATCCAGCTGTTAGGTTACTGAACAGTTCATCATTGCTGTAATTTCATCTGCCTTGATCACTGATGTCTCTCAAATACAGCCCATATCTAATGAGATCCCTGGCAATTGGTAGTTCAGCTATAGGTAGTTCTCTGCCCAATTCTACCAAATGATGTAAATGAGTCCAAACTTGCAGGCTTGGGTTTTTGGGGACATTTTCAATATTAAATTATTGCTGACTCTATGTTGAGAACCTGTGAATGAGAAAATGAAACTAATATGTTAGTGTCAATATGGGTAAATAAGTAAGATAAATTGATAATTGAGGTACCAAATGTATTAATATGTAATGCAAACACATAAAAACTATTATCAGAGCACTTAAACATATCACTGTAATTTGTATATTTTTGCATAATTTTCTAGAAATTCCAGATAGGTAAATAACGTTTTTGGGTTTTTTTAACTTTATTTAGTTTTTAATGCAAACAAAAAGTGCAATACAATTTATATACAAATAATGATAATCAACCAAGCATTTATAATCAATCAGTATCTATACAAAAGATAAAAATTCCCTCCCCCATCCATCATTACCATCAGGAATAATACCAAAACAAAAGATATACCCCTCTCCCGCTCCCCCTCCCCCGGATGTGTGGGTGAAAAACAACGGAAAATAAAGATAAAGGACAACTATAGCGAATTTACAAAAGACGTCAGTGGACTCCAGACTAATTTGAATATCTTATTATGCCCCAGCATGTCAGCATTCATTTTCTCATATTTGTAAATTAAACATAAGCTTGTTCACCAAAAAGGAAAACTAAGGTGATCCCAATTCTTCCAATTGCGAGGAAAAGGTATATAATGTTACAAAAAATTGACAGCTAGTTGTTAGGTTTTCCACATGAAATTGTACCATTTTTTTCACTAGTGCTTTTTAAATTTATAACCGCCAAAACTGGACACCCTAATATCACAAGATTTGAGCATGTCCTGATCTCTGTGCTCTGTGTAAAATGGGGATCCATGTATCTCCAAGAAACATAGAAGGCTGGTCCCCACAAATAAAAAACTTTTTAAGAGAACTATGATCGGGCTTAAGCTACATTCTTCAGACCTTGATGAAAAAGAGATGAAGCTATAGTGGCACAGATAGCCTGTAATTTTTTTTTTTAATTTCATTTTGCAATATTGTAATTAAGCTAAATTGAGTGAAATGGAAGTGCTCATAAAAAGCAGAAATTTATTGCTCATTTGCAGTAATTTAGAGGAGAAATCATCTTTCAGTAATTTACTATAATCAGGCTCAAAACTACTGGGACTGTACGTTTTGACTGGGTTCAGTTCTTTACTATAGCAAGGATCTCTTGGACAGTAAATAAGGAATTAAAGGCCTTAGGGCTTCATGTATCTGCCCATTATAATGAACAAGGGCTAGAACCATTTCTGTGAAATTTAGCTGAGGGTGGTAAATGAGCTTCTGGCTCATTTGCATCCATAGGTACTTTTGCATAAGTGTTTTACAACTCTGCATATTCTTAGCTATTGCAACACATAAAAAATCTGTATAAAATGTTCAACTTTTGTTTAATCTAGTAGGCTCTAATGGACCATCGTGGCCCGATATGTAGACTCCCCACCCCTTTTGGGTCTTTGATCTAAGAAATAGCAATAAGTGATAAAAAACCTAAGTCTAAGAAGACCTGGAGAGATAGAGTCCAGGGAGGACCTGGAGAATGACCAGGAAGAGCTGGGAAGACCTGATCAGGGATTTTAATGGAATGTGTGATGTATGGATGTGTGTTGTCTTTTTTGTGTTTTAACAGAGACCTGGTTGAACAAAGGTGTTTGGGGGTGTGGATATGTGATGGGTAATAATGTAACCTAGATATAGTGATTTAAAGGGCCTCAGGGCTTTTGCTGTGTAGCATTCGCTAGCACTGCTTTGTAAAAGGGGGCCTTTTTTTTTTTTAACCAGGAAATGAGTTATCTGTTCTGCTGCAAACATTGTATGTTTGTAATAAATTTGCTGCTATGAATTACTGTTTGACATGCTTTGCTTACCAAATACATATATACACATATATTTTTACTACCAATAAAATATATTATTTTCAGAACCTAGCACTTATTAATGCCAGCAATATACAGTCTGAACTTGGGGCAAGTGCAAATCTTTGTTTTGTGCCTACCCCAGAGAGGTATGTTCCAACATGGCACAGGTCTTAGAAGGGTGAACTTGGTCACAAGTACATGGTAAACAATGACATGTGTCTGACAGTCTCCATAAGAATAGGCATCCTGGATCAGACCAATGGTCCATCTAGCCCAGCATGCTGTTCTCAACAGTGGCCAATCCAGGCCACAAGTGTCTGGCAGAAACCCAAATAGTAGCAACATTCCATGGAAAGCAGTGGCTGTCTCATTGTTATCAAAAGGTCCACATGCAGCCGATAAGCAGGTGGCCCATAGACAAATCATCAACACTTACTAATCATGGGATCTCATTGGGGCTGGTGAAAGAAAATTAAGTGGAGGCTTTAGGAGGACAGGTTACAAGCAACTTGACTGTATTCATAAAGGAGTAACCCTCTTCACATTCCTTTTTATAGTATTAATCAGGTGCTGCTTTTTTGCTTCTCTTTTTGAAGATACAGCAAGGTTAAGATGACATCTTTCTGCAAAATTTAATGCATATTTAATATTTATTTTCTGATTTTGGCAGGATTCAATGTACTAAAAGAGTACCGTATTTTCACGCATATAACACGCACGTTATACATGATTTTACAAACCGAGCATAACCATGCGCGTTATATGCGTGAGCGCGTTTTACAATTTTTTTTTTACATTGCTGGTTCCCCCCCGACGTCCGATTCAGCCCTGAAAGCCTGATGCCCCACCCCGAAGGACCGCTGGCCCCCCCACCCTGAAGGACCGCTCGCAGCCCCACCCTGAAGGACCGCTCGCAGCCCCACCCTGAAGGACCGCTCGCACCCCCCCGACGTCTGATTCATCCCTCAGCCCCCCACGCATCGTTTGCAGTGGAGAAGCAGCCTACCATGGGTTCGCGATGCCAGTGAGCCCTGCTGCTTCCTCTGCCAGCGGTCCCGCCCCTTCTCTGACGTCTGCAAATGACTTAGCTCTGTACTTCGATTCTAAAATTAAGAACCTTAGAATCCATTGTTCAACAAACGAGTTTTGTGATCATCAAATAGCGAACACCCAAGGAAATGATATACCGGCAGACATGATCTGGAGCTCCTTTCAGGATTTAGAGTGGAATGATTATATCAGATTATATAACAAATACTCTAGATCCTATTGCGTTCTGGACTCATGCCCCCCAGAAATTATGAAAGCAGCACCTTTAGAATTTAAATTATCACTGATGCAATACTTGGCTTACAACCTAAACAATGGGAAGTTCCTCTCTAATAATGGTCACATTATTATAACCCCAATTCTAAAAAATCGTAAAGTATCCTCAGCCCTAATATCCAACTATAGACCGGTAGCTTCCATTCCGTTTATTATAAAAATTATGGAGGGATTGGTCCACACCCAACTGATGGGTTATCTTGATCAATTCTCTCTCCTCCATGAAACTCAATCTGGTTTTAGGCCATTATTCAGTACGGAGACAGTAATTGCGGCTATCTTAGACAATTTGCACCTACTGTTTAGTAAAGGCCTTAATGCCCTGATAATGCAATTAGATATGAGTTCTGCCTTTGATCTAGTGGACCACATGAAACTGCTGCAATGCCTAGATGCCATTGGTATCCGGGATAAGGTGCTGAACTGGTTCCGTGGCTTCCTTATATCCCGCACCTATCAGGTTCGTTATAATTATGAGCTTTCCGACACCTGGAGCAATCCATCCGGTGTGCCCCAAGGCTCTCCACTATCCCCATTGCTCTTCAACGTCTACATGTTCTCACTGGGCACGAAGCTAACCCAGCTGGGGATAAAACTATTTAGTTATGCAGATGATTTTACGATTATCATCCCATTCACCAATTCTGTCTCCGAAACTATTCCCAAAGCTTCAGAAGCTATAAACATGATGGAACAATGGATGACAAACTTTAGGCTCAAACTTAATTCAGATAAAATGACTTTTTTCATTGCTTCACCACATCCACTTGACATTAAATCACCCCTCTGTATCAATAACCTTAGTTACTCTATCCAGCCCTCCATAAAGATACTAGGTGTAACTCTGGATCAATGCCTAACTATGAAAGACCAAGTAGATTCCTTAATCAGAAAGGGATTTTTCACTCTCTGGAAACTCAGATCCCTTAAAGCTTATTTTGTTACATCGGTTTTTAGAATCCTAGTCCAATCCCTCGTACTAAGCTTGCTTGACTACTGTAACATTGCCTATTTGGCAATTTCCCCCAAAAATATGCGACGCCTACAACTGTTGCAGAATGCGGCAGTCAGACTAATCTTTGGACTAAAAAAATTTGACCACGTGATACCCTACTACCATCAGCTACATTGGCTGCCGATGAAGGCACGCATAAAGTTCAAATTTGCCTGTTTCTGCTTTAAAGCATTACACGGACTTGCCCCCAAATACATTACTGACCTTTTCTCCTTCTCAACCAACAGACACAAGAGAAGTTCACATTCCAACTTCGTTTCCCCCCCAGTGAGAGGTTGCAAGCTGAAAAAACACCATGAATTCCTTCTCTCACACCAAGCAGCATCATGGGGTAAAGACCTAGAACAATTACTTTCGCCCTCTACTTATGAGGTATTTAGGAAACGTCTAAAAACACACCTGTTCCTAAAACATCTTGACAACTGATCCACTTATCTCTTTCCTCTCAATAGCGACCTATTGTCCTTTTGATCACTTTTCTCCTCAACAATGAATTTCCTGTCTAATTACTTCTCTTTCTTCTTCCCCTCTTGAAGTCAGTCAATTTGTACCTTTGCTTAATCTTTTGTAAACCGCATAGAACTTCACGGTATTGCGGTATATAAGCTGTTATTATTATTATTATTATTATTAAGTATATTATATTACTTTTTCCTAGTTTCTTCTGTACCTTTTCTTTATTAGATAAGCTAGTATTAAAATGTAACTTTTAAGAATTCTTGTGTGAGGGGGACAGACACTCCCCCAATATGCATACAAGCGCCTTATATGGTATCAAGTATTCATGATCAATTATATGCAGGCAGTAAAATGTCATCATGTATTAGGTATATTTAAGTGAACCTAGCAGAACAGAATTTTGAGGGCGTTAAGTCAGGGAAGTTGCATTTACACTCTCTGACTTGCTCCTCCATTGTACAAATGAATGACTGTAAACTTTGAATAAAAAATATTTTATGGGAAATATTTATACAATTATCATTTCAGTGCACCTATGAGCAGGGTAGAGCAAAAACTCTGCTCAAGGTGCATCCTTTCAATATTTTCCCAAAACATCCTTTGGCAGAAATAACAGCTTCTAGTCATTTCCTGTAACCAGCTAAGAATCTGTTCTCACTTTTTGAATAGTTTCCTCACTCCTCATAGAACTTTACGTCAATCAAAAATATTCTTAGGTCGATTTGCTTGCATTGCATGGCTCGCCATGCCTGGCAGGAATATTTATTTTCAAAAGCTGCACTTGTACAACACCTTCCATACTGTTTTAAAGTTGCTGCTCCTTCTCTCCATGTTGCCCCCATCCTGCATCACCAGGGTCTTGCTTAGATATCCCCAACATCTCCTCTCGACTACCCCAGGTGTTCTTAAAATAAATCGTTAATACCAATATATCGATAATGTATTTTTGCTTTGGAAATGGACCGAATAAGAATTGACATATTCATTTAGTAGATTAATTCCTATGATGGCAGTATACAGTGCATTTCACCGCTAATTGTTCATATAATTAGATCAATTTTTGGGATGTGGCAGTCACTCAAGAAGAAACAAGTTTTATTACTAATGTCTATGTGAAGCCAACTGAGAAATACTTTATTAACATATAGGGCTCCTTTTACGAAGCCGTGTTAGCAGTTTAAAGCGCGGAATTGCGCATGCTAAACTGCTAGCTGCTACCGCCTCCTCTTGAGCAGGTGGTAGTTTTTTGGCTAGCACGGGGTTTAGCGCGTGATAAAAAGTCATGTGCAATAAAGCCGCTAACGCGTCTTCGTAAAAGGAGCCCATAGTAGTTGTCATCCTAGAAAATTAACAAGCTTGCCTTTTTCACAACTGCTAAGGATTAAGAGAATATGTTCAGATGAGGATACTTATAAGACACAAGCCAAGTTGTTGATGACTAAATTCAAAGATCGAGGATATTCACAATAAGTGCTGAAAAAAGCATATACCAGGGGCAAAGCAAGGGAAATTGGTGCACCCCATTCTTCCCTGCTGCCTGTATACCTCAAAGTATTCACCAGCGTGAAAAGCATCTTCCATCCACTGCTCGTGCCGGCATCAGCCCCTTTCTGATGTCACATCCTGGTCCCATGACTAGGATGTGACATCAAAAGGGAGCCAACGCCAGCATGAGCAATAAGTGGAAAATGCTGCTCATGCCGGCAAACATTTAAAGAGGTATGCAGGGTATGAGGAGAGGCGCCAGCGCCCCCAGCAAAAATGGCACCCAGGGTGGTCTGCCCTCCTTCCCTCCCCCCTATTACATATACTAGAGCAAAGTACAATGATCAGGATTTATTGCTTAATTCATGTAAGAAGTCTGTAAGTAATGACTCAATTTCAACTTGTATTTTGAGAATTTCTTCTGGCAGTAATGAAGTGGTAAAAATGATTAGATAACATTGGGACTTGGTTCAATTACATCCTGTGTATTACATCCATTTCTTAGAATAGCTTTTTCTAGAAATAAAACTTTAAAGGAGATTGTAAGTCCTGCAATGTGCAATACAGCGAAGAAGGACAATTGAATAAGCATCCATTTCAAATGTGGAATGTGCAATATTTGTGACATTATAGGACAAAGTAAACGTTATGAGTTGTAAAACCAAGCTTGTTGTTTATGGGATTATCTGCTCCTGAAAAAAAAATAAATAAATAAAAAATTATATCGGTATGAACACAAAAAGTTTGCAAATTAGAATATGTAAACACAAATCCAGTTTAAAAAGCAAGAGATGCCAAGAGCCATCAGTTGACCATTGTTTGGAATTTACATACATTCAATCAATTGAAATATTGGGCCAATTGAAATGTTGTGTCCTAAACTATTGCCATAGAGCTGAGGCTGGAGCTAACATGGGGGCTAGGGATGGCAGACTGCTGGGGATGACAAATGGTGGATGATGTTAACAGAGGATGGGGTGATAGAAGGGGGCTCATACTAGAACTGGAAAAGAGGGCTGATGCTTGTACTGGAAAGAAGGGGGCTTGGAACTAACACATAGACTGAGGATGGGAGAAAGGACAGATGTTAAAGGATGGGCATAGGAGAATGGTTCTATTGCTGGACCTAGAAGGAGAGGGCTGAGGGCAGGAAGTTGACACAGAGGCGGAGGCAGGTGAGACAAAGGGTAGACTTAGTCATACTGCATGTATATCTGAAAGTTTTACACCACTGCCTAGATGGAACTTGGACATTGCGACTTAGGCCATCTAAAACCAGGTCTAAGTCCACAGAAGGTATCCAAAGTGACCAGATAACCACTGCAGACACAAAGTACAGACCCCCACACACTGCCCCAGTGATCATTGCTCCCCCCCACCCCCATACAATCGTAATAACAACTTTACATATCTGCCTCCAGAACATCAGCACCTGGCAGTCTGGCATAGGAAAGCCTAGTAGAATTGCACAGAGGTGGCTTAAGTGGTCTTGGGGGTGGGTTAGTGAACCATGGAGAGGAAGACCCAGGCCCATAAGCCACTGTAATCACTGCATTCATGGTGAAAAATGTGTACCTCCCTAAAACCCTCAAAACTCTTTTGTACTGCCATATAAGTGGCTCCTGCAGCCATAAAGGCTATTGGGGTGGTAGATAGGTGGGTATAGTAGGTGCTGGGGTGTTTTGGGGGGCTTACCATGACCTATAAGGGAGCTGTAGTGAGATGTTTCTGTGGCACCCTTTTTGTGAAGTTCACAGCAGTGCCCTGTAAGGTACCCCACTACTCTGGTGCCATGTATGGGTGTCCAGCCCATCACTTTACTGGCCCCTCCTGCGCCCAAAAGGTCTTTTTAAAGGTGTTTGTGACTTAGACAAATTTTTGGACGAAATTGGGGTATAAAGATGGACAACTTAGCGGCCTGGGTGATCAGACGGTTGGACGTACAGTTGGACGATTTAAAAAAAAAATGCTGGATGTATTTTTTGAAAATGGACCTTTTCCCATGTCCGACTTTGGGCGATTTAGGCCAAAATGGACTTAGACATTTCTTTTGATTATGCCCCTCTGTGCATATTATTTTACCTCTTAGGCTCAATATTGGGGGTGCTCAGCACCTTCTGCAACTACAGAGCTGGCACCTATTGGAGAAAAACAAGGGGAATTATTGATATTAAGAGACAGATGTACAGATAAAAGAAGAAAGGAGAAGAAATATAAATGAGACTCTGGGAAAGAGATTGGATGAAGATGACACAAGAAAAATTAAGAACATAAGAAGCACCATCTCCGGATCAGACCTTCGGTCCATCAAGTCCCGCGATCCACACAAGCGGAGGCCCTGCCAGGTGTATACCTGGCGTAATTTTTACTCACCCATGTCCTTCTATGCCTCTCGTAGGAGAAGTGCATCTAGTTTGCTTTTGAATCCTAGGATTGTCGATTCCGCAATAACCTCCTCTGGGAGAGCATTCCAGGTGTCAACTACTCTCTGCGTGAAGCAGAACTTCCTGATGTTTGTCCTGAACTTGTCCCCCCTTAGCTTCATTCCATGTCCTCTTGTCGGTGTCAAATTGGACAATGTAAATAATTTTTTCTGCTCTATTTTGTTGATTCCTTTCAATATTTTGAAGGTCTCGATCATTTCCCCTCACAGTCTCCTTTTCTCAAGGGAGAACAATCCCAGTCTCTTAAGTCGATCCTCGTATTCCAGTTTCTCCATACCTTTTACTAGTTTCGTTGCTCGTCTCTGCACCCTCTCCAGCAGTTGAAAAGAGAAGCTGGGATTAAGCAAAAAATAAAGCTGGGATTTAGTAAAGTGCCTAGACTGCAAAGGTAAAAGACATTTTATTTTCAATGTAAGTAACTGCAACATGTCATCTTGAAATCTACAGCCCTGGTAATGTTTATGTTTTACACACCACAGAAGGGAACACAATGTACATCTGTTTCTCCAGTATTGTATTGCATTCAGTCTTCTCAGAGTTCCTAGTTCTAGTTTGTAGCTGCTTATTTTGTATTTCAGGTTCTGTCTATATTTTGCAGGAGTGATAGAAGTAAGGCATTCTGCTAGTGTCTAGTTTCTGTGTTTTCTGTAGCTGTCTGGCTTGTTCTATGTGTGTGGATGTGAGCAGTTGGAGCTCTTGGAGAGCCTCTATAGTTGCTGGTGGAGTAGGCTCAGCGAAACGGAGGTTTCCCCGTCGGGAAAGAGTGGCTGCGGGGCCAGGCAGGTTTGCACTTTTTGGTTGCATGGAAGACAGCCTGGACGCCGTCTGCAGCTAAGTGTTTGTTTTTTCCTGCATACCATTGACTGTGTTTGAGACTCATATATGTGCTACTTGCTTTACTCACATTTTTTGAAGTTTTGTAATTTGGCGTGCTAGAGTTTTTTTGAGGTGGTTCCTACGAGGGCTACTATAGTGTTTCTCACTGCTGAGTGAACTGATACATTTTGGACCTTGCTCAATGGTTGTTTAGAAGTGGAGTTTTTTGCCATATGAAGATGAACTGAGGCTTTTTCTCCACTTTTTTTCTTGTTTTTTTGTGTGTTAAGTGAATGAGTGGGTCTTTGTATGAATGCAGTGGGTAGATCTGGTAGTGTCTAGGTAGGTCCCTCCTATGGTTTCCAATAGGGCACAAAGAGCCACAGAGGAAATCAAACCCAGCTCCCCAGATTCTCAAACCACTGCACGAAACATTTGGCTACTCCTCCCTAAGCCTATCACAGCTTTCGGATTATCATAATGCTCGGTTTGTGGGATTCAGCACACACCAACTATTCCAGTTGCAAGCAGCCCAGAATGCGACTGCTATATTAATCTTCTTGGTTCCACACCGTGGATTGGATTTTTCATTGAGCCACTCAAATTCAAGATAATGCACATGAAATTTAGTTATTCATGATGATGTCCTTAGATACATTATATTTTGGGGAGAGTTATTTCACTCCGGATAGACACATTTTCTTCCCAGCAATCCATTAAGGTGGGTAGAAGAAAAAAAGAGTGCTACAAGCCTATATCATTTTAAAATGCATTTTCCATTTTTTTTTAATTGCCACAGCGTTACCAATCCACAAATATGAAAGACTACAAACTTAAAACTGAATTTATGGATTAGATATTGTTTTCACAGATGCAAAAGGCCTTTTGCTTTTAAGTACAATAGTTTGGTTATCGTGCTGTGAAAAAGTGACAGGAATATTTGCCAAGAGAGTGAAACACTGCTTGATGTGAATTAGGAACAAAGGTAATTCCAGCAGCTAAACAACAGCAAAACTGCAAATGAAAAAATTTTCACAGCAGCATTCCCATCTGTAAAGGGAATTTGACCTGTTTAGAACATGTATCGAGATCATCCAAGCAGTCTGCTGCAATAACAAAGAAACAAAAGCCTAGACTTACTTAAGTATTCTTCCTTGTAAGCATAAATTACCATGCATTAATGCACATTAATTACTGCAGGCACATGCGGATTGTAAAAAATTACAGGCAGACCTTAGGAAATTGGACGACTGGGTGACCAAGTGGCAGATGAAATTTAATGTGGACAAATGCAAAGTGATGCACATTGGGAAAAATAACCCAAATCAGTTACTGGATGCTAGGGTCCACCTTGGGGGTTAGCGCCCAAGAAAGGGATCTGGGTGTCATTATAGACAATGCGATGAAACTTTCCGCCAAATGTGTGATGGCGGCCAAAAAAGCAAACAAAATGCTAGGAATTATTAAAAAAGGGATGGTTAACAAGACTAAAGATATTATATGCCTCTGTATCGCTTCATGGTGCGGGTTCAATTCTGGTCACATTGTCTCAAGAAAGATATAGTGGCACTAGAAAAGGTTCAAAAAAGAGCAACCAAGATGATAAAGGGGATGGAACTCCTCTCATATGAGGAAAGACTAAAAAGGTTAGGGCTCTTCAGCTTGGAAAAGAGATGATTGAGGGGAGATATGATTGAAATCTACAAAATCCTGAGTGGTGTAGAAAGGGTACAAGTGGATCGATTTTTCACGCCATCAAAAATTACAAAGACTAGGCGACATTCTATGAAGTTATAGGGAAATACTTTTAAAACCAATAGGAGGATATATTTTTTCACTCAGAATAGTTAAGCTCTGGAATGCATTGCCAGAAGTTGTTGTAATAGTGGATAGCGTAGCTGGTTTTAAGAGAAGTTTGGACAATTTCCTGGAGGAAAAGTCCATAGTCTGTTACTGAGAAAGACATGGGGCAAGCCACTGCCTGCCATGGATCATTAGCATGGAATGTTGCTATTCTTTGGGTTTGGGCCAGGCACTAGTGACCTGGATTGGCCACCGTGAGAACGGGCTACTGGGCTTGATGGGCCTTTGGTCTGGCCCAGTAAGGCTATTCTTATGTTCTTATGCTTACTCCAGTTATGAGATCTTTTACGTTTTACTTTAATTGGATTCCATCTTTTTTCATTTAGTATTCTTCTATGTTTATCCCATGAATTCTTGTCTTCACAACCTACCGTGGGAGGGCATTCCAGGCATCCACCACCCTTTCTGTTGAAAATAGGTGAGTGGAAGTCAAGGCGAAGTGCATGCATAGATAATAACCATTTGGAGTGCAGTATCACTATTGGTGTGTCCATTATAAAGCTCTTTATGTGTATGTATGATAAGACACATTATATGATTTGGATTGGACTCCTGATGAAGGGAATTGGCCGAAACACAGCTTGTGTTGAGTCCATTATGTGAAAAAGCCATAATAAAGAACATTTTTATCTAATCACCTCTGCATGTGCTTTGCCTTGACTCCCACTTGCCTATTTTTGCTTGTTTGCCTTCTGGGGGAGGGGGGTTTCTTCTTTGTGTATTGTGAAAAGTATTTGCTGATGTTGCTCTTAAGTCTTTCACCTTGCGAACTCAACTCATGACCTCCTAGTTTTACCGGTTCCCCAACTCTGAAAAACATTAGCTTGCATATTAATACCTTATAAGTATCTAAACATCTGTTTCATATCCTGGCTATCCCTCCTTTACTTTAGATCTTTAAGTCTCTTCTCATATGTCTTTTTGCACAAGCCCCTTATCATTTTTGCTGCTTTCCTCTGAACCACCTCGTCTTTTGAGGCCCTTGGCAAGACACAGGCGTTAATACCTCTTTTCATCTACTGGATATGTCTCTCTCAATGCAGTCTAGCATCCTTCTGGCTGCATCCACTGCCTTGTCGCATTGTTTTGCTGTCTTGAAATCCTTTGACACTATCACCCCCATGGTCCCTCTCCCAGTCAGTGTTTATCATCTGGATTTCTAACATCCTTAATGCATTATGAGACCTGTTGCACTGACCTCAATGGATAGTATTAGGAAGTACAACTACCATGCTGCTTTGGAATATAACCAGGACTGTGCAAAAAGCCTCCATCCTGGATCTAGGTCAGTGTCCCACAAACTTTTTGTTGATCTGGCACACTAACAAAGCAAATGTTTTTCTGTGGCACATCCACAACCCTGCCCTACTCTGCCCCCAGCCCCGCTCTGCTCTACCTTCAGCCCCACCCCACATGAACCTCATCTCGTTTTCCCTGAGCTCGGGACCATGACTGCAGGGTCTCCAAGCATGCGCGGACATCGACGCAATGATGTCTCGCATATGCACACGACATCATCATGTTGGTGTCCGCACACGTTCGGAGGCCCTCAATACACGGCCCCGAGCTTAGGGAAAATGAGACATGGTTCGTGTGAGGGTAGAGAAGAGGAGAGGTGCCGACACTGGAAGTGACACTCATGTGTCCAATCCCTGGCGGCACACCAAGAATCTCGCCACGGCACACAGTTTGCGATCTACTGATCTAGATACATAACTTTTCAGCTCCGAGTTTGCTTTACATCATCTCTATTGCTGCTGCTACTAACAATTGTTAAGGCAAAATGACTGCTTTCAGCAAGAGCAGCGAGTTCTCCTCAGACAACCTAATTCACTGTTTACTCTTTTCGGTTCTAACCCACATCAGGTTTTTCTGTCAAAGGTAAGCAAGTTACAGTATTCACTAATAAATCATCTTATCTAGCTAAGAGTGCACTTTTGCTACTTAGCCGAATAATAAAATGCCCTGATTTTTTTGATCTGACAGCCTGTGGTTCAATCTACAGGTTAATAAGAGAAAGACGTCAGTTTATTCTGGTGAAATTATGTCTTTTATTTTCACTTTTGAATGCCTAATCAAGAGCAATTTATTGCTTTACATATTTTGTTTCACAGAGTGTACATACTTTAATTTTCCCCCTTTCATCCCCCTCCCCACAGGAAAAAAAAAGAAAAAAGACGCTTTTATTACATATTTCTAACAAATTCAGATGGGAACCTGTACGGAGCCTGTCATTATAGTCAGCATTAAATCATGGCGCTGAGGCAGCAGAGTATTGCATAATTTACAACTCAAAATCAACATGAAATAGGTACATAAATTCAATCTAATATACCTATACCCCCACATGGGCCACTCAATTTGTCGCTGTAGGCTCTCATAAATTAGCTGTCAGTCAGCGGCAAAATAAAGAACTGTGATACATGTAAGGCACCCCTGACAGCACCAGCTCCTACTCCATCAGTGTTCACATAAAGCAAATTTATATTTCATCTATAAGCTTTTGGAAAAAATGTGATCTTATGATCCTCAACATAATAAATAACTTCAGAAGTATCATTTTTTTCAATGGGCCTGCCAAATCTAGGTGTGCTCATTTCACAAACTGTCATCTGTGTTGTAAAGAGTGAATATTGAATATATTCAATAGTCTTAAAAGTACAGTTTGGTAAAGTCAGATCATGTAAGAGCCGTCTAATTAAAATGTCAACATACCGGATACCTTCAACATGCAAAAAGTCTTTTATTTTTCTCCCGTTTTCATTGTACTATTCATATGTCTATACTAAGGCCCTTATTTTAGCTCTGTTTGTGCTTTGGAAATCTGAAAACTGGCATTTAGACATCCACATTGCATGCATTTCCATATCCTGATTTTATAAAGTCAGGCTATGGATGTCTAAAACTGCAATATGAACTTATGGCAAGAGGGTGTGGTTTGGGTATGTTTTGTGTGGGATTAGGGAGGGGCCAAAATATGGACATCTGAATTCCAGTTTCAGAAACAGAAGGGATATCTATGTCCAAAAAGATGGACATTGTTCTTTGGACCTGGTACTTGGTGCATCCAGGTTGCAGAAAGTGCTTTGATTGAGCAGTGGAGAAGGGATAGGGACTTGTATATCACCTTTTTGTGGCTTTGGCATTTCAAAGCAGTGGCCACTGGAGTATTAAATGACTTGCCCAGGGTCACAAGGAGCAGCACTGGGATTTGATCTCGCAACTGCTGGGTGCAGAGGCAGCAGCTCTACCACTGAGCCACCCCAGTGGGTTATGCCACCATTTATTTGAACAAAGCCCCTGGTACTCCTCTCCATATGGGATACTCCAATTCACACCTTGTAGGTGCATGTCACCCAGTATTTATCACCTCTCCCTTCATTCTCACTTTGATTGATTTATTTATTTTAAACATTTCTAACCTGCCTAGACCTAAGTAGTTTACAAAAATACAAACATAATCAATAACCAACATACAAATACGTGAACAAACATATCTAAAACATCTTCAAACAAATACTAGGACAATTAAGAAAATGCCTCCAGAAACAAAGTTGTTTTCAATAGTTTCTTAAATTTTTGAATATCAGAAAATAATCTCAGCTGTTCTGTTAATTATTCCATAAAAGCACCTTTGACTGATATTATAGATGTTCTCATATTGTCATAATGTACATTCGCTAATCCATCTGCTGATAGTTGTAACTTTCCCTCTAATCTTAATGACCTAGACGGATGATAAAGCCTCATCAATTGTGTTAGATACCAAGGGATCTTATAGTGAATGACTTTAAAAGTTAATAGCATGCCTTGTTACCATATTTTCTCTTTTCTGTATTTATATGTTAAAATCAATAAAACTTTTTGAACTAAAAAAAAAAAAGTTTATACCAGAATCTTGAAAACAAAGTTGGTATAACATGTTCAAATCTGCTTCAACCACATATCAAACGCGCGGCCACATTTTGAATTATTTGCAAGGCTCTGCACCACAATGACAAAATGCCGAAATAAAGGGCATTACAATAATCCAGTTTTTGAATTATTATAGTTTGAACCACTATACAGAAATAACAATCTGAAAGAGTGGAGGGGTATAATAAAAAAATATTTTTAAGTCCTTTTTGGACCTAAGTTGCTAGTCGCCCAAAGTCGGATATGTTAAAAGTCCATTCTTGAAAAATATGTCCAAAATATTTCTTTTTTTTTTTTCGAGAATTGTCTACTTCTACGTCCAACCATTTGATCATCCAGACTGCTAAGTCATCTATCTTTATACCCCATTCTTGTCCAAAAATTTGTCCAAGTCAAAAATGCCTAGAACAATACCTTTTGGACGTGGGCGGGATCAGCAAAGTAATGGACTAGACACCCAGACATGGTAACAGAGTAGTGGGGCACTTTACAGGGCACTGCTGTGAACTTCACAAAAAGGGTGCTACAGACACCTAAAATCTTTAACTTCCCATGAATTGCAAGTCTCATGTTATTAACTTCTATATCTTGGGGCCATTGTGGGTTCTCATTCCGTCCAATCAACATCACATCTGTTTTAGCTAGGCTCAACACTAGTTTGTGTTCATTCATCCAGGCATCTACAGCTTGTAAACATATTGACAAAATCCTTTGCAAATCAACTTTCCAGTCATCCATAGGAAAAAAGAATTGAATATCATCCACATAAAAATGATAACCGACATCGATATCATTGATCAGATCCCTGTCCAGTTCTTCCATTTGAATCAGAGGTCTGTAGACTATACCTGTGAGGATGGAGGTGCCATCTCTTTCAAAGATGATCAACACACATCCTTTTTCCCATTCCCTACATTTCAGCTGCAACTTCAATTTTTTTCTACCACCAAAGTGAGGCTTACTGGCCTGTAGTTTCCCATTTCTTCCTTGTCCCCGCTTTTGAGAATAGGGACCACATTCACATGTCTCCAATCTCGTGGAACCTCTTCCGTCTCTAAAGATCTATTAAATAAATGTATCCTATCTGGTCCCATAGTTTTGTCCACTTTCAGATTTTCTGATTGAATATAAATGCTTTCTTCCATGGACAGTACAACAGTATAGCCTCTTGTTTTATCTTTTGTTGTTCCAACTACTTATATAATGTATATATTTATAAAAGCTCCTTCAATTTAGTTGCAATTTCTGTCAGGTTACTCTTAATCTTTTGTATTCACACAGGCACCAATATGTCTTTATAAAATAAGCTAAAAGTATGTATCTTCTTAACTTCTTAATCTATAGTAGGTGACCACAAACTGAATGTTGTTGTATGTATTTATAAGCCGCCTTCTCCCGGTCCAAAGTGAAGTCTCAAATGAAGAATCTTGTGAATAGATCTAGCAATATTTAAAAAATATATGATATTATAGTATTACAATTTTTAGATTAAATATTTATGAAAAAATATGTCTTCAATTGTCTTGTAAAAAGATAATAAGAAGGTATTAACTGGATAATAGGAGGAAGTGAGTTCCAAATTTTAACAAACTGGAAACAGAACAAACTTTCATAAAAAACAAACAAACCCCACCACATTTTTGAAACTGATAGAAACAGAGAAGACCTTGATTTATTGTGTGGCTAACTTGACCTACCAGAGGAGTCCTTAAACCAATAAAATAACTTTTAGTAGATTGTCCAACTGATTTCTTTTTAGATCCGTGATTCATTATGTTGCTAGGCCTCGAGCATGAGTCGATAGCACCTAACAACAACAGACTGCCCAAATATTATTTTGTAAACTAAATAAGAGATTTTAAAAATGACTTGAGGGCAAATTCTATAAGAAGCGCCCAAAAGTTGGGTGCCTATATAGGCATTGTTCAGTGCGATTCAAGTAAAATTGGGTGCTGTTTAGTGAATCACGCTGAGCAGCACCTATTTGGGCACCTATTTTGGAGGCGCCCATTAAATAGGCCAGGTCTAGGCACACTTAAAAGTTAGGCGCCTAGCTGAGCGCTTAAGAGCAGTGATTCTGTAAGAAGGCGCGTAACACATAGCCACGCCCAAGCCTAACATGCATAGCGCCTATTTTTTTGAAGGCTGCTTAAATTTTTAGAGGCGCCTTGTTACAGAATTGCGTTTTTCTTGATAGGTGCCTATGTTTCAATCAGTGCTGATTAAAAAGCTTAATTGGGCTTGTTCTTCAATTTAGATAGGCGCCTATCTAGTTGGGCGCCTCTGAAATAGATGCCTAATTTTAGGCGCTGGTTACAGAATTTGGGCCTTGGTCTCCTTAGGTAACCAGTGAAGCTGGAGTAATAAAACTTAATCAAGCTGCAGTATTCTGCAATAATTGCTGTCTAGGTTTTTTGTGAAATTTCTGCAGAGATCTGCAGTAGTCTGTCTGGATACAAACTAGTGACTGTACCTCTAACAACCCCCACCCCCCCTGTTTTACAATACCGCAAAAGCGGTTTTTAACACAGGCAGGCGCGCTGAATGCTCTGCGCTGCTCCCAATGCTCATAGGAACTCTATTGAGTGTCGGGAGCAGTGCAGAGCATTCAGCGCACTGGCCTGTGTTAAAAACCGCTTTTGTGGTTTTGAAAAAGGGGGGAGGAATTGATTCCTTAAAAATAAGAAGGATACTATCTAGGTTGTCTAAGTTTTAAAAATAAATTTCTTTCAAAAATCCAGATATTAATTTATGAATAAGAAACCAAAAACTGGTCTTCATGACATTTGGAGCATTGAGATTAAGCATCAGATTACTGCGTCTCAGTGGCCACGAATTTGGACTTGGAGGATGAGATGTACAGTGTCAGCATCTATGAGGCAAACTTGGTTTTTCTTATTACATAGAGCTTTCTGGACCCCTGTTCGTTTGCATAAATTAGACAGTTCCAAGTCTAATAGATGCTGGCATTGTCATCTTGAAGCTGGGATTTTAGATCATTTACTTTACTATTGTCCCTTGATACTGCAGTTTTGGAAGTCAATTTGGGACCAAGTAAATAATTTATTAGAGAATCCAGTGGCTTTATCTTACGATGCTATTTTATTTGGTACACTTATGAGAGCTAAAAGTCAATTATCTGTGAGAAATAACTTTTTGTAATGCCATGCAGCTTATTTTAAGAAATTGGAAAAACTGGGATAGGTTGAACTACACATTCTGGTGGGAATCCCTATGCTATACTTATAAAATGGAGCGTTGCATGGCCATACAACAGGAACGCTTTAAGAATTTTATGGATGT
The DNA here is from genome assembly GCF_902459505.1 of Geotrypetes seraphini. Taxonomy (NCBI): domain Eukaryota; kingdom Metazoa; phylum Chordata; class Amphibia; order Gymnophiona; family Dermophiidae; genus Geotrypetes; species Geotrypetes seraphini. Next base: position 268,323 of record NC_047084.1, on the reverse strand, counting down.
TTGGGAGCCATTGGCTAAATACTGTAAAGATGAATAATTAATTTAATTTTATAGACAAGTAAACATATACATCTTGGAGGGGGGTAAGGGAAGGAAATAGAATTGGAATTGATTCAAGGATTTTATGAAGGTTTTATTATATTTGTTTATTAGCTGGGAGGGTGGGAGAAATTTCATTATGCAGTAGTATTTGTAAGTTTTGTTGCGCTTATTATGTAATGTGCAAATATGTGAATCATTTATTGCGCATTTGTAGTTTGAAATCAATAAAGAATTAAAAAAATAAATTTCTTTGTATGTTTATTAATTTGAGGCTCCATAGACACCCCTGGAACTCTAGAGGTTTTCTTAAACAAAAGGGAGAAATCATTACATGGTAGAATAGTATTTGCAACTTTAATTAAAATCAAACTAATCCAAAGGATTTTAGTCTGATTTGTATTTAGCTATAGAAGACAAGATAAAGACCAAGCTCTGAGCTTATCAATACACCTTTATCCTAAGATATGAATAATGCAGATCTTGAGAAATCGGTTACAAGATAAAAATGATGTCTGCATATAAAAACAAAAATTCTCTTTCTCCAAGAGCCAACAAGCCTAAAGAATTCATATAGATGTTAAATAAAAAAATATGAGATAGGAGAGCCCTGAGGAACTTCGCAAGACGACTGCTATGAAGGAGATAATTAATCATTCTAAATTACTTGATAACATCTATTTCTCATAAAATCATTAAACCATTGAATTACATTGTTAGTGATTCCTAATTCAGCAAGTTTACATATCAAATATCAAAGGCTGCCAAGATGTCAAACTGCAAAAGCACCATCTGGCCTCCTCTGCTGAATATTTTTTTTACCAAGTGACGTGGAACAGGTAGATATGAATCACTTGTTTACTTTTTTCAAAAATACTAGGAATAGGGGGTATGTGAAGAAGATACTAAGGGCTCCTTTTACGAAGGTGAGCTAGCGGTTTTAGCGCACGCACCAGATTAGTGCACGCTAGCCGAAAATCTACCGCCTGCTCAAAAGGAGGCGGTAGCGGCTAGCACGCATGGCAATTTAGTGTGCGCTATTCTGCACATTAAGGCCCTAGCGCACTTATGTAAAAGGAGCCCTAAGTCAGTATTCTTCCATGCAAGCCTGGGGGGGCCAATGGCACCCCCCCCGACCTTTGGGGAGGTCCCCATTGTATTTCTAGGTTTTTTTTTCTGGTACTCTCTACCTAGGCTCAGAACAGAAAGAGGGAAGTGAATGGAACCAACAGGATGGGGTGGGGGGGTGGGGTGGGGCAAGACCCATATGCTTCAAGAACATGGCATTTGTCAACAGACGAAAGAGAACACATTTGGAAATGATCTCAAACGTGATAATACTCACCAATTAAATTTGAAGGTGGGCTGATTAGGACGGATATCATATAACATACTAGTCAGCAGTGCCAAGGCCCCGCAGAAAGATATTTGGCAGTTCTCCTTCAGCTCGTTAGACTCCAAAATGGCCCCTGCTTAAAAATTAATGAAGATCACTGTACTAAGTAGTAAATTTAAAATAAACCAGAGAAAATATTTCTTTACTCAACATGTAATTAAACTCTGAATTTGTTGCTGGAGAATGTGGTGAAAGCAATTAGGTTAGCAGGGTTTAAAAAAGGTTGGGATAATTTTCCATTAGCAATTAATAAGATGGACTTTGGGAAATTCACTGCTTAATTCTAGGAAAAGCAGCATAAAATCTGTTTTCCTCCTTGGGATCTTGCCAGGTAATTGTGACCTGCATTGGCCACTGTTGGAAACAGGATATGGGGCTTGATGGACCTTTGGTGGACCTTCGGTCTGTCCCAGTGTGGCAACTGGTGTGTTCTTATGTACTTCAAAGGTTAAATCAATCATTCTTCACCTTTCCCTCAATTAAAGGCTGCACTCAAAAAAGATTCATCAGCAGACTGCTATCTTACCAAGTTGCCTCCAAAGACCCAGAACTGAGCCAATTGGTCAAAGCATCAGCCTCCTACATGCACTTTAGGAAGCTCCTAAAAACGTATCTTTTCCCAAAATTTAGCAGGCCCTCTTAGATACTTTTGGAAACTATCTGAAATGCTAACCTCACTTTTCACTTATGACATAGCTCACTGATACTGGTCTGCTAGGCCTCCTTTGTAAACCTCAACTGCCTACCTCTAAACCTCACAGATTACCGTTGTTGCTAAGTTATATGGCAGTCCCTTGTCACTAATCTTTCTACCACTGTGTAAATATATACTGTTAAGCACCATTGTAATTCTTATGCTAATCTCCTTCTCGAGTTTTATTGTAACTTTGAGTTATTGTAGCTCGCTGATACTAGTCAGTTTTGCTTCATTTGTAAACCACAGAGAACAGCAACGTTTATGTTATTTTATATGCATACATTTGTGTGCTATGCATCTCATTATTATAAAGCTCACATTGCACTACCAAAACATGTATTAAGGGCACATAATGGAAACGTAGAAATATAAGGATCGATATTAAAAATGATTCAAGTGGGCAGTAGAGACTGTAGATATCAAGTTCAAGTGGGTATTCAGTGCTGGTGCCCATATAGCTAAATGACAAGATAGGACCACATAAAAAGCAGTCCTAACTTTTGACACTTAGCTATGCAGGTGCTGGCACTGAATATCAATAGGCACCTGCATTACTTCTGTACCCCTGAATTTTTCTGATCCCCCTTTTTCTTGAACCCCCGAACAGCAATAAAACCCTTCCCCCTTACTCCCAAAGAACACCGACACTCCTCTATATCATTGACACCCCTCACTCTCAATACCCCCCACAACAGGTCCTTCTGACTCCCAAATAACATTGACACTCATTTCATACATATCTATTTGATGCATATTCCTGACCCCCATATACTGCATTGAAACTCCTCTTCTGACCCTTCCAAACAGTAATGATACCCCTCCCAACTCCCATGCACAGCACTGAATTCCTCTCTTGACCCCTCAAACAACACAGACACCCCTTTCCCAATCTCCCCTTATTCAGGTCTATCCTGGTTCCAGACTTGTAGGCAGATATATATTATACTATCCAGAGAGTATAACCTTAGCACACCGACTTAAACAGGCATCTCTATAATTTTCTGAATTTTTATTGAATAATGTAGCTGATTTACTCACACTTTTGCAGGCTTTCAGAAGTTTGTTGCCCCAGGGCCAGAGACTCCATAGTCCTGAACATTGCAGTAGGAAATGAAAGTGGAAGTTTTGACAGCAAGAAGGATTTGTGGCAGATATGAGGGAGTAATTAGGTAGATTAAAGTATTCCAAGTTCCAGAGGTGAGAGACTGAATCAATCATTCATGCATGTAGTCAGATAGCTTCAGGTAAAAAGACTAGTTCAGAGGGGGAGAGAAGCACATGTGCTTCCTTGACAAGATGGAGCATGTCTGCCCACTGAGACAAAGGGTTCAAAGGGAACACCCATAAGGCTAAGGAGGTGAAGAAAAGAGACCAGTTGGGACAGAGCATGGCAACAGGTTACGAGAGAGGTCATACCTTTGCTGACCTATCAGGACAAAGATTGTAGAAGTGACCAGGAAATACAGCAGGGAGACAAAAAAATCCAAGATCGGTTGAGAGAAAGGGGTGGTCTTTCCAGAAGAAAAGACCACTAGCAATGAAGCTTATATAGATCAGCAAGAGTGGCTGCAGCATGCACAAGACTACATTGTACAATGCATTGCTCACATCATGGTAGGAAAGCCTGCAGCATTAAAATTCTATGAAGTGAGAATAACTTTAATACCTCTTATATCCATGTCATTAAACTAGTATAAGCCTGCTGGGGGCAGGCCAGTATTGGACAGACTTGTACGGTTTGTGTCCTATATATGGCAATTCGGTGTAGGATGGGCTGGGGAGGGCATTAATGGGAACTCCACTAACTTGGAATATGAGGATGTTACTGGCCAGACTTTACAGTAGATATCCTGTAAACAACACGATGGTTGGATAGGCTGGAGTGAGCTTAGATGACAACTTCAGCAGTTGGAATCTATGGCAATACCAGGTGGACTTTAGTCTAAGGCCCAGAAATATCAAAGTGATGACAAGTTAATTTAATCATGTATTTTAAATAAGAATAACTAAATGAGCAGATTGGATGAACCATTCAGGTCTTTTATCTGCCATCATTTACTATGTTAGAACACCCCTGAGCCATCTCTTTTCCAAACTGAATAGATCTAACCTCTTAAACTTTCCCTACATCTAGAAAACTATACTGCCTTTGATCCTGCAATTCATTAGATTCCAGGAACTGCACTATCCTCTGCTTAAGTAGTACTTCCTTTAATATATTCACCATAGAGGTCAGACTATTTGGATTATAATTCATTCTTTGCTTGGCTTTTGTGGAGAGGGACCATATTGCCCATTTCCATTCCTCCAAAAGTACTCCTGACTCTAATGAAAATACCAAAAAGTTTCAGAAAGCAGAGCTTGCAGAACTTCTCTAAGGCCTGGATTCTATAAAGAGTGCACATACAGTACATTGTAGGCCCGCTTGGCATGGTTGACAATGAACCGCTAGGTGCCATGTATAGAATTATGTCTAGTGGTGCCTATGTGGATTTAGGCATTGCTAGGTGTCCTAGACATAGGCACCGCCAAATTAGATATCCCAAGACAAAAAGGGGATAGATAAATCAACAACTGTAAACCCAAGTGTATAGTGCTATAACTAGATCAAATGAATACACTCTGGGCATTTATTAAGTCACACTTGTATTGTGCTCAGAGAACTGTTACAAGGTAAAAACACCCTGTCAGTGAACTAGAAAGCCCACCTTTGAAAATAGCTCACGTTCTCAATCATTACACAACAATGAGTGTATAAAGTACTTTTTATCAAGTTACTTAATATATTTAAATGGAAAGACAAAGAGTCAATTCACCACATCAAAAAGTAAAAAAAAAAATTAAACTTAGCTGCATGTAAATGTGTGAATGAGTAGGACCTAAGATCCATTTGTACTCAGTTCAACCATAACTTCAATCACAAGTATTGTTAGTTGAATATGAATGATACCACAATTGGTCCAAAAGCACTAATTTTGATTATTACAAGAAGATTCAAAATATAAGAAGATTTAAGTAGTAGATGGTAATTATTTGATATTTGCTCAGCCACCCTTAGTCTTAAATATCTTGTTGTCAAACCCATTTAAAATTTTTCAGGACACTTGCCTATATAAGATCACAAATTCTGCCAACTTATACTCTTTTTTTTATCCTTTGGATTCACAAAACTTTTGATCTGCTGTGTAATCTCACAAGTGCTGCACCTCATGCATTTATATGTCCAATAAGGTCAGTCTCATACTTTTTTTCCATGGCGATGTCTGAAGGCATAATATCTATTTTAAATTATGCTCCCTTGAGAAAGCAATTCAAAGGGCCTGGGATAGGCACATGGGATCTCTCGGAGAGAGAAAGAGATAATGGTTACTGCGGATGGGCAGACTAGATGGGCCATTTGACCTTTATCTGCCATCATGTTTCTATGTATAAACTATTTTCCACTAACAATGGATGCAATATCACAATCTCCTCAATACTTCCTACAGATCTTTGCTACTTGTTTCTATGCGAACCATATCAAAGATCATTCATTGTGCATCCTAATAATAAAAGATCACAATTATAAAACACTTTACTCTTCTGTAACATCTCTTAATCACCTCTGTAGAATAATCCCTTTCTGTAAATTTAGCCATAAGTATCTTTGCTTGTTTTTTAAAAGTAGCTATGTCCGAACAGTTCCTTCTTATCCTTAACAGTTGTGAAAAATATAAACTTTATTATAATCTCTTAGGATGGCAGCTCTTGAAGTCCAAAAACGTATTCTTATCTGTCACCTTAATGAAATCATCTGTCGAAAAACTTGTCTCATTTTAACATACCGATAAGTCCAGGAAATTAATCTGTTCTTCTGACACTGTCCTAGTAAATTTCAGATTGCAGGGTGCTTGTAAATTTCAGATTGTCATTATATAAATCTAACCACGTCTTGAAATTCAACAATTCTTTCTTGGTACCTTTCCATAATAAAAAAAAATGTCATCAATATACTTGTGCCAGCCATTAATCTTATCATGAAATGGTAATTTATCAATCCACATTTTTCAAACTGTACCTTATATAGGTTGCGTACAGTGCATAATTTACATCAAAACTTATATTATCAGAACACCCACTAGATTAGTACATATACTTAATAAAGTGTGTATCCTTAGCAATTATTATTCAGTTTTAGGATCATCAGAGGTGAATCTCATATATCAACTTAATGAGAATCGGTTTACCATCACATCTTCATTGATCCAATAAGCATAATCACATGAAATATATAAACAAGGAAAATAAGCTTAAAAAATATTGGATCAATGAAGATGTGAATGGTAGACAGATCCTCATTAAGCTGATATATGAGATTCACCTTAGATACCTCTGACAATCCTTATACAAGTTGGCCATAGAAGAGTAAGGAGTGGTCATGCCTTCATGTCTCCAGTGATCATCTGGTCAGTTTGGGTACCTTTTTGTCACTTAGGCCTGGATTCTCTATAGGGTGTAGATATCAGCGGCTGCCTAAAAAAAAAAAAAGGCCGTTATTTGTGTGTCAATCATGCAATAGCGCCCTATAGAGAATTGTGCCTCAGCGAAAGGCACCAGAAATGAAAGCCATGGTTTTCTGGGCCTACATTTCCAGTGCCTATTTTTGCTGTGAATTGGCCGCCTGACACTGCTTCCGGTGTTAGTCAAGCCCATAGTGGTGAACTGCATGAGACCAAAGTTAACAATTTATGAGTACATTGCACAAAACCAGAGCAGTCATTTTTTCTTTGGGGGGAACTGCAGTTCCAAATGTTTATTCCCTGTACCTTAACTTTAAAAGATGTCTGTCTCTTTTGGTTTCCTTAAAGAGAAATGAGGCTCAGTAAAGAAAAAGTAAAATTTGATTTAGGAAGCTTTGAATGCACACGTTTCATTTATCCTCATCAAATTTGAAAAAAATGTATAATATAGTCTAAACATATTGTTGAGAAAATTCTAAAGCATGGAATTTCATTTCTTCAACATAAAGGAAGTATGAACTGCATATGAACAAAAAGCATTTTAGAAATTCTGGAACAATTCCAAGTTAAGCAAGGCTCAATTTGTCCTTATGATCTTAAAACTTTCCAGGTGGCATGTTATTTATCAATCTCACAGAATAAAGTAATATGTTTAATATTAGAAGAAAACACTACTCAAAGGTGCTTTATGCTTTTGGAATATAAAATAAAGCCCTTTTATGCACACTCTTAGATCAGTCCCCACACTGACTTGTACAGTACATTGGCAGTTTCATTATTCTTTTCAGGTACTAAGATTTTTGATCTTTTACTTGCTTGACAGGTTTCAGTTCATGTTCTCCTAATAGCTATGTGGATGATAGATTTTTGCATCCCAAATGTATGATATTACAAGCTTTTAGCACTGAAGACCATGGTTAAAGGTTTGGAAAATGAGCTTTGGCATCAACAGCTGTAAAATCATGCATTTGGGATGCAAAAATCCATTAGCCACAGAACAATTAAAAGGACAAGACTTGGAAAATGTCAAACATGAAAGAAATCTAGGAGTAATCCTTTTAAATTATCTCAGCATAGCCAGTCAATAAAATAAAGCAATAGAAGTTAGAGTGCTGTGCTCAGTACTGGAGTGCATACTCATTATGAGTGGCCACTGAAAATTAGTTTTCTGTCCCATTGTCCCCAAACGCTCAGAATGGGTTCAGGTTAAACATTTCAGTGCAAGTTTACGATACAAGCTTTCATCCTAACCTGACACATACTAGGGGTCTAATATTAATATAGATAATACATAGTTTATCGGTTACAATTTGCCATAGCTGTCCTTACAGTGCAAGGTTTTCAGTACAAGTCTTATTCTAATTTGACACACAGATAGTTTACATGTTAGATTTCCCATAGTTACAGTACAAAATTTTACAATACAAGTTATCCTCACATGACATGTGAAGGGGCATAATAAATTAAAACATCTAAGTCCTCCTTTGGCCTAAGGCCTTAAACGTTAAAAGTAGAAGCAGGGAAAATGTCCATTATCAAAAAAAACGCCAAAAGGAGGGTTTTTTTTTATAATGGCCTGCCTCTACGTTCAGCTGTTTAAACACTCAGACCACCACTACATCTACACTTACACCATATCATCAACCTAAAAAAAGCCTGTCCCAAATGCCCAAAACAAGGGCTTTTAGGTGAAGGAGGAGCCAGTCCTTCGCCTAAAAGCTGGATTCTGTAACCGGTGTCTGTCAAAAACAACACCGGTTACAGAAACCCCCACCCTACAACGATCCGGGCAGGAGAGAGCCCAAGCCCTCTTGCCCCAGCAACACCGCAAACCCCCGACTACAATCAGGGAAAGAGGGAGCCCAAGCCCTCATGCCCCAGCGATCCTGAACCCCTCCCCCTGCCAATTGTGGAGAGCCATGTATGTTAATGCACACAGTTTAGGCAATAAAATTCTAGAACTGGAAACTGAAATAAGGGATGCCAACCTGGACGTGGTGGCAATATCCGAGACTTGGTTCACGGATGCACATGGGTGGGATATGGCTATACCGGGGTACAATTTACTTCGTCAGGACAGAGAGGGCAGGTTAGGTGGAGGGGTAGCACTATACATTAAAGAGGACATCAAAACCACCAGGATCACTGATGTCAAGTATATCAGGGAATCCCTCTGGGTAAACCTGGCAAGAGGTGGCAAAAAATGCCTGTATCTTGGTGTGGTATACAGACCTCCAAGACAACCGAAAGACATGGACGTAGAATTAATTGAAGACATAGAGAATATAACTCTACGGGGCAACACTGTACTGCTAGGGGACTTCAACATACCTGATGCAGACCGGAACACATTTTCAGCAACAACCAGCCGCAGCAGGAGGCTTTTGACCTCCATAAAAGGAGTACATCTCAGACAGATGGTAACGGAGCCCACTAGAGCCCAGGCGATCCTAGACCTGGTACTCACCAACGGGGAAAGCGTCTCAGAGGTCTCGGTAGGAGATACGCTAGCCTCCAGCGACCATAACATGGTATGGTTCAACCTTGGGAAAGGATCCCCTAAATCAATTACAAAAACAAAGGTGCTCCAATTCCGGGGCACTGACTTCGCACGCATGGGAGATTTCGTTCATCAGACGCTGCAGGACCAAGCAGAGACCGGCAATGTGGAAACTATGTGGTCGTACCTGAAATCATCCATACACGAAGCAACTAATCGCTACATAAAATCAGTAGATAAACGACAAAGAAACAACAAACCCCAATGGTTCACTGAAGAGATCTCGCACCTCATTAAGGAGAAGAAAAAAGCATTTCTTTCCTACAAACGTACGCAGAGAAGAGAAACTAAAGTAGAATATAAGACCAGATCTGCAGTGATCAAAACAGCAGTTAGGGAGGCCAAAGTTCGAGTGGAAGAAACTCTGGCAAAAAACATTAAAAAAGGGGACAAATCCTTCTTTAGGTATATCAGTGATAGGAAAAGGAACACAGACGGTATAGTACGCCTTAGACAACCGGACAGAAACTACATGGTGGCGGATTCAGAAAAAGCAGAACTACTAAATGAATATTTCTGCTCAGTCTTCACCTGCGAAGCACCGGGACACGGACCACAGTTGATGATAAAACAAGACGTGGATGACCCGTTTCAGAATTTTGAGTTCACACCTGGGGACGTTTACAACGAACTGGCAAGGCTAAAGGTAAACAAGGCCATGGGACCGGACAATTTACACCCAAGAGTGCTCAGAGAATTGAGAGACATTCTGGCAGAACCGTTGGCAGTGCTCTTCAATCTCTCACTAAGTACGGGGAAAGTTCCGTTAGACTGGAAAACAGCCAACGTCGTTCCTCTACATAAAAAGGGTTGCAAGGCTGAGGCTGCAAACTATAGACCGGTAAGCCTCACCTCAATAGTGTGCAAACTCATGGAAATACTAATTAAGTATAAATTAGATATGATCCTGAACGAGGGAAATCTCCGGGATCCCAGCCAACATGGATTCACCAAGGGTAGGTCATGCCAGTCAAATCTAATCAGCTTCTTTGACTGGGTAACAAGAAGACTGGACTCAGGAGAGTCCTTGGACGTCGTGTACCTGGACTTCAGCAAAGCGTTCGACAGCGTCCCACACCGCAGGCTGCTGAACAAGATGAAATCGATGGGATTAGGAGAGACTCTAATTGCATGGGTTAAAGATTGGCTTAATGGCAGACTTCAGAGGGTGGTAGTTAACGGTACCCTCTCTAAAATGTCGGAGGTGACTAGCGGAGTGCCACAGGGTTCGGTCCTGGGCCCACTCCTCTTCAACATATTCATTGGGGATCTGACTCAAGGGCTTCAAGGCAAGGTAACCTTATTCGCTGATGACGCCAAACTATGCAATATAGTAAACGGCTATAATCTACAGGATGCTATGGAGCAAGACCTGCGTACTTTAGAAAGTTGGTCCTTGATATGGCAGCTGGGCTTCAACGCCAAGAAATGTAAGGTCATGCATCTCGGTAACGGAAATCCTTGCAGAACTTACACCCTGAATGGAGAAACTTTAACCAGGACTACGGCAGAACGAGACTTAGGAGTAATCATCAGTGCTGACATGAAAGCAGCCACTCAAGTGGAGAAGGCTTCATCTAAAGCACGGCAGATGATAGGTTGTATCAAGAGAAGCTTCGTCAACAGGAAACCTGAAGTCATGATGCCATTGTACAGAGCCATGGTGAGACCTCATCTGGAGTACTGTGTGCAATTCTGGAGGCCACATTACCGTAAGGATGTGCTCAGAATTGAGTCGGTTCAGCGGATGGCCACCAGGATGGTCTCAAGGCTAAAGGGTCTCCCGTACGAGGAAAGACTGAGCAAATTGCAGCTCTACACTCTTGAAGAGCGTAGGGAGAGGGGAGACATGATTGAGACATTTAAGTACATCATGGGACGGGTCGAGGTGGAAGATGATATCTTTCTTCTCAGGGGACCCTCGACCACAAGAGGACATCCGCTCAAACTCAGGGGAGGGAAGTTTCATGGAGACGCCAGGAAGTACTTCTTCACGGAGAGAGTGATCGAACATTGGAACAAGCTTCCAGTGCAGGTGGTCGAGGCACACAGCATCCCAGACTTCAAGAACAAATGGGATACCTATGTGGGATCCCTATGAGGTCATGCCAAGGGATAGGGTCACTAGGACTTGAATGAGCGGGTCAGTAGAGTGACAGTATAATTACAATTATACTTAAGGGGTCAGAAGACTTAAGAGGGTGGGTAAATAGTGTGGGCAGACTTGATGGGCTATATAGCCCTTATCTGCCGTCATCTTTCTATGTTTCTATGTTTCTAATTACGATGGGGCCAGGAGGGAGCCCAAGCCCTCCTGGTCACGTGACCCCCCCTACAAGATCGGGCAGGAGGGAGCCCAGACCCTCCTGCCCTTGACACTCCCCCCTCCCACGATTGGCCCCATGAACCCCCAATCGGCCCCCCCGCCGACCCGTGAGACCCCCCCACTGACTCTCAATTCCTCCCCACTCCCAATCCCCCCCTGTACCTTAAAATCATTGGCCGGATGGATGGATGCCAAGCCCGTCCGTCCGGCAGGCCAGCCATCCCTTGAATGGCTGGCCTTAGGGCCTGATTGGCCCAGGTGGATCAAACCCTGCCCACAGGTGGGGCCTAAGGCACCTGGGCCAACCGGAATAGGCAGTAAGCTAGGTGAGATATGATAAGAGTGTGGATAAGATTTTTGATAGTGTGCTGCTCAGAAAGGAGATTTTGGTGAGGATGGCATATCAAAGAGTAGGTGGAAGTCAACGGTGTCAAAAGAAGCAGATAGATTGAGAAGGATGAAAATAAAATAGAGGCCTTTGGATCTGAACAGGAACAGGTCATTGGAGACTTTAGCAAGGGAAGTTTCTGTAGAATGCAGAGGGTGAAAACCTGATTGAAGTGGGTCAAGAATAGCATGAGATGAAAAAAGACAATGGTGATGAACAGCAGATTTAAGTAGTTTAGATAAGAAAGGGAGGAGATTGATGGGGCAATAATTGGAAGGACAGATAAGGTCCAATGAGAGTTTTTTGAAGAGTGGTGTAAATACAGCAGGTTTGAAGACATCAGGAATAGTTACAGTGAAAAATAAAAGTTTGAGGATTGTCACCGCAGGGAGTCACAGGCTTTGTGGTGCTGACCATGACTGATGACCATCAATAGCATGGCATGCTTGAAAAAAGCCCTACAGGTAACTTGCCAGAATGCAGGTGCCAAACCCAATCATAAATAAGACTCTCAAAGTCAACAGTGTTAAGGTTCAACTATTGCTGTATCTTTATTCAAAGGCATAAGCAGCATTTTGTTTAGGAAAACAAAAGAACCAATGTCACTTTCCTCAAAGGCAAAAAAATAAAATAAAATAAATGCAATAGGCACACACAGTTCATTAGAAAATAAGTAACAGGCAAAAATGTCCTTGCTTCCAACACTCAGTAGACAACAAGCTTTACAAACACAGTTAATTGCGCCCTGCCCAAACCTGTGTGAACCTGACCTGGAACTTAGCTCTCTTGGGCTCCCCCCTGGTTGTCATCCTGCATAGTGCTGATTTTCGTATACCTAGTGCGTGGCTTCTGTTTTCTGGCAATAGGTTTGTAAACAATTGCTTTCTCATTGTGCATGGTTTCCAACTCGCTATCATACTGGGCACCCTGACAGGGTTCATTCTCAGAAGGGTCTTTCTAAGACTAGGCAGCCACATCAGTCAGTGAATGTAATCTGGGCTTCTGGGGAGCTTTCCTAACCCCAACACTGCTCTTCTTCTGGTTCTTAAAGGGGTCCAAAGCAGGCGCGGAGCCTTATTGGTTACAGGATAGAAGGAGTGACAGTAGGAGAAATAGTGCTGAGTAGATGGGTGGGAACTGAATCAGAGGAACAGATAGTGAGTTTGGAGGAGGAAAGAAAATGTACAATTTCCTCTTCAGTGATTTTAGAAAAGGAAGAAATGATGGCAGGGGTTGAAGGAAGGTTTACAGCAGGGGTCCCCAAAGTCCCTCCTTGAGGGCCGAATCCAGTCGGGTTTTCAGGATTTCCCCAATGAATATGCATGAGATCTATGTGCATGCACTGCTTTCAATTCATATTCATTGGGGAAATTCTGAAAACCCGACTGGATTCGGCCCTCAAGGAGGGACTTTGGGGACCCCTGGTTTACAGAATGGACTGGAGGAAGGAGAGGTGGGGGTTACCCAGTTGAGAACTGGAGGTTAATCTTGTGAACCTTGCTGTAGAAATATGCATCCATTGTCTAGGAAGAAATTGAAGGAGAGATTGGCAGAAAGGGCACTTTGAGGAGAGAGTTCAGTGTGGCAAAGAGACAGTGAGGGTTGAAGCAAATGGGTATAGTCGTCTTGTTTGGCAAGTGAACAAGCAGACTGAGTAACACAGTAACATAGTAAATGACAGCAGATAAAGACCCGAATGGTCCATCCAGTCTGCTCAACTGTAGGAATTTGAAATGTATGTAGTCAGCATAAGTACAGGATTTGAGCCAAAGATATTCAGCAGACTGGGCACAGGAACATAAGTAGTGGATTTTAGAGGTCAGACAGGGCTGGAGTTTGGTATGCCTTACAGAATGTGGAATGGAGAAAGTGAGGGTATCTAGAGCAGAAAAGAGAATGATATTATAGGACAAGACAGCCTCATTGACAGACTTGTATAACAGTGGCTGAGAGGAGGGAAGAAATAGTGATGCAGAGATTACAAAGGTCAATAGACTCAAGATTCCTAAATGTATTGGCCGTGTCGGGGGGGGGGGGGTGTGATAAATTGTGAAAGTTATCAGGTGATAATCAGAGAGAAGAACTGAGGTACGGAAATTGGTGATAGAACAGTTGGAGAAGACAAGATCAAAACAGTGGCCATTCTGGTGCATAGGGGTAGTGTAGCACAGCTTAAGATTGAATGAGGATATTAAAGCGAGAAACCTAGAAGCATAAGAATCAGAGGGGTCATTAGCATGAATGTTAAAATCACCAAAAATGAGGGAAGGAAATAAAGATTCAAGAAAGAAGGAAAGCCAGGAGTCAAAGTCAGTGAGAAAGGGATTTATCAGGGGGTTGATAAATGACTGCAATAGACAGATGGAGTGGGCATTGAAGGAAGAAAAGCAGTGAGACTGAGGTGGGGGAAAAAAGAGGTTGAAATTTACAAGAAGGTGAGAGTAAAAGCCCAACACTAACTCTATGACCAATTGGGCAAAGTGTATGGGAGAAAAGGTGCCTTCCATGACACAAGGCAGCAACTGAAGCATAGTCCCCTGGGCCAAGTCTCAGTGTAAGCAGGTGAAGAGGCCAAGTGATAAAGAGGTCATGGATGTAAGCAAACTTGTTAGAGCCAAAGTGGACATTCCACAGGGTACTTGAGAAAGGCAGAGAAGGTAGAAGGAGAGGAACAGAAATGAGATTGGAGGCATCGTGGTGTGACCTACATGAATAGAGTGAGAATTGATTAGGAGGGCCAGGATTGGGATTAATATCCCTGGCAGAGAGCAAAAAAAGGAGCAAGAGAGTACAGAGAAGAGTAGGAGAGGCATGACAACAGAACCACAGACAAGATGCACTCAGGCAGAATGGGGATGGTTAAATGAGAGGAAGAAAATGTTGACGCTTCAGAGCTAAGAAGGTAAGAAGACAAAAGGGAAGGTGAGGTGATGAATTTTGCAGGTGGGCAATGTGGTTCTGAGTAGATAATGACACGGGAACAAATTTTTCTTCGTCCCCGCAGGAACTCAATTTCCCTGTCCCGTCCCCGTGAGTTTTGTCACTGTCCCGATCCCTGCCTCCTTGCAGTAAGCTCTGTTTTAACCGCACAAGCCTTAGATATTTATGATTTTAAAGTGTTTGAAGCTTGTGCAGTGGAGCAGGGACAAGAAAATAATGCACCAGGACGGGACAGGAAAATGAGTTCCTGTGGGGACGGGGAAAAATTTGTCCCTATATCATTCTCTAGTCTTGAGAAATGCAGTGGTTTGAGATGGAGAAAAAGATTAGAAAAATTCTGCATAATAAGACTGCCAACTGTGGCTTTGGTCTGCTTTAACATTACAGCAGCCTATAACATGCATGAAAGTACCTTTAATGTTTGAAACAGAACCAATTAACAAGCTTTAAATTGATGACTTGGGCGGAAGTGTGTTTAGAGCTAAGAGCTCTCTGGAAATGCTCATTTGAGATGAAATTCCATCATCCTTTCTTTTTTTTTTTTTTTTTTTTAAATAAAATGCTCAGTGACTTCATCATAGAATTTAGAATTTGATTTTAAAGTCAGGAGTAGCTCTTTTTCAATTGATAATTTTGCTAGAGATGAAAGTCTCTCCTGTTCTGCTATATTCCTGCAATAGTTTTTAATTCTTTTTAAAGCAGAGAATGATCTTTTCACTGTAGCTATAGTATTATGTAGCTGTAGACGTTAGGATTGTAAGAATTAGTGTCACAAGTCTGTAAATTTCACCGAAGCCAACTGGAGATAGCCTAGTATCTCTTAGTACTTTATGAATTTTGTGTGGATATTTCCCATGAAACTCTTTAGATGCATATATCACTGTCAGCTCATTTTTAAGCCTTACATAGTTAAAATGCTGACTGTATGTTTTTTTTTTTTTCAAAGAAAAGAATGCATCCTCTGGGAAAGCTTTGGCATATGTTATAAAGAAAGATCTAGAAGAGCTACAAATTTTAGCTTTATTATGTCAGAAAACCACTCTCTGATTTGGAGCAACAAGCAATCCATTATTTCATAGCACAGCTGTTTGTACTGGACATTAGCTGCAAAATAATCTCTGTTTCTTTGCAGGGCCCAATTCTTCCTCCAAGCTTTCATATACAGTATTTCCTAAAACTTTTCTCTCTGACCAATTAAGAATTCTTCTACATCTTTTACCTCTTGTTGGCAATATGTAATATCAAATCATTATGCAAGAAAAAAGTACAGCAAAATTCGTCAACAGGAAGGAAAACTCAAAGTCATTGAGGGATGGATTCTCAAAATGGCGCCATTCAGAAGGCACTGGTAGGTGCCCAAGTTGTACCTAAGTTAAGTGTTTTAATTGGCCATTAACAGCATGGTAATTGACCTCACCATTAAAAACCAATGAAGGCCTGGGAGGGGGATCTGGGAATTACTTATACAGGGGAGGAATGGGAACAGATTGCGTGGCGAATCCACCATGTGGCAGTGGCACCGCAGTTGGTGGAGAATGCTATTAAGCTCCTGGTGCAATGGTATGTCACACCAGCATTACTTAGCAAAATGGAGAGGGTGCTGGAGAGGGTGTGGGCAAGTGGGAACATTTTTTGATATGTGGTGGGGGTGCCCAAACATTTTGGGTTATTGGGCCCAAGTTTTTGATTTTGTTGGTGACCTTCTTCAATGCCCGGTAGCTATACGCCCTGAAATGACCTTATTGGGGGTCCTACCGGGGGTGTGTGGGGGTGTGGAGGATACTCTGGACAAATTAGCTCATCTGGCTTTCACAGCAGCTAGGTTGGTTGTGACCTTTTATTGGAAGAGCTCTGTGGTGCCCACCTTGCTGATGCTGATGATGAAGGAAAAATTGGGTTGGGTTTGTGAGAAGTATAGGCTTTCGGCGTCCTTGACAAGGCGCAGACAATTTGAGGATATTTGGGGATGATATGTAGAGGTGATGGGTACAGATTAGGTGGACCGGGGGGCCTGACATGTGTATCGGTGACTGTGGCAGGGGACATGGCGCATCTCTTACTTTCCTCAGGTTAAGGGTGTGGGGTGCTTGGGCGTGAGGATTCTCAGCTGTCTCTTGGGGGGGGGGTCCAGGAAGGGGTGGAGGGCAGGGAGAGGGGGTTGGTTGGGGCTTGAGGGGGGGTGGGGAGGGGAGTTACTGGGGGGGATTTTTGTAACCTATGTTTCACACTGTTTTGAGCGAGGCTGTAGCTCTGGAGTGTGAGGTGCTCCTGTGTGTGCACTAATATGTTGTGCTTTCTGTTTGTTTTGAGCAGTGTTATAAAGAATTATTAAAAAACCTCAAAAAACCTCCAATGAAAAATAATTAAGAAAACCCCCCCAAAAAACTAGGCGCTGCCAGGCACCTACATATAAGGCACCTGAATCATCTATATAGAAACTTACCAGCACTGGATGTGAAAAGAGATGTGGGTTGACATTCATCACTGCTAAGCATTTATTTTATGTTGAAGATAGGTGCCAGAAATGTAGGTCTGTAAAACCTTTCATTGCAGACCATGATTCTCAAAATGGTGCCATAGTTTGAGTGACATGTGACCAATGCCATTTTTTCAGGCACCAGTCGATTCCATGGGAGTGGCTATAAGTATATAGCCAATCAGTGTCTTAAGCCTCTACCAGTGCATCCCAGAATGCACTGGGAAGGAGGCCTAAGACTCCAGTTGGCCAAGGTGTCTAAAGCCCCTCCTATGGGAGGGGCCTTAGACACCTGGGCTAATCAGAGCTTTAGGCCCCTCCCCGGTGCATCCCAGGATGCACCGGGAAGGGGAAGGCATACCATTCTGAAGATGGCCAGAGGGGATGTTGCTGGGGGTTGTCGGCAGGAAGGAGTGGACATCCCTCCTGCCGGGGATTGGTTCAGGGTTTGGAACAGGAAGGAGTAGGCATCCCCCTGCCTTGGATGATATTGCTGAAGGGCTGTCGGGTAAGATTTGCCTCTTTGTAGATGATGGCAAAATCTGCAATAGAGTAGACACCCTGGATGGTGTGAATAAGATGAAGAAAGACCTGGCGAAGCTTGAAGAATGGTCTGAAATTTGGTAGCTAAAATTTAATAATAAGAAATGCAAGGTCATGAATTTGGACTGCAAAAACTTGAAGGAACTCTGACTTGCTGCTCTCTTCTGAAAACAGCTGCTCTCTTCATGAGAGTGGTAAAAGGGCCCTTAAGTTTACTCATCTTGGAATCAATCTGGAATGTTCTGCGAAAAGGGTAAATTTCAAAATATCAGCGTCCTGGTCACAAAAGCATGAGGGGAATCATGAGGGGAATCATGGCCATTTTCTATACTTTTGTGGCACAGACAATTAAGAAAGAACACTTATTATCCAGGAAACCTATAAAAACATATCTCTTTATCTAGCCTTATCTCTTAACCTCAAACCACCCCTACCCTATCTCTCTACACTCCACAGACCACAATTAAAGTATCTGATACTAGAAGATGTTGATAATTTATGTATAAATAAGGCCCACACACTGGGAACCAAGGTGGCCAAAGCATATGTCTCATAGCTTATAAATTTGTAACTGTATTAGACAGTCTCCTTTTATCACTCACTTTAATTGTATCTTCCATTTGATTCTAAAGTCATACCCTGTGCAGGACAACCTGTAACCCAATGCAACATTTGAAGATTATCCTTATGTAATTTTGTAAAGTCATAACCCTTGCTGATAAACTGTAACTTATGTAAAGGTGCATTGTAACACTTTGAATGTAAAACTGTAACCCATTCTGAGCTCTTTGGGTGTGTGTGTGTGTGTGGGGGGGGGGGGGGTGCGGGATATAAAACCAAATAAAAATAACTAAATATGCCTTTTTCTTCAGATTTACTTGAGAAAGGTTATATTATTAGTTTTTGGCTCTGTAATTTCCAGTCCGATTATATGGAACAGTTTAACAGCAGTATTAAAGCTTTGAAACTGATTATTGAAAATTTGTTTTTCATTTCAGGGACAATGTCATAAAGAATCCACATTATTTTCAAAGAGTGTTCACTCTTTCCAAAGAGTTCCTTTCATTTCAGCTTAACAACAACATGAAACATGTGGTTAGTAAGATTAATAGTCAAAATATAGAAACATAGAAAATGACGGCAGAAAAGGGCCACGGCCCATCAAGTCTGCCCACTCTAATGACCTACCCCCTAACTTCCTCCATGAAGAGATCCCACATGCCTATCCCATTTTTTCTTAAAATCTGGCACGCTGCTGGCCTCAATTACCTGTAGTGGAAGATCATTCCAGTGATCAACCATCCTTTCGGTGAAGAAGTACTTCCTGGTGTCGCCATGAAATTTCCCACCCCTGATTTTCTACGAATGCCCTCTTGTTGCCATGGGTCCTATAAGTCACAATCAAAGTTGATTGTCTATTAGTGCTTGAAATTTAGTACTATTAATCTGTTTTTATATTCTCAAAAATTTAACAAAAGTAAAAAAATAAAAAACAATGAATGACATGAAACAATTTTCCATGTTATTTCAAATTCACATCCTTAACGTCAAATCCTGATCCTAAACTTGAGATATCCACTTACCATCAGTCTGTATTTACTAAATTGCAATATAATATTACATAAATGCAATCTTGAAATAAATAGCAGCAAACAGTTGAGAGAGAGAGACCGCTAGGTGGCCCTGAAGCAGTGGCGATTCTGACACAAAACGATCGTCGGCCCTTTTCACTGCTATCTGTATTAAAACAGCTTGTGTCAGTTTGGTAGTCAATTGCTTACCTCAAGGCTTATTTAACCTTTCTGTGAAAGTTTTTTTCTGCCGATGGTGGCTGAGTGTGGGTTCATACCGCCAATGCTCTGAGGCTTTTTCTTTCGCTGGTTAATTATTGCTTTGATGCATGCACATTACTAAAGGAGTAAGTTTGATTTTGATCTTGAAATAAATGACACATTGAAAATTCCCCAAATAGTATTTCCTTATTTTTTGTGCAGAACTTACACAAAAATAACAAAGAAAACAGCTCATCAGTCAGTTAATAACTGAACGATGGGAAGAGAATATTGTTCCCTGTTTCCTTTTTTTTTTTTATGATTTCAAATCAGAAATTGGAAATCACATTCCACAAGGGACATCTGACTTACCCGCTTTTACTAACGCATAGTGCGGGTTTTAGCACCAATGCTCATAGGAATTCCTATGAGCGTCGGAGCAGTTACCACCGCTGTAGGTGTTAAAACCCGCGCTTTCGGCCTCTTTTACAAAGCTGCGCAAGCCCCGAAGCCCTTTAAATCTCTATGGTCTTCGGGGCCGTTAACGTAGCACAGCTGCTAGTGCGGCTTTGTAAAAGAGGCCGTATGTGTCATAAGGGGCTCTTTATACAAAGCCATGGTGGTGAGTCCTGGTGTGGCAAATGTGAATCCGCTCATAGGAACTGAACGGGCTGTGTTGCATTTGCCACGCAATAATCGTTCTCGTGCTTTTGTAAAAGGGGCTAAAAGGTACCTTTTCACCTATTTTTAATTTCCTGGTTCAGTGCAGTAAAAGAGTGTTTAGAGAGAAAAGTTCAATAAAGAGTATGACAAGATGACAAGGAAAAATAGTTCTTTCTTCTTTTGGTTTCTCTTCTCTGTGATTTATGTATAGTATTTTTCTTTGTATTCATTCCAGTGCAAACAAAATATGATTCATCCATATGCTATGAAGCTGTATATAAATGACACCATTATAACCCATAACAATGGGCATTCGGTAAAATGTATAACCAACTTAAAGAAGAGAACGAGATGTGACACTTCATATGAGTATCTTATTTAAAAGTGACATAAACTGTTCAATAATGTATACAATAAGGTTCAATGTCTTATTATATGGCTCCTCTGGGTATTTAGTATCTGAATTTCTGACTGGTTTCCCACCTTATTGGACAGGATTTGACAGAAATATTAAATGTAGGCAATCAAATTTCACAAGCTCAGCTCTACTTATATTAAATTCTATCTTTTAGAGTAAGAAATGGACAATAGATTGCATAATAATCTGTTTTATACAAGATTCTGGCTCTTAAAATAATTGTATTAATAATGCTGCATATCTTTTAGTTAT
This sequence comes from Geotrypetes seraphini, assembly GCF_902459505.1. NCBI lineage: Eukaryota > Metazoa > Chordata > Amphibia > Gymnophiona > Dermophiidae > Geotrypetes > Geotrypetes seraphini. Next base: position 247,354 of record NC_047084.1, on the reverse strand, counting down.
ATACAATACATATTCAGGATGTAATGCTATTAGATTATGTTGGACGTAATTTTGTTATTGGTCACATTGGTAAAAGTATACACATACATTTGCTCTTAAAATTATATGTATTGCAGGAAATCTATGCACATATTTAAAATCTGCTCTATGATATGCATAAGTTTCCTAAGATATGAAAGATGTGCTTTTGAAAATTCAAAAGTGTAAAGTATTGAAATAACGGCCAAATATTTTAGAGTGCTCTTTGACATAGAGATGGGGAGAGTCCTCCTCCTGCGAGTTCTAAAATTTCAGACTTCCTGCAGTTCACCTTCAGGCCTGAAACAGAGCCATACCATTGCACTATGTTAAGGGTCAAAGGCAAGTATGTGGGTTCATGCTTCACAAACAATAGCATATCATCCGCAAACAAGCTGTTTTGACATTCTTTGCTCTGTCTTAATTCCAGCAATTTGCACAGTTTGTCAAATATACTTAGTACAAAAAGTAAGGGCAATAAGGGGCTCCCCTACCTAGTGTCCTTAAATAATTGAAAAGGCTTTGTAAGTTTATCATTCACTATAAGTTGTGCCTTAGGTTGATCATATAAGGCCTTTACCCACTTCGTAAATTGCTCCAAGAGACCAAAGCAATCTAATGGCAAGAACATATGCTTCCAGGAGAGGCTATCAAATGCCTTCTCAATGTCAAGACTTGCCACTGCAGCTGTATGACCTCCTCTATCATGGGCTCAGAGTGCCATCAGTACTTTTAGTAGGTTCATTGAGGCATACCTGCCCGGGACAAACCCTACCTGATCCTCCTGGACAAGTTTATGTAGAAAATGATTAAATCTGCTCACTAGTATTGCAGTCAACAATTTAGCATCCTAATTTAACAAAGATATAGGCCTGTATGAGCTAACATTTTCACTCCCTGGCTTTGACAGAAGCAAGGTTTGGGCTATATTTTGGGTTTCCCTCTCTCAGTGTGTTACAGTGGAGTTTTAATGGTCTAGCCACCAAATCATGTAAGATTTTATAATACTCAGTCCCATTCCTTCTGGACCAGCTAATTTGAATCTTTTAATTATGGCCTTGATCTCTTCCTCACTAATCTCCCTACGCATTAGATCTTTTTGCTCTTCAGAAAGCCACAGAAGATTTAACTCCTTAAAGAGGCCTCTTGCTCTATTGTATTCACCTGCCCTTTATAGGAATTCTATGAGCATCAGAGCAGCATCGGAGCATTTATTGCCCTGGCGCCACGGTATAAACCTCTACCATAGCTTAGTAAAAGGGGGGGGGGAAGGGAGGATAGTCTTAGTTCTTTGGTTGAAAACCAATAACTGTAAAATCCAAACACTTACACATTCGGGTCATCATTTGGTTCACTGGACAATAGAAGCAAGCTGATATAGTGCTGCCAGCTCGATAACATTCGTGATGGGTTGGAGTTGATGTAGGCAGCTGTCCAGGCCTACCTCGGTAATGAGACCTCGAACGCTATATACTGGTTTCAATAAGTATATATTTATTTAGTCAATCAATAACAGCTTACAGGAATAAATCATTCAGCATATAGCATAACAGAAGGTGATCTCCAGGCCTAGAGATCCTCTGATGTCTGTTCTGACCTCTCCCTTCTAAAGACCTGGTTTTTATACATTTCTTAGTGGCCAACACCACGTTGGCCTAGATCACATGATACCTCCTTATTGGCTATTTTCCTATGCACTACTGCCTAACTACATTCATTTATTGGCTGGTTCATCTGTGTCATGTTATATGTTCACTCTGTTTCCCGTAAGACCTAACCTTTTCCCCGAAATGTCTCTCTTCCGAGCATCAAAACCCCCTCCCAACCGTAAATATCTCTGACACTTTAGATGATATCTCTTGAGAATTCTATCTTCGGACCATGGTCTGTTTATCTCTTCATGGTATCTGGCTGGGTGAGCCCTGATGCCAGACTGCAGCATCAGGACCTGTTATTTTCTCTCAAGTTTCACTGACACAGTAGTTAACTTTGCTTAAAAACTGGGTATTTCTTCATTCTTGCATGTCTTCTGGTAAATTGTGTGCAATATCTTTTTACAGTTAATCTACTGTTTCCATCAGCTACAGAGATAGATAAGGTAAATGTCAGTTGCAGGGGGGGGAGGGAAGTTTCTGTAGAGAGAAAGGTTTCTTGTGAGCTTCTGGGTTTTTCCTTATCCCACTTCACCTGGTTCAATGTCAGGACTTACAGGGATCCTTCAGAACGTCCATGCTTTTTCTTCTTTCCATCTCCCTCCTCCTCTCAGAGTGATCAACTAGTTCTTGCAGGAACCCCTCCAGCTCTGCAAGCTTTTCGAAAGTAAACTCCTTATTTAGATATTAGATTCTTACTGTTGCTGGGTATTGCAGGACTGCTCTGATTCTTTTTTTTTTTTTAATGTGATTCTGTGCAATAAGGGGTCATAGCCCTTCTTTGGGCAACCACCTGTATAGAAAAGTCCTGGAAATAAGAACATCCTGGCCCTCGTAGTCTGGCTTCTGGGTTTCTTGAAATTTCCTTAGGAGAAGTTATTTGTTTGCAAAGTTTAACAATCAGCAAAGTACCAGTCTAGGCCTCTGGTTATGTTGGGATCTAGTCCCCAGTTGGCCAATTGGTGTACCCTTTCCATTTCGAAACCAGAATGGCCAGAAGGAGCATTTATTGCCTTGGGAAGTCATTGCTTCACTTTAGCACAAAGTTCTTGATCTGGAATTGTTTCTGGCAGCCCAATAGGTCACAAATTATTTCTGTGACTGCGATTTTCTCCAACTCTTGAACATTATATTACATTAGTGATTTCTATTCTGCCATTACCTTGCGGTTCAAGGCGGATTACAAATGATTTGTCCGGAGATTAGAAGTATTTAGGGAGTAGTTTGTACATTTCTTTGAGTTGTTAAGGATTACATCTGAGTTGTCATGATATGAGAAGTTCATATGTAGTAATTGCAGGTGACGCAGGTGTTAGTTCGGTTTTATGTGTTTTATGAATAGAAGGGTTTTTATTTCTTTTTTGAAGGTTTTGTATTCTGTGGTCATGGTCAATAGGTTGTAGAGTTGTGGGTCAAGTTTTGCAGCTTGAGTGGCTAGGAGGTTGTCGTACAGTTTTTTTCTTTTGACATTTTTGGTTGGAGGATGTGTGAATGGTGCATGGGTTCTCCTATGTCTGGTTGAGGTGGATTGAACTAGTCGGTTGTTCCAATAGGCTTGGCTGTCTATGTTTATTGCTTTAAATAGTAGGCAGTAAAATTTGAAGAGTATTCTCGCTTGTATTGGGAGTCAATGTGAGTCATGGTATGCCTCTATGATGTGGTCATATTTCTTCAATGAGTAGACCAGTCTTAGGGCTGTGTTTTGTATTGTTTGTAATTGTTTTATCATGGTTGCTGTGCATGGGAGATATAATATGTTACAGTAGTCTATTATACCTAGGCTTAGGAATTGTACCAAGAGTTGGAATTGTTTTCTGTCGAAGAATTTTCTGATTTGCCTCAGGTTTCTCATGACTGCAAATTATTTTTTTTATTGTATTGTTGATTTGTGGCTACATTGTACAGCCTCTGTCTATTAGCACTCCCAGGAGTTTAAAAGTGGGTTGGATGTGGTATGTTGTAGAGTTTATGACAAGGCTTGTTATGGTTGGAGTTTTGTTATTTTCGAGTAGGATGAAGTTTGTTTTGTCTGGATTTAGTTTTAGTTTGTGGTCTTTCATCCAAGTTGCTATTGTTTCAAGTGTTCTGTGTATTTTGTCTGTCATGGATGGTGCTGGTTTATCGAATGGAAGGAGACTGGTGATGTCGTCTGCATAGCTGTAGGAAGTTAGACCTTGTTTGTCTAGGTAGGAGCCGAGGGAGGCAATGTATAGGTTGAAGAGTGTGGGAGAAAGAGGTGATCCTTGGGGTTAGACCATGGCGCAGATTTGTCTCTAAGCTGGATACCCTGTCTTCCTGCTGCAGTGTCGCACCTTGAGAATGAAAGCCTTCTTTAATTTCCAGGATGTCATTGTGGATTGAGAAAATTTATCCTCTATAACCACTATTAGAGACTGGGTGAGTTCCTTAATTGCTGCTTTATGTAGAGTGAACATTGGGACTTTGGCCTCTGACTCCATCTTGGGTTGTTTTGACCGGAAGATTTCTTAGGGTGTTTTCGTCCCATTTGGCGGCATAATTCACTCCCAGACACAATACCTCACCTCTCGGTTGTGTTATCCCAGCCTACATACAAATCCAGATCTATCAAAATCTAGCTCTACACATGAGGACAAACAAACAGACCTGAAATTTTTTGGGCTGCTTACTTTTTCAAAGCACTTAGACCAGTTTCTTCAATGTAAGACTGGGGGGGGGGGGGTGTCAATGGTGGCCCCCCAGTACCTTTGGGGCAGTCCCCATTGTATTTCTAGTTTTTTTTCCTGCTACTTTGCCTCTACCCAGGCTCAGGCCAGAAAGAGGAAAGTGAATGGAACCAATGTGATGAGGGTGGTGGGGGAAGAAGAGACACATGCTTGAAGAACAAGGCATTTCTCAACAGAAAAAAGAAAGCACATTGGAAATGATCTCAAACTTGAGGATACCTCCTAATTAAAATCTGAAGTTGGGCTGGTTGGGATGGATATCAATGACATATACTAGTCAGCAGTATTGTGGCCCCACAAGTAAAGATATTTGGCTACTCTCCTTCAGCTCATTAGGTTCCACAGTTGCCCCTGTTTAAAAATGAATGAAGATAACTGACTTAGACACATAAAGTACCAAAGTAATCTACAGAACTTTGTGCATCTAAGTACTTTGAATATATGCCTCCATATGTACTTTGATCAGTTATAGACCTAGAGGCAAGGGGCAGTGGCCTAGTGAGGGAAGATGACACCCAGTGTGGTAGTGCTCAGCATCGCTATGCCTTGTGACCCCCCACTCTTCCCTACCACTTGAGTGCCTCCCCTGCCCCCCGCGTACCTCTTGAAATGTTAACCGGTGCGAGCAGTATCTTCTACCCGACGCTTGCACCAGCCTTGGCTCCCTTCTGATGCCATGTCCTGTAATGCATAAGCTGCTAGTTAGAGGAGTGTGTGGCGCAGTGGTTAGAGCTACAGCTACAGCCTCAGGCTGTGGGTTCAAATCCCTCACTGCTCCTTGTGACTATGGACAAGTCACTTAGTCCTCTCGTTGCCTCAGGTACACTAGATAGAGTTTGAGCCCACTGGGACAGAGAGGGAAATATGATAAAGTACCTGAATGTAAAACCACTTGGAATATAAGTGGTATATAAATAAATTTGTAATGATTTTTTCTTATGCTGCATCTGTTGCTCTTTTAAACAACAAAAGTAGATTTCTTATTACTGTTTTCACAATGGCCTTGTCACCTGTGTCCTTGGAAAAGTGTTTTTTCACCTTTTCTTTGTATCTATTCAGATTTTTTTTTTTAAATCTCTATAGAGGCCTGCAAGATGAGAAGGTATTTGTCACCGCACAACAGTGTCAGCTACATGCAAATAAGTACTTTGGTTATTCTGGAAGTAAATTTAAAAAAACAAAACAATGTAAAGCCTTACATGTTTTAGCACCCTGTGCTGATGTAGTAATTACATAAATCCATGGGAGACCTAGATAATAAAAGAAGATTTCTGCCACAAAGTTTAAGTCCTGTGGATACGGAATGAAAAATGGTTCTTCAGAAGCAGCAGCTGCTGTGCCAAACACCACTGTACCTTTTCCCTCCTGCATCCTTGAAATCTTTCTTCTCTCCATCTTCTTTTTGTTTTGTTGCTCACATACCAGTAAAATATATTAGAGAGAGGAATTTTTGGGGACATAATAGAGAACATTCTACAGCCTAACTTATCCCTTCTTGTACAAAACTCGATGGCACGGGTCGCTACGGTAACTGCCTCAAAGCCCATAGGGATTTAAAGGGCCTAGGGGCTTTTAACACGCTGCTAGTACTGCTTTGTAAAATGGGAGTTAATTAGTAAATTCATTTCAATTATGAGCTTTAACAAGCTCATAATTGAAAAAAAAAGAAAAAGAATTGGGAGAGAGCCACCTATCCTCTTAGGCGCGATTCTACAAAAGATAGGGCTAGATTCATAAAGCAAATCAATTGTGTACCGATCGGTTTGCGACCCCTTTACTATCAAATTTCCCTCTGGCCTGATTCACTTACCTCTCCTGCGATCCGCTTCAAATCCATGCATGCAAATGAGGTGAAACGCATGCAAAGTAGGCTGGGACGTGATTCACAACACCAAATTTCAGATCCGACTGGGCTGGCTGATCATCTGAAGAAGCGACTGCTGGGGACCAGTTGAAAACGTCTTTCTGACTCTCCAGCCCTGCTCTCTTCTCCTGCCCGCTCTGCCCCATGCTCGTCCCCTGCCTGCTGCCCCGATGCTCTTTTCCTGCCCGCTCTGCCCCATGCTCTTCTCTTGCCTGCTGCCCCGATAAAAAAGCAAACAATAAAAAACAGTCACAGCCCCGAAAACCTCCTATAGCCCCAACTCTCCCACTGCACCAAACACCGACCTTCCTGCCCTGAAAACTTCCTGCCTTGATCGCCTGCCTGCCCCGACTCCCACCCTTCCCCGCAGTGCAAGCCCGTGGTTTTAACCTGTTCTAACGTTAAAAAAAGAGAAAAAAAAAATCTAAGCCGGGCCCAGAGGTCTAGCGCATGGTCTGCGCATGCATGGGGATCTCTTAACACGGGGACCCGTGTTCCTCTGATCGCCCCCATCTGCATATTTACTTGGGAATTCGTCGGACCTGTCCGGATCAGGCCCAATCAGGCAGGTTAGTAAATCTGGCCCATAGGCACCTAACACATGAAGTCTAGCAGCACCTAACACTAAAATAGACATGTTTAGTGGCGGAGAAAGACTTAGGTGCCACTAGGTGCGATTCTCTAAAGGACTTAGGTGCCTATAATTAGGTCTTTAAAACCCCAGCCTATATTACAGGCACCAAAATGTTAATACAAATACATAACCATTGGAAATTACAACTATGTAGTAATGGATAAACTCATTTACTTATTATTTTAGATTTATTAACTGCCTTTTCATGAAGAGATTCACCCAAAGTGGTTTACAATTCATTGAATAGTAATCAGGCCCTTTTTGAGTGTTTTCCCAGTCTGTCCTCACAATCTGACTATGGTACCTGGGGCAATGGAGTGAATGTTAAGTGACTTGCCTAGAGACATGAGGAGCAGGCTGGGATTGAACCTACAACCTAGGGGTGCTAGGGCAGCAGCTCATGCAGGCCCGACAAATTTACAAAACCAAAAAATTAAAATGAGGGTGATCTGAGGAAAGCACCCCTCCAACCACATGGATCGCTAGTGTGCGATCCTGATGCATGCGCAGACATAAGAACATAAGAATTGCCATCTCTGGATCAGACCCTGGGTCCATCAAGTCTGGTGATCCTCACACGCGGAGGCCCCGCCAGGTGTACCCTGGCATAGTTTTAGTCCCCATATCACTGTATGCTTCTCAAGGGAGATGTGCATCTAATTTACCCTTACCCGTATCACTCTATGCCACTCTTAAGGAGATGTGCATCTAGTTTACCCTTAAATCCTAGAACGGTGGATTCTGCAATTACTTCATCTGGGAGAGCATTCCAGGTGTCCACCACTTGCTGCGTGAAACACAACTTCCTGATATTCGTCCTGGACCTGCCCCCTCAGCTTCAGTTTATGTCCTCTTGTCTGTGTCACATTGGACATTGTAAATAACTGCTTTCCCTGTTCAATTTTGTTGAATCCTTTCAGTATTTTGAAAGTCTCGATCAGATCCCCTCGCAGTCTCCTCTTCTCAAGGGAGAACAACCCCAGTCTCCTAAGTCGTTCCTCATAGTCCAGGTTCTCCATACCTTTCACTAGCTTCGTTGCTCATCTCTGCACCCTCTCTAGCAGTTTTATATCCTTATTTAGGTATGGAGACTAATGCTGGATGCAGTATTCCAGGTGCGGTCTGACCAGGGCTCTGTAGAGCGGTATTATAACTTTCTCTGATCTACTCGTAATTCCCTTCTTTATCATGCCTAGCATTCTATTTGCTTTCTTCGCCGCTGCCGCACATTGCGCCGACGGTTTCAGGGTTCTATCTATCAGTACACCCAGGTCCTTTTCCTGTTCGGTTTTTCCCAGAGTTACATCTGACATACTATACTTGTGATCTTTATTTTTTCTGCCTAAATGCATCACTTTGCATTTTTCCACATTAAAATTCATCTGCCATTTATCTGCCCACTTCTCCAATTGATTCAAGTCGCTCTGGAGTTCCTCGCTGTCCTTCTGCGATCTGATTGCCTGGCATAGCTTTGTGTCGTCTGCAAACTTGATGATTTCACTGGATGTTCCTTCTTCCAGGTCATTTATGAAAATATTAAATAAGATGGGTCCAAGTACCGAGCCCTGGGGTACACCGCTAGTCACTTTTTCCATTCTGTTTTTCTGTTCTCTAGCCATTTGCCTATCCATCTTAGTATATCTCCCTCTATTCCATGGCCTTGTAATTTCCTGAGAAGTCTGTAGATGGTCTGTGCATGCGTCTAAGAGCTGTCTAGAGCCACAACTTTTTTTTTTTTTTTTACTTTTACTACCCCTGTGGGGAAGGGCAGGAGAGATTCGGGGCGAGAGCAAGACAGTGAGTCAGGGCAGCAGGCAAGAGAGATTCGGGGCAAGAGCAGGGTGGCATGACGGGGCGGCAGGCAGGAGAGATTTGGGGCACAGCACGAGATTGGGGCAGGCAGGATACAGCAGGAGATCGGGGCAGGCAGGAAATCGGGGCTGAGACAGGGCAATAGATCGGGGCAAAGAGCAGAGCATCAGAAGGCAGGGCAGTCAGAAAGGACCTCAGTGACTGGTCCTCAGCAGTTGCTTCTTGTGTTGATCGGCCAACCCAGTCAGTTTGCAAGATTTCTGTAGTGAATTGCATCCCTACCTACTTTGCATAACGTTCCTCTCATTTGCATGCACGGATCGGAGGAGAGGTAAGTGAATTGGGCCGGAGTAAAATCGGGTCGCAAAGGGGTCGCAAACCAATCGATACAGGATCGGTTTGCTTAGTGAATCTAGCCCTAGGTCACCTCCTCCTCATAAATCAAGCATAAAAAATATTGAGGAATTGCACCAAGGGACTTAATGAAAGGACTTGTCAGGTGTCATAATGTCTGAAAGTATGTACTCGAATGTTAATCTTTCTCAAAAAATATTGCAGTCAGGGTGCACTATCATATTAAAAGTAGCGTCAATCAGATCACTCAAAAGTACACTATCATTTAGCAATAACAAGATGATAATAATCCAACAGACCATAGAAAAGAAGATGGATTCAAACTACAAGCCACAAAGAAACGCAAGAAAAGCAGAAAGGGCCTTGAATGAAGGACGCGACACGAGTCAGGTCATTAAAGTAGGATTACCTGGAACCAGGGCAGGATTAATTCATCGAGAGCCCCTAGGCACCCAAGTACACTGGGCCCCCTGCCCCACCCCACCCCACCATGCGCCCGGATGGAAACAGGAAGCTGCGTCAGAGGGAAGCTTTGGGCAAGCAGCACCGCTTGCACAATTATAGTTCCCGTTGCTTTTCTTTCTTGTGTTGCTTGCTTGTCTTACTTTCCGTTGATGGGGGGGCCGCGTTGCTGATCGGGTTGGGGCCCGCATTACCAATTGGGGGTGGGGGCCCGCGTTGCTGATCAATGCTGTAGGGGCCCATCGCCGTTTGGAAAAAACAATGTTGATGCCCTCCTTCATCGGGCCCCCCTGACCATTTTGGACCCTAGGCACATGCCTACTTGGCCTATTGGTTAATCCTGCCCTGCCTGGAACTTGAAGGCCAAGTTTCCAAGTTTTTTTTTTCAATTGATATACCATCTATCAATGATTATCTAGACGGTTTACAAACAATAAAGAATATAAAAATGTAATATAAAATAAAATATCCATATACAGATAATTAAAATTTGCTATAGTAAGGGGGTTACAAGACATATAAAACTAACTGGTCAGGAGGGAAAGAACATTAGGTAGTGAAAAATACATCGAGATAAAAAAAATTAAACTGGGGGCATAGTAGTACAAGAGGGAAGGGGTCGCTTCTGAAGAAGCGTTTTGTTGAAAGGGCCAAGAAGGAGACTCGAAAGGAGGAGAGAGGGGCTCAAGTATTGAAGGTGTCCTTAAAATGGAAGCCCTTTGTGCTTTTTTTGTGTTCCATTGATAATAATCCTACCTCATAGTCTACTAGTAAAGCATTTTGCTTTAAAGCACTTTGCAGTAATTTCTTCTTTTCCATGTGCTAAATGTGGGCTATTTTTGAAAAATAGTTCCTGGAGGAAGCACGTCATAATAATAATAATAATAACAGTTTATATACTGTGGTATATAAACTCCATTCTACCAATCCAGGGCAAGCAGTGGCTTCCCCCTGTCTTTGTCAATAACAGACTATGGACTTTTCCTCCAGGAACTTGTCCAAACCTTTCTTAAAACCAGCTTCGCTATCTGCTCTTACTACAACCTCTGGCAATGCGTTCCAGATCTTAACTATTCTTGGAGTGAAAAAAATTTCCTCCTATTGGTTGTTAACTTAATTCCGTGTCCCCTAGTCTTTGTAATGTTTGATGGAGTGAAAAATTGATCCACTCATCAGGAGTTATAATGTCTAAGAACATAAGAATTGCCGCTGTTGGGTCAGACCAGTGGTCCATCGTGCCCAGCAGTCCGCTCATGCGGCGGCCCTTTGGTCAAAAACCAGCGCCCTAACTGAGACTAGCCCTACCTGCGTACGTTCTGGTTCAGCAGGAACTTGTCTAACTTTGTCTTGAATCCATGGAGGGTGTTTTCCCCTATGTCTGAAAAGTACGTACTCGAATGTTAACCTTTCTCATAAAATATTGCAGTCAGGGTGCTGTATCATATTAAAAGTAGCGTCAGTTATCCGATCATTCAAAAGTGCACTATAATTTAGCAATTCTGAGTATCTTTACTGTGTTCACCCTTTCGACTTTCTAGTGGGGACTAGCCTGCCATCTCCTCTACGTTGTATTATTTGTTAAAGTACTCTGAGAGGAAGATGGTCTTTATCCCTTTCTTGAACTTTCTGATGTCCTTTTCTAGTTTTAATTCCTTTGGGAGTTTCATCACCTGATTAACAATTTTGCTGAACGGTGCCTAGCAGTTAAGTACCATTTATAGAATCAAGGCCTTAGCGCTTTCTAAATAGGAGGTGGAAGTAATTCCACATTGCTCTTTGTAAGTCCTATGAACAGCAAAGAAACCCCCCCCCCAAACCCTAACTACTGGCAAGTTGAATCTGGGTTTAGCGCTCAGAAAAGTCCCATGTTAAGATGAGCTAGGCCCAGATTCTAATGCCTTTGGTAAAAGGGTCCCTAAGGTTGATATCTTAAAGAAAAGTCTAAATGTGGCTACCTTAAGTGCCTGAGAGGGGAAAAAACCTCTTGTAGGGATCTATTTTTTATATTAAAGTCTCATATCAAGTTTAAATATTTAGGTTCACTAAACTTGAGAGACATGACTCTAATACTAAGCCCCCCTTTTTACTAAACCGTGATAGCGGTTATTAGCGCAGGGAGCTGCGCTGAATGCTCCGCATTGCTCCCGACGCTCATAGGAACTCTATGAGCGTCGGGAGCAGAGCGGAGCATTCAGCGTGGTTCCCTGAGCTAATAACCACTATCCACTATCATGGTTTAGTAATATGAGGGGGGGGGGGGTAAATTAGTTGGGTATATTGGGTCCAATTTTCAAGAGCACTTATATGAAATACATCATTTTGAATTTTTGAGAATTACAGTATTTCTTTTCTGATTCTGTTTCATACATATAGCATGTTTGTTTTCTAGTTATATGTGTCCTATAGCACTTAATATTATTCTGATTGAATTAGTTCTTAAAAATATCCCCCCCCCCCCTCTTTTACAAAGACATGGTAGTGGCTACAGTGAGGCAAAGGCTCTGACACCCACTGAATCCCTTTGGGCTTTGGAGCAATTACCCTGGCCTGCCGTGATAATCGCCTTTGTAAAAGAGGGCTAAAATAAGGTCTCTACAAGAATAAATTTTAGACAGTTTCAACATTCTGTGTCAATCTTTGGTGTTCATACTGTATTCAGAGTATCAAAACTACAAAATCCCCATAAGGTCTAATTACAAGAAAAGTTGGTTAAGCAATTATGATAAATGTGACCTTTGATATCAGTAAAACAGTTTTGCATTTCTGGGTTCACACAGAAAAATGAGAGGTATTAAAGGTTTTATAGCCCGTTGAAGAATGCTGAAATGTTCTTTTCTGTTTGACTGCTCCCTATTGGGAGAGATTCTGAATATCCCTTCGACACATCTGCTTTCAGAATTTCAGTAAATCAGGAATAACAACATTTCTTATGCAAGTCATTTTGGACCTGTACCAAACAATTAAAGAAAATTGAACTCATCTGTCATAGTACTTATAACTTTTCAACACTTCAGTCAAATCTTTAAAGTGGAGAATCTGTATGTGTCTACAGAGGCCAATGCCAGAACAATGGTTAACTCCTGAAAGTCCTCCAGTGCTGCCCCACTTCCCCAAAGTACCATTATTTCTATAGTTACTAAATCTGGTATTCTATTACTATCCCTAGGCTAGGAATAATCAGAGCAGCAAAAATGATCACTTACCCAGTGGCAGATGCAGAAAGCCTCATGGCAGAATCATGGCTCTCTGCAAAATTACTGACTGGAAATGAATGTGGCATGAGCATGCAAATTATTGCCATGTTAAAATTGCAGCAGTGATCTTGTCAGTGCATGAGAATGCTGATTGGCTCAGGCATTGACAGGAAGGGTGACATTAAAAAAAAAACACATTGGCATCAGCATCAACCTCCTCCTCCCCTCCCTAAAGTGAACTTCCAATTACTAGCTTTGCCCCACACCCCGACAGCCCAACTTTCCCTCAGAGTCAACCAAATAAGGGAAACATACCTTTATATGGTAGGCTGATCTTGTTCATTGTATCCCAGGATGCACTGGGCAGGGCTGGGCACCACCATTTTTCAAGATGGTGGTGCAAGAGGCAGGAGTATGTTGGCATTGTGCCTATCATTCGTAAAGGTTGGAGGGATCTTGGGGGGGGGGGGTCATATGGTTGGGGGTACCACTAGACAACAGGGATTATTTTATTGATGATGTGAGGAGGGGTTGGGGTGACCTAGACACCAGGGATTTTCTTTATTAAGCTACAGGGCATGTAGGAGTCAGGATGATGGGTAGGGGGGAGATCAAGTATTATCTTTATATGATTTACCACTAATCATAAACATATCAAAATGGTTTCCGGGGGTCATGTGATGAGCACGTTATGAGTAAGACGCCCCAAGGAGCAGCTCCGGGAACAGCTCTCTTAAATCAGATTCTTCCTCCAACCTACCCTCACTGCCTTGCATCTTTAGATTATATAACTGTTGCTAAAGGTCAGAGGGGCAGCTTACTACCTCCAGAGAGTCCATACTGTGGGGTATGCCACTTAAGGGCGTACGGATTCATCGTGTTCCTTCAACCTCGGCCGCAGCCAAGATGGCGTCAGAGACTGAGCATTCTGTGGAGCCGTCTGTTTTGCCCCCTACAGTGCTTTTCCACGAGGACGTGGTAGGTGAACTAAAAAAACAATTCATGGCCATCGTGGACGAAAAAATGTCGGGGCTGCAAGCTAGCTTTCAGGAAGTGAAGGATGGTCTGAGCACCTTTAATAATTGCGTGCTCTAAATTGAGGACCGCATGGTGCAGCAGAAGGCCACCACGGACTCACTCTCTAATCGCATGCAGGCACTCGAATGAACAGCACAGCAACTGCAGGAGAAAGTGGAAGACCACGAAAACCAAGCCCGAAAGAGCAGTGGGCATACCGGAGATGGTTAAGCAGGGTGATCTGCGCGCCTGGCTGGAAACATGGTTGCCTACTTCTCTCCAGCTGGGTGAGGATCTGCCAAAGCTGAGTCTTGAGCGAGCGCACCGAATTGGGCAGCAATGGGAAGGAGAACATTGACCTCACCCGGTGATTATGCGGTTCCTCAACTTTGTGGAAAAGGAGCGAGTTCTACGCAGGTACTGGGAGGGTAAGTAGCTCACCTACAAAAATCGCCCAGTGTCCTGTTCCAGGACTTTTCTTCAGCGGTGGCGGCTAAGCGGAGAGAGATGGACACTGGGGATGACTTTGTGCCTGGCTCCTTCATTTTTTCCCATATCTTCTGTTTTCATCTTCTGCTTTTTTTCTGTTTCCAAATTCAGAGGAGACGGTTCCCGGAGGTCTCCTCTGTGTGATTGCAAAGGATGTTTATTTGGAGGGTTGGGAGGGAGGGGATCAGACCTGGGGGGATACTCTTGTTTTTTAGGTTAAGCCTTTTCTTCTTGCTTTGGTGTGAATGTGGTGATGGCTGTCTGTGGATATGTGAGTGGGGGGACACTGTAGAATGGGGAGGGTTTAGGGGGTTTATTGCTGTCTTGAGAGGAGTGCCTGGTAGGGGACGAGTGGCTTGTTCACTTGCAGGGATGGGGGTCTTGCTGGGGGATCTCACTCCTTCATGTAATGCTGCTTTCTTGGTATTGTTCACTCTGTTGCCATTTTGACAATGGTTAACTCAAGATTGTCTCACTTAATGTTGATGGTTTCCACTCACCTGTGAAATGAACAAAGATCCTATCACTGCTCAGGAAACTTCAAGCTGATATTGTCTATCTACAGGAAACACACCTTACTATGTCTGAACTGCTAAATTGAAGAGGGGGTCGGTTGGGGAGGTGTGGTCCTCTTCTTTCAATGTAAGACAGAGGGGTGTGTGGCCATTCTTGCTCACAAAAAACTGCCACTGCAGGTCCATAGGGTTATTGCTAACAAACAGGGATGGTATGCAATTGTCATGAGGGAATTGTGGGCCATGCCACTGGTTTTTTGCAATGTCTATGCTCCCAATGTATACCAGCATAGTTTTTACACTCACTTGGTGGCTCTCTTGGCCAACTACCCGATGCATCAGCTTTTAGTGAGAGGTGATTTTAACTTTCAGGCTAACCCGCTCTTGGATTGTAAGCCATCTTGACAGGGGGATGCCATCTATGACACTAAGGGGGTTAATTTCCTTGTGAACCAGCTGGGGATAGTGGATGCATGGTGGGTTTTCCACCCGGATGAACGGGACTATACCTTTTACTCTCATCCTCACAAAATATTTTCACAGTTGGATTATCTCCTTCCTTCACAGAGCCTACTGTCCAGCATGGATGCAGCCCACATCGAGGAGTCCACGGTGTCCGACAATGCCCCTATCTCTCTCACCTTGCATATATTGAATAGGGATCAGGACAGAGTGTGGAATTTGCCGCCCTACTTGTATAAAGATAAGTACTTCCAAGATAAGGACAAATTCCAAGACTATGTACAGGACAATCTGCCTGCGGATGTGACTCCCACGATGTATTAGGAGGCTGCAAAGGTGGTTCTTAGGGGGCATAGTATTTCCTATATGGCCAAAAAGCGACGAGATCAAGATGGTGCCCTCCTGCGACTCTCTCTGGAACTGCAGCGGATCTGGAGGGTTAATGTCACTAGATTGGACGAGAGTACTAAGGTAAAAGTTTATCAGCTTTGTAGGGAGATTGACCTGATGTTAACCACCCGGGCGGAACAAGATCTTTATTTTCAGCGCTACCGATTGTATAGGTGGGGTGGGAAAACGGGGAAAATATTAGCTAATTTGGTCCGGCTGGCTCATAAGCAACAATTTATCGGAGGCATAAGGGACGCGGCGGGGATCAGACACACTGACTTTGAGACAATTGCAGACCACTTTGTGCATTTCTACACTTCTCTTTATAGTGCTGGTAAGGTGGATGAGGACAATTGTGAGGCCTTTTCTCGCAGTTTGCACCTCCCTGCACCACCTACTGAGCAAGTGGAGATCTTGAACAAACCTATTGATGTGGAAGAGATTAGGGCTGCTATATGGCGGTTGAAGCTAGCTAAATCTCCAGGTCTGAATGATATGAGGCCAGAATTCTATAAGATTTTGCAGGACTTGGTCCTTATACCATTGCAGCGTATGTTTGCTGACGCTTCGGCTGAGGGGTAACCAACTTGCCTCATGTCATTCTTCTCCCCAAACCCGGCAAAGATGTGGACCTTCCGGGGGCTTATCGACCAATCTCTCTCTTAAATCAAGATTTTAAATTGTTGGCGGCCTTCTTGGCCAAACGTCTGAATAGTTATTTGCTGGGGTTGATATGGGATGATCAGGTGGGTTTCATGCCCGGGAGGTATGCCTCTTGAACCTCTGTAAGGCTCTTCTTGCGATTCGGGAGGCTAGGGGGAGTGAGGTCCGGATGGTCTTGGCTAGTTTGGATATCGAAAAGGCATTCAATAGCGTCTTATGGCCCCATTTGTTTTGGGTCCTAGAGATATTTGGGATAGCGGGCAGATTTGTTGATTGGGTGAAGGCATTGTACTTATCATGAAGGGAAAGTTGACTGTCCCTTTTCCCCTCTGTAGGGGCACGCGGCAGGGATGTCCGCTGTCTCTGCTTTTATTCATCTTAGTGTTTGAGCCTTTGGCAGCGCATCTTAGGCAGGATCCAGAGTTGGAAGGTATATAGATCGGCTCTCAAGAGCTGCGGCTTAGCCTATTTGCCGATGATGTGCTATTGTAGGTATGGCATGCTGATCGGCAACTCCCACTATTCTTATGCTGGGTGCAGCTGTTTGGTACCTTTTCTGGCCTCCAGGTGAATTGTTGTAAATCTGAGGTTCTACCTTTGAAGGGGGTGGGCTTCGAGTCCTGGCATGGGGATCTTCCGATTAAACCATTGGCCTCCTCTCTTAAGTATTTGGGCATTCACCTTCATACTTTTGATTCTGAATTATATAAGATGAATATCACCCGGGTTCTGACTCAGTTGAAATCACTTTGCGCCTCATGGATGGACCTTCCCTTATCGCTTCTGGGCCGGGTAGCACTCTTGAAAATGATGATCATGTCTACAATCTTGAATCCGCTTCAGGTTCTACCCATAATGATTAAACAGAGAGATGAACAGGATTTTAAAGCCCTGGTGCGCTGTTTTTTGTGGCGTGGATTTTGTCAGCCCGGATTGCATATACCAAGCTTGTTCTCGACACGGATAACGGAGGACTAAATGTACCGGATCTTCGCTCTTACAATGTGGCTGCGATGCTTCGTGAAGTGTATGAATGCCTTTTAGACGAACAGCGATTCTTTCCTTTGTCCCTGGTAAGGAGTGGTGTCATCCGTATACCTTTCTTAATCTCTTACATGCCATGGGGGGATCTTCTCCGGAGTGTCGGAGCAGACTGGGTTTTCTGCAGCCTTTCCGGGTGGCCTGGGATTGGTGGCAGCGCAAACAAGGACAGACCAGCCGAGCATCACCCGTCTTGGGGATAGTGGGCAATCTGGCCTTCATCCCTGGAGTGGGGAAGTCTCCTTTTACTGTTTGCGCCAGTAGGGGCTGTAAATCCTTGCATCATTTGCTGGAGGTTGGGGGAGGGGAGTTCCCTTCCTTTGACCAGTTGAGAACTCAATGGGAACTACCAGCTACACACTTTTGGGCTTACCAGCAGGCTCGTCATTATTATGTTCAGTTGAGGGGATCCTGGAGGGCCAGCTTGGAGGGCATCAAATTGGACAGGTATTTTTTCCTCTTACCTGCACCTATGAACTCCCTTTCTCGCTGGTATAGGATAGTTAAGGAATTGGTGGACGTGGCTGGCATCACTCAAGTGGCCCACCAGTGGGAGGAGGAGCTGGGAGGCACTTTGGACACTGGGCACCTTCAGGAAATTTTTCAGATGGGTATGGGTTTTTTCAAAGTGACTGAGCTGAGAGAAACTCATTTTAAACTCCTGCATCGGGCATTATTAACTAGGGCTCAGGGCTGAACCATGGGCTTGTGGGAGGCCTTGCAGTGTCTCCGATGTAAAATCGCAGTGGGCACCTTTGTACATACCTTCTTAGAATGTCCCAAGCTGACCTTATGTAGTGCAGTGCTTCCCATCATTGAGACTCAGGTGAATCGCTCTGTCTCCTGGGATTATTTGACACTTTTACTGGGGGATCAACACTTATTGCTTAATAATCATGTTCCCCTGCCTGACCGCAAATTTATTGCTCTTGCCTTTTTATTGGTGGTTAAGGTCATTTTGAAGTCTTGGTTGGAGGAGGAGGGCCTGTCTATTGACAATTGGCTCTCCCTCTTGAAGCAAACTGCCAGATGTGAGATCTTGGTGGAAAGAGGGAGGCGACAGACAACCAAAAGTCAGCGGTATATTTGGTTGTGGAAGCAGTGCTTTTCCCTGTGAGGGTTTCGGGGTGGGGAGAGTCGAGGCCTGGGGGCTTTCCTCCTTTCTGGACTCTTCAGGCGGGTTCCTTGCCTTTTGCCAGGACTCCTAGGGCTCAAGAGGGTGAAGGGGGTGCATGTGGTGTGCTTGGTGAATGAATGTTGAGCTTTCCTCCTTCTTTCTTCTTTTTATTTTTATTACTCAAATCAGGGACTTTGTAGGGGGGTTTGTTTTATGATTGCCTGTATTTTGCCTACTGTAAAATTGGCCGGATGGTGGGCCGTGACACGCCAAGTTCCCTCTCATGGAAGCTGTTTTGTTGATGGATTGTTTGCCTTACCTTTTCTTATGGTCCTGTACTAATGCTCTGTTTTCAGCTGCTGCCTCCGGGTAGTTCTTGGTTGTGTTGTGGCTTTATTGCTTGCCTTAATAAAGATATTATTAAAAAACAAAAAAAACCCAAAATGGCTTCAATAAATAATAAGAAATGGAGAAGAAAAATCAATGACACAAGACTAACCAACCTTGTAGAAGTGGTCTACATTGCACCAGCATTAATAAAATAGCATAATAGTAGAACTGTGAAAACACCTTCACCCAGTTTCTCTCTTCATATCTGCCCAGCCCAGTATTTTCCTGTTGACCATGTAAACACTAGTGTTCAGTAGCACTGTAACCTGTTGTTACTGACAATCAAAAAATGATTTGCAATTCTTTTTTTTTTTTTTTTGGGGGGGGGGGGTAAATTGTCAAATGCTACCAGGCCTTTAGTTTACTGCTGAGTTTGGAATATGTATTAACCTCCTAATTCTATTAACGTGCAAGTGAGAATTAATTGCCTGAGCATTTGGTAAAAGCAGTTAGCTTAGCAGGATTTATAAAAGGTTTGGATAATTTCCTAAAACAGAAGTCCATAAGCCATTATTAAGATGAATTTGGGAAATTAAAATGCCCCTCCATGTCAACTGGCTCTCCTATATCCACATGTTTATTCACACCTTTATAAAATGCAGCACATTGGTAAAGCAAGACCTCCTGTGGCTGAATCCATGCTGTCTGTAATTTCCTGGATCACCCCAGAACCCTTTTTAAAAATCAGCGCAGCATTGACCATCTTCTAATCTTCAGGTGCTATGAATGGCTTTAGTGATAAGTTACAGATCACAAACAGCAAATCAGCAATTTCACGTTTGAGTTCTTTCAGTACTCTGGGATGTTTACCATCTGGTCCAGGTAATTTATCATTCTTTAACTTGTAGAGATCAATTGAAAAACTGTAACATGAAGACATGGGAGATGGATGCAACTTACTTCCTGTTTAACTAAGGTGCGCTATGCGTTTTAGCATGTGTTTAGCATGCGCTAAATGCTAACGCGTCCATAGACTAACAGGCACACTTTAGTGTTTAGTGCATGGTTAGCATGCGCTAAAATGCATAGCGCACCTTAGTAAAAGGAGCCTTTAATTTATAGAGGAAAGCTTCTTAAGAATTTGCTGCAGTCTGCAGTATTCAGCCACCGTGGTAATTAAATTTATTTGGATACTATAGGCCTGGAACAAAAAATAGCTAGACAAATTATATATTCACTAGTCTTATAGCCCGTTACATTAACGGGTGCTAGAATATATGTGTGTGTCTGTCTTTATTTCTTTCTCTCTCTCTCTCCTTCTTCTCCTCTCCTGTATTTCTGTCTTTCTTTTTCCTCGGCTTTCCACCCATTCTCCCTTCCTTTTACCTTCTCTGTGTCCACCACCACCCCTTCATTGCTCCCCTTATCCAGCAGCAGCCCTTCTCCCTTTTTTTAATCTCTCCCCTGTCTAGCAGCACCTCTTTCCTGCTCCCCCGTACAGCAGTAGGCTTCCCTTCCTTTTTCTACCCCCCGTCTCTTCCCCTGTCCAGCAGCACCCCTTACCTCATGTCTTCCCTCCACCGACAGCCGCCTCAAGCCACCGTGGCCTGCAGATGCCGACAGCCGCGGCGGCAGACAGCCTCTGTGCCGCCCGAAGCCGACATCTGCCTTGGGATAGAGAGATGCGTGGAAGCGCGCATGCGCACTCCTACCTGAGAGGACCTACAGCGCATGGAAAATGGGAGCACACAGGTCAGAGTGCGCATGCACGGCATATGCTTTTATTATATCAGATGAGTGGCTGGCTGGCAGAAGCATAATTTGTTTTGAATTTCAGACCAAGAATGTTGAACAGTTACAAACTACCTCCCCCCCCCCCCCCCTTTTTATCAAGCTGTGCTTCCAAGTGGATTTTCATGGACATCAGGCAAATTATTATATGAGTATATGCCTAAAAAATCTAAAACAAGTCTCTGTGATATTTGGAGTATGGAAATTCAATATGTGATCCCGGTGTCTCAGTAGTCCAGAATATGGAATCATAGAGTGAAATGCACAGCCTCTGCTGCAATGGGGCAGACTGTATTTTTTGCTATACAGAGTGTTCTGGACCCCAGTGAGGTTACAAAAAGTAGATAAAAATCGCTCCAATAAATTCTGGCATTGTCAGCTTGAGCCAGGCACATTAGATCATTTATTATTTCATTGCCCGTTAATTAAGGCTTTTTGGAAATCTATATGGGGCAAAATTACTTCAATTATTGGTGTTCCTATTCCATTATCATATGGGACCACTTTATTTGGAACTTCAATTATGCCTGAGAGTCCGTTTGATATTCACAAAGATAAGCTTTGCTTGGTAATGTCTGGAGTTGGGTTGCAGTTCATCACAAGAAAATGGAAAAATTGAGATTGTCTAAACTTCACATTCTGGTAGGAGTCACTGTGTTTGCATTATCGGTATGAATGAATGTTAGCGGAGCAAAATGGTCAGTTCCGGGCATTTAATGGCATCTGGAGCCCATTGGATATGTTTGTTAAAGACCGTGACGGTATATGATGGTTTCTTTTATTTTATTCAGACTATTTATTGTATTATTCATATTCTTTATACACATCCAGGAGGGATAAGGGTGGTTGGGTGGGAGGAAGTTTGGGTTGTTTTAAGAATTTCATGTAGTATATAAGTGCTGTTTGTTTGATTTTAATATGATATTTTCTTGCACTTTGTAAAAGTTATTATATAAAATCAATAAAAATTATAAATCTAAGCTGTGCCTCCAAGGAGTCTGAGCTAAATGCCAAGTTGCCCTTAGGATTAGAATTATCTGCTTGGCATTTAGCTTGCGCTGCTCAGCAGTGCAGCTTGATAAAAGGTGGGTTTATTAGAAAAAGAAAAGAATTGTAAAAGAATGTTAAAGGGAAACTAACCCCCTCTTTTACCAAGCTTTGCTAGAGGGTTTTAGCATAGGCTGGCGAAGTAAGTGCTCGGACGCTCATAGGAATTCTATGAGCGCTGGAGCATTTACCGCGCCGGTCCAAGCTATAAACCTCTAGTGCAGTTTGATAAAAGCTGGTCTAAGCTCTGTGACCCAGACTCATATTTTGTGTATGCCTTCCAAGGTCAGTCACAACTGGAAAGTGAACATCAATCAGCCTAACCATGCTGACATTCCTTAGAAAAGCAGCTTATCGGAAATGTGAAGTCCTTCATCGCTGCCCTATAAATCAAACTGATGGACTGCTGATCTAACAAAGTACATGGCAAGTACAAAAATAAATTAAAATATTCTGGTTTATTGATTTTATATTCTTTTTTGTCCAGCAACCAAACTATAGAGCACTAAAGTAAATTATTAGGTTAAGACTGAGCAATGATGGACAGATACAGAATAAATAGCAGTAATTGCTACTGTACCAACTGCAATCATTTTGGCCTCTCGGATTGAAGTGCAAAAAATAATTAACTTTTGCTAAGTAATGACTATCATAAAGGGAGATATTAACCAGATATTCATCACAAATGTAAAAGTATTCATGAAGGTCTGAAAAAAAATGATAATCAGG
Organism: Geotrypetes seraphini; assembly: GCF_902459505.1. Taxonomy (NCBI): domain Eukaryota; kingdom Metazoa; phylum Chordata; class Amphibia; order Gymnophiona; family Dermophiidae; genus Geotrypetes; species Geotrypetes seraphini. Next base: position 225,068 of record NC_047084.1, on the reverse strand, counting down.
GCACAAAGGACAAAGTCATAGAAGTTTTATCAATACACTCCTCTCTGTGTATACAGTATATATTCCCTTAAAGGTTTAAGGGTCTATAGCAGTGACTCAAAAACTGTGTGCCACGGCACAGTAGTGTGCCATGACGTGACCCATCAAATGCACACAGGACAAATGCATGCCGACAATTGAGCCCCAACATTTGTGTGCATGAGAGGTCTGCCCCGATAGACACTATTTTGTCTTTTTGAGGATTATGAAGTAAACCTCTTTTTTGAGGGGTGGGGGTGGGACCCCCCTTCCCCACTAAACAGATTCACTTCCTATCGAGTGTTAGGGTTAGGTTTACAGCTTTTACTGGCTATCTGGAAGGCCCTGATTTGCTGAGACTCCTCAGGCGCCTCAAGCCCCTCCCAAGGGACGGGGCCTGAGGAGTCTCAGCAAATCAGGGCCTTCCAGATATCCTTCATGGGTTGCAATTGTCCTGCGCTCACTTGTCCGTGCGCACAATTGTCGGCGTGCATTTTTTGGAGCAGAATTTTCCTGTGCAGATTTGTCATTGTACTGTTCCATGAAGAGATTCTGGGTGTGCCGCCAGGGATTCAAGAATAGATGACATGTATGCAAATCTGTCATTGCCAGCACAGGTGTCTCTCTTCCTTTCCACTCCCCGCTGTATCTCTGTAAATGTTTGCCAGCATGAGACTGTGTCTGGAGGGCCTCCGAGCATGCATGTATGTTGAATTGATAACACCACACGCATGCGTGCGATGCCATTGCACTGACATCTGCTCATGCTTGGAGGCCCTCCAGATGCAGCCCCGAGCTCAGGAAAGACGAGATGAGGTTTGTGTGGGGGCGAGGCTGGGGGTAGAATGGGGCAGGGTTGAGGGTAGAATGGGGCGGGGCCATGTTTCCTCTTTTTTTTGTGTACCATGAAAAATATTTGCTCCATTAGTATGCTGAAGCTATTGGTCTATAGCATGCAGAAACACATAAGCTGAGCATGTAGGTGGCAATTTTTAAATCAAGTACATATGTAAATAGTACATGCATACTTTCCCCTTTGTAGATAGCATTAGATTTCAAGACAAAAGTCTGGGCATGCTCTCGTTTTGAAAATTACCCCAGGGAGTTTGTACACATAAGTTTGCATCTGATATTTTGGTAGAAAAATAATTTCTCAGGTTAATTTACCTCCATACTCTAATGCTAGAGATATGCACAGAGTACAGGTTTGGTTTGATTTGGGATTTTGGCCATTATATAACATTTGCAGTCATTTTTTGGTTCATTTCACACATTTGTTTAAATAACAAAATGTCATGCACAGTAGAACTATCGCGTATCACGTATCAACAAGGGATCAAAGAGGAGAAAGAAAAATGAACTAGCGTGGCTCACTGTAGAGGTAAAGGAAGCAATCAGAGACAAAAAAGCCTTGTTTAAGGAATGGAAAAGATCAAAAATGGATGAAAACTGAAACAAGCAAAAACAACATCAATGTAAGTGCCATAAGGCGGTAAAAGGGGCCAAAAGAGATTACGAGGAAAAAATAGCCAAGGAGGCGAAAAACTTCAAGCTGTTCTTTCGATATATTAAAGGGAAATGACCCACGAAGGAAGCGGTGGGACCGTTGGTTGACCAAGGAATAAAGGGAGCGTTAAAGGAGGACAAAGCAATCACTGACAGAGTAAACGCAGTTTTTGCGTCTGTTTTTACCGAAGAGGACATACACAGCATACTGGAACCCATCAGACTATATGCTGGAAGTGAAAACGGGAAACTGACAGGATTAACGGTCAGTCTAGAAGAGGTATGCAGGCAGGTTGATAGGCTTAAGAGCGATATATCCCCAGGACCAGATGGCATCCATCCGAGGGTCATCAAGGAACTGAACTGCTTCAACTAATAGCCAATCTGTCAATCAAATTGGGAAAGACTCCAGAGGACTGGAAGGTGGCAAATGTTATGCCAATCTTCAAAAAAGGTTTGAGAGGATACCCGGGAAACTACAGACTGGTGAGTCTGACCTCGGTACCGGGAAAGATGGTAGAGGCGCTGATAAAGGACCACATCATTGATCACCTTGACGGACACAATTTGATAAGGACCAGCTAGCATGCTTTCAGCAAAGGCAGATCATGTCTGACAAACTTGCTGTACTTCATTGAGGGAGTAAACAGGCAGATAGACAAGGGCGACCTGGTTGACCTTGTATATCTGGACTTTCAGAAGGCGTTTGACAAGGTTCCGCATGAATGACTACTTCGGAAAATTGTGAGCCATGGAATCGAGGGTGAAATACTCACATGGATTAAAAACTGGCTGGAGCATAGGAAACAGAGAGTGGGGGTAAATGGACAAAACTCGGACTGGAAGAGCATCACCAGTGGGGTGCCGCAAGGTTCGGTGCTTGGACCCGTTCTCTTTAACATCTTTATAAACGATCTGGACATAGGTACGACAAGCGAGGTGATTAAATTTGCGGACGATACAAAGTTATTCAGAGTAGTGAAGACGCAGGGGGATTGTGAAGATCTGCAATATGACATAAACAGGCTCGAGGAATGGCCATCAACATGGCAGATAAGATTCAACGTGGATAAGTGTAAAGTGATGCATATCAGTAACAAAAAGCTCATTCATGAATACAGGATGTCCGGGGCAGTACTTGGAGAGACCTCCAAAGAAAGGGACTTGGGAGTTCTGATCGACAAGTCGATGAAGCCGTCTGCGCAATGTGCGGCGACGAAAAGGGCGAACAGAATGCTAGGAATGATAAAGAAGGGGATCACAAACAGATCGGAGAAGGTTATCATGCTGCTGTACCGGGCCATGGTGCACCCTCACCTGGAGTACTGCGTCTAGCACTGGTCACCGTACATGAAGAAGGACATGGTACTACTCGAACGGGTCCAGAGAAGAGCGACCAAGATGGTTAAGGGGTTGGAGGAGCTGCCGTACAGTGAAAGATTAAAGAAACTGGGCCTCTTCTCCCTCGAACAGAGGAGATTGAGAGGGGACATGATCAAAACTTTCAAGGTACTGAAGGGGATAGACTTAGTATACAAGGACAGGTTGTTCACCCTCTCCAGGGTAGGGAGAATGAGAGGGCACTCTCTAAAGTTGAAAGGGGATAGATTCCGTACGAATGTAAGGAAGTTTTTATTCATCCTGAGAGTGGTGGATAACTGGAACGCTCTTCCAGAGGTTGTCATAGGGGAAAACATTCTCCAGGGATTCAAGACAAAGTTAGACAAGTTCCTGCTGAACAAGAACGTGCGCTGGTAGGGCTAGTCTCAGTTAGGGCACTTGTCTTTGACCAGAGGGCCGTCGCGTGAACGGACTGCTGGGCATGATGGACCACTGGTCTGACCCAACAGCGGCAATTCTTATGTTCTTATGTTCGTAATGCTTTGGATAGTGCCATCAATTTTTGCATGGAAATATCCCAGAACTACTTAAACGCAATATTCTCATGAAAAGGGTAGGTTTAGAAAATTATTAAAGACACAGCTATTCGTAGATGCCTTTTTTTAGGTACTTCCGCTAAAATTGATGAATTATCTTTGATCTCTACTCTCCTCATCATGGGATCGGATCTATATTCATTTTATTACATGTGTATTTTATTATGTATTTGTTTTTATTTTGTTCTTATTTTAATATTGTGTATGTAAATTATGTAAACTGTTTAGTTTTAAACAGTATATAAATTTTAAAAATAAAATAAATAAATGTACAAAATAAACAGGAGTGGCCTAGTGTTTAGAACCACCGCCTCTGCACCCTGAGGTTGCAGGTCTGATCCCTCTGTCACTCCCTTTGACCCTGGGTAAGTCACTTAATCTTCAGTTGCCCCAGGTATCGTAGGTAGATTGTGAGCTCACTGGAACAGATAGAGAAAATTACTTAACTGAATTTAAAAACTGTCTTGATGGTATTGCAAAGGGCAGTATACAGGCACCTTAATAAACAGAAATGATTTTTGCTTGTGCTAAATATTTTGAGATGCTCTAACAAATGGAATACTGTAAGTTATGCACATCCTTGCTGCACTTATACCAGCTCTATGGCTGGCATAAGTGTGACTGAATACATGTTAGGCAAGCCAATATGGGGTTATGCAAGTATTCTATAACTGGATGTAGTCACGTTGGTTCTGTTATAAAATAAGGGGGAAATTCTAAAACCTACCAGTGCCTAGGTTAATTGAAGAATGTTTGAAATAGTAAAAAATAGCGAGGTTGAAGTGCCTACTAGAGAATGACATGGGGAAAAAATTTTCCCTGTCTCCACGGGAACTCATTTCTCCATCCTGTCCTGGCGAGTTCTCTTCCTGTCCCTGCCCCATTCCTGCAAGCTCCGTCCTCATCTGCACAAGCCTCAAAAACTTTAAAATCATAAGTGTTTGAAGCTTGGGCGGTTAAGACAGAGCTTACAGGAAAAGCAGGGAAAGTGGCAGGGAAAGGGAGAGCGTCAAAACTCGCTGGGGAAGGACGGAGAAATTGAGGTCCTGCGGGGACGGGGACAAATTTGGCTCCATGTCATCATCTAGTGTCTACCGCCACCTAAATAAAAACACCTTAATCATGTCTACATAGGTGCTTTAAGCCGTCAAATGCCAAAGTAGGCGTGACCAACGTTGAAAGTAGCATTAAGCGAGCCTAAAGCACCTACGTGGGCGTGATTCATGGAAAAATAGGCGCTTGCAATGCTGGCCCAGAAAACCCTGGCCTACATTTTGGGCACTTATTTTTCCCTTAGGAGCAATTCTGAAACCGGCACCGATATGTGATTGACACACGATCGGCGGCCGCTTTTAAGTGGCTGCCAATATCGATGCCAGTTACAGAATCTGGCCTTAAGCTCCTACCATGCAGCCTCGGAATGTCTACATGGAGGTGTCCAGTTATACAATTATTCCCATAGAGGGCATTTCTCCAAAGGGGCAATTGATTAGAACCTATTCTATATAGGAAAGTAGGCGCCTACTTTCTTTAATAGAATAATGGCCTAAGTGGGTATATGCACATGAATGCATTTAGGTGCAAGCATTTTTGCCAGCCATAGAGCTGGTATAAATTCTCACACCTAGATTGTGGACACACACGTAACATATAGTATCGTAACTCAAGACTACCTCTACTCCAGAAAGCAGGTGAAAGCCTGACTTCTCCCAAGCCTTTAATATATTCAGTGACTGACTATCCACTCACTCTGTACCTAGGCTAGCTTACTGCACACCCTGTAACTTAAATCAGTTCCTCATATGTTGTTTAACTGTACATACAAAAAAAAAACAACCCTTACCTTGAGTTATTAAAATGGGGAAATCTACTGCATAGTCTTGTGGTCCCACTTGCCATGATATTTATCCAGACATGGGCACCGAATATTGGCAGCATGCAGAGAACTCCTGGCTCCACCTCTGTTAAAAAGAACAGGTCCAAGAACTGAATGTTGACGCACACCACTGGTAACATCCCTTTCCTCAGAGTGATCTCCATTAAACACTACCCTCTGTCATCTTCCACACAACCAGTTCTTGACCTAGTCCGTCACTTTGGAGCCCATACTGAGGGCTCTCAGTTTATTTATTAGATTTCTGTGTGGAACACTGTTAAAGACTCTGCTAAAATCTAAATACACCATATCTAGTATACTCACTCTATCCAATTCTCTAGTCACCCAGTGAAAGAAATTGATCAGATTTGTCTGACAAGACCTGCCTCTAATGAATCCATGTTGCCTCGGGTCCTGTAATCTACTGGATTCCAGAAATGTCACTATTTTCTGTTTTAAAAGTGTTTCCATTAATTTACTTACCACAAAAGTCAGACATACCAGCCTATAGTTCCCTTCTTCTTCCTTACTTCCACTTTTGTGGAGAGGGACCACATTCACCCTTCTCCAGTCACCTGGTACCACTCACGTCTGTAGAGAAGCATTACAAAGGTCATCCAGTGGATGACCGCCAGAACTTCCCTAAGTTCCTTCGGTACCCTGGGATGTACACCATCCTGCCATATCAATTTGTCCACCTTTAGTTTAGCTAGCTCCTCACGAACACAATCCTCTGAAAATCGATCAGGGTCTACCACATCTCCATCTCTATTTGTGCTTGTCTTCTATGGTCCCACTCCTGGCACTTCAGCTACAAACACAGAACAGAAATATTTATTAAGCAATACAGCCTTATATTTATCAGCTTCTACATTTTCCTTCCCTTCACCTTTTGAGTCTCAGTGTCACTTTTGCACTTCTTCCCATCACTAAAAAAGTCTTGTCCCCCTATTTTAACATGTCAGCTATTTTATTTATTTATAGAAAATTAAATAATTAAACAATCAAGAAAATTCTTGTACAGAAAAGTTCAACCCATACATAATATATTACAATACACTTAATCAAGTAAAAGGTAAATGAAACGCTATGGGGTTCATAATAAAAAAAAAACAACAAACGTCTAAAAAGTGGCCTAAATGGGTACTTGGACAATCAAAAAGCCTGATCGTCCAAGTACCCATAATCAAAGTGGTTTTAGATGTATCTAAAACCAGCTTAGGCCTTTCCCCTGTCTCTAAACGCATAGAGTGAAAAGAGGTGTTTTTAGAGGAGGGGAAAGGGCGGGCAGTGGGCGGGAGGTGGGCCGATTTACACCTAAGCATACAGCAGATATAACCAAAACATTTGACAGGCTGCCTAGTTGGCACTTATACGTTTTGACTTAGACCAAGTCAAAACAGGTATAAGTGCCGAAAAAGGGGCCGCTGAACTGATGACGGCTGGCGCGATCAGCTCAGCAGTCTGGCAACCTACCCACCCCCCACCGCAACCATCGGGGCAGGAGAGATGCCTCATCTCCCCTGCCGCAATAGCGATACCACCAAGTGCCGCCAAACGCGGCACTTGGGATCGCTAAAGTGGCAGGAGAAATGACCCATCTCTCCTGCAGCGATCCACCCCTCGCCCCCAATCCGATCAGGTCAGGAGGGAGCCCAAGCCCTCCTGGCCCCGCCGACAACAATCGGGGCAAGAGGGAGCCCAAGCCCTCTTGCCCCATCCAACCGTGACCCCCCTGATTCGATTGGGGCAAGAGGGAGCACAAGCCCTCCTGCCCCGCGGCATCCCCGACTCGATCGGGGCAGGAGGGAGCCCAAGCCCTCCTGCCCCATGGCACTCCCGAACCACCGACTAGATTGGGGCAAGAGGGGGCCCAAGCCCTCTTGCCCCGTGGCACCCCCGAACCCCCGACACGATCATGGCAGGAGGGAGCCCTAACCTTCCTGCCCCGCTGAAAACCCACCCACCTAACACGATCAGGGCAGGAGGGATCCCAGGCCCTCCTGCCCTCGACGTAACCCCTCCACGATCGCCCCACTGAACCTCCGATCGCCCCCCCCCCATCCCCCTCCCCGTACCTGAAAATCATTGGTCAGACGGACGGGTGCCAAGCTCGTCCGTCCGACAGGCTAACCATCCCCGGAATGGCTGGCCATAAGGCCTGATTGGCCCAGGCGACTCAAACCCCACCCACAGGTGGGGCCTTAGGCACCTGGGCCAACTGGAATAGGCCCAGTAGCCTTAGGCCCCTTCTGTGGGCGGGTTCTTAGGCACATGGGCCGGGTTGGGTTAGTATATCGACCCTACTTGATCATACAGGAAATACCATGCACTGTGCATTATTTTATTTTAATGTTCATGGCTTATTGTTCATTGCTCATTTATCATGTCATATTGTTCTCATTAATATATATATAAAAAAATAACTGGAAAAAAATAAGGACAACCTAATTAGTATATAATTCATTGTGGATTATAGACAATACAATAGCCCAAAGTTTTTCTTACCATAAAAAGTAAAATTGTGATCACCTTACATACCTGACGTATACTTTCAATTTTCTCCATAGCTTTAAAAATTGACTTTTCTAAATCAGGATACTATATCACCGCCAAGTATTTTATCCACTCTAGTTTCCATTGAAATGAGCAAGGATCTAATGTATCCATTTTGCAATGAATGTTAAAGAAGACAGCTTCTGGTTTAGGCAATTCATTTTGTAACTCGACAAATGTGAAGCCGGGAGATTGTGTTTAAAATTTTCCACATAAATGCAGAAAGGGAAAAGACTTAATAAATCCAGCCCTCACATAGATTAAGCTGTATATCATTTGTACAGATGAATAATTTATATTTATTATTAAGTGAATTCATGCATTTCTTCACTTTAGTAACAAATTCTAAAGGTTCAAGAACTACATTAAATAGAGAAAAAGTGCATCCCTCCATCTTACATCTACACGGAGAAAGGAAATTCTGGCATTAGAAAAGCCATATTGAGTCAGATCAAGATTCATTTAGTTGAGAGTACTATCTTTAACAGTGACCAGTGTGGGCCTCAAATACCCAGCAGACTCCCATAAATAATTTTTTTAGACTATTTCAAAGGAGAAGTGATGTTTTCCCTAAATCAAACTGGTTAATTTTTTTTTTTAATGAACTTTACCTTCAGGTCTTTTGAACTCTGTTATGTTAATCTCCATTCATCACTGAAAGTCTATGGAGCTCTGTGTATTTACAGTTCCAATGAGCATCAGGAGCAGCGCGAGCAATTCAGCGTGGCTCTCTGCGCTAGAAACTGCTAGCCCAATTTCATAGAAGAGGGGGTTAATGTTGTGGCCAGTGGTATAGTAAGGGGGATGCGGAGAGGTGGATTGCCCCAGATGCCATCTTGGCGGGAGTGCTGATATCTCTCTGCCCTCCCACATTAAAACAAACTACTTTTCAAGACATACAAATTCATAAGGTGTTCAAAATCCTGAATAATGTCTATAGTTTCTGTTTTAATTCATAAAGATGCCCGAGAAAAAAACAGATGTGCTTTAAAAAGTATTCTAAATGAACACAGACTCAATCTTTCCCAATTCCTTTGGAAGGGAGTTCCATAACTGAGGTCCCACAACCATAAAGACAGAGTCCCTATACATCTCCAATCTAATTTGCTTAAAATCTGGAACATTAAGTAGTGCCTGATTACTTGAATGAAGGGGAACATCTTGGCACATAAATCTTTAGGGTTGCAGACAGACAAAAGGGTTGTTGTTCAAACAGAATTTTAAAAATTAGCATTAAAATTTTAAAATGAATACGCCATTAAATAGGCAACCAATGAAATTGTTTATAATGTGCCAGCACTTTAAGGTTTTGTAGAAATTTGCTGCAATTCAGAAAATTGCTTAAAACCTATCTTTTTGCTTTAGCAATTTGCATCTCTGAAATTGATGCCTCTCTGAAAATGACAATGTTTACCTCTTTTAGGATCGCTAGAATGTATTATTAGTAATTCTGAACCCTAATCTTTATCTTCTTGTATGTGGTTCTTTTAAAATGTATGGGGCTCATAATCAAAACAAAAATACATCTTAAAACCGGCCTGTCAGTACTTGGACAACCTAAAATAAAGGTCATCCAAGTGCTGATAATTGAAACTGGTTTTTGGACATATTAAGAGACTTTTTAGGCTATGTACCCAGAGCTCAAAGGGGCCGTTTTGGAGGAGTGGTTATGGCAGGAGATGGGCAGGAGGTGGACCAACCTAAACTTAGTCATCCTACAGCGATAATCGAAAGTTTTACGAAGTTGCTTGGATGGAACTTATAACTTGTGACTTATACAAAATCAAAACAGGTATAAGTGCCGCATTGGGTTGCCGCTGAGCTGATCACGGCAAGGGATCTCCCTTCCGTGATCAGTTTAGCAGCCCAGGCAACCCGTCCCCCCATGAGTATTACCAGCAGGAGGGATGCCCAATCCATCCTGCTGGACACCCCACCTGAAAACATCACCGGCAGGAGGGATGCCCAGTCCCTACTACAGGACACCTCCTACCCCCTGAAAGGTAGGCAACTGCTGAACCCCCACCCCAGATGGACTCCCACCCCCTAGCTCTGTCAAACCCCCCTGCCCAGCTGCACCCACCCAGCCCAGCTAGACCCCCTACCTTTTTTAGTTGGCCGGCTGGATGCTTCCTTTGTCTGGCCGGCAGGCCCACTTTCACCCAAATGGTGGCCCTTCCTGTTGCATCGTGGAGTACACCAGGGAGAGGCCTAATTGATTGCTGATTGTGAGTCAATCTTTTGTTTACTTTGGTACATATCCAGGGAAGCGTGGGAGGGGGTTATTTATGTCATAAATTGATTTTTGAATATTCACACTTGGATGGGAAGATATCAATATTCAGAATAGGGTAAGGTTTTTATGGTAATATATGTTTTTATGTTTTATTGAATGATTATTGGATGGGTGGGGGAAAATGGTTGATTATGAACATGTGAAAGTTGAATGTGCTTTTGTTGTATCATTATACGTTGCATTTGTTCTATTACACTGTTGAAGTTTTGACAATTAATAAAGAATCAAAAAAAAAAAAAGACTCTGGTGAGACCTCATTTAGAATATTGTGTACAATTCTGGAGATCGCACCTTCAAAAAGATAAGACGCAGCTGAGTATAAGACGCACCCTAGATTTAGAGGAGGAAAACAAGAAAAAAAAAAAGCATTTTGAACCAAATTTTCCCTGCCAGGCTCTGCACCCAACCCCATACTCCTTGCCGGGCTCTGCCCCCCCTCCCTGCCAGGCTCTGTACCCTGGCCTGTCCTCCTTCGGGTAGTCTACTGGTAGCCCAGGGCAGGGACTGGGCACAAGGCAGGCAGGGACAGGGCACAGGGCTGGCAGGCCTAGTGGCAGGAAGGCAGGCAGAGGCCCCCATCTTGAGGCAAGCAAGCAGTCAGGCTGGGCGCCCCGTACCCCCCAAACTCCGTTACCTTATTTAGCTCCTCCAGCAGTCCTGCCCTTCCCTCCTGCTCATTCACAAAGCTGCAGCAGTGTCACAACACTGTCCCGAACAGCAGCAGTTATCCGCGATGACCCACCACAGCTTCCAGCACACGTGCCCATTGGCTTGCAGCTATTCCGTCCCACCACAACCACTATTGGTTGAGGAATTCTGACTGATAATTCCATTATAGGCCTGCCTCCCCCTTCCTGTTCGTTCCACTGGTCAACAATGTAGCGCTGCCCCATTGGTTTTCCTGTGACTTGATCCTGCCCCTGAAGACACGAACCTGTCCTCCTGTGACTTGATCCCACCCCTGAAGATGTGAACCTGTCCAGCATGCTACCAGGCAACTTTTATGAGTTGCTGCCATCTTTCCTCCGGGGGAGCGCTGATGCCTGAGGGGGGGCATTCACGCAGCAGTGTGGGGCAATGCAGGCGTGCTAAAAGCTTGTGCCTGCCTTTTGTGACACTGTGACACTGCTGCAACTTCAGGAGTGAGCCGAAGGGCAGGACTGCAATTGGAGCTAAATAAGATAATGGCGGGAGGAGGGGGTGTGTGATTAGGTATTCGCTCCATACGACGCACCCTTATTTCCACCCCCCTTTTTGGGGTGGAAAAAGTGCATCTTATGGAGTGAAAAATATGGTAAAAAGGATGGAGTTGGTCCAAAGGAAAGCTACTAAAATGGTGCGTGGTCTTCATCATAAGGCGTATGGGGACAGACTTAAAGATCTCAATCTGTATATTTTGGAGGAAAGACGGGAGAGGGGAGATATGATAGAGATGTTTAAATCCAAACAATTCCAAAAAATGTCACTCACCAGCAGTGAGTGACATTTCTCTAAGATCTAACATTGAAATTCAAAAACAGGTGGAGAAAAAGCCTCAAAAATGTTTTAAATATGCAGCAATCATTGATGATTCACAGCTGGCATTCTTTTCTATCATAGGCAAAAAAAACTCATACCTGCAGGACAATGTAAAAAGATCTGAAAGGGAAAACCCCACTACTGTGCACAGTATATATATATATATATATATATTTAAAACTTTGTAGACTTTTTATGAATAAATATATGAAATATAAAGTTCTAAATGCAACATTGCTGAACAAGAAAGCAAAATACTTAGCTCTGGCACCAGAGGACAGAACTGAAGGAACTCCACCAGTATGAATTGCTACTTCTTCTTTTTTTAATGGCAGGCAAAAACTCCCACAGCTCACAGTCAAGTCCACAGCAGAGCCAAATACCTACGTGGTGTAAATGCGCATGAGTTGAGTCTCTTTCATTTGTAAGGAAGCTCTAGAATGAGAGAGCAAAGGATGAAGTTAAGAGGTGAGTGTCAGGGCAGTCTGAAGGTGGTGCCTGAGCAGAGCTAGTAATTAACCAGTTAGTGGTGATAGTCACACTGCTAACTGGTTAAGTAAGCAGCTAAAGTTAAGATAGCAAAAAAGCCGTCCTAACTTTAGCCACCAAGCTAACTAGTCACCAGCACTGAATATCAGCCTGAGGTGTTTAGACCCTCTCCTTCCCAATTCCTCTGAATCTATTTTACCTCTCCCTCTGCCTCATGAAGGGATCATCATTCCCCCCAGCCAGACCCCATACATCCCTATAGATCCCTCCAGGCTTACCTTTAGTATCATTGGTGGTATAGAGGTTCAACAGGCAGACGTGATTCCCATTCACTTCCTGCCCCTCTTGGCTCTAGTCTGAAAATGATTGCTGCAACCTCTAGAGGCAGTCCCAGTTCTGTTTTGAATTTTGATGGCTGTGGAGATCGCCTCAATATTAGACTTTACAGAAGAGAGACAGCTCAATTAATATTGGATACAAGAGCTACTATCAAAGATAAGTATTGTATTTATGAGAATCTGAACTGTATTGGAAGTTTAGATTGTTGCAGTCACAGGGTAGGCCCTGTGACTGAGCCAGGTAGTGAAAAGATGCCGCCTAGGGCTAGGCAGGGGAAAATACTTGCCTAAAAAGAAAGAACACTACCTACACCAACACCTCAACCCAGAACTAAAGCCAGACAGGGAAGGTTTAGTCCGGAGCAAGAAAGTACCTATTTGTTTTCGCCTGTGTTAAAGAAGGGAGAACAATGGGTAGGTGGAAATAATAGGACTCAGAATAGTGTTCCTGGAGGGAAGGTGGACCAGACAAGTCATAACATTCATGGGGGACACGACACCAGGAACATTCTAGCCCTCACTTTAGCCAGGAACAAGCTACACCTGTAGCCTATTATCCTGAGTCATATAAGGACCAGCAGCAGTGCTCAGAGGGGAGGCAGCCACTGAACCATCCCACGCTGGAGAGGAAACAGAATGGTAAAAGAAGATCAGTGCCTAGGACTCGCAGCAGCATACCTCAGCCTAACACCCAGGTCAGACCTAGTTATATGGAATCTGAAATGTTAGAAGATTTCAGGAGTGAAGCTTCAGATAATGAAGACTATGTAGACCCTGAGGAAGTCATGGACTTTAAGGAGGGGAATGTTGACACTAACCTGTGGGACATGGAAATAGACGGGGTTTAAATGAGGTTATGCTGAGACTTGGGCAAATAGCAAAACTGGGAAGTAAAATGATTTGCTAGTTTATGGGCCAAGTTATGGGGCTGTCTGTCTCTGTAAACTTAAGTTAAAGAAAGTTTACTGTAAGCCTTTGTGGCTTGTGAAGGTTCCTGCACCCTACTTGTGCTAGAACCAGAGTTTTCTAGGCTGTGGCAGTTAGCACTGCACAGCCCTGGCAGTAGTTTGAGATATTTTTCCTTTTTTTCAGACTGGATTGTGGGTCCTATTATGGGAGGAACCATAGCCAGCGGTCATTATGGGAGGAGGTCCCTTCTGCCCTGAGTTCTGCATCCAAGGAGCTCAGAGACAAGATCCAGTCTAAAGCTGCCAGAAGTCATTGTGAGCAAGAGACTGAACTATAAACTGCATGAAAGTATTTTTGAAACCCATTGACTTTAGCACGGGAATAGTAAAGAGTCATTTTTGGACTGTATCTTGGAAATTTGAAGTTTTTCTTTTTAACCGTGAGTGCAATTTGGGGTTTTGGAATCTGAAGGCCAATTGGAATAAAATATTTTGAGTTGGAAGCAAACTGGGTGTTTTATCTTACTTGATCCACCAATTCCAATTAAGAACTGATAATCCGTTAGGTCAGTGCTGTGTGCTCTGGGCTCTCTGGGCCATTCCCCCTTGGGCCCGGCCTGGCTTGGTGCCGCATAGTGACAGCACTAATTGCATAGGGAAGCTGTCATGATTATATTAAATAATGAGTACCTACAGTAGATATATATAATTTTTGTATATCTGATTTGAATTGTATTTGAATTTGTCATTTTATGCATTTATTTATTTTAAAAGTGTGTGTGTTGGAGGGGGGTGGGGGGCATTTTTGATATTGCATCTAAGTCTGAGTTTGGATGTTTTGTGATGTAATCCAAACATTGGGTAGAGAAAAAGATCATTATCGAAACCAACATTTCTAGAAATGCTCGCCCTTATTGCATTTATCTTTTTGACCATTTTTTAAAAAATAAAAAAAATGCTCAAAACAAGTCATTGGGATGTAGGAGGGGCCAGCATTTTTAGTAGACTGGGCACACAGATATCCCAGCAGAGCAGTGGAGCACCTTAGGGGGCACTCCAGTGAATTTCACAACAAAGGTCTCAGGCACATCTCACCATAACCACCTTATTATGTATGGTGAGCCCCCCAAAACCTTCTGTACCATCATATAGGTGACACTTGCAGGCATAAGGGCTATTGTTCCGGTATACAGTTGGGTCCAGTAGGTTTTGGGAGGGTTTTGGAAGGCTCACATCGTCCACCATAAGTATAATACGAGTATTTGGAGTTGTATGGGTCTGAATCCCCATCTGTATGGTTGACTACACTGCCCACTAGGCTACTCCAGGGACCTGTTTGCTGATCCACTAGGACTGGCCATAACATCAGAAGCTATCATACAGGCAGGTATGCATTGTTTCAATCACATCTTTGGGGAGTAGGAGGGGGGTCAGTGATTCCTAGGGGAGCATGGGAAGGGGAGTCATGCTTCTATCCCTCTAGTGGTCATCTGGTCAGTTTAGGCATCTTTTTGGCACTTATTTGTTTTAAAATCAGGTCTAGCTCAAAAACGTCTAAATTGTACCTTGGATGTTTTCTAAAATATTTGATTATGGCAGAAAATGTCCACATTCAAAAATTACTGAATAAATCACTTCAATGAAGATGTCTATACCAACTCTTATAAATCGTTTTTTTTCTTTATTTTCTAAACATATTTTTCAAACGTGATTGCTATATAATTACTCAATAATTCCTATGCAGGAAAAGGCCTCAGAATTATATAGCAATCGTGTTTGAAAAATATGTTTAGAAAATAAAGAAAAAAGATGATTTATAAGAGTTGGTATAGACATCTTCATCGAAGTGGTTTATTCAGTAATTTTTTATATTGATTATTAGTACCACTTAGTTAGGTTTTCCTAAGAAAAATGTCCACATCATAAGCCCTCCCTAGTCCCCCAGTCCCAGCCAAAACATGCCTCAAAATGCCCTCTTAAGATTTAAATGAACTGTAGATGAGCAACACAGAAATCCATCTAGACAATAGGTTATGAAAATAGTGATGTGAATGATTTGGTGAGAAAAACACCCATTTGGCACTTTATGCCACTTTTTTGGACATTTTTCTCTTTTGGAAATGAACCCCATAGCCTATCTAAACTTAAGTGGGTTTCAAAATACACAAATATTTAAAAGCACCTAAAACATAATTACACAAATAACTTTAGCAATATAATCAACAAAAACATTATACATATCCTGCTGTATATCAAAAATCATATCTTCCATATGTTCTACTGTTTAGTGTAAAATCCTTTCTACCCACTTAACAGAAAAGTCTTCATAAATAAATGTATTTATAAGAATTTCTTAAACTATCTCAATCCACTGCTCATTCACAAATGTCTGGGTAATTTGTTCTAAGGGACTGGACCTGCCAGTAGCCAGAAGCGTAGCCAAGTTTTAATGTCGGGAGGGAGCAGACCTTTTGTAAAAGAGGTGTCGGTGTGAAGCTGAAGGGCTAATCTGCATGGGTGCCATTTTATTCAAGATCTGTTTGGAAGAGCAGCCACTCGCCTTATACCCCCTCTAGCCACGTCTCTGGCTGAAGCCCTAGTATCTGCATATTGTGTCCATGGTAACTCATGTACAGAAAGCTGTCCACTGTCTCAGATCAGAGAAGCAGTGAGGTTAGTATAAAATCAATATAGTATATGATATGCCCAAGTATATGACCTGATAAATCAATTTAGCTATTATAATTTTCACAGTCTCCAGATTGTTTTTCACATTCATATAACATGAACATTATTATGCTATCACAATGGTGTTCATATCTCTTGTTTTGCCCAACTTATAGGTTGATGTTTCAGTATGTAAAATGGGTGCATGTTAGCTTTTATTCTTTAGTGAATAATGAAAGAATCTTTGTTTACACCCATGAAAGTCTATGTTTTGGCTACAGAGATGTATTAAAGGAAGACTGTTCCATAATGAAAGATAATTTTAATGAATTTTATGTTCAATATTTTTATTGGTATATAACAATTCAAAACAATACTTCAAACAAGAAAGTAAATCAGAATAAAATCAACAGCAGGTAGGCTAAAGAGTGAACCGATGTCCAAAATAGACCCATTAATTAACATTTCAAACAAGCAGGCAATGTATAGTTGAAAATGATTTACAGCATTAGCAAGTAAATATACTATGATGTATGATATAAACCAGCAATGTATATGAAAAGAGGAACCTAAACAATGTCAAAGGGTATGATACCATGTATATGCGACGATAGAGGAGCAAAAGCAGAGTGTCATCAGGGTGGACAATTCATACAAATCATGAGGAGCAATACTCCAAGATGGGGTCCCAAATCTCATGAAATTTCCGTAAGGAGCCAGATTTTTTTTGGCATAGATACGTTTATATTATACTATAGTAGTAACACTGACCCACCATGCAGAATATGAAGCAGAGGATAAGTCCTTCTAGTTAGAAAGAATTACTTTCAATGACACCACCAGCAGGCCACGCAGTAGTAAGGATTCTGAGACAGCGAGGGGACATGAAATCGCCTCGGCACCAAAAAAAATTGTGGTATAGGATAATAGTTTCATTGGCAAGACCTCACTAATCATTAGCCACATGCGACTCCAGAACTTCCTTAAAAGAGGACAATTGTAGAACATCTGTTGGATAGTGCCCTCTTCAGCTTTACAGGACCAACAGTTATTTTGATATTGTGAGCCTATTTTGGTGAGGCGATGCGGAGTCCAAAAGGCTTTGTGTAGCGTAAAGTAAGCAGTTTGTATCATTGAGGAAGAATGAAGGACCTTACTACAATTCACCCAGATGGAATTACAGCTATTTTCATCCAGAGTCAGATTTGTTTCTTTATGCCAGGCCTCTCTCAGGTGTTTATCAGAGGAGAATTTGTGAAGTTGAATAAGTTTATACCAATGTGAGGCTTCTTTACTTTTAAAAGTGATTTTGTCACAGTGTGAGAGAAGCATGGGGTAGGCAGTGCATGACCACAATGAAAGAAGATCCTTCCTAATAGTAAGTTTGAGGCTTTGAGCCACCTGAAAAATTGTGAGGGGAGTAAGTTATGTGTCCAGCATATGTGAACCAATGTTGACCATCATATAACTGGTTCACAGACCAGATGTTACAGTTTTGCCAAAGTTTTCAAGAGATTGGATTGTTTTGTATTTTTATCCTGGGATTATTCCATAGTGGAGCGAGTGAAGAGGACTTCCATTTAATGTCCGAGAAAGACTTTACTTTGCGTATGGCTTGGATTGTGGAGAGTATAATAGGGTTTGCAGACAGAGTTAGAGGAGTTTTCACCAAGTGGGATGGAGCTTAGACCCGATTCAGTAGGAGCCAAGGTAAAAGGTGACTGGATGTTGAAATATAGTCCATTTAGCACCCTGTCTCAGGAGAAAGGCCACATGATAATCATATAAGCTAGGAAAAGAGACTCCGCCATCTTTTTTTGAACATTTAAGTTTCTGGAGACTTATTCATGGCGTTTTATGATTCCAGAGGATGTCTACTAGGAGAGACTCAACTTTCTTATAGAAGTATTTCTGGAATAGACAAGGGATCATACTTAACACATAGGTAATCACTGGAACAACCATCATTTTAATAGTGTCAAGACGACCCCATCAAGAGGTGTCCATTGGGCCAATGACCATTTAACTTTAGTCATAATTAATTCGGTGTTGTAGGAAATAGTGTCATCCAGCGACGGGCCAAAATATACTCCAAGATACTTAATCTTATCTTTTGTCCAGTGGAAGCCAAGCTCTTCGATGTCCGCACATACCTCCGAGCAGTTCAAAGGCATGATCTCTAAATTAGAGAGGTTGAGTTTATATCCAGAGATGGCAGAGTATTGTTGTATCATTCAAGAATATGGGGCAAAGAGGAGGGTGATGTATATATCAGGATATCATCCGCATAGGCAGATAGTTTAATTTCAAGTGGGCCTCTTTGGAATCCAATAATATTCTTATTTGTATGGAGAGCAATGAGTAGAGGTTCTAAGGCCAGATTGAACAGGAGTTGGGGACAATGGGCATCCTTGTCGTGTGCCTCTGGCTGGACGAAAAGATGAAGAGTATTGCATAATTTGGTGGAAGGGTTGGTATATAGAATTCAAATTAGAAAGCCAAAATAAGGTGTGAAGCCATACTAGTGGAGCACCTGAAAAATATATGGCCATTCAATGCGATTGAATGCCTTCTCTGCATCCAATCTGATCGCCAACAATGGTAAGGATGAAGATTGGGATTGTTGTATTATATTTGCAAAGAGTCTGGTATTGTCACTGGAAAAGCAATCGGTCATAAATCCCATGCAATGATGGTATCTAGTGTAGGTTGTAATCTGAGGGCGATCAGTTTTGCAAACATCTTCGCATCTGTGTTGATCAAGGACAAGGGTCTGTAATTTTTGACATCTGTGGTGTCCTTTCCATCGTTAGGAAGGACTATGATCGTTGCTTCTATAAAGGTCCCACTACCATGCCCAGCGTCTATCAGATCTAGGAAGAATGCATATATATGAGGCAGAAGTCAAGGAAGAAATATCTAGTAAACTCCACTGTGAGCCCATCAGGGCTGGGAGATTTCTTTTTGGCAAGAGATCGAATAACAGAGAATACATCTTCAGATTGTATTGGTTGAGAAAGGGTCATAATTTGCTTGTCCAACAATGATATTTGAGGAACTGAGTCTAGAAAGATCTCTGATGTAGAGGTTTCATTGGTTTCAGAGGAGTAAAGAGATTGGTAGAATTACTGAAATGATCGAACAATCTCACTCGCATCAGTTATAGTTGTCCCAGAGGCATCTATCAATGCTGCTACATAGGTCTTAGAATGCTTGTTTTTGAGGTATTGGGCCAAAGAGTGGCCACACTTATTATTTTCAAGGTAGTAAGTAGTGTTTTTCAAAAGTAGTTGATTACTTGCTAATTGACTCATGAGCACACTATGTTGCAGGTGGATGGAATGGAGTCAGGAGGGTGAAATCATTGGAGGCTTGAATATGCTCGTGTTCAAGTTTCTTAATGTTGCTCTCCAGATCTTTCAATGCCAGCAATTTCCTTTTCCTTAAGTAAGCTGTGAAGAAAATAATCTGCCCTCTAATAAAAGCCTTAAGTGTCCCATAATACGACCCAATTGGTGTCCTCTGGCTTGTTTATCAGGAAAAATTTGTCAATAGCAGAGTTGATAAACAGAAATTCCTTGACAAAAAAGTGTTTTTTTTAGTCTGCGCATGTTGAGGAAGGTCAGATCACTATTCCTGCAAGAACATTTCTCAGTATTGGTACAATCCACTGTGCTTTCTCAGCTAGATTATTGTAACTCAGTTTATCTGGGCATTAAGCAGAACAGTCTAAAACGACTTCAGTTAATACAGAATACTGCAGCTAAGCTCATTTTTGGGAAACGAAAGTATGATCATGTTTCCCCTTTGTTGATAAAGCTTCACTGGCTCCCAGTTCGCTTTAGGATCCAGTTTAAATGTGCATGCATAATCTTCAAGCTTCTCTATGGAATATTTGATCCTTTTGTCCCCTTATGTTGGAATACCCTTAGAATGCCATTTGAGAAACACACAAAGATCTAAGTTAGCCTTCCCTTCCTTTAAGGGAATTAAATCTGCTGGGAAGCTCAGTTGATCTTTTGTTTTCAAGTTTGTAGAGATCTGGAATGAACTTCCTGACTCCATTAGGCTTTTAGGTCAGCTGCAATTATTTCTTAAATTCCTGAAAACTTTGTTGTTCTCGCAATTTTTAAATGGTTTAATTACAGCCTCAATGAAATGATATTATAGTTATTTGTCTTATGCTTTTCTTATGTACTTTAGTTTTTAATTAGTCCTTCCTTCTCCTATGTTTTCTGCTATGTACTCTAGTCTTAATTATATGTGAACCGAGTCGAGCTCCACTGGGAGATGACCTGGTATATAAACCAAAGATTAGATTAGTTGATGCGTGGAATAAAGTCAGGTTCATTGAAGAGAGAACCATTAAGCCTCCAGAGTTTTTGTGGAGTTGCAGAAGATAGCCTATGAAGATGCAAGACTACTGATCCATGATCTGAGATGTAGCAATAAAAGTTGACAAGGAAGCACTCACCAGAAAAAAGTAAACACGGGAGTAAGTAGAGTGGGGTGCCGAGAAAAAAGAGAATTCCTGAGTTTGGGGATGTTGGAGCCTCCAAGGATCGAGGTTAAACTGAAGGATCAAGTCGTGTAGCTTATGCCAGGACCTAGATTTCTTATATGGTGCATGAGACTTCCTATCTTTAACGGGGTCTATGATCAAATTGAAATCCCCGCCAATAATGATTGGATGATCTAATGAGGAAGCCACTTGCTCAGAGATCTCATCATAAAAACCTGTATCTTCTGAACTAGGGCCATATAAGTTGAGACAGGTGATAGGTTTATCATTGATTTTGAGAACTGTGTTGATCCATCTTCCTCAGATATCTGCACAGTGTGAGAGTAATTCAATGTCTGATCTGTTTCTTATTATGGTGAGGACACCATTATGTTTGTCAACTGCAGATGAATATAACTCAGGGAGGGCCCAAGGGAAGGACAACTTAGCAGAGTTAGTATCAGACAGATGGGATTCCTGTAAAAACAGAATATCAGGTTGCAGCCTATTGACATAATCCTAAATGTTGTTTTTTTGAGGGGATTGTTTAACCCCTTGATATTGAGGGTGTAAAAGGTCAAAGACATATACATCACAAATAAAATTCAATGAGATGAATCTCTAGAGAGACATTTGCACCATGATAATAGCATATGTAATCAATATCGTAACAGGTATATATGAAATGCTGTATTTCAAAGAAAAAGAGGGGCAAAGTCACAGTGATACAATTACTCAGGTGTACAATGGGGTAGAGACTAAGCCACAGGGTGTCATAAGACACATTGAATGTGAAGCAATTACCTGCTAGTATGGGAATCAGAGTAAAATCAGACAGAGGTTTAGGAAAGAAGAAAAGATGGGATAGGAAGACCACAAGGGCAGGAGAGAGTCGAACAAAATCAACTAGCTATGTCTGTTAATCATTAATTATGCTATAGTAAAAAATGCATTATAACCAATATATGGAAGATGTTACGTTCAAAAGTATACCAGTTAAGAATACTGAGCCAGGTAGAATACCAGAGCCAGGTAGGTTAGTATAGTAGAGCATATTGTTATGTCATAAACAAGTTACGAGTAAGGCAGAGAGCCATGATAGGCACATTTCATAGCAATTACAGCTATAGAAAAAGCAGTAAGTATAAAGTTTAACAGCAACAATCATAACAATTATAGAAACAGAGAAAAAGGCATCAGCAGGGCTGATGCACCATAGAGAAAACGTCTGCCGCAGCAGAGGGAGTCCAAAATGGAAAAATTTATCCAGCAGGACATCTAACAGAGAAATCAATAAAAGCACAAGTAAGTATATCAGGCCTTATCTATGGTACTTGGTGCCAAGCGATCCAGAAAATCAGCCAATTTTGTGTGGTTTATAAAGCTCTTCGTAATGTTATTATGTGTAACCCTCATCGTGGCAGGGTAGAAAAGGCCAAATTTTGCCCCTATTGCTTTGAGGCACGGTCGATATTCCAAAAGCATTTTCCTGCGCTTAGCTGTCTGCTTAGCCAGATCCGGTACTATCAGCAGTGAAGATCCGTTGAATTTTAACGGGTGCTTAAGTTTAGCCTGCTTCATGATTTTCAAGACTTGGGCGTAGCATAGCAGTCTCTTCACGATAGACCTAGGGTAGCGTGCACTAGGATCAACTTTGTGGGTCGGCACGTGGTAGGCTCAGTCAATCTCTAAGTCATGTTTGAAGGTTAAGTCAATAATTTTCTGGATGTTGTTTGTACAAATTAAATAACATCACGCCCCTCACACCCCTCAGGGATCCAGAGAATCTGAAAGTTATTACGCTGGGACCTGTTCTGTGCATCTTCAAGTTCCTGTTCAAGGATCACAATTTTCTTAAACTGACACTGCAGCATTTTAATATTCATCTCGTTGGTTTCCACACGCTGCTCAGCGATGTCCTCTCTCGATCTAAAAACTGTCATTTCAGTGTTCAGTGATGTAAGAGTGTTGGGTATTATTAAGAAGGGTATTACGACCAGAACAAAAGAAGTCATCCTGCCGTTATATCGGGCAATGGTGCGCTCGCACCTGGAGTACTGTGTTCAGTATTGGTCACCGTACCTTAAGAAGGATATGGCAACACTTGAGAGGGTCCAGAAGAGAGCGACACGAATGATTAAGGGCATGGAAAACCTCTCATACACTGAAAGATTGGAAAGACTGGGGCTCTTCTCCCTGGAAAAGCGGAGACTCAGAGGAGATATGATAGAGACCTACAAGATCATGAAGGGCATAGAGAAAGTAGAGAGGGACAGATTCTTCAAACTTTCAAAACATATAAGAACAAGAGGGCATTCGGAAAAATTGGAAGGGGACAGATTGAAAACAAATGCTAGGAAGTTTTTCTTTACCCAGCGTGTGGTGGACACCTGGAATGCACTTCCAGAGGACGTAATAGGACAGAGTGCGGTACTGGATTTCAAGAAAGGATTGGACGATTTCCTGCTGGAAAAAGGGATAGATGGGTATAGATAGGGAGCTACTGCACAGGTCCTGGACCTGTTGGGCCGCCGCGTGAGCGGACTGCTGGGCACGATGGACCTCGGGTCTGACCCAGTGGAGGCATTGCTTATGTTCTTATGTTAAGATCAACTTTCAGTTCCTCGGTATTTTGCACAGTAGTTTGTATGAGTTCCCGCATGGATCTGAGTTCTGCCATTACTGCTTATAAGGCCTCGTTGTCATTCTCAGTTTTGTTTGAAGAGGTTTACTGTGGGGAAATAGGCTTGATACTCTTGCGTTTCCTGGTTTTGCTTGTAGCCATGGGTTAATGCTGTATTGAAGTGCACTTCATCCAGAGCAGGTCGATTCGGGCAACAAGAAAATAATTCTTTTTAGGAGCTAGTCGGCAGAGCTCAACAGCTATGCGGCCATTCCTTTGTCTTGCTCACTAGCACCCCCACCCCCTTCACTATCAATTTTAGAGGAATTTTGACATGCTTTTTTGATTCTATTGAAACCTCATCCAGCTATTTTATTCAATTTATTTTTTTTGTATTTATATACCACTTATAGCCTAAGTGGTTTACATGAAGGCACTCAAGTATTTTTCCCTATCTGTCCTGGTGAGCTCACACTCTACCTAATGTTCCTGGAGCAATGGGGGATTAAGTGACTTGACCAGAGTCACAAGGAGCAGTGGAGGATTTCAACCCACAACCTCAGGGTGCTGAGGTTTTACCACTGTGCCAAACACTCCCCCCAGAATATAAAAAAAAAATTATCTATCATTCAGATTAGACAAACAAATTAGATCCTTTCCCCCAAAAAACTCTCTCATGAGCAAACTGCCAGGTGAGACTATAATATGTAAACTAAGGAGAAAGGGTAAGGTTTAGGGCACTGCTTTTGATATTTCACCTTTCTGTGGTATAACCAAAGCAGTTTTCAGAACACAATTTTTTCAAGATATGGCAAAGATTTCTCCAATCCTAATAACAGCAGGGTGCACTGTTGACTTGCTCTGAGCATTTCTGCAGCTGAAAACTAGATTGAACAATGACAACAAGATTTCAGGTCAGTTTTTATTGTATTTTATACAGTACTTCATTTTGCTACCCTTTTACTAAACTGTATTAAGCTTTTAATGCACGGTTTACCCATGTGATAACTGCTAATGTACAAGGGTATTAAGGGCCTTTGCAGTACTTTTACAGCTCCTGTGTGGTAAACTATGAGTTAAGTGTTTTCTGTATTAAGAGGCATGTTATGGGTGGAGAACATAACATACCATTGTGCTTATTGACCGCATAACCAGAAGTTCAACATGGTTTACAAAAAGTTATAAAAGTAAACATGTTACATGAAATAAGATGATTCTTTAAACAGTCAAATATTTAGAAAAAAGATAGGTCTTCAATTGTTTTCCAAAATGGCCATAGGAATGGGTAGTAAGCAACAATATTCGGAATTTGTTGTCATGAAGAGCTGCCTGAGCTGCCAAAGTATGATTAAGAAATTTCTTACTCCTACAACCCTGGATAGATGGAAAATTAAACAAAGGATGAGTTCTTCTACTATGTCTGTATGATGCTAAAAAAAATCTGTTGACTAAGTAAGAAGGAGCTGTACCATAAATAGCCTTGTAACAGAAACAACAAGAAAGGGGTTTTGGCTTGGATTTTACAAATGGTGCAGTTGTCAGTGGCTGCTTTAAAAGCGGCTGTTGATTGCTTATCAATCACGTGATGATGCCATTTATAGAATTATGCCTTTGGCAAAGATTAGGGTTACCAGATTTTATTTATGTAAAATCCAGACCCCTAGACCCTCCCCCAGGCCTGCCCAGTTCCACCCATCCCCGCCCTGTTACACTCATGCCATGCTCTGTCCTCACCCCTAGCCCCGCCCCTTAGCCTGTTCTCATCGGTTGGGCATTCGTGGTTGCGATGAAATGTCACATGCGCGTGTGTGTGATGTCACCGCATTGCATGAACACATGCCCCCTCCCAATGCGATCTACTTTTCAAAACTCAGATAAAGTGCCAGGTTTTTGAAAAGCCATCCGGATGCCCAGACATGCCCTCTAAAAAGAGGACATGTCCGGGTAAATCTGGACGTCTAGTAATCCTAGCAAAAGTAGGCATCAGAAATATAGGCCTTCAATTCCGGCTCCTATCTTTGACGTGAAATGCGCCTATGGAGGCACTCTACGGTTCCTCACGCCACTTCCGGCACTAACCATGCCTACAGTGGTGTTAGGCATCATAAAACACCTCCGTAGGCATGATTCCAGCTCCGTTTTCTTAGGCGCCGATAGGTGCTTACATTTTTTTAAACTGGTTTCAGTTGGTTTTAAATGGCATTTTCAACTTAAGTTAAGAACCAGTAAAGCGCCTATCGGCATCTAACTTAAGGAACCATTTATAGAATCCGGGCCTTTGTGCAAATAACATACACTAATTGGCACTTTTTGCAGTTAGTGCGGGATTACTTACATAAATTTATAAAGCAAATAAAAACAGGCAAACATAAACAATCCTCAGAAAATCAGTGGTAAGAAGATAAAAGCCAAAAGAGGCTTATACAAACAATCATGAAAAAATGTTCAAAAGTTAGCAGTCATGAGGAATCATCTAGAAAAAGGCATTTACAAAGAATTGCATTTTAAGTTAATTTCCTTAATTTGCCTTTTTCACCACAACTCGCAAGCGAGTTCCACAATATGCAGACTGAAATGGAGATCCCCAAGAAAGCCACCAATGTTTTGGAGTAAATGTGCCAAGGCATCTGATTTATCCGGTGTGTACTGAAATTGACTAGTGTGTTGATTTTTTTGGCCCTCGCTACACTAACATATGCAATAATACTGTGAAAGTTTTTTTTTTTCAGCTAATGATGTGGGGGTTGGTAGAGGGTGATTTCACCTGACCAATATCTGAAGCTTTTTCTTTAGCCTTTAAAGAGTATTTAGGTGCCTGACCTGTCTTTTTGAATTTGCATTAAATGGGGTGTTAATGTGTTTTGAGAGTTTATATGCTACTTTCCATCCCATCCATCAGTTAAGCTGCAGAGAGGGTGGCTGCCCAGTTAAGGGCTATTTGGAATTTTGAGGGAAACGGAAGGAAAAGTGATGATCTGGTTCTAGCTGGCTTGAGGAACAGCCAAAGGAGACGACCTTGTTATTGTAGTTAGTGGAAGACCCTAATGTGACCCAATGAGACTTTAATTATTGTAATCTGGAAGAGAGTAGAATAACAGAATATTCCACTGGTGGACCATGACTGTTGACTTGATTGAAATAGCAGAATGCATTCACAGCCGGAGAGCCATTTCGGTTTGAATAATACCTCTGTGTTTGTGCCAACCTTTGGAAGATAGATTGCAAGCTTTTGTAGCTTATCTACCTGCTGTTACCACCCGGCACATTGCCTGAGTGGACAGTCTGTTCCTTTCACTCAAAGCGGCAAGATGACAGGAATGAATTTAACGTTATTGATGATGGATGTGGGATGGGAAGTACAACAACTTTTGCGGCTGAAGAGAATGAAATGAAGATGGTCTGTCTTTGTGTTGAAGGACCTTAGAAAAACACCTGAAAGGTGGCTATAAGTTTTATTTCGCCCAAATAAAAAAAAAAGTAGGAGAAATAACGCAAAACTCCAGATTTCTCCTTTAATCAATAAATCACATAAACTTGGAATCTCACTATGAAAAATATAAATATCATAAATAACTCATAAAAATGTGTTCATAGTGCTCAGTAAAAATACTGCTTAATACCGGCAATAGTAAATAGTAAGCAGTTTACTGAGCACTATGAACACATTTTTATAAGTTATTATTTATGATATTATATTTTTCATAGTGAGATTTCTAGTTTATGTGATTTATAAATGTTATTTTTCCAAATCTTTTTCTTAGTTCTCAAGAGCAAACATCTTAGTGAAGATGTGCAGTGTTTTGACTCTTGCTAGAAGTAAAATGAGGTGACTTATTCCTTACCAGAGAGCCTGAAGCTATAATCAAAGTGTTCAGTTTCAAAGTTTATTAACACTGGAGTAGAACTTACTGAACCTGTAATGGGGACCCAACAATCAAACGGATTTCCAGGATAGTCACATGCATGCAAGTTTATCTTATGCTTATTCACTATGGATATCCTGAAAATCCAACTAATCTCTGGGTCATTAGAACAGGTACAGTATTAGCATTTTGACCTTGTCTCTAAAACAGGGTTGCATAATGAACATGGAACTGCCAGAGGATCAGTATTAGTGCCACCAACTACACACATAGTGAGGTTTTATTTTAGTCACAAAGCTGTATCTTTATGTAACAACAAGAGATAATATACAGTTATTTCTGTATGTATTTTGCTCATGACTGCTCTTAAAGAGCTGGCATCTTTCTTTAGCTGACAGCTTGCAACATTATTAGTGCTGTGGTTTTTCTTTCAGCTACCTAATAGTTAGAGGCTGCACTTTTGACCTCATGTTTTTTTTTCTGTTTGAGTTTCCTGTACCTGTTTTGTGAAGGGGGTTTCAAAGGGGATTTTCAGAACTTTGCAGACATTATGGCATCTTGATATAGGGACTTTGGATCATCTAATATAATAAAACGCTAAGTCGCGCATGCGCACTTCCTCTGCGTGCGCCAGTTTTCCGTGAGCTGTAGCGACCCGCAGGAAGAAGTGCGCATGCGCGGCTTAGGGTTCTGTTTTTCGGTCTGGCCTGCTCCCTGCTGCTCCTTGCCGTATTGTATTTTTTAGTTGAAAGACGCAGCGGTGGCTCCTCTCACGATCCCTGCCAGCAAGAAGCAGCAGGGAGCAGGCCAGACCAGACCGAAGCTCAGAATTGAACTGCCAGTTGGCCGGCTCCCTTGCCAGAGTTATTTTTTCTGTTTAAAGGTGCCGCGGCGGCTCCTGTCACCAGCCACACCTGGCTAAACACTAACACGCCGCGACTCACCCCTTCCCCCCCCCCCCCCGCCGACCCTACCCTGCACAACTGAAACCCCCGTTGACCCTACCACCGTTACAAGGCTGACAAACCCGGCTGGAGCACCAGCGTCCCAGGCACACTAAACGCTGCTTCGGGTCTTCTACTGGCCTAATTTCCTCTGCTGCGTCCCTGAAGGGAGGCAGGCAGGCATCGGGGGGGGGGGGGGGGAGTTTCAGTGGAAGGGGAATGGGAGGCAGGCAGGCTGACATCGGAAGGGGGTGGGGGGTTCAATGGAAGGCAGACAGCCAGGATGGTATCGGGGGGGGGGGTTCCATGGAAACATGCTACTCAGGGGGATGGGAGGCAGGCAGGCAGACTGGCATGGGGAGGGTTCGCTGGAAGGGGGATGGGAGGCAGGCAGGCTGGCATTGGAGGGGGGGTGGGGGGTTCAATGGAAGGCAGGCACGCAGGATGGCATCGGGGGAGGGGGTTTCCATGGAAATATGCTGCTCAGGGGGATGGTAGGCAGGCAGGCTGGCATGGGGGGGTTTCAATGGAAAGGGGATGGGAGGCAACGGAGGGGGTGGGGGGTTTTCAATGGAAGGCAGGCTGGCATCGGAGGGGGGGAAGAAGGAGGCACTGGGGGCACTATGGACATAGGAAGGGGCACTATGGACATAGGAAGGGGCACTAAGGACATAGGAAGGAGGCACAGGGAGATTCACAGACAGAAAAAAATGACAAGACAGGCAGCATGCAAGGAGAGAGAAACAAAGAAAAAAAATACCCAGACAGACAGACATGAAGGGAAGGGGAGGCCGACAAAGAAGAGGACTCGAGCTGCAAGGAAGAAGCTGGGCCTGCCTGCTTGTGGGGAACGCTATAAGGGAAGGGGGGGCCATGGAGCAGGCTAGACCACGGGAAGGGAAGGGAAAGGAGCCGAACGGAGCAGCCAGATCGCAGCAGGCCACAATGCGGGGGAGGGGACGAACGGAGCAGGCCAGATCACAGTAAGAGAAGGGAAGGAGTGGGGGAAATGCTGCAACTGCTGCACAGGGACCTGGAGAGGAAGCCAAATACCGCTGCTGCTGCACAGGGAAGTCGGGGGGGGGGGGGGTGGAGGGAAATGCTATTGCTGTTGCTGCTCCACAGGGAAGTGGGATGGAAATGCTGCTGCACAGGGAAATGGAGGCAAAGAATGACAGACAGTCAGCAGGAGGGAGGGAGACAGACAGAAAGGAAGGAAGAAAGACACAGGGGCAGGGAGAGGGACAGAAAGACAGACAGAAAAAGGGAGCCAAGGAGAGAGAGAGAGAGACAGAAAGAAAGAAAGACAGACAGATATATAGTCTAGCACCCGTTAATGTAATGGGCTTAAAGACTAGTTTGCTATATTATTGTCCCCTCCTACTCAAATTCTGGAAATCCATTTGGGATCAAATTATTATGATATAGGATGTTCAACTTTTGTTATTGTATGACATAATATTGTTTGAAACGATACTATTGCCTAAGAAACCAATTAATGCAAACCAGAATAAATTGCTCCTCATCATGACAGGAGAAGTCATGCAGCTGATAATGAAAAATTTGAAAAGCTGGGATAACTTAAATTATAGTTTCTGGTGGGAATCATTATGCCAGATTTATAAATTTGAAAACATTAATTCTTTGCAGAGGGGATACCATAGCAAATTTAAGGAAATTTGGCATAACAAATTATTGCAAGTTATGAATGTGACTTATTAATATTATTAT
This sequence comes from Geotrypetes seraphini, assembly GCF_902459505.1. NCBI lineage: Eukaryota > Metazoa > Chordata > Amphibia > Gymnophiona > Dermophiidae > Geotrypetes > Geotrypetes seraphini. The sequence goes on along the minus strand of NC_047084.1, from coordinate 195,297 downwards.
TAACATTATTTCCCTTTGATTCATGAAAGATTGTTATACACATCCAGGTGGGGCGGGGGGGGGGGAGGGTTAGGTTGGGGTTGGGGTTAAACAGCTTTATATTATTTATAGGAATAGAGTGTAGTATGTTATTTTACTTGATTGCTCATATGTTTGCACTATGTATTTGATGTCAAAAACGAATAAAGGATAGAAATGAAAAGTTGTCAGGAGCTCATGTCAAGACTTCTAGTAACTTCTCAAATTAAACCCAATTAGAAGCCAAGGTGGTTCTTGGATTTTCTGAAGGGGTATTCCTGGTGGCAGAAGGTATGCCCACAAAGAGGAATTAAGCTCTGCTTTGGCACCAAATTTGTCTTTGTCGTTCTCTCCCCCCATTGACCATTCATCTAAGAGAGAGATTCTGTATGCCTATGCCTGAAGCCGACACCTGAGAGAGATAAAGATTCATTCTGTCTATATTATCCAGGTTAGACATTATAGGCACTTGCAGAAACAAGGTATCAGAAACTGGGCAAATGCCAGGCCTGAAACCTGGTGTGGGGAACCTTCTCACCCCTTTGAGTCTCATTGGAAAGAGTTAAGAGGAGTTTCCAGCTGTGCAGCATTTCCATCCAAGTAGCCTGTATTATACTCCTATGGGAACATACAACTATGGCTGAGGGGAGTAATTAATAAGAACTTTGCACAGAGAACAAGGTTACTGGTACCAAACTTCCACAGCAAAGGTATTGTGTATAAGTACATCTGTATGAACAGCATTGTCATCCAGTATGAACTGCGCTATTTACCAACTGAATACCATCAGCCTACCCTGTATAGTGATTCTAATTTTTTGTAAAACCTTTTTGGAGGAGAGGACAGAAGAAAAGATATCCTATATAAATAAGTTGCTACTGTTTTGGGTCCTCACACTTTTGGTTCTCTTGAGAGTAGATTTGACCACCATGGAGTGGTGTGACTTCTCATATCTGGGAGCCTTTTGGACTCTTTACAAGGAGTATGCCTTATTAAGTACCACTTGTCAGAGAGAGAGAGAGAGTTTTCCCAATTCTTTATCTGTGGAGAGAGTCATAGTTGACAGTAAGCCAAGACATTTCTGCCCTAGGCTCCCCTTTGACCTCCAGTTTAAAAGGAATGGTTTCCATAATTTCCCTCAAAAAACATACAAGGAAGGGTTCTGGGGGGAGATTTTCTCCTTTCCTGTGATAGGAAGGGATCTGAAGGTAGGCCAAGGGATCTTTCCTCTGAGAAGTCCTATGGTTTATCCTCAGATGCTCAGGAGCAGGCTTTCTCAGATTCAACAAAATATTCCTCATGGAAGGTCTCAATCTGTGCTGCCTCAATCAATTGGATGGATATCCAGCTTAGGGCAGGAGTACTGCGATATGGTTTCTCTCCTCCCCCTCCCCGTAATGTGTTAGAAAGACACACTGCATTGGTAAGTACTAGATCTAATGCCCAATGAGGCTGTGGTATTGTCGACTGTTCAACAGGTAAGGCATGGATCTCCAATTTGGGCTGGAGCAGTACCATAGGTAGCAGACAATGACACGGGGACAAATTTTTCCCTGTCCCTGCAGGAACTCATTTTCCCATCCTGAAGAGTTCTTTTCCCATCCCTGCAAGCTCTGTCCTCATCTGCACAAGCCTCAAACACTTTAAAATCATCAGTGTTTGAGGCTTGAGCGGTTAAGACAGAGCTTAGAAGAATGGGACAGGGACAGTAAGAAAACTCACGGGGATGGGACGGGGGAAATTGAGTTCTGCAGGAACGGGAAAAATTTGTTCCTGTGTCATTCTCTAATAGGTAGCACAAGTGCCCTTGATGCCTTGATATCGGACTCCTGCTCCTCAAGTGCAGGCATTAGGAAAGACAGGGACAGTGCCGATGTGGAGACAGCCTGAAAAAATGTCAGTGCCAAATCAGCTTTGGGGAGATTGGTGTATCGTTATCACTTCAACAGAGGAGGTTTGGTTCTCTCAGCACAACAAAACTGTGTTTTGATAATCTTCCCAGAGAATTCATGAGCTTAGATGTGTGCTTCCTCTTTAGTAAGCAGAAATATGTGGGGTTGATTTACACACTTGTGGTTAAGAACATAAGAATTGCGGCTGCTGGGTCAGACCAGTGGTCTATCATGCCCAGCAGTCCGCTCCCGCGGTGGCCTTTAGGTCAAAGACCAGTGCCCTAACTGAGACTAGCCTCACCTGCGTACATTCTATGTTTGTGAATGTATAATATATGTATAAATGTTAGCCCTTCACTAACTCTCAGGAATGCCTCCACTCCGTCCTAGTAAAATTACATGCATACAGACTATAGACACAGAACTTTAGGCTCCGTATGCTAAAGTGCAATGACTTGAAGAAAGGATACCTTGATAAAAATAGCACAACTTGCATGAAAATGTAGGAAAGTTTTTTTTTAATGTAAAGGGCATTTCATAAATTCATGTGACGGGAGTATACTTTTCAATAATAAAGCTTTTCTCTTATTTGGCAGCCTGACCACTAATAGTAGTACACAAGATATTTCTAGGGATCAGTTGACACCATTTTGACTCTCCTGTCCTTAATGCCACCTAAACCTCTTGGATGTGTCAGGATGCCAGAGCAGTTGGGGGAGTGGTAGGCAGGGCCAAACCTCAGTTTTTGGTATCTTAAGGAGCAGCAGGTTTTCAACAGAGGGTTCTTGTATCATTTGAGCCTCAAGTTGAGGTTTGGCATGAGGGGTTCTTAGGGCATCCTAGACCACCAGAGAGTTGAGTTTCCCCCTCCCAAAGGAGGCTGAAGAGCATCTGATTTAGGTCATGAAGGATTTTTAAGTCCTGCTGCTACTAACCTACAGTAAATGGGACCTTTCTCCCTAAATTCTGAAACATTAATTATATCTCTGGAAGGGTATTTTTTTGTAAAAATGGGCCCACAAAGAACTTTTTAGTATGCTGTTTTCTCTCATTTTGCATTAATGAGCAGCTCTTCATGAATTTACATCATAGCACATCATTAATTCTACATTTAAATAAACTTTGGTACAAAATGGACTTTGTGCAAAAGTTCAAAAATGCACTTTGCATGAAAAATAACTCCAAATACCTGAAATGTGGTATTTTATGGGGTGTGGGTTTTTTTCCCCACAAATGTTTTCTGCTATTCTTAAGCTTAGTTCAGTTTTGAACAGTAACTTTGCTTCACGAAGTTGTTATAAATACAATTCTTAAGCTCCCCATACGACAATGTAAAATTTTCTAGGTAGAATATTACTCACCTAATTGTCTTGCACAAAATTGTCTGCCAGTTTGGAGACTGTCTTCACTTTGCTCTGCTATATAATGAGTCAAGATAACACACCAGTTTCATGTTCTTGACGTGACTGATAAATCAGAAAGAAATGTGTGCAATTTTGCTCAGGTAGGTTTTAATTGATTTTTCTCAAAAGAGTAAACAAATACATTCTGCTTAATTTAAATGAAGAAAAAAAATAGCTGCTCAAGATTAAAATATGAGATTCTAGCTCCCCATTCTTCACCTACCATATGTTAGGGGAATATGAAATGAAATAATTGAATGAGAGAGAACTTTTTTTCCTGTGGCATTACCACTCATTTTTTAATAATAATAAACAACTCATACCTACTTAGCACAAATTGATATTAAAGTAAATTCTGTTTGCAGAAACCACACACAAAAAATAAACCCTTCTCTTTCCTTTGTTAAATCTTATTTCCTCTTTCCCTTCATAGGAATAAGGGTAAGACTTATAGTCCCACCAACCCCAGGGACCACTTTTCATATATAGAGACCCAAATAATCAGAACTACTCAAATCAAGTCACTTAACCAATCAAGATGACCTTTATTCTATGCAATCACTGTGGTGCTTTAATTACAAGACACACTATTTGGAAGCTTAAGGTTTGCCCCATCTGTCTTCAACTTGCTAGTATTAAGGAGGAGCTCTGCAACTTAAACAGGAATTGAATACAATTAAAGCAGCTTCCATCACTCCACAAAATCATACCAACTTACCACCTCTACCTCAAAGAATAAAACAGCCCAGGAATAAATGGGTCACAGTAGGCTCAGAAAGACTGCGACATGTAACACAGAAACATCCACCTTCACTAATATTACCTCTACAGAATTCCTTCGCTCCACTAGTGTACTGCGATACTCAAGAAAACAGAAGGGAGGTGGGACTGGAACCAATGAAGGTAACTCAAGAGAACAAGCGCACCCTAAGCACAAATAAAAAAGCCAAAAACAGAAAGCTATTACTGTTGGGGGATTCCATCATCAGAGGCATTAACCTTGGAACACAAGGCGAGGAGACCAAAATAGTGAAATGTCTTCGAGGATCCTCAGCTACCAGGAGTTCCAGGCAAATACAGACTATGATTAAGGAAGAAACTAAGGATTTTAACACTGATGTTGTTATCCATCTGGGAACAATTGACCTGGCCAACAACTTCACACTTGCAGCACAAAAAAGCTTTTCGGGAGCTTGGTGAGGGTTTGAAACCTTTTGTAAAGACTTTAGCTTATTCTGAAATACTGCCTGCATATGGAAAGGGAGAGCAAAGAGTGAAAAACACAGAGGACTTTAATAGATGGCTCAAAGCCTGGTGTCATCAAGAAGACCTCAGGTACATAGGAGGATGGGGAAATACATGGAAGGACAAGAAGCTATATTGCATTGATGGGCTACATATTACTACAGCAGGAAAAAGAAACCTTGCAGAGAAATTTAGACAATATGGGGCTCTTAATAATAATTTTAAAAAAACGTCTAAAAAGTGACCTAAATGGCTACTTGGACGATCAAAAAGCCTAATCGTCCAAGTACTCATAATCAAAGCTGGTTTTAGACGTATCTAAAATCAGCTTAGGCCTTTCCCCTGCCTCTAAATGCACAGAGAGAAAAGAGGCGTTTTTAGAGGTGGGGAAAGGGCGGGCGGTGGGCGGGATGTGGGCTGACCTACACCTAGGCGTACAACAGGTATAACCAAAACATTTGACAGGTTGCCTAGTCGGCAATTACACGTTTTGACTTAGACCAAGTCAAAACAGGTATAAGTGCCAAAAAAGGGGCCGCTGAGCTGATGGCGGCTGGTGCGATCAGTTCAGTGGCTCGGCAACCTACCCACACCCCCCACCGCAACCATCGCGGCAGAAGAGATGCCTCATTTCCCCTACTGCGATGCGATCACCCCCCTACTGCGATGCGATCACCCCTCTACCCAAACTGCCACGAGCCATGGCAGGAGAAATGCCTAATCTCTCCTGCCACGAGTTGTGGCAGTTCATGTAGAGGAGTGATCGCATCGTGGCAGGGGAGATAGCCAATCTCTCCTGCCGCAATATATCACTCCCCCTGACAACATCAGGGCAAGAGGGAGCCCAAGCCCTCTTGCCCCATGGCACCACGACCTCTCCGACACAATCGGGGCAGGAGAGAGACCAAGCCCTCCTGCCCCGCGATCCCCAAACCCCCCCCCCCCCCGCCGAGTCCGATCCAGCCAGGAGGGAGCCCAAGCCCTCCTGGCCACTTGACCCCCCACCCCCTACAAGATCGGGCAGGAGGGAGCCCAACCCCTCCTGCCCAGTTGGACCCCCTACCCCCCACCCCCACTAAAATAGGGGCAGGAGTGATCCCAGGCCCTCCTGCCCTTGACTCACCCCCCACGACCGCCCCCCTGAACCCCCGATTGGCCTCCCCACTGACCCCACGACCCTCCCACCCCCAATCTCACCCCCCATACCTGGACATCGTTTGCCGACAGGACGGGTGCTAAGTCTGCCAATCTGGCAGGCCAGCCAGCGCAGGAATGGGTCTGGATTGGCCCAGGTGGCTCAAACCCCGCCCACAGGTGGGGCCTGAGGTGCCTGGGCCAACCAGAATAGGCCCAGGAGCCTTAGGCTCCTCCTGTGGGTGGGGCCTTAAGCACATGGGCCTTTATGTGAAGAAAATCAATAAAAACAAGAGAAAAAGGAAGTCGATATGGTTCTCCAAACTAGTGGCGGAGAAAATTAAGGTGAAAAAGTTGGCGTTCGTGAAATATAAAAATAACCCAAGAAGAGGAGTGCAGAAAGGATTACAGGGTGAAACTGAAAGAAGGCAAGAGAGAGATACGTCTGGCGAAAGCACAGGTGGAAGAACAAATGGCTAAAAATGTTAAAAAGGGAGACAAAAATATTTTCAGATATATTAGTGAAAGGAGGAAGATGATAAATGGAATTGCTAAATTAAAAGATTCTGGGAACCGATATGTGGAGAGTGATGATGAAAAAGCAAATGTGCTAAACAAATACTTCTGTTCAGTGTTCACAGAAGAAAATCCTGGAGAAGGACCGAAATTGTCTGGCAAAGTTACAAGAGAAAATGGAGTAGATTCTGCGCCGTTCACAGAGGAGTGTTTATGAGCAACTTGAAAAACTGAAGGTGGACAAAGCGATGGGACCAGATGGGATCCATCCCAGGATACTAAGGGAGCTCAGAGAGGTTCTGGCGAGCCCTATTAAAGACTTGTTCAACAAATCTCTGGAGATGGGAGTGATTCCTGGGGACTGGAGGAGAGCGGATGTAGTCCCTATTCATAAAAGTGGTCACAGGGATGAAGCAGGAAACTACAGGCCAGTGAGCCTCACTTCAGTTGTTGGAAAAATAATGGAAGTGTTGCTGAAAGAAAGGATAGTGTACTTCCTTGAATCTAATGGGTTACAGGATCTGAGGCAACATGGCTTTACAAAAGGTAAATCGTGCCAAAAGAACCAGATTGAATTTTTTGATTGGGTGACCAGAGAGCTGGATCGAGGACATATGCTAGATGTAATTTACTTAGATTTCAGCAAAGCCTTTGATACAGTGCCTCATAGGAGGCTGTTGAACAAACTTAAAGGGATGAAGTTAGGACCCAAAGTAGTGAACTGGGTTAGAAACTGGCTGTCAGACAGATGCCAGAGGGTGGTGGTTAATGGAAGTCGCTCGGAGGAAGGAAAGGTGAGTAGTGGAGTCCCTCAGGGTTCGGTGCTGGGGCCAATCCTGTTTAATATGTTTGTGAGTGACATTGCTGAAGGGTTAGAAGAAAAAGTGTGCCCTTTTGCAGATGGTACCAAGATTTGTAACAGAGTAGACACCGAAGAGGAAGTGGAAAATATGAAAAAGGATCTGCAAAAGTTAGAGGAATGGTCTAATGCCCGGCAACTAAAATTCAATGCAAAGAAATGCAGAGTAATGCGTTTGGGGATTAATAATCGGAAGGAACCGTATATGCTGGGAGGAGAGAAGCTGATATGCACGGATGGGGAGAGGGACCTTGGGGTAATAGTGTCAGAAGATCTAAAGGCGAAAAAACAGTGTGACAAGACAGTAGCTGCTGCCAGAACAATGCTGGGCTGTATAAAGAGAGGTGTAGCCAGTAGAAGGAAGAAGGTGTTGATGCCCCTGTACAGGTCATTGGTAAGGCCCCACTTGGAGTATTGTGTTCAGTTTTGGAGACCGTATCTGGCAAAGGACGTAAGAAGACTTGAAGCGGTCCAGAGGAGGGTGACAAAAATGATAGGAGGCTTTCGCCAGAAGATGTATAAGGAGAGACTGGAAGCCCTGAATATGTATACCCTAGAGGAAAGAGAGACAGGGGAGATATGATTCGGAAGTTCAAATACTTGAAGGGTATTAAATAGAACATAATCTTTTCCAGAGAAAGGAAAATGGTAAAACCAGAGGACATAATTTGAGGTTGAGGGGTAGTAAATTCAAAGGCAATGTTAGGAAATTCTACTTTATGGAGAGTGTGGTGGATGCTTGGAATGCGCTCCTGAGAGAGGTGGTGGAGAGTAAAACTGTGACTGAGTTCAAATAAGCGTGGGATGAACACAGAGGATCTAGAATCAGAAAATAATATTAAAAATTGAACTAAGGCCAGTACTGGACAGGCTGCACGGTCTGTCTATATATGGCCATTTGGTGGAGGATGGGCTGGGGAGGGTTTCAATGGCCGGGTGGGTGAAGATGGGCTGGAGTAGGTTTTAACGGAGATTTCGGCAGTAGGAACCCAAGCACAGTACCGGATAGAGCTTTGGATTCTTGCCCAGAAATAGCTAAGAAGAAAAAATTTAAATTGAATCAGGTTGGGCAGACTGGATGGACCATTCGGGTCTTTATCTGCCGACATCTACTATATTGTCCTCTAATTCATAGCACAGGAAAGAATGATTGAAGTTCATATACTTTACTGGACTTTAATCATATATTAACCCCCCCTTTTACAAAACCGCAAAAGCAGTTTTTAGCACCAGCTGGTGTGCTGAATGCTCTGCGATGTTCCCGACACTCATAGAGTTCCTATGAGTGTCGGGAGCAGTGTAGAGCATTTATTGTGCCGGCCTGCGCTAAAAACCGCTTTTGCAGTTTTGTAAAAGGGGGTGTATGTGTAATTTTTTTCTATTAAATAAAGCAATTGTAGGCTAAAGTAAGATATTCTGCTGCACATAGTATCATAACTGAGTAGATGACACCAGACAAAAATCTGTACAATCCATTCAGTCTGCCCAAGGGTAATCAAGGAACTGAAAGGGGTTATAGCGAAACTGCTTCAACTAATAGCCAATCTCTTGATTAAATCAGGAAGGATTCCAGAAGACAGGAAAGTGGCAAATGTTTCGCCGATCTTCAAGAAAGGTTTGAGGGGAGATCCGGGAAACCATATACCAGTGAGTCCGACTTCAGTACCGGGAAAGATGGTAGAGGCACTGATAAAGGACCGCATCATTGATCACCTTGATGGACACAATCTGATGAGGACCAGCCAGCACGGCTTCAGCAAAGGAAGATCTTGCATGACAAACTTAATGCACTTCTTTGAGGGAGTAAACAGGCAGATAGACAAGGGTGACCCGGTCGACATTGTATATCTAGATTTTCAGAAGGTGTTCGACAAGGTCCCGCATGAATGTCTACTTTGAAAAATTGAGATCCATGGATTCGAGGGTGATATACTCATGTGGATTAAAAACTGGTTGGCAGATAGGAAACAGAGAGTGGGGATAAATGGACAATACTCGGACTGGAAAAGCATCACGAATGGGAGTGCCGCAGGGTTCGGTGCTTGGGCCCATGCTCTTCAACATATTTATAAATGACAAAGTTATTCAGAGTAGTGAGGACACAGAAGGATTGCGAAGACCTACAACGAGACATATATACACTCGAGGAAAGGTCTGCGAAATGGCAAATGAGGTTCAACATGGATAAGTGCAAGGTGATGCATGTCGATAACAAAAATCATATGCATGAATACAGGATGTCCGGTGCTGTACTCGGAGAGAGCCCCCAGGAAAAGGTCTTGGGAGTACTTGTAGACAAGTCAATGAAGCAGTCCGCGCAATGTACGGTGGCGGCGAAAAGGGCAAACAGAATGATAGGAACAGAATGATAGGAAGGGGATCATAAACAGATCTGAGAAGGTTATCATGCCACTGTACCGGGCCATGGTGCGCCCCCACCTGGAATACTGTGTCCAACACTGGTCGCCGTACATGAAAAAGGACATAGTACTACTCGAAAGGGTCCAGAGAAGAGCGACAAAAATGGTTAAGGGACTGGAGGAGTTGCCGTACAATGAGAGGCTAGAGAAACTGGGCCTATTCTGTCTTGAAAAGAGGAAACTGAGAGGGGACATGATTGAAACATTCAAAATATTGAAGGGAATTGACTTAATAGAGAAAGAAAGATTGTTCACCCTCTCCGAGGTGGAGAGAACGAGAGGGCACTCTCTAAAGTTAAAACGTAAGGAAGTTCTTCTTCACCCAGAGAGTGGTTGGATAAGTTCCTACTGGAACAGAACATTTGCAGGTAAGGCTAGACTCAAATAAGGCACTGATCTTTGATCTAAGGGCCGCCGCGTGAGCGGACTACTGGGCATGATGGACCACTGGTATGACCCAGCAGCGGTAATTCTTATGTTCATAGAATAAGTTATGCTTACTTGATCTTGATTTGTCTTTGCACAGACCATAAAAGTCTGCTGAAACTGTCTTTGAAGCCCCATTCCAACCCATCCAAATCTGTCCAGCCATGATCAGGGTACAGACAGTAGAAGTCTGCCTGGCAATGGCTTTGCTTCTCAAGTACTGAAGTTGACATCTAATCACTGCTAAGTTTGCTTGGTTTCCATTCTTACAAACAGGATTTTTATGTTTATCCCTTGCATTTTTTGAATTCTGTATTGTTTTCATCTCCACCACCTCCCATTGGAGGGCATTCCAGATATCTACCAACCTTTTAATAAAATAACTTCCTGATGTTATTTCTGAGTTGCCCCCCCCCCCCCTTCCTTACCATCAAAATTCTTAGCCTCTAGTTCTACTGCCTCCCCATCTTTGGAATTAATATCTTTCAACTATTTAAATATCTGTATCATATCTGAAAATGGCTGAGGTAACCTAGAGTGATCATTGATACAACCTTATCTTTGTCATTAGTGCATATTTCATTTCTTAGGACAGCTTTAAAAATCTTGTGTCCCACAAAATAATTTTAATGTGCATTAACTTACAAATTAATACATGCACAATTGATTTGCATGAATTAAAAAGTTCTGTATATTGAAACATTTTTATTAAACCCAACCTGTGAAGCAAACTGGAAAAACAGTGAAAATTTAAGAAATATTAAAAAAAAGAACCAGTAATTTTATGGTAAAGCACATCCCTTGAGAATGTATTAAGGTCAAAGGCAATTTTCTAAAATGAATAAATAAATATGGGCCGATATTCAAAGCAATTTAGACAGTTTAAATCACTTGTGTGGGACTAACTGTGGATATTCAGTGGCAATATCCAGTAAAAATAACTCTGAATATCCCCTCTAACCACCTATGCTGAAACTGGCTAGTTGTGGGTGGTGGGCTGAATGTTCTGCACTGTTCTGACGATCATAGGAATTCTGTGACCATCAGAGCAGTGCAGAGCATTCAGCATGCTGGCTTGTGTTACAAACTGAAGGAACTGTACAGTTTAGGGGGTGAAGCAACAGTGGTGCATCCCCCAATACTGAACAAAATATAAAGATAGCAGATGTAAATTTGAAAAAAAGAGAAACAAATCACTTTACAAATTAACAACTAAAAATGAAACAAAAAATTGAAAATAAAATAAATACCATTTTATTGGACTAATACATTTTTTAATCAGCTTTCTGAGGTCAAACCCTCTTTCCTTAGGTCAGTAAAGTATACTACTTTTACAGTATCCTGTCCTGACCTGAAAAAGGAAAATTTGATCTCTGAAAGTTAGTCAAAAATGTATTAAAATTAGTCCAATAAAATGATCACCGTATTTCCATTTTCTATTTATAAACATTTATCATCAACACAACTATAATACTACTTTATCCTAAAGTAAAAAAAATAGAATTTTTTCTACTTTTTGTCATGTGGTTTCTGCTTTCCTCATCTTCTTGTCATTCTCTTTCTTCCATCCACTGTCGGCCCCTTTCAGAAACTGCCTGTCTCCCCCTGCCATCTCTCCTCTTGACCCCCCTCCCCCTTTGGTCTGGCATCCATCATCTTCCCTCTGTTCCCTCATGGTCTGGCATCTTTCTCCTTTCATCTCTCTTTCCCTCCCCCCTGTGGTTTTTAGCATCTCTCTCTTCTCATTTCCTCTGTTCAGATCTGATATCTCTGTCTCCTTCCCCATTCTCTGACCTCTCTCTCTCCACTCTCTTCCCTTTCCTTTTCTTTTCTGGTGATCTTCCTTCTCTATTTTCTGTCTCCGTCTAAATTAAATTCTTTCTTACTATTCAATCCTCAGTTTCCCTCTTTTCACTGTGTTTACCCACAGCATGCCACCCCTTTCTTTCACCCTTCCACTATCTCACTAACTCTATCTTCTTCCCCCATCCAGCATATGTCCTTTTTCTTTATCCCTCCTTCCATCCAGTATGTGTTCTCTTTCTCCACTTCCATTCAGCATTTGCTCTCCCTTCCCCCCACTTCCATCATCTGCCCTCCTCAATCCCCCTTCTCCCCACTTCCATCATCTTCCCCCTTCTCTCAATCTCTCCATCCACCACAGGCCCATCTCTCTCCCTTCCTCTCCCTTTTCTATCCAATTTTGGCAGCAAGATCGGCAACGGGGCCTCCCCCATGATGACACTCAAGAGTGGCAATGAGCCTACTTATTCCCCCGACATCAACAGCACTTCAGATCAGCAACGTGATGCTCAGCCCAAAGTTTCCCTCTGACTCGAACTGCCTGGGCGGAAGTAGGAAGTTGCATCAGAGGGGAAGCTTTGGGCTGAGCTCCGCATTGCCAATCTGAAGTGCTGTTGATGCCTGGGGAGGAGGAGGCCCGTTGCTGATCTTGAGTTGCGTTGCAAGGAGGGGGGGGGCACGATGCCGATGCCGCCCATCGCCGTTTGGGGGAGAAAAAAAAAGGCTCTCTGATTTCCTTCAGCGGGCCCCTAACAATTTTGGGCCCTAGGCATGTGCCTACTGGGCCTATCCTTTAAAACGGCCCTGCTCAAGATGGTCCAGACTTTGCCTTATTTTCAGAAAGTCATAAATCTTTTCTAAGGAAGTTGTTATTGCTTGGAAAGAAGACCATTCTATGCTTTTAGAAACAAAAGCATCTTCCAGGTTTGCTATACTGGAAATGCACCTTATTCAAGTTGGCATTTATAGGATGTAAAGATGCTGGGAATAACAATGATACCAAATGTACACAATTTCAAAGTACAATGAGCATAATTCATTCCGAAAACATACTTGTAATCCAAAACACTCATATAGCAAAGCAAATTTCCCCATAAGAAATAATGGAAACTCAGATGATTCGTTTCACAACCCAAAAACTTTAATACAAAATACTGTATGAACTCATATTGCAAGACCTCACTCATTTATAACAGTCACTATACTCCCGCAGCGTCTGAGAGAGAAGAACCATCAGCTTAGTTGTGATGTGTGTATACTGTATGTACTTGTATTGCAAGACATTGCTTGTATATCAAGTTAAAATGTAATAAAATGTTTTGCTTGTCTTGCAAAACACTTGCATACCAAGTTACTTTCAATCCAAGGTTTTTCTGTATTTAGAAGCCTTACCAGATGTCACTCCCACACAAATAAATGTTCATGTGGTTAATATTCTACTTATTTCTGTTTTGTTTTTCATCAATTTCATTTTAATGGACTACTTCTTCAGTTGCTCTGTATTGTATGAACCTTCTCATCTCATGGGAGGGGATGGGGGTAGGGTGGGATACAATCACTTGTTGCATTCTGTTGTGGATTAGGAATTGGTTATTGGACAGAAAACAGAGGGTAGAGTTAAATGGCCATTTTTCTCAGTGGAGGAGAGTAAATAGTAGAGTGCCACAGGGATCTGTACACTGGGACAGGTGCTATTTAACATATTTATAAATGATCTGGAAATTAGAATAAGTGAGGTGATTAAATTTGCAGATGACACTAAACTGTTCAAAACTGACTTTCTTGTTAATATATAAACCATATGTGGCTGAATACACCCAGTGCCGTACCTAGGGTAGGTGGCACCCGGGGCCCATCATTTTTTGACACCCCCCCCATGTAAAAAAATATTTTTGTAATGACCATGAAACAGAATAAATGGTCAGAATAGAAACAGGCAATGAAAATTTTCTTTTATTGAACCTCATATATTACATTACATTACAAGCAGTGCTGTTACAAACATATTCTGAAGGTCAATGCTAAGATTAACAAAGTTTCTTTCCTTGGACCACAATGAGATACTGACAAACCACTGGAAGAGATCCCAAAACAACTACCCAGGCACAACACCCAAAGACCCACTCAGTGTGTGAACCAGTTGAGTGGAGTGGACTAACTGGGGGGTGGAAATGGGCCCGAAGTTTGCTCAGCAGAATTTCCCAGACCACCTCTTCCTCTCAACACATTGACATGCTGCCACCACCACCACTAGGAACACCTCACCGGGTAGGCCAGCAAAGCTATTAACTTTATAAAACACATTATTACATTTTCTTATAAAGCACATATTTTAACTGAACTCTCTGACATCCTCAGCCTTTCCATTCACAAAAATAGAAGGAAGAAAAGTTCCCATTTCCTGCTGTCTCATGTCCCCGGCCTATACAATATTTTTCTTCTGCAGACCCTTCAAAAGTATGACCAAATCCTCGTTTCACTTGCATTATAAAGTACTGAGAATGCCATCTCTCCCCAATCCCAGGTCCTAAAGTCTACGACAGTATCACAAACTAGTGCTGCCAGATTCAGGAAAAAAATTTTCAATTCAGCCTATTGAATTGGTTTATCGATTCGATTTTCCTGCCCAATTGGGTGTTTTTTTCAAACATCCTGGTGGGTTTATTTTATAGCTTTTTCACCCCCCTTTGGGTTCTCCTAACCACACTGGTGATGTGGTGTAAATAAAATAAAGAAACAAAAAGGACTTTTCCTCTCTCTGTTAAATCCTAGCTTACGTTTGCGGTCTAATACAAGCTCTGGCAGGATACACATTTCAAATCTGACATATTGTAATCACAAAACAGAAAATAAAATTAGTTTTTCTACCTTTTTGTTGTCTGGTTATTTTTCAAATCTTGTTGGTCCAAGGCTCTGGTTGTCTTCTGATAACTTGCTTGCTAGGGTCTCCTTTCTCCGTGCTAATCATCCATCTTCCATCTCTGTCCTCCCCTTCCATTTCCCTTCCCTCCCCCAGATGTCTGGCATCTTTCCTTTTCTTCATCTTCCTCCACAGATCCACCTTTTCTTAACTACCCTTTCATCCAGCATCTCTCCCTCCTTCCCCACCACCCCAGGGTCCACCATCTCTCCCTTTCTTTTCCCAACTACCCTCCTAACCAATATCTCTATTCCCCCCCTCCACAACATCCCTTGTATCCAACTTCTCTCCCTTTCTGTTTCTTCCCTCCCTAAAACCCATGGTCCATTATTTCTCTTCCTCTCCCCTATTTTCAGACCCATTATTTCTTCCCACCCAAAGTCCGGCATATGCACGTCTCTTTGAACCCCTCCCCCTTCCCTCTGTGTACTTCTACACCAGGGCCCCCCCTTCCCTGAAGGCCTCTCCCCCCCCTTGAAGGCCTGCACCCCCCGAATGCCTGTCCCCCCTCTTGAAGGCCTGCCTGCCTATTCCCCTTGAAGGCCTGTCCCTCCCTTGAAGGCCAGTCTCCCCCCCCAAGGCCTGCCTGCCCACCCCACCCTGAAGGCCTACTGCCACCCCTTAAAGGTCTGCATCCCACCCCTGAAGGCCTGTCCCCCCCTTGAAGGCCTGTCCCCCTGAAGGCCTGTCTCCCCCCCAAGGCCTGCCTGCCTGCCCCACCCTGAAGGCCTGCTACCCCTTAAAGGTCTGCATCCCACCCCTGAAGGCCTGCCCCCCCCCTTGAAGGCCTGCCTGCCTGTTCCCCTTGAAGGCCTGCACCCCTCCGAAGGCCTGCCCCCCCTTGAAGGCCTGTCCCCCTGAAGGCCTGTCTATCCCCCCAAGGCCTGACGCCCCATGCCCTCCCTAGAAGGACCACTTGCCCCCCACCACCATCACCTCAAAGGACCGCTCATCTGCCCAGCTTCCCCACACCATTTACCTGAAGCAGCCTGCAGTAAGATCGCGATGACAGCGATCTTTGCGCTGCTTAGGCTCTGTTTCCTCCGCCGCGGTCCCGCCCCTCCTCTGACATCAGAGGATGGGCGGGACCACGGCGGAGGAAACAGAGCCTAAGCAGCGCAAAGATCGCTGGCATCGCGATCTTGCTGCAGGCTGCTTCAGGTAAATGGTGCGGGGAGGCCGAGAGGAGAGGAATCCAGACGCGAGATGTCGGGGGCTGAACTGGATGCAGGGGGGAGGAACCAGACCGGGAGCACCCCCTCAGGGCTTGCACCCTAGGTACACACCACATGTGGTATTCATTTCATTTATATCTGTTGACAATTATGCATTACATATTTTTCACTTATAACTCCCCCTCCATATGTTTGATTTTCAAGGTCTTCAGACAAAATGGGCCAGAATACTTAAGAAATAAGCTAACCCTCTATACATCTTTGAGACCTCCTGAGATTTTTTCAAACAGAAAAGCTATTTGTAACCTCATCAAAAGAAATTGTATGATGTGATACCCGCCATTGAGCCTTCTCAGGGGTAGACCCCTCACTGTGGAATTAACTCCCAGAGGAGCTATGTTTAACTCCAGACTACCTCTACTGCAGGAACCAGGTAAACACTTCCCTTATTACACAGGATGATTGACTATACACTCATTCTGAACCAAAACTAGTTTGCTAGATATACTGTAACTAAATCAGTTCCTTTTATCTTGTTTAACTGTACAAACAACTTGTTTTGAGTTTAGCCTCCCATTTGTTTATTTCAACAGCCTCTGTCCTACTCATCAACCCAAAATTGAGGAATTACAGGACTTCCCTACTAGATGGGGAAAGTTCAGCAAGGAAGTGTTAGATAAAATAGCACCATTTCAAACATACAAAAAGAAAGAAAGGATGTTAAATGAGTGGTTCGATTCAGAACTACAAATCTTTAAACAAGAATTGAGAAAATCAGAAAGAATCTGTCACAAAACAAAGAGGAAGACAAATTACATTGGAAACTAAAAATGAAAAACTACAAAATTCTGATTAAAGAAAACGTTCAAAACACTACGCACAGAAAATAGGCACATCCAAAATAAATAGCAAAGAACTGTTCAAGTTGGTAAATAGGCTAACAGATACTATCTGGATCCCGCAAAAGGATAACGAGTGTATACCACCGGCTGAAACCCTCGCCAACCTATTCAATAACAAAATTTTAGATTTACGAGCAGCTATACCTTTATCTACCTCGGAATTTGAATTCCAATTCGGATTCCACGAAAAGGAGCCCAGAGTGGACATGCTCTGGAACCATTTCGAGCTTCCAAACTGGCATCAGTTCCTAACTCTGTTTAATAAATATACTAAATCAAACTGCCTGCTGGATGAATGTCCTTCCAAGATCTTGAAATCAGCAACATTCAATTTTAAAAGGGATTCATTCATCTGGTTAACAACTACTCTTACTGAAGGGACATACCATGAGGACATGGGACACATACTGATTACACCTATCCCTAAAGATCATAAGAACTCAATAGCCTTGAAGATCAACTTTAGGCCCATAGCAAGTATCCCCTTATTCACCAAACTACTGGAAGGATTGGTCAACTTGGAACTAGTGAACTATTTAGACAAATTTAACATTCTTAGTGAACATCAGGATTTAGAAAAGACTATAGCACTGAGACAATTATAGCTTCAATCCTCAATCACCTTTACGGTCTATTTAGTAAAGGCACAAGCGCCATGATCTTACAACTAGACTTCAGTAGTGCTTTTGACCTAGTTGATCACGAAATAATGTTACACTGCCTAGACACAATGGGACTCGCAGGAAGAGTAAGGAATTGGTTTCAGGGTTTCCTAACAAAAAGATCATACCATGTGGTTAGTGATGGGACATATGCTAACACCTGGAAAATCCTTCGGGGGTACCCCAGGGTTCCCCACTATCACCCACATTATTCAACATTTACATCTCATCTGTAGATGGTCTGTGCATGCGTTGGCCCTCTGTGGGCCAACCTGCGAGCTAAAACCACGGGCTCATGCTGCGGGGGAAGCCAAGGAGAGTCGGGGCAGAAGCAGGGTAGCGATCGTGGCCGAGAGCAGGAAAGTCGGGGCAGAGAGAGAGACTCAGGGCAGAAGCAGGGCAGTGATTGGGGCTGAGAGCAGGAGAGTTGGGGCAGAAAGAGACTCGGGGCAGAAGCAGGGCGGTGATCGGGGCTGAGAGCAGGAGAGTCGGGGCAGAAGCAGAGCGGCAATCGGGGCAGAGAGCCGAAAAGCAGAATCGGAGCAGAGAGCAGGGTGGCAGAAGGCAGGGCAGTCGGAAAGGACCTGAGCAACTGGTCCTCAGCAGTCACTTATTTATGGATCGGTCAGCCCAGTCGGTGTCCCTCATTGTTTTTTGTGATTCGCTGCCTGCCTACATTTGAATGCCGTTCCCCCCTCATTTGCATGCACGGTTCGGAGGATGATCAGGACAGAGGTTAGTGAATCGGGTCAGAGGGAAATCGGATCACAAAGGGGTTGCTAAGTGGTTGGGACTTGATCGATGGGCTTAGTGAATCTAGCCCTAATGGCAATGGTATGGCAGTATCAGATTCCCCAAAAGATTGAGGAGACTTGCACAGGCTGACTCGATGTTTGGAGAAGAGGTTAACTTGTTTTATTGTTTGGATTACTGCAAACCTTAAGACCTGAGAAGGAGCTTGGGTACTGGATTAAGTATGGTTACATTACTAAAAAAAAGTAGTTTAACTACTTGCCTAACTACATTTTTTTTTTTTACTGTAGTTTAACTACATGATACAGCTACTGCAAAAGTAGTTAACTATTAGCTAACTACTTCAATGGAATTTTAATTTGCCTTAAAATCAATTGACTAACCATTGCATTTAGGAACAAATGTGTTTAATATTTTAAAACAGAGTTGATAAATTTTCAGTAATTCCTAATTAACTAATGCTAAATACTTGATGATTATTCTGTTTTATGTTTAAATCCCAGAATTCTCAATATGTCCACTTCAATTTATACTGCAGAAAAACCAGTTTCTCAAAATTATTGTCACTAAGAGATCATTGCCTTGGCACAAAAATTTGTCCTGAGTAACTAAATAACCATTCTGCCGCTGCACTGCTGGGAAGTGCAGCATTTAACTTGATAAACGCTTTTGTGGAAGAGTCTGAACATTTCAGGCAATGCCCAATTTCTTCCTTTGTTCCAGATTCGGCTGTTGAAAGGTTGTTCTTTGTGATGGACAGAAAATCAAAGAAGTGTTCACCTCCAGTAGCAGCCTTTTCCTTGGAGGCTGACTAACTCCTGTGCAAATGAAAGTGGAACTATGTCACTAGCTATGATTTCAGTCTCTGTTGTAGCCACAGTAAGAGTGAGCAGCTGCATCTTGTCATGCCATTATTGTTCTGGTAGATTTCTCAACTTGAACTTCAGAAGAAGCATTGTTGCAATATGGTAGTTATCATCTCCAAATACTGGACCAAAGCAATTCCTTTCATCAGAGCTGTGATTAATGGCTACATTGTCATCCAGTAAAATAGCCAATGCCTGTAATTTTGATTGGATTTCCATTATCTTGGGGATTACATGTACAATATAGCAGTCATTTTCAGTTTACAGAATATTAGTTGTGGCTGACTGGCTTCATAATACTGATGTAGGTCCTTAGAAACCCGTCTTAGTATCAGTCATCGATTCTAGTCCTATTTTTTGTTGATATTCTTGTGCCTTCAGCACTCCAATTGTAACCAGTTGAGTGATAGCTAGGTAATCTTGTGCAGGTTGTATTAAGGAATGTAAAATTAGCCACCTCTTCAACAATATCTGCATGTTTGACATTCTGATTGACTGTACTTTTCCCTTGGCTTTATCAAACATTTGCTTGTAGCGCAACTCATTTCATGCTTTACAGCTGTCAAAAGCTGCTACAAGGCCAAGTGTGTGATTGGCACATTTCTTGTGCTTGTGAAACCAGTTGAAGTCAATGTCATCAGAGCATGATTCATCTTCAACTGCATCAGAGATCTAACATCGGCAACTTTGACCACTTCTGACTCAGAAAGTGACTATTTGACTCCGTTGAGCATGAATTGCCATTCTCTTCATTGTCACCAGCGTGGATGTCATTCAGAAGTCACAAGACTTATGTAATATTTGCTGCATTGTCAGTAAACCAGCAGATGATTTTAGTCGTTATGTGGAATTTTGCGAACAGCCACCATTTGAACAATCTTCTCTTCAGTGTGGAAATGTTTAAACCTTCGAACAGCCAAAGGATGGAAATGGTGCAAGTGTCTCCTTGTTTACGTAATAAATGGTCATTCTGAGAAAACTGCGCTTGTAGCTGCTCCACAGATCTGCTGTTACAGAAACATATTCCATCTGTTGTAAGTTCTTGTAAATGTCATAGAGTTTGTTTAAGCTTCATGTTAAATTACATCTACTTGGGGAGTTGGACAGCAAGCATACGTCACTGGTAAAACTTTCTGATGTCACTTTATTTAACTGTTGCAAGTGGTATCATATCTTCTGCAGTCATCAAGATTTCATGATCAAACTGTTTCTGTGAAATACTTTAGTTCCTTATATGGGCAGAGAACTGTTGAGTGGAACTTAGATAATTTTTTTACTGGTAACTCTGGTTGCTTGGAATGATCACCTCATTCAACACTCCGCTTCTTGCTGTTCTTTGTTGACTGTATGACTTTGAACTTTGCATGATGACTAGGATATTGCAATACCTTGCACGTTAATTTATAGTAGCCAGACTAAATATCCTTAGTCTTTCTGAAGAGAATATAATGAATAAGGGATAGGGATACGGATTTGTATATCACCTTTTTGATGTTTCAGAACCACATTCAAAGCAGTTTACCAATGTACATACATAAATGTAGGAATATAATTAAGGGAGAGATTGGGTGATTTTAAATTTCATTTTTGTTAATTTTTACATAAAAACTGAATTGCAGTATGATTAGACTTAGGTTTTTATATAATTTTTCAGATAGTTATTAACATTAGCATTCGCATTCCCGTCACCTGCAACTGAAAGCTAATCACCATCAATCAATAATCACACAACTCAGTTTTATTGGAATAAATATTTGGCCGCAGCTTTATTATCTATCTGAATATTATCTTCACTTACAATACAATCTGTGTCCAAAAACCAACAAACCCCCAATGCATATTTCACACATCCCCAGGGAGCTATTCGGTGTCGAAACTAGCTCCCGTTAAGTCTTTAAATTTATAACATTCCCCCAAATATGGCCCACGGTGACGCAAGGCCATGCTTCCCCTCCCTCCCCCCAAACATGACCCACGGTGACGCCAGGTCATGCTTCCCCTTCCCCCAAACATGACCCACGGTGACGCCAGGTCATGCTTCCCCTCCCCCCAAACATGACCCACGGTGACGCCAGGTCATGCTTCCCCTCCCCCCAAACATGACCCACGGTGACGCCAGGTCATGCTTCCCCTCCCCCCCAAACATGACCCACGGTGACGCAAGGTCATGCTTCCCCTCCCCCAAACATGATCCATGGTGACGCAAGGCCATGCTTCCCCTCGCAGCGGTATCGCATACGAATGTTACATTTATTTATTAACTGCTCATCTCCCAGATCCAACTGGGCCAAACCCCATTTTCCGCCCCACCCAAAGCTGCGACCACCTCCCCCCAACCCCATAAGCTCCACCAAATCCACCCAAGTCGACATATAACATGTACATCCTCCACCCCACCCCACAACACTAACACAAAACATAACACCAGCACAAATGGGAGAGAGGGAGGGATAATCTTTTCCTGAAGAGACTACTCTACTGTTCCCCTTTCCTCACAGAGTTCACTCCAGCCTGCCTCAACATCCAGCCAATCACGTGACTGCTCCACCCCATCACCTTAGCAACCTCCCTAATCATTTTTCTTTCTTACAAGCTCTGTCTATTAACCCTTTCTTACTTCCTCTTATAAAATTGTCAATCCTTATTCTA
Organism: Geotrypetes seraphini; assembly: GCF_902459505.1. Classification (NCBI taxonomy): domain Eukaryota; kingdom Metazoa; phylum Chordata; class Amphibia; order Gymnophiona; family Dermophiidae; genus Geotrypetes; species Geotrypetes seraphini. The sequence continues at coordinate 173,654 of NC_047084.1, read as the reverse complement.
CAGACCCTTGATAACACCTCATATATCCCCCTTACCCTCTGTCCCCCTCCCCCCATCATTCAATAAATATTACCAGCCGATGACATCAGCTCAGCTAATGTTATATCACACCAGATGAATCTGGTGTTCTTCTAAATCACAACACTATTTTAACATATTGCACCAATTGGTGAAATATGTGGTGCAACCACATTTTAATCTGCCAAACCAGTGCCATATGAATGAAAATTATATAAAAGGAGGCACTAATATGTGGACAATCAGTGCATCAGTAGCCTATAATACTCAACTTGAGATGCTTGATGAAGTCGGTGCTTGAAGTGTTAATGTCACTGATCTCATTCATACCCAGAATTTGTAGTTCACTACAAATTTTTTCTCTTCTGGTTTATCACTATCAATCTCCGTTTCTCATAAAATTCCCTCACTAATTAACTATTCGTTCTGACTTATTAAAAATTAACTGTTTCCTAAATCAACAACACACACTAGCTATGCCATAACACAAAAGAAATGTCCTCAATGCAGTTTCTCATTTAATACAATCACAGACTAGTACTTCATTCCTATCCATCCAATCACAGTATACAGTTTCTTATTTTATCCAATCTCTTGATCCAGATATATTATCTCTGGAGATCTGCACTAGCTGGGGTGTTAGTAAGTCAGTAAGCAAGTAGTGAGAAGAACTTAAGATCACAACTTAGATTTTTTGTTGTTATCTACTTAAAACACAGTTACACTACTTAGGCCCTCTTTTACTAAGCCACGATAGAGGTTTCTACCATGTCCCAGGGCGCTAAATGCTCCAACACTCATATTTTTCTGACAGAATGAAAAAAGTGGAAAAATCACTGGATTAAATGTATAGCTTTCGATAGAGACTGCCTCCCACTTTGTTGGTTGGGCTGAGAACTTTCCTGCAGCCCCTCGTATGATTTGATTTTAATTGGCGCAATAGGTTTAGCAAACTTGCCCCTAATTTATGGAATTCTCTGCCCCTCAACCATATGTCCTGATCTGTCTTTCAATTAATGCTAAAAACTTATTTAACTATTATTTTGAGCAGGCATTTTCCTATGACCAAACTCTAGTTTTTCCCCATGTGAATTATCAAGTGCATGGTGACTGCATTAAGTCTTGTCCTTTTTTTATTTTGTATAGCTTGGTCCTTTCAGTTTTTGTGTTTCTTACCAGGTGTTAATGAAAGAACATTTGATAACATTTGATTTGTAACATACTCTAATATGCAATTGCTGGAGTTAATCTCAATATGGCTGCCCGAACCTCCTGCAGCAGTCTCATGAGGCTTCCAAAGGAAGTTTCTGCAACCATTTCAAACCAGCGGTGGGAACAGGCAGAGCAGCAGGCAGGATAGTGTGGGGTTCTTTCCTACCTCTGATGAGGCCGCTATACCACCAGGGCCTGTTAAGGTAGGACTAGGGTGGTCCTACTGATACTTGTGGGCTCGGAGGCATAAGAACATAAGAATAGCCTTACTGGGTCAGACCAAAAGTCCATCAAGCACAGTAGCCCATTCTCACGGTGGCCAATCCAGGCCACCAGTACCTGGCCAAAACCCAAAGAGTAGCAACATTCCATGCTACTGATCCAGGGCAAGCATTGGCTTGCCTCATGTCTTTCTCAATAACAGACTATGGACTTTTCCTCCAGGAAATTGTCCAAACCCTTCTTAAAACCAGCCACGCTAAATGCTCTTACCACAAACTCTGACACTGCGTTCCAGCCCTTAACTATTCTCTAAGTGAAAAAATATTTCTTCCTATTGGTTTTAAAAGTATTTCTACCATTTTGCCTGAAGTCAGGCTTACTGGGTTGTAATTTCCCACAAGAATTTATTCTCTCTTTTTTTTGGGGGGGGGAGGGCATGGGGGCCACATCTTCTGCTGAGTTGGGCATGGAGGCTGCATCTTGTAAATAAAAAATAAGTTTAGCTTCAATTCTGTCCGAAAATGAGTTGCAGATTTTTGTCTGTGGATTTGGTTTAGGTCAGAACCCAATCTAATGGCATCGGTCGGCCTCTATCCCCAGGTACCCAATTAACATTTTAAAACCCATATCAGTCATTATACCCTCCCCCCTTTTCCCAAGGGGCTGGGGTATGTGAGGGTAGTGTGGCACAATTTCAGACCATTCTGTCACCTTTAAAAGATAGTGAGCCTAGTTTAGGCCTGCTCTTATGCATTGCTGTAGCCAGGAATGTATGCTCCCAATTGCAACAATGCAAAAAACATTACAGGATTTACTAGCATTTAATAATAAGATATTAACCCCCTCTTTTACGAAACTGCGCTAGCAGTTTCTAGCGCAGAGAGCCACGCTGAATGGCCCACGCTGCTCCCGATGCTCATTGAGTTCCTATGAGTGTCGGGAGCAGCGCGGTTCTTTGCGCTACAAACTTCTAGCGCAGTTTAATAGAAGAGGGGGTAAAAGTTAGTGAATCTCATAGTAATCCTTCTGTGTTAAAATAGGGTGCAAATATACTATTTTATTGGGCGTTTATGAATAGGACTATATGCAAATAATCTTTTGAAAGCAAATTGCATGAGCTCTACTCTTGATGCTAACTGCTGTACTAAAAACAACACAGTAATAAATTTGGTGACCTCTCTATCAACTATGGTTGGCACACAGGATGAACAAAACAAGGTACTTTAGACAGCACACAGTGATGGTTCTCTGGCAGAACTAGCTTCAAATCTTCTCCTTGAAAGAACATGAAGTAAATTAGGTTATCTATTGTGCTCTGCTTTATAAAAGAATCTGTAAAAATTCTAACCAGAAAACCATGACTGAGATTATTATGCATTGTTGTGACCAGAAGCTCTCAGGAGAATTTATAAGAGCTCCAATTAGCCTTATTTAACAATGTTAAATAATAACTGGTAATAACCTACTAATCAGTAAGGTCATTCTCATTTGCTGACCATTTTTTCATATGAATTAAAACATTTTCTCGTAAATGAAAAATCAGTTTATGGCTTTCAATGATAAAGTAATAAATTGCTTAAAATGGGAATATGTTAAATTAAAATGCTTTAAAATTTGCCTTTATTATTTATTTCCAGTTTACAACATGGAAATAAATACAGCAAATAAAGTGGATAAATCAGGGTGTGGTTTAGGCTCCATTTCCAGGTGAAGGAAGCTATGGTATGCACAACAGTGGGACCTTATTGATTCAAATAAATTGTGTCCCCCCATTTAACTACTCTTTTAGAAGATTGTGAACATTTTCACTAAAAAAAATTATACTAATGGGAGTTATCAATTTGTATTAGGGCTTTAAGTCATGTTACTTGCCTCTTAATGCACACCACAAATTTTATTATGGTCCTAAAATCATGGTAGCATAAGAACGTAAGAATAGCCTCACTAGGTCAGACCAATGATCCATCAAGCCCAGCAGCCCATTCCCATGGTGGCCAAACCAGGTCACTAGTACCTGGCCAAAACCCAAAGAGTAGCAGCATTCCATGCTTCCGATCCAGTTCAAGCAGTGGCTTCCCCATGTCCTTCTCAATAACAGACTATGGACTTTTCCTCCAGGAAATTGTTCAAATTTTTCTTAAAACCAGCTATGCCATATGCTCTTACCACAAACTCTGGCAATGCATTCTAGAGCTTAATTATTCTCTGAATGAAAAAAAATATTTTCCTCCTATTGGTTTTAAAAGTATCTCTCTGTAACTTCATCGAGTGTCCCCCCTAGTCTTTGTAATTTTTAACAGAGTGAAAAATCGATCCACTTGTACCCATTCTACTCCACTCAGGATTTTGTAGACTTCAATCATTATCTCCCCTTAGTCGTCTCTTTTCCAAGCTGAAGAGCTCCAACCTTTTTAGTCTTTTCTCATACCACTAGGGGCACCATTTTGATGGACAATGCTGGGAAGGCAGGAGTGACTGTGGATTGCTACTATTCGGAGAACCCTTCTAGACCACCATAGAATTAAGATATGGGCATGGAGGTGGAGGTGTGCACAAAGCGCCTCAACATTGGAATGCCCTGCCAGTACATCTTAGAGAGGAATAAAGTAGACAGTAGATAGGTTTAAAGGTTTGCTGAAAAGTTTCCTCTTTGAGATGCCTTTGATCTTTAAAATCCAAAGATAGGTTTGCACTTTCAGTTCATATGAAGAGCTTCCAATTTTTTCCTAACCTATTGTGCTTACCTTTAATGTTCTACTATCCTATCATAAGTGTAGTTCACCACTCCTTCCTTTTGTTTCAGTTTGGTTTGTCTTTTGTAAGTAAAGTAATATGGTAATATGTTTTATATTAAAATGATTTTAACTGTTTGTACATTGCCTAGGAATTTGATAGGTGATCATATTAAATTTTAATAAAACTTGAAACTTTGAGGTGGGGCTTGATTGGGGTCCACTTTAGAAGAGATGCTACTTCAGGGATCAGATCAGGAGGCTCTGGAGCAGGGGACTCTAGGGGAGGGGGTTGGATCGAGGATGTCTGGCATGGGGTGAGCCAGGGAGGTCACAGCCAGGAGCAGTCCTATGTTCTGGGCCACCAGAAAAATGCAGTGAACCATCTACTTATAGTAAATTAAAGCTATATAGTTTAACTTATTTACTATAAGTAGATGGGGAATGATTTTAAGATATACACTAACAATAGTGTTTTCTGTTTGTAGGAGAATTTCTTGATAAAGCTATGGCAAAACATAAACTCTATGTCAGAGTAAGATCCCCTTGCCATTAATCAACTGAAGCCCAGATGAATATTTTTATAAAATATTTAATATGTTAGAGTTAAAATTAAAGCGTTTCTATTAAAAAGATTCACGTGCATATGATCGATGAAGAGTTTGGCATGTTAGACTGCATATAAAAAGTCTGTTTTATGTAGCGACACCGGCTGAGGTCTAAATTAGTTAATTCAGATGGATCTTATTAAGTAGTGACTTTGAATCAAGTGTTGAGTGCTGTTTGGACATCTGTGGTTATGTTGTGTGACACAGCCAGTCACCATCAATTTTCATAGCCGGGCCGGCTAAGACACATGGCCAGATAGACCTGCCTAAAAAGCAGGTCTGTCTTTGGTTGTTAGCCTTAGCTGGCCAACTGATGAAAGTCGGTTTGGTCGGCTAAGTTTGTGGTGGCAAACTTTGCCCCAGACTGTCGATGACGGTGGCTGGATATGGCTTTCGGCGCTGAATTTCTGGGATTGCTGCCGACTGTGGAAGGTAGTCTCCCATGGTCTCAATATTGACCCCTAGATACATATAAACTTGTGCAAATGATTCTCCTTACCTCAAACTACTGGGTGTTTATAAACAACCTCTCTATATAAAAAATGTATGAAATTACATATACACTGCATTGGCTCTAACTGGATAATGCATTGGCATCTATGGTGATATTCAACGGTACTATATGATAAAATGCTGCTGGCTTAGGCCACCATAGGCAACTAGGGTGGTATGTGTACAATGAAGGACCAGATATACTTTAAACTGAACTGTGGGACAGTAGTAGTGAAAAAGCTCACAGGAACTTCAAGCTAAATTTAAAAGAAAACTGTCAGGAATTTCCATTTGAAAATCTAGCAGCAATGGGAATGAAGATACTTTATATTGAAAGAGGTACAAAAGTTCTATGGGGAAACACATCGGCATAGGTCTTTCAAAATGAAATCTCTGTGCATAATCTCCTTCTCTTGAGCTAACCACATCGCTTTGTGCAACACTGTTAATAATTTGGTTTCTTTTACATACATTGTTTTGGGGTGGGCAATTTTCAAACTCCCACTTTCTACAGGCAAAATGCTATTTTACCCATGAAATTACATTTGAAAATTGCCCTCTTTTTAGGCAACCACATTTATGTATTTATGTCAGAATCTGAGCCTGATGCAAGGAAGCTGCATATAACATGGTTCCCTCTCAGCTGTGCCCTCTTTTTAGGCTCCATCCTGTCATCAATTGTTTGATATCTAGGGTAGTGCCATTATCGTGATGTTGAAACAAGTTGGGTGAGATATTAGAGAGAGGCATGTACTCCTGGACCATTATAAAGCTCAGAGTTCATCCTATTTCCCATGTGAACAAATTCGTCTGTGGATGCAGAGCATGGATATTGCAGAAAGAAAATCTGAGACTAAGTAGATGTTTAATATTAGGTTGGCCACCAATTAAGAAACCATTATTCAGTGTGGTTGTAAAGTTAGTATGTAATCTAATGTTATATTGCATATTGTGTCACAGATAAGGTATTAGTTACCTAAGCCAAACCCTGAGACTAATCCATAATGGCCATTGAGGGGTAAGGCCTTCTAGCTGGCTTCATTAGTGTGGTATTTTGGTGTTTTCTCTCGAGGGTGGTGGCCTGCTATGCATAAGACTGAAGACATTTGCACAAATGAGTCAGTGGAATGTGGGCCTAGCTTGGGATAGCATGATGAGCAAACATCAAGCTTCATAACCAAGCTTTCAGATGGACAGCATGGCAATAGCATGACCATATTGACTGCTGTTGGACCAGCTGACAAAGCAGATACCTCACCCTCATATTAGAAGGTCCCTAATGAAACTGTGACTGTGTTTATATCATATTGTTCAGTTATACTGCATGATTATTTTACACAATATCAGCTATACTGAAAGGGAATCGATGGGATTGCTCTTCCTGTCAATGTTTTCATGACTTTTCTCATCAGTGTAACTTCAGGTTAAATGACAACTCTGGCAGTTTGCTTTGCTAAAAAAAGACTGATAAATGTCAAGTTCTTTTCACACTGTGGGCTAAATTGACAAAGGCCTTTCTCTCCTTGATTTAATAAGTTTCTTCCCCCCTGTGGCGAAAAAGCTTACTAAATCGGGCCATGTAGTTTTATTTTATAGAGTTCATCTTGTTACTTCAGTTCAATAACTGAAACACTCACCTTGCTTTCTTGCCTTGGAGGGGTTTTCTTTGCTCTTATGGTATTCTGGTATACATAAATACTGGTTCTGCTCTCTCTAAGAGGCACTCTCTCAATTACTTAACACAAGAACTACCTCTGGCTAAACCCAAAAAACAAACTGACAGCTTTTGTCAGTTGCTTGCAACAAGGTGACTCTCATCTGCCTTCCTCGTAAAAGACACTCACAAGCCACCACCAACAGTGAATGGATTAGGAATTTCAAGAGTTATTTTATGTGAAATCTTTCCAGATTGTTTTGTAAGTAGTAAAAGCATATTTAACCAAAGTTAGAAACTGGTTAGAGGAGGCTGATTCGCCTGAACACATTAAAAACCTGACAATTTTATTTACCGATATTTATAAAGGCAGTAATGGTCCTAACTTACAAGTTAATTAAAAATTGTGACAATATCCACACAGTACAAAAGTTTGCAAACACTATTTACATGTGTGCTCAGTTACAAAATTACTCATTATGGGGCCCTTTTACTAAGATACACTAAGAAATGGGCTTAGCACATTTTAAGGTAGGATTTTCCCATGACCAAGTCCATTTCTAATGCATCCCTAAAATAGGGCACTCTTTGTCTTATTTTTATACTTTATTGTTCATTAGTGTTTGATATACTGTTTCATTTGTGATGCAAGTCAAAGTAGTTCACAATATAACGAGGGGGTGTTGAAAAGTTCTCAGCCCAACCAACCAACTTCCTAAATTCGGAGCATTATTTTGCCACTGTAGCTGAAAAGAATGTTATCATATTTCGTTAACTGCCATTTTGCAGAAACATTGTTTGAGATCATTGATTGAACCATATCTATGTCATTCTCTTCTTCGTTAGGCTGACAATTTTTCAGCACCCTCTCATACACTAGAAAAGAACTCCATAATGAAACAGTAAAGTACTCAATCATACAAGAATTATAGTACATTCAAATGTTAAAACATGACCATAACTTCTTGTTTATTCTAAGCTTGAAAATAAATAAAACTTTTTTGAACTTTAAAAAAAATATATATATAATACTCAGACACGTCACTTCTCAACTGTTATTACTTGCAGGGAAGCCAGCAATTAGAAACAAGGAATTTGTTAGGTCCCATTTAATTCAGTTGTCAACATAAATAGATAAGTATTGATCTAAAATTCACATAAGAATTTTCTGTGTGTAACAATGCAGGAGCCAAAAAGGAAAATGCACTGTGTCTGGTAGATTCCCTCTGATCTCATGAAGGCTTGGAAGGACCAGTCTGTGATCATGAATGGATCAGAGAATACAAGTGGAGACATGAGAGATGATAGACAATTGGGAATACCAATATGTAAAGAAAAGCATGAGAAATTAACATTTTGTAGGTCCCGTGCTATTTTTTTTTTTCATTAGTTAGCAAGACCTGCAAAAATATCAATGTGGGAGCACTTAGGCCTGGATTCTCTAAACGGCCCCGTTATCAGCAGCCACCTTAAAAGCACCACCGATCGCGTGTCAATCACATGATGACACCATTGCCTCCAGCAAAAGTAGGTGCCAGAAATGTAGGTCAGGGTTTTCAAGGCCTACATTTCTGGTGCCTACCTTTGATGTGAATTGTGCCTCTGGAGGCACCTACCAGTGTCTGATACTATTCCTGGCATAAACTATGCCTACGGTGACATTAGTCACTGGTAAGCACCTCCAGAGGTACGATTCTGTAACCTTGAAATTTTTTAAAGTATCATTTTAAACAAGCTTATAGAGAAGGTACCTGTCATTGAAGCATCTTATCTTCTTTCTGCGGTCGTTCAAGCTGTCGCTTATTTAAAAGGTCAAAAATGTCACCACATTGGAAAGAACAGCATGGTGACATCTTACCAATGTCACCAAATGATAGGCTGTCAGAAAATGAGCTGTCAAAGGCGGGTATTACAAAAATGCTCGCCATTCTATCTCGTTGTTCAAACCACTAGGATGGAGAGTATTTAATTTGTAAATCCATCTTTGCTCTCAAATCATAGCGCTCTTGCCAGATCACCTCTTCTCTTTAAAGTGGGTATATCCAAAACAGAAAAATGGTATCATCAGCATCATGCTTCTTATCAGTCCAGTGTTGAACTAACGGAGCTTCAAGATACCTTGCTTGGATTCTGCTTTGATGTTCACCAATGCATATTTTAATGCTCCTAGTGGTCAGGGATATTCTACTATATATACTACCCTGCTGGTATCACAACTGATGTCATGTGTGTTGCCTTTTTCTTGACCCAATCCGGCACTGAAAGTTGTTCAAGCATACTACTGTATTGACAGAATTTGCAGCGTCCAGAGGCACAATGGCCTCTGTGCTTTGGAGTGATTTCTCCAAGTTCGATAAATTGTGACTTAACCAATCTTTATTTAAAATTGGGCCCTTTTGAAAAGGCAAACCTAGGAATGTCTTGAAAAACTGAATGATATTGCATGATGTTCCAATGACAACAATACACTCCAAATTTGCCAAAATTCCTACTGTAGAAAAAACACAAAAAGGCAACCTAGTCACATCAAGGTTTGTGTGGGGGACGCTCAAGACGCCAAAATTGGCTCGCAACTAACAAACCAAAATGGGGTGAATATAATATAGGGTGCTCTCAGTGTGAACCCTCAGTGATAGGAGTACAGCTCCGACACTTCACTTCTGGGTCAAGGTGGTAAGCCTCCACCCACACACCATCATTGAGCACCCTGAGTGTGCTGAAATTAAAGGGACCTGAGTCCACTAAATCAAACAAATCAAACAATCAAAGTGAGTAAATTAAACTCAACACAAACAACCTGAGCGACCCCCAAACAAACCCTGCCAGCCAGACCCCTCGACTCACACAACAAAATCAAAAATCACCATGCAAAAATCAAATGAACACAATACTTATCTGAAACTATCTCACAAACTGATAAACGCAAAAAACCGCATCAGGAGAAGAGGTTCGACCGCACTGGTTTCGGGAGGAGCCCTTCTTCAGGAACCTGACCCCCGACGGAACACGAACAAAGAGGTCGGCTGGAGGGCGGGGTGCCCGGGCGGAAGAGCACACCGCTTAAAACGGATCTGTAGGTGACGTCATGCACAAACCAACCAAACATACAACACTAACAACCAATCACACTCAGGGGCGAGAACACCCCCATGAATACACAACCATGCTAAATGAAAAACATAAAACGTGATCCATGCTGAAAACAACCCGATGACCCCAGCCAAAAACCCCCACTGAAACATAGAACCCAAATAGAAATACGATGAACACAGTTAAATAATGGTGTTCCATTCCACACCTTCATTAAGACCATTGGGATGGACAGATTGTAATTGGAAAATCCAATATTGTTCCCTAAGATTCAAATGGGACTGTCTATCCCCCCTGAAATCCCAAGGGACTTGCTCAAGCACGAACCAAGACAGATCGGTGAACCGATGGCCAAATTCAGCACAGTGCGGCACAAGAGGGGCAGAGTGAGATCCAGTGCGAATCCGGCTCCTGTGTTCTTGCAATCTGACCCTGATTCTTCTGCTAGTCCGCCCCACATAGCACAACCCGCAGGGGCAGATGATGACATAAACTACCCATTCAGAATCACAAGACGTCTGAGATCTGAGGTGGTAAGTACGTTGAGTCCGGGGATGTTGCCAGGTAGAAATAGACAAGGATAGAGGGCACATATCACAATGACCACATGGTTTATGACTGCCCCCAATATGAACCCGTCTCCTCGTGGCCAATAAGTCCTTCAAGTTTTTAGAACGGGCATAAGCTATAGAGGGAGCCTCCTTGAAAACAGGATGGTGATCCAGGACGTGCCAGTGCTTCCTCACAATGTTCGCTACCTGGTGGGCTTGATTGGAAAACGATATGACACACACCTGCTGATCTAAAGGAGGCCTGGTGGCAGGAGCCCGTAATAGCTCAGGGTTAGCATAGCGTGCTCTACGATACGCTCTTCTGATGGTCCATTCAGGATAGCCACGGGCCTTAAAATGCTGGAATAGTAGTTTAGCTTGAGCCTTGTACTCCCTCAAAGAAGAGCAAATACGACGAATCCTGAGGAATTGCTCCACAGGCAACGATTGGCGCAACCTGACAGGATGACAGCTAGTGTAATGTAAATATGAGGTCCGGTCTGTGGACTTCCGGAAAACCGTCGTGACCAATTGCCCATCCATTTTGCTAACCCTGGTATCCAGATAGGTGACACTAGTTGCGTTGACAGTGACAGTGAACTTTAAATGCCTATCAAGAGTGTTAAGCCAGGTCAAAAATTCATAAAATCTTGCCCTAGTGTCAGTCCATATGAGGAACACATCGTCAATAAAACGAAGCCATGTGGCAATGTGCGACATCCACCCAGACGGATATAACAACTGTTCCTCAAAATTTGTAACGTAGAGATTAGCCACAGTGGGGGCCATGGCTGTACCCATGGCTACCCCGTGCGTTTGGAGATAAAACTCCCCGCGCACCTCAAAAAAATTTTTTTGTAACACCAAGGTGGCTAATTGCATGAGAAAAGCTTTAGTTATGCGATGATGGAAAGACCCCCCAGATAGATGATGGGGTATATTGCTATATAAGGCTTCAAGATCCATAGTTATCAGTAGATCAGATTGTTGCACTTGAATAGCCTCAATTCTATTGAGAAAGTTGGTGGTGTCTAATACAAAGGACCGAGCCTGAGCAACCTTAGGTTTCAAGAAGTGGTCAACCATTTTGGATAAGGGTTCAAGAATAGTACCCCGGAGCGACACAATAGGTCTGCCCGGGGGATTATTGAGAGTTTTATGAATTTTGGGTACAGTGTAAAAGTGAGGTTTACGGCTAGGAGACTGGGATAAATATCTGGCTTCGGATTTGGTAATAATGTTATCCTGCAACGCCGGAGACTTGATTATACGTTTGATGTTAAAGGCATTTTGTGAAAATGGCAACATACAAACTATTGACTTATCTTCCTCACAATCTTGGGACTGTAATAGCCTGGGCTGACTAGCATACAATGCATGCTTCTGTGCTCTCTTGATAAGTGGTTTAGAGAAATCTGTTGCTCATATCGTGATCTTTATCAATAAAGTTCTCCTTAGATGAACATAATTGTTTGAGCTGTAAAAAATGTCCAGTGGATTTATTATTGCTAAAATGTCTTGGGTGAAAACTGTCATATCTTAACAGATTATTTCTATCTGTGTTCTTCCTATAAATTGTAGTGGAAAATGAACCATTTTCTAGAGTGATCATAATATCCCAAAAGGGGAGCTGCTTAGTATGTGTTTGAGATGTAAATTGTAAGTTAACATCGCAGGTATTTATCCAATGTAGAAAGGTGTCCAGTTCAATCTGTGTGCCCACCCACACTGCAAAAAAAATGTCATCTATATATCTCTTTCAACAGAGGTTGTGATAGGCCAGAGCACAGTACAGGGGTTCAAGGAAGGTTTAGATAGGTTCCTAAAGGATAAGGGGATTGAGGAGTACAGATAGAAGCAGAGGTAGGTTATAGAAATGGTCAGGAACCACTTCACAGGTCATAGACCTGATGGGCCGCCGCGGGAGCGGACCGCTGGGCGCGATGGACCTCTGGTCTGACCCAGTGGAGGCAACTTCTTATGTTCTTATGAAATGTTCAGATGGGTACAAAAAATCATCTTCAAACCTGGATACATACAGGCACGCAATGGATGGAGCCATTTTTGCACCCATTGCTGTACACTTGATTTGTTTTAAAAAAATGGTGACCGGACCAGGGCGGGCCAAGATGGCGGCGATGTGAGAAGCCGTGAGAGATGAGTTGAGATCTCTCCGAGTTTGCTTTTCCTAATTAAAAACTATACCTCGTCTCCAGATGCCTCATACGAAGAGGAAAGGGGTGGTCAGGGTCATTTCCTCGCCGGCCCTGGCATCCCCCACAGTACAGCAAACTATGGATCATTTCTTTTCGGCCCTTCCGGCGCCAGCATATCCCGTAGTTGAGAGTCCGGCGGAGAAGTGAGGGAGTCGCTTACCCTTTCGGGCACTGAAATATCTCTGTCTCCTCCGGTTTCCCTCACACCTCCATGTCCGGCGACTGCTGAGACGCTGAGGCGAGAGACACGCGATCCAGGAAGCGGAGATGAGGGGTCTTCCGGCGAGGACACAACATCAACGGCTGGACAGCTGATGGAAGCAAGAGAGGGGAGTCTTTATCCTCTCCGACGGAGGTTTCCATGCATAGCATCTGGTCTTTGCTTCAGCGGATGGAGGGGAAAATGGAAAAATCATCTAAAGAGGTAACTAAAATAGTTGAGAACTTGGACTTATTAACTAAAACAGTGGAAGCAATGAAATTAGATTTTACCGTCCAAACTAAGCAGATGCAGGAGGATATACAGCATTTATAACAGTTTAAGATGGCTTCAATCAAAGATAGTTCCTTTATATATAAGAAATTAAGAGCAATTTGAAAATTTTAATAGACGCTTGAACTCCGCATCTTAAATTTTCCACAAATTCTGGGTGTGTTGCCTCTTAACCTATTGAAAAGATATTTGATTGAAAATGTAAAAGTTTCTTCAAATTGTATTCCTCCAATAAATAAAATTTATTATTTGCCAAATAAGAAGATACCTGGAAGAGAAGGAGGTGAAAAGGAGATTGAAAAGGAGATTGAAAGAGAGAAAAGAAGGAAAAATAATGAAATAGATTTTGCTAATGTGACTGCTCTTCTTGACCAAACAATAACAGCTGACACTGATAGAGTTACGCTCTTAGTATCATTTGTATTTGAGCAAGATGTAAATATGATTATGAAATTTTTCTTTAAAAACTCACAAAAACTATTTGGGGAACAGAAAATATGGATATATCCTGATGTTGCTAAGACTACTCAAGAACGGAGGAAAGAATTTCTTTCTATGCGTCGAGAGACAATCAATTTGGGAGCAACGTTTCTTTTAGCATACCCCTGCAAATGCTTGGTTAGGTATTTAGGAGTTAAATACACATTTTTCTCTCCAATTCATCTGAGGGAATTCTTGGATGTTAAGAAGATCATTAAGGACTGAGGGATAATGGAAGTAAAGCCGCTACTTAGATACATTAAGCCAATTTGTTAATTAAATTCCTCTTTAATTTTCTCTCATAATGTATTGCTTGACCATCCACCTATTATAGTGGTCTAAGAAGGGGATAAAGAAAGTATATTTGTAAGAATGAATTTGTATTACTTTTGGTTTGTTTTTCCTCCCTACGTTTATTGCAGCAAGATATATTCTTGTAAATTGTGATGTATAATTAGAAATAAATAATAATAATAAAAAAATGGTGACCAAATTGAAAATAATTCATATTTAAAACTACCTGTGCTAACTTGACTAGCAACTCTACTCTCTCTTTGGATAAATCTAAGCCTTCCAAATGTGCTCGTATTTTGGTTACTGCTGTTTGTTGGGGAATATTTGTATATAGTGCTGAATATTTGGTCACCATTTTTTTCAAACAAATCAAGGGTACAGCAATGGGTGGGCAGGCACACAGATGGAACTGGATACCTTTCTGCATTGGTTCTTTAATGAAACTTTTCATAATAAGATAATTTTGAAACCACCATTTTTCAGAAACCTATAGACAGGAGCAAATTTTTAAGCTATAATTTTTTTTCATGTACAGTGTTTTGGGGCAGTAGAATGCCTTTTTGTTTGGGGTGCTCTAAGCTCCACCCCTAACCTTGCAACTAGCTCCACCCCTAATGCTGTGCCTCTGTTCCTCCATCTTTACCTTTCACTGCATATACCTTTGCTTCTCCCATCCTACCCTCCTCCTCAGTATCTGACCTTCTTTTCCTTCTCTTACTATAGCCCCCGCATCAACCTCCCATCCCTAGCCACATTTCCTATCTGTCTCCTTATCAACTGTTAGTCTCCTTCCAGGCACAACATTACATCCATTCTCCAATTGCTGCCCCTAGTCCCCATATTATCTATGAGCTCCCTTCATCCTATTCCCAACATTAGACATTCCAGTCCTAGCATCACCCCTTCTGCCCCCCTCCCCCAACATCAGCTCCCTTCTGCCACCCTTACTACCTGGCAATATCAGCCCTTTTGTTATCCTCAGTCTCCCATCAGTCTTCGTCCCCCCCTCCCTGCCTCAGCCTTTACATCACACTCATCTCTAAGCCCCAGCCTCCAAGTATCACCAGCTCCTGGTCAGGCCCCAGATGCTGCATCAAACCCAACTCCAAGACCCAGCCCTGTTCTCCCACCTGCACCCTTATCAGTCCTCTGATCCTGCATCAGACCCAAATCCAAATATGAATTCCTTTATCTCACTTTTCTTCTTGTTGGCTCTCAGCTCTCCCTTGCCAGCACCAGCACCTTTAAATCTCCTGCACAACAATGGAAACTTGTGTTTCCAATTCCATCTCTCTGCTTTATTTTGCTAATGATACTGTGCACATGTTAAAATCAGAGAGCACCTTCTTCCTGTTTCTTGCATTTCTTTCTATACTTTATACACGGTTCATTTTACAGAGGCTCACGTATGTTGCTTTTCTATCCTTGGGCCAGCGATGTGGAATCATCTGCCGACTGTGTTATAGTCCTTGATGGATACATCTTTATTCAGGAAGCAGCTTAAGTGCACTTTTATTTACACAAGCATTTGGTGAAGAGCTCCGAGTAGCATTCTTACTTCTTTGATTGCACTCAGTGCTTGATTTTATTCCTGCTAGATGAGGCTTCTGACAGGCATTTCACCCTGTTGAAACTCTTGGACTGTGTTCCCCAGTTAATGCCATCAAGTAGTTAACACTCTAGTTGCTACAAGATGTTCCAAACAAAGTACATAGGCCAACTGATAGTTGGATAAAGGAATAGATCATGAAAACAAGAAAACGGTTTTAAAACTTAAACTTCTTCCATGTATAAAGAATGATATGAAGACATTAGTGAAGTTTAACTTGTAGCGAACTCTGAATAAAGAAGAAAACAAGATTCAGATTCAGATTGTAACTGGACCTAAACATAGGGATGATCATATATCTGAAGCTGGTTCTTTAATAATATTTTGCAATGTGCCACAAGATCTGGGTTGCGATGTGTTGATATTTCATGGTCAGATCACTGTTCTTTATTCTGTTTCTTCTTTATTTTATATTACTCGATGTGATGTATATTTGGTAGATCTGAATGCTACAGTAGCTGCTTACTGTATGTGCAGAATATTTAATCATTAGATATGACTGATGCTATAGATTTATAGTAGGATTCACTTGAAAATGCCCTTAATTCACTTGGCCCCTAAAAGAGTGGTGTTATTGCAGCTGGAACATTTATAACAAATTGCTTCTAGGACTCCCTGATAATGTATTATTTTTTAAATATTTGTTGTAGTTATTTTTTAATTTTTAGGATTGTTTTATGTGCTTTTATGTTTGATTTTTGTATGTTGATTGTAACTCACTTAGGGAGCTTTTTTATAAAGCTACAGTAGTGAGTTCATGTGTGGTAAATGTGACACAGCCCATAGGAACTGAATGGGCTGCATTGTATTTGTCGTGTAGAAATCACTATCACAATTTTGTAAAATGGGCTCTTACATTTTTAGATGACAGGCTAGAAATTTTTTTTTAAATAAAATAAATAGTACAGTTTTCTTTTTCCTCCTTTCCTTTCTATGTAACATTATACAAGTATATCAAGAAGCATTCCCTTCATAAGTATCAGCTTTATTTTTCCTTTATTATTTTTTTAAATTATTCTGAAGATTCTTTGACAGCATAAGAACAGAATTGCCTGACATCTCTGAACTGCTTTCTGTAGAACATCTTCGCAGAAGAGTACAAATATGCAGAAGTTTCAAGTTTCAAGTTTATTCGAAATTTGATGAATTTGATGAATCGCTTATACATAAAATACTAAGCGATGTACATTAAAATCCAAATTTGAATGTACAATAAAATACAAAATAATGATAACAAATAAAACACTAAGCGAATTACTATAAAATCCAAATTTGAACATACGTTAAGATACAAGGTGATAATAATAACAATAGAGAGAACCACATCTAATTCACACAACATACTGTAGATATCATAACTCTAATCCTTTAACAGTCTACCATCTGAGCCAAACAAAAGTATGTAAGAAGCATATATATACACTTGGGGCCAAATTCTATAAATGGCGTCCTGATTGTAGGCGGTGGTAGGAGGTCTACCGCTGTCTAACCAGCCAGTCAGGCAGGCTGCCTACACTGTAGACGTTTTCGCAAGCTTAGGGAGACATGTAGGCCACTTAAGCTTGCCCAAGGCTAGGTGTGGGTGTGGTTTCACCCAGAAGTGGCCTTAGGCAAACTTAACCGACCCTAGGCATCTCCCTAGGGTCGTGATAGGCATCTGAAATGTAGGCCAGCAAAATGTTAAAAAGAACAGGCTCAAATACTGAACCTTGAGACACACCACTGGTAACATCCCTTTCCTAAGAACAATCTCCATTAACCACTCCTCTCTGTTGCCTTCTATCAACCAATTACTGACCCAGTCCATCGCTGTGGGACCTATAATAAGGGCACCCATTTATTAGACTCCTGTGTGGAACACTGTCAAAGGCTTTGCTGAAATCTAAATCACCACATTTAGTGCTCTCCCTCTATCCAATTCTCTGGTCACCCAGTTTAAGAAATTGATCAGATTTGTCTGACAAGATGTTGCTTCGGGTCCTGTAATCCACTGAATTCCTGAAACTGCACTATTCTCTGTTTTAAAAGTATTTCAATTAATTTACTTACCATAGAAGTCAGACATATTGGCCTTTATTTCTTTACTTCTTCCTTACGTCCACTTTTGTGAAGAGGGACAATATCCGCCCTTCTCCAATCCTCTGGTACCACTCCCGACTCTAGAAAATCATTGAAAAAGTCAGCCAGCGGCACTGCCAGAACTTCCTTAAGTTCCCTCAGATATACACCATCTGGCACCATTACTTTATCTACCTTTAGTTTAGCGAGCTCCTCATGAATACAATCTACCCTACCTGCAGCCCTTACAGAGCAGAAATATGTTAAGCAATTCAGTCTTATTTTATCAGCTTCTACATATTCCTCCCCTTCCCCTTTGAGCCTCACCATGCCACTTTTGCACTTCCTCCTATTACTAATATATCTAAAAAGTGTCTTGTCCCTTCATTTTACTGTGTCAACTATTTATTATTTCTGTTTGCATCTTTGCTTTCCTAACTACTCGACCAGCCTCTCTTAACTTTTCCAGATATTTGTGCCTGTCTTCTTCTTTCTGCGATCTTTTGTAGTTTATGAAAGCTAATCTTTTTCCTTACCTCCTCAGTTACTATTTTTGAGAATCACAGTGGCCTTCTTTTCCTCTTACTTTTCTTACAAAATGGTTTGTTGTCCTTATAATAGTTCCCTTTCAGTTTCCCCCACTGCTTTCCTACTTCTTCCAGCTTCTTGTGATCCTTGGCAAGTCATTTAATTCTCCACTGCCCCAGGTACATTAGGTAGATTGTGAGCCTACTGGGACAGACAGGGAAAATGCTTGAAGTATCTATATGTAAACTGCTTTGAGTGTGGTTACATAACTACAAAAAGGTAGCATACAAGTCCCAATCCCTTTCCCATCCAGATGATTCCTTGATATAATCTCCTATCTGAATAATGTTAGTTTTTTTTTTAAAGTTTAGAATCTTCCCTTTTGAATAAACTCTCTCTATACCTGTCTTTTTTTTTTGTAATCATTTTTATTAGAAAGGGTACAACAACAGGGCAACAGGCAGAACAGAAAAGCCGAAGACTCAAATACAAATAAGCAGTAAAAATACAGTAGAAATACACTCGCTGCTGTTAGGTACTGGATTTAGACTGGTAGCATGGAGCAACAAAGCAAAAAAAGAGACCGACACCCCCCAGCGAGCTAAGGCGCGAAGATAGCTAAAACAAAAAGGTAATAGAGGGACGTCCCCGGTACCACATAAAAGGTATAGGGCCGGGGTAGCTGTGTGGGCCTTTGGATGAGTATCTATTTTATAATCCAGCTGCCGGGGGGGGGGGGGGGGGGTTTCCTAATCTGTCTAGTATAGGGTCGCCGGCCCAGCCAACTCTAAAGGTCTCCTCTCTCAGTTGTGGGCCGCGTAGAATCGTGATCTGTCTGCCCTCTATACACCTGAGGCTTTCCAGGAGCTTTTTCACACCTTGCAGGTCTTTGTGAAATCCGCGGCTTGGCAGGAAACTCAATTCAAGATTCTACACCTATCTTATCCTTAAACCACACCATGCAGTGATCACTGAATGCCAAATGATCACCCATTATAACATTGGAATCACTTTCCCTGTTTGTAAGTACTAAGTCTAGTATGGCCCCATCCTACGTGGGTTCCATTACCATCTGCTGGAACAGTTCTCCTTGAAGAGAATCCAGGATCTCCCTACTTCTAGTAGATCCCACAATAGGGATACCCCAGTCAACCTCTGGCATATTAAAATCTCCTATTAGTAGTACTTCACCTGCTTTTACCGCTATATTTTGAATGTCTTCTATTAAATCCAGTCACCAAGTGAATTTGGCTAAATTTAAACAGATATGAACAAAAGCTTTATATCAAAAGACATTAATTATGCTAACCAAGAAACCTTTTACAAAGCCATGGTAGCGATGCTGCTGCAATAAATGCACCAAAGCCTTTGTAAAAAGGGCCCTAAGATTGTTGGCCTGGATACATATACATAACATATTATTGTTGTGTAAACATTTTATTGCAAAAGTGCCCATCAAATTTTTTTTTTTTTTTGCAATGGATGCTGTAAATACCTTAACACCTCCCCCTTTATAAATCCGTAGCATGGTTTTAATGCCGGCTATGGTAGTAACAGCTCTGACGATCATGAGCGTCTGAGCTGTTATCGCCGTGGCCGGTGCAAAAAACCGCACTACGGTTTTGTAAAAGGGGGGAGGGGAGTTTGGTAATGAAAAAGTTAAATAACTATCAAAATTAATTATATCCATTGTTTTCAAGAAAGCATTTTCAAGAAAGAATTTTCTGATTTAAGCCCACTGGAAGGCATTTATTACATTTAGCTTTGATGTCTGTTTTTCTGCTGTCAGAATGCTTCTTTTGTAGCTGCCGCTCACTAGGATGATATTTGTTTGCCTCTCTGTAATTTTCTCCGCAACTGACAAATGCCCATACCATTACAGCAATAGATTGTACAAGCATAAACAGATATTTTCTGAGACTAGATTGTTCTCAGACAATATCTGTTTATTCTTGTAGGTGATATATATATGCAGTGGTACTTTGGTTTAGGAGCATAATTCGTTCCAGAAGCATGCTCGTAAACCAAAATACTCGTATATCAAAGCGAGTTTCCCCATAGGAAATAATGGAAACTCGCTTTGATACGTTCCCACCCCCCGAGGTCAGCGGCGCTGCTCTATCCCCCCATGAGAACCAGCAATGTTCCCCCTGAAGGCCCCCCTGCAATCCGACGCCCCCCCGCCACGATTCAGCATCCCCCTCGTCGCAATCTGAAGTCCACCAGACCCACCCGGACCCGCTTCTTACTGTCATCTGGGCCTTGGCACCGGCACGTCCTGTGCATTGGTGCCGGTGCCCGAAGATCGGCCTCCTCTTCTTGCTGGGCCTTGAGCATCTGTGCATGCTCAAGGCCTGCGAGTTCACATTCTCTCTGAGATTCTCGGAGATCTCAGAGAGAACATGAACTTGCAGGCCTTGAACATGTGCAGATCCTCAAGGCCCAGCAAGAAGAGGAGGCCGATCTTCGGGCACCGGCACCAATGCACAGGACATGCCGGTGCCGGTGCCAAGGCCCAGATGACAGTAAGAAGCGGGTTCGGGTGGGTCTGGGGGACTTCAGATTGCGGCGGGGAGGGTGCCGAATCGCAGCAGGGGGGTGCCGGATCGCGGGGTCACCGCTCGCAAATCGAGGCATGCTCGGTTTCCGAGGCGCCGATTTGGCGAATGTTTTGCTTGTCTTGCAAAACACTCGCAAACCGGTGCACTCGTAAACCGAGGTACCACTGTATATATTTTTGTCCAGCTGACTATTCTCTGTCTTGAACAATCATCCATCCAGGTACAACGTGAAGTATTTTGTACAGCCCCGGTCGAGGGCGATGCAGTGTTTTCCTCTGCTGCCCCCGGGTGTTTACCATCTTGCCAGCTCCCTCCTCTGTCTTGCTGCAGCGTTGCGCATTGGTGCGGCCCCAGAAACATTTTTTCAGCCAATGCGGCCCAGGGAAGCATATCAAATTCTTTGGCATCCTATATCTTATCATTCATCTTTTCATTTTTATCTGTAGCAAATAATCAGTGGCTGACTGGCCAAGAGAAACTCCAGATAAGAGACTCCACATTTAAACAAAAAAATTCTAGCTTTCCATCTATAATTTAAATTTTCTGATATTGTCCTGTAAATTAGAAATCTAGGAAGTAAAACAAATATGGTGCTAGATATCTGGCAGACTGTGAGGAATGAAGTGTATTTAAACATGAAGTACAGGTAGCTGATATAGAATAGCCCCCACTGCTTTTCATTTCCCATAGATAATGGTCTTCTAGCGCCTGTCCTTGTCCCACTTCCAGCCTAGCATGGCTTCCCTATTAGAGAAGTGAATACCGTGAAGGTAAATTAAGATCCATTTTCTTACTTTCTTTGACTTCTCTGAACATTAAATGTGTTTTGCTTCCCATGGAGCATGAACTTATTTCCACCACCTAATATCCAGTTTTAATGAAAATTTAGGAAAGAGCATTATAATTTTAAGACTGTAAATGACTTGAGCACATTACTGGTCTGGAAAAAAATGATCAGAAACCCTGAAGCATTAATAACAGCTATCATGCAGCAAAAAAAGTCCCTGTAATAACTATTAATTTTTCAGTCTATTGTGCATGAACGGATGAACTTTTGAAATATCCTCATTTTACCTTTTCTATTAAGTATAATCATTAATGTTTGCTCTAAAATTATTAAGAATTCTCTTCATAAAATGAAACACTCTGCTTTAGAGACTTCTGTCCCTGAATTATTTTAAATTCATGAGCACTATGCTTGCCAAGCATATATATTTTAAATAGTAAATTATAGCACACAAAATCCACATTGGTCAATGCAGTGCACCCAGGTGCAATTCCTCTGGTCTAACTAGATACTTCTGGTAGAATTCTGTGCAAAAAATTTGAAAATTCTGCACACAATATTTTAAAATTCTGTAAAGTTTATTTGTAGTGTTTTTGAGTGGAACACCCCCATCATAAGGCCTGAAATTCCTTCCTGCCTTTTCACTCCAACTGCAGTTCTGTCTCCCTCTAAATCCCAAAATGACTCATAATTCTGTCAGCCCCTAAAGTCTTCTGCATGCAATACCCAATCTCACATTATTTCTCCTCACCTTCCCAGCTGCCACTTTATCTTTCCTCATCTTCCCATCCCCCATGACAAGCCTTCAACTTTTTGCTCTGACCCACATGGCTTCTTCACCCCTTTACTCTGTTCCCAAACCCACCATAGCCATGCCACATTCACCCTTTTTGTTTGCCCCCATTTCCCCTATCCTGCATTTACCCCTTTTATCTGCCCCCAGTTCTCCCACCTTGCTACTTGCAGGAGGAAAAAAAGATGGGAGGGTGGAGGGGGGTCAAATGTGGACAGGGAGAAATAGACAGAAAAGGGCATAGGAGGTGGAAGGGGGGATGGCCTAAGGGATCTGGCCAATCAGAATCTTAGGCCACTCCCAATGCATCCCAAAATGCACTGCGGGAGAGGCCCAAGATTCTGGTTGGCCCAGGTGCCTAAGGCCCTTCCTATGGGAGGGGCCTTAAGTTCCTGGGCCAATCAGGATCTTGGGCCCCTCCCCGGTGCATCCCATAATGCACCAGGAAGGAGGAGGCCCGCCATTCTAGTGAAGGGTGGGGGTGGACTTGGGGGGGGCCCAGCTGGGCTTGGGGGAACTGAGGGGGCTATTTTTCAGGGTGGGGGTATGGCAGGAGGACTGGGCATCCCTCCTGCCAATGATATTTGGCAGGGTGGGGGCTCTGGTAGGACGGGTTAGGCATCTCTCCTGCCAGCGATGTTTGTGGGGATGTGGGGGGGGAGGGTTTGGCAGGAGGGATTGGGCATCCCTCCTGCTGGTAGGCTTCATGGGGGGGACAGGTTGCCTTGGCTGCTATACTGATCATGGCAGGGAGATACCCTTTCCGCGATTAGCTCAGTGGCAACAAGATTCTCTAATTAGTGCCTGTAATATGGGCGCCAGTTAGAAAGTCGTGGTGGTTAGGCGGCTTAGGACAATTCTGTACAAGCCTCCCATGTGTGATTCTCAAAAGCTGCTTAGACCTTCTGAGACCAGGTGCCCTATACAGAATCTGGGCCAAAAAGGTTAAAAAAAAGTGTTTTATTTTGAATTGATTAACTGGAATATGTTAGCTTTGGGATACGTGTATCACAGATGTCTATATACTGTATTCAATGCAGGAAATGCATTTGCTGTTCTTTCTTCTAAGAAGATCCAGAAGATCCATAGGATCCTTTTTATTTTACCACCTTCAGAAAATCAAGGTATACCAGGAAAGGGGAGGGGGCGCCATCTCATCCTTTGCCTCAGGCAGCAAATGGCCTTGGGCCGCTCCTGGCTACTGGGCTAGATGAACCATTGGTCTGTTCCAGTAAGGCTATTCTTATGTTCTTTTCTTCTTATGATCCACCTTTTTTAACTGCCCCAACCCCCCCCCCCATGGAATATTCACCCTTTTTGTCTGACCCCATTTCCCCCACCCTGCATGTGATTTACCCCTTTAATCTGCCCCCAATTCCCCATCATTTTTTTTTCAGCTGTAGCAGCAGTTCTGCTCACTCTCTTCCCTTCTCCTCCAGGGCTAAGATCGCGTGGCAAAAAGAAGAGAAAGTGAACTGTTACACAGTGGGTCACTTCCTCCTCCTATGCTGACTTAGACTCATCCGTTTATGTCAGTGCCACTCAAACTCTCTAGAGCCGGGGCACACTAAAGGTGGTGGCCATGGTTTGAGGCACCTAGAAGTGCGCGGACATTGCCGTGATGACATCACACACATGCGTGACATCATCACATTGACATCCACACATGCACAGAGGCCCTCCAGACAGGCCCTGAAATGCCAATAGGGTGTTCCAGCAGGGAAGTCTAACAAACATCAACTGAGTACCCCCAACCACAGACCTCCCAAGCTACACCCTAGACTAGAGGTCTGCATGGGAATGGGGATCGCGGGACTCCCATGGGGATCCCCCCGACCCATGGAACTCCCTCTGGTCCATGGGACTCCCACGGGGATGGAAGGCTTTGGAAGCAGGATTCGACTTACTGAGGCCTACCTAAATTCCGACGCAACTGAGAGACCAGTCCTGCACCATGATGGAAACAGCCATGCTGAGCAGTGAGCTCAGCATGCACACAGACTTGCTGATTGGTCCTGTGGCGCGGCAGGGCGGGAATAGCAAGCAAGGCTCTCAGCTGTTTATGTGCTGAGCTCACTGCTCTGCATGTATATAGCTGAGAGCCTTGCTTGCTGATTGGTCGGCAAGGCTAGAGCGGGAAGACACTTATTTAGTGATCCACCCAGCACCCCGAAGGCCCTGATACTGGCGAGACTTGTCTCAAACTAGAAGAGAGTGACCTGAGGAGGCAGGAGACAAGGAACAGAACAATTTTTTTTTTTCAGACTCGAGCGGGACGACACTTATTTAGTGATCCGCCCAGCACCCCAAAGGCCCTGATACTGGCGAGACTTGTCTCAAACTAGAAGAGAGTGACCCGAGGAGGCAGGAAATAAAGAACCGAGCAATTTTTTTTTTCAGACCGAGCTGAGGACGGAGCAACAGTAAGCACAGCAGGCATGAGGAGGTGCTTCAGAGAAGCAGGAGGATTCGGCAGCCGGCAGTCAGGTAATAAACTTAAACATCAAAGAAACTGTGGAATTGATGATCCCGATGAAATCTTTTACTGTGTTTTATATTTTCATATTGTGTTTCATTTTTTAATTCATCTGCACCTTTTTCAAATAAAGATTTCATCAGGATCATCAATTTCACAGTTTCTTTTGTGTTTCACTGCTGTTTTCCTAGTGGAATCTCTGGTGGAATCCTTTTTTGGTTTTCTATTCAGGTAATTAACTTATAAACCTCCTATTTTACTAAGGCGTGCTAGCCGATTTAGTGCGCGCTAAATGCTGATGTGTCCATTATATTCTATGGACGTGTTAGCATTTACGCACGCTAAATCGACTAGCACACCTTAGTAAAAGAGGGGGTATATAAGTTAATTATCTGAACAGAAAACAAAAAATGGTTCCACCACAGAGATTGCACAAGGAAAACAGTAGCAGAAACACAAAAGAAACAGTGGAAATGATGATCCTGTCAGAAGTAATTGCTGTTTTTTATGGGGACGGGCAGAGATGGAGGGGATTCCTCATGGAGACGGGCAGGGACGGAGGGGATTCTGGTGGGGACGGGCAGGGATGGGTGGGATTTCTGTCCCCGCACAACTCTACCCTAGACCCACCTAAGCTCTTCCCCAGATCCCACCCCTTTACATTACATTACACCACATTAGTGACTTTTATTCCGCCATTACCTTGCGTTCAAGGCAGATTACATAATAGGTTATCTGGACATTTCTAGAAGAGTTACATACCTTGGGGGATTGAAATACTTCCTGTGGAGTTAGTTTGTCTTAATGGATTTATTGAATAGTAGGGTTTTTATTTCTTTTCTGAAAGTTTTGTAGTCTGGTGTCATGATCAGTAGATTGGATAGTTGGTGGTCAGGTTTCACTGCCTGCCATCATACATTTTTTTGCGTTTGACACCTCTGATTGGGGGGGGTGTGAATGGTGTCTGGGTTCTCCTTTGCCTGGTTGTGGTAGTTCAGATAAGGCAGTTGTTCAAGTAGGCTGGGCTGTCTCCATTCATGGCTTTAAATAATAGAGAGTAAAATTTGAATTGTATTCTTGTATTGGGAGCCAGTGTGAGTCGAGGTATGCGGTGGTGATGTGGTCATATTTCTTCAGTGAATAGATCAGTCTCAAGGCTGTATTTTGTACTCTTTGTAGTTGTTTTATCATGACTGCGGGACAAGGGAGATAAGAGGATGTTGCAGTAGTCTAGAAGTCCTAGGACTAGGGATTGGACCATGAGCTGGAATTGTTTTCTGTCGAAGAATTTTCAGATTTGACTTAAGTTTCACATGACCGCGAATGATTTCTGTATTGATTTGTTGATTTGTGGTTGCATGGTACAGCTTCTGTCTATCATCACTCACAGAAGTCTTAGGTTGATTGAATGGGGTATGTGATGGAGTTTATTACTATGTAACTATTACTATGTTAGTTTGTTATGGCAGTGAGATGGATGACAGGAGCCTATGGGAGACTTTTACAGGTTGTGAGACCTATGCCTATATTTTGCTGAAGTTGTTAGTCACGGGCTTGTGCAAACTGGTTTCAGTTCAGATGCTGAGATGCTAATGTGTGGCATGTGAGTGTGTAGATTTCTTGCTGTGAAGAGTTTCTCAAGGACACTAACCAGTGCTAGAAAAGACAATGAACAGTGCTGAAAGGAAAATGCAAGTCAGCAAAAACACTCCATCTGGGAACCTAAGAACTGATAACGTGATGCTGTACCCGTGTGAAGAATGGAAACTTTAAGAAGAAGAAAGTTCTAGATGACATGCCTGTCCAGGGCCCCCCAGGGAAGAATGGAGGCATGGACTAGGAGAGGGAGTTAGATAGGCATTTGGTTTATCCAGTAGGGTGGTACATTAATAGCCAGGGGAAGGTCTTACTAGAAAGAGATACTTTTTGTATAAAAACACACATGCTCTGGCAGTCTCTTTAGAGAGACTACGCCATGTTTACAGAAAGATGCCGCTCTCTCTTCTTAATAAATTGCTTTAGTCAGACTATCAGGGCTTCAGACATGCCATTTGGTCTCCACACAATTTTTTGTGTTTGCTTGGTTGCCAAAATTCTTCTCACTGGCTTTGGCTTCTTCACTAGCCCCTAGTCAATATGTTTCACAATTTTTTGGTTTTTTTTAAGTGTTTCGTTATATCTCAAACTTATTAAAGTGCTTAAAGTGCTTCACAACTTATTCTGCACCATCACGAACCACATAGAAATTTCTATATGGATCGGGATGGTGCAGAATAAGTTGTGAAGGGGGACCTTTTCTTGAAGCAGCCTGTCGCGAAACATGTCAGATATGACAGGTCCCTTTCCCGATGAGATAAGATCATCAAGAAAAAGAATATAATAAGATAAGTTTTAACCAGTTTTTATAACGGTTAAGTTATTGATATTAAGCACTTTAAGCACTTTAATAAGTTTGAGATATAATGAAGCACTTAAAAAAAAAAAAAAATTGTGAAACATATTGAGTAGGGGCTAGTGAAAAAGCCAAAGCCAGTGAGAAGAATTTTGGCAACCAAGCAAACACAAAAAATTGTGTGGTGACCAAATGGCATGTCTGAAGCCCTGATAGTCTGACTAAAGCAATTTATTAAGAAGAGAGAGCGGCATTGAGAGATAGTTGTGGTATTATGAATGGTTTACCAATGCCAGAGTATTGACTGAGATTATAATGTACAGAAAGATGCCGGCACTGTTGGTATGAGGTATTTTCTCTCCATTGTATATGTCCAAACTGATTTATTTCTGATTTGACAAATGCTGCTATAATACTAATTACTAGAAGAATAAAAAGTTATCTGTTTTGGAATATACAATGTATATTTTTGGTTTTTATTTTTATATTTGGGGTTTTTCTCTCCATCACGTCGGACACTCCCAGTGAAGAAAAGTTAGCAGCCTTTTACTTCAGTTGGGGTTTTGTTTTTTTCGAGAAGTATAAATTTTGTTTTGTCTGGGTTCAGTTTTAGTTTGTGTTCTTTCATCCACTGAGCCACTGTTTCTAGTGTTCTATGTAGTTTGTCTTAGTGGCGTACCTAGGGGGCGCGGGGGAGGTGGTCCGCCCTGGGTGCACACCCCAAGGGGGTGCACAGGAGAGAGCTGAATGGGGATCCCGCGGGGTTAAATACAACTCGAGCTGCGAGGCTCGTCTTCTGTTCCTACCTGCCCTGCTGCGCACACATAGCCGACCGGAAGTCTTCCCCGATGTCAATGCTGACATCGGAGGGAGGGTTTAAGCAAAGCCTGCCCTCCGACATCAGCGCTGACATCGGGGAAGACTTCCGGTCGGCTATGTGTGCGCGGCAGGGCAGGCAGGAAATGGAAGATGAGTCTCAAAGGTCGAGCTCCATTTGGCTGAGAAAGTTGCGCTGTGTTGCTCCCAAGCTAATACATCTATTAGTCCCCCTCCCTGCTCTGTTTTTCGCAGGTTATAGCGTAGTTCGGCAGAGATTGATGTTCATTGGTGGCAAAGCAGAGAATCCGAATGGTCAGGGAGTAGTACAGCAAGTACATCAGTGGGGTAAAGTGGCCAAGACTTTGTGGAATGCAGGAGGAGGAGATGTCTGCAGTGGGTCCATAGTTGTTGGCGCTCTTCGTCATTGCCTGTGTTTCAGTACATTGGATATAAAATAGAAATCCGAAGATTCTTATCACTGGGGTAAATGGAGTAGAATATTGATTAATACTGTGGAACTTGGAGACAAGACTGGAATCTGGAGTTGTCTCCATTGGATGGGAGTGGCATACCATCAATAATTAAAGATAAGATGTTCTTCAGAAGAGGGCGATGAATACAGATTTCCTCTTCTGGGTTGTAGTGATATATTATTCTTCACCGCAATACTAAGGAACTTTGATGGTTATTTAAGTTGATGTTTTATGTGTTGTATATTATGAGTTATATTTCCTTTCAGTTGTTTCTTAATGAGTTATTATTCTCTTATGTTTTCCATTTAGTTTTGTGTATTTTATTTGACACGTTTACATTCAGTTTTTTTGTTTTTTTGTCCATTGAATTGGAATTAAATTTTTATTAATCACATCTGTATATATAAAGGATGAATTGGATAACTTTGGTTAAATGATTCAGATGGGCTCTAGTTATTGGGGGATGGTATAGTTATAAAAGAGTTAACTGGAATTTAGGGGGGTAGTATAGGAGAACAGCTGATTATATTTACAAGAGTACTGTGGAATCGTTTGTATTAACTATAATCTAAAGAATCCATTAAATATTAGGTGAAGTTTTATATGGAATGAATTTAAATTATTCATAAGTAATTTTTGAATTTAATTGTCCTTGCTTGGATCATATATTCATGGTCATATGTTACGATATGTTATGGTACTGCGGTATACAAAAAATAAAGTTATTATTATTATTATTATTATTTTTGGAGGTTTAGAATTTATTCCATGTATCACTTCCAGGAATTATAATTATAAGGGAATATGTCATAAATTTTTTTTCTGTGTGCTTTGCAGGAATTTATCTTAATTTCTAAATGAGGGTTATTTAATATGTACAATATGACACAAGTAATATTTAAAATCAATTAAGGAATTAACACATGGATGGACAGAGGAGACCCCATAGACATCATATATCTAGATTTCCAAAAAGCCTTTGACAAGGTACCCCATGAACGCCTACTTCGGAAACTGAAGAACCATGGGGTGGAAGGAGACGTACAAAGATGGATCAGAAACTGGTTGGTGGGCAGGAAAGAGGGTAGGAGTAAAGGGCCACTATTCAGACTGGAGGAGGGTCACGAGTGGTATCCTGCAGGGCTCGGTGCTCGGGTCACTGCTATTTAATATATTCATAAATGATCTAGAAACAGGGATGAAGTATGAGATAATAAAATTTGCGGACGACACCAAACTATTTAGTGGAGCTCGGACTAAAGAGGACTGCAAAGAATTGCAAAGGAACTTGAACAAACTAGGGGAATGGGCGACGAGATGGCAGATGAAGTTCAATGTCAGAGAGAAGGCTTCAGACGCAGCCGCAGATCGCGCAAGGAGCGGACGCCCATGGCTTTCAGCAGGGGAGCCGGCCTGACATGCTGGGCAGGGAAGGGGGGGAGGGTAGACATGCTGGGCAGGGAAGGAGGGAGGGTAGAAATGCTGCACAGGGAAGGGGGAAGGGTAGAAATGCTGCACAGGGAAGGGGGAAGGTAAAAATGCTGCAAAGGCAAGAGGGGATAAATGCTGCTGCTGCACAGGGAAAGGAGGAGGATAGAAATACTGCACAGGCAAGGGGAGGGAGACATGCTGCTGCAGCAGCACCCAATTGGGGAGAGAGAGGGAAGGAGGGAGAAGGGAGAGGAACCAGAGATGCTAAGTCCATGGGAGGGAGGGAAAGGAAAAAAGGAAAGGAGATACCAGACCATGGAGGGGGAGGAAGGGATGCCATGGCATGAGGGAAGAGAAGGAGATAGAGATGGTGTGGAGTGGAAGGAAGGAAAGGAGAAGAGAAAGAGAGAGATGCCAAAGCATAGGGGAGGGAGTGGAGACAGAAAAATGGAGATGGGTGAAGCTGAAATGAATCATGTGCAAAGGAGAGAAGGGACCCCAGATATATAGTTTATGGAAGGAACATAAAAAGAGGGAAGATGCCATATGGAAGAGAGAGAAGGTGGACAGTAGATGGAAGGGGCAAAGAGAGTGTGGGCAGTAGATGGAAGTGGTAGAGAGAGAGGGCAGAAGCTGGGTGGAAGGGCCAAAGAGAGGGCAGATGTTGCATGGAAGGGAGAGAGGACAAATGCTGTATAGAAAGAAGAGAGCAAAGAAGATGATTAAAGCAGAAACGACAAAAGGTAGAAAGATTTTTTGTTGCTTTACTTAGAATCAAGTAGTATTGTAACTGTATTGCTAAAAATTTATAAATAGGAAATGGAAATAAGGCAATTTTTTGGACTAAACCCCTTTCCTCAGGCCAGGATACCATAACAGCAGTATACTGTACTGTTCTGAAGAAAGATTTGGCCTCTGAAAGCTAATTGAAAAATGGATTAGTCCAATAAAATGGTATTTTCTTAATTCTCATTATTTGTTTTATTTTTATTTGTTAATTTGGAAAGTGGTGATTGTTATGTATCAGTTTTTTCAAATTTACATCTACTGCCTATATTTTGCACAGTATAAGGGGACATGTGTCACTGTTTTTGTGGTGTTGTGGTGTTACATTGTATGCAATCTGGTTTCTTGGCAGTTCAGTTTAACTTTTATCTACATATTTCTATTTTTAGTTTGTGATTATTCCATATTGGGCGAGGGTGTTCTGTGTGTATGAAAAAAAACATAGTTTTCAGTTGGCATTGACTGCAGGATCAATTGACTGTGCGGGATCTGGCTTGTTTAGTTTTACAATGTATGTGTTGGTGTTCTAGTGCTCACTGCAGTTTAAGATGCTGCACTCTTGTTGTGTGATATTTGGATTGTTACTAAAAATTATATTTTTGATATAGAAGGGGGGGGGGTCAAAAAATGATGGGCTCCAGGTGTCACATATGCTAGGTATGCCACTGGTTTGTCTGTTATGGAGTGTGTTGGTTGATCAAAAGGAAGGAGGATGGTGATGTCGTCTGCATAGCTATGAGAAATTAAGCCTAAGTTGTCTAGGCAGGTGCCAAGGGATGCAATGTAGAGATTGAAGAGTGTTGGGGATAAAGGCGACCCTTGGGGTACGCCACAGGGGTTGGAACATGGTTCTGATTTTTCTTTGTTTATCTTTACTCTGTAGGTCCTGGATGATAGGAATCCTTGAAACCAAGTGTGCACCTTTCCTGGGATTCCTATTGTTTCTAGTATTTGTAGCAGAATGTCATGGTCTACTACAAAGGTAGGGAACTCTGGTCCTCGAGAGCCGTATTCCAGTTGGGCTTTCAGGATTTCCCTGCATATTCATTGGTGAAATCCTGAAAACCTGACTGAAATACGGCTCTCGAGGACTGGAGTTCCCTACCCCTGGTCTACCAAGTCAAATGGTGCGGTGAGATCTAGTTGTATAACCAGCATTTTTTTGTCTATGCTGAGGTGTTGTTGTGATACGTATGGGACATACCTGTAGTCTGAGAGTTTTTTTTTGTTTGTAACAATGGCTGTTTAAGAAACCATCTGCCATGCAAAAAAAGGATCCTAATACCAAATAACAACTTTCTTTTTTTAAAAGGGGAACTAGAGTTCAGAAAGATAACTTGCACCTGGCAAGACAGGATATGGATGATTCAATCGAGAGAAGGGGGGGGGGAAAGACAGGATGTGCATAAATGGTTAGTGAACTTGTCTGTGATATGTTCATGTTTGAACACATAGACAAACCGGACCCTGACCATAACTTGTCTGTGAACACGTAGACAAACCGGACCCTGACCATAACTTGTCTGTGAACACGTATACAAACCGGACCCTGACCATAATCTGGGCATAAAAGGACAGGCAGAACTCAGTGGAATCGGGACTTCTCGGGACTTCTCCACTGCTGACGAGCCGTGTGATGCTGATATGAAATGAATGCGCTGCCTCTGATAGTCGCTGGTCCTCCGATATCAGGGTGATGATGCAATATATGGTAACAAATTATTGATTCCTTACTGCATGATTTCATTATTATAAAATTGTATGAATAAACCTATATTATGCTTTCAGTCATCTGTGTATGCTATTAATTTTCCCAGTCAGGGAGCTGGTGAGGGGAAGGGAAAGTGGGATATAGCATTACCCTAAGAATAATAGCAATACATTAATTGGCGTAGTCGGCAGGATTTCTCTAAATAAGACCGAACAATGTTCCGGCAAAAGGAGAAATCTAAAAAAGAACCTGCAGGGATACCTGGCTGGACCGGGGACCCGTATGAAATAATAGCAGCAGAAATGGCCAATCATGGATTGGTGGAATCATGGGATAAGGAATTAAGGGAATTTGAACCAAAGAATGTGGTACAAGTACTTGAAACAATCCCTGTAAAAACAGGTGAAGCAGTTACCCTGGCTCGAAGGAGTTGGGTGTTGGCCTCTGCATACCGTGGGGTGCACAAGCGGTTGCAGATGGCACTTAATGTGGTACAAGTACTTGAAACAATCCCTGTGAAAGCAGGTGAAGCAGTTACCCTGGCTCGAAGGAGTTGGGTGTTGGCCTCTGCATACCGTGGGGTGCACAAGCGGTTGCAGATGGCACTTAATGAGAAAGGGAGAGTAGAACAGAGTAGGTTAGAATTAGAGGGAGGGTGTCTGGTGCTGGAATGTAATAGTAAATTATTAAAGGATAAACTGGAACATTATCAGGATGTAGCAGAAAGAGCAGCTGTAAAAGTGGCACAATATAAGTATAAAAAGAAGAGAAGGAGGGAAATTCCACAGTATGGAGATTTTCTTTGTCTGAGCTGCTGAGATATCTTTCAGAAATAGGTATCGATCTTTAAAATGTGCTTAAATATTAACATATGGTGGATTTAAAATGTAGTAACTTGCAATTACCTTGTTAGCAGCAGGAGGATTTTTAGATTTTTAGAATGAAAACTTTACGAGCATACACAGGGAAATGTATGCTGTTTGGAGTTCCGATCAGCCGTGGGGAAAAGTTCTTGTTGTTTTTGATGTTGAAGAATAATTAAGGTATTTTAGTAGTTTAGGAGCTGTTTGTCTGAAAGTTCTGTACGAGAATGTAGCCTGAATTTTTCCCTTGTTTATAAGAATGTTGGAAGAACAGAACTGCAGGGTCGGAAGGAATCAGGATGTGATATTAAACGAGATGGTTTAGGAAAGAAAAATAAAGGTTTAAAAAGTCTAGCTGGTTTCAAGGCTGGAAATTGAATGCAAAGTATGTTAAAATAAGGAATGTGATTTGAGACAAATAATTTTGTCAAGCCAGATAGTTACGTGTTCTGGCAGTCGTAAGAGTGCCTGCTGGTTTATACAGCACATTTGTTTGAAGATAAGGTATGTGAAAGCCGGATCTCAGGCATGTTACAGTAAAAGAATACTTTTCTGAAAAGAAGAAAGATTTATTCTAGCAATAGATGCCATGCTTAAAAGAAATATTGTGTTTGTGACGGTGTGCAAAAGAAAAAAAAGTTTCCTTGCCTTTATCTCAGTGTTTCAAATTAGTTTTGAATATGAATTTTTGTGCCCCTGCATGGTTTATAAAGTATTTTTTTTTTGAAAGTATGCATTGCCCGAAATGTATGATTAGGGAGTAATTAAATTTAAATGCATTTTAAAATTAAATTGGGAAGTTTAGATTAAGAAAAATAGAGGTTAAGTACCTATATATATATATTTTTTTGAAAATCGAAATAAATGTGAAACAAAGGGCTTGCTACCTTGGTTAACGGAAAAAGAACAATTATAATAAACTTTTATGTAAGTGGATGAATTCGGAATTGAAATTTTGTTTACTTTTTACAAGTAAGCTCTTCAGGATAGGAACCTAATATTGAGAATAATTCCCTGATGTTAGGAAAAAGACAGTCTAATTTTACCATGTAGAGAATGTGTCTGCCTGTTTAAATTTTCCTGTGGCCATATTTGGTGCCACAGGACCCTGAAATAAGTCTATTTAATCTGTGTGTTTTGTGTTTCAGGAAAAAAAAAACCTTTTTTGAATCTTTTCAACAATTCAACACAGAGACGGTGACTCTGCGAAACAAGAACTAGTCTTGTTTAACAGAGGGGAAAATGTTTCATGTGTTTCTTTTCTTTGTTCTTTTTGTTAATGACCATGTGCTTTCCTTCCAGGATTTACACTGACCCGTAGTACCACATTCCACCACTAGAGCTGTGGAGAACACAGAGAAAAATTCCGAAAGAACATTATGGGCAATTGGTAACCAGATCCAGTTATGCCTCAAAAGGAATAACTGTCTTGGGAGGGGTAATTGATGCTGACTATCAAGGGGAGGTTAGGGTAATACTAATTAACTTAGGTGCGGAGGATGTAATAATAGCACAGGGAGAAAGAATTGCACAACTGTTGCTAATTCCTATATATATAGCTCCGGTGGGAGAAACCACAGCCCCTACAGAATTGACGGTTAGGGGGGCAAAAGGGTTTGGATCCATAAATACTGTAAATGTTGGGGCCAAAATATGGATTAGCAACCGAAATGGTCCCCCCCTCTCCCGCTGAAGTGATAGCAGTGGGACAAGACTGTACGCTATTGATAATGAGGCCCGGGGTAGAAAAATGGGAATATGTCCCACAGGAGAAATGTTACCTACGGGAGTAATACTGTGTTTAATTTTACAGGAAACCCTAATCGTCCTATGCGTATTCATAGTCCTTGGTATCGTATCTTTGGGTCACGTAGAAGGATGGACTCCGGCTAGGCGTCTGGTTTTGGATGACAATGCTCGATTTCAATGGGGATGGAGAAGTGCTACCAGCAGACGACAACAGGAAAAGTTTAGTTGTGAAAAAGGACAGAGATGTACAATAGCTAACATCACAACTAATGTGGATATATGGAAAGGCCCTCACAATGACAGAAGAGGCAGCAACAACAGAAAAATGTCTTTCAAACACAACTTTTGACAGCAAATGAACAAGTGTGGAGGACCGTCTTTTCTGATATAATCCGTGCAGGCCATTGGCTACAAATACCTAGTTCGGGGATAAGGTGTGAGGAAACCCTATGTCAGGGATATTTTACCATTTACAATGTAACCAAACAGAGTATAATGTGTAAATACATAGTGATGCCTTTACTAATTGGGTCAGCTCCTAATCAACACTTTTGGACCCCCACCTTTTATGGACAGGTGATAGATATGTATAATCGTACCCATGATTTAACTTTTTGTGATAACACTTTAAATGGAAAAGTTTGTAAATTACAATCTGCTGTATATGAACCATGTTTATTGCAAAATACTGTAAACAAATGTGAATGGACTATTATGCCAATAACCTATAGGTATATGGTCGAAATAGCACCACAAGTGGTATGTGTAGTAACTGATCAACCAGTGATACCAGGAATGGCAGTGCCTTTTTCGGGATGTATTCATAACATTTCAGTATTACACTGGGAAAATGACACATTCATATTAACATCCGATGTAGATAAGGATGTAGCTATCATTTGGAATAGCACTAAATGGGATGTTCCAAATTGGGATGTAAATTTGACCAGATTTAAGATGGCTCATCAGCTTACCACCACTATTGCAGCAGATTCGATCATTGGTGGGATATATTTTTAGGATATTCACCTTCAGCTAAAACGACTCTGGATTGGATCATCCATCCTCTGTTAATAGTTGTTATTCTGGTAATAATTTTATCTATCTGGAATTGTTATGTGGCATATGGCATTTGTTGTAAACAACAAAAAGTGATGATGGTTACATACAACACTCATTGTTAAGGACCGAATGTGATACGTATGGGACATACCTGTAGTCTGAGAGTTTTTTTTTGTTTGTAACAATGGCTGTTTAAGAAACCATCTGCCATGCAAAAAAAGGATCCTAATACCAAATAACAACTTTCTTTTTTTAAAAGGGGAACTAGAGTTCAGAAAGATAACTTGCACCTGGCAAGACAGGATATGGATGATTCAATCGAGAGAAGGGGGGGGGGGGAAAGACAGGATGTGCATACATGGTTAGTGAACTTGTCCGTGATATGTTCATGATTGAACACATAGACAAAACCGGATCCTGACCATAATAATTTGAGCAAAAAAGTGCCTAACTTGTTTGTGACATGTTCATGATTGAACACGTATGCAAAACCGGATCCTGACCATAATTTGAGCATAAAAGGACAGGCAGAACTCAGTGGAATCAGGACTTCTCCACTGCTGACGAGCCGTGTGATGCTGATATGAAATGAATGCGCTGCCTCTGATAGTCGCTGGTCCTCCGATATCAGGGTGATGATGCAATATATGGTAACAAATTATTGATTCCTTACTGCATGATTTCATTATTATAAAATTGTATGAATAAACCTATATTATGCTTTCAGTCATCTGTGTATGCTATTAATTTTCCCAGTCAGGGAGCTGGTGAGGGGAAGGGAAAGTGGGATATAGCATTACCCTTAGAAAAATAGCAATACAGTTGTCTAGCTGTGTCCAGGAGGGAACCTAGTAGTGTCTCTGTGCTGTAGTTGATTCTGAAACCAGACTGTGTAGGGTGGAGTAAATTGTGGTTTTCTAGGTAGTTGGTAAGGTGTTTAGCTAGGAGGCCTTCCATTAGCTTGACATATAATGGTATTGAGGCTATGGGTCTGTAGTTGGACAGTAGATCTGTTGCTACTTTTGGGTCTTTTATTATCGGGGTGATAATGATTTCACTGAGATCTTGTTGAAAAAGGCCGTCTGTGAGCAAGGATTGTATCCATTGTTTGAGGAGAGTGCGGAATTTTGGACTGGAGGCTTTTAACAGGTATGGAGGGCAATGGTTGAGGACGCAGGCTTCGTGGCTGTATTTTTTGTAGAGTTTGTTTAGGTCGGACCATTGTATTGTGGTTAAGTCGGACCAGGTTCTGTCTGCTGCAGCTGATTCTTTTTTTTTTTTGGGGGGGGGCGGCATTGTGATCTCATCAAGGTGGATTGGTGTTCCTGCAAAGGTTGTCCTGGCTGTTGTAATTTCGTTTCTAAAGTATTCAGCTAGAATGGTGGCTGAAAGGGGTGGAATGTCATTATTGGCCAGGTAGGGTTTAATGTCTGTGAGTTCTTTTAGTAATTGGAATAGTTTTTTTGTGTCTTGAACTTCTATGCCTATTTGGCTGGTGTAGCGTGTTCTTCTCTTTTCTTTTAGCTTTTGCTTGTATTGTTGGTTTAGTTTTCTCCATGATGTTTTTGTGTGTTCTTGGTTACTTTTTCTTCATTTTCTTTCTAGTCATCTGCATTGTCTTTTGAGTAGAAGTAGTTAGTTGTCGATCGTCTGCTGATTCTGATTTTTGTTTGTACTGGGGCTAGCTCATCTAGGATTGCTGTACTTCATGTGTACCATTGTGAGATGAAATTTTTGGGGTTACTTTCTTGGATTGTTGCATCTGTTTTATTCCAGAATATGGAGGGGTCGATGTATTTACGTGATTCTCTCTCTCCATCCCTCCCTATTTCCATGGTCTGACATCTCTCTCCTTCCCTTCCCCCCTTTCCAGTCTGGCATCTCTCTCCTCTCCTTCACATAATCTGGCAACACTCTCTACTACTACTACTACTACTACTACTACTATTATTATTATTTCTATAGCGCTACCAGACTCCCCTCCTTCCCTTCCATTCCCTGGTCTGATATCTCTCTCTTCCTTTAGTCATCCCTCTTCTCCACCCCAGTATAACATTTCTCTTTCCCTTCCTCCTTTCTGCCCCCTGCAGTCCATCTCCATTCCCTTCTTCCTTTCTGGCCCCCCTCCCAGTCCAACATTTCTCCCTCCTTTCCACCAGTCCAACATTTTTTTCTCTTTCTCCTTCATGCTTCTCCTCTGTTCCTCCTTCCCTCACCCAACCAACATTCTCTCTCTCTCCCTCCATGAGTCCAACTTTTCACTCTCTGTTATCTCCCCCTTCCCCAGAGTGTAACATTTCTCCTTTCCTCCTTTCTGTCCTCCCCATCCATCTCGCCCTCTCCATGAGTCCAACACTTTATGCCTCCTGCATGCTTTCTCTCTCTGTCCTTGCCTCTTCCCTTTAGTGGCGTCCCTCCTTCCCACCCCCCAACATAACATACTCTCTCCCCATGCACCATCTCAGCCTCCCCTCCAGTGTGTAGCACCTTTCCTTTCCTTCCCTTTCTGCCAGGTCCAGCAGCACCTCTTCTCCCTTTCTTTTACCTCCTCCTTGTCCAGCAGTACCCCTTCCTTTCTCTTCCTGTCCAGCAGTACCCCTTCTCCCTTCCTTCCACCCCTGTACAGCAGTACCCCTTCTCCTTTCCCTCCTCCCCCTGTCCAGCAGTAACTCTCTTCCCTTCCCTTTCCCTCCTCCCTTTTCTAGCAATACCTCTCCTCTCTAGACTAGCAGCAGCTCACTATGTGCTTTTGACTTAGCCACACAGCTGCCGCTAGCATTAGTTTAGCCGCGGTTTCATTAGGCAGCCTTGGGGCTTTTGCTAGGCTGGCCCGCCTCGCATCATCGAAGTGGGCCAGCCTAGCAAAGGCCCCGCGGCTGCCTGATGAAACCGTGTCTAAACTAATGCTAGTGACAGCTGTGTGGCTAGGTTAAAATCACATGGAGCTGCCGCTTCTGGTCAAGGGGTGGGGAGAGAAGAAGAGGAAAGCAGGAGTCCCGGCAGCATATTGGCAGCAGAAGGCAGGAAGTTGCAAATTAGCTGATGCCGGCACCTCTCTTCCTGCCCTGTATGCCTCGACATACTTAAAATCTCATCTCAGGAGGCACACTAGTGTGCCACGGCACATAGCTTGCGATACACTGGTTTATGTGAACTGGTAGAATCAGGAGGACTCTTTTACTAAGCTATGGTAAAATCTGAACTTAGCATGTGCTGGTGAGGGACTTTTCTGCACAATAAGGCCAGATTTATTGCAGCAGTATATTAATGATTTTTTCTATTTGCATTTTTCAGGTACCTACTACTATACTTTGGAGGAAAGGCGGGAGAGGGGAGATATGATAGAGACGTTTAAATACCTATGTAATATAAATGTGCATGAGTTGAGTGTCTTTCGTTTGAAAGAAAACTCTGCAATGATTTCCTATAAGCGTCAGAACTTTTACCGCCATGACTTGCGATAAAAAACGCCAATACAGCTTCATAAAAGAGGGCCTAAGTTTGGTATCTGGGGCAATGCAGGGCAAAGTGACTTGCCCAGGATCATAGAGAGCTGCAATGGGAACTGAACCCCTATCACCAGACTTAAAGCCTATTGCACTAACCATTAGGCCACTCAACTCCAAAGCTAGCTTTTCTATTATTGCATTGTACTTACAAAAAGAAAAATAACACTGGTGCACTTATTGCCTCTCAGGATGTGTTATGTCCTCCCTCATTAAGTCCATGCTATCTAGTTAGTAAGTGCTAATTTGAATGCAGTAGCTGGATAATGCTTCCCCATCCATTCCCTGCCCATGACATGCCTGGAAAAAAAAATAGCACATGATTAGCTTACATTGAATATACTTATTACTGCAAAATGCTTTTACTTTTTTGTGGTAAGCCTTTTTTTCCAGTATTAAGCATGCCTTAATGCTTAACATGGTTTAGTAATAGGACCCCGGGAACCAGAAATACTATTGCTTTGTGATCTAAGTTTAAAATCAGTCTGCTTCTTGAAACTGGGCAAGGTAGCAGCTCTGTGAGAACATTTGTTAACAAAGTTCTCAGCATAAGCATGTCTGATAACTAAACTGAACCCCTTATTTAATAGCTTGATTGGATTCTTTAAATATTAATTGCTGCTTTTAAGTGTGGAAAAGTTAGGTGGTAGAGACACATTTCTTCATCAGCACTGAAATGCAAAGGATTACCTCTTCAAATTGGAAATGAGGACAGAAAAGCTTTTCAGCAGCTGATGAAAAAAATGGATAAAAGGCAATCTTGTCTTATGTTAGCTGCTGCTTATTTCAACCTGCCTCAAAATATTTAGATTTTTTGAATGTATTTAATTATTTCTGAAATCATTTTATTTCCAGGGGAATAATTGAATAACAGTAGGAACAAAATCTCTGTATTCAAATGTGAAAAGCCATCTGGTATGAGCACTACCAAAAGTACGGTTATTATTTTTTCTATTATTCTGTATTATTTTAGATCAGTGGTCTCAGACTTGCAGCCTACTATTTTGAGGCCCTCGGTATTATAAAGAATGATTCTTTATGGAAAACTTGTGCCTTAAGTGTCCAATGGTCGTGTCCGGCAGTCGCCTTCTGGAACATTGCGCGCTTCACTGCGGTAACCTCACGCAAGCGCTTTCCTGCATCTGTACGCTATTGTGAGGTGGAAGGAGAGGACAATCACGTACAGATGCAGGAAAGCGCTTGCGTGAGCTTACAGCAATGAGGCAGGCAATATTCCAGAACGTAAGGTTACTGTTGGAGGCAATTCAGCTTGTGCGTATGTCCTATACTAGAGGAGGTGAGAGCTGAAGGCGGTTGTGGATGCAACCGCCGGACACTTAAGGCACAAGTTTTCCATAAAGAATCATTTAATTGTATGTAGATGCCTTCCTCTGATGCTATGTGGAAGGGAGATGTTTAAACAAGAATCTGAACTATGAATAATGCTCTTGGTTCATTAACAATTGATGATATGTAATCCTACTGTAGTTCCCTGCTATTTTTAGTGGGTTAAATGTGTGTACTGAGAGTATTGTTATACGTTGCTCTTTGAATCATTGTGAATGTTTTATGCTGTAAACTAGAGAGTTGAGCGGGGACAGAAATCCCACCCGTCCCCACCCGTCCCCGCCAAAGTCCCACCCGTCCCCACCCGTCCCCGTGAGGAATCCCACCCATCCCCACCCGTCCCCGCGAGGAATCCCCTCCGTCCCCGCCCGTCCCTATAAACTTCAGAAATAGTTATTTCATTTAATTATGCTACTGAATTAAAGGCTCTGGTAGAAACCCATTTACAAATAAGCAAAAAGACTTTATTAATTTGAAAATATTAATTGGGAAGAATACATACTTTGCAAATGGGTTTCTACCAGAGCCTCTAATGTTTATAAATTTTTATCAACACAACTAATATACTACTTTATCCTGAAGCAAAATAAAAAAAAAGAAATAGAATTCTTTTCCTACCTTTGTTGCCTGGTTTCTGCTTTCCTCATGTTCTCATTCAATTCCTTCCATCCACTGTCTCTCTTCCTTCTGCATCTTCCATTTGCTCTGTTACTGTGCCTCTCCCTTTCTTCCCCCTTCCAAATTGGTCTGGCACCCATCTTCTTCTCTCCGCTCCCCCCATAGTCTGGCATCTGTCTTCTTCCCTGCCAGCGTCTTCTCCCTACTCTCTCTTCCCCATTTCCTTTCAGCGTCCTTCTCCCCCATCTTCCCCATGTCCTGTCAGCGTCCTTCTCCCCCCTCTGTCTTCCACATGTGCTTTCAGTGTCCTTCTCCCCCCTCTGCTTCCCCATGTCCTTTCAGCGTCCTTCTCCCTCTCTGTCTTCCCCATGGCCTTTCAGCGTCCTTCTCCACCCCCACGTCTTCCCCATGTTCTTTCAGCGTCCTTCTCCACCCCTTTGTCTTCCCCATGTGCTTTCAGCATCCTTCTCCCCCCTCTGTCTTCCACAAGTGCTTTCAGAGTCATTCCCCCCCCTTCCGCCCTTCCCATGGCCTTTCAGTGTCCTTCTTCACCCCTTTGTATTCCCCATGTGCTTTCAGCGTCCTTCTCCCTCCTCTGTCTTCAAGTGCTTTCAGAGTCCTCCCCCCCCTCCCGTCTTCCCCATGGCCTTTCAGCGTCCTTCTCCCCACTCCTTCTCTACCGCCCCGGGTGCAGCACAGCCGGCCAGGTCCCCTTACTTTTGTGGCACTTCCCCGACCGACTGACAACAGCCCCGGTCCGACAAACCTCCCTGCCCTTAACTGCGAATCTAAATTACCTTATTACAGCTGCTGTTAGAAGATAATTTAGATTCGCGGCTACAGGGCAGGGAGGATTGTCGGACCGGGACTGTTGTCGGTCGGTCGGGGAAGTGCCACAAAAGTAAGGGGACCTGGCCGGCTGTGCTGCAACCGGGGCGGGGTGTGGCGGGGCGGACCGCTCCCTCCCTTGGTAGCCACTCGAACCGCGAGGCTACTCTCCTCCTTACCTGCACTGCCTGCAGCACAGAGCCAAACGGAAGTCTTCCCGACGTCGGAGGGAGGGCTTTGTTTAAGCCCTCCCTCCCCTCCGACGTCAGCGCTGACGTCGGGAAGACTTCCGTTCGGCTCTGTGCTGCAAGCAGAGAAGGTAGGGAGAAGAGCCGCGCGACTGAGTACATCCAGCCCCGCAGGAACCCCGCGACCCTCGGAGGCGTCCCCACGGGATCCCCGTGACCCTAGGGGGTGTCCCCACAGGATCCCCGCGACCCTGGGGGCGTCCCCACGGGATCCCCGTGACCCAAAGGGGGAACCCGCGGGATGCCCGCGGGTCCCGCGTGATTCCCGTCGTCCCCGTTCCCGTGCAGCTCTCTACTGTAAACCGCTTAGTTATAGGCGGCTAAGAAATTTTTAAATAAATAAATTATAACACCGAGAGCCTCAAAATAGTTGGTCCAAAATCTTGTCTCTTCCAGTTGATACTTTGATAGTTTTTCCCTTTCTGCATGTTGCACCACCTTTCAGCTGTGTATAGCTGAAATTATCAGAAGCAATTAAGGAAAGATTTATAAACTACTAGTATTTTAGCCCGTTACATTAACGGGTGCTAGCTGTCTGTCTTTCTTTCCCCCCCACTTCCCTGTGCAGCAGCCACAGCAGCATTCCCTCCCCTTCCATATCCCTGTACAGCAGCATTTTCCCCCCACCCTACTTCCCTGTACAGCAGCATTTT
Organism: Geotrypetes seraphini; assembly: GCF_902459505.1. Lineage (NCBI taxonomy): Eukaryota > Metazoa > Chordata > Amphibia > Gymnophiona > Dermophiidae > Geotrypetes > Geotrypetes seraphini. The sequence goes on along the minus strand of NC_047084.1, from coordinate 130,294 downwards.
GATTCCCCCCCCACTTCCCTGTGCAGCAGCCACAGCAGCAGCATTTCCTCCCCCCACACCACTTCCCTGTGTAGCAGTAGCATTTCACTTACCCCCTCTTCCCTTCCCGCGGTCCTGCCCTCCCCCTACACACACACTACCCTGTGAAGCAGCAGCATTTCCTAGCCTTCCCTGTGCAGAAGCAGCATTTCCCTGCCTTCCCTGTGCAGAAGCAGCATTTTCCCCACATACACACACACACACACACACACACACTTCCCTGTGTAGCAGCAGCATTTCCCGGCCTTCCCTGTGCAGAAGCAGCATTTCCCCACCACACACACACTTCCCTGTGCAGCATCAGCATTTCCCCACACACACACACTTCCCTGTGCAGCAGCAGCATTTCCTGGCCTTCCCTATGCAGCAGCAGCATTTTCTGCTGCACCCTTCCCTGTAGCCGTGTTGAAATTGATAGAAAAGCGCTGCACTGCGCTACTGCTGGCTTCAGCATCTTCTATCCACTGCGGCCAACCCTAGCGGAAACAGGAAGTAGTCAGAGAGCACGGGCCACAGTGGACAGAAGACGGCAAGGCTAGCGTTAGCGCGGTGCAGCGCTTTTCTCTTAATTTAAACGCGGGTGAGCCGGCCAGAAGGAGGAGGCTTTGGCGGTGGTGGTTTTGGCGGTGAGTGAAGGCGGGAGTCGCCGGCTGTGCTGTGTGTCTCTGAGTTGCCTGGCCGCCGCATCCGCACTCCTGCTAGCCACGGACCTACTGATCAGAGATCACGAAAGCAAGCAGGTAAGTGCGCATGCGCGGCTAGGGTTTTATTATATAGGATAGTTTATAAATCTTTCCTTAATTGCTTCTGTTAATTTCAGATAATCCACATTTTGGATTTGTAGGTACTTACTTCATGCAAAGTTGTCATTTCTTTAATAAGACATTAACTATTTTTTCTGCAGCCCTCCAAGTACCTACAAATCCAAAATGTGGCCCTGCAAAGGGTTTCAGTTTGAGACCGCTGTTTTAGATGAATCAAATCATTTCATGTATGTATTTTTGGCTGAAATGCTTGTTCCTATGGTTTTCACTTCTCTGCTCAAACAGAAATAGAAATAGTCTTACTGGGGTTCATTTTAAATTGTGGGTAAGAAGTAGTGCTGCCAGATTCAGGAAAAAAATTTCAATTTGATTCAATTCAGCCTATTGAATCGATTTTTCGATTTTATTTGATTATCCTGCCCAATTGGGTGTTTTTTTCAAACATCCTGGTGGGTTTATTTTATAACCTCTTCACCCTCTTTGCCTTCTCCTAACCACACTGATGTAAACAAAATAAACAAAAAAGACTTTTCCTCTCTCTGTTAAATCCTAGCTCATGTTTGCGGTCTAACATCAGCTCTGACATATTGTAATCACAAAACAGAAAAAAAAATTATTTTTTCTACCTTTTGTAGTCTGGTCATTATTCAAATCTTGTTGGTCCCCAGCTCTGGTTGTCTTCTGATAACTTGCTTGCCAGGGTCTCCTTCTTTCTTCGTGCTAACCATCCATCTTCTATCTCTGTCCTCTCCTTCCGTTTCCCTCCCCTCCCCCGGAGGTCTGGCATCTTTCCTTTTTTTTGTTTCCATCCACAGATCCACCTTTTCACAACTACCCTTTCATCCAGCATCTCTCCCTCCTTCCCCACCATCCCAAGGTCCACCATATCTTCCTTTCTTTTCCCAACTACACTCCTATCCAGTATCTATACCCCCCTCCACACCATCCCTTGTGTCCAACTTCTCTCCCTTTTCTGTTCCTTCCCTTCCTAAATCCCATCTCTCTCCCTCTCCTCTGTTTTTAGACCCATTATTTCTTCCCCCCCCCAAGTCCGGCATATGCACGTCTCTTTGAACCCCCTTCCCTCCCTCTGTGTACTTCTACACCAGGGCCCTCCTTCCCTGAAGGCCTGCACACCCCCGAAGCCCTGCATACCATCCCTGAAGGCCTGTCCCCACCCCCCCAAAGGACTGCACCCCCCCGAAGGACTGCGCCTCTCCCCAGAAGGCCTGCGTGTTCCCCTGGCCTCCTGCGCACCATTTACCTACTAGCAGCAGCCTGCAGAGAAGATCGCTGGGGCTAGCGATCTCTGCAAGCTGCTTTAGGTCTTCAAAGCTGTTTCCTCTGCTGCGATCTTGCTAGTGACGTCAGAGGAGGAGCGGGACTGTGGCAGAGGTAACAGCTCTGAAGACCTAAGCAGCTTGCAGAGATCGCTAGCACCAGCGATCTTCTCTGCAGGCTGCTGCTAGTAGGTAAATGGTGCGTGGGAGGCCAGGGGGGAAGCTGGACACTAGCGGGAGGCCAGGGGGGAAGCCAGACACCAGCGGGAGGCCAGAGGGGAAGCTGGACACCGGCGGGAGGCCGGGGGGGGGGGAAGCTGGACACCAGAACTTCCTGACTGACCCTCCCCCCTCCCCTTCTAAAGCTGGTGCAGCAGTGGCCGGCCAGCAAGAGGCAGCGCTGCCGCTCCTGCTTTAGGGGGCGAGGGCGGAGGGTCAGTTACTGAATCGGGAGGCCGATTTTTGTTCGTTTGTTTTAAATCGATTCGAATTGATTTACCCATAGTGAATCGGAGAACCGATTCGAATCGTGAATTGGGCAGCACTAGTAAGAAGAACTGTGTGCAGAAAATCAGAGAGATTATACAGATACTAGAACAATGACTTTCTGTATTGCTGGTGTTAACATGTGGAATGCTCTGGTGGGCCAATTGCGACTGTGTGAAAACCGGTTTCAATTTAAGAAACAGTTAAAAACTCAGTTGAAACTGCATTTTTATGATTTATTAGTTGGCATTTGAAGAAAAGAATCTGCTTAACCATGGGGTCCTTTTATCAAGGTGCGCTAACCGATTTAGCTCCTGCTAAACATTAGTGCACGCTAAATGCTAAGATATCCATTATATTCCTAAGGGCATCGTAGCATTTAGCGCACACTAATCTTTAGCATGTGCTAAATCGGTTAACGCGCCTTAATAACAGGATCCCTCATGTTTTGCTTTTATATTGTTGCGATTCATCAGTTGACATTTATAAAGAAGAAATTGTTTAATTATGTAGATTTTATGATATGGTTTGCTTTTATCTTATGTATGTTTTAATTGATGTACACCATTTGGTTTTTTTTTATAGTATAAAAAAGTTTTAAATAAATAAAAGTTCATATATTTTATACAGACTGCTTGATTTATTACCTTTATATTCTGCTTAGTAGAAATGTTTAAAAGTGGTTTACAATAAAAAAAGAGCATAAAAAAATGAAATATAATATAAATCTTAACAAAAACCTCCAAATATTAAAAATTTAAACAATCAATTTAAAACTGATTAAAATTGGAATAACATGAGCCAACTAATTTGAAACAAATTAGTGACAAAAACTCAATAAAAACAATAAAACTATGATGAATCACAATAACAGAAGAGAAAAAACAATTTCTATCAATCAATAGCGGGAAAGGTAGAAGAGAACAATCAAGTCTTCAGGGTTTTACAAAATGTTGACTAAGCAGACAACTCAGAAATGGTGGAAGATACAGTATAGTACAAAAGGAAGTGGGAACAGACAATGAACACTCCACTGAAGATCACTGATGTAAAACCAACTTGTTTATTTCATAAAAGGACACAAGCAGAAGCTGTGGACCCGACACAGCACTGTGTTTCGGCCTCTGAGGAATGCCTGCATCAGGGGTCACTGTGGCATATATGTTCACAGATGACAGGTCTGGGATAAAACAAAGCTCGATTCAACTAACATGCCAGAGTAACCAAAATCACTGAAAAGCTATGGAAGCATTTTCAAAAAGGAAGAAACAGTATTCCATAATGGATGGCCTGTATAGGAAAAATCACTATTTCTAGTAGTTGTCAATTTCACAGTTTATAAGGAAGATAGATTTAACAAATAGCGCTTTGATAAGGGTAACACATGATTATGATCTTGCAGAGTGACCCTCTCCCTATGATAGCGTGGTGACTGCAGGCGAAACCCCTTATAGACTAAACATAGACGTTTGAAAGAAATTCTGGTCAACCAGTGCAATTCCTTCAAAAATGGCAGGACATGACATGATCATTCCTTTTCTTGTGTGTGATCAGACGGGCAGCAGTATTGTGAACCAAACAAAGCCTTTTTTAGTCACACAAAACCAACAAAGAAGCAATGGAGTAGGGGTCTGACACAATGTTGCAGGAAGCACCGTGAAAGATTTTCAAATTGGCTTTCCTGTTTTTATTGGGATCATTTAGTTTTTACATGATATAAGAATCTGTGACTCCTGATGCAGGCTGCACTAAAAAGTGGCCAGTGCTCTCACTAGTGTGGGGCTTTCCCACATGCTGAGGACACTTGTACAGTGTCTGCATCTATGAGACAAACGTGGCTTTTCTTGTTACATAGAGCGTGTTGGACTCCGGTTAGATTACAGAAATTAGATAGTTCCAAGTCTAATAGATGCTGGCCTTCCATCTTGAACCTGGGACATTGGATCATTTATTATATTATTGTCCCTTAATATATCAATTTTGGAGATCCATTTCGGATCAGGTAAACAAAGTAATGGAAAATCCAGTGGCACTAACATATGACACTGTGCTATTTGGCACTATGATAAGAGCTAAAAGCCAAATATCATCTCACAATAATAAACTTCTCGGTACTGGGGTTCAAGAAAGGATTGGACAATTTCCTGCTGGAAAAGGGGATAGAGGGGTATAGATAGAGGATTACTGCACAGGTCCTGGACCTGTTGGGCCGCCGCGTGAGTGGACTGCTGAGCACAATGGACCTCATGTCTGACCCAGCGGAGGCATTGCTTATGTTCTTATGTTTTTATGACAGGGGTTGCCATACAGCTTATTTTAAGAACATAAGAATTTGCCTTCGCTGGGTCAGACCAGAGGTCCATCCTGCTCAGTGGTCCGCTCTCACGGCGGCCCTCCAGGCCCATCACCTGTGCAATGGTCCCTGACAATTCCTATAACCTACCTCACTCCTATCTGTACCCCTCAATCCCCTTATCCTCTAGGAATCTATCCAAACCTTCTTTGAAGCCCTGTAACGTGCTCTGGCCTATCACGGCCTCCGGAAGTGCGTTCCATGTGTCCACCACCCTCTGGGTGAAAAAGAACTTCCTAGTTTTTGTTCTAAACCTGCCCCCTTTTAATTTCTCCGAGTGCCCCCTTGTACTTGTGGTTCCCCACAGTGTGAAGAATCTGTCCCTGTCTACCTTTTCTATGCCCTTCAGGATTTTGAAGGTTTCTATCATATCTCCTCTAAGTCTCCGCTTTTCCAGGGAGAATAGCCCCAGCTTTTTCAACCTGTCCGCATATGAGAAGTTTTCCATACCCTTTATCAGTTTAGTCGCTCTTCTCTGGACTTCCTCAAGTACTGCCATGTCCTTCTTGAGGTACGGCGACCAGTACTAGACACAGTACTCCAGATATGGGCGCACCATTGAACGGTACAGTGGTAAAATGACTTCCTTCGTCCTGGCCATGATACCCTTTTTAATGATACCCAACATTTGGTTTGCTTTCCTTGAGGCCATCGTGCATTGTGCCGACGCCTTCAATGTTGTGTCTACCATCACCCCCAGGTCTCTTTCAAAGTTGCTTACCCCTAGCAGTGATCCCCCCATTTTGTAGTTGAACATCGAGTTCTTTTTCCCTACATACATGACCTTGCATTTCCCTATGATAAAGCTCGTTTGCCACTTGTTTGCCCACTCTTCCAGTATCGTTAGGTCCCTTTGCAGGTCCTCGCAGTCTTCCGCGGTTCTAACCCTGCTGCAGAGTTTGGTGTCATCCGCAAATTTTATAACCTCACATTTTGTTCCCGCCTCCAGGTCGTTAATAAATATATTGAACAGGGGCAGTCCCAGCACCGACCCCTGCGGGACTCCGCTCGTGACCCATAGCCAGTCTGAGTAGTGGTCCTTTACCCCAACCCTCTGTTTCTTGCCTGCCAGCCAGTTTTTGATCCATCGGTGGACATCCGCTTGCACCCCGTGGTTCCACAGCTTCTTGAGCAGCCATTCGTGTGGTACCTTGTTGAAGTCTTTTTGGAAAAACTGGGATAGATTGAACTATACCTTTTGGTGGGAGTCTCTCTGTCACGTTTTTAGAATGGAACGTATTATGGCTATACAACAGGGACATTATAAAAAGTTTCTGAAGATTTGGGAGCCATTGACAAAATTTTGCAGAGTGATTGTTGATTTTGCTCTTTGGTCATACACGTCCAGGGGTGGGTTGGAACATATTTTTAATTTCTTAATTTGAGTGTAGGGGGGAGGGTGATATATCTATTTGTCATAGATTACAATTTTAATTGTATTTAAGTGCTTTTATAGTGTAATATGATTGTATTATATGTTGCACTTATTTATGGCTTCAAAATGAATAAAGATATATACAAAAAAATGGCTATAAAATGACCACATTTCCCATTTTCTCAATTAATGGCCACATGCTAATTCCCCTATTAGTGAATGGTCATTAGTGTGGGAACACTTAGAGACACCTGCTTTTTAGGCAGTGAGGGCTCTTGCGCTAATCATATGCTGATCAGTTGGCACACCGTAATGCAGCTGCTCTGATTAATGCAGAAGAGGCCTACTCTCCACTTCCAAACACATTCCAGCACACAAAAATAAAAATGTATTTTTTAGCACCCGAGTAATGCACATAGATGCCAAAACTACTGTGGGACATCTGAGCACAACCAGCAGTGGTTGTTTTTAACCTGCAGTAAGCACATGTTAATGCTTACCACAGCTTAGTAAAAGGGACCCTAAGTGTGGTAAATATGGTAGTATTCCATGCAGCAGGTCTCTCTTCCAATAGAAAAGAAGAACAATCTCACAGAGAGCCCAATATCCTACAGTAAACATCTCTGTATTCAGAAGGTGGAGTTTCCTAGTGTTCAAGTTTCAAGTTCAAGTTTATTAGGATTTTATATACCGCCTATCAAGGTTATCTAAGCGGTTTTTACAATCAGGTACTTAAGCATTTTCCCTCTCTGTCCCGGTGGGCTCACAATCTATCTAACGTACCTGGAGCTATGGAGGATTAAGTGACTTGCCCAGGGTCACAAGGAGCAGCGCGGGGTTTGAACCCACAACCCCAGGGTGCTGAGGCTGTAGATCCAACCACTGCACCACACACTCCTCATAAGTTGAACAGATACCATACCTTGCATTACGATGGGCCACTGAAAAGTTCTCGGCCCAACCAACAAAGTTGGGACAGCATCCCTTGAGGGTTATCCGTTGAGTCCACTGATTTTCCGCTTTTTTCGTTCTGTCAGAAAAATATGACACGAAAAAGTGGAAAATCGCTCGACTGACACGTGCATGCTATCTTATGGCCACATTAGCGGTTAGTGCATGCGTTGATTTAGCACAAGCTTAGCGCGCCTTTGTAAAAGAGGGCCTTAGTAAAAGGGCCCCTTAGATTGTAAGCCTTCTGGGAACAGGGAAATACCTACCATACCTGAATGTAGCTCACTTTGGCCCTCTTTCACAAAGGTGCACTAAGCATTTTAGCAAGCGTTTGGCACATGCTAATTCAACGTGTGCGCTAACTGTTAACAAGTCCATAGAACTACATGCACGTGTTAGCATTTAGCATGTGATTAGCACATGCTAATATTTACCGTATGCTAAAAAGCATAGCGCACCTTTGTAAAAGAGGTGGTTCGAGTTAGTACTAAAAAAAAGGTATAAGCTAAATCCAAATAAGTAAATAAATAATTCCCACAAATACGTAAGCTCTCTTTTTAAAGAAAAGAAATAAAAGCAATCTAAGAGAAGGGAGGAAGAGAAATAACTTGAGGTCCATGGACTAGGTTATAAAACTGCTTTAATCATAGTTTATATTTTCACTGTGATAATATAGCTTATAAATTACACACCAAAATTATGTTCTAAACGTTGACAGCTCCCTAGATATAAGAATTATTATGCTCAATAAATGTGGCAAGATAAGTTATTCCTTTCCTGCCAGATAGTAAAACATCCTTTAAAAAATCCCTGTTATTTTAGTTCTTTATAAAAAAAACATATTTGTCAAACCACCCAGCAAATAATGTAGAACATACTAGATTTTATTACATTGCATTGACCTGGTCCTTGTGCTTTTTGGGCAAATGCTTGCCTATTTAATGGATCTATTTTCTATATCAGTATCCAACAAAAACACCATGGCCGAGATTCTATATAAGATGCCAAAAAATCAATGCTGATAACATTTTGCACTAAGTGCAATTCTTTAAAGCAAGAGTATCAAATGTCTGTGCTTGAGGGCCGTAATCCAGTCGGGTTTTCAGGATTTCCCCAGTGAATATGCATGAGATCTATTAGCATACAATGAAAGCAGTACATGCAAATAGATCTCATGCATATTCATTGGGGAAATCCTGAAAACCCAACTGGATTGCGGCCTTCAAGCACAGACATTTGACACCCCTGCTTTAAATGGTGATCAGAGTTAGGTGCCATTCATAGAACAGCATTTGGCACCAGGATCTGTACCCAGTTTTGGGTGTGAGCATTTATGCCAACTGAAACCTGGTATAAATCCTTGTGCCTAAATTAGGTACAGATCTCGCTTACTCTGTAACACTCCATCAGTGGCATAGTAAGGAGGCATCAGCACCCCTCCTCTTCCCACTCCTCCCCTCGCCACATGCATGCCCCCTTCCCTTGTACCTCTAGTTGAAGTTATTGCTCATGGTGATAAACAAAGTGCTCTTCGCTACCCAATCGGGTTGCAAGGAGCACATTGCTGACCGCTGCAAGCAACAACTTCAAGTAGAGGTATGGGGGGGGGGGGGAGAGAGAGGGGGAGGAGTAGGGAAGGAGCAGGAGGTGGAGATGAGGGCAACGAGGAGCACCACCACCCCGGGCACTTCTTACCCTTACCACGTCACTGGTTAGAATCAATCCATTTTGAAATTTACCTCCAGCATGAAATCACCAAAACAACAACTGACAATGGCTTCAGTTTTTGCAAAATGTTTCAACAATTTTCCAAATCTCTACAACATGCTGATCAATTTACATTAAATGAGAGTAAGTCAGAGGAGCCTAATGATTAAGACAACGAGATGGAATTTCATAACTTGCTCAACATCTTTTCATCATCAGCTGATGATTTCTATTTGCCACCACATCAGCGGCATTTTAGGCAACTAAAATGGTATCAGCACTGTTTCTCACTCCTTAAATCTGGAGGCTATACAGGATTTTACAGAAACAGAATTTGATTTGGCTTACCAAAAGCTGTATCGCTCCAGTTTGCCAATTTCCAAGCACTATGTTACAAACAGTCATGAAGGTGATGGCTGCTGAAGTTATTGAACAAGTGTTTGGCCTCCATTTTATTACTCCTAATCAGACTCACTGGAACTCAAATCTACATCTCTATGGAACAATTTGACAGTCTAATTGCAGGGAAAAAAAAATCAACTTCAAGAATTCAGTTAGATGTTGCCAAGTGTCATCATTCAGAGATCTTGTTTATTACATTCATGGTCTACCTTGTGCCCACTCTAATATTACTAGCATTTGAGAAAAGCAACACACTTCGGACTTTTCAGCCATTAGTAAGAGAATTACTAAGTGGCGTACAGCAGCACTTTGGAAGAGCATTTAATGAATATTTTACTGTATAACATCTGCAGTGTTATATCCAAAGTTCAAGACTGCATGGATCAAGGACTCTAGGCAGAAATGGCTAGGAATGCATATGGCATTGAAAATCACACAAGCCAAGAGCACAGTGAGAGCCTGTCTGGTCCAAGGGTTGGGTGTCAGGTTAGTAACCCTAACATTAGGGGTTTGATTCCCACTGAGTATGGAGTGGGTGTATTTCCAGCTCTGTCCAACATTAGGGCTGTTACTGCTTAGATTGTAAGCTCTTCTGAGCAGGAACCATCTATTGCATATTAAATGTACAGCACTGCATATACTTTTCAGCACTATAGAAATAGTGGTAGTCCCAGTTAATACCACTACAGATGGCATACTTGCTCAGACTCGTTTGGTCATGGATGATGATTTCTTCACTTTCAACACTGTAGGCACCAATACCACAAGGAAACTATTTAGGCTGCCTATGTGCAAATTCTCTGACAAGCTTTGTTGGATATCTTATTCTAAAAGCCATCTTTTCTGAAATAAACACTATGGGGGTAATAATAAAAAAAAAACCAAACGTCTAAAAAAGTGTCCTAAATGGCTACTTGAACGATCAAAAAGCCTGATCGTCCAAGTACCCATAACCAAAGCTGTTTTTTAGACGCATCTAAAAACTGCTTAGGCCTTTCCACTGCCTCTAGAAAAGAGGTGTGTTTAGAGGAAGGGAAAGGGCGGGCAGTGGGCGGGAGGTGGGCCGACCTACACCTAGGCATACAACAGGTATAACCAAAACATTTACAGGTTGCCTAGTCGGCACTTAGACCTTTTTGACTTAGACGTAGTCAAACCAGGTCTAAGTGCCGAAAAAGGGGCCGCAGAGCTGATGACCGCTGGCGCCATCAGTTCAGCGGCCTGGCAACCTACCCACCATAACCATTATGGCAGGAGAGATGCCTCATCTCCCCTACCGCGATGCCATCACTCCTCTACACGAACTGCCGCGACCTGCGGCAGGAGAGATGCTAAAAACACAAGCGCGCCTTAGTAAAAGGAGCCCTTAATGCTAAGAAATGCAAAGTCTTACATTTGGGCTGCAAAAACCCGAGGGAATGGTACAATTTAGTGGGTAAAGAACTTTTGTGCACTAAAGAGGAGTAATCTTAAGATTGCCCAACAGCAAAAACTAGAAAGATGCTTGGGTGTATAAGGAGAGCAATGTCCAGTAGTAAAAAGTAAGTATTGATGCCGCTATACAAGACTCTGATGAGAACTCATTTAGAATATTGTGTACAATTCTAGAGACCAAACTTTCTAAAGGATGGAGTTGGAAGGCAACTAAAATGATATACGGGGACAGACTTAAATATCTCAGTTTGTATACTTTGGAGAAAAGGCGGAGAGAGGAGCTAAGACAGAGACATTTAAATACCTATTTGACATAAATACTTAAGAGGCGGGTTTTTTTCTTTGTGAAAGGAAACTCCAGAGTGAGAAGGCATAGCATGAGGTTAAGAGGTGATAGCTCTGGAGTAATCTAAGGAAATACTTTTTTACAGAAAGGGCGGTAGATGCATGGAACAGTCTCTCAGTAGAGGTGGTGGAAACAAAGGCTGTGTCTGAATTCAAGAAAGCATGGGGCAGGCATGTAGGATCTCTTAGGGAGAGGAGGAGATAGTGGATGCTGTAGATGGGCACACTGGATGGGCCATTTGACCTTTATCTGTCTTCGTGTTTCTATGTTTCCTACCCTTTTAAGGGTCTCTTTCTCTCTCACTATGGTGTGTCAGGCTATAAATCCACAACCAAAGAGCCCAAGACATTTTAAAAATAAAAATCAGATTTCTATGACACTAAGGCCCCAGTGCAAGCTACACTATACTGTATTACAGCAATTTATTTCTAAATTTCCCATAACATTTTATACTGTATATGAAAGACATATGAGGAGAAGGGAAAAACAAACAGAAGGAAAACATGGCATTTACAAAAATATAAACTATGTTAATGCGGAGTTTACTGTATCTAGGGAATAGAAAAAGAAGTTTTGGGCACACAGTAAAACATAAAATCACTGAATTAATAATGCAGAGCTAGCAAAGCACATTTGGAAAATGAGTCTTATTGTTATGGCTGTCTGCTTCCAGTCCAGCTCGCCTTGGAAAAGGCAGTTGTATAGCTATAACGTGACTACAGTACATTGTTATTGCCCTGCACCATTTTTTGGCTTTGTGTGTTTGTATATATAAGAACATAAACAATGCCTCTGCTGGGTCAGACCTGAGGTCCATCGTGCCCAGCAGTCCGCTCACGCGGCGGCCCAACAGGTCCAGGACCTGTGCAGTAATCCTCTATCTATACCCCTCTATCCCCTTTTCCATCAGGAAATTATCTAATCCTTTCTTGAACCCCAGTACTGTAATCTGCCCTATTACGCCCTCTGGAAGTGCATTCCAGGTGTCCACCACACGTTGGGTAAAGAAGAACTTCCTAGCATTCGTTTTGAATCTGTCCCCTTTCAACTTTTCTGAATGCCCTCTTGTTTTTATTATTCGAAAGTTTGAAGAATCTGTCCCTCTCTACTCTCTCTATGCCCTTCATGATCTTGTAAGCATTTCCTCTAATAAATATATATAAATATAAAATACTTAAATAGTGTATTTGTACTTAGCTTATATCACAGCCAAAACCTAGGAGTCTGACCCGACATGTTTTGCATACATTGCTGTATCAAGGGTCCCCCGAGGTCGCTGTTGTCATCCGATTCCAAAATCTGTGAGAGAAAGATCTTTCCCCTGTTGTCATCTGACTCCAAAATCTGTGAGAGAAAGATCTTTCTCTCACAGATTTTGGAGTCGGATGACAACAGTGACCTCGGAGGACCCTTGATACAGCAATGTATGCGAAACATGTCGGGTCAGACTCCTAGGTTTTGGCTGTGATATAAGCTAAGTACAAATACACTATTTAAGTATTTTATATTTATATATATTTATTAGAGGAAATGCTATTATGCAACAAAAAGATTTTTAGATAATTTCATCACATAAAAAGCAGAACAAGGAAATGTTTATTATCAATAAGGTGACAGCCAATAATGAGGCATCACATAAAGCTTCCCGCAATTTGAAAAGTGGCTTTGCGGTGGAGTGGTGGGGCTGAGGCTTCCCTTTGAGATTTATTACTGATGTTAACAATATAGAGTCCAGGTGGTAAACGCTTGTATCTCCTACACCAGCATCTCAGTCTCTGGGTCAGAGAATTGACCTTGTAACTGGAAGCCTGGGTCCTGCTTTTTTGAAGCCATCTCCAATGTAACCAAGGAATGTTTGAAAATCCCCTACAGAACATTTATCTAGGATTTTCTGGAAGTCTTAGCTGAAGGTATTTGGCATTTGGGAGATGGACATTTCAAATTTTGACTATGGCCCAATCGGTAAATAGTCTAGCAGAAATCCTGCCTCTTAGTCACTATTTTTGATTCTTCCACTCACCTGAACCTTCATACCCTAGGTGTGGGGGGGAGGGGACCTTCACAGTTAGCAATCTGCCATACCTGGAACACGTGGAGGGGCATAATAAAAAAATATGTCTAAGTCCATTTTGGGCCTAAGTCACAAGTCACCCAAAGTTGGACATGTCCAAAGTCCATTCTCGAAAAATAAGTCCAAAATATATTTTTTTTCTCAAGAATCGTCTACTTGTACATCCAGCCGTTTGATCGTTCAGACTGTTAAATCATCTATTTTATACCCCATTCTTATCCAAAAATTCATCCAATTCAAAAACGCCTAGAACAAGACCTTTTGGACCTTTTGGAGGGGCCAGCAAAGTGATGAACTGGCCACTCAGATATGGCAACAGAGTAGTGTGGCACCATATATGGCACTGCTGCGAACTTCACAAAAAGGGTGCCACATAAACATCTCACCACAACTCCCTTATAGGTCATGGTGAGCCCCCACAAACACCCCCAAAACCTACTAGACTCACCTGTCTACCACCCCAATAGCTCTTATGGCTGCAAATGCCACCTATATGGCAGTTCAATAGGGTTTTGGGGGGTACACATGTTTCACCATGAATGCAGTGGTTAGAGTGGCTTATGGACCTGGGTCCTCTTCTCTATGGTTCACTAGCCCACTCCCCCAGACTACTTAAGCCACCTCTGTGCAGCTTTACTAGGTTTTCCTATGCCAGCTGCTGATGTTCATTTTTATTCCAATTTTTATGGTGGCGGTAGGGGTCAATGTTCACTGGGGGAGTATGTGGGGGTCTGTACTTTGTGTTTGCAGTGGTTATCTCTCTCCAAGTTTTCTGCAAACATCTGAAAACCTGGCTTTTCTCAAAAAATGTAAGTCTCCCTTCAACTTAGGAATCAAGGAAACTCTTATATCTTGGCATCCCAAGTCCTCTAAATTTTCTTCACACTTCTACCTCTAACCCTCTGTTGTAGTTCCTTCCTATTTCTCCTACTGTAAACCGCGTCGAGCTCTACGAACTTGGAAATGATGCAGTATACAAACCTAAGGATTAGATTAGATTAGATTATCTGGTCACTTTGGATATTTTCTGAGCATTTAGACCTGTTTTTAGATTGCCTAAGTCACTACATATAAGTTTCGTCTAAGCAGTCTCATTAAACTTTCGGTTATACTTGCAGTATGACTAAGTCTAGGTCAGCCCAAATCCCACCCTCACCACTCCTCTTAAAACGCCCCTTTCAGCTCTGGGCATACAGCAACACTGAAAAGCCCTAAGCTGTTTTTAGATACGTCTAAAACCTGTTTTGATTATCGTCACTTGGACGACATGTCTTTAAGGTCGTCCAAGTGCTGATTTGTGTGGGATTTTAAGATGTCTTTCTGTTTCAGTTATGAGTCCCATACTATTTAACTCTTCATTCTGTGTCCACAGGTTAGTTACCTGATGCTAGTGAAGCCATTAGCCTGCTGGACCTCCCTGATGTTCCTGCCATCAGGCAAGCTACCTGTTCCCCTGTACTTGGAAGACAAGCTGGTCCTGCTCTGTGCTAACATTGAACTCCTTGCTCTATTTCAGGACCTGACTACTCAACAGGAGATGTTACAACCATTAGCCATCAGGGACATAAGAAAAGCTGTGAACTCCATGACCTGTGCTTCCTCCCTGTACCTCCTTCTTCTCCCTTTGTCTTGTGCCCATCTTGTTCAGGAGAGGCAGATCAGGGCTCCCGTCCCCTGATCGGAGGGCCATCCCTGCAGAACGATGGTAGGGGGTGGGGTGGGATGGGCTGCTGTACCTCCAGCTGATACAGCATCCTTTTGAAGTCCTTGATGGCCAAAGTTAGACAAGTTTCTGCTGAACCAGAATGTACGTAGGTATGGCTACACTCAATTAGGGCACTGATCTTTGGCCGCCGTGGGAGCAGACTGCTGGGCACGATGGACCACTAGTCTGACCCAGCAGCAGCAATTCTTATATTCTTACGTGGGGTGGTGGCATTCAGCATCACCATGCCATACATCCCCACTCTTTCCTGCCACTTGAATGCCCCCACCCTTCTTCACCACTTGAGTGCCCCCCTACCCCCTGCATACCTCTTGTAATGTTTGCTGGCATGAACAGCATCTTCCACCCACTGCTCCCGCCGGCCTTGGCTCCCTTATAAAGTCACATCCTGGTCCCGTGACCAGGAAGTGAAGTCAAAAGGGAGCCGAGGCTGGCACAAGCAGCAAGTGGAGGATGCTGCTCATTTTGGCAAACATTTCAAGAGGTACACGGGGGCAGAGAGGAAGGGAGACACTGGCACCCCTTTAAAGATGGTGCCTGAGGTGGTCCGCCCCCCCCTTGCTATGCCACTGGGTGGACTGGGTTGAGGTGCTCACAAATGGCTCATGCAACAGGGACAACATGGCTGGTTAGTGTTCGCACTGCCCCCACATTATAGATAAAATGGAACTTTCCCCGAAAAAAATCAGAAAAAGTTCCGTTTTTGCTATAATGGAACCTCCTTCCAACAGCAGCGTGAACACTAACCAATAAAATGGGGTGGGGGGGGTTGCCATCCCAAACCCCTCGTCGGAGCTCTTTAAAAATTATTTTTTCCCCTGCGCGCTTCTGTCTTGTCGGCGCTGGATTGTCAGCGCGCTGACGTCTTGTGCTCCACTGTCTATGAACCCATGTTGGTATGCAGGCTATCCTTTCCCTTGGCCACACTGCTGTTTCAATAACCTGTTCTGTAGTCCCAGATCCAGGTCAGTGAAGCAACATCAGTGGATACTGTCTGTTGCAAAGTTCACCTACACCCCCCTCCCTTATTCCTGTAAGACTGCCTATGGGAGCATTGACAGAGTTGGAGAGGAGAGTGTGGCTCTTTCTGAGCAAGGGCCAGAAGCTATCCATAGGCCTTGCATTAGGATGTCCAGATATATGTTACATAGTGAAGACACATGCATTGTTAGCAAAACAGTGAAACAAATATATTTACCCTAAAATCCTAATTGTAACAGTATTCAACATGTACATCATTGCCAGGGAATGTGGTGACAACAGTTAGTGTAGCAGACATTAAAAGATGGGTTGAGATAATGTCCTACAAGTTACTGTCCATAAGCCATGATTAAAATGGATTTAGGGAAAACCCCAGTTATGTCTGGGATAAAAAGCATAATATCTGTTGTGCACATTTGAATCTTTCCAGGTACTTGTGACCTGGATTGGCCACTGTTGGGAGCAGGATATTGGGCTGGATGGTCCCTTGGGCTGTCCCAGTATGGCCACTTCTCTGTCTATATGTTCATGGCCCTCAGTGCAGGGACCAGCACTGCTCAAGCAACCTCTGCAGCAGGCTCACCATTTGTACTGTGATCTGGCATTCTGTACTGAGTTCCTGCAATAAGTCTCTGCACATGAGGGAGACTTGCTGCAGTATGGCCAGCTGGTCTTTGGGCCACCACTGGGTGGCTGTGATGCTCCTTCTCCTCCCTCTCTTCTTCATCCTTCAGTATAGGCATGTCATTCCAGAGGTCCTCATCCTGCGCTTGTGTGGCATGTTGTAGCATTTTGGATTTCTGGTGGGCAAATGCATTCCCCCACTAAGTTTCAAGTTTATTTAAAATGTCTTATACCGCCCAACCAGTCTTCTAGGCGATGTACAAATTTGTAAAAACAAAGGACAAACTTTAAATAAAATAAAAGTTTCACATGACACTACGTCACCAAACTAACTATAAAAACTTTTAAAAACTATTAAAAACACAAACAGGAACATAGGATAAAAGGCAAGAACTACATGAGGCAAAGTAAAAGAAAACAATTAAGGAAAAAACAAGAGGGAGGGCTGCTGTAAGTTCAGTAGTATATTCACTCAGTTGCCTTTAAAAGGACAGTTAGGCCTCAAAGGCATCATGGAAGAGAAATGTTTTTAGCTTCGTCTTAAAGACTTGATTCTTCATGTAAAAAATTTGGAATACTATTCCAAAGAGAGGGGGCAGTGACAGGGAAGATGATAGATCTTATTGTGTATAAAACTTCAGTGACGGTATAGAGAAAAGATTATTAGCTGTTGATCTTAGGGACCTAGTAGGAATATAAGGGGTAAGAAGATTATTTATAAATTCCGGTTGATTGTTTTGTCTAGTCTTAAATGTTAACAGAAGAATTTTGTAAGTGATTCTGTGTTCCACTGGCAACCAGTAGACTTCTTGCAACAAGGGGGTGACATGGTCAAATTTCTTTGCATTGAATATGATTTTTACAGCGGTGTTTTGTATTATCTGAACTCTTCGTATTTCTTTTTTAGTTATACCCTTATAAGTAGTACCATGTGATCTCATTGTTTGGGGTCCTGTGGTTGCAGGCACACTGATGGGAGGGTCACTGCACACCTGATGGGGGATAGGAAGGTTGCAAGGGTGTTGGGTGTAGGGTACCTACATTCAGCGCTGAGGTAATCTCACGCATTGGTTGAGGTTGGGATCCTTCCGGTGCACGTGCCTATAGCAGCACTGCAGTGATTACTGGTCTCTGTGTACCCCAAACCGCCTGCAAGACATAAGTAATTGGAGAATAAGATCAGGTGATGGGCCTTCTTGGTTTCACATACATGATTGATTGTTGGGACATTCTATGCAATGCTCCTCACATGGCCTGGGACAAATGGCAATAGGCTTATGGCCTAGGTGTGTTGTGAGCTGGGATACTACTACTACTACTATTAATTATTTCTAGAGTGCTACCAGACATATGCAACGCTGTACAGAGTCACAAAGAGACAGTCAATGCTCGAATGAGTTTATAATCTGAACAATCAAGACAGACAAACAGGATGCCAGGTTAAGAGTTACAGTTTAAAGGGGACAGTTAACTGCTGGCTAGGGTGGTGAGCAGAGGGCAGAGGGGAGTAGGGTTATGAATTGAAGTCTGTCCTAAAAGGGTAGGTTTTCAGCCTACATTTAAACAAGGGAAGGGGCGTTTGACATCGTATAATATTCTTGCAGCAGTATTTTGAATTCTGTGTTAAAAATTAGATTTTGTTATACCAGCATAGATAGGGTTGCAATAATCATATCCCAGATTAATAAATGCACTCGTAAAACAATGTGTGAAGCAATTCTGTGTTTAACTTATTTTGAACAGTCTTGAGCTTGATGAAGAAAATAGAAACCCTATATAGCAAAAGGATGTAACCGGCACTACTAGTCTATCAAAGAGTATCAGAGTAGTTGAAGGTGGCATTTGTTTGGTGCATTTGCGCTGTTGGTAGTAGGTGAGAGATAAACATTGGGGACAGGCAGGTATGGTTTAGGGTGGTTCACTGTACTTTAGTGAGCTGCCTCCAATATTGCTATGACTATGTGGGCGTGGGATGGGGGAAGGAAGGGGTCTTACATCTGCGGGGTCCCTCATGTTAGCAGGGCAGAAGTGACGCAGGAAGAAAGGGATCATGTGAGCGTCTCATGCCTTGTTCTGTGAATTGTGTTTTGCACAGTGGTGTTATTTTTCTTTGGTAGGGCATGAGCAGTTCTGTGTCTTGGAGCCACACCCTGCCTGTGTCTGGTTGGTAATCATTGCTGTGATCATGGGGGAGTACAGTTTCACATTCACCTGTATAGGCTTACTGTGGATGACTCTCCAGGTCCTCATGGACACACTGGGGGGTGGGGGGAAGGGGGGAGGGTGCAAGTGATAGTGATATTTAAACATGTGCCTCCTTTAGCAGAGATACAGCAGCACCAGGGCCTCAGTCTCCTGGGGAAGTAATTTGGTTCCCTCCTGATGAACATGCTCCTATCTCTTGTCCTTCTCTCTCCTGCCTCTATCTCTGTCTCTATCGCACTAATCTAATCTACCATTTGTGAATAACTCTGTGCCTAAATAAGTTCAATGCCATGCACAATTCGAGAGAGGCAGAAGGAAAAGGGAGGAGAGAAAAGGAGACCAGAGGAGGAAGGGAAGAGGAAAATGTACTGGGTGAGATAGAAGGGGGACTAGTGGTACAATTTGCATTGAAAATAGTGGATATTCAGTCCATGTATGCTACTAATTGTCGATGGGGTGCGTTGCCCTGAAGAGAAGAGTCTTCAGTTTATTTCAAAATTTGAGATAATTGGGTTCGGTTTTGAAATATGTCGGGAGGTTGTTCCAGGTTTTTGTACTAAGGAAGGTAATATGTGTGCTGAATATGCGTTTGCATTTTATTCCTTTGGGAGATGGAAGGATAAGAAGGAGTTTCGTGATGTTTCTGGTTGAGTTGGATAGAGAATTGATGAAGAAATTGATGAGAGATGTTGCTGAGCTCGCATTTAAGATGTGGTACATTATGCATGATATTTTGAAACTGATGTGAACATTGATTGGTAACCAGTGGAGTCGTATTTTTTCAGCTTGAAGATTAGACATATTGCTGTGTTTTTGATCAGTTGATGTTTCCGGGTGAGGATGATGTTTATGCCTGTGTAGAGCGAATTACAATAGTCCAGTTGTGATAGTACCAGTATCTGCATCAGTATCACAAAGTGGTGACTGTGGAAGAAGGGTCTGACCAGTCAGAGTTGTCTCATGCTATAGAAAATCTTTTTCCTTATGTTAGAGATTTGGGGTTCATAGGAGAGGGTTGAGTCTAATATGGCTCCCAGTATTTTGGAGGTTTTGTTGATGTCGAGATTGGTTCCTGCAGGCAAGGTAATGTTTGTTGGGATGGTTTGCTAGGGATTGTAAAACCAGAGTGCTTTTGTTTTTTGCTGTGTTCAGTTTGAGTTTTTTTGAGTGTAGCCCACATTTGTATCTTCTCAATGCCATTTGCGATTCTCAGAGGATGTTTATGGTGTTGCGCTCTATTGGGATGAGCAGGAGAATATCATCAGCATATGAAAGTAGGCTTTCATAGTTGTCGAAGGTTGTGTTGCCTAGTGAGCTCATGTATAGGTTGTAGAGTATAGGGGAGAGGGGGGATCCCTGGGAGACACCACAGAAAGCAGGTCAGCTTTTTGAGAAATTTCCTGATAAGGTAGTTTCTGTTCTGTAGGATGTGTCTGAACCAATTGTAAACTGTGCCCATGATACTTATCTTACTCAGTGTGTTTAGGAGTAGATGGTGATTGGCAGTGTCAAACGCTGCTGAAATATCAAATTGAAGAAGGATGGCTTGATGACCTTTGCTTTAAGGTTAGCAGTAACAGCTCTATGCTGTGTTGCGGTCAGAATCCAAACTGAGTGTGATGAAGGCATGAGTGTTTTTTGATAGTTTGAGAGTTATTTGCTTACATGTGTGTTTATAGGAGTTTGGTAAGTCTACGAATGCCAGCTATAAGCCTATAGTTTGCCAGATTTGTTAGGTCAGTTTTTGAAGCTTTGGGAATTGGGGTGACTATGGTGAAGTGATGAGTGAGTCAGGATAGCTAGCTAATAGTCAGCCGGGACATTTATCAAGGGGAGTATTTTTAGGAGCTTATCAGTATCTGAATTATCCAGTGGTGAAAAAGTGCTCCAGATTTGGTCAGCAGCACAAGGGTTGGAGGTGGTTTCTTGTGTAGGTAATTGGATTAGAGCTGCTGAGTTGGAAGTGATTTCTATGTCTTGTTGTACGGTCTTTACCTTAGAAACATAGAAACATGATGGCAGATAAAGGCCAAATGGCCCTTCAAGCACTGACCGCATGTATCTCTCACCTGGTACCTCATGTACTGACTAAACGTACCTTTACTGTAAACCGCTTTGAACTTCACGGTATAGCGGTATATAAGAAATAAATTATTATTATTATCTAATTGGCCCATCCGTAGTAACCATTATCTCTTTCTCTCTCCGAGAGATCCCAAGTGCCTATCCCAGGCCCTCTTGAATTCAGGCACAGTCTTGTTGAGGAAGTGGTCGGGGAGGGTCTGGGCATTAGGCTGTAAAATCTTTTTGGCTATTCTTGGGTTGGGGGGAGGGAGTTGGTCATGGTATGTAGTAAGCAAAATAGTTTTTTGACACTGAAGTTATCATTTTCAATTTCTTGGGCATAGTAGGCTTTTTTTTTTTTTTCCTTCCATAATGTCATGTTTGTATTTGTTGATCGCAGTCCTCCATGCAATTTTGTGCTCAGGTAGATTACTTTTTTTTGCCATTTACGCTCAAGCTTGGAGCAGAATTGTTTTTCTACCTTTAAGGCAGCGGTGAACCAAGGAGAGACTCTAGTGGTAGCATAGTGGGGCTTTTATGTTCAGTGTGTATTCAATCACTTTGTCCCAGGTAGTCAGCATTGTGAGAATGCTGTTCGGAGTTGGGTCTAGCATTACTATCATTTTGTTCCAGAATTGGACAGTGTCAATTGCGCCTCTCGATAGGGTTAGTGCTGGGGGTCTATTAAGAGGTGTCCTGTCCATGCTTAGGTGGAGATTAAAGGATAGTTGGTAGTGGTCCAACCAGGGAACTAGAGACCAGTTGGTGTCTGAGATGAGGTCGGAGGAGTTGGAGGCAATCATGCCAAGTGTATGTCCTTTATGTGTGGGGCCTCTCACACTATCTCTCTCTTCTCTCCTCTCATTCCTCAGGTTTAGAGTGTTTTTAATTATAGATGTTACATTTTGGATGTATTCTGGTGAACGTCTATTCCCATATTATATTGAAAATGTCTCTCCACATCTTTTTGACTGGAAGGCTTAATACTTTATATTTCTCTTGTAAACTTCTGATTTCCAGCTTGCACTTTTACCACCAGGTATGAATTCCCCTTTTCTATTTGAATCCAATCTATCTAGGGAAACATATTTTAGAGGGTTGCATTAATTGGCAAATGCCTGTTTAAAACAGGAGAGCACAGATGTCAGTGCTAGCATGTTGTCAAGCTAATTGCCCTCAAGTGTGAGACTGACTCTTAAATTTATCAAGACAAGCAGCTTTGTTACTCTTCAAAATCTGTTACCCAAAAAACAGATTGTGACACAAATTAACAACGATTTTTTTGGTGGAGGGGGAGGGGGGAAGAGGAGAGGGAAAGGATGCTGCAATTTCAGACAAATGAAATCTTAAGAAAACAGTTTTGCAGTGTATTGATTCAACAACTGTGTATTTATTTGTTTTAGCATCTACAAAATGACCTGCTTGTGTTGTACAAATTTTAAAATCCATTTACCCAGGGTAAAAAGAAAGTGTAGATGTGTTCATCTAAGAGAAAAAATTGTATGTGTATGTATGTTTCTCAGAGAGAGAATATTATGTGTTTTTCAGAGGAAGATGTGTGTGCATGTTTGTGTCCTTCAGAGAGTGGGAGAAAAAGAGCAGATCCCTTGTTCTGTATTTGGTGAGGGTCTGTCAGTATGATATTATTGGCAAGTGGGGAGATCAGGGGTCAGCAGAGAGGAGAAGGAATCATGGGAGAGGCCTCCTTTATTTTCTTCCCTGGACCCCAGCACCCTAACACTGGCCCTGATCCTTGCTGCAGCTAGTGGGGATCCCCAAGTATCACCAGCTGAAGACCTCCTTCAAAGCTCTGCAGTTGGAAATCTTTTCCTTTATATGCAGTGGAAATTTGGAATCATCTGGCACTGAATGCCTGTCTTGCTCCTAAATATATTAGTTTTTGGAAGTTTATGAAACGTTATCTGTTTAAGAAATGTTATGAAGCTGTAGATTGTAGAATGATAATTATTGGTTGTGTGTTTTTTTTCTTTTCATGTATTTGCAATGTTTGTTATTTGCCTTGAAACTGCTATGATGGGATAAGACAGGCTAGAAACATTTTAATATAGTATATTATCCTTGAGTTACCAACAACTAATCATGCCTGGGGTACCAACATCGGTGACTCAGTGATGTTTGCTGCTGCCTACCAAGCTTGGTAAAAGGCTGTTCTAACTACCTTCAAAAGAAGTCTTCAACTGACTGAGCTTGGGGATTCTCATTAGCTGAAGTGTTTGTATTTTGAGGTGGAGTAGGATAGGAGCAGAGAAAATTTTGTGCCCACCTACTTTAAGTTCAGATCCACCCACAATTGACTGTCTGCTTATGCTGCTGCTTTGAATTGGAGTAAAATGTGTTGGGCAAGTTACTTTATAAAAGTAATATACTAATGTTACTAGTTACTGCAAGGAAAAGTACTTTACCATTACTAGTTACTTGTTTAATGAAAGTAATATGTTACTTTTAGGTACTTTTTAGTTCTTGGATTTATACAGTTGTTTCGAAATTACAAAAAAATATTAATTCAAGCAATTGGAAATCCATCCATTATCAAAGAAAACATCTAAATACAAGTTAGAAAGGGCCTGATTTTATAAATAGTGCTTAACTTCTAGGTGTTGTTGTGCAATTGTCAATTATCCACTAGATGCCATTTATAGAATCATGCCTTGTGGAGCTTAAGTGAACTTAGTGCCGAGAGGCATTGAAACCTTCGGTGCACTCCTATTTATGCCAGGGTTTTCTTGGTCTAAATGAGTGAGCCTAAGTTAGGTGCCTAGTGGTACCTAAGTCAAACCATGCCCAAAACCTACCCAGAATGTGTTCCTAACCATACCTACCTACTGGTAAGCACCTCAGAGTAGAAGTGGTAGGTGTCTATCGAGTTAAGTACCTACCAGCTAATTTTTTTTTTTAATTGTTTTTTTCATGGTGCTTTTGTAATATTTTGAGTTTTTGCATTGTCTAGTCCAGCGGTCTCAAACTTGTGGCCTGTTGGCTGCATGCAGCGCCCAAGGTACTATTCTGTGGCCTGCTGTCTGGCTGGCCCCCTTACTGAAGTTATTATTCAGTTCAAAGCCGTGTGTGGCGGTGGCGGCTCCTCGTGCATCCAGGCCTGTGTTGAAAGCTTCTCTGAAGGCTAGCTCCCTTGATGAAGTTATTGTTCAGTTCAAAGCCGCCGCCGCAGCTCCTCTCATGAGCTGTTCCTGTGTCAGAAGCCGCTCTGAGGTCCCGACGTCAGAGAGAAGGCTTCCGACGTAGGCGTGGATCGTGCGAGGAGCCGCTGCCGCCTGCGGCTTGAAATGAAAGATGACTTTGGCAAGGGAGCAGGCCAGAAACGAGGAAGAGACATGCTGCTGCCCTGCTGCACAGGGAAGGGGGGAGTGAGAGAAATGGAAATGCTGCTGCTGCTGCACAGGGAAGGGTGGGAGGGAAGGGGGAAGAGAAATGCTGCTGCTGCACTGAATTGGGGAGAGAGAGGAAAGGATGGAGAAGGAAGACAAGGGAGAGGAGAGGAACGAGAGATGCCAAGTCCATGGGAAGAGATACCAGACCATGGAGGGGAAGGGAAAAATGCTAAACCAGGGAAAAGGAAGGAAGGAGGGAGGGAGGGAGAGAGAGAAAGGAAGAAGAGAGATGTCAGACCATGGAAATAGGGAGGGAAGGATAGAGAGATTGGGAGGGAAGGAAAGACATGGAAAAGTAGATTTTGAGAAGAAAGCAGAAGAATGGAAAAATTGAATGTTAAGTTAATGCAAAAGATGGATGCAAGGCAGAAAGTGAAGAAGGAGAGAAAAACGGTCAATGGACAAGAAGGCCCTGGAAACAGTTAAAAGCACAGAAAAATAAAGTCACCAGACAACAAAGATAGGGAAAATGATTTTATTTATAATATAGTGATTGAAATGTCAGTTTTGAGAAAGGAAATATGCTAAACTTTAACTGTGAGGCCGCAGAAAAAAATAGGGTATTTGGAGGGCTGCAGAAAAAATGAGTTAATGTCTTAAAGAAATGACAATTTAGCATGAGGTAAAACTTTAGTTTATAAATCTTTCCTTTAACTGTAAGGGAAGATTTTAAACTATAAAGAGTTTTACCTCATGCAAAATTGTCATTTTTTAATAAGACATTAACTATTTTTTCTGCGGGCCCTCCAAGTACTTTCAAATCCAAAATGTAGCCCTACATAGGGTTTGCAGAATGCTTCAGTTGTGTTGGTGAGCAGCCCGCAGGAAGTGCCGCGATTGGGCGAGACCGCTGTTGCCTTCCAAGGGCCAACGTTAGAGCTCCACCCCCGCAGCCACGGATAATGAGCTCTCCAAAGGGTGAGGAAACCCCAGAGATAGGGCAGTTTCTGTCCCCTGAGGCAGGTTTACCAGCTTTGGAGAGCTCAGAAGGGGTACTCCATTTGGAAAGCCCAGCTAAGGAACCAGAGACGATTCTATCTGCGAATGAGGGAAATTACCAGCCGGAGGAGAGGAAAGAAACTTCTGCATCTGGTGAAAACTTTCACTTGTCAGCAACCTATGGCTCTCGTTAAACCCTCTGAAGTTACACTAGAGGCACTTTGGGATTTAGTGGCTAATTTTGGTAAAGCCATTAACCCCCATTTTCAATATATAGAAGGGAAACTGATTGAACATACAAAGGAATTGAAAGAAGTTAAAATGGAATTGAGTGACTCTAAATCCAGTATTCAGAAAGTTGAACAGGACTTAATATCCTCCAAACAGATTCAAGAGACAATAATTCAAGATAATATTAATCTTAGGAGGAAAATTGAAATGTAGGAGAACACCGCATGAAGTAATAATTTAAGATTAACTTTCCTAAAGTCACTTTTGTGACTCCAAAAGAAATGATCAAAAGATATTTTCAGGAAATTCTGGGAATTTAAGATAAACTTTTACCTCCACTCTCTCAAGTATACTATTTGCCCGCTGGTGGTCAAAGTCAATATCAGAAGCTTAGAGCCCAAGAGGCAAGGGACATCTCAGATAAAGAAATTGCGACCCCAGCAACATTAATAATTTCTGTTGCTCTCCAACCAGATAAGGCATGGATTCTGAGTTTATTTTTTAAGAACAAACGGAAAGAATTTCTTGGACATAAAATACAGATGTTTTCTGATGTATCACATGAGACGCAGAAGCGTAGACGTGAATTCCTTTTACTTAAGTCAGGAGTGTTAGCTTTGGGGGCTACTTTTTACTTGCGACATCCTTGCAAGTGTATTGTTCATCACCAAATGTAACATAGTAACATAGTAGATGACGGCAGATAAAGACCCGAATGGTCCATCCAGTCTGCCCAACCTGATTCAATTTAAAAAATTTTTTTTTTTTCTTCTTAGCTATTTCTGGGCGAGAATCCAAAGCTTTACCCGGTACTGTGCTTGGGTTCCAACTGCCGAAATCTCTGTTAAGACTTACTCCAGCCCATCTACACCCTCCCAGCCATTGAAGCCCTCCCCTGCCCATCCTCCTCCAAACGGCCATACACAGACACAGACCGTACAAGTCTGCCCAGTAACTGGCCTAGTTCAATCTTTAATATTATTTTCTGATTCTAAATCTTCTGTGTTCATCCCACGCTTCTTTGAACTCAGTCACAGTTTTACTCTCCACCACCTCTCCCGGGAGCGCATTCCAGGCATCCACCACCCTCTCCGTAAAGTAGAATTTCCTAACATTGCCCCTGAATCTACCACCCCTCAACCTCAAATTATGTCCTCTGGTTTTACCATTTTCCTTTCTCTGGAAAAGATTTTGTTCTACGTTAATACCCTTTAAGTATTTGAACGTCTGAATCATATCTCCCCTGTCTCTCCTTTCCTCTAGGGTATACATATTCAGGGCTTCCAGTCTCTCCTCATATGTCTTCTGGTGCAAGCCTCCTATCATTTTCGTCGCCCTCCTCTGGACCGCCTCAAGTCTTCTTACGTCTTTCGCCAGATACGGTCTCCAAAACTGAACACAATACTCCAAGTGGGGCCTCACCAATGACCTGTACAGGGGCATCAACACCTTCTTTCTTCTACTGACTACGCCTCTCTTTATACAGCCCAGAATCCTTCTGGCAGCAGCCACTGCCTTGTCACACTGTTTTTTCGCCTTTAGATCTTCGGACACTATCACCCCGAGGTCCCTCTCCCCGTCCGTGCATATCAGCTTCTCTCCTCCCAGCATATACGGTTCCTTCCTATTATTAATCCCCAAATGCATTACTCTGCATTTCTTTGCATTGAATTTTAGTTGCCAGGCATTAGACCATTCCTCTAACTTTTGCAGATCCTTTTTCATATTTTCCACTCCCTCTTCGGTGTCTACTCTGTTACAAATCTTGGTATCATCTGCAAAAAGGCACACTTTTCCTTCTAACCCTTCAGCAATGTCACTTACATACATATTGAACAGGATTGGCCCCAGCACCGAACCCTGAGGGACTCCACTAGTCACCTTTCCTTCCTTCGAGCGACTTCCATTAACCACCACCCTCTGGCGTCTGTCCGACAGCCAGTTTCTGACCCAGTTCACCACTTTGGGTCCTAACTTTAGCCCTTCAAGTTTGTTCAACAGCCTCCTATGAGGAACTGTATCAAAGGCCTTGCTGAAATCCAAATAAATTACATCTAGCATATGTCCTCGATCCAGCTCTCTGGTCACCCAATCAAAAAATTCAATCAGGTTCGTTTGGCACGATTTACCTTTTGTAAAGCCATGTTGCCTCGGATCCTGTAACCCATTAGATTCAAGGAAATACACTATCCTTTCTTTCAGCAACACTTCCATTATTTTTCCAACAACTGAAGTGAGGCTCACCGGCCTGTAGTTTCCTGCTTCATCCCTGTGACCACTTTTATGAATAGGGACCACATCCGCTCTCCTCCAATCCCCAGGAATCACTCCCGTCTCCAGAGATTTGTTGAACAAGTCTTTAATAGGACTCGCCAGAACCTCTCTGAGTTCCCTTAGTATCCTGGGATGGATCCCGTCTGGTCCCATCGCTTTGTCCACCTTCAGTTTTTCAAGTTGCTCATAAACACCCTCCTCCGTGAACGGCGCAGAATCTACTCCATTTTCTCGTGTAACTTTGCCGGACAATCTCGGTCCTTCTCCAGGATTTTCTTCTGTGAACACAGAACAGAAGTATTTGTTTAGCACATTTGCTTTCTCCTCATCACTCTCCACATATTTGTTCCCAGCATCTTTTAGCCTAGCAATTCCATTTTTTATCTTCCTCCTTTCACTAATATATCTGAAAAAATTTTTATCTCCCTTTTTTACATTTTTAGCCATTTGTTCTTCCGCCTGTGCCTTCGCCAAACGTATCTCTCTCTTGGCTTCTTTCAGTTTCACCCTGTAGTCCTTTCTGCTCTCCTCTTCTTGGGTTTTTTTATATTTCATGAACGCCAACTCTTTCGCCTTTATTTTCTCAGCCACTAGGTTGGAGAACCATATCGGCTTCCTTTTTCTTTTGTTTTTATTGATTTTCTTCACATAAAGGTCCGTAGCCATTTTTATCGTTTTCTTTGAACCTTTTCAATTAACTACTTTCTTGTCCATATCCCGGTTGGATAAAGGAAAATCTTAAGCTCATTAGAAAATTATGCATTTTGCTCTCAGCTTAAGGCAGTGATTCTTTAAGTTTATGTTAACTTCTATTTTCTCACTAATTGTGTAAGTTTTGGATCCAATTTGAGGACTTGAGTAAAGTTAAGCCAATGTAATTTTTTATGTTCTAATAAGTATTTGTTATTGTACTTGGCTTGATTTCTTTTCTGTACAAGTTTAATGCTTGATATTATGTTGAAATCTATAAATAAAAAAATAATTAAAAAAAAAATGTGGCTGTCCTTCTGATAATAGCTGAGAAGGGTGTATGTCTGTATGTAGGTGTATGAGAGCAGAAAGAGCCTGTGCTCTGCCTGGATGAATGGTGTATGTGTGTGTTGCTGAACGGTGGGTGTATAAGTGTGAAGAGGCAGAGAGGAAGGAGCAAGAAAAAAAAAAAAAGAGGGGGTAGGGGTAGAAAGCTGCACAGAAATTGGGACGATGGGGATCCCGCAGGTTCCCCCTTTGGGTTGCGGGGATCCCGTGGGGACCCCCCTCATGGTCTTGTGGATCCCGGGGGTTGGAGGCAGCTTGAGCCAAGAGGCTTGTTTTCTTTTCCTGCCTGCAGCATGCCACTTGACCTGGACGTGTCAGTCACGTGCAGCATGCAGGGCCCAATCAGGGCTCAAGGAGTCTGGAAACCATGCCAATATCTGGCTCGCAGCAGGATGTGGTAATTGACACTGGGCTGGGGATGCGCAGCTTGCTCAAGTACCTGTAGGCGGCTGGTCTCTTGTCACGAGCAGGCGCCGGGGGGCCCTCCATGGCAGCTGCTACTAGCTGTTGCCACCCATGTGAATTTCGACCATGAGGGCAGGCTGCACCAGTATGAGCAAGTGGCTGTGCACCAGAACGAGGCCGATGCCCTGGCGATGGACTTCGAGATGGTGACTTGGTTGGCGGACAGCAAGGAGCTGCGCACGCTGAGCTCCGGTTGAACCGCGCACCAGTTCCCCATGCAATCCACTCACGTGCTGCAAGATGGTGCCCGGAGTCCATGTGTGTATGTATGTGTGGGTGGGTGAGAGTGAAGGGAATGCATCTGGTCCTCACGAGCATGACTGCTTTGTTATTATCCTTTTTCTAATTATTATTTTTTATTGAACTTAGACAAGGATGAAAGCTCTATTCTTTACCCCAGGTATCCCGTTTTGCTCTGCCCTTTCCCTGCAGCAGGCTATAATTCTTTGAACAGACAGGGTGTACTGTAACCAGACACTTTGAAACAAATAGGGTTTTTTTTGGTATATTTCTTAAGTGGGCATACATTTTTATCCTTTAATGTGTTTGTGTAAGCTGTAATAATCTTTCTTTAAATTAAATTTGTAAATTTATTCTTGTAAAGAAAAATGGAGATACAAAGGTAAATACACATTTGAAATTAAATCAATAGTATCACAAATGGAGAAATGTGGGATGAACTATGTAGACAGACTGATGAAATCTGGTAGGAGACACGGTGACAGGACTAAATCGCGCGAGACAACAGCGTGCCGACAATTGAGCGCAGACAACTGAGCGCAAGGTTGATGGCGCGCCGAAGAAAAGCACTATTTTAAAGGGCTCCGACGGGAGGTGTGGGGGGGGAACCCCCCCCCACTTTACTTAACAGACATTGCGCTGGCGTTGTGGGGGATTTGGGGGGTTGTAACCCCCCACATTATACTTAAAACTGAACTTTTTCCCTAAAAACAGGCAAAAAGTTCGGTTTCAAGTATAATGAGGGGGGTTACTACCCCCCCAAACCCCCCCCCCAACGCCAACGCGATGTCTGTTAAGTAAAACACCCCCCGTCGGAGCCCTTTAAAATAGTGCTTTTCTTCAGCACGCCGTCAACCTTGCGCTCAGTTGTCGGCGCGCCGTTGTCTTGCACGATTTTGTCTATGAACCAGGAGACACAGCTAATAATTCTTTTACCTACTGTGCATGCATGCAACTCTCTTCATGGAGATTAGCTCAAATGATGTTTTCAAATAGATGGACAGTCGGATTGTTAACAGGGTCAGACTAAATGGGCTATTTGGCCTTTATTTGCTGTTATGTTTCTTGGTAGCACCACTCTACAGCGCTGCAACAGCCAAGGGAGTGCCACCCTACAGAGAAGCACAAGTATCAGCCTTCCCTAGAACATATTCTTATCAAAGGCAGATGTTCTTACATAGGTGACTGTTTTCCAGCAAGTAGTTGGATTGTTTAGAGCTGTCCACTTCATGCCCTGTTGAGTTGTTTATCTGCACATGGCTGATGCGAAGCCTTCCCTCCAATGTCAGTCCTGACATTGGGGGAAGATTTCCGGGCCGTGTGGCATGCTGCAGGCAGGAAAAGAAGATGAGCCTCTTGGCTCAAGCTGCCTCCAACCCCTTGGGATCCCTTTTGATGAGAGGGAAGAGAAAGATGAGGGGAGAAATGTTGTAGTGGAAAGGGAACAGTGGGACAGATTGAAAGGGATGTAAGAGAGAGAAATGTTGGACATAGTGGTGAAGGTAATGGAGGGAAAGATGTGGCATGGTGCTGGAGAGGGGTGATAGGAGAAATGTTGGGCATGCGGGGCATGAGAGAGGGATAAATGCTGGACCATGGTAGGAGGAACCAATGGACAGCAACAGAATAATTTACAGAAGACGGGAAAGCAGAAAATAAATTGGGACCAACTTGATGGAAAAATAAGACTAGAGTAGACACAAAGGTAAAAAATGGAATTTATTGACTAAAATATGTTAGCTTTGGGAAAAGTATATAGCAGATGTCTTTGTATTGTGTTCAAAAGAAAAGGAACTGCATTTCTGGTTTTATTTCTACAGTGTTAAAGTACTTGCTGACCCTTGCTGCGGCTGGTGGGGATCCCCAAGAACCGCCAGCAAAGGACCTCTAGAAACGGCCAGCACTTCCCTCCACCAAGCAAAGCAGTCGCTGGCAGCATCCATGAGCCACTGAGGTGCCAGCATTTGTGACTCAGGGACGCTACTGCTACCTGCCAAGCTTGGCAAAAGGGACCCCTGGCCAACTGCAGAGGAAGTCCTTAGCCGACAGCTTGGGGATCCTCATCAGCTGAGTATTTGTTTTATATTTACATTACAGGCTGTGGTAGAAACCAATTTACAAAGTATGTATGGGTTTGATATCTTTCCCCGCATAACTCTCTAGTAAGGGGTCTGAAGTCTATCTATATAGATTTTGAGTTTGTTCTAAAAATAGTATCTTCCAGCATCTTCCTCTGTCATAATTTGGTATTTTAAATAATGGCTCTTAATTAACAAGAGGAGTGACCCTTGAAGAGCTGGTAGCTGGAGCTATTCTGAGTCTGAATATCTTAAGCACCTGTCCTTATCACATCTTTTGAAAGTCCAAGGTTTTGCAGGATACTTCCCAGTACTATGCAAAAGGTTCAGTATTGTGTTCAGTTTTGGAGACCGTATCTGGCAAAGGACGTAAGAAGACTTGAAGCGGTCCAGAGGAGGGTGACAAAAATGATAGGAGGCTTTCGCCAGAAGATGTATAAGGAGAGACTGGAAGCCCTGAATATGTATACCCTAGAGGAAAGAGAGACAGGGGAGATATGATTCGGAAGTTCAAATACTTGAAGGGTATTAAATAGAACATAATCTTTTCCAGAGAAAGGAAAATGGTAAAACCAGAGGACATAATTTGAGGTTGAGAGTAGTAAATTCAAAGGCAATGTTAGGAAATTCTACTTTATGGAGAGTGTGGTGGATGCTTGGAATGCGCTCCCGAGAGAGGGGGTGGAGAGTAAAACTGTGACTGAGTTCAAATAAGCGTGGGATGAACACAGAGGATCTAGAATCAGAAAATAATATTAACAATTGAACTAAGGCCAGTACTGGACAGGCTGCATGGTCTGTCTATATATGGCCATTTGGTGGAGGATGGGCTGGGGAGGGCTTCAATGGCCGGGTGGGTGAAGATGGGCTGGAGTAGGTTTTAACGGAGATTTCGGCAGTAGGAACCCAAGCACAGTACCGGATAGAGCTATGGATTCTTGCCCAGAAATAGCTAAGAAGAAAAAATTTAAAAATTTAAATTGAATCAGGTTGGGCAGACTGGATGGACCATTCGGGTCTTTATCTGACGACATCTACTATATTGTCCTCTAATTCATAGCACAGGAAAGAATGATTGAAGTTCATATACTTTACTGGACTTTAAACATACATTAACCCCCCCTTTACAAAACCGCAAAAGCAGTTTTTAGCACCAGCTGGTGTGCTGAATGCTCTGCGATGTTCCCGACATTCATAGAGTTCCTATGAGTGTCGGGAGCAGTGTAGAGCATTTATTGTGCCGGCCTGCGCTAAAAAATGCTTTTGCAGTTTTGTAAAAGGGGGTGTATGTGTAATTTTTTTCTATTAAATAAAGCAATTGTAGGCTAAAGTAAGATATTCTGCTGCACATAGTATCATAACTGAGTAGATGACACCAGACAAAAATCTGTACAATCCATTCAGTCTGCCCAAGGGTAATCAAGGAACTGAAAGGGGTTATAGCGAAACTGCTTCAACTAATAGCCAATCTCTTGATTAAATCAGGAAGGATTCCAGAAGACAGGAAAGTGGCAAATGTTTCGCCGATCTTCAAGAAAGGTTTGAGGGGAGATCCGGGAAACCATATACCAGTGAGTCTGACTTCAGTACCGGGAAAGATGGTAGAGGCACTGATAAAGGACCGCATCATTGATCACCTTGATGGACACAATCTGATGAGGACCAGCCAGCACGGCTTCAGCAAAGGAAGATCTTGCTTGATAAACTTAATGCACTTCTTTGAGGGAGTAACAGGCAGATAGACAAGGATGACCCGGTCGACATTGTATATCTAGATTTTCAGAAGGTGTTCGACAAGGTCCCGCATGAATGTCTACTTTGAAAAATTGAGATCCATGGATTCGAGGGTGATATACTCATGTGGATTAAAAACTGGTTGGCAGATAGGAAACAGAGAGTGGGGATAAATGGACAATACTCGGACTGGAAAAGCATCACGAATGGGAGTGCCGCAGGGTTCGGTGCTTGGGCCCATGCTCTTCAACATATTTATAAATGACAAAGTTATTCAGAGTAGTGAGGACACAGATGGATTGCGAAGACCTACAACGAGACATATATACACTCAAGGAAAGGGCTGCGAAATGGCAAATGAGGTTCAACATGGATAAGTGCAAGGTGATGCATGTCGGTAACAAAAATCATATGCATGAATACAGGATGTCCGGTGCTGTACTCGGAGAGAGCCCCCAGGAAAAGGTCTTGGGAGTACTTGTAGACAAGTCAATGAAGCAGTCCGCGCAATGTACGGTGGCGGCGAAAAGGGCGAACAGAATGATAGGAAGGGGATCATAAACAGATCTGAGAAGGTTATCATGCCACTGTACCGGGCCATGGTGCACCCCCACCTGGAATACTGTGTCCAACACTGGTCGCCGTACATGAAAAAGGACATAGTACTACTCGAAAGGGTCCAGAGAAGAGCGACAAAAATGGTTAAGGGACTGGAGGAGTTGCCGTACAATGAGAGGCTAGAGAAACTGGGCCTATTCTGTCTTGAAAAGAGGAAACTGAGAGGGGACATGATTGAAACATTCAAAATATTGAAGGGAATTGACTTAATAGAGAAAGAAAGATTGTTCACCCTCTCCGAGGTGGAGAGAACGAGAGGGCACTCTCTAAAGTTAAAACGTAAGGAAGTTCTTCTTCACCCAGAGAGTGGTTGGATAAGTTCCTACTGGAACAGAACATTTGCAGGTAAGGCTAGACTCAAATAAGGCACTGATCTTTGATCTAAGGGCCGCCGCGTGAGCGGACTACTGGGCATGATGGACCACTGGTATGACCCAGCAGCGGCAATTCTTATGTTCATAGAATAAGTTATGCATACTTGATCTTGATTTGTCTTTGCACAGACCATAAAAGTCTGCTGAAACTGTCTTTGAAGCCCCATTCCAACTAGAGAATGACACGGTGAAAAAATTGGTCCCCGTCACCGCCCCGTCCCCGTCTCACCATCCTCTGCACCGCCCCATCACCGCCATTCCCTTCACCGCCCCGTCACCGCCACTGCCACCCCATTCACCGTCCCGTCACCGTCACCGCTGCATACATAAAAGCCTCAAACGGGTACGATTTTATATACTTTTCTTTATTTACGTATAAAGGAAACATTCTTTAAAACTTTAAAACTTAGTTAAATATTAGTTAATAACTATACAAAAACAAACACGACATGTACTTTTAATGCTTACAATGTTAGCCTACATGGTAAGTAGACGCGGCCGCTGTACCTAATCGCGGCAAAGATCTCCCTGCCGTGATTAGCATAATGACCGCGGCTACGGCTGCAAGTCTCCCCTCCCCCCAGCGATCACGGCAGGAGGGCACCCAACCCCTCCTGTAGACCCCCCCCAACGGCCCTCCCGACAATCGCAGCAGAAGGGTACCCAACCCCTCCTGCCGGTCCTCCCAATGGCCTCCCCTAAGATCGCCGACAGGAGGGTACCCAACCCCTCCTGCTGGACCCCCCCCCCCAACGAACCCTCCCACCCCGGAACCCCCTTAGTCTTACTTTCCAAGTTGGACCGGACGGCTCCTCACACGTATGGCCAGCAGGCTTGCCTCCGTCCAAATGAGGCGGGCCCGCCCCTACCCTGCCCAACCCACAGGATCCTAGGGCCTGATTGGTCTAGGCACCTAAAGCCACTCCCGCTATAGGAGGGGCCTTAGGTGCTTGGGCCAATCAGGCCCTAGGATCCTGTGGGTTAGGCAGGGGAGGGGAGGGGCAGGCCCGCCTCATTTGGACGGAGGCAGGCCTGCTGGCCAGACGAGCGAGGAGCTGTCCGGTCCAACTTGGAAAGTAAGACTAAGGGTGGTGTTTCGGGATGGCGGGGTTTGTTGGGGGAGGGTCCGGCAGGAGGGGTTGGGCACCCTCCTATTGGCGATATAGGGGGCTGTTGGGGGGGCCGGCAGGAGGGGTTGGGCACCCTCCTACCAGTGATCATAGGGGGTCTGTTGGGGAGCTGGCAGGAGGGGTTGGATATCCTCCTGCTGCGATCGTCGGGGGGGCTGTTGGGGTAGGCAGGAGGGGATGGGTACCCTCCTGCCGCGATCGTTGGGGAGGGCTGGTTCTGTCGGCATGAAGGGCTGAGCACCTTCCTGCCGGCGATCGTCGGGGGGGGGGGGGCGGGTTCTATTGGCAGGAAGGGTTGATCTGACAAATGAGGAGCCAGTATATTGGGGGGCAGAGTCAATGCGGCAACGTGCAAGTTGGATCGAGAGTTGGAGGAGACAGACAACATGGCGGAGACATCAAACATCCGGTCACGAACATGGTGAAACACAGGTAAATAGCGGTTCCTAGAAGGGGGTACATTGGCCTGCGGGGACAAATCTTTTCACCGTTTTTGCGGGCGGTGAAAACTTTTGTCCCCGTGTCTGCGGTGATTTAGCTTTGGAGTCTCCATAACCCGCAGCCAAACCGCAGCCACGCCGCAGCTCCCTGTGGGGATCGCTCCCCGTGTCATTCTCTAGTTCTTTGTTAATCTCAAGTACTGGTCTTTTCGGAATTATTTAGTGGCATTCTAAGTAAAAGTTATTTTGTTAGTAACATTTGAACAGGGGCCATTCAGTCTATCTGCAGGCATTCCCCAGGCTCAGATTTGTTTAATCCCAGAATCCTTTGCTTACACTCTGGACTTGCCAGCACACTAATGCTGAGAGCTTTCGTTGCATTACTGATTAAGCCAATTAAGAAAATTAAGTTATGTACCATTTATAGAATCTGGGCCACACAAGAAAGGCGGGAGAGGAGAGATGATAGAGATGTTTAAATACCTACATGTCATAAATGTGCATGAGGCAATTATTCATTTGAAAGGAAGCTCCAGAATAAGATGGTATAGGTTGAAGTTAAGAGGTTAATTACAGAATGAGTGTGGAATAGTCTCCCTATAGAGGTGGTGAAGACAAAGAAAGTGTCAGAGTTCAAGAAAGAATAGGGCAGGCATGTGGGATCTCTTGGGAAGAGGAGGAGATGGATGCTACAAATGGACAGACTTGCGCCATTTGGGCTTTATCCGACATCTTGTTTATATGTTTCTATATAATGTAGCGGAGCCGGTGCCTGTGCCTGTGGTTTCACGCTAGCCCGGCCACACTCACATATGCGCTGCTCCGACGTGCCTCCCTAGACGGAGGGAGGTCCTGCTGGATAATATGCACTGTCTTGTCAGCAAATCAAAAAGACAAAAAAGAGTCACTTCTTTAATCCTTAAATTTCCCCTTTATTAGGTGGTATGATTAAGGTGCATTCTCCAATAGAGTGACACCCTCACAGTCTTATAACACAATCCTTTATATCAGAAAACTCAGGCTAGGATGGCCCAAAACAAAAGAGGCCAACCTGAACCTTTAGTCAGGTAAGTAATCACCAAAAATAAATCTTCAATCAAAAGTAAAACATTCACCAGTTCTCTTTAGTGGCACACAAAGTCCCTAAGCACAGTGTTGCTCAAAAGAACCAATGCACAAGCCTAAACTTGTTCTGGCTTGTTTCCCAGCCAGCTCAACAGGAGCTGCTGGGGGAGGGGAAGAAAGTCAGCGAATCCACTAATTAAATAATCTGATATTCAGACTTGCCACTAATGGCCCCACTAACCCAACCTGATGTACAGTGGATTCTCCCCAAACTACCTTCCCTCAAGACTTTCACCATCTGACAGCCCCAGCCAGCTCAACTATAGCTGACACCATTACACTTGCAACCAAAGAAAAAGAAAAACGTTTTTTTTTTCTCTTCCTGCTTCTCTCAAGCAGGACAGGTGCTGCCAGCACAAGTCCTTCAAAGGCATCCAGGAATCAAACACCCTTTTCCCACACAGTGCAAACCCAAACCCAGGAGGTTCATAAACATTACAACTCCCAGTCCTGCCACTTAGCTGATTTCCATCTGCACATCTTCAGGCAGACTGAAAGTTTCTCCAAACTCCATAGCCTCCTCACTGGGTAGCTGGTTGGCCAAAGGGTCTGTGTCAGGCTCCTGCATTTCCCAGTCCTGAGACTCTGGAACACCTTCAGCAGGAGAGACCCTCTCCAGGGCTGGCCCCGGATAGACTGCCTTCCTCCTTTTCAGAGCCGTCTCTAAAGTACACAGGGGAATCTGACCTGCCCTTGGAGGGGGTGGAGCTTTCTGCCAATTTCCCCTAGCTGGCTTTGGGAGCCTAATCATTCCCTTCAGCTGGGAGAAGCCAGGGGGAGGGAGATCTCTCTGGGGCTGTTGTAAGCTGTTCTCAACCTCCTCCTCTCCTCCCTGGAGATCAGCCCCGACTGAATTAAAGGGCAAGCTAGGATTTCCCTTAGGCTTGGTCACAATCCTATCCCCATGGTTGGCCCTCTGAATCCCTGGGCCAGGTTTAATTAGCTCCTGCCCTGGTGCAAGATGCACTTTAGGGATAGGATTGTGACAATAAGCAGTGCAGAAATCAATCAAACATTATCTATATTCAGTAGTCCTCAGTATGGCAGCACCAGGTAGTGCCTTCTTCTGGCATCAATTCCACCAAAGAAACAAAAATCTTGTTGAATCAGAATGATTGGTCATAAGGCTCCATATTTGTTGTATCAGTTAGAAATAGGTCCAATGACAGTTTCCTTGTATCAAGGCACTGTTTTTGAAGTTTAATACCTGCTATTGCTTTAACTAAACAGTTCCCAATACAATGAATAAGCAATTCCATTTCAAAATGTTTGTCATTCTGTATCTTCTTGGAGTCATTATTTGTCTGCCCTTGCTGAAAAGCCTTTCAACAGGAGCACTTGAAGGCAAACCCATTATACTTTAAAAACAGTGCCTTGACAAAGAAATTATGATACACTGATTACTTCATAAGAACTGTCATTTAGAAATAGGTCCAATTCAGCAGCAACATCACTTCTGTAACTGCCATCAAAATTCTGAAAACAGAAGAAGTTATCCCCATCACTACAATCATTGCTGGATGAAGATGGTGCAGTTTATTTTGATGACAGCTTCACTGTCTCCGTTGCCTTGAAAATAAGTTTTTTGTATTTAATCTTCAGTTCATCGCCTTTAACCCATTGAATATGAAACTGTGGTAGTATAACTTCTTCCAGAATCAAATATTTGCTGTTAAGAGAATGACCAAATTGCTCATCGAGCCCATGTTGAAATGCATGAACTAGAGATGAAGCCCAAATAAACTGTGGCATAAGTTAGACTGTTCCTTAAAGTCCAGTACTATCTCATATAGGCGTTTACCACCTGGACTCTATTGTTAACATCAGTAATAAATCTCAAAGGGAAGCCTCAGCCCCACCACTCCACCGCAAAGCCGCTTTTCAAATTGCGGGAAGCCTTACGTGGCACCTCATCATTGGCTGTCACCTTCTTGATAGTAAACTTTTCTTTGTTCTGCTTTTTATGTGGTGAAAATATCTACATTTTTTTGTTGCATAATAGCATTTCCTCTAATAAATATATATAAATATAAAGTGCTTAAATAGTGCATTTGTACTTTAGCTTATATCACAGCCAAAACCTAGGAGTCTGACCTGACATGTTTCGCATACATTGCTGTATCAAGGATCCCCCTACGGAATAAAGCATAAAAAGCAGGAAGCTGTGAAAAAACCATACTGGGGCAGACCAAAGGTCCATCAAGTCCAGTATCCTGTTTCCAGCAGTGACCAACCCAGGTCACAAGTACCTAGCAAGATCCCAAGTAGTAAAACAGATTTTTGTCCTTGGCTCATGTGGCAGGAGTGGACAATGTGCTGGTAGACTTCCTCAGATGTCAGATTCTGGACCCGGAAGAATGGTCCCTGTCTGGGCTAGCACTCGAAGCCATAATTCGTCGGTGGGGTCACCCTGCCTTCAATCTGATAGTGTCCTCAGAGAACCAGGAGGTTAACAGGTTCTTCAGCAACTGACGAGAGGTCAGCAGAGCAGGGCTCGGCAGTGGCACTCTGGTTCAACCATAGACAGAAGGGGAACTTTCTGTATGGCTTTTCCCTGTGGCCTATGACAGGGTGTGTTCTGCGCCAGGTGGCATCTCTCGCAGGTCCGGTGTTCCTAGTGGCCCTGGACTGGCCCTGCCGTCCTTGGTACGCAGACCTGGTACATGAGCTCCGTGAGGGGTCTGCATCTTCCTTGCCATCAGATTGCTCAACCGGGGCCTGATAGCCCTTCAAAGTCCAGATCCCTTTGGTCTTGCGGCCTAGCGATGTATGCGCGACCTTAAGGGCTAGGGGCTTCTCTTCTGCTCTCATCACCTTGTTACTTTTTGGTACAGTAATATGACGGGATCAGCCTCTGTGAAGGCCTAGAGGTGCTTTCCGGCCTGGTGTGCAGGAGTTCACATAGATCCTTTGACCCCATCGGTGGCGCATGTTCTGGCCTTCCTGGGTCTGGAGGTTTCTTCATCCGTGTCCTCATTGTAGAACTGTCATGTTTGGGTCCCTCTTCTCTTGGGGGCTCCCTGGTATCTCCCCCAGGGGGAGACGATTCTTACAGGGGGCGGGGAGGTTGCGGCTTCCCTTGAGACTGCCGTGTCCTCTGTGGGATCTAAGTCTGGTTCTCCACTCATTGGCTTATCTGATCTCTGAACCTCTGGATGGGATTTCTCTGAGAGATGATACCATCAAGACCACTTTCCTTGTTGCAGTCACTTCTGCACAGGGTCTGTCGGAGCTTCAGGCTCTTACATTACATTAGTGATTTCTATTCCGCTGTTACCTTGTGGTTCAAGGCGGATTACAAAAAGGATCTATCTGGCCATTTTCAGAGGAATTATAGAATAGTTAGGGAGTAGTCAACTTGGCTCATAGAGATGACTTGGTTCTTGTGGCGTTAGGTTGTTTTAGAGAGAAGGGAGGCATTAGGTTGATTTCGATTGTTGGGTATCAGGGATTTTTTAAATAGTATGGTTTTTATTTCTTTTCTAAATGTTCTGTAGACAGGGGTCGTTATCAGCAAAGTAGAGAGTTGGCGGTCTAATCTCGCTGCTTGTGTGGCCAGGAGGCCATTATACAGTTTTTTCCGTTTGACTTCTGATTGGGGGGTATGTGAATGGAGCATGGGTTCTCCTTTGTCTGGTTGAGGTGGTTCGGATTAGACGGTTGTTTAGGTATATTGGGCTGTTGCCATTCATGGATTTAAATAGGAGACAGTAGAACTTGAATTGTATTCTTGCTTGAATTGGTAGCCAGTGTGTGTGGAAGTACGCCTTGGTGATGTGGTCATATTTCCTCAGAGAGTAGATGAGTCTCAGGGCTGTGTTCTGGATTGTCTGCAGTTGTTTAATCATGGTCACGGGGCAGGGGAGATAGAGAATGTTACATCGTGCAGGGATCCTTTTCTCCGCATCACAGAGTTTGCAGTTGTTTTGAGGACTGTGTTTTCTTTTCTTCTGCATATGGTTTCCGCAGTCCAAACAACCAGGTAGTTCAGCTACCCACTTTTGTTCTGTCGGGTTCCAAGTCTAAGAACCGTGTTTTGTGGTCTCTGGTTGTGCTGCGTCTCCTTTCGAGATACTTAGAGGCCACTAACGACTTCCATCTGTTGGGCCATCTGTTTGTCCTGGCGGGCCCCACGTGCTGGGGTCGGCCTGCTTCCGAGGCTACCATCTCACCTTGGATACGTGCGGCCATTTCCACGGCCTATGTGGAGGCGGGAACGAAGTCTTCTCTTGGGGTGAAGGCTCACTCTTCCGGAGGAATGGCTTCCTCATGGGCTGAATCTTATGTGGTCTTCCCTGAGGAGATTTGTTGGGCTGCCACGTGGGCTTCCCTTCATACTTTTTCCCAGTTTTACCGGCTTGATGTGGCAGCTAAGGGTGATACGGCCTTTGGCTCTTCTGTTCTGGCAGTGGGCTCATCAGGCTCCCCCCCTGAGATTTGGGACTGCGTTGATATGTCCCATGAGTTCAGCCTCCAGAGGGATTGTACAAGAATGTAAGATTAGGTTTCTTACCTCTGCTAATCTTCCTTCTTGTAATCTCCTCTGGAGGCTGAACTCCCGCCCTTCTGTTTTGTCTAATTCGCGAGGAGGGAAGCTGAGCGAGAGGCGGCTTTTGCAGCAGGAGAGCGGGTGAGGCGGCTGTTGCAGCAGGAGAGCGGGTGAGAGGAGGCAGGAGAAGGAAGGGGACGGTGCGAGCGGGTAGCGGCGAGAGTTAGCTCTGCCCACCCGCACTGCGTCACCACCAACGTCAGCGCCCGGACTCCCCCCTTAATAGGAAGGGAGCCCCGGGCAAAGAAAGCAGCCACGAGGAGGGAAGCTGAGCGAGAGGCGGCTTTTGCAGCAGGAGAGCGGGTGAGGCGGCTGTTGCAGCAGGAGAGCGGGTGAGAGGAGGCAGGAGAAGGAAGGGGACGGTGCGAGCGGGTAGCGGCGAGAGTTAGCTCCGCCCACCCGCACCGCGTCACCACCGACGTCAGCGCCCAGACTCCCCCCTTAATAGGAAGGGAGCCAACGGCGCGCAGCAGTTCGGCGTGCAGTGAAGGCGAGCGGCAAAGGCGCTCGCCTTAGTGAGACCGCCTTTGCGAAGAGCCTCAAGGAGAGCCGAACCACTACACCAAAGAACGCAAGGAGAGAGCACGCAGGAGCACACCAGCACTTTACGAGAGCGATGGAGGACCCAGGATCCCAGAGGTACTTTCCAGTATACTGCACAAAGTGCAATATGTACGACTACCTCCCCTTGGGAAGGTGGGAGTACATATGCAGTCGGTGTCAGGAACTGGAAAGCCTGAGGATGGAGGTCGGCAGATTGAGGGTCAGGGTCCAGGGACTGGAGGGACCGCGCACCACAGAGGAGACGAGCTGGTCAACCAAGGACACAGACGGAGCAGGCCCCATTGTAGACCAGGTGAGGGACCTCGAGAGATTCATCGAGGAGGCCTATAGGAAGGTGGAGCAACAGGACCAGCAGCTGCACAGACGGATGTCGGCAGACGAGACCCAGGATCCACAAGGCGACACCGGGGAAGGACCTAGCAGAGGAACCACGCAAGAGGAGGAGACCGTGACTCACCGGGACCCCGAGGGAGAGACACCGCACTACACCAAGGACACGGACCTG
Source organism: Geotrypetes seraphini (assembly GCF_902459505.1). Classification (NCBI taxonomy): domain Eukaryota; kingdom Metazoa; phylum Chordata; class Amphibia; order Gymnophiona; family Dermophiidae; genus Geotrypetes; species Geotrypetes seraphini. The sequence goes on along the minus strand of NC_047084.1, from coordinate 87,775 downwards.
AGACAGAGGAGGTTGCTGAGGAAAGGGAAGTCTGCTATTGTGGTGGGAGACTCGATCTTGAGAGAGGTAGATAGTCACGTAGCTGGAGGAAGGGAGGACCGGCTAGTGACTTGTCTCCCAGGGGCCAAGACACGAGACATCACTGATAGGATCGAGAGGATCCTGGACAGAGCAGAGACAGAGGAGACTGCGGTGATAATCCATGTCGGAACGAATGATGTGAGTCGGAGGAACTTCAGCATGGCCACACTGACTGACCAGTTCAGGGTCCTGGGACGAAAGCTGAAGCGGAGTACATGGAAGATAGCATTCTCAGAGATCCTGCCTGTACCGAGAGCAGATGCAAAGAGGCAGGCAGACCTCCAGGCTGTGAATGCATGGTTGAGGAGATGGTGCCAGGAGGAGGGCTTCCACTTTGTGAGGAACTGGACGTCCTTCTGGGGAAAGAGCAAGCTCTACCGGCGGGACGGACTGCACCTGAGCACAGCGGGAATTAGACTACTGGCAGCCAATGTGAGGAAGGAGATCGAGAGGGCTTTAAACTGAGGAGAGGGGGAAAGCCAACAGCTGATCTGATGTTGACGCTTCGGACAACATTATCCAGAACAGATGCTGAACGGGCTGACTGCAGGGAGGAAGTAGAGGGACCGGTGGATCTTATGATCAGACAACGAAGGAAACATCAGGTAAAGGGAGCTTGCTGGGAGGAGACTAAGGGGCATGGAGACACAGGGGGACTGGGTGGCACGAGGGCGAAAACTGAGGGCAATATAGAGGTGCCACAGGGCGAGGGGGTTCAAACAGAGGCTCAGGGGATGATAGCCCAGGAGGGGGCCGGTAGGGCTAAAAAACCCAGAGGAAAAGCGGGGAAGTGGGGTGGCGGGAATGTGGAGAAGCTGAAAGCTACAAGGGTAAAGGCTGAGGGCAAAGCAGAAGCACAGGGAACGGGAGAACTGCCCTAAATTCAAGGGGAGGCGGCCCAGGTAAATGCAGAGGTGGAGGAAAAACGACGGGACCTGCGGTGCTTATACGCAAATGCAAGAAGCCTCATGGCCAAGATGGGTGAACTAGAAGTCGTGACCAAGGGGGAGGACCTGGATATAATTGGAATTACAGAAACCTGGTGGACAGAGGAGAATCAATGGGATGTGGCGCTGCCGGGGTACAAGCTCTACAGGAGGGACAGGACCCACAAGAATGGGGGAGGTATAGCACTATATATAAAGGACTCTATCTACTCGGTCGGGATGGATATGGCAACGAAGGCAGAGGGGCTGGAATCGCTATGGGTCAAATTGCCAGGAAACAAGGGTGCAGACATAAAACTGGGGCTGTACTATCGCCCACCTGGTACGCCAGAAGGAGTCGGACACGACTTGGAAGCTGAACTGAGACAGGAATGCAGGACTGGAAGTGTAACAGTGATGGGGGACTTCAACTACCCGGGGATAGACTGGAGTACGGGTCACTCCAACTGCACTAGGGAAACAGGATTTGTAGAAGCTGTGAGGGACTGCTTCATGGAGCAACTAGTCAGGGAACCGACGTGAGCGGGTGCTACTCTTGACCTCATCCTAAACGGATTAGGGGGACCTGCAAGAGGGGTAGAAGTGGGAGGACCACTAGGCAACAGTGATCACAACGCGATCAGATTCACATTAGAAAGGGGGACACCCATAGTAAGGAGGATCGCAACAACTGCGCTCAACTTCAGGAAAGGGAACTATGTTGCTATGAGGGAAATGGTGGGGAGGAAGCTCAGAAACATCTTTAGGATGGAGACTGTAGGAAGCGCCTGGACCCTATTCAGGGACACCCTGCAGGAAGCACAAAGAATGTACGTCCCCAGTTTCAGGAAAGGCTGCAAGAACAAGCGGTCAAAGGACCCGGTTTGGATGTCAACTGAAGTAAAGAGGGCAATAAATGACAAAAAAGTATCCTTCCGGAGATGGAAAAAGGACCCAACGGAGGAAAATCACCAGGCGCACAGGAAATGCCAAAAGGAATGCCACCAAGAGGTTAGAAAAGCAAAAGGGGAATACGAAGAGGGGCTGGCCAGGGAGGCGAAAAACTTCAAGGCATTCTTCAGTTACGTAAAGGGGAAGCGACCAGCGAGAGAGGAGGTGGGGCCGTTGGACGATGGGGATAGGAAGGGAGTGATTAAGGAGGATAAAGAGGTAGCTGAGAGGTTGAACACGTTCTTCTCGTTGGTTTTCACGAGCGAAGACACATCTAATATACCGGACTCAGAGGAGCTCCTGAGTGGGGAACAGGCCGAAAAATTGGAGCACATAGAGGTAAGTAAGGAGGATGTCCTCAAACAGATAGACAGGTTAAAATGCGGCAAATCACCGGGCCCGGACGGGATCCACCAAAGGGTTCTGAAGGAACTAAGACAAGAAATAGCGGGCACAATCCAGCATGTTTGCAACCTATCCTTGAAAACTGGAGAGGTACCAGAGGACTGGAAATTGGCGAATGTCACACCTATCTTCAAGAAGAGATCGAGGGGTGACCCCGGGAACTACAGGCCGGTGAGCCTGACTTCAATTATAGGGAAGATGGTGGAAGCTATGATCAAGGACGGCATTTGCGAGCACATCGAGAGGAATGGCCTACTGAGAACAAGCCAGCACGGATTCTGTAAGGGAAGGTCGTGCCTAACGAACCTTCTGTACTTCTTTGAGGGAATAAGCAGTCGGGTGGACAATGGGGAACCCATAGACATCATTTACCTCGATTTTCAAAAGGCTTTCGACAAGGTGCCACATGAAAGGCTGCTTAGGAAGCTGTGGAACCACGGGGTTGGAGGGGATGTGCACAGATGGATCAAGCACTGGTTGTCGGGTAGACTGCAGAGGGTCGGAGTAAAGGGCCAATATTCTGACTGGCGGGGAGTCACGAGCGGTGTGCCACAGGGATCGGTGCTGGGGCGTTACTCTTCAACATAATTATCAATGACCTGGAAAAGGAGGCAAAGTGCGAGGTTATAAAATTTGCAGACGATACCAAACTGTGCGGCAGAGTTAGGTCCAGGGAGGAGTGTGAGGACCTGCAAAGGTACCTGGACAAGCTGGAAGACTGGGCAAACAAATGGCAAATGCGCTTTAACGTGGAAAAATGCAAGTTCATGCATATAGGGAAAAAGACCCCGTTGTTCAACTACAAATTGGGGGGGGGCATTGTTGGGAGACAGCAGACTTGAAAGAGACTTGGGTGTGCTGGTGGATGCATCACTGAAGCCATCTGCACAGTGCGCAGCAGCCTCGAAAAAAGCCAATAAAGGGAAGTCATCATGCCATTGTATCGAGCGATGGTGCGTCCACATCTGGAATACTGCGTTCAGTATTGGTCGCCGCACCTCTAGAAGGATATGGCGGTACTTGAGAGAGTCCAAAGGAGAGCAACGAAACTGGTAAAAGGGCTGGAACACTGCCCATACGCCGAGAGGTTGGATAGGCTGGGGCTCCTCTCTCTGGAAAAAAGGAGGCTCAGGGGAGATATGATAGAGACCTTCAAGATCATGAGGGGCATAGAGAGGGTGGATAGGGACAGATTCTTCAGACTGAAGGGGACAACAGGTACGAGGGGGCATTCGGAGAAACTGAAGGGGGATAGGTTCAAAACAAATGCAAGGAAGTTTTTTTTCACCCAAAGGGTCGTGGACACTTGAAATGCGCTACCGGAGGAAGTGATCAGGCAGAGTACGGTACAGGGATTCAAACAGGGATTGGACGGATTCCTGAGGGATAAAGGGATCGTGGGATACTGAGAGAGGTGCTGGGATGTAACACAAGTATAGAAAGCTAACCAGGTAATAGTATAGAAACCCAACCAGGACGTGCATGTGCAAGACCGGAGGGTTAGGACTTCGATGGGAAGATAGGACTTCAATGAGAAACCAAGGTGGCAAGGGGGCCCCTTCTGGTGATTCAGACAGGTCGTGACCTGTTTGGGCCGCCGCGGGAGCGGACTGCTGGGCAGGATGGACCTGTGGTTCTTATGTTCTTCTGTTATGCCAGTAACTGGTAAGTTGGCTCTCTCTCTTTGATCAGCCTCACTAAAATTTCCATGAGTGTCCTTTTATGTAAGCTTATGTGGTTTTAAGGGTCCTGGGGTGGTGCCCCTTGTGCTCTTTAGGCTGTGTCTTCTTTAGTGACCTATTCCTCAGTTTGCAGGAGTGAAATGTAACTATTCTTATTATGCTAACTTGGCCTTTTTTGGGAGTTTGTTGATTATGTATTTGGTTATCATGAGCAGCATTTATTTGTAGAGGGGATTCCCCGCACCCCCCTCTTTTTTTCTTGTGTTTCCTGTTTGTATTAGATACTCCTGGCTTTTCTACCTACTGAACTTCAAGGGGAGTGTCCGCACAGGTGACCTCAGAGGAGCTTGGTTTTATTTTTAAATTCTGCAGCCAAGGCTGGAATAGATGCACTACCCACGAGTTCAGCCTCCAGAGGAGATTTACAAGAAGGAAGATTAGCAGAGGTAAGAAACCTAATCTTTCATTGCCCATCAAGAAGTAAACAAAGCACAGAAGGTAGGCTGTATAGGTAGGATGAGAGATTAGAGTCAGACGCTGTAGACCTGCTCAGTAATGATGCAATTTTCTCAAATGAGTGCTCTGGTGTTATGTGAACGAAAAGACAAAAATGGTTAGTGAACCTCAGATTGAATAACATGATACAGCCTTGTCAGTTGGACTCGGGGGCAACATGTAAGGTTGATTCTGAATGACAATTAGGTTAGAACGAGGAGGCGTCTGCAGTTGAGCGGCACCAAATTAAAACTATATTCAGGAGATCTCATGCCATCCTTTTAATGCATTTTAGAACAGATTTTTTTCTGAAAGATTGTATATAAGCTAATATTGCATTGAATATTTAATTTGCAAGAAGCTTGGAGATACTAGATAATAAAAATATTACTAAATTGAAAGTAATTTCACATCTTATGGAAAATGTTACATGGCAAGTAAGGCATTAGTGATGCAAATAGAACCGATAACACTTCAGCCAGTTGGTTTATTTGGCAGTCTTGTGGTAATACATTTCTAATATATTTTTATATCTCCTGTCAAACTATCCCAGAAAAAAGTACAATTGTTTATGTATCATATGCAAAAAAAAAAAAAAAAATCACTTTTGAAATTAGATCCGATAGTTATACTTCTATCAATATGTTACTAGATTACTTGCCTTAAATCAGTGGTCTCAAACTCAAAACCTTTGCAGGGCCACATTTTGGATTTGTAGGTACTTGGAGGTCCTCAGAAAAAATAGTTAATGTCTTATTAAAGAAACTAGTGTTTAAACCCGTTACATTAATGGGTGCTAGAATATATGCCTATCTGTCTTTCTTTATTTATGTCTCTCTCCCTGTTCCTGTCTCTTTCTTCCTTTCTTTCTGTCCGTCTCTCTCCCTCCTGCTATTTTTTCTCTCTCTCCCTGGCACCCTTTGTCTGTCTGTCTTTCTGGTTCCCTGTCTGTCTTTATTTCTGTCTGTCTCTCTCCCTGGCCTCCTTTGTCTGTATTTCTTTCTGTCTCTCCCCCCCCCACACACACACTTTCCTTTGCAGAAGCAGCAGCGGTATTTCCCTTCCCCTCCAGGTCCCTGTGAAGTAGTAGCAGCATTTTCCCCCATCCCCTTCTCTCCCCCCCACTTTCCTTTGCAGAAGCAGCAGCGGTAGTTCCCTTCCCCTCCAGGTCCCTGTGAAGTAGTAGCAGCATTTTCCCCCACCCCCCATTCCCTTCTCTCCCCCCCACTTTCCTTTGCAGAAGCAGCAGCGGTATTTCCCTTCCCCTCCAGGTCCCTGTGAAGTAGTAGCAGCATTTTCCCCCACCCCCCATTCCCTTCTCTCCCCCCCACTTTCCTTTGCAGAAGCAGCAGCGGTAGTTCCCTTCCCCTCCAGGTCCCTGTGAAGTAGTAGCAGCATTTTCCCCCACCCCCCATTCCCTTCTCTCCCCCCCCCCACTTTCCTTTGCAGAAGAAGCAGTGATATTTCCCTTCCTCTCCAGATCCTGTGAACTAGTAGCAGCATTTTCCCCCCACCCATTTCCTTCTCTCTCCCCCCCCCCCCACTTTCCTTTACAGAAGCAGCAGTGATATTTCCCTTCCCCTCCAGGTCCCTGTGAAGTAGTAGCAGCATTTTCCCCTCCACACTTTCCTTTGCAGAAGCAGCAGTGATTTCCCTTCCCCTCCAGGTCCCTGCTGAAGCAATTCCCTTCTCTTACCTTAGCTGTCCTGCTCCGTTCGGCCCCTCCCCTTCCCTTCCCGCGGGCTGGCTTGCTGCAACCGAAGATTTTTGTTTTAAGTTTTAAAAGTGCCGGCGGCGGCTCCTCTCAGCTACTGATCCTCCTGTAAAGAGCAGCCTGCGATGGTGGCCGGCTTTAGCGAACCTCACAGGCCGCTCTCCAGCCTTGGTAGCACGTTCCCTCTGGCGCACGGGATCGCGTCAGAGGGAACGTACTACCGAGTTGGAGAGCGGCCTGCGAGGTTCGCTAAAGCCGGCCACCATCGCAGGCTGCTCTTTACAGGAGGATCAGCAGCGGTGGCGAGTGAGGGCCGAGGTGTGTTCCCTGCCGAGGACGCAGGCAGGGAGAGAGCTTGCCTGGCTTCCACGGTGAGTGAGGGCGGGATGAGGGGAGTGGCCAGAATGTTCCCTGCTGCTGGGTTGGCTGCCACGGGTCACACACCACAGCGGCAGGCAACACGAAATCCTAAGTGCGCATGTGCGCTTAGTCTTTTATTATATATGATGACAATTTTGCATGAGGTAAAACTCTTTATAGTATATAAATCTTTCCTTTGTGGCTAAGTCTTAATAATAATATTGTAATTTATAGCTAAAAAGACATATGATCAAGAAACTGTTTTATTTTACTTTTGCGATTATGATAAACATACCGAGGGCCTCAAAATAGTACCTGGCGGGCTGCGGGTTTGAGACCACTGCCTTAAATCAAGGTAATTGAAAGTAAGCTCTCGTAATACCTCCAGGCCTCAATTTCATAAAACAAATGCCAACATTGTCTATGCTATATTGTTATGCTATATATTGGGTTACCCTATTTGTGAAGTAAAAAACAGAACACATGACCATGTGCCCACCTACCCCCATCCCCGCCTCCCACCAGTCTTGCCCCTGCCCCAATTCCATCTTTTACACCTTAGTCCCCCTTCCCATCCTCTGTACTTTTTAATGCTTCTCTCCCCCTGCAAGCCCCCTCCCACAGGTGCTTCTCTCTCTCCCTCCAACCCCCTCCCACAGTTGCTTCTCTCTTTCTCTCTCTCTATCCAACCTCCCCCTCCCACAGATGTTTGATGAAAATGAGCCCTGGGTTGTTGGTTAGGATTAGTTCTTTAAGTAAGAACAATTTATTGACTACAGACCTGGCTACTCTCTTTTCTCTTCTTAATGGATTCTGCTGTTCCTCCCTCCAATTAAGTACAGTAGACACCCTCTCTTAGTTTAAAAGAAACACCATCTCTTGTAAGCTAAGAAGAAAATTGCAAAGCAAAGCTGAGAAATTACAGATTACATCAGCCAGTATGTATAATGCCTGGTGTACAACACAACACACTTTACCACAGTCATCATTATGAAGCACTTATAATTTTCACACTTACAGAGGTCTATAATTTCTTTAAATGATATAAAGTAACTATATTGATGACAAATGCTCTTCTGCCAAAGCAGTCAGTTAGTGGAGATATAGGTCATACTGACATGACTAATATTTAAAAAATGACCACATTATGAAAAAATATTGGTATAAAAACACATCATTTAATTCTATATTATTTTGGCATAAATAATATTAAATAGACAATCCTTGAAGATATTACCTTAATAACTAAATAGTTATCTACAAACAATGGAGAGGAAGACTGAATATTGCCACTTCTGGGTAGGATATTTTATAAAAAGCTTAAAAGTTAATGCTATACATTAATGCCTCAATTTAGGTGCCCCAATGCCTTGTGTTTAGCCCCAGTTGGCATTCTGGCACTAAGGGATCCTTTTACTAAGGTGCGCTAATGCGTCTTAACGTGCACTAAATACTAATGCCTGCTAATGTGTCCATCATATCCTATGGACGCGTTATCATTTAACGCGTGCTAAGATGCACTAGCATGCCTTAGTAAAAGGACCCCTAAGATTATGTTATAAAATACTATTGTAAGATTGGCATTGGTGTGCCCTTGTGTAGGTACTAACTGATATGCAATGTCAATGGTAGGCATAAGTTGGCGCACCTAGATAGTGGTGTGATAAAGGGGGTGCGGGGGAGGGGGTGGTCTGCCCAGGATACAGTCTTCCTAAGGGCACAACAACCCTCCTTCTTTCCACCCCCCCCCCCACTTCTTTCCTTGCCATGCGCACGCACCCCTTGCCTTCCCCCACACCTTTTTTATTTCCCTGGTGAGGTTGCTGCCCAAATCAACATCAGCGCTCTCTGCCGACACTTCAGGACCCACACCTTAAGAAGTGACATAATAGGACAAGCCATCACTGACATGGGCATACTGCTCATGCTAGAGAAGTTAAAAAGGTACAGGGAAAGGGAAGGAGGTGCGCGGGTTACAGGGGGAGTGGGGAAGAGGGTGGTGAGGGGCACCACTGCCCCTCACTATGCCATTGCACCTAGGTGCACCAAGTAATGGGAGAAGTTTATAATGTTGTATAAACTACATGCCTAAGTGGGAGACCTGCCTATTGCCAGCCTATGTCTCACCCACATGTACACTCCCCTTGCAGTTAGGTGCAATGTCATGTGGCAAGGCATTTTCGATATGACGTCTAAGTCCGACTTTGGACGTTTTGTGAGGCATGTGCAAAAATTGGGTCTATTTTCAAAACTGCTAGACATCCATCTTTTTTTTTCCCCAAAAAATGATCTTTCTAGACATGTTCGCCCTTAGTGTGTTTATCTTTTTTGGCCATTTTTTAAAAACAAAATATACAAATGAAAAATGTAAAAAAACAAGCTATGTGGGAAGGGCCAGCCTTTTTAGAAGGCTGACCACATAGACATGCCAGCAGAGCAGTGGGGCACTGCAGGGACCTTCACATAAAAGATCCTAGTTACATATCCCATCATAACCCTCTTTACATTGTATGGAAAGGGATTGGGATTTGTATAGCGCCTTTTTTAAAGTTTTAAAACCACATGCAAAGTAGTTTACATACAGGTACTTCAAGCAAGCAAGCATTTTCTCTATCTGTCCTAGCGGGTTCACAATCTATCTAATGTACAATAGCTAGGGTAGTGGAGAATTAAATGACTTGCCCAGGGCCACAGGTAGCAGCATGGGGTTTGAACCCACAATCTCATGGTACTGATACTGTAGCTCTAACCACTACACCACACTCTCCTCCAAACCTCATCCAAAACCAACTATACCCAACTGTCTACCACCCCAACAGCCCCTATGCCTAAAGGTGTCACCTATATGTCAATACAGTAGGTTTTGGTGGGCTCACAATTTCCACCACAAGTGTACAATTTAGAGTGGCATTTAGGCCTGGATTCCCTTCTCTGGATTCTACTGTACTGACCACCAGGCTACTCCAGACACTTATTTGCTGCTCTGATAGGACTGGCCATTACATCTGCTGCTGTCAGACAGAGAGATATGTACTATTTCATTCAGATCTTTGGAGGGTGTCAGTGATCCACTGGGGGAATGCGGTGGGGTTAGGCCTTCAACCCTCCAGTAGACATCCTGTCAGTATAGGCATCTTTTTGGCCGTATCTGTTCTTAAAACAGTTCTAGCTCCAAATATCTAAATGGTGTCCTGGATGTTTTGTGAAATGTTAGATTGCAAAATGTCCAATCCCACCCAAAACATACCCAATACATCTCCTTGAGATTTGGATCCACTGCAGATGAATTGAAAAGGATTAGGTCCCAATTCCTGCCCCATACTTTCTCTGTCTCTGTCATTTGAAAGTCAGATGCATCTGGGGACATATTGTAGAGGCAAGAAATGATCTCTAACCATGTCCAATTTTATTATGAGCTTCACATCTTTTATATCATTCTAAATGAATCAGTGTTGTCAGCATGTGTCAGCATGTGACGTAAACACAAACCATATATGGACACAGGTCACATGAAACTTTAAACACATCAGCATTTTTTTCTATCTCTGGCTGGAGTCCAAAAGGTCAGAAAAGCCTTGGGCCAGCAAAGCCTCTTAACTAAAGCTGTTTGCAAATATGGCTTATAAAAACAATTGAATTCACTTCACAACAAGTTAAGAACATATCTTTTCAAACATAAATGTCCTTGTACTTTCTTCAAAGAAGGAAAGACAAACAGGGTCTGGCTTTCTTACAGCTTTAAACATTCTATGGAAAACTACCAAGATACTGATACGTGTCCCTTCAATCCCCTCTTACGTCATGAAAATGACATCATAAATACACAGCATGAGCTGGAAGGGAGTGATACTCTAGATATGTCTCTCGATGAGGGGTTTTTTTTAGGAGCTGTAATACGAATAACACAGTACATGAGCAGTCAAAAACAAGAGTGCAGATAATAGAAATTATAACAATAAAAAGGTCTTTTACCCAACCCTGCATTCAGCTAAAGTGCTGATCCCAAGAATTAGATAAATCAGAGTTACATTTGAGCTTAGCAAAGAGGTCTGCTAATTTCTGAATGGCCATAGGAAGACCTATATTGTCAGGAATAAAAATATAACAGCATAAAATACTGGGAAGAATTTTACAGAATTCTTAGCTAGAATCATATCTAGGGCCACACGATTTTGAAAACCATCTGAGAAGTGGAGCCTAATTGATCAGTAATACCTTGTAAGGTGTCCCTAGAGTAGTTCACAAAGCGTTGCTGATTATAATAAATTTAATTAATCCAATCAACATTCTTATTAATAGTAATAAAGGGAATAAGGAACTCAAACCCAGCCTTAACCTGAGCTCGGGCCTTAAATTCATCTGGGACCCCTCTTGGGACCCCTATAGCATCTATGTATACATGTGATCAGAACAACCAAGGAGATCAGATTTATGTGAGACAGAAAAGAGGAAAAGCCATGTGAATAGGAAGGATGCCTTTCAGAAAGAATATGCAGAAGCATGATAACCTTAGCTAAAGTGCACTGGCCTATCCACTGGCTGGGTAGCTTAACAGGGAGCCAAAAGTCTCCATAAAGCCAGTAAATATCACCTAGGTTGAAAATCTGATGCAGCAACAATGGGGCATACCTATGAGCCAAGACAGAACAATAACCTGGGGGTAAATTACCTACAAAACTATCCTGTGTCAGACTAGAAACATGACATGTGTAATTTTCCTTATAGATGGTAACGGCAATATCAAGCTTTTGCTGTCCTGGCAGCAAAAGGTATTTAGAACACCACAGCGCACAAAGGGGATCAGTAAAATTAGAGGAGATATTGGTAAATAACCCAAAAAAGCATGGTTGGATACCAGGAGGGAGGTCCAGAGGTACGGTTCCTAGATAGGGTCTAGCTTGAGCACATATGTAACAATAACTCTTATTATGTTGATCAGCAGTGATTTACCATTTTGGTCCACTTTTTTCCAGAGTATTTTCTGGTTTATAAGCCCAGTCAGTATCAATATTCCACCCTACCGCTCCCCAGAATGCACACTTATCCCCCCAACGTGAGTCAGTAACATATATATATATATATATATATATATATATATATATATATATATACATACATACATATGTCTTTAGTTTTAGGAATCTCTGAGGACCAATGACACAGCCTTGGGATATCAATTGATGAAAAGTCCACAATGTCACAATACTCAAAGGAGAAGGTGGCAACTTACACACTGCTGGAATTATACCAAAAGGTAGTATACTGTCTGTCTTTCTGGATTCCAATTGAAGGGCAGCCCTTGGAAGGGAGTCCAGCTTGACATGTGTTCGCAAAGAGATGCCGGGGGTACTGTTTACAGCAGGAGTGTCATTTACAGATGGGTATGGGCAGAAAGTGTCGTGGACCCAGAACACATCATCTCTGTAGACCCAGTTAGAAATGATCCATACAGGGAGAAAAACTAGCAGCAGCGTTGCCAGTAAGAGAATGATAAAGTTGGTAGAATGCTGCAATGAGATCATCATGTTGTTCCACTGGAGGAGGTGAAATCTGCGCAGGGAAGACTTGCTTCTGGGGTTTTAGGTTAACCCTCTTCAAGCGACTTGCGTGGATCCAAACAGGAAACTCCTCAGTGAGTGCAGCGGGCCTGGTCACAGCGATCACAGTAGTGGGAAGGCCAAAGGGGAAATCCGTCTGCTTCCGATCCTTGGAAAGCTTCTGGACAATCACCAGGCTGGAAAAAATGGGTAGGAATCTGTGGAGAGAAAGGAGAAGTGCAAGACACGTTTCTTTGAACAAGCCCTAATATTTCAATTAGCTTTTGGACGTATTCCTCCTGTATCAAGGGAAAATCACTACTCTCAACTATTGAGGGTTTGTCTACCCATGGGGCGGAGAAAGGTCATCCTGTGAGAATCTCAAAGGGAGAGCAGCCAGATGTCTGTGCATACAGAAAGAGATACTTGAAAAGAGATGCTTGAAAAGCATTCCAAATATCATTCAGCAGCTGTACTCCAATGTGATCCAAATAAGAGATAGAAAACGAGAAAGAAACCATGTTGCCTGTACTGAATGTGGCAACATGTAACAATACCAATTCATTTACTTGATATAGCTATGGCAAAAGAGAGACAATACTCAGTTACTTAAGGTTCTTAATTGAACAATCCAAAAGGATATGTTTTTTTCGTGCTGCATATAACTATTATGCACTTCAGAGAGACCATACTGATGTACTGAATGTATTCAGAAATGTATACTGAATGGATCATATGTAGGGAACACCACGAAATAAACGCTGTATAAAGTAAAGCTTTTTCTTAAACACATAACCCTTAACTAAACTATATTCAGAATATAAAAGCTATAAGTAAAAGAACATTGCGCAGTTAGGCTAGTAAGAAGTGGAAAAAGAGCTCTAGAAATGGCCAATGATATGTATCCTGGGGTACCCACTAAACTAAAACAAGTAGACATGACACAGACAAAACATAAAGTTTTAAGCGTGGAGCTATTACTCCATCTGTCAAGTGTGCAGGGCTGAATTTAACTCTGCAAATAAACACATTGATATAAAAAACCAAAACAAAGAAACAATAATATATATCATAACCATCTCATATTTGGAAAAAGGCATAAAGCTAATGTCTCTTTGGAGCGTCTCTATCTCTGCAGTGATAAAGAGGACCCTTGGAAAACATTAGAAATATCTGTGCCAAAACTGATCTGGGATGGCTATGCATACATCTGGACAAAACATTTTAAATTAGCAACATCCTAATTTCAGCTAAAACACTAGAAAGGAATTGTATTTTCCAATTTGTTTTCAATTCACAAACGTGCCAGCTGTAATTATTGAGCTATATATATCTGTATCAAGGAGCAAAAGGTCAAGAATGAAAATATCACTAGCAAGAAGTTAAAATGTCGAGCGAGCACTACGATAACCAATACCATGATATTGGGCAATGAATAAGGGAGAGCTAGCAGCTGGTATCCAGGGTTTCCCTTCTTTGCACCAAAGTCCATCCAAAAGGGCGGCTTTGGGCACCTGCCAAACGCCAGGCATCAAGTTCAGAGGGGGGGTAACAAAGGACTGAAGCTGTGAAAAAAGAGATGAAGAGAATATTCACCCGTGAGACCCAGGAGCCCATTTAAAAGAAGGGCTTGGACATCGTGAAAAGTGTGAAGGGTAATGGGGTGACCAAGGGTCAGAGGAGTAACCATCTCTACCACCATAGCACAAGCAGCCAGGGCGTTCTTGAACAGGAGTGACTATAGAAAAAAAGGCAACAGAGCGTAACTTACCGCCATGTTCTCCCATCATGGTGTTACAATAGTCCCAAACAAAGAGATAAAACATAGGGGCATAAGCAGGAGAACCCAGACTTGAGCTAGAAACCAAAGCACATCTCAAATATCCAACATTTCATGAGTCCATCTGATAAGAGCAGTCATTTCAGAAACCAGGGTCTGTCTCAGAATCTGGTCATAGAAGGAACAAGCAGAGATCCATTGACGGCAGTGACCAATCATATCAAGAAAAGTAAGCATGTCTTTCTTGGTAGCTGGGCGGGGCAGACCCAGAACAGCAGCAATGCAGAAAGTGCAGATTTTCCTCTGACCATGAGACAGGACAAAACCCAGGTATTTCATTTCAGATTTACACCAGTGCAGTTTATGTCGTGACACCTTGTGACCACACACAGACAACCATTGTAAAAGGTGCAAACTATCAGCCTGACAGGTCTCCTGAATTATGGAACACAAAAAGAGGTACAGAATGAGGACAGGACCATGAGGGGCAGTGCATGACTGTAGAATAGCCCAAAGGACAATGGAGTCAACATAGCCCTGGGGCATTCCACACCAGGTATACTGTTGCTTAAAGGTGAAGGCAAAAAAGAGCTGAAAAGCCTCACCAACAGGGACTAAAATAAAACATTCTTTAGGACAATGACAGAAAAAAAAACATTGGCTGCCGGTGGAATGGAGGAGAGAAAGAAACATAAGAAAACAGCCCTAAAATCTAGGACGAAACGGGGAATGCCATCAGCTTTGACAACAAGAGCGATGGGCGTATTGTAAGAAGAGATGGTGGTTTTGATAATGCTGGAGAAAAGACAAGTGACAAGCAGTGGAATCTCACCATACTGCTTGATAAAAACAAGAATGAGTAACTTCAAAGAAACACTATAGGGGGTACATGAAATACAACATTGTCAATGAAAGCCCAAAAACCGGGAAGTCTGGGGGGAGGGACAAAAGCATTCATGCACGGACCCTGATAATGAAAGCTGCTTGTGTACAAGCTGCGAAGGAAAGATCTTAAACTGATTCAAACAGCGCTTGCAATTCATTCCACATAACAGCACGTCCTATCTCAGTGTTAAAGATTGGTGACACAAAAAGATGTGAGCTGAAGGAAGAATGTCATACACACACAGCCGTACAAGTCTCATCTGTCTAGGAGGGGGAGAATCCTAAGTGCCTTTGACTCATTACAAAAACAATATAACAATGCAAAAATATTCGCTTATCTTACCTTATAAGCAAGGTACAGTAATAAGAGACAATAAAATCTTATACTCTATAAAAGTTTTAACCTTACAAATGACAGAGCGGGCAGGGGGGTTCTATAAATAATTTCATTCTTCCCGAAAGAATGGCAGCTGCTTATATTCACGAGGGGCGCTTACCGAAAGTACCCTGAGATTTTTCCCAAAAAACTCCATAATAGAACCCAAAGCTTGAACTTAAAATAAAGGGTGGGTACAGGTCACCACTACCTAGTGAGTATTAAAGAACAGAAAAAATTCAGAAATACTCACAAAATATTGGTGATATAATCTGCCCATCTCGGACGTGCCCCCAACTGAAAAGGATTAGGTCCCAATTCCTGCCTCATACTTTGTCTCTGTCATTTGAAAGGCAGATGCATCTGGGGACATATTGTAGAGGCAAGAAATGATCTTCAAACATATCCAATTTTATTATGAGCTTCACATTTTTTATATCATTCTAAATGAATCAGTGTTGTCAGCATGTGACGTAAACACAAACCATATATGGACACAGGTCACATGAAACTTTAAACACATCAGCATTTTTTTCTATCTCTGGCTGGAGTCCAAAAGGTCAGAAAAGCCTTGGGCCAGCAAAGCCTCTTAACTAAAGCTGTTTGCAAATATGGCTTATAAAAACAATTGAATTCACTTCACAACAAGTTAAGAACATATATTTTCAAACATAAATGTCCTTGTACTCTCTTCAAAGAAGGAAAAACAAACAGGGTCTGGCTTTCTTACAGCTTTAAACATTCTATGGACAACTACCAAGATACTGATACGTGTCCCTTCATGAATAGCTTAGAAAAATGTCTAGGAAGTAGGTTCTGAAAATGGTGAATTGAATGTTTTGGCAATCAACAAGTCCAAATGTTACTTGTTATACTCATGGCTAGCCAGGGCATGGCAAGTGGTCACTTTGGCTATTAGGTGTGAATCTTCATGTCTGCTTGCTTTTAGCTGCAATCCTTGCCTTACATCTGTGCCAGACAATTAGGCAGCCTAACAACTTACTTTCGTGAGAGCAAGTTGTTTTTCACTTTGTTTTAATGAGCAAATTGTTTCAACTTGTATCCTGTGCTGTTTCATGTCTTGCCGAGGAAGGGTTCTCATGCTACTGTGATAAGGGAGAGTTCAAGCAGCGGTTAACATTCCATCTGTGAGAGTTAGGAGATAAGGGAGACACCTGTTACTGCAGAAACAGCAGTGTCTGTGTGTGTGAGAAATTCAGCACTTTCTATGCTATATAAGACTGAGAGTCACATCTTAGAATTTGAATTCAGCCATGGCCCTGGGAACTATGTACTGTACCGACCTATTGATCGCTCGAATTCCCGATCAGGATCAGGTGGAATGTGGCAGACATAGTGAAGTATTCTATTTGGTGTATATAGATATTCTCTGCTTATATTCTGTATATTATCCGATATCTATCTGCATTATTTGGCATTATCTGATGTTTATGCAATAAAGAATCATATTACTCTGAAGCTTTGTTGGAGGTGACTTCTACATACCCTTGTTAGATAAACACATGGCAGAACACCACTGTCAGTTTTTGGAATCTCTGTGATTTTAAAATGAGCCCCTTAGATGCTACCTTATAGTATACTGTATACTCTCCTATTTTATTTTAGGCTTCTAGCATTTGTATACAGACACTTCAAATTGTGTGTTTTTTTTCTTGTTAACTACAGACTGCTGAGAAGACAGGGAAAATTTGGTCCCAGTTTTTTTCTGCTTTTAGTCTATCTTTTACTAATTCTTTTTCTAGTGTCTGCTGTCCATTTTTCTCCTCTTCTCTCTTGCTCCATTCCCACACTGCCTGTCTCCAACAAATTGATTTTTCCTTTTCAGTTTTCCTCCTCTGTTCACTCAAATATTTGCCTTTCTCACCTCATTCTTTTTAAATTTACAGCTACCTATCAATTTTTCATCTCCTCTCAGTCCCTAGTTCTCCCATTTCCCATCTCACTCCTTTCCCAGCTTCCTATTTCCTTCTGTCTATTCCCCATTCTACCACTGTACTCACTGTTCTCACTCATCTTCTTGTTATCCCCTTTAGACCTCTTCCACATGGCCCACCTAGAGTTCCTCCTCCCTCTCTCTACTCTCGTCAGGCTATATCTTCCTGTCCCTTTCTCTCCATCTCCTAGTGCAGTGATATTCACTAATTTTTAAGTGAGGATTGATTTAGGTCCAAAAAGGCTGAAGGACAGCCAACAAGTATTTTACTACTTGGGGTCATGATGCCAATAGCGCTTCTCGACATTCATTCCTACCTGACCTTGGTCACACACAATGCAGAATACAGATAAAACCTATGCAAATATAGGACCACAAACTAAAAATCCTAATATACCCATGCAGTACAACACCAGAGAAAGAGAAAAATGAATTTCTTCCTGAACAGTGCAAAATATAAACAGCAAATGTAAATTTTCAAAACTAACATATTTCAGTCACTGAATTAAAAATAAAATAATTTTCCTATCTTTGTTATCTGGTGATTTTATTTTTAAATCATCTTTTCCCAGTCTCTGGCTGCACTTCCTTTTTGTCTGTGCTCTTAACTGCTTCCAAGACCTTCTTATCCATTTACTGATTTTCTCTCCTTCACTTTCTGCCCTACATCCATCTTTCACTCACATTCAAAGATAGACCAATCTGTTTTTTACCAATAAATCTTGTCATAGAAGTATAATATATATTGTTCTTTATGCATCATACAATCAAGCTTATTTCTTTAATAACAAGGGGCCATCAGAAGCGGTACTCTATTGTGTACAAGACACAGGATTTATAGAGTTTTATTAGCTTCTGCACTTCCTTGTTGGCTCACATTCAAATTTATCAAATAGCTTATTTTAATGTTACTATCTTATATATACTGAATTATGTGCAAACTTATCTGTAACTCCAGTATGGCATAATGCCTAACTAATACCAGCCGTTACTTTTTAAAAAATACACCGCTGACATTCATATTTCGTTTGCATGTATAAACAAATTGATTCAGGGCGCAGTAATCTACACAGCAAGTTCGTGGTTGCTCATGTCAAAGTTAAGGTATGGGGTAGAGAAGAGGGAAGTACATGCAGCAGGAGGAGGAATTGGGGGGGGGGGCAGAGAGCAGGAGGAGTGCCAGAGCCCAGAGGAAGACCACGCCTGGGCCGGGCTGACCCCCTTTCTTTACAATGCCACTGCTCCAGTGGCTGAGGAATAAGCATCCAGCTTGAGGAAGTGAATCACAAGCTGGGATACAGCTGTAGAGTTTCTCTGGGAGTCAAGCAGGGAACAAGGATTCAGCAAACAATCAGAAGGAAAGCAAGCCAAAGTAGAAAATATGGAATCTGTGAGGTAATAGCCTTGTCCCCATCCCCTGACCCTCCCCAGCTCCATCTATGGATTCCTGCCACCTCTTACTGCTGCTGTGCTATTTCTTTGCTGACATAACCCGATGTCCTCACTGGGCTCATCATGTAATATGTTCTGCAGGACTCGGTACTACTCAAAAGGGTCCAGAGAAGAGCGACTAAATGGTTAAGGGGCTAGTGGAGTTGCCGTACAGTGAGATTAGAAAGACTGGGCCTCTTCTCCCTTGAAATGAGGAGACAGAGGGGACATGATCGAAACATTCACGATAATGAAGGGAATAGACCAGGGGTCTGCAACCTTTAAAACATAAAGAGCCACTTGGACCCGTTTTCGAAAAGAAAAAAAAAACTTGGAGCCGCAAAACCATTATAAAACAAATCTAACACTGCATATATTGTTTCTTATCTTAATGCTATATACAGGATCACTAAATTGAAAATAAAATCATTTTTCCTACCTTTGCTATTTGGTGATTTCATGAGTCTCTGGTTGCACTTTCTTCTTCTGACTGTGCATCCAATCTTTCTTCCTTTCTTTCAGCCTCCTGTATGTTTCCTCTCCTCCAGACCTCATTCTCTCCCCCAACTTTTTCTTTCTGTCTCCTTGTTCCCCCTTCTTTCTGTCTCCGTACCGTCCCCCAAGCCACTCGGTTTGCTGCCACCGCAATCGGGGAACAGCCCCCAAGCCACCACCGTCCCAAGCTTTCCCTGCAGAAGTGTTGCGCTGACCAGCATTCCGCTCCCTGACGTCAATTCTGACGTAGGAGAGGAAGTTCCGGGCCAACAAGGCATTTCTCCTCATTCCATCCAGCCTGAGCCCCATCTCTCCTTGATCCAGCATTTCCCTTCTGTGTCTGTCAGAATTACCATTCCACCTATTTTCCAGCATCACCCTTCTTTGTGTCCATCTCACCTATATCCCTATCTCACCACTTTTTCAGAATCTTCATTTGTCTCTGTCCTTATCTTTACGCCATGTTCACCATTTGCCCTTTCAATGTCTTTATCTCCCCCCCCCCCACTTTTTCAGCATTACTTCTATGTCTCTATTTCACCTCCTCTTCATGTCCCCTCTGTATCTCTATCCTTATTCAGTAGGTCCTGCTTACCCTTTCTCTTCTTTGTGTCACTATCTCCATTTTCAGCTTTCCCCCCTTTTCCTTTGTTACTGCACCCTGTAGCTAGAATCTTTCCACCCTCCCTCCACTCCGGCCCAGCCCAGCCCAGTATGAAATATTTCCTTTTGTTTCCCTCCCCTCTCTCTTTCTCTCTCTCTTCTCTTCCCTCACCCACGAGTCCTGCATCTGGCCCTCTCCCTTCTACCTGCACCTGGCAACACCCCCCTGCTCCGCGGCTCTCTTCAGCAACTCGTCAGCAGCGGTGATCAAGACAAGCTGCCGACATCGAGGCCTTCCCTCTACGAGTCCCGCCTTTGTGGAAAAAGGAAGTTGAAACAAGCGGGACTCGCAGAGGGTAGGCCCCGACTTCAGAAGCTGCTGCTGAGTTGCCGAAGAGAGCCGCGGAGCAGGGGATGTGGCCGGAAGCAGGTAGAAGGGAGAGGGAGATAGGAAGGCTGTAGATCTCCGGAGCATGACACCGACCCCGGCCAGGATGATTTCTTTTTCAGGCGTGCATCTTACAAGGCGTCGCGGCGGGAAATAGCCATGCTGAGCAGTGAGCTCAGCACTACACAGATGAAAGCCTTGCTTGCTGATTGGTCCGGCGGCACGGCGGGGCGGGGCCGCCGGACCAATCAGCAAGCAAGGCTTTCATCTGTGTATGTGCTGAGCTCACTGCTCAGCATGGCTATTTCCCGCCGCGACACCGGACTTGTAACTGCATGCCTGCGTGACACACTACCGGAGCCGCAGCAAAGGTGGAAAAGAGCCGCATGCGGCTCTGGAGCCGCAGGTTGCCGACCCCCGGAATAGACTTACTAGATAAAGACAGGTTGTTTACCCTCTCCAAGGTAGAGAACAGAGAGGGCACTCTCTAAAGTTAAAAGGGGATAGATTCTGTACAAACGTAAGGAAGTTCTTCACCCAGAGAGTGGTGGAAAACTGGAATGCTCTTCTGGAGGATGTTATAGGGGTTAACACCCTCCAGGGATTCAAGACAAAGTTAGACAAGTTCCTGCTGAATCAGAAAGTACGCAGGTAAGGCTAGACTCAGTCAGGGCACAAGTCTTTGACCTACGGGCTGCCGCGAGAACGGACTGCTGGGCACGATGGACCACTGGTCTGACCCAGCAGCGTCAATTCTTATGTTCTTATCATATGAGGGAATGATATTTTTTGTGAGGGAGAACAGTGGGGCTATTTTCAAAAATGTAAATTCCTCTGCTCTCTATATATCCACTATTTCTTATTATATTTTCCTTTCTTAAACTCTCGTAAACCATGTCGAGCTCTATCCTTATAGAGAATGTGGTATATAAGGGTTTAAGGTTTAGTTTAGTTAGTTCTTCTCCATTCTCCCTCAGTTTAATCCTTTTTTTTTTTTTAGTTCAATCATCTTTATTAGTATTTAAAATTTTACATACAACCATAGGCATGAATGACATTATCCATGACAGTGACAATGAAATGCATATAGATTGACATCCATGCCTCAGTGCATAGTCATAGTAATAATGATGCAACAGGAACAAACAACAAAACCAGAACTAAAAGAACTGGTCAGACGTGGTAGTGAATTAAACAATATAGATCAAAGTATAGTGTTAAACAACTAACCTCAAAGGCTAGCTTGGTGAGTGTAAATTAACATATTAGCAATACAATCATAGTATCACAGTAGCTACAGCAGTGGTATCATTGATAACAATGTAATCATTAGGGTCTTAGTATTGGTAGGATCGTTAGGTCCACAGGGGCCACAGCAGCACAAGACTCACATCCCACACTCTGTAAATGTAAGAAGTGGCGCCCACATTTTTTCAAATCTAGACAGAAATCCCCTCTGAGTAGCTGCCACCTTTTCATATTTGGCATAGAGGCATACAGTGTTCCACCATTCAGCGTGTGATACATTGGAAAAGTCCTTCCAGTTAGTAAATATGATACGCAGTGCAACTAACAGGAGAAATTGAAGTAACGGAATTTTATCAAGAGGAAGTGACATATAGGAACCAGTTAAACTAATGAGTAATGTCGGATAGGACAATTGTTCCTTAATCTCTAGAAAAGAATAGATTTGTGTCCACACCGAATGCCAATAATCTTGTAACAGGGGGCAATCATAAATCATATGTTGTAATGTCCCAATGGAGAGTTTACAGGACCAACAAAGACCATTGATCTGCTCCTTTTGTACTTTCCATAGCTTACTTGCCGTTCAAAACGCTCGATAAATCAATAAGAAAAAGGACTGGTATAATGCAGCCGAGCTAGTCAATTTATAAATCATAGCCCACATTTGGTTCCAATCTGCTTCAACTAGGGGCATCCCTAATTCTTCTTGCCATTTATTTTGAGTAGAGTGTTGGGGAGACAGTCTGCACGATTGAATTAATTTATACCAGTTAGAAGCTTCCTTTTTCTTAAAAGTAAATGTTGTACAATAGCTCAGGAGGTCAGGTTCTGCCCATTTGTCTGACTTCTGATGTATAAGGTCACGAAAGGCATGCTTGAGTTGTAACCACTGAAAAAATGTAGATGGTGGAAAACAATAACGAGTTCTAAGTATGTCATATGGTATCCAATTGCTTCCATCGTATAATTGACCTAATGTCTGTATACCTGTCGATTTCCATTTTTTCCAATTTACCGTAGTATGCTGGATTTGTATAATAGGATTATTCCAAATTGATATATGAAGTGAATCGTTCCATTTATGAGTTAAGAGTTTGTCCAATGTATGAATAGCAGCTATAGTAGCCTCTAAAACATAATCTTTATGTTTCAGAAAACCTGAAGATGAAATGAAGGCTAATGATTGTAGCGATGTCCATCTATATGTCTCTTCAACCAATGTTATCCAAATATTGTCAGAAGCTCTATCGGTATCGTGTAAAATCAATTTAGCTCCCTGTCTGAGTAAAAAGGCGTAGTGATAGTCCAAAAAATTTGGGAAATTAGTGCCACCCTCACATTTGGGTAAGTTTAATCTGTTCAGGGCTATTCTGGGAGTCTTATTATTCCAAAGAAACTTGGAACAGTAATTGGTCTACTCTTTTATAGAATGATGGGGGAAATAGAACCGGTAGCATATTAAGGGGATATAAAATTTTAGGCGCTATCATCATCTTAATAGTTTCCATCAGTCCCCACCAGGTTAAATTTAAGGGACTCCATCTAGCAGTTAGTGTATTTATCATGTGTATAATATCATCTGTTGCAAACTTTATTGTATCTTCTATTGTAGCTCCAAAATGGATGCCTAGATATTTAAGCTTCGTTTGAGTCCACTGAAATTTATAGTCCGCAATAGTATGTTGCAAAATGTGTTTATTAAGAGGAAGTAATTCTGTTTTAGAGGTATTGAGCTTGTATCCAGAATATTGGGAATGAGACTTAATCAATTGCAATAGGATTGGCAATGAAGTAGGGTCAGTATATATTAACACGTCATCCGCATACGCAGAAAGTTTAAATTCAAGTGATCCACAGCAAACACCTGCTATTTCAGGAGATTGACATATGTAGATGAGAAGAGGCTCTAGTGCTAAATTAAATAGTAGCGGAGATAATGGACATCCCTGTCGGGTACCATGGGTGGGATAGAACATTTCGGAAATTAATCCATTAATTCTGACAGTAGTAGAAGGCCTAGTGTACAACAACCGGACCATTGATATGAATCTTTCAGAAAACCCAAACCAAGACATCGTCTGAAATAGAAAGTCCCACTCAACTCGATCGAATGCTTTTTCAGCATCTAAAGCTAATGCCAAGTAAGGATGAGATGAATGCTGGGCAATTTGGATAATTGAAGTGAATAGTCTAGTATTATCGCAGGCAAGCCTACCTTGCATAAAACCATTCTGTTCCTTACCTATCAATATAAGTAATACTTTTTGAATTCTGTTAGCCAATACCTTAGCATAAATTTTTGCGTCTACATTAATTAGGGATAGGGGTCTATAATTCTGTATTTTCAACGGATCCTTACCCAGCTTAGGTAGAACAATTATGGACGCTTCGGTAAATGTTCCTCTTATATCCTCTGTGGTGAAATAATATTTAAACAGTTGACATAATTGAGGAGCTAAGATATCTTGAAAGGTAGAATAAAATTCTACCGTGTATCCATCCGGACCCGGGGATTTTTTCTTAGCCATTAATGACAGAGACTCTATAATGTCAGGTACCGTGATCTCTTCTTCTAGAGGAGTGTTATCTTCTGGGTTTAATTGTGGTCTTTGATATAGGGGCTTCAGAAATTCTTTCGAATCAGTATGTGCCAATTCTGTAGAATATAACGAATCATAGAACACTTTAAAATGTTGGATAATTCCTTTTGATTCAATATGCTTATTACCAGGTTCATCTAATATAGCATAAATATAAGATTTCTCCTCACGCATCTTCAAATATTGAGCTAATAGATGGCCGCTTCTGTTATTTGAACTATGACAGGATGCAGATTGCATGAATAACGTGTTTCCCGCTTGAGTACTTAATATTAGATTATACTTTAGCCTTCGTTCCTTAAGTTGTTGCAATAGCTGCATATTTGTTGGGTTCGATTGATGTGCTATCTCTAAATTTCTAATGTCTGATATTATGTCAATTAGAGATTGTTGGGTGTCTTTTTTATTTTTGCTTGATAAGCAATTATACAGCCTCTGATATATGCTTTGCATGCATCCCATAATGTAACTCTATCTACTTGGTCGTTAGTGTTTAGCTCAAAATAATCTGTTAAGGCAGTTCTTATGTAAGGGATGAACTTTTGATCATCAAGCAGCGTATTATTAAATCTCCATGTGCAGGGAGCACGTTTAGGCAAAAGGTTATCTAAATGTATTTCTATAGCGGCGTGGTCTGAAATCGATATCTCATTAATCAATGCATGTAATAAGCAAGGTACTAAGCATTTGCTTATGAAGAAATAATCTATCCGGGAGTAGGAGTTATGGGGGGAGAATAAAAAGTATATTGTAAGTCCATAGGGTATAAGAATCTCCAAGAATCTATTAGATTCAATTGAGCCAGCATATTATGTAAACTATGCCATGCCCTTGTAATTCTGTAAGGTACTGTTGATTTTCTATTGAGGGAGAGTTCCAAGGCCAGGTTGAAGTCTTCGGCTATAACGTATGCTTGTGCATTCTCAACCAAAGCCACCGAGGTAAGAGTATCAAAAAATAGTGGGTCATCAATGTTAGGTGCAAAGATATTGAATATTGCAATAGCATAATTTACCACTTGTACCTTTACCATATTCCATCTGCCCTCCAAATCATTTTTATGAGCAAGAACTTTTAAATTCTGACAAGACCTAATTAAAATTGCAGTACCATTC
The DNA here is from genome assembly GCF_902459505.1 of Geotrypetes seraphini. Classification (NCBI taxonomy): domain Eukaryota; kingdom Metazoa; phylum Chordata; class Amphibia; order Gymnophiona; family Dermophiidae; genus Geotrypetes; species Geotrypetes seraphini. The sequence continues at coordinate 62,749 of NC_047084.1, read as the reverse complement.
TTCTTGTTTATCGATGGTGAATAATAAACATCCTTGGCCCAAGGGACTTTTAATTTTTGACTTTCAATATCTGTTAAATGCGTTTCTTGGAACAAGAGGACATCAGGAGATTTTCGAGAAGTATAGGTAAGTATTTTCTTTCTCTTAATTGGATTATTAAAACACTTTACATTTAGGGAAAGTAGCTTCAATGACATATGGGCGATAATACAAGGTGGTCTAGACTGCTGTAGCCCCCGCGAACCCAACCAAGCCCCAATTCCAGGTAATATGTATCACATAAACACCTCACGTCTGTACCAAAATACCATACTTGCGTCCCCATAACTAAGGATCAGACAAAAATATGGTATGTATATCTATGGGAAGTGAACAGGTGAGAAGCAGCACAACCTTCACCAGCTGCTAATTGTAATATAAGAGCCTATCATTAACCTCTGTATTAAATAATAACACAATGATAGCGGTGTCATTACTATAAGAAGTAATTGAAGACATTTGGTGGAGAACGATCTACAGCATTTACCTTTTAGGTAGCTATATATTTTAAGGGCACTCAAGGAATCATTTCAAACAACATGAGCCAAAACCATATAATCAGTCAGATAGGGGTGATGCCAGCCTTCACATTAATGTATCATCCTTTAAATTGCGGTATTATATATCAATATGTGATAAAAATAATAACATATTAATTATTTTCCAAGTATCTTAAACTAACCCTAATGATAGGAATGACTAAAACATCTCCTAGAGCAACGTATAACAGGATGATCAAATAATAATATGTGTGGCCATTATGTAAGTGATACCGTATGTTTATAATTAGTAAAATAGTGATATCTTATTCTGTATAAGCCAGGTATGTGTGACAGTATAATAAACGAAAAATGGATACATAACATGAGAAATACTGAGATGAACTGTGATAGTCCAGAGCTACATAACATGAACCGAAGAAACCTATAACATCAGTTCAATGCCATTGTATGTGGTAGTGTGACTTTCAACGATTTAAATAAGGGAGTGATGTGTGCCATTATATGCAATGATATGTACTACAATATTCCATCACCATATAGCATAAACATAATAAACCAATGAACAATTGTTCCCTGCAGGTGTTTGTGGAAGTGTGTATGATCATACAGTAAATGCAACAGTGATGTATAAACTTATATGTACTGAATTGAACTGTAATATTACAGAACAATATTGCATGAACAGAATAAACCTATAACATCAGTTCTATGCAAGTGTATGTGGTAATGTGTATACGATGATTTAAAGATTAAAAGATTCAAACAGGAGAGTGATGTATATTATCATATGTATTGAGATGATCTGTGCTATTCCAAGGCATCGTAGTATGAACAGAATAAACCAATAACATCTGTTCAGTGCATGTGCGCATGGCAATGTGTAGATCAATACAGTAACCAAAAGATTGATGTGTGATAGTATACATAGAAAATTGTGCTGTATCCTTCCAGAACCATATAGGATGATCATACTAGATCTATAACTTCAGTGCAGCGTAAATGTATATGGTATTATGTATCTCAGGAAGTTAGAGAAAGAAGTGATAGATACTATGGTATGTAATGGTATGAACTGTAATATTCCATTACAGTACAGCATGAACAGAATAAACCAATAACATCTGTTCAATGCATAAGTATGTGGAAGTGTGTATGTCAATATAATAACATAATAGTAATGTATACCATTGTATGTACTGAGATGGGCTATAATATGCCAGAAGGGTATAGCATAAACTGAATAAACTTATAACATCAGTTCTATGCAAGTGTACATGAAAGAGTGTGTATCAATGATTTAAACAAGAGAGTGACATATAATATGACATGTAAATATATGTTCTACAACATTCCAGGCAATGTAGCATAAGCAGAATAAACCAATGACATCTGTTCAATGCAATTGCTCGTGGTAATGAGTATAACAATACCTTAATCACTGAAGTGATGTATAACACTATGAGTATAAAGATGTGCTGCAACATTCCAGAACAGTATAGCATGACCAGAATAAACTTATATCATCAGTTCATGCAATTGTGTATGTGGTATGGTGCAGCACACTGATTAGATCAAGATAGCACAAAAGAATATCCTAATATTATCTGTTTACTGCAATTGTTTGTGATAGCGTGAAATTTAGTGCAGTAAACTAGCGAGTTATGTTTAATATTATAGGAACGAAGATGACATATTAGGTTCCAATACAATATATCATGAACAGATTAAACATACATCGACAGTTCAATGCAAGTGTATAGGGTTGTATGTATTGCAGATTTAAACCAGGAATTGATGCATACTATGAATTGTTGGTCTGTGACATTTCAGGACCGAATAGCATGAACATACTCCGATGTTGAAAATTGAGACATTCTAACCACCTATGTATGGTGAATGATACTGGGAAGACAGAATATCGTCAAAATCTGTATCTGCACCAGATATCTGCACCTATGCAATTACGCTGCTTGATAATATAATATTTAGTAAATAGTTAAGAAAATAACCCATGCGTGGTAGAATTGTCTATCCGAATGCTGAAAACAACAAGCATAAGTAAATGCAGTCGATATTAATCGTTAACAAAGACAGCAATCACATAATATAAGAACGTATCATGCCAAATTAAATTCAGGACTTGCGTTCAAAGGATTAAGCAATGAAGAGTGCTTCGCTTTACTGCAGACTCATGTGATGCCATGATGGCGCGACTCCAGCATGGCGCGAAATTTTCGCGCTTGTTGACACGTGGTTTATCCGCAGGAAGAAGGAGGTGACGCCATGTTGGTTGAAATGGATATTTGTAGTTATTTAGAAAAAATCTGTTTTTAGTGGGAAATGAAAACTTGTTCTCCAAATATCAGAAATATGTAAATGTCTCCAGCAGAATAATCTCCAAGTTGTTGAAAACAGTGTGTTGTATATCATGCTCCACCATTGTCTTAAGAATGACACTCGCTCCGTGAATATCCGTAAACGTGCAGGGAGAAGACAACTTCAGTTTTCCCATCATATTGCGTCTATAGAAGAGGGGCTCATTTCCTCGATGTAATCCGCTAGTGCAGACGGTTTTGTAAAATCTTTAGTGTTGTTATTAAGGGTTACCCTCATCCTCGCTGGGTACATCATTCCGTATTTTGTGTTCAACTCCTTCAGTTTAGGTCGGTAGGCTAACATCTACTTCCGAAGCTGTGCTGTTTTTTTACTTAAATCTGGGACAAATAAGATGGAGTACCCGTCTAGTTTCAGAGGCGATTTCACCCTTGCACGTGCCATTATTTCTGGGATTTGACTGTAGCGTAGCAGACGGAACACAATCAGGCATGGGTAACGGGCGTTGGTTAGCTTGTGCGAGGGAACCCGATGCGCCCTATCAATTTCAAGCGGCTTGTCGAAAGTAAGATCCAGTATTTTTGGTATAAAACTTTCAAGATATTTAATCATATCCGTTTACTCCGTCCCCTCCGGTACTCCCAAAATTCTTAGGTTGTTTCACCGTGAGCGGAGATTCGCGTCTTCAAGCTCACGCTCTAAATTGGCAATTTTTTTAACTTGAACCTGTAAGTCCTTAATAGTAGCCTGCTGACCTGATTGTTTATCCTCGATAGCCTGCAAACGCTGTTGGAATTGAGTAACATCCTCTCGCATGTCTGCTAATTCAGATTTGATTTCAGTAACGTCAATTCCCACATCAGCCAGCATGGACCTCAGTGCTTTAAGCTCCGCCATGATGTTTTGGGAGCTTTCCTCGTCTTTGCCGATTTTTGGGGGGATGGAGGGTCAGGCTTGTGCCTTTTTCCTACTTTGGAAGTTGCCATATCGTTAGTAGAGAGCAGTGCTAGAAGAATTCACCAAAATTTCTCACCAGAAAAAGGGTTAATTATCGATTCTGTAATGGTGTAGCTGGAGCTCAAAAGTTATGCTGCCATCTCTTCACCGGCTCACTAGCGCCCCCCCTCAGTTTAATCCTTAATCTTAGCCCCTTTCAGTATCACAGCAGCCTAGGGAAAGCAATTTTTACTAGGGAAATTTTCTGTGCATATCATATGCGACCACAATGATTTCCTCAGCCTTTCAGGAAAATACTTTACTTACCCCAGTGAGTGCAGGCTTGGAAGAAAAAAGGTCAGATATCACCTTCCCCCTCCTCCCCCCACACATTATATCTCCCAGCTAGTGCTACTTGGGATGGGTCATTAGGGGAGGGGGTGGAGAAAGATCTTTATTTTGTAGTTTGGACTTACCCTCTTTCACTTGGCTCTCTGTGGCTTTTCACTCCTTCTCTTTGAAAACTTACTTACTCTGGCTTCCTTTCATTTCTTCAGCCTTTCTTTCCATATGTGTATCTGTCTTTCCACAGCTTGTAGCTCATCACCACTTACTCCTCAATAAACTATGCTCGCTGGATTGCCAGGATTCTGTTCTCTCCTGGTTTTCATCCTCTCTCCCATCACACTTTCAGTGTTTGCATAAGTGGATCCGCCTCCACTGCTATCCCACTTTCAATTGGTGTACCTGAAGGCTCTGTTTTGGGTCCTCTCTTTTTCTCCATATATACTCACTCCCTCTGTACTTTGATCTCCTCCCATGCCTTTTAATATCATCTCTATGCTGATGACTCCCAGATCTACCACTCCATATCAGACATCTCTACTGGAATCCAGGCCCAAATCAAAACCTGTCTGACATTGCCACCTGGATGGCTCACCGCTATCTAAAACTGAACATGGATAAGTCTGAGCTCCTTATCTTTCCGCCTAATCCCACCTCCCCACTCTCCATTTCTGTGGAGAACTCTCCTCCTCCCTGTCTTGTGAACTCACAACCTTGGGGTCATCCTTGGCTCCTCTCTCTTCTTCTCTGCTCAGATCCAACAAACAGCTAAAGCCTGTTACTTCCTCTATAATATTACCAAAATCCAACTTATCCTTTGAGCACACAACCAAATCCCTTACCACACTCTTATCACCTCTCACTTAGACTACTGCAATTTGCTACTCTCAGGTCTTCTGCTCAAACATCTTTCTCCCCTACAATCCATTTAAAATTCTGCTGCACGACTTCCACCAGAGCTACTATGCTCATATTACCCCTCTCCTCAAGTCACTTAATTGGCTCTCTATCGATTTCATACTCCTCTTACTGACTTACAAGTGCATTCACTCTAAAGCCTTGCAATATCTCTCCCTATGTTGCCCCCTCTCATGAACTATGTTCATTGGGTAAGTTTCTCTTATCCATACCCTTCTCCACTGCCAACTCCAGGGTCTGACCCTTCTATCTTGGTGTACCGTATGCCTGGAACAGACTTCTTTTTTTTTTAAGTTCAATATGTTTATTGTTTTTATATGCATAAAAGAAAAGAATACATGACAAATTCATGATCTGCAATAAGTCAACATACAAAGAAGAAAACGATAATATTCATGGATAAACAAATGACAGTCAGCTCGCCAATTACAAAAAGCTGTTCACAATGAATGCACATAAGAAGTCAAAGAAAGTTTGTAACAGAGACTCTTACAGCCAGTGGGAGATATGGCCTCATAATATAAGGCCAAAGGAAGCCAAACAGCATCATGAGAAACAATAGAACCACGTTTTTCAGCGAAGAATCTCTCATATCTCATGGTCAAACAAACAGTGTTCCACCACAAAGCATGTGATAAATTGCCCGCATTTTTCCAATTTGAAATGATGAGTTTTAGTGCTATCAAAACTAAGCATCTTAACAGCTTGGCTAAAGAATCATCTAATAATGTTCTCAACCCAAATCTGCCATACACTAGGACTGCTAGGGTAAGAGGTTCGTTGAGGCCTACTATCATAGATAGTTTTCCAAATCTGTGACCAAAAGATTTGAATGGGAGGACAATTAAAAATCATATGGTCAAGCGTGCCCTTATGTATTTTACACGATCAACAGCAAGTAACGTCTGAATTGGGCAATTTCGCCAGCTTATAGGGGGTCCAGAACGCCCTATGCAGTAAGAAATATGTTGATTGAATAATAGAAGATGAATGTAAAGCAGACATGATATCCTTCCACACCTTGGGCCAGCACGAAGGTTGGAGAGCGACACCAGTATCTATTGACCAGACATCCCAGAGACCTAATGTTGAGTCATATTTAAGAGTAAGAAGTAAAGAGTACCAGGCAGCAGTTTGCCCCTTAGTTTTAATCCTGGAACAGACTTCTTAAATCAATATGTCAAGCTCTGTCTCTAGCAGTATTCTAATCGAAACTAAAATCCCATTTTTTCAAGGCTGCTTTCAACACCTAACTCCACTCACGATAAGATACCTATGTCCATCCTATCATTCTTTCTGCAAGAATTCCCCAACCTTTTATGTCCTGCCTGTCCAAATTAGATTGTAAGCTCTTCTGAGCAGGAACAGTCTATTGCTTTTTAAATGTACAGTGCTGCGAACACCTTTCAGTGCTATAGAAATGATAAATAGTAGTAGTAATAGTAATGTTCGAAAGGCTACAGAGTGAGTTTCAACCCCAGGACTAGGTATTAATACTGATCCTTACATCAGCTAATAAGTTATTAGCTAAATGAAAAGGTCCTTTTCTAGTGACCCGACAGTTAAACCCAGTGAGCAATGAAGTCAATCAAGGTTGGGGAAAAAGCACAGTTACTTACCTTAACAGGTGTTACCCATACATGAGAATATCTGCCTGCTGTCCCTGGATAATGTCACTGACGGAGCCCAGGTACGGACCACTTTAAAAGTGCATCGCCACTTTAAGAGTTTAGAAAGTTTGCGATAGCCCGAACCGCGCATGTGCCCGATGCAGGGCACACGGTCCTTCAGTTAAGATAAGCCAGCTAAGAAGCCAACTCAAGGAGGTGTGTGGTTTGTGAGAATATCTGCCTGTTGTCCTTGGATAACACCTGTTACAGTAAGTAACTGTGTTTTATCTCAGGACAAGCAGGCAGCATATTCTCACGTATTGGTGATCTCCAAGCTAACAGAGATGGGATGGTGGAAGTGTTGGCCTAAGAAAATATATTTTGAAATACAGATCGGCCAAAGTGCCCATCCCGTCTGGAGAAAGAATCCAGACAGTAGTGAGAAGTGAAGGTATGAACTGAGGACCAGGTGGAAGCTTTACAGAGTCCCTCAATGGTGTAGATCTAAGGAAAGCAACAAAAGCTGCCATAGCTCTAACTCTGTGGGCTGTGACATGACTTTCCAGTGCCAGTCCAGTCTGAGTATAGCAGAACGAGATGCAGGTAGCCAGCCAGTTGGAAATAGTTCGCTTGAATACAGGATGCCCTAACTTGTGTGGATCAAAAGAAATGAAAAGTTGGGGAGAAGTTCGCTGTGGCTTTGTCCGGTCAATGTAGTAGGCCAAAGCCTGCTTACAGTCCAAAGTAGACAAAGCAGGTTCTCCAGCATGAGAATGAGGTTTAGGAAAAAACACAGGCAGAACAATTGACTGAGTGAGATGAAGTGACAACTTTTAGAAGAAACTTTGGACGTGTACGCAGAACATTACATTACATTAGTGACTTCTATTCCGCCTTTACCTTGCAGTTCAAGGCGGATTACATAAGAATTGTTATGATCTTAATACATAAGATTATATAGGAACATTTTCTAATTTGCTAAGGAGTAGATTGGTAATGCCGGTGGAGTTATATTGATTTTATGTGTTTTTTGAAGAGTGAAGGGTGAATCTGCTACTAATGCTTATAACTCACCGACCCTCCTGGCAGAAGTGAGAGCAATATGGAAGACCACTTTCTAGGCAAGAAACTTAAGATGAACTGTGGCCATTGGTTCAAATGGTAGCTTCAACAAACTGGAAAGAACTACAGTAAAGTCCCAGACGACGAGGAGACTGTAGAGGTGGTTTCACAGGGAAAAACTCCTAACATAAACCTGGAAACCAAGTGGAAAGGGCTACAGTAGGGCCCAAATGACAGGGGAAGGCATGAGTTGTGGTTACACATTAAAAACCCCTGTCATGAATCTGGAAACCAGAGGATAAGCAGTAAGAGGTTGACCCTCGACTGACAAAGGAAAAGCTGCAATAGTACTTAAAAGAAGTCTGAGAGATAGACTCGAGACTAGAGTCAAACAAAAGAAGAAAATAATACAAAATCAATTCCACTGTCTAGGAAGGTGGAACATGAAGATAAAGAAGACACCAGGAAGAAAAGCTAGGCCACTTTTGATGGTAACATTGTTGAATGGCTGGTTTCCTGGAGACATCCAGAAGTTAGCGAATAGGCTGAGAAAGATGTAAGTGAGATGGACACAGCCAGAGATAAACCAAACTGTCAGGCATTGCACATTGGGATGAATCAGAGATTTCTCAGTCTGAGTGAACAGAGTAGGGAATATTAGAAGATGTATGGACTCCCTGAAGCTGAGTTAAAGGAGAATGTTGAACCAATGTTGTCTTGGCCACCATAGAGTAAAGAGAAGCATGGTGGCTGCTTCTCTCTTGAGCTTGAATAAAGTTCTCAACATGAGAAGTGGAGGGAATGCATATAGAAACATGCCCATCCAATCCAGGAGAAAAGTACCTGCTGCCAGATGGAGAGGGGAGTAAAGTCTGGAGCAAAACTGGGGCAACTGGTAATTGTGAGGAGTCACAAACAAGTCTACTTGTGGGGTGTCCCATTGATGGATTGGAGAGTTGTAGAGTTTGAATAATTCTGCTGAGGTTGTGTGCTAGGGAATTCTGCTCCCCATGAATGCAGACAGGTTGCAAGAGCAGATTGTGAACTGTTGCCCAAGTCCACATGTGCTAGGCCTCCTGACACAAAAATATGAGCCTGTGCCTCTTTGCTTGTTGAGGTAGTACGTTGCTACTTGATTGTGCAAAGGAGGAGGACTTGAGGGCAGAGTAGATGATGAAAAGCCTTGAGGGCATAAAACATCACTCTGAGTTCTAGGAAATTGATGTGAAATTTTCCGTTCCTTAGCGGTCCAATGACTGAGTCTGCAGATCGTCCATGAGTCCCCCATGCATAAAAAGATGCATCTGCCGTGATGACCTTGTAAAGAGGGGACAAATAAAAAAGGAGACCTCTGGATAGATTTGAGGAGGTCATCCATAATTGAAGTTACTGCAGAAGAGATGTTGCCTGAGACCACTGGGGAGCAAGGGTTCACTGAGGGGTGCAAAGATGTAGTCTTGCCCATAGTGTGACATGAACAGTTGAAGCCCTGTGGCCTAGAAGAATCATCATGTATCCAGCAGAGATGGTTTGAAGAGGAAGCAACTGCTGACACAGACGGATGAGAGCCTGAAGGTGATTTGGAGGAAGAAACAGCTCTCATGAGTGGTGTCTAGGATTGTCCCAATGAATTGTAGATGTGATTATGGGGAATTTAACTTCGAAGCCTAGAACCAGAAGAAAGGAGATGGTCTGAGATGTTGATTGGATCACTTCCTGAGAAGATCAACCAGTTATCCAAAAAAGGAAAGACCTGAAGGCTTTGTGATCGGATAGATGCGGCCATCACAATCAAGACACTTCGTGAACACTCTGGGAGAAGATGCCAGACTGAAAGGAAGGACCCTGTACTGGTAATGGCAGTGATTGAGTTGAACTCTAAGGTATTTTCTGGAAGCTGGAGGAATTGGGATGTGTGTAGGCTTCCTTGAGATCCAGGGAGCATAGACAGTAGTTCTGAATGAGGAGAAACGAGTCTTGAAGTACCTCTCGACTAGAAAAATGATGAGAGCTCTGAGATCCAGGAAAAATCTCAGTCCTCTGGTGTTCTTGGGAATCAAGTAGAAACAGGATTAGAATCCCTGACTCTGCTAATCAAGGAGGACACTTCGATGGCAATCAGCAGGAGAACAAGGGATGACTGTGCAGGATCCAAAACAGACTCTCTTGGAAAAAGGTCTGAGAGCAGGGTGAAAACACTGAGTATAGAAACCTGCCCTATGAAGGTGAGAAACCAGAGAGATAAGGTGATGAGCTCTCAGTGATGTATGAGGAACTGAAGATGGCCTCCAAAGGGATGAGGCCTAAACTGTAGAATGTTGATGTTGACTATGCCTGAATGTAGGAAAAGGTTGAGCAGCAAATCTTCTTTGAGAAGAAGATTGAGGTGAAGGTAAAGGCTGCTATTTGGGCTTGACTAGTGTCCCACTTGGTCTAGTGGACAGACAGTTGGTGAGTAGGCATGTCCTAGCATGTCCATGGAAGCACCAAAGAGGTTGACCCCAAACAAGACGTATTTGCTAGCCTGTCCTGGTGGGTGATGAGGTCAGACACTCGAAGTCAGATCAGTTCTGGTTGGAACAGAAAAGAGGTGCTGAAAAAAAAACAGGCACTGTACATGCAAGCAGAGAAAAGTGGAACATGGTAACATGGGAAATGGTTTATGCCAAGTAAAATGGCTACTGGACCAGTTAGTCAGCATAGGATTTTGATAAGCTGATTGGCCAGCCGGTCCATAGCCTTGCCCACTCTGCCCAGAAAGACAGAGGCCTACAACTAGCCTGTATAGTTGACTCCACCAGTAGGGATTTATTGAAACATCCTCAGTGTTTCTAAAGGCATATAAAAAGTCTCCCTTAAGATATTATGGAAGGGAATCAGAAGATCCTTGGGTAGTTGACTATAGGTCAAGGAATCTAAAATTCTTTAGTCAAAGGAATGACTTTTCAAAGTCATCTCCCAAGGGAATGGCACAAGGTGCAGACATTCTCCTAAAGAATCTTGAAAAGATAATTCCTTAGACACTACTGAAGTGGAAAAGAGAAGTATGTGTTGAAAAACCCACTGCTTCAGAGATTTGGGAGCTTGTTGAAACCCCCCCCCCCCCCACCCCCGAGATTCAAATCCCAAACTATACAGAATCGATGAAAGGGATTTGGTGTCGAAGGCTGGAGACAATTTAATGTCTGCAGGGCCTTACCAGACCGGACCAACACCGATGCCGGCAACGTTAGAGGACCGGCGTCACTTCATATGATTTGTTGGAACCATTGGAGACTCTTGTGCAAGTGCTACTAGTGTCGAGAACTCGAACCTGACTGGCACCGGAGGAGTCTGTCGACAAAGGCATCGGCACGAATAACTGAAAATACAGTTGGGACATGCACTCAAAGTACTGAATGAAATCTGCTGCATAAGAGGAAAACACTGGTACCTCTAGCTGCGTCGCCAGTACCATCGGTGCGGTTCTATGTTCCAGAGATGAAAATGCACATATCAGGAGCAGAGTGGAAAAAGTTAAAGCAGGAAAGAAAAAAACACTGGTACCATTGGCCTGTTAACCGGTACTATCGGTGCTGCTCTACACTCTGAAGATGAGTATGCCGGTATCAAGGCGGAGCCAGAGATGGGGCTGATCGAGTTTGGCAGGACTTGACTCACTGCTACAATGACCCAGGTTGTCAGGATTGGACTCACTGCTACAATGACCTGAAGTCCAAAGGAGAAATTTGCGAGCCAACTTACCTAGGTAGGAGCGGGCCTGAGCAGCAATGTCAATCTCAGTGCGGGTTGGATTAGCGGTTCTGGTAGTGCACTGGGTACGTTAGATAGATTGTGAGCCCACCGGGACAGATAGGGAAAATGCTTGAGTACCTGATTGTAAAACCGCTTAGATAACCTTGATAGGCGGTATATAAAATCCTAATAAACTTGAAACTAGCAGGGGGAAGTAGAAACATAGAAAATGACGGCAGAAAAGGGCCACGGCCCACCTAGTCTGCCCACTCTGATGACCCACCCCCTAACTTCCTCCATGAAGAGATCCCACATGCCTATCCCATTTTTTCTTAAAATCTGGTACACTGCTGGCCTCAATTACCTATAGTGGAAGATTATTCCAGCGATCAACCACCCTTTCGGTGAAGAAATACTTTCTTGTGTGACCATGAAATTTCCCCCCCCCCCCCTGATTTTCAACGGATGCCCTCTTGTCGCCATGGGCCCTTTAAGAAAAAAGATATCTTCTTCCACCTCGATATGGCCCGTGACATATTTTAACGTCTCCATCATGTCTCCACTCTCTCTGCGTTCCTCGAGTGAGTATAGCTGCAACTTACCCAGCCGTTCCTCATATGAGAGATCCTTGAGTCCTGAGACCATCCTGGTAGTCATTCGCTGAACCGACTCAACTCTCAGCACATCTTTTTGGTAATGCGGCCTCCAGAATTGTACACAGTATTCCAGATGGGGTCTTACCATGGATCTGTACAACGGCATTATGACCTCGGGCTTACGGCTGACGAAGCTTCTACAGATACAACCCATGATTTGTCTAGCCTTGGATGAAGCTTTCTCTACTTGGATGGCAGTCTTCATGTCTTCACTACTGATCACTCCTAAGTCTCGTTCTGCTACAGTCCTTTCTAGGGTCTCACCATTTAGGGTGTTAATCCTGCATGAATTTTTGCTGCCAAGGTGCATGACCTTACATTTCTTGGCATTGAAACTTAGTTGCCAAGTCTTTTACCAATTCTCCAGTAGGAGTAGGTCTGCGTCATACTGTCAGGCACTGTGCTTTTGCCTACTATGTTGCATAGTTTGGCGTCACCGGCGAATAATGTAATTTTACCATGAAGCCCCTCTGCCAAGTCTCTTACGAAGATGTTAAACAGGATCGGGCTGAGGTCCCGACACTGCGAGAACCGTTGGAGGATGTCGGTGAAGACAATTACCCCAGCAAAGCAACTGCCTGGATGGAAAATTATCAGGAGTGTCCTGAATGGGAAAACAGCCATAAGGTAGAGAAATAACAGTATGGCGACTCATAAGGCCCTGAGGCTAAACCGACGACTGCAAAAGAAAAAAGAAAAATAAATTTGATTTACTATATATTGGTTTGTTTGTTTTTTACTAAAATTGAAATAAGAAAAACCTCCCCCCTTTTTTTTTTTTTTTTTACAAAAGCATGGAAAAGGTTTTTAGCGCTGGCGGGCTGAATGCTCTGAGCTGTTCTGATCATAGGAATTCTATAACCATCAGAGTAGTGCAGAGCATTCAGCATGCTAGCTTGTGCTACAAAGCAAAGGAACTGTACAGTTTAGAGGGTGAAGAAACAGTGGTGCATATCCCCCAATACTGAACAAAATATAAAGATAGTAGATGAGAAATAACAAATCACTTTACAAATTAACAAATAAAAATAAAATAAAAAATGGAAAAGATAATATTAAAATTAGCTTTCAGAGGTCAAACCCTCTTTCCTTAGGTCAGTAAAGTATTACAATATATCCTGTCCTGACCTGAGGAAGGAGAATTTGGTCTCTAAAAGTTAGTCAAAAATGTATTAAAATTAGTCCAGTAAAAAAATTGTGGTATTTGCATTTTTCTATTTATAAACATTTATCAACACAGCTACAATACTACTTTATCCTATAGCAAAAAAAATTTAAAAATTGATTTTTTTTTCTACCTTTGTTGTTTTGATTTTCATATAGGCTTTCCATCAGCTAAATTATGTGTTTGGGTATTCCCATTTGCACTAGTGTTATCCATAGTTTATTGTAATCCACACAGTCAAAAGCTTTGATGTAGTCGATGAAGCAAAGGTATAGGGGGTTTTGGTATTCTTTGCTCTTCTCCAATATTCATCTAATATCGGACTAGGACTCAAGCACGAGTTGATGGCACCTAACAACCTTTGTCTCCCAGTTTCTTCTTTCCTCATCTTGTCATTTTCTTCCTTCTATCCACTGTCTGCACCTTCCAGAAACTCTCTGCCAACCTCCTTCCATCTTTCCATTTCTCCTCCTGCCCTCCCCCTGCCCCCTTGGTCTGGCATCCATCTTCTTCCCTCTGTTCCCCTCATGGTTTGGCATCTCTCTCCTTCCATCTGGCTTCTCTCTCCTTCCATCCCCCTCTTCGCATTTCCTCTACTCAGATCTGATATTTCTGTCTCCTTCCCCCTTTCCCCCCATGCTCTGCATCTCTCTCTCTTCTCTATTTTCTGCTTCTGTCTAAATTAAATTCTCTCTTACTATTCAGTTCTCAGTTTCCCTTTTTTACTGTCTCTACCCGTAGATTGCCACCCCTTTCCTTCAACCCTCCACTATCTCACTAACTCTCTTCTTCCCCATCCAGTATATGCCATATTTCTTTATCCCCCCTCCTTCCATCCAGAATGCGTTTTCTCCACTTCCATTCAGCATTTGCTCTCTCCTTTGAACTATCTGTCTATCCCTTCTCTCTCTCCCCACTTCCATCATCTGCCTGTTCTCTCTCTCCATCTATCCCAGGCCCATCTCCCTCCCTTCCCCTCACCTTTGTGGGTCACCACTCATCTATTTGTCTGTTTTGTTTTTTTTCAAACGGCGACAAGTAAGATCAGAAATACACCCCCCCCCCCCACACACACACCCTAAGAGCGGCAATGCCCCCATTGCTCCGGCTTCAATGGCACTTAAGATCAGTATTGGAACGGTCCTATCGTCTCCCTTCACCTTGCCCTTTTTTTCTTTAAACAGCTACAGCTACAGCCCCCCTCCCACTTAAGATCGGCTACGGGCCCCCCCTCCTCCGGCATGAACAGCACTTAAAACATCAGCAACGGGCCCCCCGGTATCAACAATTAAGATAGGCAATGCGGTGTTCAGCCCAAAGTTTCCATCTGACGCAGCTTCCTGTTTCTGCCCAGATAGTTCGCATTAGAGGGGAGGCTTTGGCCAAGCACCGTGTTGCTGATCTTACTTGTTGTTGATACTGGGGAGCCTGTTGCTGATCTTTTAAGTTCCGTTGATGCCGGGGGGGGGGGGGCATAGCTAATCTTAAGTGTGTGTGTGTGTGTGTGGGGGGGGGGGGGGGGCGTAGCCATTTTAAAAAAAAGGTGAGGTGAATGGAGGCGGTAGAGCAGCTGCTCTCTGTTTGTCCTCCTTCAGTGGGCCCCCCTCAAATTTTGGGTACTAGGCATGTGCCTCCTGGGCCTATTCATTAATCCGGCCCTGGGTAGGAATGGTGGATCAGGAGACAAAAAATATGCCAGACCATACATGGGGGTGGGGTGAGATGGTGCTGGGAATGGAGAGATGCCAGACCAAGGATCAAGGGGAGGGGACAATGGAAGTTTGCCACTCCTTAACAAGTGCTGCTTAAGGACTCTGCCTCAGTTGCCCTAATTATAGAGCTACCCCTGCTCTCTGTAACAGAACTACCAATGAGGAGTCATTTTTAACAGGTTATTCAGACCATGACAACTATCCCCTTGGCTCCCACAGCCTTCCATTAAAACAGCTTAATCCTGGTGAGTATAGACTTGGAGAAGGCCAGAATACCAGCTGCTTCCTACCCTTAACCCAGCCCAGTTGCACAGAAATCTTAAGGTTACCAGATTTCTTAATGAAAAAAGAGGACACATTGCCCCACTCTGTTCCACTCCCAGCCCTGACCCCATGCAAACCTCATCGCTTCTTCTTCAAGTTCGGGCTGCGTCTGGAGGTCCTCCTCTGAGCATGTGCAGATGTGACCCAATGCATGTGGTCATACCCGCACATGCTCAGAGGCCCACTAGATGCAGCCCCAAAGCTTGGGGCCTTCCAAAATCCGGACAAACTGCCGGTTTTTGGAAATCCATCCAGACACTGGGACAGTCCTCTAAAAAGTGGACATGTTCAGGTTTTCTCAGACATCTGGTAATTAAGAAATTTGTACTAAAACCTTTGTGAATTTAGTTTATTTTCAGTCCTTTGTCTCTACTTGTTCTTGGTTCCTTCTTTGCCCTCACATATCTTCTAGTTTAAGATTCTCTAGTGGGAATCACACTAGACACACATCTAACCATGGCTGACCACACGAACTTAGTGGTGAAGAAATGCATTTGTACACTGTGGAAACTAAGGACCATTAAAAAATACTTTGACACCATATCCTTTAGACTACTGGTGCAGTCTCTGATCCTATCAATACTAGACTACTGCAATATTGTTTATCTAGGCATCCCAAAGAAAACAGTACAAAAATTAAGACTAGTGCAAAACACTGTAGTTTGCTTGATCTTCAGATTGAGGAAAAATGACCACATTAGCCCTTACTACAAAAGGTTGCACTGGTTACCAATAGAAGCGTGAATATTGTTCAAGTTTGCCTGTATTTGCTACAAACAGGTCTGGGGACTAGCACCTTCTTACCTACTACCACATTTCATACTACACAATCCCTTACAACCAACCAGAAACCGAAACATATTTACATATCCAAAGATCACAGGCTGTAAATACAAATCCTTTTTGGACAGATCCTTCATGTTCCAGGCAAACAAACAGCAATCCTGGCAGGGCAATTACATCAATGGAGCCAGACTGACCTATGGTGCATTCGGGAAATCAATCAAAACCGTACTGTTTGATAAATTCATCTCCTAAACAGAAGCCTCACCACTCACAATGTTATTTTTCCCTCTGTTAATCTCGGTGTAATATGCTGTCCTTTTATCTACTTCTCATGTAATAAGTTGTATCCCCACCTCTTGCATTCTTTAATTCGCTGACTGTCCAGCCTTCTTTGATGTGAACCGCCTAGAAGTCATTCAACTATGGCGGTATAGAAGAATAAAGTTATTATTATTATTCCAGTCTTCCTCTCATTTCTTTCCTCCATATGTGTTTGTCTATCTATAGCCTTTATCTCTACAGTTTCTCTCATGTCTGTTCTGTCTAATCTCATCTCCTCCTGTGTCTTCCCTTTTTTCACCTTCATTTCTCTCCTCTCCCAACAGGATCTCCCTTTCCCCAATCCAATACAACAACTCTGCATCTTTTTCAGCTCCACTTCCCTCTGCAGCTTGTATTCTACCTGCTCCCATGTCTCCTTCTCCAACCCCCTTCCCCTATCAAAGCCCAAGCTTCCTTCACCGAGTTCATCTCACCCTCACAGCCTGTTCCTCCACCACAGCTCCACTCTGTCCCTGTCCCATCCCCATCACCCAGCCTCTCTTCCCTTTACAACTGTTTTTTTTTTCCCCTTTTGCAGCTTTTCGCTGTAGAATTCTCCCTCTACCAGTAACACCCTTCCAGTCCCCTTTACCCTTTCCTATCCCCCCTCTATCCTTTCCCACAGCTCCAGTTTTCAAGTTTGTCATTTGATATATCGTTTATCAAATAGTACCTAAATGGGTTACAACGGAAAGATAAATTAAAAAGATAAAACAAACCAAATAATGGTATATAAAATTTATATAATGGTAAATAAAATTTATGAAGGGAAATACATATCAAATTGACATACTGGAACAGAAGGAAGGAGAGGTGGGAAGTTGAATAAATACTTCAAGATGGAAAATAAAATAAAAGGGAGGAGAAAAAAGGGGAAGACTATAATAGGAATGGGTTCACTTCAAGAGAAGCGTTTTGTCAGTGTCCCTCTCCCACTTAGACTTCTCTCCCTCTCCCCCTTCCTAGTACCTTAGGTTTCTTTCCTACAACTCCACTCCTGGCCCCTGTCACCATTAGCCAACCTCTCTTTCCCTTACAGATCCTGTTGACCTCTTCCTGCTCTCTGTCATTCATCTGCCAGCGCTTGTGTTCTATCTTTTTGACCTTAAGTACTAAAACATATGATTTTGACAACAGGTATAAAGTTGTCATGGCAACAAAGTGTCTCTATCTGTGATTGGTGTCTCTCTGCAGCAATCCTCTTCTCCTCATTGGCAGCTGAAGGCAGGAAGTGTGGCTATGGAAACAGCCAGCCAATAGGCCATAGAGGCAGGCGGGAGCAGTAGCTAGGATCCAGAAAGATTCCATCTGCAGCCCTGTAGCATGCACTTCTTTTCTCCAGTTCTCCAGACCTGCAGCAGGGAGTATTGGAGGTGCTTGTGGATAAACCACTGATGTGGACAGAACTGAGGTGCAGGCACTGTCTGAAAAGTTGATGCCTTTCCTGATGTCCTTTGAAAATATTACAATAGAGCAAAAACAGCCAAACATCTCCTTTTGTAACAGTATTTGTAAAAACTTGATTTATTTGTCTCATGAAAACCAAACTTTTAGGGGCAAATAGACCCCTTGCAGATGATTCCACTATTTCACCCCTTGGCACAGAATGAGACAAATGTCTAAAAAATTAAAAAAAAAATTGAAGATTACACTGCAAACTTAATATTACATAAACCACACACAAAAAAAATCATTTGAAAACATCAGGACTAGGCCTTGAGTAATGATGTCAAACAGATAGTATTCTGACATAGGACTCATGTTGTCATGGCTGAGGTTCAGGGAGAGTAAATTTTGTTATTCAGCTCATATCAGTGATCACAGCTTTGGTAAGAGAAGTGTTTAGCTCAAGATCACAGCTACAATGTTGTTAGTCTAATTGGGGTGGGGGAGGAGGGAGGTTAACTGGGCAGGATCTTTTGAACTAATGGGACACATTAGGCTCTCCCAGAATCAGCTTCTGCATGGGTATAGTGCTTGATTGTCCATGTGCTGAGAGTGCACTAGGACTTTTTATGTTGGCTAGTATGATTATGTTATTGCATTTGTAAACGACTGAATAATGAAGGTTAGTTTGGCAGTATGTATGTACATGTTCCAGATAGGTCTAACCCACCAGATAGGTCTAACCCACCAGGTAACCCACCCTGTGAGGTCAGAGAGAAGACTTCTGGTTTAGGCACAGAACGCATGAGGAACCGCTGCACATGGCTGTGAGGAGGAGGGAGCCAACCTCAAGACAACACCGGTGGCATTGGACCGCAGGCCGCATAAAACGGCCAGGTGGAAGCCAGCCAGAAGGTAAGACACTCGATGTAGGGAGGCACAACATGGAGGGAGGGAGACAACAAAGGTAGGGGGAATGATTTTAATCTGCTGTCTATATTTTGCACTGCTCAGGAAGAAATACATTTGTTTCTTTTTCTCTGGGGCTATACTGCATGCAGAGTCTTGAATCTTAGTGTTTCTTTTCTATATATTAGTATTTTTAGTTTTTGGTCCCTTATTTGCTTAGGGGTTATCTGTGTTATGTTAGGAATGAATGTTGAGAAGCATATAATGTGCTTTGTGTAGTTTAATTTTGTGGTTAACCATTATGTGTTAAGATTATACTGTATGTGTATATATGAAAAATGAATGGAAAAAATGGTTATAATTAGTACTATTATGGGGGTGGGGTCTGGCCCGTGACTTAGCCTGAATTTTGGATTTCAGCCCCTTAATGTGATTGAGTTTGACACCCCTGCTCTAGGGGAAGAAATGTCTAAAAAATTAAAACATTTGTACAAGATTACACTGCAAACTTTACATATAAACCAGTGTTCTTCAACCACCGGTCAGTGGACCAGTGCTGGTCCACAGAAATTTCCTGCCGGTCCACAGGGCTGGCACGTGCATCAGACACAAAACAGTCCACGGTGTGATCAATGCAGCGTTATCTTCGAGCCAACTCCCTCTTCCTCACTAATTCAGTGCACAAAGCCACAGGCAGTAGCTCCTACGCACGTCCTGTGCCTGGACCTGAAGCCTTGGCATCCAGATGAGGTGCGGGATGCGCAAGGAGCCGCTGCCCACAGCTTTGTGCACTGCATCAGTGAAGAAGAGGGAGCCGGCCTGAAGATAACACCGGGGCGGGCATAAAATGGCCAGGCGTGAGCAGGCCAGAAGGTAAAGCATAGCATGGAGGGAGGGAATGGTTTTATTTTTGAATTTAGTGATTGAATTATGTCAATTTTGAGAATTTACATCTGCTGTCAATGTGCTTTGTGTAGTTTAATTTTGTGGTTAACCATTATGTGTTGTTAATAAGATTATATTGTGTGTATCTATGAAAAATGAATGGAAAAAATAGTGTTACAATTAGTACTATTATGGGGGCGGGGTCTGGGGTGGAGATTGGGTAGAGATGGGCAGGTCTGGCACATGACTTAGCCCAGTGTTCTTCAACTGCCGGTCCACGGACCGATGCCAGTCCACAAAATAATTCTTTTATTTCTGCCGGTCCATAGGTGTAAAAAGGTTGAAGAATACTGATATAAACCACACACACACACACAAAAAAAATCATTTGAAAACATCAGGACTAGGCCTTGAGTAATGATGTCAAACATAGTATTCTGACATAGGACTCATGTTGTCATGGCTGAGGTTTAGGGAGAGTAAATTTTGTTATGCAGCTCATTATCAGTGATCACAGCATTGGTGAGAGGAAGTGTTTAGCTCAAGATCACAGCAATTCAGAGGTAATCAATTTTTTTTAGTCTAATTGGGGTGGGGGAGGAGGAAGGTTAACTGGGCAGGATGTTTTGAGCTAATAGGACACATTAGGGTCTCCTAGAATCAACTTCTGCATGGGTATAGTGCTTGAGTGTCCATGTGCTGAGAGAGCACTAGGACTTTTTATGTTAGCTGGTATGATTATGTTATTGCATATGTAAATGACTGAATAATGAAGGTTAGTTTGGCTGTATGTATGTACATGTTCTAGATAGATCTAACCTACCAGATATGGCTGTACAAATCCATGTGAGCCTCTAGGGATACTAATGTGGTAGATTTTATTGTTCATTATATTTAATTTCTTGCTTGCCTTTCTATAATCAAGATGCCAAAAGAAAATGTAAGGGAAGAAGGGAGCCATAAGGCCTGGATATTTATTTATTTTAATTTTTAAAACATTTATATCCTGCATATCCAAGTTCAATGCGGGATATCATGTTAACGGAGACTGTGCACAGGGTTTTGGATTTTCTGATCTACAAGCTGGTTTTTCTGTGCTTATTTTAATTTTTGTTATTTTATCTTTCCAACAGAATGGTGAAGAGAGTGCAAAAGCGTTGCAAAAGTACTATGTCAGAGGTAAGTGATGAGTGAAGTAAAATTAGCAAATAAATTTAAAGTGGCAATGTCAATTAGTCTGCTAGTGATATAGCATATTATTTTTAGAGTCAGTGATCAATTATTTTTAGATTTCACCTTTGTACATTGTCCTCCCCTAGAGGGAATCCTTTGCTTTTTCAACCTTTGGCCTAGTTCCTTCTAGCTGATTCACCAATTAATTCCTATAGTGAACTAAAACCTTAGATTTCTCTTATTCTATGTTTGTGAGCTAGGGGCTTTTGAGCAGGATTACCAGTTGCCCGGGAAAACCCAGACATGTCCTCTTTGTAGAGGATTGTCCAGGCTCCCGGATGGACTTTCCAAAAGCTCCAACAAGTTCTAACCGCATCTGAAGGGACTCTGAGCATGTGCTGATGACATCACACACATTCGCGCATGTTCGAGGCCCTTCAGAAGCGGCCGGAGCTCATCAGGGAAGAAGACAAGGCTTTGAAGGGATGTGGTGGGACGAGGTAGAACTGAATGGGGCTAGAGGTAGAACAAGGCCGGGATGGGATCAGAATAGGGGGGGAAGGGCACGTTTCTGGGTTTGTGAGGCTCAAAATATGGTAACCCTTCTTTTAAGAGTAGAGGAGCCCTTTTTGATAATTTCAAGATTAGGAAGATTAGTGGAGACATGGAGTAGAAAATGTGGAGGGATGGGGAAACAGGCGTGCTAGGTATGATATAGGAATATAGGAACTGGAAAGGAAGTGAAGGAGATAGGAGACAAGGAAAAGAAATTGAAGGGCAGGGGAAAGGAAATGGTGCTGAGGAGTATGGTTCCTTCCCTGGACAAACTGCAGGGTTTTGGAAATCCCTCTGGGCACCTGGACAATCCTCTAAAAAGATGTTTGGTAACCCTTTCTGTGCATATTGATTTTTGAATTGTCACCCCTGTTTTTACTATTGTAAACCTCTAACTTTTATGTTAATAATTGTGGTAAATCAAATAAAGTAGCTCAGGGATAATCTAAGGAAATACTTTTTTACAGAAATGAAATACTTTTTTACAGAAAGGGTGGTAGATGCATGTAACAGACTCCCGATAGAGGTGGTAGAGAGAGACTGTCTGATTTCAAGAAAGCTTGGGATAGGCACATAGGATCTCTTAGAGAGAGGAAGAGCTAATGGTTACTATGGTGACATGAGGGAGTGGGCATTCCTCCTGCCTTTTTCTTTGGGGAATGGGGGAGGTCTTTCCAGGCAGGAGGGTGTGGACATCCCTCCTGCCATTTTTTCAGGGAGCGGGCAGGTGCCTTCGGAACAGGAGGGAGTGGGCATTCCTCCTGCCTTTTTCTTCGGGGAGGCGCGCGATTGTTGGGGGTCATTGGGAGAGGGCTGCGGTAGCGGTGGGAGATTTTTTTCATTTTTTTTTAATAGGCAGTTATTTTGCTTGCATTTGTGGCAAATCCACCCTTCACAGTTTTTCACCATGATAAAGTGATTCTATGCATGCACCCCAAGTTTCTTCCGAATGTTGTGATGGAGTTTCATCTCAATCAGTCGATTGTTCTCCCAGTTTTTTTCCTAAGCCTCATTCTCATACAGGAGAAAGGACATTACACATTCTGGACTGTAAACGTGCTTTGGCCTATTACATCGACAGGACAAAGCCACATAGAACATCTCCCCAACTTTTCATCTCATTTGATCCTAATAAGTTGTGGTATCCTGTATCCAAGGGAATGATTTCCAACTGGGTAGCTGCTTGTATATCGTTCTGTTATGCTCAGACTGGACTGCGCCTGGAGAGTTGTGTCACAGCTCAGAAAGTTTGAGCTATGGCAGCTTCTGTAGCTTTCCTCAGATCTACGCCTATTGAAGAAATCTGTAAAGCTGCTACCTGGTCCTCAATTCATACCTTTACTTCTCATTATTGTCTGGAGTCTTTCTCCAGACAGGATGGGCACATCGGCCAGTCAGTATTACAAAATTAATTTTCTTAAAGGCCAGCACTCCCATCATCCCATTCTGTTGATTGGAGGTCACCCATGTGTGAGAATATGCTGCCTGCTTGTCCTGGGATAAAGCACAGTTACTTACCATAACAGTTGTTATCCAGGGACAGCAGGCAGATATGCTCACAACCCACCCACCTCCCCTGGTGGCTTCTTAGCTGGCTTATCTTAACTGAGGGACCACGCAACTACGTCGGGTGGGAAGGTACTTGCGCATGCGTGGTGCGGGCTACTGCAAACTTTCCAAAGACTTAAAGTAGCGATGCACTTTTGAAGTGGTCCGTGTCAGGGCTCCATCGGTGACATCACCCATGTGTGAGAATATCTGCCTGCTGTCCCTGGATAACACCTGTTTTGGTAAGTAACTGTGCTTTCCATGCTACCGATCCAGAGCAAGCAGTGGCTTCCCCCATGTCTTTCTCAATAACAGACTATGGACTTTTCCTCCAGGAAATCAACTTGGGGAAAGCAGAGAAGGAAGAGAAAACATGGCTAGAGAAAGGCGGAGGCGATATAGACTGGGGACTGGGAGAGGTGAGAGATGTCATATTTGGGAGTACACCAGGACGTCTGGCCATACTCTGCTGCTGCCTGTGGCTTTGTGAAAAAAGAAGTTCAGCTGGGAAGGAGGAGGAGACCTACTTGGATGTTTTAGAGCCAACCAGAACACAGGTACACACTCTTGGGAGGGGGCATAAACTTGGGACACAGAAGGGAGGGAGTTAGAGAGGCACATTTTATCTGCCATTATTTACATAGGAACCTTAGTTGAAAAAGGGTTCCTATGGAAATTACTTTACTACGGTATAGCAGAAATTTCTTCCTCCTAACTTGGGTCCATTTTGAATATATAAATCTTTTCTCTTAAAAAGGAGATGTTTGAAATTATACTGTCACCGTGTATCACCGAGGCCGGGCCCAAGCGAGAGTGACCGAAAGAGCCCAGGGCACACGGTGCTGACTGAGCAGATTATCAGTACTGATTGGAGTTGGTGGATCAAATGAAAAACACCCAGTTCTGCTTCCAAAACCAAAAATTCTTTATTCCATTAGCTTTCAAATCTACATTTTGCTTTCACTGTTCCAAAAGAAAAATAAACTTGTGTTCCTCAATAATAGTCCAAATTGACTCTTCATTACATCAAGGCAATAATAGTCCAAGGATTCCAACTACTTTCAAAATACTCTCTCTGCGTTGGATACAGTCTCTGCTGGCAATCACTTCTGGCAGCTTTAGACTGGACCCGCC
Organism: Geotrypetes seraphini; assembly: GCF_902459505.1. Lineage (NCBI taxonomy): Eukaryota > Metazoa > Chordata > Amphibia > Gymnophiona > Dermophiidae > Geotrypetes > Geotrypetes seraphini. The sequence goes on along the minus strand of NC_047084.1, from coordinate 38,713 downwards.
TCTGAGCTCTCTAGATGCAGAGCTCAGGGCAGAAGGGATCTCCTCCCACAATGACCGTTGGCTGTGGTCCCTCTCAACTAGGGCTCACAATCCAGTCTAAGCCAAAACTTCAAAAAGGGAAAAGGTCTCCCACTATTGCCAAGGCTGGGCAGTGCTAATTGCCTCAGCCTATAAATCCTGTGGTTCTTGCTCAAAAGAATGCAAGGAACCTTCTCAAACCACTAAGGCTTTCAGTAACCTCTCTTCTGGCTTGAAGGTTACAAAGACAGTCAGCCCATTAACTAGCACAACCCAAACTCAGCCTAACTTCTTAAACCCCATTGGTTTCCATGGCCCATTGGTCAGAATCATCACTTCCTTCTTTATAGTCCATGATTTCTTCCTGGTCTACAAAGTCTTCACTGTCTGAAGCTTCTCTCATGCACTCCTCTTAACATTTTTGCATCTAAACAATTAGATCTGACCTGGGTGTTAGGCTGAGGTACATTGCTCCGGGCTCTTGGAACAGGTCTCCTGTCTTTAGGCCTTCCTCTCCCGTACAGCGTAGGTTGGTTCAGTAGCATCCTTTTTTCTGAGCACTGCTGCTGCCTCAAGATAATGAGCCTCAAGATAATGAGCAACAGGTATAGCTTGTTCCTGCCTAACTGGAGGACTGGAATGTTCCTGGTGTTGCCTGGAATTGTGTTCCCCATGAAGATCAGGTGATGTGTGGTGCATTGTCCCCCTAGGAACACTATCCCGAGTACCTTTAGTTCCCTTCACCCATTGTTCTCTTCTCAAACTCCATCAAAAACAAATAGATACTTCTTTGCTTTTCACTGAACCTTCCCTGCCTGGCTAAAGTTCTGGGCTGAGGTGTTGGTGCGGGTAGTGTTTTATCTCTTTGGGCGAGTATTTTCCCTTGCCTAGCCCTAGGCATAAGCTTCCTTTCACTACCCTGCTCAGTCGCAGGCCCTGTGACAATACGTAGTAAAACTTTAATATCTCCTTATCTTGAAAAAATACAAAGAACACCAGAAGTGTAGCATGAGCTACAATTTTTATATCAGATGATTTCAACAATGCTGAAACCTCCATAACTTCTCCTGGGGGCTTCAGCTCTCTCTGAGATCTTTTTAGGAAATAAAGTTTCTGAAAAGGAGGGATATTGTCTTCTGAAATCTTCAATACAGTGATCAAAAAATTTTTAAACAAGTCTCGTGGAGACATATACTGTGTTTCCCCGAAAATAAGACCTACACCGAAAATAAGACCTACCCAGAAAATAAGACCTAGCATGATTTTCGGGGTAGGTCTCAATATAAGCCTTACCAAAAATAAGCCCTATTTGAAGCGCTGAATTTGCAGGCAGCAGCACTTCCTCCCGCCTCCCGCCAACCCTTCCATCTCTTTCTCCCTCCCCACGCCGACCGCAAGACCGACATACCATTACCTTCTTCCAAACAGTAGCATTGCGGCAGCCATCAGATTCTAAACGTGCTACTTCGTGCCTTCTCCTGCCAGGGCATTTCTCTGCCACATCACTGATGATTTCATCAGCAACGCAGCACAGCAACACCCCGGCGGTAGAAGGCCCAAAGCAGCCTGTTTAGATTGCTGCCATGTCATATCCGCACATGCTCAGAGGCCCTCTAGATGCAGCCCCAAAGCTCGAGGCCTTCCAAAACCCAGACAAACTGCCGGGATTTAGAAATCCATCTGGACACCCAGACAGTCCTCTAAAAAGAGGACATGTTCAGGTTTTCCCAGACATCTGGTAACTCTAAGAAATTTGTTCTAAAACCTTTGTGAATGCAGTTTAATTTTAGTCCTTTGTCTCTACTTGTTCTTGGTTCCTTCTTTGCCTTCTAGTTTAAGATTCTCTTCCAATCTTCCTCCCATTTCTTTCCTCCATATGTGTTTATCTACATTTTCTCTCATGTCTGTTCCTTTTAATCTCATCCCCACCTGCCTCATCTTCATTTCTCTCCTCTCCAACAGGATCTCCCTTTCCCCAATCTAACACAGCAACTCTGCATCTTTGTCAGCTCCTCTTCCCTCTGCAGCTTATATTCTGCCTTCTCCCATGTCTCCTCCCAACCCCCTTCCCCAAGTTCCTTTCTCTGAGTTCATCTCATCCTCACAGCTCCACTCTCTGTCCCTGCTCCATCACCCAGCCTCGCTTCCCTTTACAACTGCTTTTTTCCTTTTGCAGCTCTTCGCAGTAGAATTCTTCCTCTTCCAGTAACACCCTTCCAATCCTCTTTACCCTTTCCTATCCTCCTCTATACTCTCCCTCAGCTCGTTTGTCATTTGATATATCGTTTATCAAATAGTACCTAAACAGGTTATAATGGAAAGATAAATTAAAAAGATAAAACAAACCAAATAATGGTATAGTAAATAAAACTTATGAAGGGGAATATATAACAAATGGACATACTGCAACAGAAGGAAGGAGGGGCGGGGAAGTTGAATAAATACATCGATATAGAAAATAAAATAAATATTACAACAGAGCAAAAACAGCCAAACATCTCCTTTTGTAACAGCATTTGTGAAAACTTGATTTGGGGGCATTATTTGTCTCATGGAAACCAAACGTTTAGGGGTAAATAGACCCTTTGCAGATGGTTCCACTATTTCACCCCTTGGCACAGAATGAGACAAATGTCTAAAAAAATTTGTACAAGATTACACTGCAAACTTAATATTACATATAAACCACACACAAAAAAAATCATTTGAAAACATCAGGACTAGGCCTTGAGTAATGATGTCAAACAGATAGTATTCTGACATAGGACTCATGTTGTCATGGCTGAAGTTCAGGGAGAGTAAATTTTGTTATGCAGCTCATATCAGTGATCACAGTGTTGGTGAGAGGAAGTGTTTAGCTCAAGATCACAGCGATTCAGAGGTAATCAATTTTTTTAGTCTAATTGGGGTGGGGAGGAGGAAGGTTAACTATGCAGGATCTTTTGAACTAATGGGACACATTAGGGTCTCCCAGAATCAGCTTCTGCATGGGTATAGTGCTTGAGTGTCCATTTGCTGAGAGAGCACTAGGACTTTTTATATTAGCTGGTATGATTATGTTATTGCATTTGTAAATGACTGAATAATGAAGGTTAGTTTGGCTGTATGTATGTACATGTTCCAGATAGGTTTAACCCACCAGGTATGGGTGTACAAATCTATGTGAGCCTCTAGGGGTACAAATGTGGGAGATTTTATTGTTCATTATATTTAATTTTTTGCTTTCAAGATGCCAAAAGAAAATGTAAGTGAAGAAGGGAGCCACAAGGCCTGGATATTTATTTATTTTAATTATTTAAAGCATTTATATCCCACAAATCCAAGTTCTATGTGGGATATCATGTTAATGGAGACTCTGTGCACAGGGCTTTGGATTTTCTGATCTACAAGCTGGTTTTTCTTTGCTTATTTTATTTTATCTTTCCAACAGAATGGCAAAGAGAGTGCAAAAGCATTGCAAAAGTGCTATGTCACAGGTAGGCGATGAGTGAAGTAAAATCAGCAAATAAATTTAAAGTAGCAATGTCAATTAGTCTGCTAGCGATATAGTATATTATTTTTAGACTTCACCTCTGTACATTGCCCTCCCCTGGAGGAAATCCTGCTTTTTCAATCTTTGGCCTACTTCCTTCTAGCTGATGCCCTTGATTCACCAATTAATTCATATAGTGAACTAAAACCTTGGATTTCCCGTATTCTATGTTTGTGAGCTAGGGACTTTAGAGCAGGATTACCAGATGTCACCGTGTTGCTTGTGTGAACGCCTCCCAATGTCGCTTGTTACCAGAAGCTTTTCAAAATCCGGACAAAATGCCAGGTTTTGAAAAGCCGTCTTGGTCCCCGGACATATGCAGGGAAATCTGGATGTCTGATAAACCTACCCCAGATGTAGCCCCAAGATTGGGGAAGAAGACATGAGGTTTGTATGGGGGCGGAGCTAGGGGGTAGAATGTGGCGTGACGAGGCAGAATGGATGGGGCCACAAATTCTCTTTCTTTTTAACGAGGAAATCTGAGAGGAGTGAGTTAGAGAGCTGAAAGATGTGAGAAAAGTTACAGCAGAGTGAGAACAGTAGATAATGAAAACAATAGAGAAGGAGACTGAGAAGGGAAATAAGAAAGAAGGAAGGAAGGGTTATGGATATGTTCCAGGAGAGAAAAGGAAAGGAAGAAATGAGCAGGCACATGGTGGAAGAAAAGAAATAGGACCAAGGATAACATGGAGGGCAAGAGAAGAGAGACCCTGAATTGGGAGATGGGAAGTATCCAGGCTGATGAACAGAAGTATAACCAGAAAGGATTTCTGGGAAGGCTCAAAGTTAATATGGGGGAGAGGGAGGGGAGCAGGGAACACAAGACTGATGTTTATGCTCAGGTAAGCAGGGTACACATGAATGGATCATGGCGATGCATATTTAACTTATGTAGCAGACATATTACCAAAATTAATAAACTTTTAACAGTCTTTATGATAATCTAAATAAAAATCTAGAAATCTACATGGTGGTGATAGATTAAACACTGATAGTGTTAGTGATAGTGTTTTTGTTTCAGTGTGTTCTGCTATTTCTGCTACTGTCTACTGAAATTGGCTTTGACTCCTGAGGCAAGTTATCTGTGCTGAGTCTTTCCAGTGGATGAATAATAAACCTTATCCTTGTGTTGGAATCAGATTGCTGCCTCCCATTTTTTTGTTTGCCTCTCCGTACAGCATCTCTCCTTGCCACCCCATATCCAACAAATTTGCCTCTCTACCCTCCTGCTGTCCAGTCTCCCTAGCATCTCTCCTCCTCTACTTTAACCAACTTCTCTATTTTTCCAAAGGGGCAAAGACAACACCAAAGGGGCAATTCCTACATGATGCCTACAGCTAACCCCAATGCCTTCATTCCGCCGCATAATAGGAAGTTGTATCAGAGGGAGATGGGGTCAGCTGCAGGCAGCTTGCCTGAATTGCTGCCGCTGAACAAAACTTAAGGGAAGGAGAAAGGGAGATTCAGGACTTGCTGGAACCCAGCTTGCTTCTCCCATGTCAATTCCGTCCCACAGTTGGGTGGCCTTCAGTTTATGAAAGGGTATAGATAGAAGAAAAATGGGGATTGAAAGGTTTTAGACAAAGGATCACTTACAGGTCATGGACCTGATGGGCCGCTGCGGGAGCGGACTACTGGGCGCGATGGACCCCTGGTCTGACCCAGAGGAAGCACTTCTTATGTTCTCATATACCCATCCCACAGCCTTCATCCAGTCTCTTTCTCTCCAACTCCTAGCCCATCCCCACATTTTTTACTCATATTCCCAGCCTGTCTCACTCTTACCACCTACCACAAATCCTTCTCTAATCCTGTCTCTCATATGCCCCTATTCAGCTTTCCCCCAGTCTTCAGTCTCTCTCGTGACCTTCTTTATCCTTTCTCTAGTCTCTCTTCTGCTCCTGCCCAGGCTTCTCCCACTTGCTCTAGTGTCCTTCTCTGTCTGAAACTGCTTTTTCTTCACTCTGCACTGCAATTGAGCTCTGCATATATTTGAACCATGCAGTGCAGAAGTTGGGGAAATCACACAAGACTTAAAACTGCAGTTTCAGGCAGTGTTGTGGCAGGTGCCATGGTGCTTTGGCACTCAGGATTTGTCGAGCTGTGCTGTATGATACCAACACTATATAATTATACATGAGTGTGTCTTCTGCATTGTGGGGCTACTATTATCTAATGTGTGTGGGTAACTTCCTCTTCTGTGGTACGAGAGCAATAACTCTATTAGCTGCTGAAGGGTAGTAACCTCATCTGCAGTTCAGGAACATAAGAATAGCCAATGGTCCATTTAGTTCAGTAGCCCATTCTTACAGAGGCAAATCCAGGTCCCTAGTACCTAGCCAAAACCCAAGGAGAAGCAACATTCAATGCTACTGATCCAGGGCAAGCAGTGGCTTCCTAAACTAAACTTAAGGTTTAGTTTAGTTTAATTCCTCCATGTCTTTCTCAATAACCGACTATGGACTTTTCCTCGGGGAAAGCAGAGAAGGAAGAGAAGACATGGCTAGTAAAAGGCAGAGGCAATATAGACTGGGGACTGGGAGAGGTGAGAGATGTCATACTTGGGATCACACCAGGACCTTTGGCCATACTCTGCTACTGCTGTCTGTTGCATTGTGAAAAAAGAAGTGCAGCTGGAAAGAAGGAGGAGGAGGAGGAGACCTACTTGGATGTTTTAGAGCCAGCCAGAACACAGGTACACACTCATGGGAGGGGGCATGAACGTGGGACACAGAAGTGAAAGAGGAAGAGAGGCACATTTTATCTGCCATCATTTACTATGTTACTATGTTACATTGGGTCACAGGAGGGAGGGAGGGAGACGGACATGTTGAGACACAGGAGGGAGAGACACATTGAGACAAGGAAGGGAGTGTGAACTTGGGACAAATGAGGGATGGGGCATGAATTTGGGACACAGAATGGAGAGAAGGGACGTTTTAAGATACAGAAGCTAGAGAGAGGGCAGAAACTGAAGAGAAGGAAATAATCTGAACCCAGTTTAAAAATCTGGACAAAAAAAAAAAAAAAATCTATCTTTTCTTTCAGACGTTTTTCTCTATTACAAGATTTTACCCTTTAGGATTGACTTTTTACTTTTTTTTTAGATTTTTATGTCTTTTAGATAGAATTTTTTCTCTCTGTTGATTTCATTTCTTCACGGGAAAAAATATTTCCCTTTCTCCAAGATTCTATACTTTAAGATATAAATTTCACCACTCTGTTTACTTCAAGTGTTTTTCCCTACACCTTTTGTTAGGGAACATTCCCCACAAAATTTTTGCTCCATCTCCTTTTGATTTTTAAAGGCCCGGAGGTGAGGGAGTGGCTATAAGGGGAGATGAGGAGGCCACTACATCCTTTTTAGGATGTTTTTTTTCCTCCTTTTTATCTCAGTCGTTGTCTCTGCTTTTCACACACTGAAAATTTCTTTGTTTGGGCGAACGTTATGTCTTCTTGTCCTTCTTCCTGAGTCACTCAAGTTCCACTATATTATATACATCAGCCGTAGATTATAATTCTCGTGTTTGCTGTCAATGAACTGAGAATAGTTGCCCCTAGGAAATTACTCTACTTATATCTTTTAATCTAAATTACATTTTGTTCTAGGTAATCTTCTCCTCATTGTCTAGTAATGGCGGCTTTTCTCCTGGATTAAACGGAACAGACCAATCCCATTGTGCATTTCCCTCTCATTTGATTTCTAGCCTTAACAAAAAAAACATTCCCCTTTCTCCAAACTTCTAGGCTTTATGACAAACTTTTCACTTCTCTCTAGGCTTACACACTTTGAGGACAGACATTTTCATTTTCTCCAGACATCTAGCTCTTACGATAGACTGTTTCCCTCTCTCTAGATTTCTTTTTATCCAGAGTTCTGAACTTTGGTGACAGCCTCTTCCACTTCTCCAGACTTTTATCTTTTGGGGACTGTTGTTTCTTCTGTCCAATTTGCTCGCCTATGGGAGTCTTGTTTTCAATTCCATAAATAGCTATCCTTTTGGGCCAAATTTGTAGTGTGGCACCTTTTTTCTTTTTTCTTGATTTGTAGTTTTATTAACAAATTTGTTCCCCCTCTCCAGAATTCTAGCCTTTGGACAGACCTTCTCCCTCTTTTTATACTTCTAGTCTTTCTTACCTGTTTTTATCCCTTTCTCCAGATTTCCCTTTGAAGGCTGACTTTTTCCTTCTGTCCAGATTTCTAAACTTTGGCTCGGATTTTCTTCCTTCTTTCCATATTTCTATGCTTTGGATCAGATGTTTTTCTTCTCTTAAGGATTTTAGCCTTTAGGATTTACTTTTTTCCTTTTTCCAGATTTCTATCCTTTGAAGACAGTATTTCTCTTTTTCTCACTTGATTTCTAGCCTTTAAAAAAACAAAATTCCCCTTTCTTCAAGCTTCTACCTATTATTGTAAGTAAATGTGTTGTCTGATCTGTAGGGACAGACTTTTACCTGCTTTTCAGAATGTTAGCCTTTGGGGACAGTTGTTTCTTATCCGCATATCTGTTACCTTTGGTAGTCTCTTTTTATATTCTACATATATCTATCCTTTGGGGCCTACTTTTTTCTTCTTTCTTGAATTTAGCTCTATTGATAAATTTGTTCTCTCTCTCCATAATTCTAGCCCTTTGGGTAGACCTTTTCTCTATCTCCATACTTGAAGCCTTAGTTAAGTACATTTTCCCTTTCTCAAGATTTCTTCTCTTTGAAGACAGAAATCTGAAGAGAAGGAAATAATCTGAACCCAGTTTAAAAATCTGGACCAAAAAAAAAAATCTATCTTTTCTTTCAGACGTTTTTCTTTATTACAAGATTTTACCCTTTAGGATTGACTTTTTACTTTTTTTTATAGATTTTTATGTCTTTTAGATAGAATTTTTTCTCTCTGTTGATTTCATTTCTTCACGGGAAAAAATATTTCCCTTTCTCCAAGATTCTATCCTTTAAGATATAAATTTCACCTCTCTGTTTACTTCAAGTGTTTTTCCCTACACCTTTTGTTAGGGAACATTCCCCACAAAATTTTTGCTCCATCTCCTTTTGATTTTTAAAGGCCCGGAGGTGAGGGAGTGGCTATAAGGGGAGATGAGGAGGCCACTACATCTTTTTAGGATGTTTTTTTTCCTCCTTTTTATCTCAGTCGTTGTCTCTGCTTTTCACACACTGAAAATTTCTTTGTTTGGGCGAACGTTATGTCTTCTTGTCCTTCTTCCTGAGTCACTCAAGTTCCACTATATTATATACATCAGCCGTAGATTCTAATTCTCGTGTTTGCTGTCAATGAACTGAGAATAGTTGCCCCTAGGAAATTACTCTACTTATATCTTTTAATCTAAATTACATTTTGTTCTAGGTAATCTTCTCCTCATTGTCTAATAATGGCGGCTTTTCTCCTGGATTAAACGGAAAAGACCAATCCCATTGTGCATTTCCCTCTCATTTGATTTCTAGCCTTAACAAAAAAAACATTCCCCTTTCTCCAAACTTCTAGGCTTTATGACAAACTTTTCACTTCTCTCTAGGCTTACACACTTTGAGGACAGACATTTTCATTTTCTCCAGACATCTAGCTCTTACGATAGACTGTTTCCCTCTCTCTAGATTTCTTTTTATCCAGAGTTCTGAACTTTGGTGACAGCCTCTTCCACTTCTCCAGACTTTTATCTTTTGGGGACTGTTGTTTCTTCTGTCCAATTTGCTCGCCTATGGGAGTCTTGTTTTCAATTCCATAAATAACTATCCTTTTGGGCCAAATTTGTAGTGTGGCACCTTTTTTCTTTTTTCTTGATTTGTAGTTTTATTAACAAATTTGTTCCCCCTCTCCAGAATTCTAGCCTTTGGACAGACCTTCTCCCTCTTTTTATACTTCTAGTCTTTCTTACCTGTTTTTATCCCTTTCTCCAGATTTCCCTTTGAAGGCTGACTTTTTCCTTCTGTCCAGATTTCTAAACTTTGGCTCGGATTTTCTTCCTTCTTTCCATATTTCTATGCTTTGGATCAGATGTTTTTCTTCTCTTAAGGATTTTAGCCTTTAGGATTTACTTTTTTCCTTTTTCCAGATTTCTATCCTTTGAAGACAGTATTTCTTTTTTTCTCACTTGATTTCTAGCCTTTAAAAAAACAAAATTCCCCTTTCTTCAAGCTTCTACCTATTATTGTAAGTAAATGTGTTGTCTGATCTGTAGGGACAGACTTTTACCTGCTTTTCAGAATGTTAGCCTTTGGGGACAGTTGTTTCTTATCCGCATATCTGTTACCTTTGGTAGTCTCTTTTTATATTCTACATATATCTATCCTTTGGGGCCTACTTTTTTCTTCTTTCTTGAATTTAGCTCTATTGATAAATTTGTTCTCTCTCTCCATAATTCTAGCCCTTTGGGAAGACCTTTTCTCTATCTCCATACTTGAAGCCTTAGTTAAGTACATTTTCCCTTTCTCAAGATTTCTTCTCTTTGAAGACAGAAATCTGAAGAGAAGGAAATAATCTGAACCCAGTTTAAAAATCTGGACCAAAAAAAAAAAAAAATCTATCTTTTCTTTCAGACGTTTTTCTTTATTACAAGATTTTACCCTTTAGGATTGACTTTTTACTTTTTTTATAGATTTTTATGTCTTTTAGATAGAATTTTTTCTCTCTGTTGATTTCATTTCTTCACGGGAAAAAATATTTCCCTTTCTCCAAGATTCTATCCTTTAAGATATAAATTTCACCTCTCTGTTTACTTCAAGTGTTTTTCCCTACACCTTTTGTTAGGGAACATTCCCCACAAAATTTTTGCTCCATCTCCTTTTGATTTTTAAAGGCCCGGAGGTGAGGGAGTGGCTATAAGGGGAGATGAGGAGGCCACTACATCCTTTTTAGGATGTTTTTTTTCCTCCTTTTTATCTCAGTCGTTGTCTCTGCTTTTCACACACTGAAAATTTCTTTGTTTGGGCGAACGTTATGTCTTCTTGTCCTTCTTCCTGAGTCACTCAAGTTCCACTATATTATATACATCAGCCGTAGATTCTAATTCTCGTGTTTGCTGTCAATGAACTGAGAATAGTTGCCCCTAGGAAATTACTCTACTTATATCTTTTAATCTAAATTACATTTTGTTCTAGGTAATCTTCTCCTCATTGTCTAGTAATGGCGGCTTTTCTCCTGGATTAAACGGAACAGACCAATCTCATTGTGCATTTCCCTCTCATTTGATTTCTAGCCTTAAAAAAAAAAAACATTCCTCTTTCTCCAAACTTCTAGGCTTTATGACAAACTTTTCACTTCTCTCTAGGCTTACACACTTTGAGGACAGACATTTTCATTTTCTCCAGACATCTAGCTCTTACGATAGACTGTTTCCCTCTCTCTAGATTTCTTTTTATCCAGAGTTCTGAACTTTGGTGACAGCCTCTTCCACTTCTCCAGACTTTTATCTTTTGGGGACTGTTGTTTCTTCTGTCCAATTTGCTCGCCTATGGGAGTCTTGTTTTCAATTCCATAAATAGCTATCTTTTTGGGCCAAATTTGTAGTGTGGCACCTTTTTTCTTTTTTCTTGATTTGTAGTTTTATTAACAAATTTGTTCCCCCTCTCCAGAATTCTAGCCTTTGGACAGACCTTCTCCCTCTTTTTATACTTCTAGTCTTTCTTACCTGTTTTTATCCCTTTCTCCAGATTTCCCTTTGAAGGCTGACTTTTTCCTTCTATCCAGATTTCTAAACTTTGGCTCGGATTTTCTTCCTTCTTTCCATATTTCTATGCTTTGGATCAGATGTTTTTCTTCTCTTAAGGATTTTAGCCTTTAGGATTTACTTTTTTCCTTTTTCCAGATTTCTATCCTTTGAAGACAGTATTTCTCTTTTTCTCACTTGATTTCTAGCCTTTAAAAAAACAAAATTCCCCTTTCTTCAAGCTTCTACCTATTATTGTAAGTAAATGTGTTGTCTGATCTGTAGGGACAGACTTTTACCTGCTTTTCAGAATGTTAGCCTTTGGGGACAGTTGTTTCTTATCCGCATATCTGTTACCTTTGGTAGTCTCTTTTTATATTCTACATATATCTATCCTTTGGGGCCTACTTTTTTCTTCTTTCTTGAATTTAGCTCTATTGATAAATTTGTTCTCTCTCTCCATAATTCTAGCCCTTTGGGTAGACCTTTTCTCTATCTCCATACTTGAAGCCTTAGTTAAGTACATTTTCCCTTTCTCAAGATTTCTTCTCTTTGAAGACAGAAATCTGAAGAGAAGGAAATAATCTGAACCCAGTTTAAAAATCTGGACCAAAAAAAAAAAAATCTATCTTTTCTTTCAGACGTTTTTCTTTATTACAAGATTTTACCCTTTAGGATTGACTTTTTACTTTTTTTATAGATTTTTATGTCTTTTAGATAGAATTTTTTCTCTCTGTTGATTTCATTTCTTCACGGGAAAAAATATTTCCCTTTCTCCAAGATTCTATCCTTTAAGATATAAATTTCACCTCTCTGTTTACTTCAAGTGTTTTTCCCTACACCTTTTGTTAGGGAACATTCCCCACAAAATTTTTGCTCCATCTCCTTTTGATTTTTAAAGGCCCGGAGGTGAGGGAGTGGCTATAAGGGGAGATGAGGAGGCCACTACATCCTTTTTAGGATGTTTTTTTTCCTCCTTTTTATCTCAGTCGTTGTCTCTGCTTTTCACACACTGAAAATTTCTTTGTTTGGGCGAACGTTATGTCTTCTTGTCCTTCTTCCTGAGTCACTCAAGTTCCACTATATTATATACATCAGCCATAGATTCTAATTCTCGTGTTTGCTGTCAATGAACTGAGAATAGTTACCCCTAGGAAATTACTCTACTTATATCTTTTAATCTAAATTACATTTTGTTCTAGGTAATCTTCTCCTCATTGTCTAGTAATGGCGGCTTTTCTCCTGGATTAAACGGAACAGACCAATCTCATTGTGCATTTCCCTCTCATTTGATTTCTAGCCTTAACAAAAAAAAACATTCCTCTTTCTCCAAACTTCTAGGCTTTATGACAAACTTTTCACTTCTCTCTAGGCTTACACACTTTGAGGACAGACATTTTCATTTTCTCCAGACATCTAGCTCTTACGATAGACTGTTTCCCTCTCTCTAGATTTCTTTTTATCCAGAGTTCTGAACTTTGGTGACAGCCTCTTCCACTTCTCCAGACTTTTATCTTTTGGGGACTGTTGTTTCTTCTGTCCAATTTGCTCGCCTATGGGAGTCTTGTTTTCAATTCCATAAATAGCTATCCTTTTGGGCCAAATTTGTAGTGTGGCACCTTTTTTCTTTTTTCTTGATTTGTAGTTTTATTAACAAATTTGTTCCCCCTCTCCAGAATTCTAGCCTTTGGACAGACCTTCTCCCTCTTTTTATACTTCTAGTCTTTCTTACCTGTTTTTATCCCTTTCTCCAGATTTCCCTTTGAAGGCTGACTTTTTCCTTCTATCCAGATTTCTAAACTTTGGCTCGGATTTTCTTCCTTCTTTCCATATTTCTATGCTTTGGATCAGATGTTTTTCTTCTCTTAAGGATTTTAGCCTTTAGGATTTACTTTTTTCCTTTTTCCAGATTTCTATCCTTTGAAGACAGTATTTCTCTTTTTTCTCACTTGATTTCTAGCCTTTAAAAAAACAAAATTCCCCTTTCTTCAAGCTTCTACCTATTATTGTAAGTAAATGTGTTGTCTGATCTGTAGGGACAGACTTTTACCTGCTTTTCAGAATGTTAGCCTTTGGGGACAGTTGTTTCTTATCCGCATATCTGTTACCTTTGGTAGTCTCTTTTTATATTCTACATATATCTATCCTTTGGGGCCTACTTTTTTCTTCTTTCTTGAATTTAGCTCTATTGATAAATTTGTTCTCTCTCTCCATAATTCTAGCCCTTTGGGTAGACCTTTTCTCTATCTCCATACTTGAAGCCTTAGTTAAGTACATTTTCCCTTTCTCAAGATTTCTTCTCTTTGAAGACAGAAATCTGAAGAGAAGGAAATAATCTGAACCCAGTTTAAAAATCTGTACCAAAAAAAAAAAAAATCTATCTTTTCTTTCAGACGTTTTTCTTTATTACAAGATTTTACCCTTTAGGATTGACTTTTTACTTTTTTTATAGATTTTTATGTCTTTTAGATAGAATTTTTTCTCTCTGTTGATTTCATTTCTTCACGGGAAAAAATATTTCCCTTTCTCCAAGATTCTATCCTTTAAGATATAAATTTCACCTCTCTGTTTACTTCAAGTGTTTTTCCCTACACCTTTTGTTAGGGAACATTCCCCACAAAATTTTTGCTCCATCTCCTTTTGATTTTTAAAGGCCCGGAGGTGAGGGAGTGGCTATAAGGGGAGATGAGGAGGCCACTACATCCTTTTTAGGATGTTTTTTTTCCTCCTTTTTATCTCAGTCGTTGTCTCTGCTTTTCACACACTGAAAATTTCTTTGTTTGGGCGAACGTTATGTCTTCTTGTCCTTCTTCCTGAGTCACTCAAGTTCCACTATATTATATACATCAGCCAGTAGATTCTAATTCTCGTGTTTGCTGTCAATGAACTGAGAATAGTTACCCCTAGGAAATTACTCTACTTATATCTTTTAATCTAAATTACATTTTGTTCTAGGTAATCTTCTCCTCATTGTCTAGTAATGGCGGCTTTTCTCCTGGATTAAACGGAACAGACCAATCCCATTGTGCATTTCCCTCTCATTTGATTTCTAGCCTTAACAAAAAAAACATTCCCCTTTCTCCAAACTTCTAGGCTTTATGACAAACTTTTCACTTCTCTCTAGGCTTACACACTTTGAGGACAGACATTTTCATTTTCTCCAGACATCTAGCTCTTACGATAGACTGTTTCCCTCTCTCTAGATTTCTTTTTATCCAGAGTTCTGAACTTTGGTGACAGCCTCTTCCACTTCTCCAGACTTTTATCTTTTGGGGACTGTTGTTTCTTCTGTCCAATTTGCTCGCCTATGGGAGTCTTGTTTTCAATTCCATAAATAGCTATCCTTTTGGGCCAAATTTGTAGTGTGGCACCTTTTTTCTTGATTTGTAGTTTTATTAACAAATTTGTTCCCCCTCTCCAGAATTCTAGCCTTTGGACAGACCTTCTCCCTCTTTTTATACTTCTAGTCTTTCTTACCTGTTTTTATCCCTTTCTCCAGATTTCCCTTTGAAGGCTGACTTTTTCCTTCTGTCCAGATTTCTAAACTTTGGCTCAGATTTTCTTCCTTCTTTCCATATTTCTATGCTTTGGATCAGATGTTTTTCTTCTCTTAAGGATTTTAGCCTTTAGGATTTACTTTTTTCCTTTTTCCAGATTTCTATCCTTTGAAGACAGTATTTCTCTTTTTCTCACTTGATTTCTAGCCTTTAAAAAAACAAAATTCCCCTTTCTTCAAGCTTCTACCTATTATTGTAAGTAAATGTGTTGTCTGATCTGTAGGGACAGACTTTTACCTGCTTTTCAGAATGTTAGCCTTTGGGGACAGTTGTTTCTTATCCGCATATCTGTTACCTTTGGTAGTCTCTTTTTATATTCTACATATATCTATCCTTTGGGGCCTACTTTTTTCTTCTTTCTTGAATTTAGCTCTATTGATAAATTTGTTTTCTCTCTCCATAATTCTAGCCCTTTGGGTAGACCTTTTCTCTATCTCCATACTTGAAGCCTTAGTTAAGTACATTTTCCCTTTCTCAAGATTTCTTCTCTTTGAAGACAGAAATCTGAAGAGAAGGAAATAATCTGAACCCAGTTTAAAAATCTGGACCAAAAAAAAAAAAATCTATCTTTTCTTTCAGACGTTTTTCTTTATTACAAGATTTTACCCTTTAGGATTGACTTTTTACTTTTTTTATAGATTTTTATGTCTTTTAGATAGAATTTTTTCTCTCTGTTGATTTCATTTCTTCACGGGAAAAAATATTTCCCTTTCTCCAAGATTCTATCCTTTAAGATATAAATTTCACCTCTCTGTTTACTTCAAGTGTTTTTCCCTACACCTTTTGTTAGGGAACATTCCCCACAAAATTTTTGCTCCATCTCCTTTTGATTTTTAAAGGCCCGGAGGTGAGGGAGTGGCTATAAGGGGAGATGAGGAGGCCACTACATCCTTTTTAGGATGTTTTTTTTCCTCCTTTTTATCTCAGTCGTTGTCTCTGCTTTTCACACACTGAAAATTTCTTTGTTTGGGCGAACGTTATGTCTTCTTGTCCTTCTTCCTGAGTCACTCAAGTTCCACTATATTATATACATCAGCCGTAGATTCTAATTCTCGTGTTTGCTGTCAATGAACTGAGAATAGTTGCCCCTAGGAAATTACTCTACTTATATCTTTTAATCTAAATTACATTTTGTTCTAGGTAATCTTCTCCTCATTGTCTAGTAATGGCGGCTTTTCTCCTGGATTAAACGGAACAGACCAATCCCATTGTGCATTTCCCTCTCATTTGATTTCTAGCCTTAACAAAAAAAAACATTCCCCTTTCTCCAAACTTCTAGGCTTTATGACAAACTTTTCACTTCTCTCTAGGCTTACACACTTTGAGGACAGACATTTTCATTTTCTCCAGACATCTAGCTCTTACGATAGACTGTTTCCCTCTCTCTAGATTTCTTTTTATCCAGAGTTCTGAACTTTGGTGACAGCCTCTTCCACTTCTCCAGACTTTTATCTTTTGGGGACTGTTGTTTCTTCTGTCCAATTTGCTCGCCTATGGGAGTCTTGTTTTCAATTCCATAAATAGCTATCCTTTTGGGCCAAATTTGTAGTGTGGCACCTTTTTTCTTTTTTCTTGATTTGTAGTTTTATTAACAAATTTGTTCCCCCTCTCCAGAATTCTAGCCTTTGGACAGACCTTCTCCCTCTTTTTATACTTCTAGTCTTTCTTACCTGTTTTTATCCCTTTCTCCAGATTTCCCTTTGAAGGCTGACTTTTTCCTTCTGTCCAGATTTCTAAACTTTGGCTCGGATTTTCTTCCTTCTTTCCATATTTCTATGCTTTGGATCAGATGTTTTTCTTCTCTTAAGGATTTTAGCCTTTAGGATTTACTTTTTTCCTTTTTCCAGATTTCTATCCTTTGAAGACAGTATTTCTCTTTTTTCTCACTTGATTTCTAGCCTTTAAAAAAACAAAATTCCCCTTTCTTCAAGCTTCTACCTATTATTGTAAGTAAATGTGTTGTCTGATCTGTAGGGACAGACTTTTACCTGCTTTTCAGAATGTTAGCCTTTGGGGACAGTTGTTTCTTATCCGCATATCTGTTACCTTTGGTAGTCTCTTTTTATATTCTACATATATCTATCCTTTGGGGCCTACTTTTTTCTTCTTTCTTGAATTTAGCTCTATTGATAAATTTGTTCTCTCTCTCCATAATTCTAGCCCTTTGGGTAGACCTTTTCTCTATCTCCATACTTGAAGCCTTAGTTAAGTACATTTTCCCTTTCTCAAGATTTCTTCTCTTTGAAGACAGAAATCTGAAGAGAAGGAAATAATCTGAACCCAGTTTAAAAATCTGGACCAAAAAAAAAAAAAATCTATCTTTTCTTTCAGACGTTTTTCTTTATTACAAGATTTTACCCTTTAGGATTGACTTTTTACTTTTTTTATAGATTTTTATGTCTTTTAGATAGAATTTTTTCTCTCTGTTGATTTCATTTCTTCACGGGAAAAAATATTTCCCTTTCTCCAAGATTCTATCCTTTAAGATATAAATTTCACCTCTCTGTTTACTTCAAGTGTTTTTCCCTACACCTATTGTTAGGGAACATTCCCCACAAAATTTTTGCTCCATCTCCTTTTGATTTTTAAAGGCCCGGAGGTGAGGGAGTGGCTATAAGGGGAGATGAGGAGGCCACTACATCCTTTTTAGGATGTTTTTTTTCCTCCTTTTTATCTCAGTCGTTGTCTCTGCTTTTCACACACTGAAAATTTCTTTGTTTGGGCGAACGTTATGTCTTCTTGTCCTTCTTCCTGAGTCACTCAAGTTCCACTATATTATATACATCAGCCGTAGATTCTAATTCTCGTGTTTGCTGTCAATGAACTGAGAATAGTTGCCCCTAGGAAATTACTCTACTTATATCTTTTAATCTAAATTACATTTTGTTCTAGGTAATCTTCTCCTCATTGTCTAGTAATGGCGGCTTTTCTCCTGGATTAAACGGAACAGACCAATCTCATTGTGCATTTCCCTCTCATTTGATTTCTAGCCTTAACAAAAAAAAACATTCCTCTTTCTCCAAACTTCTAGGCTTTATGACAAACTTTTCACTTCTCTCTAGGCTTACACACTTTGAGGACAGACATTTTCATTTTCTCCAGACATCTAGCTCTTACGATAGACTGTTTCCCTCTCTCTAGATTTCTTTTTATCCAGAGTTCTGAACTTTGGTGACAGCCTCTTCCACTTCTCCAGACTTTTATCTTTTGGGGACTGTTGTTTCTTCTGTCCAATTTGCTCGCCTATGGGAGTCTTGTTTTCAATTCCATAAATAGCTATCCTTTTGGGCCAAATTTGTAGTGTGGCACCTTTTTTCTTTTTTCTTGATTTGTAGTTTTATTAACAAATTTGTTCCCCCTCTCCAGAATTCTAGCCTTTGGACAGACCTTCTCCCTCTTTTTATACTTCTAGTCTTTCTTACCTGTTTTTATCCCTTTCTCCAGATTTCCCTTTGAAGGCTGACTTTTTCCTTCTGTCCAGATTTCTAAACTTTGGCTCGGATTTTCTTCCTTCTTTCCATATTTCTATGCTTTGGATCAGATGTTTTTCTTCTCTTAAGGATTTTAGCCTTTAGGATTTACTTTTTTCCTTTTTCCAGATTTCTATCCTTTGAAGACAGTATTTCTCTTTTTCTCACTTGATTTCTAGCCTTTAAAAAAACAAAATTCCCCTTTCTTCAAGCTTCTACCTATTATTGTAAGTAAATGTGTTGTCTGATCTGTAGGGACAGACTTTTACCTGCTTTTCAGAATGTTAGCCTTTGGGGACAGTTGTTTCTTATCCGCATATCTGTTACCTTTGGTAGTCTCTTTTTATATTCTACATATATCTATCCTTTGGGGCCTACTTTTTTCTTCTTTCTTGAATTTCAGAGGTTCAGCGCTTAAGGAGCATCCGAGACGACGAGACCTTCATCGATGGAGTCATCCAGGAGCTGTCACAGATTACGGAACAGGAACCCGACAAGATCACCCTGGGAACACCCAAAGCATCCAAACCTGCTAACTTGAGACAAACCGTCGGAATGCAGGAAGTTACTGGAGACGCTGACTCCTGGCAGCTAGTGACTTCCTCCACAGGAAAACGCAGAGGACCTAACTCTGTCTCTTTTTCTCACATACAGGGCAGCTCTACATCGACACCTCAACTTGTCCTGAGGAACAGATATCAGTTGCTACAAGAAGGTCCTGAGAACGAAGTACAAGAAGTTGTTCAAGAAGTTGTTCGGCAGACGGTTCCAGCTCCAAAATCAACAGTAAGACCCACCCCAAAGAAGCGCAGAGTAGTGGTCATCGGAGATTCGCTGCTGAGGGGCACCGAGGGACCAATTTGCAGATCAGACCTACAATCAAGAGAGGTCTGCTGTTTGCCAGGGGCCAGGATCCGGGATGTAACCGCTTGCCTTGACAGACTCATCAAGCCCCGAGACCACTTCCCCATGATTCTAATCCACGTTGGAACCAACGACACCGCCAGGAGCACCCCGGACAGCATATCTGAGGACTTCAAAGCCCTGGGGGAGAAGCTGAGGAGGATGGATGCGCAGGTAGTCTTCTCCTCGATTCTCCCAGTGAGGGGCAAGGGCAGAGCCAGAGAGGATCGAATACAGAAGGCGAACGACTGGCTGCGAGGATGGTGCAAGGAGAAGAACTTCGGGTTTCTACACCATGGAGAAGCTTTGCAAGGACTACAGGGACACGACGGGCTACACCTGACCGGAAGAGGAAAGAATGTCCTTGGACACCGTCTAGCCCGCCTACTTCACAGGGCTTTAAACTAGGTAAGTCGGGGGAGGGTACAGGCACATACAACATACCTGGCGAACTAAACTGCCAATACTTTTTTGGGGCTGAAGAAAGTAGTCACCATAATTCTGGGTCAGGGACGAGTACGAAAACTTTCGAATCGGGGGTATGTTCATATGACAATTATGGGTCACATTGTAAT
This sequence comes from Geotrypetes seraphini, assembly GCF_902459505.1. Classification (NCBI taxonomy): domain Eukaryota; kingdom Metazoa; phylum Chordata; class Amphibia; order Gymnophiona; family Dermophiidae; genus Geotrypetes; species Geotrypetes seraphini. Next base: position 19,003 of record NC_047084.1, on the reverse strand, counting down.
TTTGGGTCTAGAGGGAGCACACATTGTAATTCTGGGTCCAAGAGGAGTACACATTGTAGTTATGAGTCTAGGGAGAATAAAAACAATGCTAAAGGTGTTCAAGTAGCTCAAGCAGGAACACCCCCACTGAGTCGTAATAAAAATACAACGTGGAGGGCTATGTACGTCAACGCACACAGTTTGGGAAACAAGATCCTGGAATTAGAAACGGAAATAAGGAATGCCGACCTGGATGTGGTGGCAATATCTGAGACCTGGCTCACAGACTCCCACAGGTGGGACATGGTCTTACCAGGTTACAACTTGCTTCGCCGGGACAGGGAGGGCAGAATAGGGGGAGGTGTAGCATTATATACTAAAGATGACATTATGGTCACAAGAATCGCAGATGTCCAGTACACTGGGGAATCCCTTTGGGTTAATTTGGCCAGAGGGAAGGACAAATGCTTGTATCTTGGCGTAATTTACAGACCCCCAAGACAACATGATGACCTGGATATGGAAATAATCAGTGATATAGAAAATATCACCTTGCGTGGGGACACAGTAGTGTTAGGTGACTTCAACATGCCTGATGTGGATTGGGATAAACTTACCTCTGCTTCCGGCAGCAGCAGGAGGCTATTAAATGCTCTGAAGGGAGCTGGTCTCAAGCAACTGGTGTTGGACCCAACAAGGGATCAGGCAATACTGGACCTATTACTTACCAATGGAGAAAGTGTCACAGAGGTCTCGGTGGGCGACACATTGGCCTCCAGTGACCACAACATGGTATGGTTCAATCTTAGGAAAGGTTTCACTAAATCTACCACACTGACCAAGATCCTCAAATTCAAGGACACAAACTTCAAAGAAATGGGAGACTTCGTTCACCAGGCGCTACAAGAACAAGCAGAAACAGATAGCGTGGAAGAAATGTGGTCAACTTTGAAAACCACCATACAGGAAGCGACAAACCGCTATGTTAAATTAGTAAGTAAACAACGAAGGAACAATAAGCCGAAGTGGTTCACTACAGAGATTTCGGCCCTTATCAAGGAGAAGAAAAAAGCATTCATCTCTTACAAACAATCAGGGAAACAGGTCTCTAGAGCAGACTACTTGACCAAATCAAAAGCCGTCAAAACGGCAGTCAGGGAGGCTAAGTTTCTCATGGAGGAGTCTCTGGCAAAAAACATCAAGAAGGGAGATAAATCCTTCTTTAGGTATATCAGTGACCGAAGCAAAAACTCAAGCGGGATTGTACGTCTTAGGAAACCAGACGGAGACTATGTGGAAAAGGATTCGGAAAAAGCCCAACTATTAAATGAATACTTCAGCTCAGTCTTCACCCGAGAAGCGCCGGGGCTTGGCCCTCAGCTACAGACAAGGGTTGACTCAGTTGATCCGTTCAGTAGCTTCGAGTTTACGCCAAGCAGTGTCTACAGTGAGCTATCAAGGCTCAAGGTTAACAAGGCAATGGGGCCTGACAACCTACACCCCAGGGTGCTAAGGGAGCTGTGTGATGTCCTGGCGGAGCCACTGTCCAAGCTCTTCAACTTCTCCCTTAGCAAAGGCAGCGTTCTGTCGGACTGGAGGACGGCTAACGTCATTCCACTCCACAAGAAAGGCTCCAAGATGGAGACAGCAAACTACAGACCAGTAAGTCTAACATCGATAGTATGCAAACTAATGGAAACTCTGATAAAACACCAATTGGATAAGATCCTAGATGAGGAGAATCTACGGGATCCCCGTCAACATGGATTTACAAAAGGGAGATCGTGCCAATCCAACTTGATCAGCTTCTTTGACTGGGTGACGGGGAAGCTAGATATTGGGGAGTCCCTGGACATCGTGTACCTGGACTTTAGCAAAGCATTTGATAGCGTACCACACCGCAGGTTGCTGAACAAGATGAGTTCTATAGGATTAGGTGACACATTGACGAAATGGGTTGGGAACTGGCTTGGAGGTAGGCTTCAAAGGGTGGTGGTGAACGGCACACCCTCTAAAATGACGGAGGTGATCAGTGGAGTGCCACAGGGCTCGGTCTTGGGCCCAATCCTATTCAACATCTTTATAAGGGACTTGGCAGAAGGGCTTAGGGGTAAAATAACATTATTCGCCGATGACGCCAAACTAAGTAATGTAGTGGGCAAATGCACAATAGATGATGTTTCAATGCCCGACAACATGATGCACGACCTACTCCTACTGGAGAGCTGGTCTAGGTCCTGGCAACTCAGCTTCAATGCCAAAAAATGCAAAGTTATGCACCTAGGCAGTCAAAATCCATGCAAGACTTACACCCTAAATGGCGAGATCCTTACAAGAACTGAAGCAGAACGTGACCTAGGGGTGATCGTCAGTGAGGACATGAAGGCTGCCAATCAAGTGGAGCAAGCTTCATCCAAAGCAAGACAAGTCATGGGTTGCATACGCAGAGGCTTCGTCAGCCGAAAGCCGGAAGTCATTATGCCATTGTATAGATCCATGGTGAGGCCCCACCTGGAATACTGTGTGCAATTCTGGAGACCGCATTATCGTAAGGATGTGCTGAGACTGGAGTCGGTTCAGAGAATGGCCACTCGGATGGTCTCAGGACTCAAGGATCTCCCATACGAGGAACGGTTAAACAAATTGCAGCTATACTCACTCGAGGAGCGCAGAGAGAGGGGGGACATGATCGAGACGTTCAAGTATCTCTCGGGCCGCATAGAGACGGAGGAAGATATCTTCCTCTTCAAGGGTCCCACGACAACAAGAGGGCATCCGTGGAAAATTAGGGGAGGGAAACTACGAGCTGACACCAGGAAATTCTTTTTCACAGAAAGGGTGGTTGATCGCTGGAATAGTCTTCCACTACATGTGATCGAGGCCAGCAGCGTGCCTGATTTTAAGGCCAGATGGGATCGTCACGTGGGATCTATTCACAGGGCAAAAGAAGAGGAGGGATCTATTCACAGGGCAATGGTAGGGGAGGGACATTAGGGTGGGCAGACTGGATGGGCCTTGGCCCTTATCTGCCGTCTATTTCTATGTTTCTATGTTTCTATGAATTTAGCTCTATTGATAAATTTGTTCTCTCTCTCCATAATTCTAGCCCTTTGGGTAGACCTTTTCTCTATCTCCATACTTGAAGCCTTAGTTAAGTACATTTTCCCTTTCTCAAGATTTCTTCTCTTTGAAGACAGAAATCTGAAGAGAAGGAAATAATCTGAACCCAGTTTAAAAATCTGGACCAAAAAAAAAAAAAATCTATCTTTTCTTTCAGACGTTTTTCTTTATTACAAGATTTTACCCTTTAGGATTGACTTTTTACTTTTTTTATAGATTTTTATGTCTTTTAGATAGAATTTTTTCTCTCTGTTGATTTCATTTCTTCACGGGAAAAAATATTTCCCTTTCTCCAAGATTCTATCCTTTAAGATATAAATTTCACCTCTCTGTTTACTTCAAGTGTTTTTCCCTACACCTTTTGTTAGGGAACATTCCCCACAAAATTTTTGCTCCATCTCCTTTTGATTTTTAAAGGCCCGGAGGTGAGGGAGTGGCTATAAGGGGAGATGAGGAGGCCACTACATCCTTTTTAGGATGTTTTTTTTCCTCCTTTTTATCTCAGTCGTTGTCTCTGCTTTTCACACACTGAAAATTTCTTTGTTTGGGCGAACGTTATGTCTTCTTGTCCTTCTTCCTGAGTCACTCAAGTTCCACTATATTATATACATCAGCCGTAGATTCTAATTCTCGTGTTTGCTGTCAATGAACTAAGAATAGTTGCCCCTAGGAAATTACTCTACTTATATCTTTTAATCTAAATTACATTTTGTTCTAGGTAATCTTCTCCTCATTGTCTAGTAATGGCTGCTTTTCTCCTGGATTAAACGGAACAGACCAATCCCATTGTGCATTTCCCTCTCATTTGATTTCTAGCCTTAACAAAAAAAACATTCCCCTTTCTCCAAACTTCTAGGCTTTATGACAAACTTTTCACTTCTCTCTAGGCTTACACACTTTGAGGACAGACATTTTCATTTTCTCCAGACATCTAGCTCTTACGATAGACTGTTTCCCTCTCTCTAGATTTCTTTTTATCCAGAGTTCTGAACTTTTGTGACAGCCTCTTCCACTTCTCCAGACTTTTATCTTTTGGGGACTGTTGTTTCTTCTGTCCAATTTGCTCGCCTATGGGAGTCTTGTTTTCAATTCCATAAATAGCTATCCTTTTGGGCCAAATTTGTAGTGTGGCACCTTTTTTCTTTTTTCTTGATTTGTAGTTTTATTAACAAATTTGTTCCCCCTCTCCAGAATTCTAGCCTTTGGACAGACCTTCTCCCTCTTTTTATACTTCTAGTCTTTCTTACCTGTTTTTATCCCTTTCTCCAGATTTCCCTTTGAAGGCTGACTTTTTCCTTCTGTCCAGATTTCTAAACTTTGGCTTGGATTTTCTTCCTTCTTTCCATATTTCTATGCTTTGGATCAGATGTTTTTCTTCTCTTAAGGATTTTAGCCTTTAGGATTTACTTTTTTCCTTTTTCCAGATTTCTATCCTTTGAAGACAGTATTTCTCTTTTTCTCACTTGATTTCTAGCCTTTAAAAAAACAAAATTCCCCTTTCTTCAAGCTTCTACCTATTATTGTAAGTAAATGTGTTGTCTGATCTGTAGGGACAGACTTTTACCTGCTTTTCAGAATGTTAGCCTTTGGGGACAGTTGTTTCTTATCCGCATATCTGTTGCCTTTGGTAGTCTCTTTTTATATTCTACATATATCTATCCTTTGGGGCCTACTTTTTTCTTCTTTCTTGAATTTAGCTCTATTGATAAATTTGTTCTCTCTCTCCATAATTCTAGCCCTTTGGGTAGACCTTTTCTCTATCTCCATACTTGAAGCCTTAGTTAAGTACATTTTCCCTTTCTCAAGATTTCTTCTCTTTGAAGACAGAAATCTGAAGAGAAGGAAATAATCTGAACCCAGTTTAAAAATCTGGACCAAAAAAAAAAAAAAATCTATCTTTTCTTTCAGACGTTTTTCTTTATTACAAGATTTTACCCTTTAGGATTGACTTTTTACTTTTTTTATAGATTTTTATGTCTTTTAGATAGAATTTTTTCTCTCTGTTGATTTCATTTCTTCACGGGAAAAAATATTTCCCTTTCTCCAAGATTCTATCCTTTAAGATATAAATTTCACCTCTCTGTTTACTTCAAGTGTTTTTCCCTACACCTTTTGTTAGGGAACATTCCCCACAAAATTTTTGCTCCATCTCCTTTTGATTTTTAAAGGCCCGGAGGTGAGGGAGTGGCTATAAGGGGAGATGAGGAGGCCACTACATCCTTTTTAGGATGTTTTTTTTCCTCCTTTTTATCTCAGTCGTTGTCTCTGCTTTTCACACACTGAAAATTTCTTTGTTTGGGCGAACGTTATGTCTTCTTGTCCTTCTTCCTGAGTCACTCAAGTTCCACTATATTATATACATCAGCCGTAGATTCTAATTCTCGTGTTTGCTGTCAATGAACTGAGAATAGTTGCCCCTAGGAAATTACTCTACTTATATCTTTTAATCTAAATTACATTTTGTTCTAGGTAATCTTCTCCTCATTGTCTAGTAATGGCTGCTTTTCTCCTGGATTAAACGGAACAGACCAATCCCATTGTGCATTTCCCTCTCATTTGATTTCTAGCCTTAACAAAAAAAACATTCCCCTTTCTCCAAACTTCTAGGCTTTATGACAAACTTTTCACTTCTCTCTAGGCTTACACACTTTGAGGACAGACATTTTCATTTTCTCCAGACATCTAGCTCTTACGATAGACTGTTTCCCTCTCTCTAGATTTCTTTTTATCCAGAGTTCTGAACTTTTGTGACAGCCTCTTCCACTTCTCCAGACTTTTATCTTTTGGGGACTGTTGTTTCTTCTGTCCAATTTGCTCGCCTATGGGAGTCTTGTTTTCAATTCCATAAATAGCTATCCTTTTGGGCCAAATTTGTAGTGTGGCACCTTTTTTCTTTTTTCTTGATTTGTAGTTTTATTAACAAATTTGTTCCCCCTCTCCAGAATTCTAGCCTTTGGACAGACCTTCTCCCTCTTTTTATACTTCTAGTCTTTCTTACCTATTTTTATCCCTTTCTCCAGATTTCCCTTTGAAGGTTGACTTTTTCCTTCTGTCCAGATTTCTAAACTTTGGCTCGGATTTTCTTCCTTCTTTCCATATTTCTATGCTTTGGATCAGATGTTTTTCTTCTCTTAAGGATTTTAGCCTTTAGGATTTACTTTTTTCCTTTTTCCAGATTTCTACATACATTCGCATACATTTGCGATCGATGCATGGAGATGGATAGCTTGAAATGTCAGGTAAGACTATTGGAGGGAACAGTGATGGAACTCGAAGACAGAATCCGAGCACAGGAGAAGATTCTAGTGGAGTACAGCCCAAACGACGAGGTCAAGGATCTAGAAATGTTCATAGAGGAAGCCCATCAGCACCATGTAGAGATCCCAGGGCTGGAAAACTGTACTCAGGAAACCCATGTGAATAGAGAAGACACCCATGCAAACACAGAAGAAAACGAAGACGAGGTAGGAGACAACCGCACACCAGGAGGAATAGTGAGAGCGCAGGAAGATGTCCCCCCGCTCAAAGAACAGGAAACAATTTCAAGAGTATCATTGGAGGAAGATGACTGGCCCTACTCCAAGGACGTGGACCTACGCCCCCCAAGGAACTCCCGAATAAAGAAGATGGGGATCATCGTAGGCGACTCCATTATACGACACGTGGACAGCCACACCGCAGGAGGAAGAGAGGACAGAGTCGTCACCTGTCTGCCTGGAGCAAGAGTAAAGGATGTGACCAACAGGATCTCCAGGATCATAGATGGCGCAGGGGGAGTGGACACCGCTGTGCTTATCCACGTGGGAACAAATGATGTGAGCGGGCGGAAGTATGACAGGGAAGAGATGAAGGGCCAGCTCCGCTCACTCGGAAGACAACTGAAGATCAGGGAGGTGAAGGTGGCCTTCTCTGAAATCCTCCCTGTACCAAGAGCAGATGGAAAGAGACAAGGGGAATTGCAAGCGATCAACGCCTGGATGAGACGATGGTGCGAAGATGAAGGCTTCGACTTTGTGCGAAACTGGACGGCGTTCTGGGGAAAAAGCAAGTACTACAGAAGGGATGGACTACACCTCAACAAGGAAGGAGCAAGAGTTTTGGCAGGCAACATGAAGAAAGCAATAGAGAAGGCTTTAAACTGAAGGACAGGGGAAAGCCGACAGTCGACCACCGGTCGATGGTACGGACAACAGGATGCCCCGACGTAAGAACAAAGGACTACTACATATACACAAGAGAGGTCAACCTCACAGACAACAAAGGAGAACAAGCAGGAAGGGACAACTCAGACACAGGAGGGGATGACCACACAGCAAACATGGGAGATAACACAGGAGCAGTAAAGGATACCGTAAATGAAACTGTAAGGACAGCCAAGAGTAGAAGGTTCAAAAAGGTAACACGAAGGGAACTTAGATGCATGTATACAAATGCTAGAAGTCTAGGAAACAAAATGGGAGAACTAGAGACAATAGCAAGACATGAGAACATGGATATCATTGGCATAACAGAAACATGGTGGAATGAAGAAAACAAATGGGACACAGTACTACAGGGATACAAACTATATAGAAGGGATCGAGAAGGGCAGAAAGGTGGAGGTATTGCCCTATATGTTAAGGAAGAAATAGATTCTGTTGGAATGATTACAACAAACAGGAAAGAGAAGCTGGAGTCCCTCTGGATCAAAATTCCTGGTCAAAATGGCGCAGATACAAAAATTGGCCTTTACTATCGTCCCCCAGGACAGGCGGAAGACACTGACTCAGAAATGATGGAGGAAATCAGACAAGTATGCAAGACAGGCAATGTAGTTATATTGGGAGACTTCAATCTCCCAGGAATAGACTGGAAACTAGGAGCCTCCAACTGCGGCAAGGAGGCCAAGTTCCTGGAGGTGCTAGGGGATTGCTTCCTGGAGCAAATGGTAAAAGAGCCGACAAGAGGCGACGCCACCTTGGACTTGGTCCTAAATGGTCTCACGGGACCGATAACAGAAGTAGAAGTCATGGTTCCACTGGGAACAAGTGATCACAATGTAATCAACTTTAAACTGGACATCGGGAAAGGGAAACATGCCAAAACCTTAACCACCACCTTAAACTTTAAAAAGGGTAAATACGATTGCATGAGAGCCATGGTAACAAAACGACTCGAGAAGATGGTGGACAAACTTGAAACAGTAGATCAGGCATGGTGCCTATTGAAAAATACTATTGCAGAAGCACAAGATCTCTACATTCCGAGGATTTCTAAAGATCGGAGAACTAAAGGCAAAGGAGAACCGGCATGGCTTACCATACAGGTGAAGGAAGCCATAAAAGAAAAGAAGGACTCTTTCAAAAAATGGAAATGCACGAAGACAACCGAAGCCTGGAACAAACATAAAGATGAACAGAAGAAATGTCACAAGGTGGTGAGGGATGCAAAACAGGACTATGAGGAAAAAATAGCCCTGGAGGCCAAAAACTTCAAGCCCTTCTTTAGATACGTGAAGGGGAAAAAACCTGCAAAAGAGGCAGTGGGACCCCTAGACGACAAGGGAAGAAAAGGGTACATCAAGGAAGATAAACAAATCGCAGACAAACTAAATTCCTTCTTTGCGTCCGTCTTTACGAAGGAGGACACCTCAACAATACCTGAAGCGGAGAAACTGTTTACAGGAGAAATAGAGGACAGCCTCACCACAGTTGAAGTGAACTTAGATCAGATATACTATCAGATCGACAAACTTAAAAGTGACAAATCCCCTGGACCGGATGAAATTCACCCAAGAGTCTTGAAGGAATTGAAGGTTGAAATCGGAGAGTTATTGCAAAAACTTGCAAACCTGTCAATCAGAACTGGTCAGATACCAGACGACTGGAAGAAAGCAAACGTCACGCCAATTTTCAAAAAAGGATCGAGAGGAGAACCGGGCAACTATAGACCTGTGAGTCTTACGTCTGTCCCCGGCAAGATGATTGAATCACTGATCAAGGATAGCATAGTTCAGCACTTGGACACACACGACTTGATGAAACCCAGTCAACATGGATTCAGGAAAGGGAAATCGTGTTTGACGAATTTACTCCAATTCTTTGAGACCGTGAACGAGCAAATTGATAGTGGAAAGCCGGTGGACATAATATACTTGGACTTCCAGAAAGCGTTCGACAAAGTTCCACACGAAAGACTTCTCAGGAAACTACAAAGCCATGGCATAGAGGGAGATATACAAAGATGGATAGGCAAATGGCTGGAGAACAGAAAACAGAGAGTGGGCATAAATGGGAAGTTCTCCGACTGGGAGAAAGTGACTAGTGGTGTACCCCAGGGCTCAGTACTTGGGCCGATCCTTTTTAATATTTATATCAATGACTTGGAAAACGGAACAACCAGTGAGATCATCAAGTTTGCAGATGACACAAAACTCTGCCGGGCAATCAGATCGCAGGAGTATAGTGAGGAACTCCAGAGCGATTTGTGTCGGTTAGAAAAATGGGCGGAGAAATGGCAGATGAAGTTCAACGTGGAGAAATGCAAGGTAATGCATTTAGGCAGTAAGAATAAGGAATACGAGTACAGAATGTCAGGTGCAACTCTGGGAAAAAGTGAACAAGAAAGGGATCTGGGTGTACTGATAGATAGGACCCTGAAGCCGTCGGCACAATGCGCGGCAGCGGCAAAGAAGGCAAATAGAATGTTGGGCATGATAAAGAAAGGAATCTCAAGTAGATCGGAGAAAGTTATAATGCCGCTTTATAGGGCAATGGTCAGACCCCACTTGGAATACTGCGTCCAACATTGGTCTCCCTACCTAAAGAAGGATATAAAACTGCTGGAGAGGGTGCAGAGACGAGCAACTAAACTAGTGAAGGGTATGGAGAAACTGGTATATGAGGATCGACTTAAAACACTGGGATTGTTCTCCCTTGAGAAAAGGAGACTGCGTGGGGATATGATCGAGACCTTCAAAATACTGAAAGGAATCGACAAAATAGAGCAGAGAAGATTATTTACATTGTCCAATTTGACACGGACAAGAGGACATGAAATGAAGCTAAGGGGGGACAAGTTCAGGACTAATGTCAGGAAGTTCTGCTTCACACAGAGAGTGGTTGACATCTGGAATACTCTCCCAGGGGAGATTATTGCGGAATCGACAGTCCTAGGCTTCAAAAGCAAACTAGATGAATATCTCCTTGAGAGAGGCATATAAAGATATGGTTGGCTGTAAAATAAACCAGGTGTATACCTGGCAGGGCCTCCGCGTGTGCGGATCGCCGGACTTGATGGACCTAAGGTCTGATCCGGAGATGGCGGTTCTTATGTTCTTATGTTCTTATCCTTTGAAGACAGTATTTCTCTTTTTCTCACTTGATTTCTAGCCTTTAAAAAAACAAAATTCCCCTTTCTTCAAGCTTCTACCTATTATTGTAAGTAAATGTGTTGTCTGATCTGTAGGGACAGACTTTTACCTGCTTTTCAGAATGTTAGCCTTTGGGGACAGTTGTTTCTTATCCGCATATCTGTTACCTTTGGTAGTCTCTTTTTATATTCTACATATATCTATCCTTTGGGGCCTACTTTTTTCTTCTTTCTTGAATTTAGCTCTATTGATAAATTTGTTTTCTCTCTCCATAATTCTAGCCCTTTGGGTAGACCTTTTCTCTATCTCCATACTTGAAGCCTTAGTTAAGTACATTTTCCCTTTCTCAAGATTTCTTCTCTTTGAAGACAGAAATCTGAAGAGAAGGAAATAATCTGAACCCAGTTTAAAAATCTGGACCAAAAAAAAAAAAAAATCTATCTTTTCTTTCAGACGTTTTTCTTTATTACAAGATTTTACCCTTTAGGATTGACTTTTTACTTTTTTTTATAGATTTTTATGTCTTTTAGATAGAATTTTTTCTCTCTGTTGATTTCATTTCTTCACGGGAAAAAATATTTCCCTTTCTCCAAGATTCTATCCTTTAAGATATAAATTTCACCTCTCTGTTTAATTCAAGTGTTTTTCCCTACACCTTTTGTTAGGGAACATTCCCCACAAAATTTTTGCTCCATCTCCTTTTGATTTTTAAAGGCCCGGAGGTGAGGGAGTGGCTATAAGGGGAGATGAGGAGGCCACTACATCCTTTTTAGGATGTTTTTTTTCCTCCTTTTTATCTCAGTCGTTGTCTCTGCTTTTCACACACTGAAAATTTCTTTGTTTGGGCGAACGTTATGTCTTCTTGTCCTTCTTCCTGAGTCCACTCAAGTTCCACTATATTATATACATCAGCCGTAGATTCTAATTCTCGTGTTTGCTGTCAATGAACTGAGAATAGTTGCCCCTAGGAAATTACTCTACTTATATCTTTTAATCTAAATTACATTTTGTTCTAGGTAATCTTCTCCTCATTGTCTAGTAATGGCGGCTTTTCTCCTGGATTAAACGGAACAGACCAATCCCATTGTGCATTTCCCTCTCATTTGATTTCTAGCCTTAACAAAAAAAACATTCCCCTTTCTCCAAACTTCTAGGCTTTATGACAAACTTTTCACTTCTCTCTAGGCTTACACACTTTGAGGACAGACATTTTCATTTTCTCCAGACATCTAGCTCTTACGATAGACTGTTTCCCTCTCTCTAGATTTCTTTTTATCCAGAGTTCTGAACTTTGGTGACAGCCTCTTCCACTTCTCCAGACTTTTATCTTTTGGGGACTGTTGTTTCTTCTGTCCAATTTGCTCGCCTATGGGAGTCTTGTTTTCAATTCCATAAATAGCTATCCTTTTGGGCCAAATTTGTAGTGTGGCACCTTTTTTCTTTTTTCTTGATTTGTAGTTTTATTAACAAATTTGTTCCCCCTCTCCAGAATTCTAGCCTTTGGACAGACCTTCTCCCTCTTTTTATACTTCTAGTCTTTCTTACCTGTTTTTATCCCTTTCTCCAGATTTCCCTTTGAAGGCTGACTTTTTCCTTCTGTCCAGATTTCTAAACTTTGGCTCGGATTTTCTTCCTTCTTTCCATATTTCTATGCTTTGGATCAGATGTTTTTCTTCTCTTAAGGATTTTAGCCTTTAGGATTTACTTTTTTCCTTTTTCCAGATTTCTATCCTTTGAAGACAGTATTTCTCTTTTTCTCACTTGATTTCTAGCCTTTAAAAAAACAAAATTCCCCTTTCTTCAAGCTTCTACCTATTATTGTAAGTAAATGTGTTGTCTGATCTGTAGGGACAGACTTTTACCTGCTTTTCAGAATGTTAGCCTTTGGGGACAGTTGTTTCTTATCCGCATATCTGTTACCTTTGGTAGTCTCTTTTTATATTCTACATATATCTATCCTTTGGGGCCTACTTTTTTCTTCTTTCTTGAATTTAGCTCTATTGATAAATTTGTTCTCTCTCTCCATAATTCTAGCCCTTTGGGTAGACCTTTTCTCTATCTCCATACTTGAAGCCTTAGTTAAGTACATTTTCCCTTTCTCAAGATTTCTTCTCTTTGAAGACAGAAATCTGAAGAGAAGGAAATAATCTGAACCCAGTTTAAAAATCTGGACCAAAAAAAAAAAAAAAATCTATCTTTTCTTTCAGACGTTTTTCTTTATTACAAGATTTTACCCTTTAGGATTGACTTTTTACTTTTTTTATAGATTTTTATGTCTTTTAGATAGAATTTTTTCTCTCTGTTGATTTCATTTCTTCACGGGAAAAAATATTTCCCTTTCTCCAAGATTCTATCCTTTAAGATATAAATTTCACCTCTCTGTTTACTTCAAGTGTTTTTCCCTACACCTTTTGTTAGGGAACATTCCCCACAAAATTTTTGCTCCATCTCCTTTTGATTTTTAAAGGCCCGGAGGTGAGGGAGTGGCTATAAGGGGAGATGAGGAGGCCACTACATCCTTTTTAGGATGTTTTTTTTCCTCCTTTTTATCTCAGTCGTTGTCTCTGCTTTTCACACACTGAAAATTTCTTTGTTTGGGCGAACGTTATGTCTTCTTGTCCTTCTTCCTGAGTCACTCAAGTTCCACTATATTATATACATCAGCCGTAGATTCTAATTCTCGTGTTTGCTGTCAATGAACTGAGAATAGTTGCCCCTAGGAAATTACTCTACTTATATCTTTTAATCTAAATTACATTTTGTTCTAGGTAATCTTCTCCTCATTGTCTAGTAATGGCGGCTTTTCTCCTGGATTAAACGGAACAGACCAATCCCATTGTGCATTTCCCTCTCATTTGATTTCTAGCCTTAACAAAAAAAACATTCCCCTTTCTCCAAACTTCTAGGCTTTATGACAAACTTTTCACTTCTCTCTAGGCTTACACACTTTGAGGACAGACATTTTCATTTTCTCCAGACATCTAGCTCTTACGATAGACTGTTTCCCTCTCTCTAGATTTCTTTTTATCCAGAGTTCTGAACTTTGGTGACAGCCTCTTTCACTTCTCCAGACTTTTATCTTTTGGGGACTGTTGTTTCTTCTGTCCAATTTGCTCGCCTATGGGAGTCTTGTTTTCAATTCCATAAATAGCTATCCTTTTGGGCCAAATTTGTAGTGTGGCACCTTTTTTCTTTTTTCTTGATTTGTAGTTTTATTAACAAATTTGTTCCCCCTCTCCAGAATTCTAGCCTTTGGACAGACCTTCTCCCTCTTTTTATACTTCTAGTCTTTCTTACCTATTTTTATCCCTTTCTCCAGATTTCCCTTTGAAGGCTGACTTTTTCCTTCTGTCCAGATTTCTAAACTTTGGCTCGGATTTTCTTCCTTCTTTCCATATTTCTATGCTTTGGATCAGATGTTTTTCTTCTCTTAAGGATTTTAGCCTTTAGGATTTACTTTTTTCCTTTTTCCAGATTTCTATCCTTTGAAGACAGTATTTCTCTTTTTCTCACTTGATTTCTAGCCTTTAAAAAAACAAAATTCCCCTTTCTTCAAGCTTCTACCTATTATTGTAAGTAAATGTGTTGTCTGATCTGTAGGGACAGACTTTTACCTGCTTTTCAGAATGTTAGCCTTTGGGGACAGTTGTTTCTTATCCGCATATCTGTTACCTTTGGTAGTCTCTTTTTATATTCTACATATATCTATCCTTTGGGGCCTACTTTTTTCTTCTTTCTTGAATTTAGCTCTATTGATAAATTTGTTCTCTCTCTCCATAATTCTAGCCCTTTGGGTAGACCTTTTCTCTATCTCCATACTTGAAGCCTTAGTTAAGTACATTTTCCCTTTCTCAAGATTTCTTCTCTTTGAAGACAGAAATCTGAAGAGAAGGAAATAATCTGAACCCAGTTTAAAAATCTGGACCAAAAAAAAAAAAATCTATCTTTTCTTTCAGACGTTTTTCTTTATTACAAGATTTTACCCTTTAGGATTGACTTTTTACTTTTTTTATAGATTTTTATGTCTTTTAGATAGAATTTTTTCTCTCTGTTGATTTCATTTCTTCACGGGAAAAAATATTTCCCTTTCTCCAAGATTCTATCCTTTAAGATATAAATTTCACCTCTCTGTTTACTTCAAGTGTTTTTCCCTACACCTTTTGTTAGGGAACATTCCCCACAAAATTTTTGCTCCATCTCCTTTTGATTTTTAAAGGCCCGGAGGTGAGGGAGTGGCTATAAGGGGAGATGAGGAGGCCACTACATCCTTTTTAGGATGTTTTTTTTTCCTCCTTTTTATCTCAGTCGTTGTCTCTGCTTTTCACACACTGAAAATTTCTTTGTTTGGGCGAACGTTATGTCTTCTTGTCCTTCTTCCTGAGTCACTCAAGTTCCACTATATTATATACATCAGCCGTAGATTCTAATTCTCGTGTTTGCTGTCAATGAACTGAGAATAGTTGCCCCTAGGAAATTACTCTACTTATATCTTTTAATCTAAATTACATTTTGTTCTAGGTAATCTTCTCCTCATTGTCTAGTAATGGCGGCTTTTCTCCTGGATTAAACGGAACAGACCAATCCCATTGTGCATTTCCCTCTCATTTGATTTCTAGCCTTAACAAAAAAAACATTCCCCTTTCTCCAAACTTCTAGGCTTTATGACAAACTTTTCACTTCTCTCTAGGCTTACACACTTTGAGGACAGACATTTTCATTTTCTCCAGACATCTAGCTCTTACGATAGACTGTTTCCCTCTCTCTAGATTTCTTTTTATCCAGAGTTCTGAACTTTGGTGACAGCCTCTTCCACTTCTCCAGACTTTTATCTTTTGGGGACTGTTGTTTCTTCTGTCCAATTTGCTCGCCTATGGGAGTCTTGTTTTCAATTCCATAAATAGCTATCCTTTTGGGCCAAATTTGTAGTGTGGCACCTTTTTTCTTTTTTCTTGATTTGTAGTTTTATTAACAAATTTGTTCCCCCTCTCCAGAATTCTAGCCTTTGGACAGACCTTCTCCCTCTTTTTATACTTCTAGTCTTTCTTACCTATTTTTATCCCTTTCTCCAGATTTCCCTTTGAAGGCTGACTTTTTCCTTCTGTCCAGATTTCTAAACTTTGGCTCGGATTTTCTTCCTTCTTTCCATATTTCTATGCTTTGGATCAGATGTTTTTCTTCTCTTAAGGATTTTAGCCTTTAGGATTTCCTTTTTTCCTTTTTCCAGATTTCTATCCTTTGAAGACAGTATTTCTCTTTTTCTCACTTGATTTCTAGCCTTTAAAAAAACAAAATTCCCCTTTCTTCAAGCTTCTACCTATTATTGTAAGTAAATGTGTTGTCTGATCTGTAGGGACAGACTTTTACCTGCTTTTCAGAATGTTAGCCTTTGGGGACAGTTGTTTCTTATCCGCATATCTGTTACCTTTGGTAGTCTCTTTTTATATTCTACATATATCTATCCTTTGGGGCCTACTTTTTTCTTCTTTCTTGAATTTAGCTCTATTGATAAATTTGTTCTCTCTCTCCATAATTCTAGCCCTTTGGGTAGACCTTTTCTCTATCTCCATACTTGAAGCCTTAGTTAAGTACATTTTCCCTTTCTCAAGATTTCTTCTCTTTGAAGACAGAAATCTGAAGAGAAGGAAATAATCTGAACCCAGTTTAAAAATCTGGACCAAAAAAAAAAAAAAATCTATCTTTTCTTTCAGACGTTTTTCTTTATTACAAGATTTTACCCTTTAGGATTGACTTTTTACTTTTTTTATAGATTTTTATGTCTTTTAGATAGAATTTTTTCTCTCTGTTGATTTCATTTCTTCACGGGAAAAAATATTTCCCTTTCTCCAAGATTCTATCCTTTAAGATATAAATTTCACCTCTCTGTTTACTTCAAGTGTTTTTCCCTACACCTTTTGTTAGGGAACATTCCCCACAAAATTTTTGCTCCATCTCCTTTTGATTTTTAAAGGCCCGGAGGTGAGGGAGTGGCTATAAGGGGAGATGAGGAGGCCACTACATCCTTTTTAGGATGTTTTTTTTCCTCCTTTTTATCTCAGTCGTTGTCTCTGCTTTTCACACACTGAAAATTTCTTTGTTTGGGCGAACGTTATGTCTTCTTGTCCTTCTTCCTGAGTCACTCAAGTTCCACTATATTATATACATCAGCCGTAGATTCTAATTCTCGTGTTTGCTGTCAATGAACTGAGAATAGTTGCCCCTAGGAAATTACTCTACTTATATCTTTTAATCTAAATTACATTTTGTTCTAGGTAATCTTCTCCTCATTGTCTAGTAATGGCTGCTTTTCTCCTGGATTAAACGGAACAGACCAATCCCATTGTGCATTTCCCTCTCATTTGATTTCTAGCCTTAACAAAAAAAACATTCCCCTTTCTCCAAACTTCTAGGCTTTATGACAAACTTTTCACTTCTCTCTAGGCTTACACACTTTGAGGACAGACATTTTCATTTTCTCCAGACATCTAGCTCTTACGATAGACTGTTTCCCTCTCTCTAGATTTCTTTTTATCCAGAGTTCTGAACTTTTGTGACAGCCTCTTCCACTTCTCCAGACTTTTATCTTTTGGGGACTGTTGTTTCTTCTGTCCAATTTGCTCGCCTATGGGAGTCTTGTTTTCAATTCCATAAATAGCTATCCTTTTGGGCCAAATTTGTAGTGTGGCACCTTTTTTCTTTTTTCTTGATTTGTAGTTTTATTAACAAATTTGTTCCCCCTCTCCAGAATTCTAGCCTTTGGACAGACCTTCTCCCTCTTTTTATACTTCTAGTCTTTCTTACCTATTTTTATCCCTTTCTCCAGATTTCCCTTTGAAGGCTGACTTTTTCCTTCTGTCCAGATTTCTAAACTTTGGCTCGGATTTTCTTCCTTCTTTCCATATTTCTATGCTTTGGATCAGATGTTTTTCTTCTCTTAAGGATTTTAGCCTTTAGGATTTACTTTTTTCCTTTTTCCAGATTTCTATCCTTTGAAGACAGTATTTCTCTTTTTCTCACTTGATTTCTAGCCTTTAAAAAAACAAAATTCCCCTTTCTTCAAGCTTCTACCTATTATTGTAAGTAAATGTGTTGTCTGATCTGTAGGGACAGACTTTTACCTGCTTTTCAGGGACAGTTGTTTCTTATCCGCATATCTGTTGCCTTTGGTAGTCTCTTTTTATATTCTACATATATCTATCCTTTGGGGCCTACTTTTTTCTTCTTTCTTGAATTTAGCTCTATTGATAAATTTGTTCTCTCTCTCCATAATTCTAGCCCTTTGGGTAGACCTTTTCTCTATCTCCATACTTGAAGCCTTAGTTAAGTACATTTTCCCTTTCTCAAGATTTCTTCTCTTTGAAGACAGAAATCTGAAGAGAAGGAAATAATCTGAACCCAGTTTAAAAATCTGGACCAAAAAAAAAAAAAAATCTATCTTTTCTTTCAGACGTTTTTCTTTATTACAAGATTTTACCCTTTAGGATTGACTTTTTACTTTTTTTATAGATTTTTATGTCTTTTAGATAGAATTTTTTCTCTCTGTTGATTTCATTTCTTCACGGGAAAAAATATTTCCCTTTCTCCAAGATTCTATCCTTTAAGATATAAATTTCACCTCTCTGTTTACTTCAAGTGTTTTTCCCTACACCTTTTGTTAGGGAACATTCCCCACAAAATTTTTGCTCCATCTCCTTTTGATTTTTAAAGGCCCGGAGGTGAGGGAGTGGCTATAAGGGGAGATGAGGAGGCCACTACATCCTTTTTAGGATGTTTTTTTTCCTCCTTTTTATCTCAGTCGTTGTCTCTGCTTTTCACACACTGAAAATTTCTTTGTTTGGGCGAACGTTATGTCTTCTTGTCCTTCTTCCTGAGTCACTCAAGTTCCACTATATTATATACATCAGCCGTAGATTCTAATTCTCGTGTTTGCTGTCAATGAACTGAGAATAGTTGCCCCTAGGAAATTACTCTACTTATATCTTTTAATCTAAATTACATTTTGTTCTAGGTAATCTTCTCCTCATTGTCTAGTAATGGCTGCTTTTCTCCTGGATTAAACGGAACAGACCAATCCCATTGTGCATTTCCCTCTCATTTGATTTCTAGCCTTAACAAAAAAAACATTCCCCTTTCTCCAAACTTCTAGGCTTTATGACAAACTTTTCACTTCTCTCTAGGCTTACACACTTTGAGGACAGACATTTTCATTTTCTCCAGACATCTAGCTCTTACGATAGACTGTTTCCCTCTCTCTAGATTTCTTTTTATCCAGAGTTCTGAACTTTTGTGACAGCCTCTTCCACTTCTCCAGACTTTTATCTTTTGGGGACTGTTGTTTCTTCTGTCCAATTTGCTCGCCTATGGGAGTCTTGTTTTCAATTCCATAAATAGCTATCCTTTTGGGCCAAATTTGTAGTGTGGCACCTTTTTTCTTTTTTCTTGATTTGTAGTTTTATTAACAAATTTGTTCCCCCTCTCCAGAATTCTAGCCTTTGGACAGACCTTCTCCCTCTTTTTATACTTCTAGTCTTTCTTACCTATTTTTATCCCTTTCTC